>NC_138658.1:70766012-71966012 GCF_964273445.1 Streptopelia decaocto
GTGAATTCATTGCTTAGGGAATTCACCCTCCCAGTGCCGCTCGTTGAAGGATGTTCTGTCAGCAGTTTAAGTGACATGTCCCATGGAAATGTAATGGGCAGCCCTCTGCAGAGGGTGCCTCCCGAGGAATTATCTTTGATTAAGATGACTGTTGGCTTGGTGAGTCCCTGATTAAAGGCTGCTCGTGTTCACTTCAAATGCTCATGCTGCTGCTCCTCAGCAACTTCTTGATCTTTCAGCTGTATACTCGTGTTCCTTTGAGCCCATTTCTTGGTCTTCCTTTTACTTCTCCCCCTTTCCATTAACCTAGAATACCACAATATAGAACAGCCCCCTCAGTCATTTGCATTAAAGGGATCTATGAGGAGTTTAAGGATCACAGAATGGTGTACAGAAAGCTCTGTAGAAATACACATGAATCCATCATAAAAAAAAAGAGCTGTAAAGATTCAGAGATTCACGTTGTTCCCCTTCCCCACCACTGCGAGTACCAAGTGCTACAGGTAGGCTGGGTTGTGGAATAAAATATCTTATTGCAAATACCTAAAACCCAAGAATTCTGCAGCAAGCCATCAATGCTCAGCCCCTTGGTGATCCAAACTGCACCTTCAAAACCTTTATATCACAGCAAATGTGGTTCCCCTTTCAACTATCGTGGCACAACACAGCGATGTAAATAATCATTGAAGATTTAACACATTTCATGTAAATCTGTCTCTCTCCTCGTTGTATTAGTCCATGCAAATACTGTCCCGGTCACTGAAAATCTTGTGACCCACAGAAGAGGATATTTTATTGGAAAAATTATACTTAAAAATTATGTACACTGGATTGCATCTAGAACAGGTTTTTTTACTCCTCTGGAGAATGGATATAATATAATAATATTATATAGGTATAACCCTCTTAGCTGCAATATCTGAGTGCCATTAAGGACTTGTGCCATTGTGACACTCTTCCAGCTGGGGAACCAGATGCTGTCCCACAGGCAGGGAGTTGAGTTGCAGGCTACATGGAGGGATTTGCCCACAGATCATCAAATCATAGAATCATGAAATAGTTTGGGTTGGAAGGGACCTTCAAAGCTCATCTAGTCCAACCCCAATGCCATAAGCCAGGACATCTTCACCCAGATCAGGTTGCTCAGAGCCCCATTCAACCTGGCCTGGGATGTCTCCAGGGATGGGGCATCCACCACCTCTCTAGGCAACCTGGGCCAGGGTTTCACCACCCTCAGTGTCAAAAATTTCTTCTTTACATTTGGTCTGAATCTCCCCTCCTTTAGTTTAAAACCATCTGCCTTTGTCCTATCACAACAGGCCCTGCTAAAAATGTCTGCCCTCGTCTTTCTTATAGGCCACTTTTAAGTACGGAAAGGCCACAATAAGGTCTCCCTGAAGCCTTCTCCAGGCTGAATAATCCGAATTCTCTCAGCCTGTCTTCATAGAAGAGGTGCTTCAGCCCTCCGATCATCTTCGCGGGCCTCCTCTGGATCTGATTCAACAGGTCCATGTCCTTCTTATCTTGGGGGCCCCAGAGCTGGACACCGTACTGCAGATGGGGTCTCACCAGTGCAGAGCAGAGTGGGAGAATCACCTCCCTTGACCTACTGGTCAAGTTGCTTTTCATGCAGCCCAGGGTATGGCTGGCTTTCTGGGTTGTGAACACAAATAAGAAGAGCAGAAAGGAAGTCCTGACTCCAGTCACAGCAAGCTGCAAGGTTATCCTTCCCCATATGCTGCCATCAAACTCATCACCAAACCATCATCAACCACTATTAAGCTTGTGGGGAGCACTCAGGGAACAAGGAATCTGCTCAGAGACATCCAGTGAGCTTCTGGAGGTAAAAGGATGCAGATCCTCAAATGTTCAGGCTACTTATGGAGGATATCCAAGGAGCAAATGTTGTAGCTCAAGGGTGAGGAATCATCTTGGATTCCAAACTGAATGTAACTCAAAAAAAAAATCTTCCATGCATGAGTTAGAGAGGAAACAACACAAATGTCATTTAATTTACATGACAAAGTGGTGCCATTATTTCAGTATGACAGAATGCCACTAAGGGCAATTTCTGAAAATTATTTAAACAATGTAATGAGTTAAATGTCAACGTTAGCTAATTATGTTTATGCTAATTGTTAATTAGCCCCATAATGGAGACAGTCTTAATTAACGATAGTTATGTGTGTGTATATGTGTGTACAAAAAAGAGTGTGTGCTGAGAGTGAGAGGCAGCAAAAAAAAATGTTGTAAGTAATTTAATTTCCTGCAATCATAAGTATTTCATTTCAGACATTAATGAGAATTTTTCAATATACTTCAGAAAAGATGTGATTAACTTACAATGTATTTGTAAGCAATCCTTTCCATGTAACATCTGTTCTGTCACAATAATAGCAGTGTCTTTTTTTTCTTCTTTTTTTTCTTTTTACTTTTTTAACTGTGAATTGTGGAAAGCTTGTTCTGTCTCTGTTGCTACAGATTTCTCCCGTGACATGGGAACACATATTTTTTGGAAACACAGGTAGAGTTACGACAGAGAAGTCAGAGTAACTGAATCTCAGGCTAAAGAAGATCACTAATTTCCAGGATAGCAGGAAATGGTTTTTATATTTGTCAGAGGAAAAGTCATTAACAGATCGATGCTCTTATCTGCATAGAGAGTTGACACTTTCATAAAATCAAACCTCCTATAGTGTGATCTAATTCTAACAATGATGTAACTTGAAAAAGCAGTAACTTTTTTCTTTTTACTTATAACATGGGGAAAAAAACCCAACATGCTATGACGCAGCCTGCACACTCAGAGTCCATGGGCTTAGAGCACATACTGGTAAAGTATTTAAACACAGGTTTTGTCCTAAAGCAGATACTTTGGCCTATCCTGAGCCTGCAAAGCAATTTGAAGCGTCTTAAAGGCTTTGCTGAGCTGAGACTTTAATGCCCAAGTTCTCACTCCGGTCTGAGCTGGGGAAGATCATGTCAGAGTCTTCAAGAGTTTTGTGTGTTTAGAGCACTCAGACAAGTCCCAAAATACCTAAAAGAGTTCTTAGTGGAGAAGTATATGTATGGAAACCAGAAATATCCCTTCTGGAGTTTTATAGTCCCACTTGGATGCACCTTTCCACTTCCACAGAAGCTGTTCCTGACCTTTTGACAGGACTTTCAGAAAGAAACCACTCTGAACTGGGGAAGGGATGAGTAAATTATAGGAGAGAGGCACCTGCTAGCTTGAAAGAGCTTAGAAGAGAAAACATGCTAAAGACTGTGTTAGATTTCTGCAGTCACACAAACATAGTGTGAGGGTTCCTATACCAAAATGCCCCGGAGTAGGTACAGCCAGTTGCTGGCATCAGTCATAGAATCATAGAGCAGCCCAGGTTGGAAGGGACCTTGAAGGATCATCTGGTCCAAGTCCAACCTTTAATGGGAAAGGAAGCCTAGATGAGACCCCCCCCAGGCTGTCCCTTGGGATTAGTTTGAACTATAGGCTTTCTAGTACCTATGAGGAGGTCATAAAAATGATGGAATCTGATGATTCCTGGATTTTCATGGTGAGAGGAAGAGAGAAAGCAAGCACAAGCTAAGACAAGTCAGGCTGGAAACAAAGGACAGCCAAGCAGGGGAAGGCTGTGCAGACTCCATCCTTGGAGGTTTTCAATGCAAGACTGGATAAAGCCCTGAGCAACCTAGCCTGACCTCAGAAAGCCCTGAGGAGAAGGACTTGCAGGTGTTGGTTGATGAGAAGGTCAACATGACCTGTCAATGTGCACTCGTAGCCCAGAAATTCAACCATATCCTGGGCTGCATCAAAAGCAGCCTGGCCAGCAGGTCGAGGCCATGGTTTTCTGTGCCCCTCTTCAACTTCCCTGTGTCCAGCCCCAAGGAAGTCTCTTTGAATTTGACCTTGAGGAGTTCAAGAAGATATATCTACAAAAGAGCATGACCTAAAACTGCGCCAAAATAAAAAAAATCCTACCCAACATGCTAAATTGCCTGGTTTGATGCCTTTATTCTGTGAATGAGAACAAGAGCAGACACCGTACTTTTAATAGACTTAATTAGTAACTGAAAAAAAATACCGTTGCATTAGAAATACAGTTCTGCACTTCAGTTCTGCCATATTTATGCAGTAATGAGTATAAATGCAAATGATTAAACATAGAAGCCTGCAAAATTACCTTTGTAGTTAGTTGTATGTAACATAAAAGCAGCTTTCAGTGTCCGAGACATCAGTTTATAATTACATTCATAAAAATAAATTACAAACATCAATTAATTCTAAAATGGTTACATAAAAGAAACCAGACTTCCTTTTCACAATCACTTTTTCTGCTTTTTAGGCTTTTACTCAAATAATAGAAAGTATAAGTTTGCACACAAGCTTTTCTAACAGCAAACAGCCTGATCTGTTGCAAGGAAGTCAATGAGAAAATTATCCGTTTTTGTGTGAGATCAAGGCTGAAAGGTGGGAAGTGAAGGTGGCAACTGTTTGTTTTTACTGATTAACACACATTGGGAATCCTACCTATCACATGGCGTTTCTTGATGGCATTTCCAGCTATGTGGTATTGCATTTGGAGTGGAGAACACACTGGTCTAGGTGGTTTTCTGTTGATAAGCCTCTTGCCTTGGACATGAACAGAAGTTTTGAAGAAGCCCACCACATACTGGGTAAAAGGGGGCTGCATGTGTGGCAGTAGTGTAATAGATGGAGCCACGGAGCCTTGCGGACTCTGTGCCTGGGGCGTCACTCCAAGGGGGTATGAAATTCAGATTTCATGAGGGCACAGGCTGGAAGGCAGGGTAGGGGCTGAGCATCCTTCCTTCCCCTCTGTGAAGTATCCTTCCAGCACAGACACAGGCACTATGGACAGCCCAGCAAGTCAGCTTCAAAGGCAGGGGAGATGCAGCTGAAGTGTCCACACTAAGCCAAGAAAATCATAGAGTCATAGAATTTCCTGAGTTGGAAGAGACCCACAAGGATCATCAAGTCCGGCTCCTGCCCCTACATAGGACAACCCCACAGTTCCCACCATGTGTCTGAGGGTGCTGTCCAATCACTTCTTGAACACTGTCAGGCTTGGGGCCATGGCCACCTCTCTGGGGAGCCTGTTCCAGTGTCCAGCACCCTCTGGGTGAAGAACCTTTTCCTGATGTCCAACCTGAACCTCCCCTGGCACATCTTCCTGCCATTCCCTCGGGTTCTGTTGTGGGTCACCAGACAGAAGAGTTCGGCACCTGTCCCTCCTTCTCCCCTCGTGAGGAAGCTGTGGACCATGATGAAGTCTCCTCTCAGTCTCCTTTTCTCCAGGCTGAACAGACCAAGTGAGTTTAGCCACGCCTCATACAGCTTCCCCTCCAAACCCTTCACCAACTTCATAGCTTCTTCTGGACACCCTCCAGTAGCTTTATATCTTTTTACCCAGTGTCCCCAGACCAGCACACAGTGCTCCAGGTGAGGCCACACCAGTGCAGAGCAGAGCGGGACAATCGCCTCCTTGCCCAGCTGTCAATGCTGTGCTTGAAAAGGACAAGTCCAGGACACAAGTCCCTGTGGTGGGAATCAAGTTCCTCTCATGCATCACCCAAGCATGACCCACTGGCCACAGCCTATTCAGATTACAGAAAGACAGATCACAGGCCCAGGCTATGGCACTAAATAAGCTGGTAATTCTCCCTTTCCAACCCAAGGCCATGCCTGGACATCCATTTGTGTGCAGCTAATAGGTGATGCCAGACAACTGAGTCACATCTGAGTCACATATACCCAAGAGTGCAATCACATCTGCTGTGGGTGCTGCTGGGACACACAGCGATGCACTCCAGGTCAGGGCTGCCTGCAGAGCCCAGGTACCATCACATCACTCCCAAAACAAAATAGAGGCTCCCCCACCTATATCCACACAATTCGAGCAGCCTTTTCTATTCCGACATGAAGATTCAGTCACAACTCAAGGTACCTGGGACAGATAGGAGAAATTGGTCTTAATTAGCTAAACATACTATATGTGCTATGGCTCCACATTTATGCGGTTAAGGGAACATATGTCCAAGGAAACAATTTTGTTGTCGCTTCCTTTGTACGTTAGTTTCTAAGCAAGTGGGTTATTGTTTTATTAAGGAGGCGAATTCCCTGACTGATGGCCGCATTCGCAGGATGACCTTGTCATTGTTTTCTCAAGTACTTGTAATTGTTACAGTGGAGAACATCGGGCTTTAATTATCTGTGCTAAAAACTCATACACTCTGGTTACACTCTGCTGATTGTATTGGATACACTACAATATTTATTTGCCAAAGAGGGAAAAATGGCAACAGCAAGTCAGTCTAAGGACTCTCACAAGAGAAAGTAATGGTGGATATTACAGGTTCCTAAAATACTGTAATAGCATATAGTAATTCAAGCAAGCCTGGTAATAAGTTGATGCTCAGGTTCAGTACAGATTATCTGCTATTATATCAGGTGGCCTCTCAATCTTGAGAAAATATCTGTTAAGGTATAAACATTTAAGCGAAAGAGGTATAGAACGTAAATACCTTGAACTGGCAAACGGTGCGAGCCACACAAATATTATGACTTCTTCCCCTTATTTGAATATAATGTACTCATTTCACACACCCAGCCAGTGGTTAGCATTACAAGACTTCAATTGCCATGTATGCTCATTATAAATAATTTAATTCAGATAGCCTTTCTACAAAGTTCAGTCCCCATGAGGATTTCCCACCAGCAGCCTGAGCCCAAACTTCTGAACCAAAGTCTGTCAGCAGCTGCAGTGGGGGCAAGGCAAAGAATGGTGATACACACCAAGGTTCAAAGACACTAAAAACTTACAAGCATACATGCAGAACATCATATTGTCACAGAAAGACTTTGAAGAAGAAAGAGAGAGAGTGTGTGTGTGAAAATCAGAGAGATCTATGCCAGGCCAGATCCCTGTTATTATAACAATACTAAATCATGAGGGATTCTATTGTCAACTTACTCTAGAAAATAGCCAGATAGTATACAGAAACAATAACATTATATAAAATATGTCATGAAAGTAGAGCTATGAATTATTTCCCCCATGTGGATACAAGAACGGATCACTTGGAATGCAAATAGTTGTGCATTCAGGAGTCCCTGAATGCAAAATGCCCAATGATTTTGACAGTATATACATTTTCCTCATGCTGTATTGCTTCAGATAGAGCCAGAAGCACAAGTAAATGAGATACCAACAGGTGGTTTTCTGGGAAAGGCTCTCATCTATGGCATTCTCTCCCCACTCAGACTAAAACACCTTGGTTTGTTTATCCTCAAGAAATGGCATGAGACCCATCGACATTCACTGGCTTTGGAAGGAGAAAAGTGGCAAAGATACAACTACCTGACTGTCCTTCAGAGAAGTAATAAGACGTGGCTAGTAAGTAAAGTTGAAGGAAAACCATCAGATACCAAAGACCCATTTAGACTAACGAAGAAAAACAAAACCTGAGCCACTGGCTGCAACTGAGGCTAAAAAAATTCAGGTTAGAAATAAGGTCAGCTTTCCCTCCTCCTCTTCTAATGAAGGATTGGTAACCCTTGGAAGGAGCTGCTGCTTCAAGGCAGAACTCAGATGCCACCCTCCGAGATAGGCTTTAATCATGCCCTAAAATCTGTCATTTGTTCAGGGACCTTTTTAACAGAAAGTGGCATGCAGGAGACTAAAAAGAAGGTGGTCTAATAACTATCTCGTTTTTATGACTTTGAATTAATAAAGTGAATGAATTTCTTAAGAGTAGTAAGCTGGCTGAGAGTTTGTGACTACCTTTTAGAAAACCTGTATTTGTAACACCAGAGCATAGATTTTTTCCATAAATCCAAAGCAATATAATACATAAATCCAAAGAAATGTAATAGGTAGAACCAAGTGAGAAACCCAGAGTTGGCCATTATTATCTTTGTTATTACTGAACTCGAGGTGGAAGTACAGAAATATTTCCACACAGAGTTGCAGAATATGGAAAGATACAGAACATATTAAAAAAATTACACCAGCTCGTATTCAACCTCTGAAGAAGCTGAAGTAAAATATGTCTCATGAAGGCAGGTGTGTACATAGAGACTTAAATGGCGCAGCTGCATGTTCCCTCCCTCATACCTCATTATAGGTGTCATCCCTACCATAATATTACTGACGCTCCTGCTTGCCATTTTTAATATAACTTTGAAGTCCATTTTTCCCATATTCTGCTGCTTTTCTTCACAGTCAATAGTGTTTTGCTCTGTAAGCAGCCCAACTGATTTCACAGAGAGAAAGAAGTGTGGTCTCATCTGGTATTATTTAAAATGCAGAGGGACATTACAGGCTAATTTAATGGCGAGTGCTACAGAGATGTTTTATGTGGGCAGGAAATATGCACTGTACTTTGCAGAAATCTAAGTCCTGTTTGAATTTCATTACTGAGTTCATTTCTATCCTAATTCTTGAATGTATTCTACCACTAGAAGCTCTTTCTCAAGTTCACCTCTCCAATACATGTATTATCTAAAAGCTTATTATTGCTTACAGTGTAAACATAGTATTTATTACAAAAAATATATGTATTTTACAAGACTATTTTGAAAGTGCTTCAGTCTTTAATTAATCCAGTTAAACTTGTACATTATCTACTAGGAATGACTTATGAGCCATCATTTCAGCATCGTAGTATAGGGAGAAATGTTTAACGTACAAAAACATTGATGCAAAGTGACTTCATAATGTATTCATTTCACTTCACAAAACTCATTCAATAGTGAGAAGTGATTTGGAAATAATTTCATTTGTTATTAATTTTAACATACTGTGGCGGTACTAAATAAAGCACATATATTCAAGTCAATTATTTTCATTTTAACTCTTGCAATTAAACTGAGAATACATTACAGAGTGAACTGAGCAAAGCCACAGCAACATCCTCGCACCAAATTCTGACCTGGAGCCCATAGAAAGATGCTGCTTTCATTTTGCACACCTACCTATACCAGTCTGCCACCTCCAACTCCAGAAAGGAAAGAATAGCTGAAAGTTATTTAAAATGAAACATGGCCATAGTCATTGCCAGTGTGCACACTTTGGAGCGGTCTGTATTTTTCTACTAATGTGACAGACACTTAAATGAAAGAAGTGAATTCACAGCTACAATAAAACAGTGGCCAAGTCTCCCTTACCCTTAGTTTATTTCTAGCAACAGTAATAAAATGGCTGTTTATTGAGCTTTTTTTTCACTCTTCTTTTCCTCTTTGTTTCACAATCAAACAAAAAACGTTATTTTTTGAGAAAAAATAACGACTTGCTTCATCAAATTATTTTTCCTGTGGTTTCACAGTAAATGATGGCAAGATTTTATGTTTTAACTGGTGCTGATGACATTTTCTGCTTTGAGGAATGCTTGAATTCACCTAAAGGCTGGAGTTTTACTCAAACATTAAGGAGAAAGCAACTAAGGATGAAAAGTAAGACTGTGGAAACACTATAATCACTGAGCACGTGGTAATGATGACGAGGCTATGCTAGTTAGTTTTAAATATCCATGAAATCTGAGACATTAACAAAATCGCTATAATATGAGACTTCCAGCCTTTCTCCATCCTTGTGAAGCCACGCAAACAGTTTCAAATGAAAGACCAGTAAATGTGCACTAAAAGTGTATTTGTGCACGTGCAATTCCCTGGGGGCTGCCAGCACTCGAGGGTCACCCAGCGCCCACAACCCCCCCTGAAGTCAGCAGTCAAAACACATGATCAACGTTTTATCTTGAAAGTCATCCCAGAGTGGCCAACACTCCCCTGAGCTCCCAGAACCCTGTGAATATCCAGGGGCAGCCTTGGTACAGCTGATAGAGCCATTAAAGGAGAGGAGGAGAAGTAGAACATTAAAGGAGTCAAATCTCTGGTATTCGCAGAGTTATTCCAGCAGGTGCCTCCTGATTCCTTAGGCCTCCGTGCATGTTCCTCAGTTAAATCACACAGCCTTGTTAAGCCCAACCCACCCTGACACTGGACCCAATGTCGCTCCTCTGCCTCTCTCACTCGCGTGTGAATTCCCATTAGCCTGACATGTAGAATCTGACCCATTTCCACAACAAGCCTCTTCATTTAATCCTCCTGCAGAAAGCGTCGTCTCAGATATGTGTTTCAATAAAGTTATTGATTTCATATCTTCACCACTTTTGCTACAGTATTTTAGGTCAGCAGGTCATGTGGCCCTGCCTCATCCAATAGCTGTCTGGTCGATACCTTAAAAAACCTCAGTATTGACTGCTGGAAGAATGATCATGCAAAGAAATGGACCCGACATCAGTCAAACGGATTGTGTTTGGCAACCCAAGGGGGTACAAAGTGAACCTATACTGATAACTGGGTCAGTCTAATAAAGATACATGTGTCATCAGCTTTAAAGCAATTGATTCTCTTAAAAATGAAATGAAGAAGTGACTGAAACAGTCTTTGGGACTGAGCCAGTGTCCACTAACACCAGCATTCCCCTGAATGAGGCTTACGGTCAGGGCACAGGACTCAATGGATGAGCTAAGAGGCACACGTATCTGATACGAACCCATCGTTTGGAAATAAAACCAGGTTTAAGGAAAAAAGGAAAAGAACCACCAATTTCAGCAAAGCTTCGGTGTTCCCTGGAATGCTTGGGAAACACTTATTTGCATTTTTTTGTTTAAACAGCAAAGCTGTAACCAGGAACCCAGCCTGGATTCTCTGCCTGAAAAGGCATAAGGAACAGTTGCTTGTTTTCACCTGCACGATTTTTCTGTGTGCCTTAGAATCTAAGGTGTCCGAGACAGGTGGAATGAAATGCCCCACAGAAACATTTCCTTCTACTCAATAACTAAGATGCCAGCCCAGGCAACTAACTTAGTAGGCAACTAACTTTTGGATAGCAGAGTTAAAAGATGAAACTTGTAATCTGAGGAATCTCTCCCCGCCTCATCTATGTGTCATAACCATTTTGATCTATTTTTCAAGCAAAGTCCATCATCAGAAATACAAGAAAGAATCTGCAGCTGAGAGTTTTGTCCCCATCCCCAGTTCTGCCACAGGCACAGATGATTCTCATTGCCTGTATCTGCCATTGTTTCAATAGCCTGAAAACAGGAATCACAGCATTTATGAGAAAGAACCATTGTTACAGAAAAACTTATATATCTATTTATGAATTTTTCTCCTTCAATTTATTAAATGCTATCAAAGCAACACTATACACACAGCTATTCTTAAATTCCCATCATCCAGTGTTGAGAACACGAGTAAAAGCTGTTTTCCATGAGCAGATGTTAAGTTTGAGCAAGGGTTCCAGGTTTGACACATGGCTCTGCTTGGTAGAGAATCATATCATTTACAGAATGATACTATTTTCAAAGCAATGTCCAGTACACTGAAGTTATAAATAGATGAGGGTATGGTTTTGTTTGTTTTTTCTGTAAATGCAATTTCTATACTGGCTAACACTTCTTTTTAACATTCTGTGTATTAATAATTAGCTACAAAGGACTATAAATATTATCATTTTAACTAATATTTTTTTACATGCAGTGGTAGGACAGGATTCTTTGCTGCTTTGGACTTTAAGCTCAGTTACTTTTATGTTTTATCTGCAAATCTTTTCCCTAGTTTCCCCTAATCTTCAGAAACTGATATCGGGTGCACTCCCAAACATCACAGTAGTATCAGCCACTGACTTACCACATGTGATGTTTTCCTTCACATCGAAGATTCCTGGCTGATGGAATTCACAAGCCTTTCGTCCTGTCGAATTGGCTCTGCAGTTATCATGTACCAGGTGCCCCACAGATTTCCCTGCAAATACACATCAGCCCATGTTGCTTGGATGAGCTGCAGCAACCAATTAATCTGCTTGATGAATATTCCAGTTTTAAATTTCAATAATTTTGAAATTATATATCAATCTAATTCAGAATCCAAGGTGCCTGGCTGAGAGTTCTGGTCCAAACTTCCATGTTGAATATGTAGCTAAAACATGAGTCTTAACCTGAATTTGGCTTTCAAATGCCTAAGCTAAGAAACATTTTTCTTGCTTCTTACCTGACGCAGTTTTTTGCATCTATTTTAAGAGCACAGAAAATGGTTGCAAAATGCTCCAGTATACCCAATTGGTTTGGCTATAAGTAGGAGGACATGCTTTCAATCTGTGTTCAGGCAGCCTAAAAAATTACCTTCCCTCCTCCCAGTCTGGAACTGAATAGTGAATTACCACCTCTCAGCTGGGACCATAGTACTAAGGGGAGGAGTAACTGCGTGCCAGGCATGCCTTAAACACTCCAGCCTGGTTAGAAAAGCACGTTGGGCAGTGCATCCAATGCACACACTTGAATATACAGGAAGCTGCTCAGCACTGACAACATTGGATTTCAAATATCAACCAGGTCTTGCAGCAAAGCAATTTTGTATGAGATCCCCTCCTGGTGTAAATCAGCTGACGGAATTTGCACCAGGTGTAGAGCTGCCCCTTTGACTTAGCTCTCTGAGATGATATTTTTATTCTCAGTGTGTCTCACATCCTTATTACCTTTGTTTCTAAATGTTTAAATAAAAACAATCATGATAGAGGATTGCTTACCCATCTGAGATTGTCTTAGATAGGACTGATTCGTAACTATATGCAGAACCTTTGCTCCTCCTCTGTCCCTTCCAAACCAAGTTAATGACAACTAGTGTTTCAGGGGCTTCAGTGAAGTTAAGCAGTGGAGGGCAGAGCACAAGTTGGTCACGGTCAAAAAACTGGGACATGGCTATGGGAACAGCTTGGCACCATTTTCTGTAGTGTGGAATATCTGCAACAGAAGCAGCCAGGAGCAGCCTGTCAATATGGGCAAATTAAGGCTGTGGCAGTTTCATTGAATTCACCAGGTTTACTCTACAGAACAATTAAGCTAATAGGGCTGGTGTTTTGGCTTCTTGCTCTACTCCTGAGCTGAAAAACCTGGGAGTCTCAGCTGCCTCCAACCATCCTGTGCACACCCGTGCTTCCACAGTTCTGTCAGCATTTGAAAATCATACAACTGTCAACACAAGTTGGACACAATTTCACTGGCTCATCACAACTGCTAAGTCCTGGCAGTATCATTAATGTCTTATCTAAATATAAAGAGTAAACACTTACACATCAAAACAATGCAAGAACCAGAATCATCTCTTGTTCTCCTTTCCTCTGTGGCAGGTGGGAGAAGGACCTTCATTTGCTCATGGGCTTGTTCTTGTCTGAGAACTTGCTGTAAGCAGTGCCCCCCATGTCCATCTAGTAACTTCTCAGGTTTGTCATCAATTGTCACCTCATCATCACCTTACTACTGGCTTTGATTAGGCACTGGCTTGGGAAGAAGAGAGAAATATCAATTTTGGGTAGAAAGGAGACGTCTGGTAGAGTAACATCACCCTATTGCTGGCACCTTCTGCAGACTCTGCTTTGGGTTTCAATTAACAGCAGAATTGGGGAAGGACTGAATCCTACCGAGCTACCATAGTTTCCCAGCAGGATCTTTGCCATTGCAAGCATTTTTTAAATACTTCCATGGTTTGCAGATCTGGACATAGACTATAAGTAGAGCGCTGAGAAAAGTGCAACCAAGAAAGGTCCATTGAAAATGGTGGAATTAAGATGTTACTTGGGAAAAGAAAGGATTAATACCCTGAATAATCTAAGCATAACTAGAAAATGTGGTTTTCATCATTCTGTACAAAAGGATGTTGTTCAACACACCCTCCTGTAACTAATAAGGGTAGAACTAATATGATAAATAATACACCCCTAGAAAAAGGATTATTGTAGCAGTAGAAGGAGTGATTCTTATAATCGATGTAAAATAGGTAAAGCCCCGAGTGTCACACCTAGAATATTGGTTAGTAACGCTGAGCGAGAAGAGAGTTTATGATTCACAGGGTCTGACTTGAAGTTCATTTGCAGAGAAGGGAATAAAGCCATTTTATGTGGCTGATACCTGCAACACGCATTAACACTTTAAGACAGATAAATAGATGTATTTACCTGTGTGCATTACAATGCAGCCAGTTTTTATTCTTTCATGTGTGTATTTGCGTATTTTGTGTACATTCTTTATATAAACGTATGTACTTACAGAAAAAAAAAATATCTGTATATAATGTATTCATAGACACTGATATTTACACTTGCATGTGCCGTTAGTGCATGGATATAGGCATATATCTTAAACAACTGCACACCCCAGGAGTTGACTTGATGATCCTTGTGGGTCCCTTCCAACTCAGGACATTCTATGATTCTGTGGTTGAACCCGGGGCACTGCAAAGGCTGTTTAGATGCCACGACCAATGTCAGAAACTGCCTGTACCTGCGAGGAGGGGCTTAGCAATATTTGGAGGGAGGGCTGAACTTCATGACTGCCTGAAAAGTCCCAGCATCCCAGTAATAAGACAAATTTGCTGCTGGGGCTGGGAGGGGACAGATAAGGATGACTTATTGCGGTTTATTTGGGATTTTTTTTCCCTTTTTTTTTTAACCATTAATTCCTTAATACAGGTCCCTTTTTTTCCCTTTCACTGGCTTCCCAGAGACCACAGCATCCCAGTGAGAGCCAGGCCTGTGCCACAGGCGATGGGCACCTGCATGAAGGAGCAGGGGGAGATGCTATCGCAAACAGCCCCTGTGCCTGGGAGATGAAGGAGCAGAGGTGTGTGCACTGAGTCTGCAACAGCCCTTCTCCTTCCCTTTCGCTCTATCTGAAGTCTGTTGTATATTTGTTCCTTCACGGCTCCTCGTCCTTAGATTAGATTTCTCCTTTCTCATTACCAACCTTAATAGACCCTTCAGACCTCATTCCAGCCCCAGATATTATCTGACCCGTATAATTAATTAATTATAGCCCAAATATTATAGATTATTAAAAATAGCATAACTAATAGTGTAATATCTCAAGCTGTCGACTTTAATAGTCAACATTGTCTTGGTCTCTCTTATCAGGCTGGGACACCCGGTGAGAATATTGATTTCTGGTAATTTTAACCATCATCTGCCATCCTGATGGGTAATTGTCAGATTTTCACCAGAGTCAGAGCTCATTTGAAATCGTTAAACCGTCGGCAAGGCTCACAGTTGATCTTAATGTTTCCTTTTTCTCCCCCTTCAATATGTTTCAGCAACAGAAAGGAAAATAAATAGAAAGAGAAAGCAAGCAAGAGCACCCACGTACCGGCCAGATGATTTCTCTTTTATTTTATTTTTTCCTTTACACGTGTGGCCCCCTCGATGCAGTGAGGCTGTGTGTGCCCCCTCCACCACCGCTTCCACCCACCTCTTTCAACTTTTCGTTAGAAATAATAAGAGTATTCATAAAAACAGCACAAAAATAAATGAGCTACTTGTCCGTGAAGGACATTCGTGCCCGCAGTGTCCTGCAAATGGGACGGTGCTCGGGAAATGGGGTGCAGAGGGGGGGGATGTTCTGGTCCCCCAGCCAAGCCGGACCCCCCACCCCGCAGCTGATTCCCACGCGTGTCTCGGCCGTGGGAGCTGGGAGTTGGTACTGGGGAAAGGGGGGGGGGGGGGGTCTCCCTGCTCCCCGCCCCCGCTCCTTTCCGGGCTGCCCGGGGATGCTCTCGGCGGAGCGTTTCCAGCAAAACGGATCGGCTTTCGCGAGGTGTGTGAAAAAGCCCCTGCAGAGGCGATCCCAGCCGCGATAAGCGACAACAAGGCACTTTATTAGTATTTTATATAAACTCCCGGGTGCAGGGAGATAAGCGCCCGAATTAGGAGGCGGGGGGGGCGGATAAGCGGCTGTTTAACGGGGATCCGTCGAGGCTTGAAGGGCGACGAGGGCTCGTGAGAACCCCTCTCTATGTCCCCCTCCACCCTAGATGACACTTGGGGGCACCTCTCTCTCCGTCCTGTCCCCCCACCAGCAGCATCCATCTATCTCCAGCCGCCCCCAGGGCTGTCGGTGAGCTGGGAAGGAGCCGACGAGAGGGAAGGGAACTGTTTAATAGATCCTCCGAGGATTCTCCTAGAGCATTATTTAAACTTCTAATTATGATTCATGTGTGTGATAATATTAATTTAATAATCAAGGAGCTGTGCAGGAAGCATTAACCTCAATTAAGCTCATTACTACCCTAACCTGGAATCCCCAGGGCTTTTAAATCTTCTACTATGAGGACCTGACACTGCATTGATAGAGGGCGAGATCTGCTTCAGGATTTTTTTTTCCTAAATCATTTGCCTTCGTGGATGGAGTTAATTAATTCCCTGATTTGGGGAGAAGGTTGAGGGTGGGGGGGTCCCCACCTCCCCGGGGAGAGTCGGGCATCCCGAGGTGATCGCCTGTCCGAGGTCCTCAGCTCTGCACGGAGAGACAATCGCGGGGTCACAAAATAATAATAATAATAATAATAATAATAATAATAATAATAATAATAATAATAATAATAATAATAATAATAATAATAATAATAGAGGAACCCACTCAGAGAAGGACGAGATGAGGTTTGGAGCCCGATTTTGTTTGGAAACAAGACGGGGAAGGCGAGAAGCTCTCGGGACCCCCCAGCCCCGCGTTGCCGGGCCCCCGCTGTGCCGCGGCTGCCGGCGGCGCCGAGCGCGGAGGGACGCGGAGGCTCCGCGCCTGGTGCAGCCACCGGAGTGACCTTCCCGGCGCAGCCAAGGCTGCTAAATTGTTTTACCGCGGCGATAAATGCCCTTAATTATCCGGAGCTCCACACCCTCCAGGGACTGGGAGGGGGATGAATAGTTGGGGAAAATAAAAAAAGAAAGGGGGAAAAAAAGAAGAAAAAAAAATCGTTGGTCGATTCGGAGTTTGCTGAAATCTAATCTGAAATTTGGTGTTAACTAATTAAGATCGAGAAAGGAAAACCGCTGGTAGCTGTGGAAGACAGCGGGACGCCCCGTCTGACCCCAGTACCCCCGGGACCACCGGCGGCTTCGGGGGCTGCCGGAGGCCGGAGAGCAGCGGGGGCAGCCCCGCTCCCCGCGGGGTGCTCGGCCTCCCTCGGAGGGTGAGCGGGCACCGGCGGCATTTGGGGCAGAGCCCATGGCGGGGTCTCCCCGTCCTGCCCTTGTGAAACCGGGGCATCGGGTCCCGTCTTTAAACGCGACATCCCGAGGGGCAGAGGCCTTGGTGGGGATGGGACCGCCGGGGTGGCGGAGGGGCCAGCGGCTCCTTCGGGCTTTGGAAATATCGCCTCCCCGCAGGTATAATTCAGCCTAACGACAGAGATAACTATCGCTGCGGCGGGGAGGCTTGTGAAAACACGACGGTGTTCCGTGTGCTTCCCTATTTATTTTGGAGAAAGAAACGTTTCCGTGGGAGCTTTCCACAGCGGGCAAGGGGGGCGGGCCTAAAATGTGGGGACCTGACTCTGCGTGGCTTCAATGCCGCCCTTCTAGGGGGTCCCCTGCCAGCCCCCCACCCCTCCATCATCCCTTTCCATCTGGTCCCGAAAAGCAGCATCTCCCCGGCTCGCTCGCCCGGGAAAGTCTGTTGCTTGTCCCTCCTGCAAGGAAGATGGAAAGGACTGTCTGCCTGGAGAGCAAAACGGGACCGGTCACCCGGCCCGATCACGGGAGAGATATTACATGTCACAACTCATCTAAGGCCCCATAATCAGCGCTAACTTTCTGGTGAACAGATAACCAGAGATGGCAGATGGATGGAGATTGCACAAATGAGGCTCTAATTGACAATCAATTGTGATTAGGAGCAATAGAACATCTTTATAACACTCGCTTTAAACCGCCAGCAAACAAAAGCGCCGGGCGGGCTGGGGATTCCGTTGGGATGGGGCCCGGCTGTGTCTCCCCAGCATCCCCGCTGCCCCCCAGCTCTGCCCCCGGGCAGGGGGGTTGTGCCTATCGGTGCCCATGGGGCCGGTGGTGCCTGCGAGCACGTCGGGGTGAAATAGAGGCGCCTCTGTGATCCCTGGGGATGCGGATCCTACTCCTCCAAACACCCAGCGCAAGCCCGGGAATTTGTGCTAATTTAGCCGCTCTGGACCCTGCCCCCTCGGGGACTGTTCCTGCTCGGGCAACCGGGCACAGAGATTTAACTACAATTAAGATTTTATTTTTCCTAAAATGTACTCACTCGGGAATAAAAATAATCCCTTCTGCCGCCATCCCCCCTAAAACCGCGTTCTCTCCGAAAAATGTACAAGTGCATGTGACTACCACAGAAAAACTGATAAAGCCACATCACTGACATCTACCTGAACTACCATCTACTTTTCATAAATAATATCGCAGAACCCAGGGCGAGGGGAAAATTAGCAGAAAGAAAATAAGAGATGGGAGGCACGACCGGAGGTGGAGGGAAAGAGGAGCTGCTAAAAACCAAACAAGCAAACAAACAGACGGGTGTTTGTGCAAGTGTGTGCACATGCAGATTAAAACTTCGCTCTCGCTCTGTGTTCGTGGCAGCCCCGTCAGTAAGGTCAGGAAAAGGGGGAGAGGTAATTACCTACCCGTGATCAGAGATTATACATACCATTTCAACCCAGGAGGTGATTTATAATTTAAAGATAAAGCATAATAAAGTCATAAAAGGGAAAGGACACTGTTGTGGTGTCTGATTAAAATCTAAGGGCTGGTGTATAATATATGAGCGGGGGCTGTTGTAGGCTCCCGCTCAGCGGGACTCCCCTGGGCCCAGCCCGCTGATGGACTAATCATGTCCAAGCCTTACCAAAATTACAAGCTGATTGTTTTACCCATTATTTCTCCCAACTTTTAATTTCTGCTTTCTAAAGGATCATTGCCCGCGGTAATTGCAAAGGACCTGTCCTTGTATGTGTCACCAGCCTCAAAGACAAAAAAAAATCTAATTTTCCTTTTATGCTTTCTCTACTTTCCTGCCTCCCCCCCCCCTTTTTTTTTTTTTCCTGGCAGCTAATTCAAACTGAGTAGCGACTGGAGCGTCCAAAACAAGAATGAAATTGATATGATCAGCGCACACACAGCTATACACGGAAGGGAAGGAAATTAGGTAGGGAAAGAAACTCGGGGTTTATAATTCACAGATAACTTTTATTCTTATCCCTTAATTTTCCATAATTAAAACCACTTTTAATAAGAGAGTATTTTTTTTTTTTGAAGTGGAGGTTAGGTCTGGTTATCGCTTTATTCCTGCATAGGAGGGAACAGACCTTTTCTCGCAGTTACTCAGAATTTATTGATCGTCGTGTTTTGTCTTGTGCCGTTTAAACGTATTAATTTTCTTCCAGCACTTGCCTGGCACTTACATTTGATATTTAATTTTAATTAATTAGCTAAGGGAGAGAGAGAGGAGGGTGTGTGCGTGTGGCAGCGTTATTCCGCAAACATGAACCCCGCTCCAACCACTAAACCTCCGTCCATAATTTTCTCCTTTTGTTCTAATTTAATAAAACCAGCAGGGACGGGAAACAGGTGCTGGGGGCTGACACCTCTGAGCCCACACACACACATAATCCCCTTTTGATCATCTAACTCCACTGTTAGGGATGGGAGACCTTAAGTTCCCATTTTCTGTGTATAATATCTTCTTTATATTGATCCCGCAATTATTTAAAAGAAAGCGTCATCTCCTCCCACTTCTCCAAATAAGGCTATTTAGATGCTTTCCAGATGAGTGGAGGTGTGCTGAAACAGAGCTGACAGCCAAGTATATCACAGCCAGCAGCATCCTTCATTCGCTCTCTCCCTCTCTGGCCCCCTCCCCCCGGCACACACTTTCACCGTCTCTCTCCTCCAGTGATGAAGATTACAGACTATTACGGGCCAGGGATTAATTTGTAGCCAATTACAATCCAGTGCTAAATATGAATGCATAAATACGAGACAGCCTCGCCTCTGCGTGTATGTGTGCGAGAGAGGGAGGGGGGGGACAGGAGAGCCTGGGCAGCCTGGTGAGGATGATGAGAAGGAAGAAGGAGCAGCTGAGTGGAGGCTCTGAGCCCAGCATCACCCTGTGACACCCGGAGGCTCCCGGCGGCCGGACCCAGCGCAGCCCCGGGGAGCTGAAGGCAGCGGCTCGTCCTGAGCCGGAGCGGGGGCCGGGGAGGAGTTTCCAGCTCAACTTCGCCGGAGGAGGGGGTGTGGGGGGAGAGCAAAAAGAGGGAGGGGGGGGGGAAGTTGCAACCGAGAGGGGCTCTGCAAAGAGTCATGAATGTGAGCAGAGACAAGGTCGGTGACATCTCCATCCCGGCGGTGACAGCCCCCCCAGCCGCCGCTGGCATCGGCGGGGAAGGGATGGAGAGCCACGGGGAGCAGCGGCTCTCGGCCGGCGGCGACCTGCCGCTCTTCTCCTGCCCTGGAAACAGGGACAGGCCAGGGGACAACCAGAGCAACACCCCGGGACAAGAGGGGCCAGTAGCCGCGCTGCCCATGGTGCACAGAACCACCTCCTTCTCCGTGCTCGACATCCTGGACCCTAACAAATTCAACAGCAAAAGGCGGCAGTGCGGGCTCTTGTACAAATCGGTGGGGACCGAGTTCACACTGGGGACGGAGGACAAGCCCGAGGACTCAGGGACGGATCTGCCCGAGCAAAAGGCTCTGGCCGAAGATTTCGACACGTGCAAGAAGTCCGCAGACCTGATCAGTAAGTAGGTTTGGGTGCTCGGAGCACCCCTGGGATGGGGGGGGCCTGCACCCAGATCCCCGAGGAAGGAGGCTTGCATGCTTTTAAAGACCATCCTTCCCCCGCTGGCAGCCTCGGGAGCCGGGGCGCTGGGGGCAGCCGGCTGTCGGGGAAGTGCAAACGCTCCCCGCGTTGCTGCTGCTGGGTGTAAAGAGGTGGAAAAGTGTGTTGGGGTTCAACAGAGAGGAGGGACAGGTCGGGGCTGGTGGCTGCTCCGGCGAGCCCGGTGGGGAACACCCCGGGCTCTTTAACCGGGCACCCCCGCAGCGGCAGGATCGGGCCCGGGGGTGCCGGGATCCCGCCATCCTGTTCGCCCCCCCGGGAACAGACACCCCTGGCTGTGAGCTCCGGCTCAAGCAAACTCGCAAGCGGCTCCTAGAGCTGAGGCTTCAGAGGGACGGAGCTCCGGGATCTGAAACCTGTATGTGCCCACACGGATCCTCGGTGGTGGCATTTATGACTTTTATGTATCTTCTCACCAGGCTCCAGACCCGCTTTCCCCATCTCTTCCCCCCCGCCTCAGCCTCCCGCCCGTTGCTCTGGGCGACAGATTCAATTTTCTCTCTCCCCTTGGCTTTTTTTAGGACAAATCAGACTAATTGTGACAAAATGCTGGTTATCTCTGGAAAAACAATTAAATTCCTTCGATTACATTTAAGGTAAAATGTGCTTAGCAGCGTAAAGAGGCTGGATAATGGGGGAAATCGCCCCAGAGTGGCATGTAGGACTGCCTGGATCGATATCCTATTATCGAATTGTGCATATCTCTTTCAAGCACCTTGCAAACTCTTCCCTAACATCTAAATTATAGGGTCAAAATTCGGATAATTACTCGATTAAAACCTATTACACTTATTAGGGCTCGCTATTGATCGGGAATTGCGTTCGACCCAAGCTGTAGATTGCTTTTTCTTTCTGGGTCCGAATATCCCAACTTTCTCACCTCCAAACATCGCGACTCTGGCGATAGAGGAGGGTTCCCGGGAAAAGATAGTAGTTGTGAAAAATATCTATAGCTATTCCGTGTCCTGAGGGGGAGAGAAGGGGCTGTGAGTGGCGGGGGATAAACTTCTATGGTAGAGAATAAGAATTTCTCTACGGCTGGGGAGGGAGAGGAGGACTCGGAGCTTTCTAGTTCCTCCATAGCATGACTCTTTCAATTAAAATTAGTCAGCGAAAGGAGTCTGGAATCTGGTCCAGCCCGAGCTTTTTGCAACAACAGATGTATTTTTTAATCTCTAAAGCAAAACCGGGAACGAGGCGTTAATAGAATTCGAAAGATATTTTTTAAAGCCGCATGTAGCGGGGGGTAATTATTCGTCTAAACTCATCTGACTTTTGTCATATTAAATAGATCTGGGCCATCGGAAAGACTGACGAGGTCAGCCTACCGCTAATCTCGCACTTTTATCTCCAGACAAGGAGAGAAATGCAGCACTAGCACTTCTCTAAAAATGAATGTATTGGGAAGCATCGCGGAGCGGCGCGGGCTTCGCCTGCTGACAAGTTTCCCGGGCACTTCTCACGTTTAGTTCTTCGGTCCTACCGCCTTAATTTAATGTAAAGCGGTGACAGTCACAAATTGATTTGGGACTGCTCGAAAACAACGAAATTTAATTCCTCTATTTCCCTCTTGTAATTAACATTAGCTCAATCAGTCGTTTAATTTAGAGGAATTATTCCAAAAAGCAGCTCTGGACAGCAAAGTACCAATACCCGGAAAATGCAAAGGCTTTCTGATAAAAAAGGGAGAAAATAGTGCTTGTCACACACCACTCGCAAAACTCATGTAATGCTAAAAATAACACTTAAAACTCCATGTTAAATTAATATTTAACACCTTCCAGAAACAAAACCGCAAGCCCGGTGTCAGTGTCCATCGCCAAATGCATTCGGGCTGCATTTTTTGTTTTAAGAAAATTTTAGTTGAGCTGCGACTGGGATTTCCTAGAGTTTACTGGAAAAAAACAGGCTCTAAAATACGCAGTGCACCTTCCCTGGCCAGCATGGGTGAAAGCGACGGGTGCTGGCGTTGCGCTCTGTCCCCAGATCTGCCCCGCAGTTGTAGCTACCCGCACTTTTAAATGAATTCTTGTTGCAGAAATTACCCGCTGCGATTTGTAACAGGTTCTACAGGTTGCAGGACGCTCCTCTGCACCCAGACTGTCGGCTTGGGGAAAAAACAGCCGTGCTCAGCTGTGTAACGCGGCGATCCCGCGGGTTTGCTGCTCTCCGGCTGGAACAGGGAGCTGGAAAGGGCTTGTAATGAACCCCGAGATATAAAGGGATAATTTCCGTGTGGAAAGGATTGCAATAAACTTTTCTGCCCCTTTTTCTTCTAGTGAGGCAGCCGTATCCGACATTAGCCAAAATCAGCTCGTTGCAAAATCCACACGTTTTAAAAAACACCCCAAATCTTATATACGGGCTTTAGGGTGTCCAGCGTTAGCATATGGACCAAGTTTGAGACGCAATAGCGTGTTCAGTTAATTGAGGATTAAAACCAACGAAAGTACACACGGGATACGTTTGACAGATGAGCGACTCACTTTCTATTTGCGTATATCGGTTAACCAAGCTGAAGGATCCCTCGATCGGGGGTTCCCGGAGCTGCACCCCCGGTGCAGGTGCGAGTGGAGGGAAGTTGGGGAGTGTGGGAAAGCACCGGCTAAAAACGATGCTATTTCTGGGCCTCTGTCTCCAAACTGGCCCGCGGTGCTTCTCTCAATCCCTGTCCCGGCGGCGGGAGACAGTGGAGAGGATTTGCCCCCCCGGTTTCCCATGAGGGGTCCGAGCCCCCGGCCGGGGTCAGGAGGAACCGGCCTTCTGGAAAATGCCGTTTGCTTTCAGGGTTCATAATGACAGAACCATCACCAGAAGTCCAATAGCTTTAAATATCGGATAATTACCCTGTTCTCCGATGGAGACCCGGTAATTGGAGCGTAATATAAACCCAAATAAATTAAATGACCGTTAACTAGTTTGTACATTACACAAAATGAGTTTAATTAAGTTTGTATCTGCTCCGCTAATCAATACAAGTATTTACTCCACTTTAATACTTCCATCTCAGGAAGTGACAAGAGGTCAAACCAGGCCGAGAAAGGGTTAAAAGTGCCAGAGCAAAAACGAGCAGATCTCCCATCGATGCGGAGATTTCCGTCACTACAACTGCTAATAGCGATGGGACATCTTTGCTGTCCGCTTCCTGAACACGGCTGGGCCGGACCCGGCGGGGAGTGCGGGGGTTTGTCCCCTCGGCCCTGCGGGGCACACGGGGACCCCCTTTTGCTTTCCCAAAGGCCTTTCTGGCCGCTGAGTGTTTTGTGGGGAGTGGGGGTATCCCCTGCCCTGGCAATTTCTCGAAGATGGGCAGCTCGGAAAGGGCAGCGCTGGCAAAGCCTCCCCGGGCCGGACAGCCGTTTCCCGGCCCGAGCGCTCCAGCCCCCGCGGCGGCTTCGGAGGCGGCTCCGAGCCCCGTCCCGGCCGCTTCTGAACAACTTTGTCCTGTCACTCCCTCCCGGCACAGGGCAGCCGGACGAGCACTCGGGAGGCTCGGACCAACCGCGTCCCCACGGAGGGCCCTCGGGGAGCCGGGCAGGGCGGCCCCGCTCCCCGAGCACCCCCGTCCCAGCGGCAGCGGGGATCCCAGGCGGTTGGATCCGCCACACGGCGGGGCAGAGCGCCACGGGGCCAGTTTCCCTTCGCTGCCGTCACCCCGGGAGGCCGCACCGGAGGGGGCCGGGTTGGGGACCGGCCGGGGGAGCTGGGTCCGGCGGCGGCGAGGCCTAACGGCGGCTGTCGGTTTTCCGCAGAGGACGGCGAGCTCTACAAGCCCGAGGAGTGCGACCTCGACTACAGCAGCCGGCCGAGCCGCAGCCCCGACAGCGAGCTGCCGGACGACGAGGAGCTGTGCAGCGAGGAGAGCAGCAGCGGCAGCACCACCAGCTCGGCGGCGCCCGGCGAGCCCGACCCCGGCCACCTCCACGCCGAGCCGGGCGAGGCGGGCGGTGTCCCACCCCCGCCGCCCCCGCCACCGCCCCCGCCGCCTCCCCAGCAGCAGCCGCCGCCGGCTCCGGTCGCCGGGCAGCAGAGCCAGCAGGCCAAGCCCAAGAGGAAGCGGACGGGCTCGGACTCCAAGTCGGGCAAGCCCCGGCGGGCTCGGACAGCTTTCACCTACGAGCAGCTGGTGGCGCTGGAGAACAAGTTCAAGTCCACCCGATACCTGTCGGTCTGCGAGCGCCTCAACCTGGCGCTGTCCCTCAGCCTCACTGAGACGCAGGTGAAGATCTGGTTCCAGAACCGCCGCACCAAGTGGAAGAAGCAGAACCCGGGGGCCGACACCAGCGCTCCCACCGGCGGGGGCGGCGGGGGCGGCGGGGCGGGGGGCGGGCTGGGCGGCGGGGCGCTGCCGGGGGGGCTCAGCCCCCTCAGCCACTCGCCCCCCATGGGGAACCCGCTCTCCATGCACGGCCCCGGCAGCTACGCCGGACACCCCGCGGGCGGGCTGGTCTGCGCCGCCCAGCTGCCCTTCCTGCCCAGCCCCGCCGTCCTCTCGCCCTTCGTCCTGGGCTCGCAGACTTACGGCGCTCCGGCTTTCTACACCCCGCACCTATAAGCCCGACGCTCGTTCCTCCTCCTCATCCCCCGGCCCCTTCCCGCTGCTCTCCGCCGCCCCTGAAGGGCCGCCCGGCTGGGCGCTTGGGGGACCGGTCGCCGTGCGGCTTTTCCGTCCCCCCCATACCCAAACTGTGAAACCAACAACCGCCTGGCAGCGGCCCCGGGAGGGGAAGCGGCGGCCAAGGGATCCCTCGGCCCCACCGACCCCACGGCGGCTCCACCGCCCACGATCGTTTCTACGACCCTTTTTATACGCGACGTGTCCGGACTGAGCTTCTGAGGGGAGGAGGAAAACCTCTCTCCCCCTTGTACATACAAGTAGATGTAAATCATCGTTACCGGTATTTTTATTTTCACTGTCCCTCGTTGCTATGTGGGTTTGATTATTCTCTCTTTTTTTTTTTTTTTTTTTGCTTCGTTTTTATTCTGGTCTGGCCACTCTGAAAAGACTTGTAAAAATATTATGTACCCATTTGACTCTCAGGGTAAAACAGAGAACTATCGGTCCTGTCCCTCGACATCGCTGAGGCAACGACGCGCCGCTCCCTTCCGTGACCTCACGGTGACGACGGTTATTTTTTATGACGTCACAGTTCGACGAAACCCGAACGTGGACGAGCCGCCGCGGACACGCGGGGAAGGGGCGGCGGGGGCGGCTGCTGGGGCGCGGGGTTGTAGGTTTTTTTACGTTAATCATTTCTGTATATTTCTGGTTGTTACAAAAAAAAAAAAAGGTTTTAACTTTATAATTAATGTATAAGGTATGGGAGCAATGAACAAGAGATGATATAGAAAGCACTTTGTTTGCTAAACACTTTAAATCAATCAATAAACTTTAAGAAAACGGCGTTTTGCCGTGGTGGCGTGGTGCCCTGCTTTTCGGCTGAATCTTTGTGAGACGAGGTTCCTCTGGAAAACGCCTGGCTCAGGAGACTTTTGGAGGGGTGTTTTGCATCATCCTTTTTTCGTTTCGTTTACTGTGAGAGCGTACTTCTTATACGCAAATAAACTTTATTCTTCTTGTGCGAGAAAGGGAATTTCCTTTCATATTTCCCTTGTTTGCATCTTCTTAATTGGATTTGCCGATTGCTGTTGTGCAATATTGAGATTTTTTTTCTTTCTCTCGTAAAGAATCCGAGATGTCTCCCGTGTTTCCGCACATGGGGAGTCTCATATTTTGGAACCGTGCAAATTTTATAAATCGGCTGTCTCATTCGGATTCGCTACTAAAAAGAAAAGGCTAACCTTACCATAGCCTTTCCGCTGATTAAACCACTATCTGTTATAATCTATTCTATTTTTTCTTAATTGCAAATAAGAAGCCTATAACGGCTGCGACCATCCCGAACTGGCCACCGCTATAACAGCAGCTTCTCACCCGATGCCCTAAAGACACTTTCATCCCGTCTCCACACTCCCTGCGAGACCCCAAATGTCACGCGGGGAAGAGCTCTCTCTGCCCACTAGTGTTTGGTTTAATTTCGCTTTTGTTTGGCGTTTTGTTTTGTTTGGGGGGGGGCGGGTGGTTTTGTGGCGGGTTGGTATGTTTGTGGGTTTTGGTTTATTGTTCGTTTTGGTTTTAGCCCAGAAACTTGACGGCTGCCTTCCCCGCGGGGATTGTAAGAAAGCAGCGTTTTCCGGAGAGATTTTAGGGAGCAAAAAGAAGGGATGAGCACTGCTTACCCCCCCCAAATTGCTGCCCGGGCTCCGCTCCCCCCTCGGCTCGTTCTTCCTGCTCCCCCTCCCCGGGCTCCCCAGCCTGGGGCACATCTGGCAGCCGCCGTGGAAATAAATAAAAGGTTTCAGCCCCCCCGTGGAAATAAAACGTGCCCGGGCGGGTGGTGTTCCAGGCAAGGGGAGCCGGCTGCGCGCTGCAGCCCCCGTGGGTTCCGTTCCACGGGTGGGTGCTGGGGCACGGCAGCCTGTGGGCAGCCCCGGGGAGGGTGCGGGCACGCCAGCTCTGCTCGGGTAATCATCTCCCCTCATTCAGAACGGTGCAAGAGGCAGAAGTCTCGGAGCAGACCCATTTGCATTTGTAGAAATCAGAACGATAAAAGATGTTCTGAGGCAAATTTTTGGGTAAAACATTACAAACGGTGCTCAGAGTACAGCTCAGCACAGCTGCTCCCGGCAGGAGAAAAACAGGTACACTGGGAAATGGATATTCAGGAGACTCGTCCGCACTGTAAAACTAACCTGTTGCTGACCAGGTTTGAGCCAGCACTACTAGTAGCTGAACTGTTAGCTCAGATAAGACAGGACTCAGCTTAATTAAGAGATAATTCAAACCCTGTCTACTCTCTGGGAGCTCCAAACAATTCCCCCGGGTGGAAAATAATTCAGCTCCGACAGGCTCAGAGTTTTGGAGTAGCTGATTTTCCTACTCCAGGTCAGTTAGCATCCTGACAGGGAAACCTGCTCCTGTGAGTATCACTACTCACAGCTGTTGGCTGAAGGAGTGAGCCTGAGATTCCTGGTCATTAAACTCGATCTAACAAGGTTTCTCACATTTTAGAGCAGTGCTGCAAACAAAGCCACAGGTGTCTTTCTCAGTGTAGTTCAGGAAGTTATTGCTAATCCTTGCTTGAATGCCTCATCCAGAGGTCTGATCTCACAGAATCACAGAATGTCAGGGATTGGAAGGGACCTCAAAAGCTCATCCAGTCCAACCCCCCGCCGGAGCAGGAACACCCAGATGAGGTTACACAGGAAGGTGTCCAGGCGGGTTTGAATGTCTGCAGAGTAGGAGACTCCACAACCTCCCTGGGCAGCCTGTTCCAGGCTCTGTCACCCTCACTGTGAAGAAGTTTCTTCTCAAATTTAAGTGGAACCTCTTGTGTTCCAGTTTGAACCCATTACCCCTTGTCCTATCACTGGTTGTCACCGAGAAGAGCCTGGCTCCATCCTCCTGACACTCACCTTTATATATCTGTAAACATGAATGAGGTCACCCCTCAGTCTCCTCTTCTCCAAGCTCCAGAGCCCCAGCTCCCTCAGCCTTTCCTCACACGGGAGATGCTCCACTCCCTTCAGCATCTTTGTTGCCCTGCACTGGACTCTCTCCAGCAGTTCCCTGTCCTGCTGGAACTGAGGGGCCCAGAACTGCAGAGTCTCAGCTCTGGTGCTTTTCTTCTCCAACGTGCAGACCAGCACATTGTCTCCTCAAGTGTCCAGTCACAGGACAGTGTCATGCAGAGGCCATCTAGAGCATCAGCACCAAAAAGCCAGCTCTCCAGCAATGCTCCCTGGACCACAGCTGGTTTGTGGTGTTGGATCACTGTGCGGTTACAGACCTGTCAGGAGAAGCTTGATGGTATCAGCACAGGGCAGTTGTTGAGGAACATCCCTGGACTAAACGCTCAGCACCAGCTGTGCTAAAGCTAGAAGCTCTCACCTAAACGCCCTAATTCCATCATCAGTGTTACTCCCTGTTGATACTGTGGCTCTTCAAGAGGATGAAACTGGGCTCGATGCAGCAATTTGAGCTTATCATACTAGAGAGTTATAAAAAGCTGCCAAAGCTGCCACAGTGACCTCCCAGCAAGGCCCAAAAGCTGGTTCCCACACAGGACCTACCTGGTGTAGCTGCTGCACTACACACAATGGTCTGTGCTCCTACACAGGGCTTTGGGGAGGAATGGAGCATGTTTTCAGCGAGTCAGCAATGAGAAACAGACCCCGGTACAGTACGAATGATCCACTGTCTGAGGGAAAGATGATTATGATACAAGTAGGAGGTGTTTGCTCTGGTTCGTTCTGTGAGTGATTTTTTTTTTTTTTAATTACTTTATTATTAATTCATAAAATTTAGTGTTCAGGGAATCAGAATGCGGAACACATTCAAGAGGATATTTAGTAAAGCATTTGCCAGAGGACGAATTCTCATCTCAGATACACTGAACAGCACAATCGGAGGCTGATTCAATATTTTCAAGGGACGTTGTTGGCACGTACCACAGATCTGGGGCATCAGCACATATTTGAACTAATTCTCATCAAGTCAATGTGAAATCCAAGGGTGCAAGCCTGTGTCAGTGAGAAGTGATTCAGATATTAATTGTATCTTACCACTGATCACTGAATGAGGTAAGAAGAGAAGAAAACTGCATTTATTATACTTCAGATATTTAAACTTACAGTGAACAAGTCTCAGTTGTTCACATTCACTGAATGAACAGCAGTAAAATGTCTTATAATCAAAACAACAGAAAAAAAGCACATAAATACAGACAGATACTTTCCAACCAGTGTTCTATATTATCACCCTCCAAAATTTCTTGGTGTTATTTCCAGTTGAGCAGTGAATGTGGGTTTAGTGAGGTGCTTTTTCAGATGAATTCTTAGGGGTTTTTCACATGTAATGTAGACCTGAACTCACAGGCATGCTACATGTTTCTATTATGCTACATAAGCAAAATGTTTAAAAAGTTGTTTGTATGAACTTAAATCCATTTCCCCAAAATACACTGTGATGTCTTCTCGTAGCCTCCTGTGTCGGCAAATATCCATTAATTCCTGTATTACATGTATAAAACTGTTCTGCTCAAACAGAGATGTATTTAAATACTCAAAGGAACATTATTCTACAATGCCAGCGCAGTTCGGGTCTTCAGATTCTGTCCCAAAGAGTAAGCAAGCAAATATTGTTGTCATACAGCCTTTCTCATGAGCAAATAAAATGAAGATTTTTAAATTGTTTTGGAAGGTTTGCCAGACTGTGGGATGTAAATGAAGGCACAGACCATTGTGGATGCTGAAGATGAAGGGGACAGGCAAGTAAACAAATGGGATCCCAATCAGTTTGTCTCACAAAGTGGGCGAGACAAACATTCTGCTCTATCTGGGGCAGCTCTGTAAGCTTTTTTCCCCCTCTGCCCACAGCATTTTGAACCACATGCTCACGTCACACAGATGCCTCAGGTGGACAGAACGATGATTGTCGCTGTGAAAATAGCCCTGACAGCAAGAGCTCCTTCTACTTCCCTGATGCTGTCTGGCTGAGATGTGAATTCATCACACAGAATAAGCTTCAAAGCAGCTCGGGAGGTTATCACAGCATCGCAAACCCGGAGCTGCTAGATCTGCAGTGCCCATACAGGAGAAATCCTGTGGATGCTGGGAATCCTATGGGTGCGCTCCATATCAATAGAGGAACACCAAGGGCTCAGGGGCAACTCGTGGGCAGGACCCAAGAGTCGGGGCATGCAGGGTCAGGCAATGTGACAAACTGCAGCTAAACCTGATCTATGATTCAATAATTTAATCTTATTATATTGAAAACCTCAGCTAGCTTAAACTGTCACTCCAGCCAAAGTGCTAACCTTTATTGTAAAACACAGCTTTTACATTTTCTTCTCTGTAATGTCACAAACCAGAAACATCTTACAATGACAATGAAGGAGAGATGACACTACAGCAAAGAACTGCAAGTCACAGAAATATTTATGTGACGTGATGATTGACAGAGTAAAGATTCACCCCTCTTTGGTAAACTGCTTTTTCAAGAGAAGGCACATTAATCTACTAACCTTAGTACAAATACCTTGATTGTTGCTCATTTTCTTACTTTTTTTCCTCTCCCCAAAACCACACACATACATTAAGGGAACTTGTCCTGCACATGAAGGGATTCATTCCCAACTTTCCATTCTTAATACAGGCAGGGTGACGAATATTTCCTCTGCCTTGGTCCCCAGAGACTGTGGGGGAACAAGAGGAGCGCAGCAGGAGAGCACTTGGATGAGCTGTTGGGGCTTCTTCAGCTCTTTGTGCTGACCAGGTTTGTTGTACCAAGCTGCACCCTCTGCGACCTGTTAAATATGTTGAGATTTACAATTAACACCACTCTCTGGGACTTATGGAACCATCACTACGTCTTGTAGGGATGATTTTGAGTGAAGCAGCGTGTTTGCATTGAGCACGGTCTACAGCAAACCTGATCACACTCTCATTTGCTGCTTCTGCTTCAGCACTGGGGAAAATAAACACACGCATGCATGGAAGCAAAATCTAATTTCAGCCCTAGTAAAAACGTGTGGCAGACTCTCCTCTGGTGCCGTTAGCCTTCAACTGCCAAAAATACTATTACAAAAATTCAAAGATAGCCAAAAGCAATTTCCAAACAAGCAGAATCATATATTATATTTCCATATACCTTTTATAGTGCGCGAGGATAAGAGTGGCTCCATAATGGCATTACAAATATAGCAAATTAATGGCGGGTGCAACGCCAACACCTTGTCATTATGCAAATTGGAATGTCGGCAGAAATGGTTATTCAACAATCCCTTTCAAAGTAACCAGACGCCTAATGCTGCTCATTACATCTAAACTAATTAGCACCACGTTTAAACAACTTTAATAAGCTTTTTCCTTAACCCCTCGACAGAGGGCATTCCTGATGCTAAAGCAAAAACCTACGAGCCCTTGGCACAGGAGCACTGGGGTTGTGCTCAGAGCAACAAGAGGCAGAAAAGCAAAGGGAATTCTACCCAAAAAGCCAAATGACAATTATTTATGTTACAGACATTTAAAGGCAGAGAAACAGGTTGCACTGAAATCCAGCTCAGTTTGCCCAGGCTCTGGTGCAGCCTGGAACCAGCATTTAAACCAGAATGGCCTCCTCCAGTACATCAGAGCCAGTCCCAGACCACTCTTCCAAGCTGGTACTACATTTAGGCTCTGGATTACCCAGACCCAGCTGATAGAAAAGGCTTAACAAAAACATGAGTTCTTTCTCCACTTGATCAGCTTTGAAGGAGAGGAAGAGGAGGATCGCACCTTGAATACTGCGTTCAGTTTTGGGCCCCTCAGTACATGAAAAACATTGAGGTGCTGGAAAGAGTTCAGAGAAGGGTGACAAAGCTGGTGAGGGGTCTGGAGCACAAGTGTGGTGGGAGCAGCTGAGGGAACTGGGGCTGTTCAGCCTGGAGAAAAGGAGGCTGAGGGGAGACCTTATCACTGTCTGCAACTGCCTGAAAGGAGGTTGGAGCAAGGTGGGGGGGTCGGTCTCTTCTTCCAAGTAATAAGTGATAGGACAAGAGGAAATGGCCTCAAGTTGCACAGGGGAGGTCTAGTTTGGATATTAGGAAACATTTCCTCATGGAAAAGGTTATCAGGCATTGGAACAGGCTGCCCAGGCAGTGGTGGTCTCACCATCCCTGGAGGGGCTTAAAGGACACATAGATGTAGCACTTAGTAACACAGTTTAGTGGTGGACTTGGCAGTGTTAGGTTAATGGTTGGACTCAGGTCTTTTTCAACCTAAATGATCCTACAATTCTGTGAAAGCAACAACTTAGAAACACGAGTAATTAATAGCTCTCTTACCTTCTTTTCCTTCAGGGGCAGCATCAGACTCCTGCAGCTGGAAGGGCAATAACTTTGTTCCACAGGTCACAAATTGTCCAGCTCCCAGGCAGACCCCGCTCTCATCCACACAGGTTTTCCAGGGGATGTGCTAAGTTTTGGGATTTGTAGCATCTCTCTCAGCTGAAAGGGTCACAAGCGCTGCTGGATGAGGAGGGTCCAGGCTAGTCATGATTTAGGCTGCTGCTCTGAGGCATTAGCTCCTGCCAGGACTCTCACCCTCTTTCTTAAACCCTTCAATGTCTGTAGATGATTTTATAATGGAAAGGACAGTTACCACATCCACTTAAGAGGGATGCTCCTAGGGCTCTGGATGTACCAACAGGATCTAAGTTCTCTCACTGGCCTTTCACCAGCTTTTCCCCATCCCACACCCTGCCAGGTGTTCAGGGTCTCACTGATGTGGCACAGCTGCATCCCCTTGGGTCTGACTGCCAGACCAGCTGAGCTGTGAGACCAAACCAGGGTCTCAACCCTCTAGCTGGGTGCAGGGGAACTGCATTTATGTAGAGGCCCTTGCCCAAGCTGTGGTATTGGTGTTCTGCTTGGCTTTAGACTGCACTGACTCTCACCTTGGTCTTGCCTTGATGACTTGGCTCTAGACCTGCTTTTTATCTCAGAGGACTTTCAGGTAGTGGTTGGATGGATCTTGTTTCTGTTACCACCCTTGGTTGTGTTGGGTTCTGTGGGATGGTGGCCCTTGCCAGGAAAGCCACTGGCCCTTCCTGCCTTCTCCTTCTGCTCCTGCATCACCTCTCCTTGACACCTCCAGTCTCTACCCTCCTTTTTCTTTCTCACCTTGCTGTGGCCCTGACTCCATTCTGTGCTCCCAGCAATGTGTTTTCCTTGGACACTGTTTGGAGCAGAACTTCTCATTTGTGTTTCCAGATGTAAATTCAAGTGTTACTTTCACCCAGGAGCAGGCTGTTAATTGTTTTTGTTTTACTTTAATGTAGCTGTTCCAGTGCATCTCAAAACAGACACATGGACAAATTGCTCTCCAGTAGTTTTCAAAATAACACCCTTCTCTCAGGCTTTGGTGTCCTGGAGGTCCTAAAGGCTGATCTTCTAGCTGGTGACAATTGCTATGAGGGAGCTTCACTTTCCTGAACCTGTGAAACTGGATGGTGTTTTTAATGGTAGGTGTGTAGGGAACAAGGATCTGGATCCAGCCTTCCCTTGGCCCAGCCTGGGGGCTGCAAGCTGGAAAGTCAGTGTTTTGTTTTACTTTCTGTCTAGTGTCCTCCACGAAGTATCATGGACTAGATGATCTCCAGAGGTCCCTTCCAACCCCAACCTTTCCATGACGCTTTCAAAAAGAAGTGTTTTAAATGACCAATTTTCATCACTTCAGTACTGCTGCAAGATCCAGATGTTCTTGCCTTTTCTGATGCAGAACCTTTCCATGAGTTTACATCACCTCCATGATTTAAACCATTAATGTGCTTAATAGCACTGGATGAGCTACACATGCAGTTGCACGAGCAGCCAGGTATTTGTAAGAGTGTCAGAGGCTGCCACATGGTTATTGCTGCTAAACTACGCTGATATGTGCTGAACTGGGTTTTGCTGGTTGGGTTCCTGAGATTCAATAATGCTTCTTGCTTCTGGCTAGTAGCTCCTTATGATTAAGAACATTCTTATTCCTTTCCACAGCCACTTTAAGTAGAACAGGTATATTTTTTGTTTTACACAAATGATTACGTTTTCTTCTTCAATAAAGTCCACTTTGAACTCACCGATGCCCTCCCCAGTCTGCAGACTCCTTTACACGGCATGATGCACTGTCCATGCAGAACTGCTTGCAAATCCCGTGTCTTTGTCTTGCTTCCAAAACAATAATTACAAACAAAGCACCACATAGTTTCTAAGAGCTTTTAAGGGTTACAGTTTTCTATTAGAAGTTTCCAGCCACACCTGGATGGTTAAAACCAAGCCTCAAGTGAGTTTAGAGACTACAAAATCACAAGGTATCACGTACAAGGTGAGTATGAACCCACCACCCTGTCTCAGTAAATTCAGAGGGGATGTGCTGAAGGGTTGGTTTTATTCAGAAGCCGGTCCACAAACCCCACATCAAGCTCATTCACATCACCAGGTTCTTTGTATTAGAGGGCCAGACCCTTATATTCCATCCTTAAACAGTGCCAGGTTCATACGTTCCAGAGTGTTTTACTGCCCAGATGCAACCACCTGCTCAGGTAAGAGTAACCATGGAGAAGTCTTCACTTTCAGTTCTTGTTTAACCACTGAAACAGCACTAGTTATAAAAGGATGACTTAGACGCATTAGCGTAGCTCACTGCAGCTCAAAGTTACCGCGTTCTTTTAGAAATACAAAATATTCAACCTGTATTACAACTATTCACCTTAACAACGCTCTAAGGACCTAATTATTCGAGGTGTTCAGGTACCTGGAAATCAGTGTCTCCAGTTACAGTACAACTGCAAAGGCATTTGATTGAGGTATAAAAACAAAAACATACAGTAGAGATTATCTGAATGATACTTTTATTTCCTTTTTTTACCCCAGAAGCCCCGAGGCCAGGAATAGAAAAGTTCCAGTAGAAATGTCACACAAACAGTTTAGCAACTAAGATGACTGAAAAGCTGGTGAGCTCAGAGACCTCAAATTTGTAAACTCCTGTAAGCAAAGTATTGTGATGTATCTAAAAAGTAGATTTATTTTGAACTCCAAAGGATTTCTATTTATTGAAGGTATGCTGGATCTTTGGAGACAGATGCTATTTAAAAATATTTCCTCTAGCAGAACTATAGATGGACCCAGGAAAAAGAGAAAGCAGGAGGTATTTTTTGCAATTCTTGCTTTTAGTTGCCTATTTATTATTTCTGGTAGTTCAGAAGCACAACTTCTGACCACCTGTGTTGAAAACATTCCAACCTGCAGAGCTCTTGCAAGATAAACTATCAAGATTCAGTATTATTTCCTTTCGAATCAGTAATTGTGCAAGTCAGGAGGTATTTGGCAGAACTGTAAATGAGCTTTTGTCTGAGGTGGTCAGAAGCTTTTAATTTTGAGTTCTTATAGTCTCTTGATGCATAGGAAACACCTCCAACAGGTGAGTGACTAAATCAGTGCTGTAGAGAATCCATCCTAATCTGTATTCTGGATTTCATTGGAGACTTCTGCAGTTCACTTTGAAACTGATTTTCAAACACTCCATCCTCCTTGATACTCTGATACGCTTAAAGCTGTTGGAAACCTTGCAAGAGCACGACTGGTCAATGTTTGGTTCAACTCTGCTTAAGAACGTGACTATAGCCAGCAAAGCAGGTTTGGGAGATCTGGTTAAGCACCCAGTCAATACCAACAAACAAAGCTGGATCCAGCTGCTTGACCTCAGTGTGTCTGTTAAATCTCTGGAGTCACACACAGAATCACACAGAATGTCGGGGATTGGAAGGGACCTCAAAAGCTCATCTAGTCCGATCCCCCTGCTGGAGCAGGAACACCCAGATGAGGTTACACAGGAAGGTGTCCGGGCAGGTCTTGAATGCCTCCAGAGTAGGAGACTCCACAACCCCCCTGGGCAGCCTGGTCCAGGCTCTGGCACCCTCACTGAGAAGAAGTTTCTTCTCAAATTTAAGTGGAACCTCTTATGTTCCAGTTTGTACCCATTGCCCCTTGTCCTATCATTGGTTGTCACCGAGAAGAGCCTGGCTCCATCCTCCTGACACTCACCCTTTATATATCTGTAAACATTAATGAGGTCACGCCTCAGTCTCCTCCAGGCTCCAGAGCCCCAGCTCTCTCAGCCTTTCCTCACACGGGAGATGATCCCCTCCCTTCAGCATCTTTGTTGCCCTAAGAGTCCAGATGCTTGTTCGTATCTGGATCCTTAGATGCACTCCCAGGCCTGAGACTGATGTAATCTAAAATTATTTAAGCCAGGCAGTTCACTAGTTCAGAATGTTACTTGAACGATTTTTAAAACCTCACACTTTCACGTTGTGCTGGAGCTTTTTGGTACCAGGTGAACTGCAGCACATTCTGAGTATCTCTACAAACTTTCACAACGTGCTTTGCACATGTAGTTCTGAAAGACACTGGGGAAGACAAGAAGCAGCCCAGGATGACTTTTGTCATTTCAGCTTCTCCCCCAGCACAGCTACCAAGTTTTAATTAGCTCCTGGATTTCAGTTTGCTGAAATCAAACTCTACTCCATTCATGATCTGAAGGCATCAATGGACTTGGATTTTTTTTCTTTTTGGTGTGCACACAAGAGGTCTTTTGAGGCCCTGCAGGAGCCACTGTGCTGCCTGATGTGGTGCACTCGCTAGAATAGAAGCTTGAGCAAATTACTCTGTGAATTGCCACCACTGGCAGAAAGCTAAGGCATCCTTTTTCCAAAGGTGTAAAAGTGGAGGTAAATTACAACATGCATGTTGGCAGAGGAGGTATAAATTACCTGAGTCCCTGAAGAAGGAGAAAAACCCCAAACCCAAACATTTTACCCAGAGTACATACAAGTCACAAAACATGCTGTATTTCATATACATTTCAAATAATGATGTGTTAAACACATAGCATTCTATACCACCATATCTTCGCCAAAATTAATGTTCATTATCAAATAAGTTAAAAACAATTAAAAAAATTACCTAAGTAAAAATGTACCAAGCACAATATTCTAGTGTCAATATGAAGATCTGTGATAAAGGTTTTGTGCAGTTGCACTCTTGTTAATCCTCTTTACCCTTCATTTTATTACAATTTAATTCAGTGCATAATTAAACTGGTTGGCAAACTTCTCGTGCTTTCTTTGGTCCACTCGGTTCATTGCATTCACCACCCGCTTCATAGCGCCTCTGAAAGAGAAACAAAACAAAACCAGTTATGTTGATTATACCCAATTTCAGAGGATGTTTATGAATGCTGGGGGAAAAATGAACTATGATTAATCACTATGAGATTTCTGAACACTGCACTGATGAGGCTGAACAAATTTGTCTTGTTAACTAAATTAGCTGCAGCAATACATAGAGTCTAATTCAGCAATGATTTTATTAACAGGAGTAAACAAAGTCTTTCAGTTGAATGGTTGTTCATTCCACCCTCCTAGCATTATTTCTGACAGCCAGACATACCAAGTTTGATTTTTTCAAAAGCACCTAACTGCTCTTGGGGAAAAAAAAGAACTAAAAGTCCCTAACAGGATCTAAAAACCCTAATACTCAGAAAACCAACCTGCACAATCGATAATGTTTTTTTGAGGGAAGGGTTTGCTGTTCAATTCATGTAACTACAACTCATTCAGCAACTTTCACAGGTTACTAAAATCCCATTTCATCAGCCATGGGCAGCATAAGACACTTTTACTCACACCAGCAGTATTCCCATTCCTGAGTAGCAACTATTTAATCCACAAGCACCAGAGATTGTCATGTATCTTTATGCAGAGAGATGAACTGCTGTGGAACAGTGAAGTCTTTGGAGTTTGGCATAGTTAGGACAGTGTGTCCAATATCTTATTCTTCTATGAAGTGGAATGAGATCTCTGCTGCCTCATGATGGGTGAGCACTCGAGCCTTCTGCAGCACCTGCTGTGCTTGAAGGTGGCTCTGGAGTGTTGTTCAGATTCAAAAAGGAAATAAAGGAATGAGCTTTGGAGCTTTTAAGCTTTTTAGTGCTTTGAAATCTGGTGAGGGTTTGCCCCCATGTTGCTGCTCTTATTTGCTGCCATTGTTTCCTCCCAGTAAAGATGATGCCCAGAGATGTCTCTTCTTTTGAGAGTGACTGCTCTGCCCTTGGACTGGGCAAGTGAAGACACCTGCATTTTTTCCCCCTTTGCAAACTTTTGAATGAAGATCACGCAGCTCAGTTTTTGAGGGTAAGGAAAATGATACTTAGACAGCATGAATGGGAACAGGAGATTCTAATAAAAGGCAAGGAGAGAGCAGGCCTACATAACCTTTAAGAGGTAAGGCAGAGGAATGGGTTCATGATTCCAGAGGAGTAAGAATCACAGAATATTTGGGGTTGGAAGGGTCCTCTGGAGATCACCCAGTCCAACCCACCTGCTAAAGCAGGTTCACCAGAGCAGATCGCACAGGAAGGTGTCCAGGTAGGTTTGAATGTCTCCAGAGAAGGAGACTCCACAGCCTCTCTGGGCAGCCTGTTCCAGGGCTCTGGCACCTCACAGTAAAGAAGTTTCTCCTCATGTTTAGATGGAACCTCCTGTGCTTCAGTCTGTGCCCATTGTCCCTCATGCTATCACTGGGCACCATTGAAAGGAGTCTGGTCCATCCTCTCGACACCCACCCTTGAGAGAAAAGCAGCAGCATCAGTGGAGAGAAGGCCCTGCTGTGTGTATCTGCCCTCACAGAAACCTACAGTAGCTCTTGTGTGCAGCCAAGTGCATCTTGCCTGGGGAATTTTGTTCTTCACTGGATTCTAGAGTTCCCATTTTTATTGGTTACTTCAGGTGTCTCTAGCACAAAAGCTCAGCAATCTGAGGCTGATATTTGCAGGTGTGCTCAGGTGTCACCCTGCCTCTATTTATGAAGAAGGAAGTTATTTCCTAACACATCTCCGCAACGGCCTGGACACTCTGCCACACTGGGAGCTACACCAGCTTGAGGGACTACATCCCATTTAAGAACCCGGCACTATTTGATGTCTCCTACATCAGCAATACAATTGGCGAGTTCTAGAGTGTCTTATTTCAAGTTTCGTGCTGTTAGATTCTACACTGTCACAGTCTGCAGTTATAATTTCAGAGGATGCTGCAGGCTGTGCGGTAAAATGAGGACAAGACATCTACCTGGAGTGTGCACAGGCCTGTTCCAGCATCGGGCCCCGCTCACCACTCCAGCCCCGCTGACTTCTGTTCTACCCAACTGCTCTCTGCAACAGCATTTCAAAAGCCATTTTGAAACATCTGAAAATGGAGGATGCTTCTTAATAACGCTTCTAAATGGTGGGATTAAAGATTTTCTCAGCAGCAGCCATAATGAAAACCAAGATTCTGACAAAACACCTCGGAAGAGGTACACTTTTAATAAAATTCTGCCAATAAGGTCACCAGAGTAAGGAAAATGTGGTTGTGGCTTTGCACTTCAAATGTTGCTTAATTGGTAGGAGAAAAGTGAGCCTTTAACAGTGCAGAGTGGCCTTGACACTTTCGTGTCATGTAGGTTTTACATTAGCACCACTGGATTGTGCGATACTGTAAATGAAATGAGATCCCACTTTGATGATCTGTGTGCAATTTCACTTAACTTTATTGGCAGACTAGAGCCTGGGTTTATCACCTATACATTTCAAGTAATTTGGGGTTGTTATAAGGAGCCAAGGTTATCATCTTGTTTAGTGCTGCAAAGCATGAAACCCATTAAAACATGACAGGTTTGATTCCCTATGCCTGGTACTAACACACACTCAAAACCATTAGCACAAACCTGGGCGAACCAAAACCAGCTTTTAACATTTATTTTGTTAAAGCCGATAGGAAGTTCTGATCATCAGAACTGTATGGCTCTGACTTCTAAGATCAGGTGACATGAGAATTTCAGAGAAAGCATGCTATTTCTGTACCGTAAAGCAATGTGGATTTGGCTTTGTTGTTATAACCATTGCATTAGAAAAGGGAAAATAGAGTTTAAACAAGTATTGTGCCCTGGATGATGTTCAACTCATCCAGTATATTTAGGGAATAACCCACCATTAATGATTTTGTAATAATAATTTTGATATTTGATTTGACAACTTTACACTCTTCACTTTCCTTTGACTACTTCATTTTTGACATGTGACCTCTGAAGTGCTTCAGCTGCTTCCCATTTGATAAAGGCAAGAGCAGGCATAGGCAAATTTATGTTGTGGCCACATCTAACCAAGACTAGATATCAGAAATGGTGTAAGAGTGGATATATGGAGCTGCTATATGTTCCAAAACCCGTTCAGCTTGGTTGGGGTCGGTAGGCTCCCCCTCCCACAGGAGCCAGCATCCCTGCTTTCAGGTTAACTCACGTAGGTCTCTGTAAGTCATGGACACACTTTTGATCCACACATCTAAATGCTAATGCCATCCAAACAGTTTCTTCTCGAGCTAAATGTAGATCCTTTTATTAGCTGAAGTTCTGCTCAGGACAGCCCATCTTAGGCTTTCAGAGGAAAAACTTCATTTTCACTCCATCTACACTACTATGGCGTGTCTGATGCTGTTGTGTCACTCTGAACACAACAGCTTCTTTCCAGATCCAGTACTATTTGCACACGTAAAGTAGCATCCGATTAATGAATGACCATCCAGAGAAGCTACTACAGCAATTAAAGGATTAAAAAAAATTAACAAGGATGAAAAAAAAAAAAAAAAAAATTTGGGAAATTGTGTAAGTTAGGTGAAAATCGTTCTCCAAGAAATAACCCTGGTACCTGTTCCTCTTTACCCTCCAGAGGTGTGGAAGCATTCCTGCTCTGCAGTTAGCGAAGAAAGATGTTTAGTAAGTGCATGTTAACATAAAACCAGAAGGTACCATTGAGACACAAAGGGAAACAGCAATTTAACGAGCTTTAGAGAACGTAAGCATCTTACTTATTGAAGACTTTCTTCTCAAGCCGGGAACGAGAAGTGTTCGCCTGCTGCTTCAAGTCTGTCAGATTTGGATATTTTTTCTTCTTCCCTTTCTTTTTGCCTCCTTTTTCACTATTTTTAGAGGAACCAAGATCCACTCCTGTAGCTGCTTCAACTTCCCTCATGAATTCTGGATCTTGCCACTCTGTTTAAAAGAAAAAACATGCACTTGGAAACTCCAAACCCTGGTAGGATTTGTAGTGCCTGAGGTGCAGGTTCTTGTCACCGCTGGCGAGCGCAGTCACTGCGCTCTACATCGTACACAGAAAGGAAGGGGAGGATAAAGCCCTCAGCCAAAACGACAGATCTTGATAGAAAAGCCCCGCCAGTCTGGGATTAGTATCTATTATTAGCTGCTGTAGATAAAACTGTTCTGTAGGAAGACTCAAGTCAAGTTTTTGCAGTAGCACAGCAGCAAAATTCCAAGGAAACTATTCCATGTAGGAGAGGTGACATAAACACAGTGGTTATTGAACAAAATGACAACACTGTAGCTGAGGAATTTATCTCCGGAAATAAATTCTGAATAAGCTTAAAAATAAACCTAAAAAAATGGAATATGTCAACTTTTGAGGAGAGTAGGGGTGACAACATGGTAAATTTTCTGCATCAAAGAACCATGTTTGCTTCAAAACATGAACTGGTATCTGACACCTAAAGAGAATTATTGAATAACACAACATGACCCTGTTGCCATGAGCCCAATTTGCCATCTGAAAGAGATACTATTGTAAGTATCCCACACTTCCTCAGTTTAATTATCTAAATCAAATTTCTTCTCTTGACAATAGCACAGGTATTAATTTATCTTATCGAAAACTTGTTTTATCAAAACCTTAATGCTTCAGATTCCCGTCACACACTGTAAATGGTTTCCGATCATAGATGCCACCAGAGGAAAAAGCACGAATAATTTAAACTGTAAACTCTTCAAGAAAGCTGTGGTCTTTCACCTTCAGTGTGGAGTCTTGTGTATCAGAACAAGGTAACACAGTACAAAGCAAAAATGTGGCTAGAGGATGGGTATCTTCAAGGGAAATTTAGAATAAGGGCATTGCATCATAAAGACTTTGAGCGTATGGGTTGGAAGAAGGTGTAGTAAGTACCACTTCAAAAGCAACATGGGCCAAACTCGGCATAAATGTCAGACTTCTGTGCTTTAATAACCAGTAACTGCCAGTCATTTTTCAGTTGTTTTCCAGTGTGTCAGTCAGGCTTTGTTGCCTGCAGAAATTGTAACACTAAATGTCTACTACCCTTATTTAACATCTATGCAGATAACAGAAAAAAACAAACAGTCCTAAACGACTATACAGTTTCATTTATACACCAAGATGGTCACCATGTGTGACAAATATTGGTAACCACGTTTCAGGAGGGTCAGAGGCAACGTCCCCACTCAAGAACATGGTGTTCAGGAATACCAGAGCAATTTTCCAAGGAAAGGTTCGATCTAACCTACTATGATACGCGAAAGCAAGGACTGATTAAAACCCAGCACACCAAAAAGCATGAGGAAAAGGAAGCTGTGCAAGAACGGAGCAGAAGTATAGGGGGAGAAAACAGAACACATATACTTGATAGATCATAAGACCTCACAGGCTCTTTCTATTTTTTTGAAGTGAAGGAATACCGAACAGCACAATTCAGATACAGGAACGATTAATCCAAGATTAAGGAAAACTGTCTAAACAGTTTATCTCCCAGTAATAAGAAGGCGTCACAGTTTAGGAACCCGGTGAATGGAGCAATTGTTTAAACACAACGAAAAAATGCCGGCATCCAGTAGAGATGAAACGAGCATTTGAGTAAAATGAAGGAGCAATTTAAAAGCCTTTGAGAAAAATCAATAGAATGCCAGGGAAGAGCAGCCTTTCTGAGCATTGATGGGCCCCTAAAGCTCTTCATACATTGTTACTGAGTTTAGCAGCAGGGAAAAGAAAATTACACAGTTTGCGAGGGGAGGCGGGAATCAATACTGTAGTTAGTACAGAGATGCTATTTCACATCTGAGTGGCCAGCGGCCGGTCTTCACCAGCCTGTCCTGATACCTGTTTGTTAACAAGTCACTAAGGGCTGAAAAACCAGATACTCTTCAGGGCTGACACAAAAAATAGGCACTTAATTTGCTCCTGTGTGCGAACTATTGGAAAAGGATGAACGGTGCAGATTAGCAGATTGGCGTAATCCCACCTGATTCATTGTTTTGGGACCAAAGAGCCCAAAGCACCATTTTGTGGATGTTAGCTACAGTTTAACATTTTATACTAAGTTTAAAAATGTTCCACTGCAACAATGACAGTGTTGTCAAAACACAGTCATTATCACACACACTGTGTTACTTTTACGTGATTATTTTCATCCAAGGATGAAAATGAACCTACCATCAACAGGAAGAAGATGCAGGAAGATTTTTGGTGCCATTTAACCATGCAACTGATCCCTAATTTGGATGTTTGGCATTTTTCAAGCTGTTGTCATTAGCAAATGATATTGTCAATCATAAGGCCAAAGCACTGACTGTACAGAGTGGGTCCCCACTTGTACATTTTTCATAGCAGCACCGCTCAGATTTGCTTCAAATCCTTTACAAAAAATTACACCAAAAAATCCCAAAAGAAACCCCAGCACAAACCAACTAAAGAACCTTCCCAAACCACAAACTCAAAACAAAGACCATTTTTAAAGGTTGAAGACAATATTACAAAAGAAATATAAAAATATTGAGGGAACAGGGGAAAAAAAGCAAACAAAAAGCAGTGGATGAAAGTATTTAGTGACAGCTGGTATACATATGGCTTTAGAAACCCGTTAAGGTTTTGTCCAATAAATTAAGTGCCATTGCTTGTTCGGTATCTCCGCAGACAGACGGGCTGGACCTTTGTGTGACATCTCAGCTTACCAACGGCACTCAATAACACAACGCAGCCGTGTCAACACCGGTTTGGGACTAACATCCACATCCTTGTGGGCCAGAGGTGAGAAGCCTCTAACAACACCACACTGACACTGTAATAAAAATAAATTTCATGTCTAGCCTCCAGCAATGGCAATTTCACAGGAAAAAAAAAAGGAAAAAAATCAATATTTTGCAGTGCAAGTGATTTTTATAGTGGAGTATTAGTTTCTAGTTTAAAACTAGTCCTGCAAGAACGCCTACTAGTTTAATTTGCGGGTTTTAGTTTGTTGTTAACTAAGTTGGGAAGTTGCCTTTTCAGCACAACATCCACATTCCCGGCCTGGTTTTGCTGTGACAGTCCAGCCGTGCCTGTGCTGTTGGTTGGATGCCAGTTTGAAGCATTTCACTCCACCTGGACAAGGATGTACCTGCAAACACAGCACTTGGACACGTGCAGAAGGTGTTTGTTACCTGCTGCATTTGTGTGGCGCTGGTCACGGCCACGCACAGCCAGGTAAAGGCAAATCTGTGTTTCAGGAAACTGGGTGGGTCAGTTGTATGTTTAAATGTGCATTTATTCACTACAGACCTTTTTGGATAATAGATCAATGACTGTTCTTTATGCTCTGAAGGGGTACTGTGGAAGGTTCAGTAGCCTCATTAATAATATATAACTGTGAAACTGGTGAAATACTGAGTCAGAGCTTCAGAGAGAACTAACTGACCCTTTCCTTCGTAAATGGAGGATAGTAGAAGATATCAAAATGCTACAGCCTAAGAGTAAATTTAATTAGAATGCAGAATACTTACCCAGAATAAATAGCTTAAAACAGAGAAAACCAAGACCTGCTGGAGGAAGGCAGATTAAATAAAAGCTTTGAAAACAAATCTGTCCCCTCCAATTATCCTCTGTCTTTGCTGGACGGAGCCCTCTCTCCCAGCTTGCTTCACAGTCCAGCAGATTCCAGCAGCCTCCTGGTTGCAGAACCTGGCGCTCTCTGAAAATCTGCCTCTGTCCATCACCAGTGAGGTTTAGTTGTACTACTGCAAAAAAGTTCCTGACTCCCTCGAGAAGTCTTCCTGCCTGTGTATTTGTTGCTTGTTGGCTTTCTCACTACCTGCACGCCTTACCCAGCAGTCCAGAGCTTTATCCCAGCTAAAAATGCTCAAATGATCCTGGGGAAGGATGAGCTTTCCCTCCAGAGCATTGCACACCTGACAGCAGCAGCCACAATACAAGGATAACACCATTAGTTTTGTTGCCCAGCCCCATTGCTTTAAAAATTAATCTCGAGTATTGCATAGTAAACTGCAAACAAATAGCATGGGTCTGCTTGTTCCCTTCCTCAAGCCCATCACAAACATCACAGAATGTCAGGGATTGGAAGGGACCTCAAAAGATCATCCAGTCCAATCCCCCATCACACCTGTTAGAACACTCAGACCAGTTATAATGCCAATAAAGTAAAGCCCAAGGTGGGGGCTTCCCTAGTTCAGAGTATTTTCTAGCAATGCGGCACAGAAGCACAGCACAATAAGGCCAAGAATTCTTGTAAATCAAAGCAAGTAAATAAAAATGAGCAGATATAGGAAAAACAAGTTCCCACATTGTGACAGAAAATACCCAACCAAGCCATCACTCTGCCAATATTTGTGGTAACACAGTGATCCCAATAATATTATTATATTACATAAATGATAACTGTTAGGGACGAACAAGATTAGATAACTTCTTTTTTCAGAAGCACAGGAACAGTTGCAGTCAAGCACTTCCCAGGAAAAAGGGTTAATTGTCCTTAACAAACATGCTCCTTAAGATAAAGGCTACAATTCACCTGTCTGAGAGGTGTTAGGAACATTATGGTAACTATTGGAAACAAAGAGCAAATGCAATGTTAACTTTATTCTGTGTACACATGCATCCTTATTTATTACATAAGCACGAATCACTGGAACTGACCTGAAAATGAAAATCAACGGGAATTTAAATGAGAGAACGGGGTTAGGAGCAAACCAGAAATATGATCCAGTTCTGTGGATCTCATCCCAAGCCTTTAGCAACTGAAGAATTGCTTCCCTTCCTCCATATAGCCTGTCACATAAGTTGTCCAAATGTATATCAAGATTGTCCAACTTGTAGCCAATTGTATCTATATATAGATACAATATATAGAATTATCATATGGATTGTAAATATATTGTAGATATTGTAAATATTGTATACTATATATACAAACATATTTACAATTAAAATATTATCCTTACATTTAAAGCTTATATCCCACCTCTGCCTTCTGTTTTTCCATATTTTAAATTTTAAGATGCTGTGCAGACACAAACCTGGCTGAGCCACTTGCTTCTCAAACCGCATCTTTTCTTCTCTGGCTCTGTCCTCTGCATTAAGAGGAATCCCAGCTTCATCCCGAGGAATTATCTTGCCATGGAAAGGGCACTTAGGAAAGAAAAGTAAAAAAATATATATAAAAAATATATCTCAAAATTTCTGAATGAAAATAAAATGCTTACATGTTATTCAACATTACTTAAAGCCAGACACCACAATCAAGTAACAGAACTCCGGGCTTGATCCCCAGTCCCCCTTAGAAAGCATCCGGATGCCACAAACATCATGTGTTTAATATCACAGAATCACAGAATGTCAGGGATTGGAAGGGACCTTGAAAGCTCATCCAGTCCAATCCCCCCGCTGGAGCAGGAACACCCAGATGAGGTTACACAGGAAGGTGTCCAGGTGGGCTTGAATGTCTGCAGAGAAGGAGACTCCACAACCCCCCTGGGCAGCCTGTTCCAGTGTCTGTCACCCTCACTGAGAAGTTTCTTCTCAAATTTAAATGGAACCTTTTGTGTTCCAGTTTGAATCCATTACCCCTTGTCCTATCATTGGTTGTCACTGAGAAGAGCCTGGCTCCACCGTCGTGACACTCACCCTTTATATATCTGTAAACATGAATGAGGTCACCCCTCAGTCTCCTCTTCTCCAAGCTCCAGAGCCCCAGCTCCCTCAGCCTTTCCTCACACGGGAGATGCTCCACTCCCTTCAGCATCTTTGTTGCCCTGTGCTGGACTCTCTCCAGCAGTTCCCTGTCCTGCTGGAACTGAGGGGCCCAGAACTGGACACAATATTCCAGGTGTGGTCTCAACGGGGCAGAGTAGAGGGGCAGGAGAACCTCTCTGGACCTATTAACCACCCCCCTTCTAATCCATCCCAGGATGCCATTGGCCTTCCTGGCCACAAGGGCCCAGTGCTGGCTCACAGTCATCCTGCTGTCCACCAGGACCCCCAGGTCCCTTTGCCCTACACTGCTCTCTAATAGGTCATTCCCCAATTTATACGGGAACCTGGGGTTGTTCCTGCCCAGATTCAAGACTCTACACTTTCCCTTGTTATATTTCATTAATTTTTTCCCCGCCCAACTCTCCAGCCTGTCCAGGTCTCTGATGGCAGCACAGCCTCTGGCGTGTCAGCCACTCCTCCCAGCTTGGTGTCATCAGCAAACCTGCTGATAGTGCACTCTAGTCCCTCGTCCAAATCATTGATGAATATATTGAATAATATAGGCCCCAGTACTGACCCCTGAGGCACTGCACTAGATACAGGCCAATATATTCCGAATCTCAAAGAAGTAATATCATTGTAATATGAATGTCCAATTTCAAGAGGCCAGGCAGCACAGCCTGTCAAGTCTGGAATGCTGCATCACATTCTGTTGTTCACATGGTATCTCTATCCTGTAACAATCCCATTTAAACTATTTCAGTGCATTCAGACCCTTCCAGCTCAATTAGTACAGGAAAAACAGGGATATTAGAACATACTATTCAAGCAAAGTATTTCTGCTCAATAAGGTTCATCATTTGAGGCTGTGCAGGATTTAGCTTTCATAACAACTCATTTGTAAATAAAATCTCTTTGCTCCCCAAACACCCACATTTCTAAAACCAGTTAATATCACATATGCCTCTAAATGAGGAAAACTTACTGGCAACCAACTGAACTGTTTCTGCTTTACTGTCACATACTCATGTATCACAGTAATAAATAAATACCTATGATGCATGCCAAAAATACTTGAGAGTTTTTTAAACATTTACAGCTTCCTTACCAGAAGGATGCTTCCCACATGAAGCACAGATTAACAGCAAACTTCTCCAGACACAATTTTCTTCCACTCCCTTGAGCTACATTTACAATGTGAAATAAGCTTTTATGGACCTGTTTTAACGATATTTTCTCTACATAGCACATATCCTGGAAGCTACATGTTACTTGGTGCTCACCTTAATCCGATCTTGTCTTTCACACAGACTTCCACTAGGCATTGGTGCTCGACATTTGTGTTTCACCGGTTCAAACTTGCCAGCAAATGTTATATACCTGGTTTTTAACATTTCTGTTATTTCTTTATTTTCCACCTCTTCCTCTACTTCACTGGGTGCCCAAAATCGATGCTCAGAAGTAAATCTGGGAAAACAATGAACAACAATTATTCACAAAGTTGTAAAATGGCACATAAAAATTCCCGTGTCATCCCATGGTAAACTTAGATGTAAAAGGAAGGGAAGCTTTATTAGTGAACGAGAAAAAAACAGATCTCTACCACTCTTTCTTATGACTCCTATATTACTAAGATGTTTTTAAAATATCACCAAAGCCTGTCTAAAATAAATTTCTTGTTTAACCTGCTAACCTATTACCAGTCTTAGTTCTAGTTTGTGATCTGACATTGAGTCAGTTATTCCACATCCATTTCTAGTGAACAGATTTGTAATTCTGTAGTTAATATTCTTCATAAAAAAATACTTCTATGATTAAATACAGAAGATAGATCAGGAAGGAAACATTTTGATCTTAGCTTGTCTGATTTTATTCCTGGTAGGTGTACTCCTGCCGTGGGCGTTGAAATCAGAATATGGCACAATATACTGAGAGCAAGAAAGAGAGTGAACTATCAGGCGAGTCTTCCAGAAATTCTTTCTTCCGAGTTCTCCAATACAGTGTCCAGAAGTCTAAGAAACTTCTGGTGTTTTCCTCTAGGAAATCAAGCTATAATTCATTGCAAATCTATTTTAAAATTAGAGATGTTACCTGTATTTACAGATACATATGGGCAAATATACTCATTGTTAACCTGGTGTAAGGAAGATTAGTACCAGGGCAGCAGACATGGGGAGCAGGAGAAAGGAGCAAGGACCCTTGAGTGACATAGTATTTTCAAACTTTCTCAACAGTGTTCATATAATTTCATTTTAGCCACCCTAGGCTGTCAATAGTCTATAATGAGAAACAAGCAACACCAGAGAATAATTACCCGACTCATTTTAGACGCTAATCTTAGGACACAATGACTGTCACTCTGATGGTAAATATTTGTTTCTTCTAATAATGAGAAGAAATTAGGGAGACCAGCTTAAGCTTAGATATCTAACTTTACGACATCTGAAGTGAAACAACAATCTCACTCCCAACTAAGGAAATACGAAGTTAAAGAGAAAAAGATACAGCTAAACTAAGCAAAAAAAAAAAGTTCAGCCTGCATGTCTGCTGCTTACTATTAATATTATTACTACAAGTGAAATGGAGATATCCAGATGACAGATGTCTTGATAAAGACTTAAAATTCCTAAAGGACACTTCCCACTCCCTCCCTTCCGCATGGTTTTCCACCCAGTCGCTCCCAGACTGATCTGGGAGGATCTTGTCTCGCTCATTAATAGCCCTGGGTGTCATTTCTGAGACGTCACCTTCTGCAGGGTGACGACGGGCTCCACCAATCACAGCAACCTCAGTTCAGCAAAGCACATAAACCAACACTTCAAGAATTCCTTCAGTGGGGATGTAGAGTTCTGACAAATTTTATCTAAGCAAGTTTTCACCAGACGACAAGTGAAAAACAATCTTAAAACTGAAGGAAATTCATCTGATCGTAGTAGCCTACAATATACATCGCTGCAGGTTTACTGCAACATTTGACCATTAATGTTTAAAGATATATAAAGGGTGAGTGTCAGGAGAATGGAGCCAGGCTCTTCTCGGTGACAACCAATGGTAGGACAAGGGGTAATGAGTTCAAACTGGAACACAAAAGGTTCCATTTAAATTTGAGAAGAAACTTCTCAGTGAGGGTGCCAGAGCCTGGACCAGGCTGCCCAGGGGGGTTGTGGAGTCTCCTTCTCTGCAGACATTCCAACCCGCCTGGACACCTTCCTGTGTAACCTCATCTGGGTGTTCCTGCTCCGGCGGGGGGATTGGACTGGATGAGCTTTCGAGGTCCCTTCCAATCCCTGACATTCTGTGATTCTGTGATTTAAAATTATATAAAGATAAACTAGGTTAAAAAAGGGTTTAAGCAATTCCAAAGCCATTCTACGATTTGCCAAATCAACAGAAAAATGTTCAACAAGGAGAATGCTTGTTACAGACATACGTCCTGTCCAATAATTTCCTCAACATATAGCTAGTGCCAGAAAATTTCTAACCTGCTGTAAAGTACAAGTAGCTTAATTTTGGTAAGTTAGGAGAAAAAGGCAAAAAGAGTTATAGTGGAGGCTAGTTCAACATTAAATCTAGTAACACAAATATTTTTCCACATTTTTTGGTTAAAAAAAGAAAAGTTTTCAACCACGCACTTCTGCAAAATACAGCCTAACCAAAACAGCTCTAAGAATCTTTATAACATAGCAATACTACTATAGGGAAACATTGGAATGGTACAGCATTTTAGCTTCTGAAGTTCTGTGGCAAGATTGTACAATGGATGGTAGATAAAAGAATGAAATGAATTCCTTGTTTGGTCCGTTTTAATATAATCCTGAAAATAAGACTGACTGCAGAGCGTTAATAACTTTACAAACACCAGGAGGGGAAAGCACTCCTAAAAAGACACCGTACAGGATTTCTAGCTTCATAGAATCTTTTAGTAAAATTGTAATGTCCTTTGGTGGTCTGAACTCTCTCCCCCCCCAAATTATCAAATTACAGTTACCTGAGAATGAAGAAGCATTAACAGTTGCGCCTCCCAACCTTTCCAATTAGGAAAAAGATCTGGTTAATATTTTGACTTCCCCCCCAAATAATCTGCATCCAACATACCTCAAGGAAATTAAAATAATGTTTTACTCTATATATCATTAATGAGTATTTGGAAACTGGACTTAAAATAGTCTGATTCCTACATAGATATTAATAAATATAATTACTTAATACAAGCATATAAATTATTTTCTTCCAGCATGACTTAGAGCAGGTGAGAAAAGGACAAAGTGGTGCTAAATCCCCAGGTTTTCTGCTTTCCTGCTGCTGTAATTCAAGCAATGCTTAAAAAAGGCAGAATATGAGGCATTTGAAAAAAATAACACATATGACAAGTAAAACCTTTTTGTAAGATCAAAAGGGGAACAGATAATCAACTAGAGGATCAACACCCCACTCACGCTCCTAGAAATACGAGTGTAACTGAGCTAGATAAGTAATAGAGGCTTTAATGGAAATTAAATCACCATACGTTAGGAGGAATGAAAGACAAATAATGGTTAACTGAAATCTAAAAGAAAAATGCAGCTCCTGGAGAAATGTCGCTCTCTTTCAACAAATTTATATCAACTTAGTTCCTAAGATAGTGGGAAGCTTATCAAAAGCTTCAGTAAATATAAATTCTAAAACCAGCATGGTACATAGAGAGATCCTGGAGCTAAATGAGCTCAATCAAATTTCCTAATCACATCACTGAAAGTCCTGCAGCAGCTAATTTACCCTGATCCTAAGAGTAAGGTAATTTAGCTCAATGAGCAGGGCAGAGTTTGGAAGGCCCACGCTACCCAAAACTGCTGGTTAAGCTGGCACATCAGTCTCTAAACCACCTTCAAAGGGTCGAATGGAACTTTAGGACTGTTTAAATGTAGGAGTAGTTATGTTTATACAGTCCTAAAATTCCATTCGGCCCTTTGAAGGCAACTGTGAGGCTGATGTGGCCCCCGGTGAAAAGGAGTTTGACACCCCTGCTCTACACAGTCCAACACCGTGCAGTATACCACATCAACCCCCCAAAAAAGTACTTCCACGGCTTCATAAACTCATTTTAAGAGTCCTTAAACTAGCTTAGTGAGCTGTGTGAGTGAAGGCAGAACGGTTCAGCCCAAACTTTTTGTAAAGCCCACAGTTACTGTCACCTTCTGGAAGAGGTGACGCTTCACCACTTACCAGCTAAACAAAGCTTCTTCAGAAAATCATCTTCTTGGTAGCTACATTCTCACTATCTTAATTTATCATAAATGCTGTAATTAAGTGTACTGTTAAATAGGTGAGGGGGAAAGACTTTTCCACTTCAGATTTTAAAAATTTAAATTTCATACACATTCCATACGCATTATCTGGTTGGTTTTTTGTTTGGTGGTTGTTTTGTTTTTTTCCTCCCCGCCTCCCATACATCTTATAGAGACAGTATGTGTGCATATAGAAAGGTTAAAGGACTACCTTAATTTTTCAATAAATATATTTTATTGACCCCCACACCAAGGGTCAATGCTGCTGTGTGTGCAGGGCTACTTAAATTATCTTTAGTTAGACTGGCATATCTGTGGTTATAGACTATAAGGTTCAGAAGTGTGCCCTCTATTTTATTAGAAAGCATAAAAATAAAACAGTACAGCACAAGGCAGACAGGCAATGAAATATGCTTCTGATTTCACTTATGACTTGAATAACTCATTTGCAATGTAAAATAAAGCCTTACTACCTTTTTGGTGTTATCACAGACAAATGCTTCTTAAAGCTCTGCTGAAAATCTTAACCATTTTATAGGCTGTGAAGAGCTTACATCACATCAGACAGAGCCCAAAAGCCTGGAGTGACTGTGTTAAAGCACTATTATGTGTCAAATTTCACGGGCTTTCCGTAATTTAAAACATTCAAAATTTTATACAATCCTCTTGCTGATTTCTGCAAACACCGTCTTCACCCTGCGATCATGGCTTGTTTTCTGCTGTTTGTTTTTGATAAGAAAACAAACTAAGTTAAAGTAATACTTCTGAGAATAGCAGAGTTTGATTGCAACTCAGCCGGACAGTGGTTTTTGCCTTTTCCAAACCAGGTATGGTACACAATGATACTAAAGAGTTCTGGTGGAATTAAATGAATTTTATACATAGAGGGAGGACTTTGCATCCCAACTTTCACATAGAAATAGTAGTACTAAAAAGGGGTTTTAAAAACTGACTAGAAACAAGTTTGGATGCATACCTGCCGTCTCTTCTCTGTGGCATCGCTAAAGCTTTCCCCAGCAATGCTTCATGCCCCAGAAACACAGAACCTTCCCAGACAAGAATGGAAAGTGAGAGATCCAAATTCAAATCCTGTAACTGCCACCTATTTCTTGTGTGACTGAACAAGCAGATCAATTTCCTCAGTCACCACTCTGTCAAGTCAGGAAAAATACCCCCGACACCTTCCCCAGCCTTTCTCCTACCTTGCCTGCTATTTATTTAGACAGTAAAGTCCCCAGCAGAGACCGTCTATCATGCACTTGCACCAGGGCTTTGCATAATGAGGTACCAATTTAAATTGGAGTCAGTGATGCCATGCTGCAAGTAATACAGAAACATGAAAAGAGCAGAAAAAAATGTGCTTGGAAGCATCAAAGGATATTTAATTAGTATCACATCTTCTCAAAACAAACAACATTTAAAGGTAGAATTTCTGACTTTGTTTATGGGTCCTACAACACAAGGGAAAGAAGAAAAGTAATTATCAAAAGAAACAGCAGTCACCCCGCTGCATGACCTCTGAGTACAAGTAAATCTATATATTTGTTTAATTTATCTTAAAAGAGAAAGAGCATTACTTGAGAATCTTCCCAGCAGTTGGCTGATCCTGTCCCCAGTAGTGAAGATCTAATCCAAAAGGCATGAGGGGAGCTTTAGCTCTTTCTTCTTCCAGTTTTTGCCTCTTACTGTCAGGCTCTTCCACGGCTGCTGGCTCCATAGCTGCAGAGTCACTGAAGAAAATGAATGAAAACTCAATACAGAACAGCAATGATCACAAGAACTTTTTCTCTGTTTTCATTTAGATTTGCACACCAATGCTAATATTATCTCACATCTTGGACTATGATTACCTTGACCAGATTATCTTTTTTGATTATTTTTATTTTAAAAAGGATACCGTACCACCACACACTCCACATACAGCACACTGCACCATGAAACTTAACTGCACGTTCAGCTAGAGCAAGCTAAATCACATTATAGCATGGGTGCAGAAGCCCAGAGATCTACTGGGGGCAGCAGTGGACCACACATGCTGTGCTCTAACAGGAGCTACCTTTTAGAAAGGTCTCGCTTCTGTGAACTCACACCCACGTTTGCACGGCAGTCATACAGGGTGCAAAACCTTTCTTTTGTTGATAAAATTCTATTGTGCAGACTTAGAAAACGCATTGTGCATCACCACTACAGAACCCACCAGTCCTCAAAAAACAGAGCAGTACTATGGAGACCTTGGGTAGTCACTGACAGAGCTTCAAATGGTCTTCGCCACCTTACTGAAATATTAAATTTTTAAAGATTAAAAGTCAAAATGTACACCTGAATACTTCAAACTCTGGAGTTCCAATGAAGGAACCTTCTTTCTCAAATTACATTCCAGTTTGCTAGGTTTGGGGGCTTTCCTGACCAATGCAGAAATATCTTTTCAGGAATGTGCCACTTAAGTAGATGATTCCAGTCTTATCCCCATAGAAAAGGCTCTTCACCAAGTTTTGGAAAGGATTGATAACTAACACACCTTTGGAATCAGTATAAAACTTCTCCAGGCAGCACTGACAGCACTAGGAACCAAGACATGGTTGAAATGACTTTCTAATTTAGCGTTAATATATGTTTTGTTTAGTTGCAAACCAAAAATTACCCCAATAAATGCAGATGGGTTTTTCTGTTAGGAGAAAAGGGAACACTTTCATTTTCATAGAGATCATTTACACCAAATAAAGCCTAAATCAAGCAAGTAATAAAAGGTTCCTTAAAATCCTGGTGCAGTCACTGAACAAAATCCCCCAAATTAAGCAGTGAATGTACATCTCAGCCAAATAATTGTAACTTCAAAATGAAACCAAGACAGCAGCTTCCCTGGTTCATGAGCGCTTTCCTGCATGCTTTTGTGACTAATAAATAGAATAAGGGCAAGAGGTTTGTACAAGAATTAAAATAAAGGTAACCTGGCGTGTGGAGGTGGTAACTTCGGTAGTTTGTCTCTAATAAGTTTCAGTGTGGCAGCTGCACAGGTTGGATCAAGTTCGTCTTCATTCCCTTTCAGGCGGGTGCGGGAGCTCAGCGGAGCCGCTCCTGTCGACGTCTTCCCCACTGGTGTTTTTGGAGGCGTCCGGGGCTCCAGCCCTGCAAGAAAACTCCATGTTTAGGGGGGATTCGCTTCTCCCACCCTCAACACTTCACAGCGGAGCCAAACACTGATTACACTTCTTACTGCTTTCAGTTTGCATTAGACTTCAATCCCAGATGAAGATATTTCTGCCCGTGACGTTTTTCTTATTTTGGAAAAGAAATATACTAACTACAGCAAATGAACTTAAATTCATACGTCATGGTTCCACCACAAAGAATGATGTTACTTCACCTTAGAAAAAAAGGATTTTAACAATAAATGTTTACCTAAACCGCAACACTGCTCTTTGTATATAAGTTTCTAGTGTCACGTCAGCTTGCTGGTAAGTGATTTCTGTACTCAGGGTTGTATCAAGATAGAATAGAAGAAAGGAACTATTGGCACTACTGTTTAACACCTAGAAGCCCAAAAGACATCTAAGAGCAGTAGAAAGCAAAAGGAAAGGCAGGCACCCATATCCTCCTGTGTGCTGAGATTAAATCTTTGTTGTTCCTAAGCAAAAAGTGCTGCTAAAACTCTCTCAGCTTGGTAAAGAGAAACCACTTTTGGGTGCAGGATTCACTGCAACACACGATGGACAGGAAGGGGAACCACTGCCACCCATGTCGGCTGGCGAGGAAGCACACCAGTGAAAAAACAAAGTGTGTGTAGGCACATCCCTGCTCTTTGGTGATTCTCAGCTACCATATTGACCCTTCAGAGCTGAGAACATAAAACAAAATATCTTTTTCTTTACCTCCCCCCTTTCTGATTTGTCAAGGGGCAGCATCACTGAGAATAGCTGAGTTTCAGTTCCTAAATATATCTGCAAACAGAATTATCTGGAGAACACTCTTCTTTCACAGCCACTAAGCCACACAATTTGCCCAGGTAACATACCCAAGCGCTGGCAGCAGCACTGTGTATTCCCACCGAACACACTCCAGAGACAGCAAATGCCTGAGCTCCAGCTGAGGACCAAGCCGATTGCAAAGCAGTACCAGACACTGACATCCAGCACCAGCAGCTCAGCGGTGGGGCAACTTAATTACTTTATACAGCGAGATTAAACAGTCAGCCCAGACTGTAACGATGCAATTAGATAGGCTGAGCAGTTAGACAGCACATGCTTCTACCCGCTGAGATAGAGAAGCAACTCTATTAACTGGCAGTAGTAACGAGAACTTTTCAGCCGACGACAGCTAAAAATGGAAAGACGTGATCCCTCACGCTAACGCAATGGACTATGTTTTCCCCATCAGAAAGCCTTTTTATAACAGTGACTGAAATGAAAGGCACTACCCCTCCAAAAAAACTGAATGAACACAAAAAAGTTATGGTTTCACAAGACTGAAGTTTTAAGCAAATTATCTCAGCCTTCTTATGAAAATCAACCTGAGTTTACCCAAGTTTTAGCCATTATTTGGGACTTGTAGTCTCTTGCCACATGTAGCCAGCCCTGAAGGTGCATCCAGAAGTATCCACACTTTGCTAATCGCTAAATGTATGACCAGATAGCAACTAGAAGAGGAAAAGTTGATGTGGTATGAACTGCCCTTTGAGTGGGAAATTGCGGGGCCCATAGTGGCAGGTAGCTTTGGTACACAAAATCTTTTTATTTCAGAGAAAACCATATTTTTCACAAACAAAACGAGAACAACTGACCCCTTCTTTCCACCTTATAAGGTCTTCCAGTAACTCAACCCGACCTTGATTCATTTGTACTGCATGTTCCCTTGCAACCTGCAGGGTGCAAGCACACAGATGGCATTGCCTGACTCCGGGCACGAGGCAAGTTGCTGAGCTGGAAACCTTCTAGATCCATCCCTTAGGGACACGTGGGTCTAAACTTTTCAAGTCCCTAGATCAGGAACTGAGTACTCACACAGGGAATGACATCTCTTCCTCATTCTCCAAGGCTCCAAGCTCAGAGTAATGAGAAGAACACCCTGTCAACTCCCTGCTTAACCTAGTTCTTGAACATCCCCTCCCCAGAGGGAGCCAACAATCCCAAAATCCTCAAAGCTCTCAGGAGAGGGGAAACAAAAGCAGACATTCCGTTGGATCTGGCTTGTGTAGCCTTTGAATTTTGCTGCATATTGCGAATGGTCACCTCAGTCATTCCTAGATCTGAGCACAGCTGACTCCAGAGAGAAGTGAGAGCTCCAGAACACTCTCAAGGGTGAGGACTCTTCTAAGACTCCATGTCTCTCTCTAGTATGGATTCTACTGGCAACAGTGAAGGAAAATGTTTTAAGGGCAAGGTGATTCAGGGTACGGGCTAGTAACAGCAGCTGTGGGAGACAGCTTCCCTGCCCCTTTCAAACCAACGGATGGAAGGAAACAGGATTTGGAAAAGGAAAGAAGACGAGAGCACCAGCCATCAGGAGTTTACAAGTATTCATAGAGACTTCTCTGTCTTCTCCTCCCTCTCCCACAGCAACTCAACACCTTTCTTCTGCTTACCCAGTGTATGACAAAGAGAAACGTGGACCATTTTCACAAGAGAGTTGAGGGGAGAGCACATGCATCTGTGACGTGACTTATGTGTGACAGTATTGTCGCATGTCCACCAGAGACCAGACCCAGCTCTGGTAGGCTGATGCATTCCACCTTTCCTAAGAAAAGGCCACCTGAGTAACGTGGCGATACCCCCATAGGAGTGAACACACATCCGAGAGTGGGTATTTCAGTAGTGCCTGTCCCAGAAAGACTTTAACAGGTACCCAAATGTCCAAATGTTTGCAGGCAGCAAGCTTTGCCGAATAGGCAAAAAAGACATTCACCACATTTTGACACCACGGTCAAACCCCAGCTCCTTGTTCTGCTCTCCAGAAAACACCCCAACACCAAAGCCCACATTCCATAGGCAGCACATCGTGAAAGGCAGCGCTGCTCAAGCTGCCCGAGGCTTCCTGGCAACTGAACTGAGTGGGGACAGTGGTGTGAAGAACGATCAGTTCCTTTTAATTTTTATGTCCTCAGATGAGAATTTTTTAGCAGGGCCTGTTACGACAGGACAAGGGGTGATGGTTTTAAACTAAAGGAGGGGAGATTCAGGTTAGACATGAGGAAGAAATTTTTGACACTGAGGGTGGTGAAACCCTGGCCCAGGTTGCCCAGAGAGGTGGTGGATGCCCCATCCCTGGAGACATCCCAGGCCAGGCTGGACGGGGCTCTGAGCAACCTGAGCTGGTGAAGATGTCCCTGCTCATGGCAGGGGTGGCACTGGATGAGCTTTGAAGGTCCCTTCCCACCCAAACTATTCTATGATTCTATTCTAACCTGCCTGCCAGATGCAGATGGACACCAGCCCTTGCCATTGGCTGGTGATGCTGCTGCTCAGCATCTCTGACACTACTACTGACACTACTTCTCCCTTACTCTGTCATGCCCACATGACATACTCTAATGAAAGCAATGAACACACCACACTCACCTTGTTACCTAAATTCCCTTCCCAAAGTCAACAAGCTTTCAAGAACGTTGTTAAAAAAAAAAAAAAAATCTTTTAAAGGACTAACCTGCCCATTGGAAAAGGGTCTCAAAATTAGTAGAAGGACCAGCAATAAAGGAAATTATAATTAAACATAATAGGATGGAAATAGCCAGAGAAAGATCTAGGTTAAATACCAAAAGAAGCATTTCATGACATTTTAAGCTGTGAACTTGTCATTCAAGAGGGATAATGGCACCTCCACTGAAGTGTTTTTTAAACAGCATTTAATATTTCACTGAAGGGACCAATCTTGAAATTATGTATCTGGAAATGGAGCAGGATACATTCCGTCTCAGCTCCTGTCACAGGCTAGAAAGGCAAAAAGCCCTTCTCAGGTGCTTTGTACCAAAGTGAAACAGAATTAATCCAAAAGATTCTGTTATAACCACACGTTACAATCATCAGGATTTGGAAGAATAAATGGCTACAAACAAACAGGTCCTTTGGCATGAAGAAGGGTAGCTGAAAAAAATGTGATGGACTGTATCTATAATGTAGAATTGCCTAAGCTGTATTTAGCATTTAAAATTGCCTTTTTTTTTTTTTTTAAGGACAGTAATATCTTCCTGAAAAAAAATACTGTTTAAAGAAACTGTTTTGAGAGCACTTGTATATATATTATTCGCGAACTGTCTTGAAGCCAGAAGGTAGCAGGTGTGCATCTCACGCTGCTTTTCCTCTTCATTAAGAAGAAGTGAATGTGTATTAAAAGTTATCAGGAAACCTTAGTTTGATTGCAGTTTTCCCCTACGATGTTTACAGAAAGCAGGATTGCTCATTCGATACTCCGGTTTGGTTTGAAGGGGAGAGGATGTGAATGGCAGAGACAAGCAGCCGGCAACACACAGAAAAGGCAGGAGAGATAAATGGACAATGTGACATTTAGATAGATAAAATCACATCCAAAAGATCAATATAGGAATTCTTAAGAGTTACAAGAACAAAATATTTTCCCATTGATTTCTTATTTTAAACCATTAACAGAAAAATGGCTAAAGGTAGATACACTACAACATCAGTAACATCACCTCTACTGTGGATTTTTGTTTTAACATTTGTTTATAAAAATTAGTTTTTGCTAATAAGATAAAGACAAGAGTCACCATGCAGACAGCCCCAGCTGAATGGTATCCACTAACAGGGTGGGTTTGGTTTTGTTTTTAAGACATAGATGGGATTAAGTGCAGTTTTAAAAGTAAAATTCCTCTTAAGAATTCTGTTGTTCCGTGTATTTAACACAAGGACGGTACCTGGGTCCAAATTGTTCCAACAGCAGCTTTTAGAAAGAATCATAAAAATGTTCAAATCCCCTTTTTTTGTTTAAATGGACCAAATGGCACCTATTTGCCTGAAGCAATAAAGTAGACGGTGTTCAGAAGATAAATCGATAGAAGGAAAGAGAGAGGCTGGGCTTTCAGCTGAAGTTGGGCTGCTGAATGCTGACATTATTGATTTTAGCTAGTTCAGCTGGCCTTGTAATTAAAATGTAAATTTGAGAAAGAGATTATGTCCTGACAGAAATGGTGGGATTAGGGGGAGATAAAAGCCCCTCAGTAAAAATTCAGAGAAAGAGCAAGCACAGGTTTCCTCAGCTGTGTGGATTTAGAAGAAATCTAGCTACTTCAGATTCACTTAAGTTTAATTGAAAAAACGGAGACAGAATATAAATAACTATTATGGACTTCAACTTTCTGGAAAAAAAACCCAACTGTTCCCCATTTGTTGAATCTTAGTCAAGCTGAATGTGATTTCTATTAGTACAGACACTCTCCAAGACTGTCAGGAAAATCCAGAAGTTCAGGTGCAATATTTCCCCACTTACTCTCTAGTGTGCTCACAATGAAAAAAAAACCTGAATGTATTTTCCTTAGGAAGCACAAGAAGCTTTACTGCTAAATGAAGAGAACTTTGCAAAGCTTAATTCAACATGGATTGCAGACCAGAGGGTTGAAGTCCATGTCTGGGGTGTTGCTTCCAAACAGCTCCAGTGTTTCAGGATCAGCTCTGCTGTTGCTCTTCACATACAAATGTGAACAACAGTGCTGGAGCGGGTCCAGAGAAGAGCAACAAGACTGGGGAAGGGACTCGAACACAAGACCTATGGGGAGAGGCTGAGGGAGCTGGGCTTGTTTAGTCTGGAGAAGAGGAGGCTTAGAGGTGAGCTCAGCACTCTCTAGAACTACCTGAAGGGCAGTTCTAGCCAGGTGGGGATTGGTCTCTTCTCCCAGGCAGTCAGCAATAGGACAAGGGGGCATGGGCTTCAACTCTGCCAGGGGAAATTTAGGCTGGATATTAGAAAGAAATTCTTTACAGAGAGAGTGGTCAGGCATTGGAATGGCTGCCCAGGGAGGTGCTGGACTCACCGTCCCTGGAGGTTTTTAAACTGAGATTGGACATGGCACTTAGTGCCGTGATCTAGTAAATGGACTGGAGTTGGACCAAGGGTTGGACTGGATGATCTCTGAGGTCTTTTCCAACCCAGTTGATTCTGTGATTTTGTGAAAATTAACAGAGGTGATCATATGGTAGGAAGATTTCATTATCTCTGACAGCTCTGCTACTCATAAGGAATAGAGATTCAAATTTATGTCACCCCTGACAGATATCTGATCTTTATGAAGCCGTCACAAATTATAAGAATATTTAGGTGTGGGTTTTTTCTTTTTTGAGATAAAATTTAATCTCTACCTACAAAAAAAAAAAAAAGTCAGGCTCTTATTAGCATCACTTCATCTACACATAACTGTAAAATGAGGAAAAATACTAAGAATATGAACAAAACCTTAAAAGTATTCATACGGAGATATCACTGACTAAAGCATTTACCATTTATTGTGGTAGAAAACTTCCTCTTTAAGTTTAGATAGACACGGTTCTTTCATCTTGCCTTTGAACGCCACTAAACAAATGGCTGTCTGCAGCTGCAAGGGGACCACACTGAAATGCCAGAGGTGGCTTTAGCAAATATTCTCACAACACACACGAGATGTGTGTGCACTCAAAGCAACTTATCACACAGACAACTGCACATATTAATGCTTCTGTATAAACTACACTACTTTTGAAAAGTTGTCAAGGGGTCTTGTATAATCAGAGGTATTCAACAATCAAAAATGATGTTCCCAGCACCCTTGAATGCAGCCACGTTCATTTACATTCATCTAGAATTTTACTTTGGAAATTCAAATTAAAGAAGAACGGTAACAACTACATTAGTTAACTAGAGTTCATCAACATTACATAAATACTTTGTTTGGCTTACTGGAATTACAGAATATACTAATTTGTTATAATGTTAGTTCTCATTAACTGACCCTATTTATGGGTGGTTTATGATCATAGTTAAGAATTAGCATAAATCAAAGCAGCAGAGTTTAGATTAAAAGCTTTCTACACCTTATGTCTTGATCTTTTAGTTGTCTTGCTTATCATTTTGCAGTCCCTGGCCATTGCAGAGTTCTATAAGGTAAACACCTATCGCAAACCACTTGGAAGCATTATCAGCATTCTGCACGGTGACTATGAATTTTGAAGAACTTTAGTAGGAATCAAATATATCCCGTGTCCTGCCAGATCTTCTGAGAACCTTATTGACACAGAAGGACCTTGCCAGAGAGCGAGGAAGGGTTTGCATGATCAATGGATTAGGATGCACCAAAAGTATCTACAATCAGTACTTTGACATGGATGTAGAAGCACTTTATTGGAAGTGCAAATCACTTCTTTTCCTAAATGTGCAAATTTATCTTCATTCCAAATACTGTATTATAATAAGCTTTACTCAATTACTGTCCTAAGCATAGCTATACCAAACATATGTTTGTCCGTACACACATATATTCAAAACACACTAACCTAATGAGGCAATCTAACTTGTAAACTTATAATTAAATACTTCTAGTGTTGTATATGCTAAGAAAAATTGAGATCACACAACACATATTTGATTATAGCAGTTGAGGACTGGGGTCCTAACTTCAATGCTGTATATCTATCTGTACATTTATGGTAAATCAGTGCATACTATTTCAATCATGTAACGACTATGCCTGATTTTCTTTTAAGGATTTACAGTAATATTAATAGAAATCTTATTCTAAATACTAGACTCTTGTCTGAGAAGACAAACACAAAAGTGTGTTAACTGCATTTTCCAAATCTGGGAAAAAAGAACCCAAATTTCACAGGGCAGTGAAAGGCAAGTGTGTCATTCTGTCTGTCCTTCTTTTTGCAAAACCCGATTTGTTTTTTCCCCCTTAAAGAAGTCAAGTAACACCCACAAGTCCTTATTTAGCCTGGATAGCATAATTCTTAGTCTCAAATCCAGTTCCTGAGAACTGTGCTCCATACACACTGAAGGCTGCAGGTTTGGTTTTGCTGTGGTCTCTGCTGAGCTGTTTCTCCACATTCTTCCCATGCGGGAACAATTCCCTGAGGAATTTCCTGAGGAATGGAGACCAGACAAATCCAACCAGACAAAAAAGCTGTCAGGCTTTTAAAGCAGAACCCAGACAAAATGAGAAATCATTGTAGTAAGGAAACAAAAAGCTTAAGTATCATTTTCATTTCCATTTAGCCAGCACACGTGTCTATTTAGTGATTCAACAGTCAGTAGAACTTCAGCAACTTCATTCCCAAATAATAATGCCATTAAAAACATTTATTTTCATTACAATGAAGGCAGAGCACAATCATGTGGTTGATCATGGTGCTGCACACTTTTATGACCTGTAGCTGATGAAAGCCATTAGCCAGGCTGCTCTTCAGGTGTGCATCTCACCCCAAATAGTATACATCCACTTTACATTTTGTGTGAAACAGAGCTACCTGTTGGCACCAGGAGCTGCGGTACCGACCCCATACCTATGTCCTGTTATTGCATCACCCTTGAGTCGTGTCTACTTTATCATCACTGCCACAATCATCCATCTCTCATCTGTGAAAGCCCAGACTTGATCAACCCCCTACCATTTAAAAGCTGTTACAAAATGACTTGTCAAAGCAGTGGATGCTGTCTACCTTGATTTTAGTAAAGCGTTTGACACAGTCTCCCACAGCATCCTCGCTGCTAAACTGAGGAAGTGTGGTCTGGATGATCAGGTAGTGAGGTGAACTGTGAACTGGCTGAAGAAAAGAAGCCAGAGAGTCACGGTCAATGGGGCAGAGTCCAGTTGGAGGTCTGTATCTAGTGGAGCGTCTCAAGAGTGAGTACTGGGGCTGGTATTATTCAATACATTCATCAGTGATTTGGATGAGGGACTAGAGTGCACTATCAGCAAGTTTGCTGATGACACCCAGCTGGGAGGAGTGGCTGACACACCAGAGGCTGTGCTGCCATCCAGAGACCTGGACAGGCTGGAGAGTTGGGTGGGGAAAAATTTAATGAAATATAACAAGGGCAAGTGTAGAGTCTTGAATCTGGGCAGGAACAACCCCAGGTTCCAGTATAAGTTGGGGAATGACCTATTAGAGAGCAGCGTAGGGGAAAGGGACCTGGGGGTCCTGGTGGACAGCAGGGTGACCATGAGCCAGCACTGTGCCCTTGTGGCCAGGAAGCCAATGGTACCTGGGGTGGATTAGAAGGGGGGTGGTTAGTAGGTTGAGAGAGGTTCTCCTGCCCCTCTACTCTGCCCTGGGGAGACCACACCTGGAATATTGTGTCCAGTTCTGGGCCCCTCAGTTCCAGAAGGACAGGGAACTGCTGGAGAGAGTCCAGCGCAGGGCAACAAAGATGTTGAGGGAGTGGAGCATCTGCCGTGTGAGGAAAGGCTGAGGGAGCTGGGGCTCTGGAGCTTGGAAGAGACTGAGAGGTGACCTCAGTGTTTATAAATATGTAACGGGTGAGTGTCAGGAGGATGGAGCCAGGCTCTTCTCGGTGACAACCAATGATAGGACAAGGGGCAATGGGTTCAAACTGGAATACAGGAGGTTCCACTTAAATTTGAGAAGAAACTTCTTCTCAGTGAGGGTGCCAGACACTAGACCAGGCTGCCCAGGGGGGTTGTGGAGTCTCCTTCTCTGCAGACATTCAAACCCGCCTGGACACCTTCCTGTGTAACCTCATCTGGGTGTTCCTGCTCCGGCGGGGGATTGGACTGGATGAGCTTTCAAGGTCCCTTCCAATCCCTGACATTCTGTGATTCTGTGACTTCTAGTAAGTTTTTCAGAGATGCCTACTGGTAGGGAACCCTAATCAATCCTAATAACAGAAAACTAAAAAGTATTTTCCTTAAAGACTAATAAGCATTGAAAGCAACTCACTGAGTAGTTCAGAGATGTTTAAATATTGTACTGAGGGATGTTAACCCAACACTTCAGATTTGTGCTTTTTCCACATGGCTTCCAGAAAACTTTCACATGTACGAATAAACAAAAAAACCCCACAACAAACAACCAAAACCACACCAAACAAAAAGCACATCAAAAACAAACAAAGAAACCACAAACCATAAAACCCCCAGAGAACAGAGGAGAACCTACTGTAAAATCAACAGATAATCATTCCGTAACAACCAAATCTGGTACACACTCCCATGGAGGAAAAAAGACCAGTATGGAAGCCACGGTTTCTTCACAGGTCAAAATAAGTGGTTTCTATTTCACCTTATCAACACTTGCATACAGGCTCTTTTTGCCATCTTTAGCTTTAAATCTGTTCTACACAACAGCAAAGCAATCTCTTTATGGGAGAAACTTCATTTAGATGGAGGATAAAAGAGCACATTACTATTGTACGCAGTAACTAAAACTGCTGGTTTCCTACATCCTATATCAAAAACAAAGGAGATAAATAGAGCTAAGAAAGAGGTGGCCCAGCAAAGCTACACAGCAACACACATGCCCAGAGAACACGCAGATTCATCACTGCTCTTCTCGCTGTGACAAAGATGAAACCTCAGCACTTGACCACACAAACAAAAACATTCAAAAGCATTTAGAAAATGTTTTCTGTAGGGAAAAGAAGAATCAGACTCCAATAAATTCGTAGCTAATTTTCTTATTTTTTTAAATCTGTAATGATGATTCCATTGTATACCACGTTTCTGAGGCAGTTTTGCTTTTAATCATTGTGTCCTCTGCATGTCTTGATGGATGCCAGTCAGGAAAATAAAACTTTTAAAAACAATATGCATGGAGGTCTGCTGCTTAGGTACAGAATAGAGACTCTTAGTCAATACAAAAAAGTGCAATTTTCTGAATAGATGCCCCGAAATGCATGAATTTACTGCTTCAAATCTGAAAATTCAATCACGCATTAGTCTATACAGTATTTCATTGTTATTTCTAATACAGGCTTTTTAATGTTCGGAGAGAAAGCAAAAGCTATAAATCCCCTGCACCTTTAATTAATGGTTGCAATAGCAAGTTTATTCATGTTTCTAAAATGCTCAGTGAGAGCTGCACTAGAATAGCTTGTGTGGTCTCAAGCACTCCTAATTCTATATAAAAAACCAAAACAAAAACAACAGGTGGAGACTTCTCTACTGAGGAAATAGTCTGGTTTTGTACATCTGATTTGTTCAACTGGGGTATAAGGCTTCTTTCCTATGTTGCTATCAGATGTCATACTAAAAAAAAAATCAAACCAAACAAACCCAACTACTTAACACACGGAAGAGTCACAACCCAGACACCATCGTATTAGGAAAGGCCGTGCAGGGACATTTAACCCACAAAGATACATCACTCTGTGATGGGAAGAGGGAAGAGTTTCTGAAATGGGCAGAACTAACCCTTGGGATTTTAGAACTGCAGCTTTGATCCAGATACAAAAGAAATCCCAAGCAGGCTGTAAGATGCAATGTGAACATCTGAAGTTGCTATCAGGGACCTAAACCATTTTGGCTTAAGGCTCAAACACACAAGAAGTAATTATTAACTAGATTTGAAACAATGGTTTCTGTTCTTAGCTGCAAAGTCATTTCTCGTATAATTTTGGATAAGGATGAAGCTCAATAACCAGTAGACTGCTTCCACGCTAATACTCCCAGTCAGATGGCTTCCGCATGTCACCACTTGCGAAGTGGCAGTGGCACCTCCAAGCACTATCGCATCAGTAAGCTCATGAATGCACTGAGACAAGAATTATGAACTGGGAAAACCCATTAGTAGACAAGAGCTGCTGGAGGTGGGTGCTTTGAACCAGATCTGAGAATCGTTTGAGTTTTACAGGGAAAGGCACGTCTCAAAATGGATTATTACCGCGTGGTTCAGGGCTCGGCTGCAAGCCATGCCAAGACCACCAAGGGTGGGAAAGAATCTCTGACCTCAACATCAGCACCAAATTCTGCCTGTGGCGCAAGAACGAAGTCACAGTTGCATCCATCACCTTACCCACCTTAAGGCTTTAAGCCAATGCAACCACCAAAGGCTGGAATGTGGGAAATCTCAGGTAGAAACAAGATTTTCCCTCTCCCTAAAGCTTTCTTTTAAATGAATAATACCTTAGTTTTTAAGGGGTTAGCAACGCCAGCCATGGGCAAGTTACTCTTCAATAGAGAGCAGCAATGTCGGCACAGAGCGCTGAGAACCGGAGAAAGCCTGTGACAATTATTTCCACAGCACTGTTTCTTTTTCAGCAACACGATGTATTGAAAAGGGCTCTGTGGTGCCGCGGGATGGCTGGGCCCTGTCTGCCGCAGACAGCAGGTGCACGTGTAAATAAGGATTATACAAATGGGAGGTCGTTAAAAGTCTGGTAATGCTAATTTGGCATGACACCCCTAATGGGTTATATCTTCACACTTCAGTTATCTAATCACCTAAATTCTTTTAACAAATTCACATTTCATCTTATACATGGAGATTCAAATTGACTTGTTTAATTCTCCCTCCACCCAAACTGTACCCATGCTCAGTTCATCTTGTATATTAAATATCACCATCAATTTTGAGATCATCATCATCAATTACAGATACACACAGACAATACAATTGCATATGTCTATATACTTAGGCACACAAAACTTCCCCTGTCTCTAAATTTCTTTTCATTTTTCACAAACTTTTCAGACCTCAGGAGAACCACAAATACACTTTTGCATCATCAGAAATAGCATCTCAACCTGAAATTTACCTTGTTTGTAGGATACTTTCATTTTCCTAAGAGAAGCCAAAGAGAATAAAGTGACTTTTAAAGCAATGATTTAAATGTCACATTTCAATCCATCTCCACAGTTGTGTTTTACAACCTTGTCTTCTTGTTTAGTATAAAAAGTTGATGTGAGCAGCTGTTCACTTTTCCTGGTTTGCTCAGGAAAAGTAACAACACAAGGATAAACAACTTTAAACTGTTCACACCTTCTATGTAACACTGAGATTTTCTTTTTAACAAAAGGTTTAATGTTCCAGTTAGAACATTCCACTTACACAGACTTCCATTTTCTTAACTCTCATGATCTAAATAAATGTAGCAAAACCCCACCTGGATTATATGAAGATAAAGCTGAAGTCACTGCTATGGTAACTGCACTTGCACATGGAATAAAGAACCATCTTTAACTAGAGACGTGGCTCCTAACACAGCCAGGTCCTGATGACAACGTGCTGCTATGTGCTTTTAAGCACACGCTTAGAAGATTACCTGTATTCTTTTCAGACTCTTTCCTGAACTGTGAGTTTCCATAATAACTTTTAATAGCAGCGAGAAAAGCTGAATGACTTCAGGAGCATCGAGAACAGTTCATTTCTTTCAAAATACTATTTTTAACAAACACATCAGATAAAGAACAGCCAAGTGTGACCATCAGCTCCTACATAACTACATGTATACGAAATGAGAGGGTTTTTTTTTTCCTGATTGATTGGCTTCTTCACTATGATGTATTTTCCTATCCGCAATAGTTTAAATACAAATTGGGAATTTCTTAATCCATTTTATATAGATTTTTAAAATATCCTTGAGCAGATAGTAGGCTTGTTCTTTTATCCTTTTTCATGAGGAGGAATTCAAATGGCAGTAAAGTATTGTGTGAATGCAATACAAAGGGTGGTAAGATGCTTTATTTTTTAAAATAACGTGTGTCCATGAGGATGATGGGGGGGGGGAAAGAGGCAAGAGATGAGCACATTCCACTTCCAGTGGAAGCTGACAAGTATAAACAGAACTTTTGCATGTTAGGATTCATCAGGCTGCTGTTAAAGATAGGAAAAACAAGTACCAGTGCCTGAAATTATTAGGAAAACACCAGTTTTGACACAAGAAATACTGCCAAAGGAAGGAAAAACCCCAAAGAACCACCACAGCTATGTAATAACTAACCTTATATGCTCCTTCATTTATTATCACTACCGATTTTTGGATTCTTCCATTAGCCATGTATACATAAGAAGCTTTTCACAACTTTCTGGAAGGCTGATAACCCTCTACTCCGTTACATTCCTTGTTTGAAAGTCCCACTGTTAGCAATAATTAGAACTTATTCAGTATTTCAACTGAGGTAGTTGGGATAGCCAACATATATTTTGATAAAATTATACCAGTATAAGTTGTTTTTTTTAATGAATAAAGAAAAAGCTGCCAAGTTCCTCAGTTTGCATCCTACAGCCCTTCAGCACTGTCCCATGCTCTTGTCTAACACTCTTCACATTTCACTGCCTCAATACTCCCAGTTCCACTTCATCTTCCCCAGCTCTTGGTTGGACTAAGTAAGCACCTACACACAGTTTCAAGCACCCCATGCTAAGGGTCATGTCAAGCCACGTTGCAGCTACCTGCTCACCAAGGCACTGGTCTCATCTCAGTCCTCTATATAGTTGCTAATTTCCACATTTTTTAAGGACACAGAGGAACAGAGACATCTACCTCCTTCACACAACCTGGAACCAGCCAGTTGGACTTAAGCAAGTCCTTAGGTGGGGAACACAGACATACAGATAATGAGTGCAGGCTTCTGTTCCAAGGAGGTTACGTCTAGGTGGGGTAGATGCACCGGTGAGGCCCCACTTGGAGAGCTGTGTCTGGAGCCCTCAGTGCAGGACACACATGGACCTGTTGGAGATGGGCCAGAGGAGGCCACAAAAATGATCAGAGGGCTGGAATAGCTCTGTTGGGAAGACAGGCTGAGAGAGTTGGGGTGTTCAGTCTGGAGAAGAGAAGGCTCCAGGGAGACCTCATTGTGGCCTTTCAGTGCTTAAAATGGGCTGATAAGAAAGATGGGGACGAACTTTTTAGCAGTGCCTGTTGTGATGGGACAAGGGGTGATGGTTTTAAATGGAAAGAGGGGAGATTCAGGTTAGACACTAGGGTGGTTTTACAATGGTAAAACCCTGGCCCAGGTTGGCCAGAGACGTGGTGGATGCCCCATCCCTGGAGACATCCCAGACCAGGCTGGACGGGGCTCTGAGCAACCTGAGCTGGGTGAAGATGTTCCTGCTCATGGCAGGGGTGGCACTGGATAAGCTTTGACGGTCTTGTCCAACCCAAACTCTCCTATGATTGAGGCACAGCAGGACTTCACACCTGGAGACATCCTTGAGCTGACCCCGGCCACTACAGGTTATCACTACTGATCACGTTCCACTGTCTGTAGCCAAATTTGATGGCAGAAAACAGTAAAAAGGTCCCTTGTGCTACATCATCTTGGGTTTACACAGGCACATCCACTTGTTTCAGGAAAAAGATAGATTTGACTTATACAGGTAACAGCTGCAGCGTGACTTTTAGGATGCAAACTGAAGTTAAAAATAAGCATGAGCAGGATTGAAAAAGGCAAAACATGGCACCAGTCTTACCCAAATACTCATGGAGAAACGTAGGAGCAAGAAACTTACTACAGCGTCCAAAGTTTTTAACTCTGTGATGGCAGCTACCCTCTCTTCTACAACGTACTGAAACCTTCCGAATCTTAAAATACACAATGCTTCACAGAGGCAAAGCTGCAGACACTTAATAAGCCAGATGTACAAAGGACAAGGAATAACATGCTGAAATTTAATTATTTGAGATGAACCTTCCTCAGGAACTCCTCTCTCAATCTCACAAAAACACATTACAAGTATATATTTATTGTTTAAGTAGCCTTTAAAATGCATTAAAAGAAGGCAAGACCAAGACTGTACTTTGTCATCTGGTATGTGCTCAGTGGCTATAATTCTGCACTTGAACGCTGACCTCTGTTTAACATCTTGTGTTAGCAACACCCAGTGAAGAAAACCAAACAAGCAAGCAAACAAAAAGTCGTCCTTCTGAGCTATAAACTGGCCACCCTATGTAAGGAGGTGGCTGTGCATCTCCAGCTGCTATTAATGCAGGTGATAGTACAAAACCTTACCCCCTTTCACCAGACTGTTGCCAATATTTCTAATATTCAGGCTCATTTACAGCTTTACTCTGCAATCTCTTGACTCCCAGTATGTGTTTTGCACACTTAGGAGCATACACGGTGCTGCTTCTGGCTCTGAACTCCAGTGGAACATGATGGAATGAAATAAGCTTCTCGTCCCAGTCGCTCTTGCTCCTAGAAAGTATTTATTTATCTGGAGCCAATCGCTGCTCCTGGATCTATGTAATGACTTCCCCGTAGCAGTCGGAGATTACCCACACCGCTGATCACTTTATTACTTCAGAATGGCTGTTTATTTACTTTACTGCAGCAGTAACATGCAGGGATAAAGCTTGTCACAGCTGGGCAAACTCACCATATTCCTTACGCAGGTGGTCTGGAATGTGGGGCTCATAACCTTCCTTCTCAGGGACCTCCACAAATTCATCTTCATCCTCATCGTCGTCATCGTCATCCGAGGCTTTCATCTACAGAGATATTTTGGTTGGTTTGGGTTTATTTTTTTTTCATGTGGAGACCTCTTTTCATTTCCCTTCACATTGAAAATATTTTGCAGACATCCTGATAGCCCTGCTGAGACTGCTCTGTGTCAAAATATTCCCCTAATTATGTATTTAATCTTTATCTAAGATTAGGCCTTTGCTTAACGTTTTATCTCTAAAGCCATGCTCTATCCTAAGGGCTTCCTTAAAGCCCCTTTTATCCATTAGAACACATACAGTTGGTGAAGTCCGAGAAAGTGTAAAACTATAAAACGAGACCAAAAAACCTTAAAATAACACCAAGATTTTGGCTTGATGAGCAAATTATAGCCTTATCTCTTATCCTTTGGTTGAAATTACTCATTTAGCTGCACCCAAATAGTCTATGGCATAGTAAATAGTATCAAACTGCTTAAGAGCTCAAAACCAGAGCGGGCAAACAGGAGGGGAAGCTGATGGACTGGCAAGGTAATATTGACCAAAGTAAGACTATTCAGACCTGTATACTACAGAGTTTCACTGTGTTCCTTCACAACAGCACTAAATAATTCGATACACTCATTTAATAACTAATTCGGTATATTCTAACTGTTCACACCGTTAGACTGTGCACACTGTACGGTCAAGACCAACACAATGGGATTTTTTAAAACATGCACTTGGTCTATATTGCAGCCTGAAACTGAATATTTACGAACAGCTGAAAAATAGAATAATTCATTCATATAAGTGGCTTCCTATATACCGTTCCATCTAGCTAGTACTGGATATGTGCCAGCAAGTCTCTACATTTTTATTTCTAAGCTTGTTCCATACCTGGAAATGAGTTTCTCTTCTATGCTACACAGGAGCTAAAAGAATCTGTGCCACCTCAGACCTGGCCTGTACCATCAGAACTTTAAAAGCCAACTACCCTAAAAAGGTGGCAATGATGGAGCTTTTATACTCTATTTCCTTTGCCCACCTTGAGAGTCACCTAATTCTTAACACCAACATAATTAGCACATTATTGTATACTTGCCATGCGCTTTTACAAGTCTAGGAAATAATAAGGGGTATCCAGCAAATCCAACCTTAGCACAGGCTATCACTTTTTCAACTTCATTGCAGAAGCCAAAGCAACAGATAAGGAATGGGATCATTATTATTTTCAGCAGTGTTCTTTACTCCTCTTAGTGCACCTGACGTACGTTGATATTCATATCAACTACTCATTGTTACAAGCACCGGAGGATAATGCAGGTTTAGCCTGCAGCAGAATTTTCCCAATTTAATTCACAACTCTAATCGTGTGTCACAGCTGAGTTCCTTTAAATCTGCCATATACTCTGAAGCCAAAAAACCTAGAAACCAATCTTGGCTTATTTAATGCAGTTAAAAATGGAAACTAAATAATTAAAAGAAAAATAAATCAGCACTTCTTTTTGGTCAGTATTACTTGTAAACTGGACTGAACTAGTTTCTAACAAAGAACATTAATTGATATTAATACACATATTGATACACATTAACATTTAATGAATGGATGGTGCAAGTTAGCAGTACAGTTCTTCCCTTTGTTTACAAAAGTTCTGTGATTTAAGAAAGCTGCAGTTCCAGTGGCAAAAAAAATATATATATTTACTGTCCTAAAGAATATATTTACTACCGCATTCTTATCAGAGAACACCTAATTAGCCTTTGTTTTAAAATAAAGTCTCACCATAATAGTGTTTGAAAGTACCCTGCTCCAATGATCGGTAACAATCACAACGTGGTCTCTTCAGCCCAATTACTGGTACCTCCAGAGCTGCCCAGTTTCAGGCTGTGCTGAGGATCCCACCCCCTTCATTTGCTTTTTGTTTCCCACTTCTCCTCATCTACAAGAAAGAAGAAACCCAGGCCCCACCTGGCATGGCCACAACAGAAGAACTTGACCTCCGCAGCAGAAACCAAAACAGTTCTAATGCAAAGAAACAGGCAAATGTTCACCACTGATTGCAAACATGCAAAGTCACCAGATGTGGAAGAAGCAAATCTCTGTCAAACTGCAACTTTCAGACCTTCCTGATGGTCTTTAGAAAGAAAAAGTCATCAGGTTTTGCACTTTGCACAATAGAAGAGGGTTAGAGGTTGAGCAGAAGTTTACTTGTATTTTCATTTCAAAATCCTGCTGGGGTTATCATCGCTTTTTTATCTGTTAGGGGCAATTTAATTAACTTTGGAAATAACATCCAACATTAATTCTTGAGCTTGAAGTAGGGCAATATGTACTTTCCACACTCAGTTTCCACTCCTCATTTAGCTATTAACAGAAGATTCTACCAAACTAGAACTTGCCATGGATGATCTCAGTCTAGAACTTTGTGCCATAACGTAAAAGCTGACTAACTTTTGCCTTATAAAGCAGAGAAAACACATTCAGTGTATTTCCACACATTTTACTCAGAAATAGTCTGGAAACAAATAAAACAGCAACAGGTTTAGGAATTGAGAACTAATGTCTAACTAGGAAGAGAAAGATAACTCAGTTCAGACTGATCATTTACCAGATTACACCTAAAATATCAGTGGCTTTAATACAAGTACACCCATGCATGGCATATCTGAGAGGACTAGAAAGAATTCAGAAGAGTACTATCTTTAATGGAAATTTCTCAATTTGTCCACATGCTGTTGGAGGCACGTAGCTCCCTGTACATTATTATCCTAAATTTCAATTGGCTTCACTAATCTTCAACTTGAAAACTGCATTAAAAGCAACTTTGCTGCTTCACCTGCATGGTCTCAAACTTTAAAGCCTGACGGAGAAGAGGCGTAATCAGATGCAAATTCACTTTGTTTAGGTACAATCCATGAACTGTGCATTCAAGTACTATAGAAAACATTAATCATAGGAAACTGTAATTTTTGTTATCAGTCTAACACTAATCAAAAGGGAAACCTGTCACTACCGCTGACCTGTGAAACGTCCCAATTATACTCTTCGGAAATGACAGGAGCACTTAACTTCCTCACTGAGTAAATGACGACGATCAATCAACTTTGAATAACAATGAGCCACGGAGCTGAAAATTATTTTTTGTATAGAATCTACCCAGGAATTTATGAAAGGTGAAAAGCAACCCAAGGTTTTAGGGGCATTATGGCTTTCAGCTAGTGCAGTGCATATCAAACACTAAACAGAATTTATGTGTTTTAATTTTCTAAAAGGTAGATGTGGACTTGGTGCTACAATGCATAACATATAATGCCAGATTTTAAATATGAGGGTCATTTTCATAAAATATTATGCTTATTGTTCACACCCTTGAATTTCCCTAGGGGCTTCTATTAAATTTAGATTTCCTGTAAAAAAAAATTAACTGCTTAGCTAACTATAAGGAATTAAGCCCTCTTTTCCCTTCTAACAGACAAAGTCTTTATTTTTATATAATTTTAAAAATATAAGTTATTTATCTTTTTACTTTAAAATATTGAAGTCATCACTGGTGGAAATTCATGCCTGGTAGTGGTGGGTAGTTATATCTCAATCTACTTCACTCCAGTGGTACCTCATCAGAACCACCCCATTTATGCTGTTTTGTTCCATTCCCTTTTTACCGAAAGGAGGAGAGTGCATGTGCAACATTATTAATCACAGAAGTATCCTTTTTATTTTTTAATTCCACTTTTAAAGCCTCAAAGCAAGCTCAACAGATCAAGTATGAAAGTTCAGCCACCTATTATCTACTTTTCCCCTACAGATAAACTTTTTCAGTCAATTGAAAAACAAAATCCATACTTAAATCAGAACAAATAAATGCTTTAGACAACATATTGAGTGGCAGAATTAATAAATTATAATTCTTTAGGAATTAGTGGTTATGTACTTGCAAACAAGAAAAACAAGGCTATGATAAAAACAAGCAATATGGCATTTCTAGTGTGCCATATCTGAAGGGAGGTAAAGTATAAGCTCAGGTGATAAATACTACAACATAAAGCTTTTCTTGTAGTGTACGGAATTAAATACCTCCCAGATAAGTAGTCACACAACTGCTTGTTTTTCAATAACCTGTCAAAGAATGTGGGGGAAAAGGTCTCATTCTCAAATCCATTCTAATTACCAGGTAATATGAGGAAAGTCACTAATGCCATTTGCAGTCTTGTCAGAGCCAAAGGTTGAATGACCTTCTCGGTCACAGAATCCCAGACTGGTTGGGGTTGGAAGGGCCCTCTGGAGATCATCCAGTCCAACCCACCTGCTAAAGCAGGTTCCCCAGAGCAGATCACACAGGAAGGTGTCCAGGTGGGTTTGAATGTCTCCAGAAAACTAGACTCCACAGCCTCTCTGGGCAGCCTGGTCCAGGGCTCTGGCACCTCACAGTAAAGAAGTTTCTCCTCATATTCAGATGGAAAATCCTGTGCTTCAGTCTGTGCCCATTGCCCCTCATCCTACCAGTGGGCACCACTGAAAGGAGTCTGGTCCATCCTCTTGACACCCACCCTTGAGATATTTATGAACACTGATGAGATCCCCTCTCAGCTTCACTAGAGGATGGGCCACCTGAAGGAGACCAGATCCCCAGACGTCCCTCGGAGGCTCCTCGCACCATCACCGCTCCTCGAGCTGCAAGGAGAAGGGACGTTTTTCTGTTCAGTGTTGATCTGTTCTGTAATGCTGACCTTTATTTATTTATCCATTTATCTAAATGAAAGCTTTTGCAAAACTATGTGGGTTTTTTTTTTATTATTATTATTCCTGACTAGATATCTCACTGTTAAAGGAAATGGGACTTAGATAAGCAATTTCCAGATTCTTGGGCTGAACTTCTCTGCGTATGACACAGTTAAAAACCCAAAAAGGACAGAAAATATACATGCATAATTCTCATTGTAATCAGAGTTAGAACAATGTCTCGTCTAATCCCCTAATTTTTGTTAAAAACTTAAAACAGTGCTGACTTTTCCAGTTAGACAAGTGCAATCAAACCGGTTACTCAATAACTCACTAAAAATAAAACTGGAAAAAAACCCAGATGTTTCCTTCTCCATCTTCTTAAAAATACTGAAAACAAACACTGGATGGCACTAGAAATGGAATTTTTATCTTTTACTTTCAAGTCAACACTCCAAGAGCCTCCAGCTGTTGGCGAAGCTCAGTGCAAGCACAGCTTGGGTTAAATGCCGTGTTCATCCATTCCAGCCAGCAATAAACGCAAAAAGCCCCTTCGCCCACCGCAGAACAGTTGGGAAGATGTAAAGAAAAGCCTTTGGTCCTTTTCCCAGTTTTATACAAATTGGTTGTTACATTCTGTTAAGGGGATTTAAAAACATGAGTGTCTGCAATCATAATTAAAGCAAGCAATAAAATGACTGAAAAATACAGGACAATCAGTTTATAGGACTAGATGTACGGTGTTTACTAATTATTTTAGAAAAAGAAGGAAAAGAAAAGATAGCATGTGAAGAAGTCACATCTACTCACTAAAACACCACTCGCAAACTACAGCTGGGACCATTAAATAAATTTTGCATGGTCTAATTAACTTGGTTTGCAATCTAAATTACTTTTCACCCAAGAAATCACTTTTGTTCAGTTTTATGTGTGTCTGTTTCCCTTTTTTTAAAAAAAAAATGATGTAAGGCATCCTCAGACAAGTGAACTCTAAACTTCATTTGTCTTTCAGCAGGCTTGATGGCTATGCATTTAAAAACCCATTCTATCTTATAAACTAAAAATTAAATGTACTCAGCTGTGATGGTCGTCATTGCATCTGCTATTTATATGCTAATAACCTCACTGGAAGATCTTGCAAATTATTCCACCATGCCAATATCTCATGTGCATCTACTCAAAGCCAACTAAATATTTTTCTAGAGGCAGAAGATTTTGGTGAGGGAGCCAGAATATTTATTGCCACAGAACCTGGTTAAAGGGGCAACCTTAAGCAAATACATTTATTTTATTCCACCACAACATAAAACATGCTTCAGTCATCTTCAATGAAATTTGGGAATATTCCATGCAAGCAAACACGGACCGGGTAAAAATCATCTCTTCAGTGCCAGTAACAGAAACTGAATAGTCGAAGAGTGTATCTTGCATGTAAGATTCACTTACAAGTCCCTGCTTTTCCATTCTTTTATATTAACCAACACAGAATGCAGAGGAAATAAATACCGGCATTTTCACAGATTTCAGAACCGTGCCTGAGTTTTCCTGAGTGCAACACAAGGAAAACATAAACTACTAAAAGAGCTTTATTTATAGGGACCTCCCACACAAACTCCCTCCCCTTTGCTCTGTGATTCGAGCATAAATTCAAACTTAGATGACTGCAAATTAGATAACGTGGTCCGTGCAAATCACATTTTACATTTACCAGTGAAAGTATCACCGCTCACTCTGCCGGTAGTTGCTCAACAGCACATAAGCTACCTGGCCAGTCTGACTGTTATTTAGGAGTACAGTTTCCATGCTATTTCATGATTTCCAGAAGTCAGTAAAAATGCTTAAAGGGTTCCAGCCCACTACTCAGCCTAAGTACAGTGCTGGAGAACCAGCGCACCTTGCTCCAAATTGCTTTAGTTATATAAACAACCCAATGAACCAATTTGTCTTTAAAGCAATGTACAAGAGCCATACTCATGAGTATTGTCACAGTCCTGGCGGTGCAAGCTTGAGGTTTACTCAGGACTTATGCCAAAGCCCTCTCCATTCCACTGCATGTTAAACAGAGCTCGGAACAGGCATGTTGCACAAAACCTGTATCATTCTGGGTTACTATTAATCACAGAATCACAGAATGTCGGGGATTGGAAGGGACCTCGAAAGCTCATCCAGTCCAATCCCCCTGCCGGAGCAGGAACACCCAGATGAGGTTACACAGGAAGGTGTCCAGGCGGGTTTGAATGTCTGCAGAGAAGGAGACTCCACAACCGCCCTGGGCAGCCTGTTCCAGGCTCTGGCACCCTCACTGAGAAGAAGTTTCTTCTCAAATTTAAGTGGAATTTAAATCAATAGCTACATTTGATACCTATATTTCATTTGTATCATCAAAAGTCACTGTAGTGTGTGTTAGTCCCTTAAATGTTTTTGTGTAATATTTACACAAAAATAAAAGCCACATCTTAATTTTAGGAGTACAGGAATGTATTTCTCCCATGCAGTTGCTGTACAAACTTAAGGCACTACATCTTATTACTCAGAAAAAAAAAAAAAAAAATATATATATATATATATATATAAAACCAGAATTTTTAGTATATTTTTTTGTTTGGTTTTTCATTCACACTGGGAGATGAGCTAATCATATATCCCTCCATCAATTTAAGTCCTCTGATTAAGTAAAGATTGACCTTCATAATTGGATCTGCATTACCTGAGATTATTCAGCTACTGAAAGGGACGGTCTCACAATCTGGGCTTAATGCTGCTACAGAAATCATCATCTCTGCATTAGATTCCGGTCAGTTCAGGTCTCTGCCACAACAGGAGCTCTAACACCAGTCCAAGCTCCAGCACGGGAGAAACCAGAGACAGGACTGGCCCTCTCCAATGCAGTTTGCACTTAAATCATCTTTAAGCCCAGCACAAAATCACCACCAAAATTCATAACTTGCTTCCCTATTCAGCTCCCAGAAGTAATAAAACCGGTTCGAAAACCCGCCTGCTAAGAAGTGGATTGGTTAACTACGTGATACACTACAAAATACCTAGTAGAATTTTTAATGTTTCAAGAATTGTAGAATGGATTATATCATTTTAAGATGAGAAGAGCCAAGGATAAAATAGCGTTGCACACATTATCTGTGGCTTGAAAACCAAACTTGGTTTCTTCTTAACTCATGGATAACCATGAGTTATAAGGAAGCTCTGTGAAGTGCCTCCCCAGTTTTTCGTTCATTTTAATACAAAAGGAAAGGTTTGCAGGTCTGAAGCCTGAGGTGTGATGAAGCCAGCAAAGCCACAAGCCAAGTGATGTGAAATCACGTTTAGAGTCCATGACCGGACAGGAACATACCCAGAGCAGAGCGGCTGGAACTCTCACTACTAGCCATTTGCTTTATGAAATTCTAGGAAATGTGATTTTCATCGAAAATGTGATAACACAATATTCCCATCAGCACTCGTTCATGCAAAAAAGTCCTACTGCATTTGATAGATTGCCACCTATCGCTTAGACCTGATCAAACTCATGCTACTGAAACTCCATACCCACCACCAATGTATCTGTGCCCCTCTCGTGACACATTCTGCACAGACACACACCGTAAAATCATTACTAAACTGCAGCTTACTTCAATTATCACATTTGCGAATGAATCTCAACTATACATTTGTTAAAAATATTTTAGATGCTGTATTTTTAACAGATATATATACATCTCAGTTAAATAAACCTACAGGCAACAAGTCAGCAAAACATCCTATGCAAGACATGCACAACCTTACATATATTCCTGATTGTGGATTTTGGGCACAAAGTATCATTAGACGTTAATATATTTAATATTTTTGCATTAACTAAATTTAAATGTGTTAGTGCGTGTGCCAATCCTGAAAATTTTCCTCCTTTTCCATTTTCATAAATACGCATTTAGCAGTGCACTTCTAGCGAAACTCACAAATACATTAAATTCCTTTCAATGTACTGCTGGATAGGATGGATGAAAAGCAGGAAGCAAATTTATACCTACTGCCTATGGAGTATACACTACTCAATATTCATAGATGAATCAAGGGAGATGACCCTTCAGCCTGGAAAACTTAAATACTTAACAGAAGGGTTAACTTGATGATAGAGACATCCTGCTTTATTTTCCACTCTATTAGAACAGCAACAGTCAGTGCCAGGAGAAAACAATAACAACAACGAACAAAAACAAAACAAAAAAACCCCAACCCAACCCAAATAAACAAAAACCACACGCACACAAATCACACTAGTAGATGAGACACTTGAAAAAGACAGCGCTGTTTTGAGGGTTAATTTTAGTGGTTTGGTTTATATCAATCCTACATACTGATAACACTTCAAATGTGAAAAGAACTTCTAGTTGAAAAGTGATTACAAAATAGGCATTTTACAGATAGAAATAATTATCATATGCCAGTTAAAATGGGAGAGGAGCAAAGAAGCATAAGCATCTGTCTCACTTCTTTAATATTTTGTGTTTAATTCTACAGTTATGGTTGACCTGGGTTTTTCAATAAATATTAGCTAGACAAAAAATGCAATTTTAAATGTTGCTTAGGTTACTACTTTGCCTATACAAACGTTATTAAACTTTATTTATTCTGAACGCATTACACGCTAATGATGCACACAATCTGATAACAACCATCTTCAGCCGTGATGCTGATTTAATTATCAATTATTCCAAAGTTTCTCTTAAGTTTTAGAAGACACACTAACAATCAACATCAAGTTACTACTCAAGTGTCAACATGAAACACCTGGGGAAAAGGTTTCTTTTACAAGGCAATTTCTTTAGCACATTGGTCTGTGTTTTAGCACATGTGGGTTTAGGCATCATGAGGGATCATTAAGGACAATTACTTGCCTCCCTCCCTGACCCAAACAACATCTCTAAATGAAGAAAAGAAGAAAAAAAGGAGGATATGAGTACAAGAAGTGCTACAGAAAGCACACGGCTGCACTGGCTTCTCTATGGTTACGGAAAGAAGATAAAACAATAAAGTCTTTGCTTTTCATCTAAAATTCAAGTGTGACTTGTTTGGTTTTTTTTTAAGCAGGCACTAATTTACCTAAAACACAGACTTTAAAAAGAGGTGGTTGTAAAGCAACTAAATGATTCGGTAGAAATAACTCATTAGCAGTGACAAAGTGTCAAGTTGTAGTTGAAGGTATCCGGAGCAAAAAAAATCAGCAATAGTCTTGCAGCCAAGTAAACGGCAGAGCTCTTGGCTTAATTCATTACATATTAAATTAATAAATTAAATTTGAACAATAAATTAAATGTAAGACACATTAAAATTTTCATCTTTATATGTATTAAAATTATTTAAGACTAAATTTTGACCAGCAAATATTTAACTCGTGAATATAATTAGTAACAATTTTCTGATGTTATTCTTCCAGAAACAAACAAACAAAAAAATCTGACTTATATTGCAGGAAGGTCTGGGGATCAGGTCAGGTTGTGGACGACACAAGGACAGCCTTCTCCAAATCTAATTATTAATGGCATTATTGAATTCAACCAGATGTTTCACATGGATAAAATCAAGTACATGAATAAATCAAGATCGAGGCGCACACTTAGATTTGACAGAAGATTAAAAAAAGGTGAAACAAAAAGTAATGCGGCCAGTTAATGAAAAACTATATATCCTTGGTTATTAATATAACTTGAAATTAAAAATTGAAAATGTAATGGGTTTGTTAAACGATCACTCTGCTGCCACACAAACGAGTGGGATGTTTCTCACATTGGATCACCTATGAGCTTCTACCTGACCAAGTTTCAGCCAGCCTGAGTAGTAAAGCTTTTACAGCTTCCCAAAGGTAAATCAATAAGAGATAAATACAGTCTCAGTGTACAAAACATAGCTAATCAACTATGTTTCTATTAATAACGTAAGAACTTCAAATATTATCCTAACAGATTTATGTAAAGGATGTAAATGAAAGGTAGCGTGCATGATTTCAAATACAGTACACACTTGTCCTCTCATAACTTTTAAAATTACAAGATCATTTGCACCAAATCAGCTGCAAATTAGATATAAAAGAAGAAAGTATAGTGTTTTAAGAAAAGAAGGAAGACATTAACAAAAGAAACTATTTCTAACCAGGAAAAATTATTTTTAAAGGAACATTTTAGCCATAAGCAAGTTATTCCTACAAAAGAATTAAGCCTCTGCAAACAGGAATTTCTATTTAAACACCAATCTCAGGCAATAATTACCACTGCACTTGTGGAATAACTCATCCAAATCGCATCAAGAGCGAAGGGGAAGCGTCTGTGGGTGAGTTTACCTGGAGCACAGGCTGAGGAGCCGCTTTGTGCAGAGCCTTGTGGAGGATGCAGCGTGCGCTCCCTCTACCGGGCACCGAGCCGGGATTAAAACAGGGATTTGGCCGGTTATCCAGGTACCGGGACATAAACACCCTTTCACAGCTTCTGCCTTCTTTCCCCAGATGCAGCTAAAACTCAAGACTCATAGAAAAATGGATTTCAGAGCTCTTGTTTACACTCTCAAAATATATTTCCTATCAGAAAGTGACAGCCAATTCACAACCCAAACAAGTGCTTAACTATAGTGAAGCTGTGTAAGCACAAAAAACCCCCCTCATTTGCCTTTGACCAACACAGTAAAACTGTCATTTCTTGTCCATCCGCCACCTCTTTGGAAATATAACAGCTCGGGAAGGAATGTCTTGATGACTCCTGATCTGCTGGGGCAAAGCAACAGGCAGAAGGAATACAGAGTACAGGCAGCTGGGATGGATTCATGTGAACATTTATAAAATCTGCTGCAAGGGGTTTGTTTCTAGACAGTCACAGGACAACCTTTGCCGTTCTTTTCCCTCCCACAGCCCCTGAGAAGTAAGAGCAGCAGGGTGCCACAGCCGAATCATGTCAGCAGGGTTTAAGTGTTACGTAAAAACAATGGTGTCCTTATAATTAAGGCTCTTCTATCATGGAGGAGAAAAGAGAGGTGGTTATACCTCATATGTCAGTATAAACTATTTTAAGTCAAAGTGTTTCACTGTTCCGGGCTTTCTTTCAAGTGACTTCATGTAAGAGCAGTTCCGTAACCTACAGAAAGTTCCCCTGTAGTTTGCAAAGCAGTGGGGCTTACACGTTTTTCAGTAAATCATAGAATCATAGAATCATTTATTTTGGAAAAGACCTTTAAGATCATCAAGTCCAACCATCAACCTAACACTGCCAAGTCCACTGCTAAACCATGTCCATAAGCACCACATCTACACCTCTTTTAAACACCTCTAGCAATGGCGACTCAACCACTTTCCTGGGCAGCCTGTTCCAATGCCTGACAACCCCTCCAATGAAGAATTTTTTCCTAATATCCAATCTAAACCTCCCCTGGCACAACTTGACACCATTTCCTCTTGTCCTATCAATTGCTGCTTCGGAGAAGAGACCAACACCCTCCATGCTCCAACCTCCTTTCAGGCAGTTGCAGACAGTGATAAGGTCTCCCCTCAGCCTTCTTTCCTCCAGGTTGAACAGCCCCAGTTCCCTCAGCTGCTCCTCATCACACTTGTGCTCCAGACCCCTCACCAGCTTCATTGCCCTTCTGAACTCTCTCCAGCACCTCAATGTCCTTCTTGTAGTAAAGGCAAAAAAAAAAATTCAGAGGAAATAATTTGTCCTTATTTTCCAACGTGCTCTGATTGCCTAAGGATGCTGTCTTGTAGACTATTCCTCTGAGATCTGGAAAATGACACAAGAAACAATGGGAAGCATAGAGGTAACAGTGAGGCTTGTTCAAGCAGACACCTTCCTGCACCAATCAAGTGACTCATCTGTAAAGGAAGGCCAGAAAACCAACTTCTTCCTCCCAATATCATTTACATCCAGCCTACATTGCTTGTATATTCATATTGAACCATAACATCAATAATTACTCCAAATATATACACCGTATTTGCATGTCAGCCATGTGCATGTATAACTGCTCAGCCCAACACGGGTACCAGTGACATGTGGCCATGGTCAGGGACTCCAAGACCGTCCCTCTTTTAAGCGGCAATTTAAATCTCTGCAGGATTGAGATGTATAGTAGAATTCAGAGTGACAAATCTCCAGTTTCACTGTCCCTCGCTAAATCCTTCACTTAATCAACTTTCTTGATCTCAATTTGAGGATGGGCAAAGCCTCTACTCCCCCGGTCTCTGGACAGAACAGAAACAAAGCACTGAACAGAACAGATGAAAAGAGGAAAAAATAGAGACCACAGAAGCATGGAGAATGAGAACAAAGAAAAACCAGAAAGCCTGAGGAGTCCCCACTCAACATTCCAAGTCCCTATCATTCTGTTTTATATTTGCTGATAAAATAAAACTGCTTTCCCCCTGAAAGTCAGATTTGTCCGTGGTGCAGAATCACAATTCGAAGTGAGCAAGTAGACAAACAGCTCGCCTTTACATTCTCCATCTAACAATATAGGTACCTTGGATTGCAGTCACTAGTTGCCAGAAGAACTGTGATTACATCCAAATGGAGAGATGTCACAGAGCAACTACAAACCAGACAATTTACGCGGGACCCTCCGCACTCAGACGCTTTATTTACACACATTTTCTCTCTGCTTACTAGATGCTCCTGGCCATTTCCAGCTGTGCTCATCTCTACCGATGAGCAGGTACAGACTCCACGTGCTAACAAGTAACACCCATAAGGCACCGTGAGCCGGGGCTCTGACAAACAGACTATCAGCGCTTCTTCTCTTGGATCTACACATACAAACAGCAAAATTCTGGCATGGCAAGAACTACAGCTCCAATGACACGAGGATGTACAGACAGATATACAGACAGAAGCAACAACAAATAACACAAGCACCAACACTGAATTAAAGAGGAGCTTTGCATGGTGTTTCATAAGTTGGCATGTAAATATTTGACAGAGGGGGATTTAATAATCATGGCCTAAGAGATGCTGTTTATTTTGTTCTATCAGGCTCTCATATTACTGTGTTTCTACATTTCAGCAAAGTCACTTGACAAGGAAATAAAAGATAATTTATACAGTTCCCTTTTGTAGCACAAAGCTCTTTAGGTTATAAATTCAATGTAATTAAGCACTAACACTAAATTTGGATATTTTACACTGGAGAAAAACCCTAGGAATAATTATATATTGTTTCCGATGCTTAAGTTAATACTTCAATCTGTATTGCTTCATTTTGAAAGTATTCTTTATGAGCACTGCTACGTATTTCCTTCTAACACTGGAATTTATTAGCTTTCAAACCTTATATAGATAGCATTGATCAATCTCCAGAAGTGGTAACAATACCACTTTAGACACATCCACACACATGAAAATCAAGGCTTGAATGTCTTTTATATCTTGCAAGAAATATAGCAACCAATATTCCATGCAGAGGTGCGGCAAATGAAGCCCTGTCAAGCAAATGGCAGGAATGACAGCAGATGTCTGGATTCCTTCATAGCTGGTTGCATAAAGGTAACACACATATTTCACTGGAGGAAAAAAAACCCCTCTGACAAGACAGTCTTTCAGTACTTTTCATTCAGAGTTGGCACTTTTGACTGGCGTGGTACATCAGGAGGTATTAAGATGATGAACCAGATTAATCTTGATAAAGCTTCATTTGCACAATGAAAGCAAAGTCTACACTACTCAGCCATGGCTAAACGAGCATACCGCAATTTAGTCCAAAATCTCTGGATCAAATTCTTACAATGCTGTCATAAACCAGACCCTCCTCTGGACCCTGATGCAAAACACTTATTATCATGTCAAGTAACTTCATTTGGTCATAGCCAACAGAAATTAGTGTTATGCAGCTCTGCTTTTTGGCTACATAAACAAGCCATAGTCTCCTTTTTGGATGCAAATAAAGTATTTGATCTTACAGCCTCTGTTTATTCACAAATTCTCCCTATTTCACAAAAACCGTCATCGGTAACAAAATATTTTGACACTTTAAAGCTTTCTATAACAACTAATTCTCTTAGGATATCCTCTACCACATTACAATCTCTCCAAAGCAGAGACACTACTTTCCTCAATTGTGAGACACCAGTGCACTTTGGCAAATGGTAGAACACGAGTAATACAGTGTTTACTGAGAAATATGCACAAAAGAAGCTAAGAACACAACAGTGTTACACACGAAGAAACTAAATGAAATGAAACTTAACCACTTGTCCATCCTAAGTGACAACAGCGCTGCTTTAGGTGGTTTTGTCTAACAGCCAGTCCCTTGGCACTCCATGCAGGTTTTTATTGCAACTTCCTCGAGTGAGACTACAAACCAGTGGAATTAGTGCACTTTTCAATAAAACTTGTGTTGAGAAGATTCCCAAATTAAGGCTTATGAGAAAGTGCATTTTTGTGTACAAGCTAAGCATTACTAATGGTTCCCTCTGGCAAACCAGAATTTTAAGCAACTCACCCCTTTTCTTTTTCTCGCTTTAAAGGAAATGTTCATGTTCTTGTATTTCTTCATAGCGGTTTCCAATTTATTCTTGAGATCAATGGCACATCTTAGCCGATCATCATTTATTCCTGCTCTGGTAAACAACTGCAAAGCAAGAAATCAACATTCTTACCCTTTTTTCCTAGACATCTGAGCCAAAAAAACATATTCAGTTTTGCTTCACAAGTAATGAAACAACACTGTCACAAATGCCTTTATTTTATAAGTAACAATTAGTGAAGGCACATCTTTTCCTATCTAGAATATAAAAGCTAATAGTAACCACTAAAAACAAAGAAAGCACAGTTGGTATAAACATCTCCTGAGAGTGTCCTATAGGCCAAATTCTATACAGGAGGCTCTTGAGCAGTAATATCAATTGACAGGAAAGACACAGTTTTTCTGATACAGACATGTCTTACAAAGACAAGTTGTGTTTTACTTCAATCCTTTGTGAAGAAGCTCCATTATAGCTTTAAAAATGAACAAGTATGACTGTATGTAGCATACCTAATGCTGAGTCATCAAACAAGTTCTGTAGCTCCTACATTCTCCTTCTGTTCAACTCTACTGAAATAGAAATCTTCTATTTGCACCAATGTTTCTTCAACCTTAATTTCCTTTTTTGCTCTCTCTCCCTCAAGATTTACTGTACCCTCGTCCTTGCTTCTCCATCTTTTTATTAAACAAAAAGTTCTTTTTCCCACCTGAATCCAGGACTGCACAGAAGGCCAGAACTTATTTCTGAGGAGTTTGTGAGCATCCGTGACATTGTTTATTATGGCAGTATTATCTTCATTCTCATCAACTTTTATATCTGCTCAAAACAGGGGAAAAATGAATTAGAGGAGGATGTTTATAGGATTTTCAATACATGAGCTAAAGAAGGTAAGCAGAAGAAGTGCACATGAACCCTTGTAAAATATTTTATCGCTTCAGGGAAAGTTAAACATCAGAATGCTTCTCTGGTCAGTATTAATTATTCTACCATTATTCACACATCCAAAACAATGAGAGGAAAAGATGAAAAGCTTTCAGTTCAGTGATGACAGAAAGAGTTGTTAAGCCTTCACGACTAAGGAATTGCCAAATAATCCACAGACAAGCGCAGTCTTACTATTTACACTATATCTTGTCCTAAGTTCATATGAACTGGACCTTATTGTACCAGTTCCTGCACATTCAATATAAAATAATTTCTGCCCCAGTGGCAACAGGGACTTGATTGTCAAAGCCACCAAGTATGCCGCTACCCGAATAAAAATGGAACTTTTTAACCCGTTCATCATTCATAATGATGATACAGATACATTTCCAACTGTCTGCAAGCATAGAAGTAGCTGCCTCAGTGGTTGGTTGCACATGAAATTCCATTAGGACAGTATTTAAGAGGCTTCACTTAGACTACCAAAACACAAATTATCTTAATTTTTATAGAGTTAACTCACATTAGCAAAGTTGTATAAAAAAAGGCATAATCATAATCCTTAAGACTTCGTAGCAAAACTACTTACTACTGCTTGCAAGTTGCCAGTAGTAAGGAGGAAAAAAATAGCATAGGAAACATTCAGTTGTGAGGTCTTTAAATTAGCATCTTATACCCCAGATTTGTAGAGAAGAGGTGAGTAGTGAAGTGTATGACAATGATATATGGTAAACAGATTTTCTTTAAATGCAGGAAACTCACTATAGGTATTATGAAGTGATTTAGTGGGGTTACAACAACTAATACAAAAATTCAGTCTGAGAAGGTAATTAATAAATCACACACAGGGACACCCAAACCTAAGAATGGTTACCAGATGAATCAGAAGTAGCAAAGAGCTCCAAAATAAATCCAACTGGTGTCTAGGAACTCCAAATAAAAATGGTGTCCAGGAATTTCAGCATTTAAGTCATAGAAAAAAACCCAAACCACACAACTGTAAAGCACTTCAGACAAAGTCTATCTCCAGTTATATGTGAAAAATTGGAAAAATTTTTGGTACCTGTGGAAATTTCAAGGTCTAGAGTATACTTATGTGAAATGAGCCCATGGTTCCTAACAAAAGTCTGGTAATCATCATCAATGGGAGCAGGGACACCAGATTGAACTTCCGAGCATGTCTCTCCATCTGATTCTTTTTGCTCAGGTGTCTCCTGTTTCTCATCTAAGTCTTTGTTTTTCTCAGTTCTAACACACTGAGAAACAGAAAGAACGTCCTTGCTGCAGCACGGCTGTTCATCATCCATGCATCCAAAACAGGACTGGTGAGCTTCCACCTGGGAGGAGGAGGGGGGTGCAGACATTTGTTCGTTGGGTTCCAGTTCCGTGTCATTCACGGTGAAGTCAAAAGGATCTGGCATCAGAAGCTGCAAACAGTTTTCCATCTCTGTCAGCGTGTCGGCAATGTCTTGGGACATTTCTGTCATGACACAATTGTTTTAGAACATTGTTAAATACTGTAATATGCTAATGTCCCCAGAGCAGACACAGACGTGCAAAACAAACACAACTGCCAAAGGGCCAATCCATTTATCCAGCAATCAGGATCTCGCTCTGCTGTGGAAATTGCCCCATAAAAGTAAAACCACTTTTCTTAAGCAGGAAATCTAGAATTTCCTGAGCAAGGAGTTTAGAATTGTTGTCCCTCCTTTCCGTATACTCTTTAAAATGTCACTAGGCAGAGATGACACAAGTACTTTGAAGGAGAACAAGGTTCACTGAGGATATTTTTCATTAAGTTGGTGGGTAATCATTCAACAGCCACAGATGTTATAGTTGTATATAGGTGTAGCCACGAATATATGCTATTGCTCAAAAAGCTGCTGCCAATAAAAGTGACTTTAAGAAGGTTAAATCTCTTTAAAATTCCACCCTCATACATGAAAACATTTCGAGCATGCAGAATAAATGCAGACACAACTGGATTGAGCATTGTGCATGCCAAAGTAATTTAATTAAATAACCCTTTGTATCTGCAACATAATATACTATCTCCCTTCTTTCATATTACAGAAATATGTTTGCTATGGATGTATCACTTGGAGATTCAGTCCCCAGTTAGACAGATATTTAAGCAGCAGTATGATACTTTTCACAGATATCCTACGCTGCAGATTTCTGCGCAGACCATTGCCTATACTCCTGCAACATGCTGACTGTATATACAATAAAATTAAGGTCATCAGCCAACAAGGTATTGAGAAGCCTCTGCCAAGTCAATGACACACAAATTCAGCCGCTAGCTCCAGAAAGTCTCACGATGTGCTTGATTGAGGTTACACATTCATACTTCACTGAATTACAGACCAAACCTTCACTTGCTGATGTCTTTTTTTAATCTCTTCACACCACCTGAGCTCATGGGATTGTCACTTGTTTCCCCTGATACTCTTCAAGTGAGAAAGACACAGGCTCAAGCTCTAACAAATGTAGTACTCCTGCCCTCTGTGGTCAGCTACTATTTGGATAGCTATTCTCTCAGAATTTGCTTTATTTAACCTTCAAAAAAGACTGCTTTAAAAATGAGAAAAAAAAAAACTAGTAAAAGAACCAAAGCAACTCACCTTCCATTTCTTTTTCAGCTCTTTTGGCTTTTTCTTTGTAAATGTTATCCAATCGTTTTTGCTTCTCCTCTTCCCTCCTCCTTTCAGCCATGGTTCTGGCATGCACATCTTGAAAATCCACCTAGGGAGAAAGTGAAGAAAAAAGTGTACCATTCCTCGTAAAAAACATATAAAAAAAATCCATTTCCTAAGATCCTTATCTGTGGTGAAAAATCCTCTAACATCATCGATCAGCCAGAAGCTCAGCAGTACTTCCTTTTGTCTCTTCTCCTCCTAGAATCAATAACTACAGTAATTCCGAACGGAGTTTTTACGTCTACTGACAAGGGACTGCTGAGAATCAATGGATTTCAGAAAGGAATCATAAGGTAGAAAAACAAAATGCTTAGATTTCCACATCTAAATTGCAGGAATAAACTAGGCTTTGGGAGACCTTTGTCACAGCATCGGAGACATGGGTTTAAGGGGAATGGGCAAGGAGAGACTACACAGGGTAAGTATCCAAATTACATGAAAACACCACACTAGGTCCGCTATTGGTAAACAAAACTTTGTAAGCATTATTACCACAAGTATACACAGCACTTACCAAAGAAGTTCGTAAGAAACAAAAGCAGAAGAGAAGATATTCAAATTTATTAAAAAAGACCACATTTTAGATTTTACAATTACATTTATTGGATTTGGGGATTGAGGGAAAGGAGCAGGAGAAACAGATCCACCCAAAGAGCAACATCACCCAAAGAGATGGGACAAAGATGCAGAACCAAGGAACTACAGCTACCATTTCTAGGCAGGTTGCCTTGCACGGAAAACCAGAAGTGGCTCGAGTTTCCTAAATCACAACTTCTGCCTCATACCAGAACACCTACAGAAGGGTCGTTTGCCTGTTCCTTCCCCTTGTCTGTCCCAAAAGGACCAGCCACGTGCTGCTCTGCTGCACTGTTTCACACTGCAGCACTTGCCCAGATGCTGTTCTTACAACTACTGTTAAATCATCATGGTTTGCTCTTGGTAAGAGGAGTGCACCTCACATGCTACAGCGCTGGCACTACCCAAACCTACAGAACACACAGAACTTTGAGTTGTCCCAAACATGGCACACCAGCCCCTTACAGAAGCCTCACACGGTCAGAGGAACTCAGGGCTCGAGTTATGGATGGATTCACTTGCTATCTGGTGTCAGCACCAACTCACTGCCTTGGTCAGAAAACATTTAACCTCATTGAGGTGATGCAGACTGAGACCAGAGCTGCTGTTCTGTCTGTATCAGTGGGGGCTGCACGAAGCCTTTTACCAACAGTCTGTAGTTATGGAATGGGATGTGATGCGGTGCAAACAATTGTTCTTGATTTAAAGGATACAAGCAGCGGGCCCAGACAGCTACTGCAACTTTTGTGAAAATATTGGAATACAGCAGTAATATATTCTATGTTTATCTGTTGAATATCCTGTTCATTCTGTAATTCCAGCTCACTCCGTAGTTCCATCAATGCATTCCTCCAACGCAAAGATACTACAATATGACTCAGTGGCCCAAATATGCAAACATTTAGAAATATTTTAAATCTTCTCTTTTTTCCAAATTTGAGAGGGGAGCTTGAGAACACATAATATTCCAGTATATCTGAAAATAACTGTTTTCAAAGTCAAACATTTATACAGCTATAACTTGGACCCAACGACATTAACAGTGGGCACCAGAAGGGCAGCAGTTGTCATCTTCTGACTACCTGTGATTTTGGTGATGATAATCTGGAAAAAAACAAACAGATGCAGCTAACACTCCTCTCTAGTTGCCCTATACTACTGTACCGAACCCGTAACACAGAACAGCAGATGTACTTCATCTGTAAAAAGTACAAATGCCCCCTCAAATCTTTGGGTTGCTTCTCACGCTTCAAGTATTAAACTGGCAAAAGGCCAGTTATATCAGCTGGGTCATTTCACCTCTCAAAGTACCAGAGCTGTCAAAGAGTCCTTCTATTCGTACTAATGTTTCTAGAAGTACTCAAATGCAGCTGTTCTAGCAAATAGTACAGCCAACCTTGCTAGGTAGCTTAGTGCCACAAATACAGAGCATGATCACCCTGTTGTAACTGATGAGCAGCCATCAACCGCAGGAGCAAAGATAAACATGCCAAACTTCAGCAGAATTGGTGTACACTTGCATGTTCAATCTGCTAAAACTGTATCATGTGGTGGAGCTCCCTTGTCTCAGTCTTGGATTTCTCCTTGTTGTTTTCATTCAGTTTTCTTTCTTTCTTAAACAAGACAATAAAGGAGAATTCAAAGACAACACCTTTTGTGAGCAGATGCCAAAAACAGCATAGAAAAAGAACACAGAACAAAGAATAATACACATAGGATAGACTATTAGTATGGAACTAGAACAACAGAAATACATCATATATCACAAAGGTTTTTTGATGTACCGTTAGGAACACTGAACATCTGTCTGAAGAGAAAGTGGATCAATATGTTTATTGAAAGCCTGATATTATCATTGTAGATAGTGTGAATGCTAGAATAGTGCTCCCAATGCCACTGTTTGCACCTCACAGGAAACACTAGAGCAGAAGAATGTTCAACACATAATAACTTGAAACATAGAAGTGAAAGCTAAAAGCAAGTGTTTACATGCAAGAAATTCCTCTTTAACAACCTTGTTGTATGACACAAAGTAGCAGTTTGGCTGAGGGGGGCTGGCACCTACACTTACTGTCCCCGTCCTACAGCAAAAGGACACTCGAACCAGACAGCTCAGTACAGAAATCAGGCTTGTTTGCATACACATAGAAAGACTCAGCAGTTCAAACCTTCAAAGAAAAAATTCAATAGCTGACTATCCTCAGTTTAAGGTGTAACCATTATTTCCATTCTAAACAGGCCCGACTTCAGGGCTTCGGGTAGGAGTCAGTGGGTAAAAGCCTATTGGTAAGCGATTCTTTATGCACCCCGAGAAAAGGCTCATTGAGCCCGGCTCTGAGTAAAAACCCGGGGGTTTTAAAACTTTACAATACCGCAAGATGAACAAAAAGTTTGGGGTTCAGCTTTTGAAGACCATGCACAACAGGATATCTCCTAAATACGTCTCTTCTGACAGCTTTTCCTTTTATATTTATGGATTTCCTCACTTCAAGCATCTCCTAGTGATCATCACCTGAAAACAAACAGAGATGTGACAAGGCAGAGTACCTTCTTATTCTGCTTTAGGAAGTGGTATCCCAGAGAAAGCTGCTTGTAGGCCTCCCCGTACTTCTCATGCCACTCTTGGACTGATTTAATCGCTGCTTTCCTCAGCTTCTGAGCCACCTCTTTGGGTGGTGGGAGAGGCTGCTCGTGATCTATCCCCACGGTGAGCTCCAAGAACTCTTGGAAGTTGGAAATAACCAGCGTGCGGAATTGGTGGGAGCGGGCGAACAGCTCCTGCACGATCTGGAAGGCGGAGAAGCGCATCTCAGCGTGTTCCTCATTGAGCCGTGTCAGCAGCAGGTGATAGGCATGGCTGATGTGTTCCTCTGAGCACCTGAGGAGAAATCACAGAATGTCAGGGATTGGAAGGGACCTCGAAAGCTCATCCAGTCCAATCCCCCTGCCAGAGCAGGAACACCCAGATGAGGTTACACAGGAAGGTGTCCAGGCGGGTTTGAATGTCTGCAGAGGAGGAGACTCCACAACCCCCCTGGGCAGCCTGTTCCAGGCTCTGTCACCCTCACTGACAAGAAGTTTCTTCTCAAATTTAAATGGAACCTCCTGTGTTCCAGTTTGAACCCATTACCCCTTGTCCTATTACTGGTTGTCACCGAGAAGAGCCTGGCTCCATCCTCCTGACACTCACCCTTTATATATCTGTCAACATTAATGAGGTCACCCCTCAGTCTCCTCCAAGCTCCAGAGCCCCAGCTCCCTCAGCCTTTCCTCACACAGGAGATGCTCCACTCCCTTCAGCATCTTTGTTGCCCTGCGCTGGACTCTCTCCAGCAGTTCCCTGTCCTTCTTGAGCTTAGGGACCCAAATTAAATTAAAATAATAAATTAAAAAAAAAAAAGGGGAGGGGGAGTTATTAAAAAGGAGGTATAACGCATAAAAACGCAACTTTTTTTTAGAGATTTATTTTACAGTTTAAACCAGCAGCCTCCGCACTGGCTGCTCAACCAGCAGGCCCCAGGTCGGGCCTCGGGCCCGGGGAGAAGCGTCGCTGCCCCGGGGATGGAACAACCAACCAGGCCCCGCTCCCTCACCCGCCCGTACTTGCAGATTTTCTTCAGCTCCTTCATCCTGGCCGGCTCCAGCCGCGGCTCCCCGGAGGTGGTCAGCTCCTCCACCAGCTCGGCCAGGCGCTGGTCCATCTCTGACGGGGCCCGGGACCCCGCTCCGGGCCCGGCCTCACCGCGACACCGCCCCGGGGCCGCTCCCCCCGCCCCGCGGCAGGTGGCACCTTCCTCCGCCCCCTCCCCGGCGCGTACCACCGGCCACCGCCAGCGCGCTGTCGCTTTAAGCGCGCTCTGCCACGCCCCGCTTCCGCGCGGTGACGTCCACGTGACGTCACGCCACCCGAATGGGGGAAGGCCTTAAAGGGGCCGCGCCTCGTTGGCGGCGGGGTGGATGTTAACCCCTTCTTGTCCGCAGGGGGCGCAGGGGCCGAGCCCAGCGCATGGTGTGAACTGTGGGGTTGTGCTGTGCAGGGACAGGGCTTGGACTCCATGATCCTTGTGCGTCCCTTCCAGCTCAGGACATTCTACGATTCTAATTCTAATCCGGCCCCTCCTCACTTCTCCATCAAAAAGGGAATTTTCTGGAGCAGCTTCTGCTCTCCAGAGCCTGGAGGGTCTGTAGAGTCGTTCACAAGAGCTCGAATGCCATTCTCACCTGGGCTCTGTATGCACCGTGTGAAACACAAACTGAATTTCTTACCCTGGATTTGTAGGTTGCAGATGTGGGGGGACGAGCAAATGACCAAGTACAGTCCAGTGCTCACTAGCCAACACTACAGTATTTTTTCCCCAGCTCGTTGTTACATTTGGCTTCCAGTGATGTAAAGGATGGATTTTCTCTTTGGGAAAGGTCACCCCTCTGCAGCACTTGGAAACGATGTTGGGTTTCGAGCGGTGCAGGGGTGAGAGGGTTGCTCCTGGGGAGCCCTGGCAAATGGTGCTTTAATGTGTAGGTGAGCTATGCCTGGAATGAAACACGAGGATGGATACAGCCCAGTTGTCAGGACTTTCCAGTGCAATGTTAGTGCATAACTGTGTTTATACAATACATTCCTGGGTCCTGGTGGACAGCAGGATGATCATGAGCCAGCACTTGTGGCCAGGAAGGCCAATGGTACCTGGGGTGGATTAGAAGGGGGGTGGTCAGTAGGTCAGAGAGGTTCTCCTGCCCCTCTACTCTGCCCTGGGGAGAACACACCTGGAATATTGTGTCCAGTTCTGGGCCCCTCAGTTCCAGAAGGACAGGGAACTGCTGAAGAGGGTCCAGCGCAGGGCAACAAAGATGCTGAAGGGAGTGGAGCATCTGCCGTGTGAGGAAAGGCTGAGGGAGCTGGGGCTCTGGAGCTGGAGAAGAGGAGACTGAGGGGTGACATTATTAATGTTTACAGATATATAAAGGGTGAGTGTCAGGAGGATGGAGCCAGGCTCTTCTCGGTGACAACCAATGATAGGACAAGGGGTAATGGGTTCAAACTGGAACACAGGAGGTTCCATTTAAATTTGAGAAGAAACTCCTTCTCAGTGAGGGTGACAGAGCCTGGAACAGGCTGCCCAGGGGGGTTGTGGAGTCTCCTTCTCTGCAGACATTCAAACCCGCCTGGACACCTTCCTGTGTAACCTCATCTGGGTGTTCCTGCTCCGGCAGGGGGATTGGACTGGATGAGCTTTTGAGGTCCCTTCCAATCCCTGACATTCTGTGATTCTTCCACTCGAGAACCTCAGAACACTTGATGGACACGGCCCCAATCCTGGCAGTATTCAAGAAGCAATTGGACAAGGTGCTCAGACACATGGTGTGAACTGTGGGGTTGTGCTGTGCAGGGAAAGGAATTGGACTTGATGATCCTTGTGGGTCTCTTCCAACTCAGGACATTCTATGGTTCTAATTACAGGTCACCCCTCGGCATATATAGAGAGAAGCTGCTGAAGGAGCCGGGTTCCATCCTGAAAGCAGGCGGATAACGTGACTGACCAAAGTCCTCTCTTGTTTTTCCCACAGGCAGGAAAGCACCCAGCACTTTACTCTGAGGGCACGTCCCTGGCAGGTGTCCTGCTGCCCTTAGGATCACCTATGGTGAAACATTAAAGGATTTGTCCATATTCTTGTCTGCCTTTGCACCAGCCACACAAGCAGGATTCGATCACTGGAGGTGGTGGGATCCAGCCCTTTCAGGTGCCTGCTTTGAACATCCTAAAGAAGGGAGACATTTGAAGTATCTGTTCGCATCTGAAAATGATGGTAGAGACTTGAATGGTATTTCCATTAAGCCACACTCAAGGCGTGTGGTGGAAGTAACGCATGTGAATTAGTGTTGCAGCTGTTTCTAGTGGCTCCTGTGACAAGGCACCATTAAACACCTTGTGCAAGCAGTGAACTCATATTTTCGAAAAAATTCACGGAAGTTACTGTATATATACATTTTTTAGTGGTTCTATTATTTCTGGTTCAATACATGAAACCAAAGGCATCTTACTTTTTAATAGTGTTCCTCCTTTCCTCATTGCCTTCCTCCGAGTAAAGTGGATTTCAATGTGGAAGCCGCACACAATGGCACAGCTCATCTTCGAAGTTTAGATCAGTGTCCTCTTTCAATATTTCTTATTTTTCTATTTCTCTTCTTAATTTGATTAAAAGTGCCTGAACAACTGCTTTCTATTAGGTTGTTGCTTGCAAAATTAGCAACTATCTAGAAACAGTGTTTCTAAATGAGCCTCAAGCAACAGACTTTACATCTACTAAGGCGCCAATTTCGTATCCATGCGTAGTGTTTAAAGAAATCCCTGCAAGGAGCCATCTGGTTTTGCAAAGAATCAGTTGATGAATTAATGCTGGGTTGTAACTCATTCACGGTGATCCCTTAGGCAGAGCCCAGCAAGAGCTAAGCTATTTACTGGTTTTTTTTTAATCAAGGAAAGTTACATTAAATTGTGTTTATTCAAGTTGCTGAGTCTCTTTCCCCTTCTCCTTTTCTTAATGAACACGGTAAATAGCGACCATCCAACTATTTCTACACTTCCTTCATCTGGACCAACCTGATAAAAAGCTGAAGAGAGCCAGAATTCATTTAGCTGCAAAAGTCATAACCGCTCTGCACCTGCACAGATTTTCCCCTGACACAATTGTTCACAGAGCATCCCAAGTTGGAAAGGACCCACAAGGATCATCAAGTCCAACTCCTGTTGTGGGCTGTTTGGGCTTGGGGAATGCAGGACACTGTGGAGTGCAGAGACAGAACCGAGCACCCCCCGCTGCCCCTTCAGAGCCTCGAGGTTGAGTGTTACTATCAGTTTACACCTGGTTTCAGCAAAGCCTAAGTCTGCTGGTTCATGCCATGGGTCATGATGGGTTGTTGGTTCAAGAAGTTGCACTTTGGCCACAACAACCCCCTGCAGCGCTCCAGGCTGGGCACAGAGTAGCTGGAGAGCAGTCAGACAGAAAGGGACCTGGGGGTACTAATTGACAGGAAGCTCAACATGAGCCAACAGTGTGCCCAGGTGGCCAAGAAGGCCAATGGTATCCTGTCCTGTATCCAAAATAGCGTGGTCAGCAGGACAAGGGCAGTGATCCTTCCCCTGTGCTCTGCATTGGTGAGGCCACACCTGGAGTATTGTGTTCAGTTCTGGGCCCCTCAGTTCAGGAAAGAGATTGAAATGCTGGAGCAGGTCCAGAGAAGAGCAACAAGACTGGTGAAGGGACTCGAACACAAGCCCTATGGGGAGAGGCTGAGGGAGCTGGGCTTGTTTAGTCTGGAGGAAGCTTAGAGGTGAGCTCAGCACTCTCTAGAACTACCTGAAGGGCAGTTCTAGCCAGGTGGGGATTGGTCTCTTCTCCCAGGCAGTCAGCAATAGGACAAGGGGGCATGGGCCTAAACTCTGCCAGGGGAAATTTAGGCTGGATATTAGAAAGAAATTCTTTGCAGAGAGAGTGCTCAGGCATTGGAATGGCCGTCCAGGGAGGTGCTGGACTCACTGTCCCTGGAGGTTTTTAAACTGAGATTGGACATGGCACTTAGTGCCGTGATCTAGTAAATGGACTGGAGTTGGACCAAGGGTTGGACTTGATCTCTGAGGTCTTTTCCAACCCAGTCGATTCTGTGATTTCTTACCTCTTTGCACTTTGTGCATTGTTCTCCAAAGTGAGTGACACCTTCCAGGAGCAGAGACGCTTCCACAAGCTCTGTCCTGTCCACCACCTCTCTAGGATCCCCAGTGTGATCCTCGTCGGCATTTGCAATGGCAATGTTCTCCTGCAGGATACTTCCAGGCATCACCAGCTGGTCCATCCAGTGGTCACCTCCAGCTGGTTCAGTGTCTTTAGCCAAATACACAGTCAAAGAAACCCCCAGAATTTTGTCAACTGGCACCAATTATTTGGGGCTAGGGGTTCTTACATTAAAGAAGAGCCATTTGTTCTGCCACAGGAACAGGCTGCCCAGGGCAGTGGTGGAGTCACCATCCCTGGAGGGGTTTAAAAGGCATTTAGACAAGGCTCTCAGGGACATGATTTAGTGCTAGAGTCAGGTTATGGTTGGAGTTGATGATCCTGAGGGTCTCTTCCAACCAAAATTATTCTATGATTCTATAAGAAATTTTGAAAGTCTCACTAATGGCTCTTGAAAGGATTGTTTCAGATTTACGTGTAATACTATATTTTCTGGTGTCCTCCTTTTATAAAAGAAAAACCTAGGCAGGAGGCAGTTCCACCACTTTACCAGATGATTCTCTGCCTGGGATTGGTTTTTAACTTCACAATAAAGAACATGTCAGGCAGAAAGAAACCCCACTGAACTTCTGAGATATCTGTATTCAGCTTAATGATATGAAATTAAAAAGGAGCGTTTGTTTTCCTGCCAAAATGGAACTTGGGCAAAAGAGCTTCCCTACAAATAATTCGGAGTTAAAATAACTTTGGTTTCAGGCTTGAAGATGCAAAACCACAATAAACACTGATATTAAATTGTCACAGATTTTGTGCCAGTTGGGTTGCAAAGAAAATACTGACCTTCGATGTGAGATTAATAGATGCTTAACCACGGGTTTGATTGGAGCAAAAGGATGGCAGTTACTTGAAAGCTATGAACTACCTCATAATGGGTAAGAACTATATTTAAACAGATGTTCTCAAAGGAGAAATAGTCTATTAGTTAAACCATCAATAATGCAAGGGCAAAGATACTTGGCGGCCTCCTCTAATTATGTGAAATACTGACTGTGACAAAACTTCAGCCTATTGTAACATTTTATAATTCTGTCATCGGAGGAGATGAATCAATCTGCTCTTTGTGGTCTAGATCACTAGTTAAATAAGCATTTGTAAACTGGATGGACCAGGAATAGCTGTAGGAGAACCATCACAAGTCAAGGAGCACCTTCCTACATGTAGCTTAGATTCATGTCTGGAAAGTCTTTTAAATGATCCTACAGCATTTCCTGAAACTGCACAGCAGCTCTGACACATTTGATTAGCATCACTGAGGGTAAATTGCTTTTTCCTCTGTGGAAAGATCTATGCAGACTCTAACTGGAACCTAATGAGCATTTTTCTGTGTTAGACAATATTTATTCACATCACAAGTTAGTATTTCTATGTGAATGCACATCCCATTGCACCGCAGCAGGTGTCTCTGGGGGTACCAGCCTTTCAGCAGGACTCAGATCTCACTGTTTGGAAAAGAAGGAGCTTGAAGCTTGTTAACATGTGGAAGAGTGCGGAGGAAGAGAAGAACCCCAGGTTTCCAAAAAGACAAAATCCAGCCCATATTCTGCTTGAAGACCTTCTGATGCTAAATCATACAGTGACAGAAATGCCACTTTCATGTATACGCAAGCAGGATTGCTTCCAAACATACGATGTCAGCGGAAGTTTCTTAAACAACTTAGAGACTGGTTTGGGTGTCACATGGACTCACTGGTGCGTTTTTTGAACCTCTTTCTGCCTGACATCTGGGCTGTCCTGTGCTTGGAAAGCCACAGCCTGTAATAAAACTGTGGTTGCTCGAGCTGGGTTCTCCAGATGAGAGACTGCACCGAGCTGTGGCTTCAGCCACCCAAAGGAATCGCTTTCTTGTTCTTTTCCGGAGGATATGGGAAAGGAGAGAACTGCTCCAAAGCTGGTGAAAGCTGAGGCGCTGCCTCCAGTTCAAACGGGAGCGATTAATTCCACTCCTGATGTGACGCTGTTGTCACCACTATTGGCCATGGACCGTCCCATGAGGGGTTTTCCATTTCAGATTTCTCTGTGCAATTCGTGCACCAGGTGGCTTGAACCCCCAGCGATGTTGCAACCACTCGGTCACAGGAACGAGTTCTCAGTCACCATCAAAACCCAAAGGAGCAGGTTCTCAGCCTTCAGGCCTTGGTGGTGCTTCCATCATCATTTATAAGCAGCACCCTGGAAAAGCTTTCCTGGGTGTTCTTTTACTGTTATGGGAAAAGAATGTTTTGCCTTTATGAAGAGATTATTTATACAGGTCAGCTTTTGCAGGCAGAAGGAAAGTCCCAGGATTGAGGAGATTATAAGGTAGTTAGGACAAAAATAGAGTGCAAACACCACATTTTGAGGGAGAAGGAAATATTGAAGTGCAAATAAAAGGAAGAAGGAAGTGTCTTGAAAAAAGAAGATAGCAAGTCTTGTGAACTCTCTGGAGCCATTAATTGATTTATGCTTTTAAGGAGGTGTTTTGCACTTCTGTGGCTCAATAGTGAGAGCAGAATAGGAAAATATTTATTCATGTTTCATATATTAGGACCCTTTTATGTGTCCTCAGTTTCTGCAGTCAGTGCATTGTGACTGTCCCAGTGACCAACACACACCTATTTTTTTATATTGTGCACTACCAAGACACCCAAAATGTTTCACAACCCTTTGGGCAGTTGAACCTCAATACAGCGAGGAACAAGAGTTGTAGATACAGCCAACACATACACAGAATAAGTTGATTTAAGAAGACCAGGAGGGCAGGATTTGGGGCGCTGACTCCATCCCCAGAGCTGCAGCATCTCCAGCAACACGTCCCCGTCCCAGCGCCAGTTTGGCAGCGTTACTCATGTGGCTGCCCATATTCTGTGTTCCAGCTTGTTTCAAGCCTTAAGAGGCCTCTGAAATGAATCACTGCTACTTTTCCTCTTTGTACAGGCTGCAACATTAAAATTATATCAAATACGGAAAAAGCGGTGGCGGTGAATATGCCTCAGCAAATCATAGAATCATGGAATCATTTTGGTTGGAAGAGACTCTCAGGATCATCGAGTCCAACCATAACCTAACTCTAGCACTAAACCATGTCCCTAAGAACCTTGTCTAAATGCCTTTTAAACCCCTCCAGGGATGGTGACTGCACCACTGCCTTGGGCAGCCTGTTCCAGTGCCTGACAAAATGATACACAAAGTTTTCTTGACTTCTGTTAAGAGCAGCATAAAGGTCAACTTCTCCAAGAGGGGCAGCAGATGAAAGACCAACATTTTTCCTCCCCTAATAATTTCCTCCATTAAAAAATGGGTCAGTTATTGATACATGAGTGAAATGTAGCCAGGGTGAGACTTTTTCGTGGCAGGATGCAAGTCTGTGATGTGCGGATATGCACGAGTCCACTTGGGAGTCACCCCTTCAACAGCCTCTGACACGGGCTTGCAGAGCTCCCAGTGTCCAGTTCTTGAGTTCTGGGAATTTTTATTTCTGTTTTTTTAAATCACAAAACTGATGTTCAGGAATTTAAAATGGATAAGAGATATTTACAGGGACAGTACAGGAAACTGCAGGCTCTGAGCTGGGTAATTGCGCAGCCTCCTCCCTTCTTAAATCACAGAACATATGCCGTCGTGCCTTTGTCATAACATTCCTACATGGCCACGAAAGAGGCGCAGCCACCACTTCCTGACTGTTTAGGAAAAAAAAATTCTAAATATATTTAGAAATTATTTGTTTATTTTATATTGAAAAAAAAAAGTAAAGTTATATATATATATATATTTAAATAGTTATTTCTTTTTTTAGGAATAAAAACTGTATCATGCCTGGAGGTGTTTAAAAGACGTATAGATGAGGCTCTTAGGGACATGGTTTAGTGCTAGATGTAGGTTAGGGTTGGACTCCATGATTTTGAAGGTGCCAGAGCCTGGAACAGGCTGCCCAGGGGGGTTGTGGAGTCTCCTTCTCTGCAGACATTCAAACCCGCCTGGACACCTTCCTGTGTAACCTCATCTGGGTGTTCCTGCTCCAGCAGGGGATTGCACTGGATGAGCTTTCGAGGTCCCTTCCAGCCCCTGAGATGCTGTGATTCTGTGATCACTGTGTGCTCTGTGGTCCCGGAGCCCCGGGCGCAGCCCCCAGCAGATGGCAATGCAGGAACGCCGCTGGCCGGCCCAGGCAGAGCCGGGGCTGGGCCGGCTGTTCTGGCAGAAAAGCAGCGCCTTAGGAATCCTGCTGGGGTATTTTTCACATGGGCTGCACAGGAACACGTCGCTTGCGCTGTCAGCGATTGTTTTTTTTTTAAGTCTAGGATTTGAACTTACAGCCTTGTAGCAATAACCTGTGGCGGTGGGTTTGAAGCCTCTGATCCAAAACCATAGGGGTAACCAGTGAGGGTATCCAAGTGCCCAGGGATTTCCAGCAATCAAAGGTGAAAATTACAATTTATATATATATATATATATATGTGCATATATTTTTTATATATACACACACATATATAAGTTATATATATATGCACATGCCACATAAATATACATGTCGCACATATTTATGTATACTTTAATATATATAAAATGTTGCTTAAGAATCATAGAATGGTTTGGGTTGGACCCTTAAAAATCATCTAGTTCCAACCCCCCATATGCCAGGAGCATGACACCTTCCTCTAGATCACAGAATCAGACTGGTTGGGGTTGGAAGGGACCTCTGGAGATCATCCAGTCCAACCCACCTGCTAAAGCAGGTTCACCAGAGCAGATCACACAGGAAGGTGTCCAGGCAGGTTTGAATGTCTGCAGAGAAAGAGACTCCACAGCCTCTCTGGGCAGCCTGGTCCAGGGCTCTGGCACCTCACAGTAAAAACGTTTCTCCTCATATTCAGATGGAACCTCCTGTGCTTCAGTCTGTGCCCACTGCCCCTCATCCTGTTGTTGGGCACCACTGAAAGGAGTCTGGTCCATCCTCTTGACACCCACCCTTGAGATATTTATGAACATTGATGAGATCCCCTCTCAGCTTCTCTTCTCCAGGCTGAACAGCCCCAGCTCTCTCAGTCTCTCCTCATAAGAAAGGTGCTCCAGACCCCTCAGCATCTTCATAGCCCCCCACTGGGCTCCTGCTGGACAGGAGACCAGGTTGCTCAAAGTCCCATCCAGCCTGCCCTTGAACACTTCCAGGGATGGGGCATCCACAGCTTCTCTGGGCAGCCTGTTCCAGCACCTCACCACCGGCATGGGGAAGAATTTCTTCCTTATATCTAATCTAAATCTCCTCTCTTTCAGTTTAAAGCCATCACTCCTTGTCCTATCACTGCACACCCTTTTAAAAAGTCCCTCTCCAGCTGTCTTGTAGCCACTCGTTAGGTACTGGAAGCTGCTAGAAGGTCTCCCTGGAGCCTCCTCTTCTCCAGGCTGAACACCCCGACTCTCTCAGCCTGTCCTCACAGCAGAGCTGCTTGAGCCCTCTGATCATCTCCGTGGCCTCCTCTGCAACTCTGCTCACCACACATTCTCACATACTCTCTTGTTGCATCTTCTCTCTGTGTGCAAGGCCTCGCTGCTCCCAGACAAGGAATAAATCTTTAAACAGATCAGAGTCTTTAACGTGATCAGAGTCTTGCAATAAAACAGGCAAAGAAGAGATTTGATTTGGAGAAGGCTTTCCTGAGTATTACATCAAGGAAACTGCTTTTAATGACAGTTAGAGAACACATCTCTCTGAGAAAGCGAGGAAGGTGGAGGTGTTTTCCAAGCAGAACAACTCACTGCGTCCCCTGTGCAGATGGAGCAAAATAGATGTAGTAAAACTATCAGAAAAACACAGAGGCATTAAAAGCTTCTAGTGGCTCACTCTGCCTCTATTTGAACACATACCCACCAACAAAACCCCTAAAACAAACAAATACCCCCCAAACCCAACCCAAACCAAACCCCAAAAACTAATTAAAAAAACTGGAAGCAAGGAATCCAAATTATCTACAATCAATATGATTTCTCACAACTCCGTACGCTTCTATCATTGCTTGGACTCTGCTTAAATGGTGCAATAAAAACCAGTTTGTGGTGATTGGGAAAACAAATGCACATGTTGCAAAAATACACCGTGTTGTCTCTTCAAAAGTATTGTAGGTAACTGACTGCCCAGGAATACTTCAGCATTGACCCACGGTCTGGATTTACTGCTTAGAAAAGCAGCAGTTCTTACTGTTTCAGAACCACTGGCTTATTTCACAGATGTCTATATGATATTGAATCAGCCTGTGGCAGCAGCAGGGTTAAACAGCTTCAGAGGAATAATGAAAATATATAAGTAGTGAGTATTCACCTCTGCAGAACATGTAAACAGCATGGAATACTAAAATAATATTCATTTTTTCCACAGTTATTGTGACATACAGGAAGGGTACAAAACAAACTGCAGAAAAGAAATAGTTGCAACAGTGCCTATAAGTAGAGATTTGAATCAATTTTCGTTATCCGAAACAAAACTGAGAGGTAACTTGTTCATAAAATAAAAGGATCTTCAGGGGAAAATATCACATATTAAATGATCTTGAGTCTGACAGCGAAAAACACAAGAAACAAAAGATGAATTCAAACTGGAAACCAGGCACATATTTTACCAGTGAGGAAACAGATTCCCTGTCTCATGATGATGTTTCCCTGACAGATGTGCTCTCACCAGACAACAATGAACTGTGAGTAGTTTTGAGTCGACATGTAAAATCAGGACACTGGCGATATATCGCTCGTGGCTCTTTCAGAAGGCATTGGGTTACACAGAGGACTTTTTACTCAAAACACAGGTGGCAGGACATGAAAAAGCTGGTGACTCAGTTAGACAGTAAATGTTAAAGCAGGAGCCCCTGCTGCTCTTGCTATGGAGATGTCAGGGGGTCCCGGAGAGAGGACAGGACACAGGGAGAGTGTTTCGCAAATAGAGATTAAGAAGAAGGATATTATGGCATTTTGAATAGTCCCTGAGTTAAAAGTAACTACTCTAAGTTTCTAAAAATGTCCTTAATTTCTGGACACCGTTACCTGAGGACAGAGGAGGGTGACAGGAAGGTTCCTCTGGTGGTGGAAACCATGAGAGCAGCTCCTCTCACCACCCCCATTGGGGAGCTGCTTGAAGTTGTGATGTTGCATTTTTAGTCTTCAGGATTTTAACAGAATTGACCCATATATTTAAGGGGATTTACACAAAGTTTGTGATGGTTTCCTGAATGTTCTAAAAGACCACAGTTTGAGAGCGAAGGAAATATTGAAGTATAAGTAAAAGGAAGAAGGAAGTGTCTTGAAAAGGCTCCTTGGTCCAAAGGTTCTTCTTGGCTTCTTCAGCCAAGATAACAAAAATGGTACCAGCACGGATTTCATGCTGTTTCTGGAAATACAAGGTGTGGAGGGAAAGAATGAAGGCAAATACCTTATTCAGATCAAAATCTAATCTAGCATCTCACATCCTCAGACACAGAGATCACAGTTTCCTGATGCAGAGAAACCAGTCATCATCCTTTGCTAACTGGTTTAGAATAAGAGAGGTGTTTCTGGATGTGGCAACCTAATCTTACTTTAGTGAGGAATTCTGAATTTTACCTCCTCAGAGTGGGGCTCCAAACATAGAGATGTGGAATACATTTTGGCCAAGGGTAGGATAATTTCTCCCTTAGCAGAGCAGGTGACATTCTTCCCAATTGTTGTAAAAATTAAAACATGATAGGTGTGTTAAAGAAGGCCTGTTCTCCACTGAAGGAGCAAAACAGCAATTCAGTTGTAGCTAGTGTGCTTTTCTTCTCTAACTTGTAGTTAAACTGATTAGCTCACTTGTAAAAACATCACCCCTTTTATTCACTGTTGTTTTGAAGTAGGATAAAGCATCACTGAAGCCAGAGAGCTGGCAATGGGTATGACAGTGAAATTCAAAGCAAACAGATACCACAAAGTCTGGATCATCAGTGTATATATATGTCTGACATCAACATTTACAAAGTGCTCCTGCAAATAAAACAAAAACCCAACAGATTTGCATCAGCAGCATCAATTCCCATCTATTCTTCACTGTCTGAGCATCTAACGAGATGAGATCACACACTTGGGGATGTTCATCCCATTCCAGGGCTGTGCCCCTGTTTCCACACAGCCTGAATTCTTCTCGGTGTTTTAGGATGGGCCTCAGCCCTATAAACTGATGTTCCTTATGGCCTCGAATAGAACCAAGTAATTGCTGGTGGCCATGAGATCCTGTGCACAGACGAGCAGGACGAGATGACCTAAGTGTGCACAGTTTTAAATAGAAAATCATGTCACGATCCTTGTGGAGAAACAGCCTCTTCTCCCACACCACGCAGCAAACAGTTTATACTGAGGAACCACCTGGTCTTCCAAACTGAGGAGAGGCAGCAGCAAGCAGACAGGGCTTTAAAACTTGGGATTTTCTAAAACAGATTCCCCGTTGATTTCCTTCAAATTTTAATAAAATATTTATATGGTTTGTGTCCCTAAAGCTGCTACTTTAAACAGAGGAGAGATCTCCACATCGAGTACACACGCACACCCTGAAGAACTTCCCACAGCTCTGGTCTTGCCTCTTCGGAGCGATTTGTCTTGCTGTGGTTTGCAAAGAAGGAACAGGAAATTGTCTACTGATTTTATTATCTGTTTATTTCCTTTTGAGGAATTTGTCTATATGATCCTGCTTAATCTTCATGGGTGGGGAACAAAATATTTAAGTTAGTTAAAGATCTTTTTGTTCTGAAGTGAATAGGCTTTATCGTCTTTCTCTCCTCATTCTTCCTTCTGGCTCCGTCAGGAAAAAGTGGTGGCTGGGAACTGAGATGAGCTCCCTGGGAAAAGCTGCTCCTCTGCTCTGCGGGGTGGACTAAACTATCTCCTTGAGAAATGCACTACATAAAAAGTTAATCCTAGGGGATAGGAAACAGGGTCAAAGGAGTAGGTACAGATGTAGCTTCCAGCCTGTTGGGTGTTACCCCCCTACTTAACTTGTCTTGGTTTTCCACATTCATTTGGGAATGAGGGAAATGTTTTATTCTGAGCCAGCTGGGCTGGGAAGGGGTTTCTGGTCTGTAGTGTTTCTACTGCAGCTTCCGTGTGAGATACGGACACGGGCAAGCAGGGCTGTGCTCCAGCAGCCGGCAAAGCAGCCCCAAGCCCCTCGGCAGCGCTCGCTCCTTCATCCCGATGGCAGCACCACGATCAGGTTGCAGTTCTGTTTCAAAACGCACTATGCTGGCGGCTTGAAGCCCCCCACGATCTCCCTGTGTAGTGAGGGCTCGTGCAAGTGAGGTCCTCACCAACAGCTGCGTGAACTCCAGCGCTAAAACAATCTCGTTTATGTGTTAGTCCACTCCTGGAGGTTACCTGTTATTCTTCCCACATAATGTTTCAGCATCCTGAAAGGCTGAGGGAGCTGAGCTCTTTAGCTTGGGGGAGACTGTGGGGTGACCTCATTAATGGTTATCAATATGTAAAGGGTGAGTGTCAGGAGGGTGGAGCCAGGCTCTTCTCGGTGACAACCAGTGACAGGACAAGGGGTAATGGATACAAACTGGAACACAGGAGGTTCCACTTAAATTTGAGAAGAAACTTCTCCTCAGTGAGGATGACAGAGCCTGGAACAGGCTGCCCAGGGGGGTTGTGGAGTCTCCTTCTCTGCAGACATTCAAACCCGCCTGGACACCTTCCTGTGTAACCTCATCTGGGTGTTCCTGCTCCAGCAGGGGGATTGGACTGGATGAGCTTTTGAGGTCCCTTCCAATCCCTGACATTCTGTGATTCTGTGATCCTCTGGGCTGAGGCTTTCGACTGTTTTTGTCCCGTCAGCACATTCCTGCTTATTGTGCAATGTCAGTAATGATGACGAGCATCAGCTCTGCAGTCGATCCCCGAGGAGCCCATCGGTTACCCTGCCCTTCACGCTATCTTTCGTCCCATCTCCTGCAGCCAGATCCTCGCGCCAGTTCTGTTTCCCACCTCCTCCAGCTGTTAGCTAATGGCATCACACAAAATACTGCACTGCAGCTGGATTTTGCTTGACATGACTCAACAACAGCGGTCATCAGGGTGCTTTGGCATGATTATCCTCAGTAAACATCTCCTCTTCACACTCACACTTCTCCTTCAGGCTGATTTTTTTATTCTCCCCTCTCCTTAAAACCCAGCACCTAGAGTGGAATCTCTCCATCCATGTGAAACTGTCCCCAGGGTGGATCCTAGAACAGCTTCTTTCCATTAGGTCTGAACAAATAACAATTCCAGGACAGTGATCACTTGGTTTCCATGACTTGCACAAGCTTTTTTAAACTTCCATGTTGCCAAGTTATTGCAGTTTTTCTCAGTGTATCTCCCTCTCACAGAATGTCAGGGATTGGAAGGGACCTCAAAAGCTCATCCAGTCCAATCCCCCGCCGGAGCAGGAACACCCAGATGAGGTTACACAGGAAGGTGTCCAGGCGGGTTTGAATGTCTGCAGAGAAGGAGACTCCACAACCTCCCTGGGCAGCCTGGGCCAGTGTTGTGTTACACTTACTGAGAAGAAGTTTCTTCTCAAATTTAAGTGGAACCTCTGTGTTCCAGTTTGTACCCATTACCCCTTGTCCTATCATTGGTTGTCACTGAGAAGGGCCTGACTCCACCCTCGTGACACTCACCCTTTATATATTTATAAACATTAATGAGGTCACCTCTCAGTCTCCTCCAAGCTCCAGAGCCCCAGCTCCCTCAGCCTTTCCTCACACAGGAGATGCTCCACTCCCTTCAGCATCTTTGTTGCCCTGCGCTGGACTCTCTCCAGCAGTTCCCTGTCCTTCTGGAACTGAGGGGCCAGAACTGGACACAATATTCCAGGTGTGTTCTCCCCAGGGCAGAGTAGAGGGGCAGGAGAACCTCTCCACCCCACCTGATATTGAACATGGTCATCTTTACTAAGAGTGAGAAGCGAGATGCTGGCTGTAGTTCCATCAAGAAGTCTGGATTCCTACCACACAGTAGTTTGATGTTAACGTTTAGCTCCTACTTGCACCTTTAAAAACTGCAGTTATTTTAATCTCTTTGAAAGGAAGCTGGCTGATGGCATTTCTTAACTCTACCCTGACACCTGTTCTCATTTTTAATAAGTCAAAACAAAACGCTTTTCTTGTTCAGCAGCCTCCTCTATTTCTTCTTCTTCTGGTATTTCTTTTGTTCTTGCAGTGCTAATTACCCTACAACTGATTTCCTCTGGTATAAGATACACATCTCTGATAATTTTAACATGGTCAAATAGCAGGATTTTATGGTGGAGTCTGAAATATCTAGTGATGGTAAGGACTAATGGTATTTTTTAATTAAGAACTTCAATTAACAGATTCTTAGAACTTCAGTTCAAACTGAAATCAGGACTACATCTCTTAAGATGAGGTTTTTTTTTCAATGACTTGTCTCAGAAACATGTTTAACATCTTACAAAAGAGCTATAACGTAGAACTCCTTTGTGTTGGCTCTATAGCTGTCACACCAAAAAACCCCTTCACATCCAACAAGATCTGCTCTACAGCTCCCTGCTCCCTCTTGCTGGCCATGGGGGCAAGTTTTCTTCTCCTGACCGTGTGCCACTTTATTCTACTTACAGAACATACCCGGCTATAAGAAGATGTCAGTAAAGAGATAAGTACAGAGTCTGCTATCTGCTTCTGCCCATCCTAGATTTTCTTCCTAAAACCAAGTTGAATTGCTGAAAACTTCAAGAAAACTTAATTAACAGGGCCAAGTCTTTAAAATAAATAATAGTTCAAAAAATGCTGCCATTCAGGATGACTGGGAATTACATGTTGCAGAACCTAACTAGACACTGGACCTTCAGAAAAGCACCACGGCAAGGAAATCCTGTTCATTACCCAACCTGCAGATTCCCCTCGTCATCAAGTAGAAACATCATTCAGAAGAAACAACTTGCAGTTGATCTGTTCAAGGATCAGATAAAGATAAGATGTGATCAACCATCCTGCTGGCCTGGGGCTTACTTGGTGCACTAACTCAGCTGGGACAGCATGTTGTCACTAAACCCTGGTTGCCTTTAAAGATGCAGATGAATCAAATGCCAGAAAGTCACACCACAGAAAACCCACTGCTCAGAGCCAGCGAAACCCCAAAAATCCATCCTCAGGGTGGAGTATGCTGGAGAATACAACTAAGGAGTGCAAGACTAAACCAGGGAAGCCCAAAAGGCCCATTCGCCTGCAGCTGGGACAGGGTCAGTTGTGCTGCAAACTGCGGGACGTGGCAGGAAGAAACAACATACGGAGCAGAATCCGATACCTCATTACAGAACGTGGAAAAACAGGATGGGGGAGATTCAAATACTGGTTTTGTTACACCAAGTGACCTCTGTATCGTGCTACAGGACACTCGCTGCACAAGATCGCAGTGTAGTCACGGGTCCCAAAGCAGGTCCTGACAAAGCGCTTGGTGTGTCTCCCAACACACAATGCTCAGAGCATCTGAAACACGAAAAAAGAAAGCTAAAGTATGAGTTTTTTTTCCCGAACAGTGGTCTATTAAGCACGTTCAAAGGCTTCCTTTTGGCAGGTTACCAGCTGTACATAATTTTCTCATTCTTCCTCTCTCAAATAACATTTTTTTCCAAGAAGTGATCTTATTAATGAGTAGGAAAGGACACGCTTATAATATTAAAAAAAAACCCAAAACGCAGACCACACCAGCCCATCAGTCTTTAAAGCTTCCTGCAAAATATTTTGCCTGAACATGGTGTCAGCTTCACTAGTTCCTACCTAAAATGTGTTGCAATCTCAGCATCTGGAACCCTTCTCAACCTGGTAGATAATGGACTACTTCAGGCCAAAGGAGGTTTTTAAAGAAACCCATGGCATCCTGAACACCAGCATCACCAACAGGTACCAATAGTCTCTCTCCTTTTGCAATATGGGAGAATCTTCACCATTTAGACCAGGGGTTTGGACCATAAAGCAACAAATAGAAGGGTTAAGGCAATTTGCAAACTTTGTGTAATTGTGGGAATCAGAGAAACCTGTCCTGACCACAGCTGGGACAAACTGCTGCCTTCCAACAGGAACATCATGACCAAAATCCAGAGCCTACAGTCTCATTTTGTTAAATTGCTTGGCAAGACTGAAAAAAATCATCACATTGTTCACTTACAGCTCAATGAGAACTAGAGAGGAGATATGTGTTTGCTTTCCTCATCAGCCTCTTCCATTTCAAAGGATGTCCTTCATTCTACCGGCAGAAACTTGTGCGCTTAAAGAAATAAATGGATTGTCTTCTGTCTCCCACCTCAGCATCCTGCTGGGCATCTAGATGAGGCAGGTTATCCATAAAAAAAGAGTTGGAATCTCATCTCAAGTAGCTGATACGAAACGCAGGCATCGCTGGTTGCACACCAAGATGTACAATTTGCAGAAAAGATTTGTTTTCTATGTAGCAGTTTATGGCTATATTTGTTGGGAGTTTCCACAAGTGGTTCCAGTCAGGTTGTATAACTGATTCCCCATGCTATATTTTTTACAATCTTATTGCAAGATATTGCTAGAATGAGACAGGTTTAACAAGATTAACAACCTTCCAACAGCTGAGGAAAACCTCAGGCAGGAATCAACCCAGTGAGAGAACAGTTATTAAAACAACATTTACAGGCAGTAAGTTTGTATTTACTGTGAGTCACCTACTGCTCTGGGTTTGGTGTCTGAAGCCACCTATGATAGGAGCTGTGAACATCTCTTGGATTCCAAGCTCAAGGCTGCAGAAAGAAGTCAGGGAATACAAACCAGAAGGTTTTTAGAGCCATGCCTGAGCAAGCCCAGGAATGAACGCCAGCCTAGAGATCCATGTACTGGAGACACACAGGAGGCTACAAACACCCATAGCAAACAGGTCTCCCTGTAGCCGAAACAAGTTGAGTGCAGATTTCTCAGTCACGGCTGCAAAAAGCTGAAGCTCTCTATGGTTGCTTCTGGAGCACGTTCTTTGTGACACACCATGAGGGACTCAGACCTCCTGGTGGCCCCGGCCCTCCTGCTGGACAGCTGCTCTCCTCCTGTCCCAAAGGAAACATTTTGGGAGCACGGATTTCTCCACCACTCCGCTTAGGCCACTGAAAGCAAAAAAAGCCCAAAAAATCTCAGGAAACCACAGCTCTGAGTAGTACTTAGAGAAGCAAAAGCAGCAATTTCTATGCCCTACAATTGTCAAGCAGTTACCACATATTTCTTCAGGGTTGGTAAGAAGTCTACACTTTCCCCCATGCTTTGGCTTTTTATGCCCTTCTGCTCTGATGCTGTGAACAGTCTTCCGAAGTAAAGCAGCCGCTGTTCCACTTGGGTTCCAGCAGCGCTGCTCCCCAGGGTGATGTCCTCTCCCCTTCCAAGTTGATGAGGCTTCAACTCTTGCCCCAGGAGGAAGGAAGAGACCAGTTACTGCTTAACTAATAGCCAATTACTCCAGTTACTGAGGCAAGTTCTCTCATTAACTCTCTACACCTGCTCTTGGCACATTGCTCTTGTTCTAAGGAATCTTAAAATCCAGCACTTCAAAAAACACTGAGGGAAAGGGACCATTCCAGCAGTGAGTGCATTTCTTTTTAACAGAAAGTTTCTAGGACATCAGGTGATCTTCTACGAAGCAACAGAAAATAATTGAATGTAGATTTGGAGTGTACTGTTCTTATATGAAAAGTTGAAATCAAAAATAGTTACTTGACTGAGATGCTCTGATTTTGAAGCCTGAAGAACAACGTTTATGGTTTTGATAAAGTGGCATGTATGTGGTGGGTTTTTTTTGTTTGCTATGATTTTTTGTTTGGTTTGTGTGTGTGTTGGTTCTTTTGTTTGTTTTTTCTTTTTAAAATCTTGCAGAACACCAAAAAGCAGCACTTGGACCTTGCGCTCCTTTTAAGAGAGACCCCGAGAAGAGTTAATGCTTTTTACACTTAAATACAAAGCAGCTTTCTAATTTTATATAATCAAGAAATGGAAAACAATTTTTATTAACATGTTTTACATTTACAATCTTTTATTAGCTAATCAACATCAACATGCAAAAATAAGCGCTAAATACAAACCTCTACAATATGGTTTTGTTTAAACTACAATGGTTTAATTCTTTTGAAAAGTCATAAGGATGTGTTGTGTAGTTGTTAAAATTGAACTATTAGTCTCAGTAATGAATACTATTTAGACCCTAAAATTATGTAATCATCCTGCAAGGCATCTTCAGAAACTTCGCCCAACACTTAAGAATACCAGCTCATTTTCATGTGAGTACATTCTCAAAGCAAGAAATAAGGCAGTAGCACTAATGATTTCATATTGAACCCTATGCACATAACTAATAACTTTAGAAGGACTTTAACACTATGGTAGACTGGAAAAAGAACATTTAAACAAGCATCGGATTTTGCCTGAAATGTTCTCAGTTCCTCTTGATACTTATGCAACCTCCTTAAAATATTTGGGTTTGGAAAAAGACTTCATACTCCTTCAAACCAGTCCCTAGTTGATCCTCCAGAGAAGCCAGTCTCGTGTCCAAGACATCAATATCTTCCCATGGAAATAAGTTACCCAATTCACATTCCAGATTACTTCCCAAGAGGATCATAAAGAAGGCAAAGAGGAGCTTAAAGGAGAACATATTGGTAGTACTGAAATCTTTGATAACAAAAGGGTCTTGGACAATTGTGAAAAAGAGGGAAGAAAAATGGATTTAATTTCAAATCAGTTGTAACTTTTCCCCCAGTGCAAGTATCCATCTTTAAAGAATGTTATCCTTTAGAAGATGAAAGTACTTTTGAGAAGAGTCCAATTGTTGACCTTATGTTACAAAACCTTAACAATCAAAATTGGTTTTCTTTTTTAATTCAAGTACAAACTTAAGTCATAATTCCTCTTTTTTTTTTTTTCTTTTTTCTCCTCTTTTAAAGAGTGTTTATTGTTGCTCATTGATCTTTGGTCGCAAGAAACAATAATGCCACCGACAGGTCTGATCCCCAGGGTGGCAGGTTTTGCTTCTTTGCCACACATTAAGGCCCCCCCCTTTTCCAGGGTATGCCAATATACACTGTGTCAAAATTCCAGCGGCACTTCATCGTGTGTTTGATGGACCTACATGATGTAGACTTTCTCAGCTTGTGAGAAGTTGAAGACTTCTTTGGTTCTTGGGCAAATTACTTTGTCATCTTGACGAATAGAAAGCAGAGACTGAAAAAGAGTGAAATCAAAAGGTGATAGTCCCAGTAGTAACTTCAAGCATTATTTAACTGTTTAGCAAATAAACTTCTTTTAATTAAAAAAATGATGTTATAATCTGAGGTCAAAATATTTCTGCCCACTAAAGCTACTTATTTTACATTATCGCTCTCCAAAAGAAAAGGTTTGAATGCCATTTGATTTCATGTTATAAATTTATCTATTCAGACATTAGCTTCTTTAAAGCCCAACTTAATCACGTAAGTATACCGCGCTTTAAAAATTACTGCAAGAAGTTACTTCTCTTCTGTTAATATCGCAGATGCTTCTAGCCTTCTGAGTTTATAAAGCTCTTATTTTAATACAGAAAGTTATTACCACTGATATTTTAGACTTAAATAATTGATTTCAACACTTACATTGTATCCGTAGACATATCCATTTGGTAACATCATAGGAGGATTATTTTCGTTCATTACATCCCCCGAAATCTTGCAGACTAGTCGGGAGTTGGCACAATGTGCCATAGGCAGAGGCTGAGCCAGCTTGTTCAGGGATTTGCTACACACAGGGCAGTCTGGGTTTTTTGAGCTCCCATCCTCTTTATAACACTGTCTGTTGAACAGCGAGTTAAGGAACAACCCCCATAGAACGCAACAACAATTAGTTAACGACATACCTTGGAAAAAAAAAAAAGTAAACTGTGCAAATACAGCCTAGGTTTTCAAATGTACAGGATAATTAATTCACCTTTAATGTGCATATTAAAAAAATGAAGTGCTTGCTTTTTTTCGAGGAACGAGAGTGAGCAACAAGTGTCTGGCACCCTCTGCAGGTGACATTTCTAATGTAGAACACCCCAGGACCAGGCCTCTAATACACCAGAGTGGGCAGCAAATCAAACGCAGGATATATTTGAATATTCACGTAAAGACAGACACAGTAAATTTGTGTGTAAGTGCTTTAAAAAAAAATAATTCTGACCCAGCTCATTAACTTTTGTAGATATATTTATCAACTTAAGATTGGCAAGATACCCAAGTATGGAAATGAAAAGCAGATTTCACCTTAACATTTTGGTTTGGACTTTTTTTTAAACCATAACGCTGTTTATTATACTCTCCCCTTAAAACAATAGAGAGACCAATTCATACTCCATTTAAACATCTCATGAGCAAAGATATTCACATGTAAAATTCGCTCTTTGAGCACTCTGAGAAACATCCATAGAACAAAAAAAAAAACCACAAAGCTTTTTTGCATTTGACAGTAGTATCTGCATTAAAGGATACGGTGTTTTTATAGCTGAAAGGCCTGCCTGGAGTGTTATAGTAAAAACAGAATTGTTTCCCAGCTGATGTAGTCTGTAGTTATCGTATCTAAACTGTTGGATCAGCATTCTCCATCGAGCAGGGTCCAAGAGATCCTGTTAAAAACCAACACAAGTTGTTTTCTAGCTAACTGTCCCTGGGGGGAAAAGCCTGGGAGTGGTAAATTGTGCAAAATGCACCAGACTGAATCCAGCACAAAATAAAAGTACACATGCTATCGCACAGTATGTCCTTGTTTATAAAGTACCTTATAGTACTACTTCACTAGAAATTCAATTTAAATCAAGTATTACTTCAAATAGCTGGCAGAACAATATTCAATCTCCCTCTGCCATCTACCAAATGTTCTAATTAAGGTATGTAAAGCCTGGTAAGGGTATTTCTTGTATTTAGTTTTTCAGAATGCTGGCCTACTTAGGAAGCAGTGTTAGTATTGTGGAATGTCTGCTCTCTGAACCATTAACATCCATAAGTCAGAAGCATCTTTAACCTCTAGTCAGGATAATTCTGCTGATAGTTCTTTGTAATATACCCTGTTTACAGAATTTTGTAAAAAGGTTTTAATTTGAGGAGCTGGCACAATCCCAGGCTAGAGAAAGCTTAGCTATGTATTTAAGGACAAAATTATATATATTGTAATGCTTTGGGTTACCTAAAAAGCAGGGAACAGGAGTTAGAAGTAGGGATGTTTTTTTCTGGAAGCAAGAACTAAACCCACAGATCAAGGATACATTGAACCCTGAAAGTAATGCTGTGAAAGAGTCACGCAAGAAGTGAAGACATCTGGAAAATATACTTGTTATATTATATATAATGCAAAGACACAATCCTATCTTCTCCTAACACTCCTTTTCTCCTTTGTGTCCATAACCTGCACTTTGGTCACAAGAAGCGACAGTGTTTATTTATTTTAGAAATAAGTTCATATTATCAAATGTGCACGCTACTCTTTGAGGCAACTAGAAGCAACAATATTTTAGCAGACTGTTTAGTTTATCAAACAGGCTTTTAAAGAAAATCCAAGACTTAGTGACAGCCAATACACTGAGCAGCAGGATCAAATTCCAAACATGTTATACCAAAATCACTAGGCAGTGATTTTTACCATGACATAGACACTTGACTTTATGCTTCACTCTGTACCACCTTGGCCCATTCTGCCTCTCCTCAGTTCCCTGTTGATTTCAGACATCACAGAAGGACGGACTTCAGCATCCCCTTTTGTCGTAGCCTCTATTCTCCAATTCCCTCACCCCAAGAGGATCAGACTGGCTGGAGAACTTTTATCCAAATGATTTCATGGTACCATAGTACATTTTCTTAGTTTTACGAATAAATTTTTCATCATTACCCTAAATTGATATGTTAACAGAACTGTGTTTCAGATAAACTTGAGAAATACCTTGCAGGACTACAAGAAGCCAACATTTAAAGAAGCGCTGAACTGGATTTTGACAGCAGTTGTCTGAGTAGGTGCAGGAATAGTTCTCTATCCTTTCTTTCTACCTAAAAACCAACTACTTGAACAGTGGGGAGGAATGGTTTATGTACAACTAGTGAATAAACCAGACCTGGTACTTCTTCTGACAAACGTTTCAAAAGTGGAATTACACAGAAGCTGAAAAAGGGTGCAAGTGGAAGTGATGGACTTCCAGAGATTCAAAAAAGCCACCAGGAATAAGACGACAAGAGAGAAAAGGAAAACATCTTGCAGCAGAAGCAGTTGGATCACATGAGGAAGAGGCAGAAAGATTCAGAGGCAAATCCACGGGAAAGGAAAGAATCCTGGTCATAACCAGTATTTGTCTGACTTCTAAATGCTCCAAACCAACAAGCAGATCTTTGGCAAAAAACCTATACAAATGGGGGCAAAAGTAAATATGTCCACATCTCTTGCTTTAACTAAAGCAGAAAGCATAGCTTCTGTCACCAGACTGCAGGTCTGTTTGCACCATCACCTGCCCCATCTAAGACCAGAATGTTCCTGGAGATCCAGGATGAAGCTTTTGTTCTGACCTTAAGGTAATTCTTGAGAAGAGGTAACAGACAGAGCCTAAACCAGATCCCTAACAAAGAGATGGAGTCCTACTAATGTTTCAGAAAAGCCTGTGATTAAGGGCCTAGGTGATGCGAAACAAAAGCAGCAGCTTCCTACATGTCCCATTGGAATAATTTCAGCCACAGCTGAACAAGCTTGTTCAAAAGAAAATAGCTTGTTTTGCCACATTAATCAGGTTTTCCTTAAAGTCCTAAAAGATAGGACAATGAGCTGGAGAAAGTTCTATTCATTGGTTATAGAAGATGCTTCTTCCTTTGGATTAATAAAAAATAATTGATTAGAGATATTATGATCTGACAAGCTTTCTCACAGGTTTAAAAGTAATTTTACGTAAAGCCATTTATGCACAGAACTCTTAGTCAACATGTTAAAGGTATCTCCAAACAAGCACGCACTCTAGGATTTTGTTTATTTAGGTAATTATTAGAAGACCCAATACATAACTTCCACAAACTAGGATGCTTTAAGTCAGATCTATAAAACAATAGTAGGATACTTGTTCCAATTGTATGGTTGTACATGAAACAGTACTAGCTTTTTCTGCCCAAACTAGCCCTTAGAACAAAGCACAGGATTTTCATTTCTGCCTATTTCTTTCTAACTACTAAACCAATGATAAGCTCTATCTTACACCCAGTCTGGTAACACATTTACTATTTATGCTTGTAATTCACATCAAATGTGGAATCCAAAACATGAGGATCCTTCTAGGACTCCAGGATTAGCAAAGAAATTCACATTAATTCTATGGGTTGTTGGTTTGGGGTTTTTTTGTTTGTTTTGTTAAACCATGGATTTCAGCAATTGTTTAAAACCCATGTTTATACTGGCATTGCCACATATTGGCTTGGCATTTCACAGGATTTTTGCCTTAGCAGCTCAGCTCTTGTCTACCTTCTGCCTGCAATGCCAAGTTAAAAAGAAAAGTGAATTAGCACATGACCACAGAACAAACTCCAAATCTGTAGAAAGAGTAACTACCTATGAATTTTGCTTGAGTCAAATTTTGATGTAGATATTGCCTCCTTTCTTCATCCAAATCACGCAAGAGCAGTAATTTGAGAAGTAGAATTAAGGACTGCTACTAGTGTACTAAGGGCACAGCCTGGTATGTTGAACACAACTCTCTCATTGCTTTGTTTTTTCCTATTTCCTCATCTTCTGTCTCTTGCTGTCTATCTGCACATCACGCTGCCAATCCCGCATATCTTTAGTGCTGGGTTTGTGGTAAGCCTGGCTCAGTGTGAATCTGTCTGTTGCTATTAAGATCCAGCTGCAACAATACAAACAGTACCTGGATTAATGTACAGGGAAGGACTGGTTATTAAAATCAAGGACTATTACAAAAGTGGATTTTAGAACATAAAATTAGAAAAGCATTTGATCCTTAGATTATCAATGCATTTTCCTGCAAGGACAAAGAACTGTAACGTGTATTTTATTATTCTGCTGTACCACTGAATTTCAAACATAACATTACCTTATAGGGGGAGATGTGAGTATCTGAAGGAAAGGCCAACATTCCCATTACTTGTCGAACCTCATCCAGCTGGCTTCCCTCAGCCTGGCTGAAATGCTTTCTTGCATGCCTGAAATATAGAATTTGTACCGTTATTAGATAGCTTTGGTCCCAAATCAAGTAAATTTATATAATTATGTAAGATTTCAGAGAAAACCTCTAGATTCTGCCCCCAACACGTGAACTCCAAAAGGTGATACATTTAAAGGGCTTGAAAAAGTAATGTGAGTATAAGAATGACTTCAAGAATTAACAGTTTTAGACTGTAATTTCTCAGAAACCAGAGCATCTTACTGTAGCATGAAGTCTTACCTCACATCTAGAATGACAGATCCATGATTATTACAAGAAATGTCTCTGCTTATGCAAACTCAATGTATCACACTTACTCCTTTGGCACACACTCGCAAGTGAGATAAAAGCAGTCTGATAATCAGCTATTCCAAACCATTAAACATCAAGAGAGTTCAAATATCCATCTTGTTTATACTGAATTTTGAGAGAATATTTACCTTTGCATAAGTGATTTTTTGGTGGTATAGCCAAGAAGACAACACCACTGTCTGTGCAGACTACAAGAAATCAGAGGGTAATGTAGTAGAAAACACTTTGTTAAGCATTAAGAGCAAATTTTTTGGCCAGGGACATAAAAAAATTAAGTAGAACTTCAGTATAAGTTTTGTACTTTAATGCATACTGATTATGAGAGATACACAAGGCTGAAAACATATCCGATTACAAGGATATTCAGGAACTTTAAAACCTGTATGAAAGCCGCCTCTATCTAGTCTTCCCAAGCTCGGTTTTCAAGCTGGAGTTTGTGTGTGCAGGAAAACCCTCCAGGTTTTAAACTGGATGATTAGTTCAGCATTTCTGCTAAAAGCTCCTGTTTTCAGTGGTGCACATGTGCTGCACAGCAGACTGGGCACAGAATCACAACTGCACAGAATTTCTGGCATTGCGTAAGCACAGAAAAGTCTTCCCTATACCATATCTTTTCCACAGTTTGTATTATGGGCAAGATACCAAGTGATTCTATGATTCTAATCACTGAAGTACTGTGGTGTTTGCTCTTTTTAACTTTGAAAGAGTCTTCTTAAAATCATGGGCTGGATTAAAAAAAAAAAAAATCTATATACATATTGTTTTCTTCCAGTTCTGTGTTTCACTAGCTACACGTCGGTCCCCAACACCATGAGAACAGTCTCTTCTGCAGCGTTTCAGTGCTCCCGCTTCCTCTCCCACCCTCACCAGGAAGCAATGGAAGTTGTGTAGGACAGGCTGTTTCCACCCGACTTCCTATTTTGGGTGAGCAATTCAGGAATGTAAATATTGTTCCCCAGGTGATGACTATTACGAGAGCAGAAGTACAAAAGCCATGGCCTCAGAGAAGAGACAAGGCAGCCTGGACATACTGGAAGAAAGTTAAAATACATGCTAGGCCAGAGCTGCAGATGCAAGCAACAGCTATTAGTATAAGAAATCTTAGGCAAAGCAAAATATTCAGATCCACCCATTAAGCTAAATGAGTGTATGTGTTCGTGTATGAAGGAAAAGAGAAAAAAATAATCTTAAAAGAACTGATCACTGTGCATTTGTGTCCTATGATGTCAAAACAGAAGTGGTACTTGAGTTTTGTACTGGCCCTGATAGTATTGTGGTGATACTCCCCATGAGACCTTGAGAATTTGCTCTTCCAGAGAACATTTCAACTATATATCCCCCTTACTTATAGGAAGACCCTGAGCTGCAATAGGCAAATATTGGCCACACATTCTGTATGGGTTCAAGAGCAGCTAAAATTATAACAACACTTTGTTTTATATATGCATGATATATAATCACTATGTGTGTGCCAGCCATCCAAAGGAGGAGTGCTCAGCAACCCCACACTTCCAGCATTTCCAAAGCACTGAACATGCTGGGATGTGGTGCCCGTTGTAGATTTGACCAGAAGGAATTAGGTTTTCTAACATGACCTCCTGTTCGTGTTCACCTCTGGTTTCCCCTTCCACCTGCGCCCCTTAAGAAACCAAGGAAGTTTCCCCACGAAGCTGGCCCTGCTAGTGTCTGAGCTACAGCCCCCAAATGCCAACACACAGAAATTAAAATGAAGCAAGACATCCTTTAAAAGGGAAACAAGTTGGTTACTCCGTAGCACTCTGAAGTCTTTTTCAGACTGGGAAACCAGAAACAGTGCTATGTGAGTACTCATGAATGCACAACACTTAAATAACACCTTATTTGCTCTCATGCCATTATTCACCTCTTGCCTTTTCACTCAGCTATTTGCATCTCTTTGTGCAAGTGTTATGCTCTTGGAAGTATTTATTAACTTTATAATGCTTATTCACAATGTTTTTTCCACCATTAGCCCACCGTAGACAGTGTAGCTAGAGCTGGGGGCTAGATTTATTTAAAACATTATTTCTCTAAACCATGACCACCGGACCATCACTGAAACCACCAACTAAATCTCATAACAGATTAAAGTAATAGGTAGAAAATTTTGGTTTTCAAATCCCAGAGCGATTCTGTAAACTCCATGGGGACAAAGTCCATCCTCTTTTGTTTGAATAGCGTTCCTATAGCACACGCAGCTACAGCAGACTTGACAAATCCAAGAATGAAAGGATATTTATGAAGACTTGAAGATTTACAGTTTACTGTCTATTAAGAGTACATCAAAGTGAAATTAGTGAGAGTGCCCAAAATGTGAAATTACTGTCATAAGTTACTGTTATATCCATTGTTACTGTAATAGGTATGAGCTTTGCAAAAAAGCTGAAGAGACTGTGGGATACCAGGCAAAAACTTTGTGACGTACTTAAGCCTAAGAGAATTAAGCTTTGTATTCAAGAAATATTTTTTGTATATTTTTGAAACTTGCGCTTTCGAGACTACTCTGATAAGCTACCTTAGAGGAAGCTATGGAAATTCAGAAACTTATTTAATAAGATGTATAATTTTAAAGCTCACATCAATTTTAACCTACAAGCAAGATGTCACTTTTGAGGTTCTCAGTGGGCAGTACACAAACCTTTCAAACTTAAACACCAGCTGCGTTTCAACAAAATGTCAGTTCTCTGAGTTCCACTGGTACAGGAAGCTACTTGGTAAACAGCCGCTTTCTTTGCTTTTTAATGGATGCCTGACCTATTTATTGCACCACGGACACAATACTGAAAGAATCCTGCTGCAGGCACTTAACAGAAGCATGCTAATAAAAACACAAGTTGCAACAGTTCGCTAGAAACAATGAGATTTATGCTACACCTTCCCAAAATATATTACTTTATTCACGACTTATTTATTTTGAAGCAAAGTAGAATGAAATGGTAAAAACTAAGATTTTAAAACCAGGTTATTTAAGGAAAGCATTGAGACGTTGAACTCTGAATGTACAAAATTATCAAAACTCATTCTGTTAAAAAGGAGTGAATGAAGATCTAGGAGGACTTCTGTAGCTCCTTTTCATTTTACGAGAAGTTAGAAAGTCAAAACAGCATTGTTATGACTGGCAAGTTATTATTGCTGAGTATAAAATATGTGTCAGCCCTGAACTTCAATAGCTATATGGCATACACACACTTCACCCCTACCCTGCAATATGGATGCCTATTTGCCTATTAATGTTATTTTATATATAACATATATCCATGTAGATATGAGCTGTGAGCTTTAAACCTCAGAGGCTATGATACAAGTCATTCCACATCAAGAGGGCTGGGTCCCCTTGAGGGTTGACAACTTGCAAGTTTTACCAGTTCTAATGTGGAAAAGGCATCAGAGGGAAACAAACAATAAAATACAGAATGCCCTTATCTACTTTGTCCCACTTGTCAGCCTGTCCCTTTATTCAGCTCTGTGCCTGTCCCGTGGTTTCCAAGCTACGTAAGGAAGCTGCAGCTCAAAGAAAATAGTTCTCAGAGCAAGGACTACTCATTGTTAAGATGCATGACTGCACATTTGGCAAAGCAGCAATGTTAGAATAAAACTAAAAGCACAAAGACACAGTATTTGTTGGATATAAAGAGCACCATGGGCCTCAGAAGACAGACATCGTTGAGTGTCTTTCATCCTTTTCATAACCTCCTGATAATTCCTTAGGATCTGAGAACTCTATCAAAGGGTAGGTGCACATATCTAAATGCTACCATGTAGGCGTGTGGTTTGTCTTTAATAATTAACATTATCTGGAGTTTATCACACTGCAAATTCGCATTGGCTGGGACCAAACCAACCATGATTTAGGCACAAGCAGAGCAAAGTATGAATGATATGACTTAGCTCAAAGCAAGCAACACCTTTGAATGAAATTAGAACTAACAGCTGGAAATAGCCCTAAAACTTAAGGTGAGCAATTTTGGGGGTGGTGTTAGTATTAGACTGGCCTCTTCACATACTTGCATTATCTTTTCCTTTACTTTTGTTTTTAAACAACTAGCTCTTTTTCACCCATTCTATTCAAGAAAAGTTACATGGTTTGTCCTGCAGAAGATTTTCTACATCTAAAACTCGGGAATGCACTAGAATGCTTTCAGTCTGTGCTTACGTGTTAATACTTCATATGTTTTCTATAGCTCTGTGCTCCTCTGACCAAAAAGGAGCCTTGTCACAAAACAAGCCTCCTGCTGCTTTCGATTTCTGGAGTACCTAGTATGGTTTTAAATGCAATAAGACTTGCAGCTTCCTGAACATAAAACTTGTCAGAAATGTTGAGTGGCAATTGTGTTAGCAGAATGTATGAGCAAAGCTTCAAGTCTGGCCATAAAACTTGTAATCCCTCCTTATGGTTAAATATTCTTACAAAACAACCTGCTGCAAGTTCCTCTCTCCCTTGTGCATGTGGGAGCTCCAGTAGCCCTGCCACCTGCATCATACTCTATGGTGCTGGCAAGATTGCTGCTTATCACAATTATCAACACGTTTTACAGTCCCAGTATCAAAATTCCACTCATTTTAGCAGAACTGGTTTCCTGTATTATCCAGGAACACTATTCCAACACCTGAAATCAGGACCACTAAGAAAAGCATAAACTGCTTCAGGCACTGATACTATTAATGCAAGTATCACCAGAAAGACTGTCCTGTGGTTGAGGCCAGGCAGTGATCAGGTCTGAGTCCAGTTACCCGTTCACACCACTCTGGGCAGCGTCACCTTCTCCTCAAAGCAGTCCCAACTGAACCAGTTCAAAAGAGGTGAAACTGGATATTGGGTTGGTTTCTTCACTTAGGGACATAGAAAGGGAGCAGGGGTAACATAGTATAGCTTGTTATTCTCACATACATGACAATACAGAACACCAAATTATCCAGCGAGTACAAAAGATGAACCAGCCTAAAGCCTAACTTGTAGAAAAAACTTTAATGAAGACAGTACAACAGAAGAGATTCAGCCAAAATTGAAATGTTAAGCTTTATATGGGCGTTTCATTAACCTTTTAGTATTTCCTGTGGTTAAAACTGCAGTGAGTTCCTATGAGAAGCTACTGTACGTCTTGAAAATTAGTTAAGTGTAAATATGCTCATTACATCGTGCGCCACCAGAAAACACAATTGTTTTATAAGACAGATTAGTTTTCTAAACCTTGATTTTGAAAAATAAGAAGATGCAGAGTTTCAGCAACAACACTAAATAATAATAAAAGGTACATCTGTGGAATGACAACTTGCTTTTAAGAAATAATTCAACTCCCATTTAATACTAAAGACTGGTCACAATAATAACAAGATCCTTCACAGCAGTGGGGCATCTGGGTGTGGCAATAATAGCCACACGTTTTTAATTAAGCATAATAGCATCTCGTTAAGAAAACTGTTTGGTAAGCATCCTAATTTCATACCTCACAGCATCCAGTCTCTTGTTCTGTCGAATGAGTTCAATGAACTCCTGAATCCTTAGGCTGAACTCCAGACAGCTCTGAGATTAAAGACAAGACAGGGTCTTAGATGGTGCCAAAACTGCACTGCACAGTATGTTAATCACTACATGGGCACAACAAAAAAGAAAGTGTTAATAACATGCAACCTTGTTTGCTTGCTTTTAGGCATTCATGCAACAAAAGTTGAAATGCTGACTTTACGGACAAGACACCAGCACAGAATTCCCTAAAAGCAAACAAAACCTCCTCCTCTTGCTTCCTTCAAAACTTCAGTATTTATCACAGACGACTATTTTCTTAATGACTGAAAACATTGTTACCTGAGATGCAAGTGAGAGTGAGAGGTGGTTTCTTTGTACTTTAACAATTCAAAGTAGTAGATTCAATAGAAGTTTGGGGCTATGTGATACTTTAGACATGATAGGTCTACCCAGAAGACTGCAAGAAAGAAACACATCTCTATTTTGAAAGTCCCCCAATATTAACAAAAAAGAGCACAGCGTTTAAGTTGCTGCAATCCCCTCCCTCCCTTTTTTCAAACTTCTAGCCCACTCTTCTTGTCAAACATCTAAAAAGCCATGCTGTAAACAAGTCTCAAACAAGAAAACCAAGTGGCATTTACCTGTTTTTGGTAAAAGGTAAAATTTGTAGCCTAACGAAGTTGACAGTGTCCCTTTAAATCAAATTCCATCACCAGTTCACAAAAATCTATAAAAAAAACTTCGAATATGTGGAATTAAAAAGAAAAAGATTCTCCCCGATAAAAGAACCAGTCACTATGCTTCTTTATAGGGACACAGTCAACTCTTTTATTACCTTCAGAAAACAAAGAGAACCCCAAGTCCTCTGAATTTTAAAAAGAAACATATTCCTCGAGTTATCCTGCTCCATTAGGCTTTTCTTCCCCCATGGTTCTAGTGAACAGTTGCCTTTTGTTTATTGTCCATCAGCTCAGTAATATCAAAATTCCTTAGTGACTTCAGTAGGAATTTGAGCAACTCCAAATTTGTATCAGTTAACCACCTGGGGTGACTAATGCACGCATCACAACAATAACTTATTTTAAGATTTGAAATGTAAGCCATTGAACACAAAAATTATGCATTCTGTCATCTGTTAAAATATACTTAAGGAATAGAAAATAATTTATTTTCTAACCATGGATTTTTCTGTACTCAAATGCATGTTTAGCAGAGAATAAAGATTTATTCTATACTTCATTTGAAATTTTCAAGTATTTTAAAATACCCTGTTATTCAAATCTACACAAACCCCTCATTTAGAATTTTAGCTAAGTTTGTTTCTATTAAAAAACTGATCAAGCTTTTTAATTGTTAACAATCCTATGGCTTAGAACTTTTTTGAAGTGTTTCAACAGCAAAAAAAACACATCCCAAGACAACCTTCAGAGTTTGTGTTTTGTTTTTCTGAATCTTCAGGCAAACTGCAAGCCAGTGGCTGTGTATGTATGTTCTGCAGACACGTGTAACCAGAAGAAAAGAGTCCCACACACATTTCACCTTTGTCCACCTTCAAACAATTCCACAGCAGCTATTCACAAGAGTTGAGCTCGTTCACATCCCTAAAGACTATAGACCTGCGTGCTTTCCCAGGCCAAAACGCAGTTTAATTTGTAGATAAAGCTTGCATTAAGATGGTGGCTGGGATTTCAGAACATTTTCATTGCTAAGCAACCAGAAAGAAAAGAAATGTTTGTGTTTCAAAAAGAAGCATAGTGATTTCTCTTCTTCCAACTCTGATCTCACACAGTCTCAGATATTTTTTTTTAAGTAGGGCTTGCAGAAATAGATTTTTTAAAAAATTGTTTTCCAAAGGGAAGGATGGGGAAGATTTTTTCCTGATTTGTTTGTTGAAGATTGGTGATAAAAAAGCAGGATGTTCAGATTTTATTTCTTATGTTACTTAACATATTAAGATTATAAAAAGGGGATTTTTTTTTTTTAGCAGTATAATTATGCAATAGCGTTTACATACCAATTCTGGTTTTCCTTTAATGGTTTCCATAACAAGATCATCATTTTCTTTAGAGTAATCACTGTCCGATTTACTTTTGTGTCCCATCTTCGGTTCATTCTCATTTGGGCATCCCTGAGTGACAGAGAACGTCACTCTTTGCTTATCAGTAAGTGCGCACAAACATTTTTGGTTAAAGAAGGTGCTTAGTTTAAAAAATAAGATACAGACACTTGGAGGGAGGGAGGGAATTTGGTTAACATCAGTTAAAAACAGATTTCTGCAAGCCCTATAAAAGATTACAGCATGGTTTGAAATGCAGAATTTAAGAGACAAGGAAATTTAAACCAACTTGAAAGAAATAAGTATCTACTGTGTTCAGGTCATGGTATTCAACAGATAGAAAAAGACTTACTGTGTTTATTTCTTGATTAGATTTGGTTTTTATAACAGTAGTTTCTCATAGAAAGCTGCTTCTTTACTCAAGTTTTATTTTCTTATCTATAACACTTAAAAGCTAAGGAAAAATCTGTATGAAATTTCTCTCAAGTGTTAAACCTGAGGACATAGTTTACCAATTAAACTCACTCTTAAGATACCTTCATATATAAACTGACCTACACTCTCAGTAGGATGCAAGGAGTTATAAATCTAAGTTCACACGCAGCAAGACTCTATATACTTCTGCATTTAGTTGTTTGTAAATCACACTAAAAGCAACTGAATACTATTATTTTATTTGAGCAAAATTTGTTGAGACAAGACTTGCATCCATAAGAATACCTATCACTCAGTTTCAGGTTTGGCATTTGCATGAGCTCATTTAGTTCCAGCTACCTGTGCCGTCTTAAAAGAAGAGTTTTGTACTTACTGTCCCGAATTTTACACAAAGCCTCATTCAAGACCTATAATTCAAATGAAATTGACCACATCAAATATCCAAGTAATTTAGAAAAATCACAGTTTAAGCAAAACTCATTAAATTTTCATACCTTCATTTTTCTGAGCCTGGATTTGTTATCATGACACCAAGCCAAGCAAGTCATAGTCTCTTGTCTTTCCAACGACTCTTCCACTTCTTTAGCAGTCAAAAACATCTCGATATTTACCAAGTCCTTCAAAAAAAAAAAGGAAAGCAGGTCTTGTTTAATTGTACCGATACTTTAACAGAAATCCACTCTTTGACAGAACCAGAATGCAGAGGGAAAAAAAAGGCTTTGTTCTAGAGACCTTTGTTTTTTAGGATAACACATTACATAAAGATATGACAGCATATTTTAAAGACTGCGTTTCCATGCACTGAGATATTCTGATAGTGACATAGTGACAATATTTTCCTGACCCTACTTATACAGCAGAACTAGAAAAAAAGAAAGAGAGTAAAGATGAAGCCCAAGAGCTTTGCACAGAAAGTAGATCCCGTGATCACTTCAGTGCAGTTCACACTTCCAGGAGCACTTGGTTTCCTTAAAGCTTGGCCGACTACGTCAACTGGACCATGGCAATGCCATAACATTTGCTAAAGTGAGTAAGAGCAACATAAGAGGAGAATCTCAATCTACTTTACCCAGCCATGGACAACTATAGAGTTCTAAGCAAAGTCCTACAATGGTCTGAGGTCTCCAATATATTTTCTCTCATTTGTTTAGTACTCTAAGCTCCAGACCTTCAATTTGGTATAATAGTTCTATATAAAAACGTCTGACACTGAGGCAGTAAAACAAAGTTACTGTATTAAAAACAGTCAGGCAATGGGTGGGCCACAAGATTCCTCCAGTGCTTATCACAACCAGATATACCTGTAATAGGCCTGTGGTAATTCATAATTACCAGCAGCTTTACACATTCAAACCAATCGAGACAAATGAGACAGAATACAGCTTAAGATCTAGTAAAGTATCAAAGAGTTCATTTTTTTCCTTATATTTCTGCTGAAAAAAAAAAAAAAAGAGACAACTTGGGTAGATGTTTCCAAACAATATCAACTGGATCCATTTGGAATTGGCATCGCCAGAAGTTATTTTGGACCTGCAGAAATATGTCACGCTACGACAGTTCATACTTTGCTGACAAAAATACACCATGGGAAACCATAATTCAATAGGCAAACAGAAAGCCAGTATTGAAGTATTTCTTTAATACGCACTCTAACACTGAAGAATTCTATGTAGACTTCACAGCAAAATGCTGAAAAGTACACAACTGTAATGCTGAATATCACAAATATTACAGCAGCTCCAGTGAACACAACAGCTCTGAGAAATAGATAGCATTTTCAGCTGTTAGAACAGCTGAAGATACATAGTCTTAGAATTTATACCCCCCTGAGACAAAGATAAAAAAATAGAAGTAGCATGAGGCATATCACATTCACATCTCGCATTTCATCAGCCAATTTTTCCTTATAAACTCAAGTCTGACATTATTGGAGAAATGGACCAGATCATGTTAGGTGTGTCAGAATGGTGACCTACAAAAATGGAAACAGGCCACTTGTGTTTCTAAAGTGCAGCACAAGCTGCAGCTTTCACTAAAGCTTGCTTTGTTATGACTTGAACGTGGGTTTAAAAACAAAACAGTAAAGGTTGTTGACATGCAACTACATTTTATAGATTGTACGACCACAGCAACAAAACCATCATACCATTCATATACCGAGGGGTGACCTCATTAATGTTTATAAATATATAAAGGGTGAGTGTCAGGAGGATGGAGCCAGGCTCTTCTCGGTGACAACCAATGATAGGACAAGGGGCAATGGGTACAAACTGGAACACAAAAGGTTCCACTTAAATTTAAGTAGAATCTTCTTCTCAGTGAGGGTGCCAGAGCCTGGAACAGGCTGCCCAGGGGGGTTGTGGAGTCTCCTTCTCTGCAGACATTCAAACCCGCCTGGACACCTTCCTGTGTAACCTCATCTGGGTGTTCCTGCTCCGGCGGGGGGTTGGACTGGATGAGCTTTCGAGGTCCCTTCCAATCCCTGACATTCTGTGATTCTGTGATCCAAAGGATAAAGGGCATCATACAGCCCTAGTGTTACTAAATCCAGGTACGTCAGATTGAGCCAAAGCAGTTACAAGTTCATAGAACAACATTAAGATCAGAATTGCACTGATTCCTCTCATTCCCTTAAAGATTAAAAAAAATAATCTCTTTTATCAACATGTTGGCAAATGGACCGAAAGAATGCCAACCTATTCCACAAAAGGAATGTATTTATTTAAGTTTTCCTCCAAGAACACGTGAGTAATCTGCCTTTCTGGTAGTCTGCAGTTTTTCCACTTGAGAATATAATCAGAACAAAAAAGAACTGGGTCACCTCCCTGGGCATGATAAGGCGACCACAAAACAACCTCTTGTCCATGTAACTCATCTGTATAAGTAATTTGACATGTAATGCAACCATATTCATTATCTTGCTTGCGTATTTTTCCACATAGCTGCTGAATGGAAAGACTATTCAATTCCAGTTAAAAATAATAACATCTCCATAAATCTCCTCAAGCTTATTTGAGCTATGTGTCCTCTTAATGATAAGCATTTGCTTTTACACCAAATTAAAACAAAAGCATTTTCTCCTACATCAAAAAAGGACTAGATATGCTATGCAGACAACAAATCATTGGTTTAATCTCATTTGTTAGCTTTTTAGCACTTAAGCTTCATCACAGAAAAAATTACTTTTTTAAAAGAAGAAGAAGGGCAGCATTTGTTTTAAGTCAATGAGCTGCTGAGAGAATCCCAACTAAATGCATTTATTTATCAGGTGTTAGCACAGCAACCCTCAAACATGAGCAAAGAGATTGTAGTTGCTGCAGAGGCAGACAAAACTCCAAGACAGAATTCCTACATTCCTTTTTCCAGTTTAAAATAAAAAGGTTCTATTTGGCACAGAAATGCTAATTAGATTTGTGGTTACCAAAAGAAGTCAAAGCTCAGCAGTCGTCTCTATTAAATAGACGGTATGTATCCAGAAAACAGAGGAGAACATTTTTAATTAAAAGAGTTTCTTTCAGAACTAATGGTCACATTTAAATTGCACCAATAAATAGGATTTTCTTCTCTGCTGGCTAGATAGAAAATAAGGGAACAATATTAGAAAAAGCAGTAAGAAATCCATTTGTAGGGAAAGAAATAGCTTTTGCATTTGACAAAAAGTAGTCAGAAGTCTTAATCATGCAGATTGATAGAATAAAAATACTAAGATACAATTAAGCAATAAGCCTTTAAAAAAAAAACCCCAGACATGCTCCTGTCACCTGAGTTTTTTAATCTGATCATGCTTTCCCATCTTCCTTTTTTGGTGTTGCCTACTCCTGATGCTTCTCCACATTCTATTTCAATAGCCAGGACTAATGAAATCAAAGAAAGGAGTATCAGGGGATTATTTGGCTTTACCAAAACCAGCACAGCTCTTCTACACAGGCCAGTATTAGAAAATGACTCGTCTGCCACACCTTGTACAGATGGGAACCAGAGAACAGTCCTGGCAGTTGTGAGAAGTATCTCACATTCAAGTCAGAAACCCCAATCCTGAATAGCTTTCCAAAGTTATTCTGCATTTCAGAGCTGCACAGGCTGCAGACCACACAGAAACACTGTCTTTCTCAGTTCCCAAAACAGCATTCAGATTTAATATGCTATTACGAAAAGAGCCTCTTATGCAATTTGTTTACATATAAAAGTGAGTGAATGTAAATAAGCAATTTTATTGCCACCAGCTTTTGCAGGTGGAGGAAAAGCTGAAGCAAGAAATCTGTTGCTGCACACTCCCTCTCCATTCAGCATCACGGTAAACATTTTCTGACTTGTATATAAATTAAAAAGCAATTCTGAAGTCCTTAATTACCATCTTTTGCAACACTAAAGTCTTCCTTCATTGCACAATTTCAGTTTTCACATTGTAAAAGCGATTGCAATACTTTACTTCCAGTACTGCAGCAGTATAGGAGAACCCTGCACCTCACACAGATTATTTCAGAATTGTTATCAAACCGTAACTCAGCACAGATGTCCTGGCCTCCTGTGCATTGCCATGATAATTCTGCCTGAATTATCTTGCCTTAACTTGCTGACAAATGCAGAATACCTGATGTTGGGTAGGAAGACTGATTAACATCAGGCTTCTACAATTGTACTGAAAAACAGTTTCAAATGGCTCAAGGATGAGAACTCTGTCCTTAAGTATTACTGACAATTATCTAAACTCTAAAGAGGGGGAACACAGCATAAGGATTCTTCTTCCTTCTAGTAAAGCAAGGATTTTATAATTTCTTGGACTAAGGTGAACTAACTGTCCCATCCACCCAACAGTCACTAACAAGGTATAAGAAGGGCACCTATTTAAAAGCACCGAATGAACTTTACCACAAAAGGACTATTTAATTCCATTGCAACAGTTCAAACTTCAGAGAAAAACATTTATAGAGAAAACTGCACATGAAGGCTGAAGACACTTAAGAGAAATCAGAGAGACTTACCTAAGCAAAGAATACATTTATTCATCACCTTGTGCTCTGCCTGATTTATAGCTATATATGTGTATACATACCTAGATGGCTTTTAAAATATCACTGCCACTTTTTAAGCTGCAAGTGGCTCCAGGGAGGGAGGTTACCAACCCTATGATTCTGCACAGAACTCCACTTATTAAGGTATAAACCACTATGAAGAATAAGGGTTCCTTTATGATGATTATTAGTATGTATATACTACTGGCCAACATAAAAGCTACATCCCCGCACAGCATTTCCATTTTCCGAGACAGGTTCTTAGTAAGAACATCTCAAACATGTATATGCACGGCCCCTCCTTGGAACAGCTTTGGGACTCTCTGGTCAGTGTGAACAGGAGCTGACAGGGGTCATATTCCCATTCTTTGACTAGTTATTTAGATACCAGAGTCAATGCTGGAGAGATCTGCTGCAGGTTTTCTCCACAGAGCAGGCAACTCAGAATTAAAGCTCATACCAGCTATAGGACAAACCTGCATCAAGCCAGGCTCTCCGAGTTCTAGAAATCACAGAATAACAGCTTTGTAATGAACAGTACTGCTTGAAACACTAGTTTCAGGCATCAAAACCAAGAGGAAAGTGAAAACAGGTCCAGGATTTCATGAATGTATAGGGTTGTGCTACAGAAAGGAAGAAAAAGTGATTCACAAAAATATAGTGAAGGTTACACGAAAAAATAATGGGGCATTTTTTTTTCTAACTGGTGAATATTTGAGCTTCACATTAATTTGAAATTAAACACATCTATGTCTATTACAAAGCTGTGAACCAAGTGAGAATCTGGCAATCATAAATTAAAGGATGTCCACAATTCAATGTAATATTAAAGCCTGTAACTTTAAGGTCCTGCAAAGTTTTGAGAATTCAGTAGTGAATTGGAAAAAAAACAGTTCCACATATATTTACAGTAACTAAGTAAATACAAAAAAAGCAGATTCTTGCTAAAAATAATGTATGCCTGTGAATGAAACTTGTTTACCTTTCTTCTTTGGTAGTTGTGCAACTACTGATAATATACTCAAGCATTTGCACAGAATTGCTTTATTCCAAAAGACCTCAAGCAAACTTTAGCCACTTCACTACAGACTAAGCGCATCTGAGCAGCCAAAGTAAGGTATCAAAGCTCAACATCAGCAACTCCAGCCCAGAGTTCTGCGAGTTTTGTTTTAGCTACATACTAGAAGCAAGCTCTTCAAACACACCAATTTCAGAGTGTCCCTGGACACCTTCAGAAAGCTCTGACCTTCTGTTTAGACATCAGCACATATGCAGAAATCTCTAAACTTTCTTTTTTTTTTAAATGAAAAATCTTTACATTGTAACTACACATCAAACAAATTTCATTTTTTGACTTAAATTACAAGCATTCATTGCTTCCAGTCCTAACTACAGGACAGCAACATGGAGATTAATATGAGAGGCAGAGTTCGTTTCACAGGTGGTGAAAATCCCAACTTCACTACAAATCCTTATTAAAGAGTCAGTAATTATTTTATCTGTTTAAAATATAAGACAACATTTTGATCAGTCCATTCCCAAACGTAAACCCTAAGCTCTTCAACATACAGTTTCAGATATAGGTGTGTGGCTTTTTAAATTCGCCAAGAAAACTGCTCACACATTTCAGTACCAAATACCACAAAACAGCAACTTCGCATTTGATCCTATGTCAAAAAATGGCTTAAAAAAGAACAAGAGTTATCTTTTCCATAGTAGCAATAAAGCTTTTGCTCAAAATTTCTGTAGTGTTCATGTGAGGGTTTTAACTTATGTAGCAGATTTTAATATTTGGAGCAGTCAGGTTAATAGTCACTTCTCTCCATCGGTCTCCACTCCGCATACAAGCTGAAGTATTTATTTTATGACTACATCTCCAGCCACAAGTCTGGAAAGCCGTGAGAAGGAACGCGTGATAAAATCCCTTATAGTTCACATGAACATTTATGTATTAAGATAAAAACCAGAATATTTCACATATGAAATGTGGATCTTTAACAAGGCTCAAACGCAAATAGAAATGATTAAAGCAATGCTTGATATTTCCAAATCCCCCATGAGCTATCCTCGAAACAAGATAATTAATGAAAAGTTAGTCTGAAGACAGGATTAAAAAAAGGATATTTGATTCACATAAAAAAAAAAAAGGTAGCATTTTGCAGACAAGAAAGCTTCCTTAGAGGAAAAAAGCAACAGCCACAAAATAGGTTATTTGTTGTAAAAAACCAGGTGATTCATAATATCATAAGATGCTGTTTATGTACTTTTTGAACAAGCAAATGGTTTATTTTTAATTGCTTACTAGCATCAATATGGAATTGAAAATAGGCCAGTATGCCTCAAGCTATCAGTGGATTGTTGCCAAATGTATGTCCCAATGACAGTTTTAATAAGATTGACTATCTATTCACATTACATGCGCAAGAGCACCACCTTCGCATTAAAAAGACTTTGCTGATGCACTTTAGCATTCAGCAGTCTGGTAAGCATTCATTTAAACGACTCGTGTATGAAATATAATAAACACCTACTTAGGCCACTCTAAACCAACAGCTTTTAAAATACTGTGTCAGGCTTCCTTTCAATGACTACTCACATGCTGAAGGACATACCCTCAGCTTGCAACCTAACCTTCAGTGTCATTTAGGACACAGCTATAGAATTAAAATAGAGATGTGATAATGAAGAGTTAGGAACAAAAAGCACAAATTCATATTTTACATTAATAAATTAGTCTGTTAAAGCTTCCTCTGTGGTGAATACACAGCAAGTCCAGGGATCATCTGGATGTCGTGATTATCATTACACAAGCTGGGAACAAGGAAGGTGCGAGGAGCTACAGGGTGGACAACAGGATCGGCAGAGGAATAAGAAGAAGAGGTTGGTGTATTTCTGCAGGGGGGAAACAGTGAAAAACACGTCAGTTGGCAGGAGCAGGACTAGAACACACTGCAGTAACGCTGCTGAATTGGAAACATGCACAGAAAGGAAAAATGCAGTGCAGGTGAAAAATGGGGCAGGGCAATAGGTTTTGATGGAAGTACCATGAAGAGAGACCTTTCCCCCTGCAGTCAATTCCTCTGCCTTACACAAGGGGAGGAGTAAAAAGCTGCTGGTTACAAGAATAGATCCTCCAGAATTAATGCAGAGTATATATAAACTGCACTGAAATCGGAGGGAGACAAATTACTAAGAAAACAGTGGATAGGTGGTGACAATACAGCAACATTGCAGTTAGTGAAAAAATCAATTAAAATCAGGCACAAATTAACATTAAGAGGCCTCCTTACTCTCTGCTCATAAAATAATGTTGTCTGAAGTTCATTAAGCTACTATTAAGTGTTATAATTCTACACACATTAACAGGATTACAGAGAAAACAAACAGAGTAATTGACAGAATGTCCTACTCCAAAGCCAGCTGCAGAGCTGCTTGTTAGAAAAAAGCACAGCCAGCCAGCCAAACCACAGACTCGTCAACACAAAAGCCAGAAAAGTTTTTGTCTACAAAGTAAACACAGTATCCCATGGTGTACACAGCCGAGCTTTCACACGAGAGCATCTTCCATGACCTCTGTCTAGCGCAGACCTTTTACTTATACCTGGTTATTTTTGAAAGACCTCAGTAACTTACACTGATCATCTGTCAGAAGAACGTCTTTACCTAACAAGAGGAGATGTTGGTACTTCTTTTGGTGACTGGTTATAATGATTAAATCATGTTCTAACCTTGTGCCTGATTTCGAACTTGAATTTTTCTGACTTCTGATTCCATGTACCATTTCACAGAATCACAGAATGTCAGGGATTGGAAGGGACCTCAAAAGCTCATCCAGTCCAATCCCCCTGCTGGAGCAGGAACACCCAGATGAGGTTACACAGGAAGGTGTCTAGGCGGGTTTGAATGTCTGCAGAGAAGGAGACTCCACAACCCCCCTGGGCAGCATGTTCCAGGCTCTGTCACCCTCACTGAGAAGAAGTTTCTTCTCATATTTAAGTGGAACCTTTTGTGTTCCAGTTTGAACCCATTACCCCTTGTCCTATCATTGGTTGTCACCGAGAAGAGCCTGGCTCCATCCTCCTGACACTTACCCTTTATATATCTGTAAACATTAATGAGGTCACCCCTCAGTCCGCACTAGATTATGAAGGTCTGTGGTATGCAATTTTTCCTCTCATACTTCACAAAAGCCCCCAGCCCTTTACATTTTCCAGTCATCATCTCCCTCCAGTTTTTCTAACAGCTTTCCTAAGCCATGTTCACCAAAACTATACATATTCTGGTATCAACTGCTCCATAGCCAAATAAAAAGAAATGTTTTCTCTGCCTGCTTTTGCTCGTGCACATAAGCCATTTTGGGCAGAGCCTCCCGGCTGCAGCTGGCGCTTCAGCTGGTTATTAACAAGCTGTTTGCCCAGCGCATCCTCTGCTCCTGCCTCAGCAATTTTTGTCGCTCAGTAAATGGCTGCACCTTATCCAGCAGTACATTATACCACGCTAAGTACAGTAATAAATGACTACGCTAGAGTAGTGCAACAAAGCCTCTGGAGCTTAAGAGGCACCATTGGGCAGAAAACAAACCAAACAAACAACAAAAAAACAAAATCAGACTCTGGTCTCAGCTCTGCCATGGCCATTTTCTGTTGTAGCCTCCTCTAGTAAAGACAACTAATCCTTTACCACCCGAGCATAAGCCCCACAGCTTTTGTCCAAGCAGGATCTGTCTGTATTAGCAGCTCCACACTTTCACAAGCAGTGAACTCCTGTCATCTAGTACAGTAATAAGAGAAAGTGTTAAATGTAAAGTAACATTTACACTTTGAAGAAATGTCTGTCAGGAAAAATGTACAATAAAAAAAAACAATCTCAGAGGCAAAACTGAAACATAACCCTAACCTCTTCTATATCCAGGCAACCTACATAATTCTTCCTTTAGATAAAATTTAAATTCAAGAACCTTTCCTGAATCACTAGCCTTCCAGACTAAGTATTCTGTAATAAATTAACTCTTATGATACCCTACAGGTAACCTATTTTGATTAAGAGGAACAAAGAAATAGACATTCAACATCCCAGCACACTTCATGTTGTTGGCTTTTAAAGAGTCAAGTAATTTGTCATGAAAAAGTTTCTTATTTGGCATCAATCTTGGCTATTTCACATGTACATAATTCTAATTCCCAGAGATGCTCAAGACAAACTGCAGATGCAAAGCCATTTAGGAATTACAGCACTTTGAAATTCAGATGAAGACACCCAGACACTCATTATACCCACCTAGTGAAAGCTGCTGTGCCTACAGTAAGAAGAGCCCAAACACATTTAAAGGAGTTTCTGAGTTGCATCTACAGCTTAGTACTTGAAGGTAACTCACAACAGGCCCAAGTTAACACCCTGGCACCTTTAAATAAGGTGTGCCAGTTCTGGAGTTCTTCATATGTCATCTTCTCAAACATCTGTAGCATAGGAATAGCAATTTATAGGAGAGGGACAGACTAAAGAGCTCCGGGAAAAAAGACACCTTTTGCCATTTAGCAAGTCAGCTTGTCTGGGTTGTGTGTGACAGTGAAGGAAAGAATACATGCAAGCATTATGCTGAACATTATTCAGCTATTTAAAATTGAAGTGTTATGAATATAAACTTGTTTTGATTAATTAATGTAATACATATTTGAGTGTTTGCCTACAAGCCATTCTTGGACTACATGTCTTAACAAGGAAGATTTTTATGGGTACAGTGGTATGATTATTAAAAGAAGTACTTATTCAGCTTTTAAGATCATAGAGCTTCCTTCACTCAAGTTTTTCTAAACATTCATATTTCTTACTGAAGCAATCACATATTACTACCATCCATCCTGCTCAAGTATTAAAAGTTTACTGATCCAATGCTCTTGAACCATATTATGTGGCTTATTTGTTATAACTATTTTAGATTTAGATTTAAGTTTCACTCATAGATTTTTTTTTTTTTTCTTAAAGTTTTGCTCTAGATTTAAGTTTTCACTCCTAATTCACCTACTCATCTAAGCTAAATCTGAAAAGCCATTTCAGGCTTTTGGGGAGAAAACTGGTAGAACACAGCTGTATAAAAAGCACATGTTTATTTTTTCCATGCATATACTATCACTATCAGTCTGCTATGGTGATAGTCTGTTCGTTCACAAAGTAGAATGCAGCTTGAGCAGTGCTAAAAGCCTCAAAGAAGCACAGACCAGCCTCCAGAAACACAGAAGCAACGTCCTACCTGCACATTTCTCCTGGTGTGAACATCTGCCTGCAGTTGTAGACATTCACTGACCACAACCACCCTTATGGTGCACATCCCCCAGAGCAAGAATAGCAGCTACAAAGACATGAGAAACTTGCAGTCCAGTGGGAGAGGCAAAGACAATCAGCTTCTTAAATATGAACCTTTCCTTAAAATCCAAGCAGCTGTGGGTTCAACATCATTTGCTCTCCTCTATCAACAGCCAGGAGGTGAACTGCAGTGAGACCCAAACAAACCTAAGCCTGTCGAGTTTTCATCAGAACGGTATTCTCCGAAAGCATTTTTCATTCACTTTGAGTTAATACTGCTCCTGTTTGTGATGCTGAAATGGCTTCAGTGGGATTTTGCCCTAGAATACATGAATCGTTCAGCAGTTTTCTACCAAGGTCTCAGCTGAAGGATCCATTTCACAGTGTTGGAGAATACTTTTACAAAGCACGGAAAGAACCTTTAACCTTGGGGTTGAAAAAAGGAGCAATGACATAGAATAGTCTGACGAAGAGATCAAGTACTTGGTTAAAAGCCATGCAGCTTGACTTGAAGAACTGAGGTTTCTCTTTTTCCAAAGGACATCAAATAATATTTCATGACTTTCCATAACAAAATTAAGATGATGGAATGACACTTCTTAATTTGTTGCAGCTATCTTTCCAAATACTCAAGATAATCTATTCAAAAGTTTCTAAACTATGAAAACTGAAGCTGTGTTTATGCAATAGAAGGACAGGACAAACTGGACCAAATTGGAGAGAGGGGAGAACAAACCGTTACCAGCCTTTTGCAGTGACTACTGTTCCTTTCATTTACACTAATGAAAAATTTACTTTAAAAAAAAAAAACACTACTATACCAGTTTGAAAGATAATATTTTAATAATGGCTTTGCAATATCTACTCTGTTTTGATACGCTCTAGGGAACAACCATCACCACAGATTTGGAAGTTCTGCTCTGGAAGAAAATCATTGACCAAAACTGAAGATCTGAACTCTCACTTCAAGAACATTTATCTTTTGGGGACTGTTGTCAATCGGTTTAATACCGCTGAAGTGTCAAGAGGCCCTTCTAATACAGCTCAACGTTCACAATGGTCATATGTCTGCACAGAACTGTTGAAGGCAATGAAATACTCAATTTTTTCTCAAAAACAAAGAGCACACTGTGGTGTTAATGCAAATGGCTAGTTAAGTATCTCTGAAGGATGATGCACCTACTTAATTACTGATCTAAGAATATTAACTTGCAAAGCTTTGATTGGCATGCATAATCTGTGATGCAAGATCAAGTTAACTAGTTTTAAGCTAGTTAAAAGAATTATTTCAACTCTAGCTTTCTCATACCTGCAACCTTACACGTGTGGGTGTAGCAGTTCTTCTCTCCCTCGGGGGTTCACAGATCTCTAAATCATTTGCTCCCCACCCTAACACACACACACACACACACTTGCTTTCAATGTATGTGGTTCTTCACAGAAAAAAAAACCCAGCATTGCCATTTGTATAAGTTTTGTACAGCACAGGCATTAAGGCAAGGACATATATTCTTTTACTAAACAAACTAAGCAAAGACTGAGTATTTACAGCATATGATAAGAGAAAACAGTAGCTTCAGAATCTGGCTTGTTGTCAATCATATATGCAAAAAGCACTATGGCTATTAGGTAATTAAGAACATAAGGACACTTTACATGTTTGTTTCTGGTTTTGTTTTCTTTTTTGTAGCCTATAAAAAAGGGGCTAGAAAAAGCATGAAATTTAAAAGACAACAACCCCTAAGAACAACAAACAAAGCACTATATACCTAACCTAATTATAAAACTTACCTACAACCAGCAATCGACCTCCTACTGGAACACCACATTTCCAAAACTAGATTTGCCTTTCAATTAATGGCACAGAAGTGAGATAATATTTAATGCAGCAGGACATGAATAGCAGAGCTTAAGGTAACAGACAGCCCTGCCAGCTAGCTGAATATATGAATCTGCAGGTGAAAATATGCATTTTTATATTGGTGTTGCACTCCAAGGTCATAATAAGATCCTTATTAAGTGTAACAAGCTGATCATGATGAGCTTCATTTGCATGCAATAACAAAAACATAACATGTAGTTTGTATCTTCAATTCAAACTGTTTTCCACATCATTAGTGAGCCAGAAGACAACAAGAAGTCCACAATAGAATCCCTTCCACTCCGTATTTACTTTGGCACAAACATGACATTTCTGTCCTTGGCCGTCAGCTCTTATTTTAATATTACTCACATCTTGGTTTAATTTCCCAAGCAGCATTATTTTTCTTTAAAGACATATTGCACACATTCCATATTTGTAGTTTATTTCTTATATTGCCATATAACATTATGCTTTATATATACTGCATGCCAGAAGTTATTCCTAAGTTGTGCTAGTTCATAACTCTGATATTTAAACTTCCCTATAATTTTTCACATCTAGCATTTCTTTCCATAGCTGTTTGCTTCCTCGTTTATAACCACAGCTTTTAAGCGCTTATCTTCCATGACAAGAATTCAGGAATATCATTCCTCTGAAGGTAGTTAATTTAGAAAGCAGACTAGAATTTGTCACAGCCCATCAATAACTATTAGAATTGGACACTACAGCACACAGCCCATCTTTGAGCAAACTGTCTGCTGTGTATTATTGGCAAACAAAGGAATGATTTAATGGTTTGCTTTTGGTCACTGAAACAGAATATTTGTGAACTGTTTCCGCCCATGAAGTACTTTAGCAGCTCTGCAGGTCTCTTAGCATTCAGAAGCCATGCAAGGAACTTAAAACAAGCAGGCTGAGACATGCTCCTAAGACTGGTCTAACAGCTACAGAAAGGTGCTTACTCTGGGATCCACAAAGTGCAACTGAAATGGAAAGAGCTGTTTCCTTCACCCTCTCTAAATCGTGGCAAAGGGCACTCCTAGCCATTGGGCCCGCAATCATAGAAACAGAATCACAGAATGGTTGAGACTGGGACCTCCAGAAGCTGTGTGGTCCCACTGCCCAACGTGGGGTCACCTACAACAGGTGACTTAGGACTCTGCCCAGTCCAACTTGGGTTTGAGTATTTCCCAGTACAGGAAGACTCCATACCCCAGTGTGTCTGCTGGGGAGCCTGGAACTAGGTAGAGCACTCCAGATGGGGCTGACCAGTGTGGGATCACCACCCTTCGCCTGCTGATGATGCTCACCCCAATGTGAGTTGTTTTTGCCACGGGATCACACGGCTAGGTCAGGCTCAACTCGTCCTCCAGCCTCACCTCTGCCTGGTGGGTAAATGGAGCAAAACCTCACCTTTCTTTAGGTTCTTACTTAGAGTATAGTGCCTATCCAGTGATAACAATATTGGCTCGATATACATATATATTCAATAAATAAATCAGCTAATAGACATGACCAGGTCCACTATAGAGCAATGTGTTTCTGAAACCTGTAGTAGTGGAGACATTTATCAAAATTACAGTTGATATTACAGTAAACAGAAAGATTCCTTTGGATGAGAGAAAAATATCATGATACTTTGTAATCTCCACAGCAAAGTCACATTTATAAGCATTAGCAAACATTTCAGTGCTCACATCCTTCAGCAAGAAAGGAACAATAAGAAACAGAAAAGCTGTCTAAAGCAGCAAAAAGACAAATTCTGTATAATGATCAAGTCTCAGTATCTTACCACTGCAAAAGCTGTTCACAATGAGTCTCACCATACAGTAAGAAAAACTGAGTACAACGCTGAGAGACTGCAGGAAGCCTTTTCTTGTTTGGACAAAATGTAAACTTTAATGTTGAATAAAATACATTATTTTAGCAAGCTAGAAGAAATAGGGCCTCAGCACAGTCAACATGTGCAACTAAGTTCTCTGTTATTCAAGTTACTTTGATGTTATACAAATACTTAGGTTTGAAGGCAGAAGTTAAATAAGCTTATTTAAAACTTATTTTTTTAAAAAACCAACACAAAGCTTCTGTTCAGCAAATGGCATCAAAATTTTTGAGGCTTCACTAGTGCAATGCTTCATACCACAGTCTTGCAGCACATCACGATGGACTTACATGCTCATGCCTAAGCCAAAGCTGAGCATTACTTAACCAGGCATAATGGAACTTGCTATGAAAGTAAAAATATTTCCACAGTGCTTTTTCAGCAGACCTAGTATGGATGGTAACATGATGATTCAGCAGTAGATGAGCTCCTGCTCAAAACAGAGGGAAACATCTACCAGAAATGGAAGAACTGCTGACCATTCAACTGCAATCATCTCAGAATAATGGTCTTGGGTTTCGATTGCCATGCACTGGCTATCTTTAGGCATAGCAGCCCCCTCAGTGAGTTTCTTCAGGACTATTTCTTATTTATAGTTTGTAACCCACTTCTTCCCCTTTCCCACTCAACCTCTACGTGCTGTTTCCTTTTTGATATTTACTGAAATCGCTGCTGTGGTTGAACAGGACCAGACTGGTAAAGCAGGTAAGGAGTAACTGAGACACGTGACAGATATGCTCGCTGTACAAGATAAGAATGGGTACATATGCTGTAGTTTGACACCAGTAACAAAAATCTCTTCCCTTAACTAGCTCAGAAAGATGTGTTCAACTATGCCACCTAAGAAAGGCAAAATATGTAAGTCACATAACACAACTAAACTCTTGGCAGATTTCAGCCAGAAGAGTTGCATACTTTCTGGAATCAGGAACATCAAAAGAACATAATATCCAAGAATAACTGAGGATCAAATAGCAAATGCTACCCAAAATTAGCCAACCAAGATTTCTCTAAATAAACAGCGAATTCTTAAAGAATCAGCTTTAATGTCTTTGTGGCTGTCAAAGGACCACAGTGTGGATTCACTGCTCTGCACAAAGAGGCAACACCAAGATGCACAAACTCCAAACTACTATTGACAACGCATTTCAAAAAACTTCATAAGCAATTATGAGAGGGAAGCAAAACCAACCAGGATAACCAGAGAAAAGGAAAGCGACAACCACAAAAATCATAGATGGCGAAATAAGCAAAAGAGCAAAATGTTTCTGTGGATCATGCAAAATGTACTCGGTACTACAAAAAATCCAAATTGTATGAAGATTTGTTTTTCAAACAGTAATTCAGCTTTCCTTTGGATGCATCATTAAAAAGTAGGATGATACAATAAAACAGTCGTTCCTGCAATCAGGATATGCTATTCTGCTCAGTTTGGTACATGTATCATCTAAGCACAATGAGACAGATGGGAAGCTCCACCAACTGCTTAATCAGCAGCCTAAAGGCTTCTGACAAGAAATTCTGTGTGACATTTGAGAATTATTCTAAGTTTCAATAGGGCAAGGTGTTTATTTAAAAGCATTTAATTTGTGACTAAAAGTTTTACCTTCAATTTTGACTTACTTAATACACTGAAATAAAATTCATGTCAAGGGGAATAAACTCAGCCCTAAAAAGATTAACAGAAACATTAGTAATAAAGGCACGTTAATACATAAAAATAGCTGCTACAGGGCTAAAACATCTTGTTCATGTTTGCCAAGTCCCTCTTTGCTACTGTTTTGTTAGTAAGTTAGTGCACATTGCTACTAACCTCAATACCACTTTGTCTTGCTAGTTTTACAGCTGTATTGTAGTAGCCACAGCGTAAAAGATGTTCCACCATCATACGATCCATACGTTTCTTCTTCCACATGTTTGCAGCGGCTGGCTGGTCACTACTGTGTTCTTTCAGATGTTCAATCCTACGTTTGCAGAGTTTTGCACTTTCATCTTCAGCCTGGATTGATTCAACCGCCTAAAATGTAAAAATTAACAGGAATAAATAAGAGCTATACATTTTCAATTTGCTTTTAAAGCAAAATAGAGTAAGAATTGTTTGCAGGCATTCATTACATATTATACAGTTATTCCCAATAGCGTTTCTCCCATTTAGAAAGACAGCGCACTTGGCAGTGCACAAGTTTCAGTGTGGCTGGTCCAGTTCTGAGATGTTCTTGCATATAAATAAGTTTTGACTATTTGACCTTAAGAGTATATGCAATTTTTTCTGCTAAATGTGTAGTTAGTCCTAAAACAGCAACATATAACTTACAGCAGTTGCTGTAAATGTAGAGCTTTGTGAAGGTTTGCATTTATCTGGTCCAAGGAGTTGAAAATAATGAATTTCCACCTCTAACCTATGCATGGCTTCTTCTTCAAGCAGCTGTCCAACTCAATTAGTTCTACTGAGGAGTGATGCAGAGTAAACCAACATTACTTCTGATACACTGGAGCCATTTTAATCAGTCATGCAATAATGAAAATTATATAAACATCTGGCCTCTTGGCACCTTTAATTCAAGGATCTTAGAGTAGTTTTTAAAAAATAATCAGCTTTGTTAGACTGGTATTATTTTACTTAACTCTGCTACTTTTGGATCTACTGTTAGAAGCATTACTTAGGAAAATAAATTCGTCCAGATAAAGCAGAATGATGTTTGGTTTTCCCCTTTTTTAAATTTTTGAACCAAGATACTGGCATGCCCAGTGCAAACCACACACCCCAAAATATTTCCACAACATTTGGGGGTTTTTTAATTAAAAAACCAAACACTCAGGTCATACTTATTTTCCTTCAACCTTAAAGACAGGTGATCGATTAGTTACTCTGCAAATTTTAGCAGGCTATTTTATTACAGATGTATCACAATTCAAAGCTAGCTGACTCAGGATAAAGCACGTGACAATTGTGGGTCATGCCGGGCTACGGAACACAAGAAAGCCTGCAGTACTTTTATATGCTTACTAAGGAAAAAACAAACCCAGAGATGATGGAGGCTTAGTACCTTTCCCCATCTCTAATATATCAGCAGTGATGCAATTTCAGGTTGGGCTGCCTTATTTGTGGTGACTTTAAACTCACTGGCTTGCGTTTGAATAACTGCACAGCTACGGCAACAGGAAAGTCCACAAAGATTTGCCAAGGAAGCACAAATCAAAGAAATATGGCTTTTGGCTGCCCCCTTCACAGCCCATGCTGGCACAGCTGCCCCCCAGCACTCAAGCTACACAGGCTACAGAGCCAGCCCTGGAAGCAAAGGGTGGTTCTAATTGCTTCTACCATACATGCTCATTTACAGACAACTTCTGGAAGGATCAATATTTGAAAAGCAAAGTGTAATAAATAAAGACTTGTGCAAGAAAAGCATTTGGCCTAATTAAGCCTGGCTCTGAACTGACCCTTGATAAAATTCAAGTACCTAAAACTCTAGTCACTATCCAAGATCATATTTTACTAAAACTCATGTAAACATGAGTTATTTTTATTACTGAAGTCTGAGTTACTTCTGTTACTGAATTTATCTTTATTTTGTAATATATGATGTGGAGATCAGTATTTTGTTTCAGTTATAAACTTGAGTCTTTTCCTATTCAGCAAACACCAGCTCAAGCCAAAACTCACTTTCACATGTTAGATGTCTGCAGTGTTATCAGATGTGAAGGCAACCTCAAGAATTATTCTGAGTACAACTAGGAGAATTCAAGGCAGCCAGGCAAAGGTTGAGCCCCTTCTCATTGCAAATGACTCTCCTTATATGGTTTTGTATCTGGACTTACGTAGCTCTTGCTGTTTTTTTGATCCTTCTAGTGCATTCAGAGAGGCTACAGATCCTTTTCAAAACCCTCTGAGTCAAGACTATCTGGACTTGCCCCACTGGACATTAATCGAACTTGAGGGAACAAGCATAATAAACAGGATATGAAAGGGAAAACACAAAGGCCTCGGTTTCCTCAGGATCAGTTTCGGAACCCAAGAAACCTGCTGTGTTGAAAAACCTCTTTTTTAAAAGTGAGTAAGGTGTTAAATCAAGGAACCATCTAATTCTATTATGGCCATGTCAGCAGTTCATCAGATCCTTGTCTAAACACAGGAGGAGACAGAAATCCCACATGGGTCCAAAGGCCCTAAAGAAAACAATCATTTTGCTCAGGGCAGAGATGACAAAGACAGCTGGAGTTGATGGTTTGGAGCAGAAACAAGACCTTTGTATTTCAGACTACTTTTACTGTTAAACACATTTTTTTTTGCCTTTTGTTCTTTCTAAGCAGCTATAAGATTCCACACAGTCTTTCAGGCAGTCAAAAACAAATGAGCAATTACACTAAAATGGAGCCTTGCACCCAAAACATTCAGCAATGCCTTCAGACACACCCCCGTAGTCAGCAAAGATTTAACAAGTAAATAACTTACTACTCCACATCATTACTACACACCTACAAGCAAAATCTAACACCTCTTTCAGAAATAGCAGTAATTTCTTTCTGTAAGTAACACAGAAGTGAAGAAAACATATCGTTCAAGACCTCTAAGTCTCATAAACCAAAGATGAAAACAGCAATTAGATTTATGAAGTCGTCTGCAGATCAGCTTTTCAAAACCTAGCTAACCTGTTTAAGCAGAAAACCCCAAATCAGCACACATGACTGTTATTTTCATGTTACAAACCTCCAAGGTATTTTGACGCTTCACTTAATATAGTCTCAAGATTTATATCTGTTGGTTATTTCATTTACGTTTTAATGAAATGACTCTGCTACCATTTGTTTTGTCTATTTATTTTTGGAGAAGCGTTGCTCTAAAGGCAGGCGACAGAGCTATTTTCATTTTTCTGCAATATTTGTTTCGAGTAAGTGTTCTGACGGCTCTCAGGGTGAGTAATATCCCCATCCAAAATAAGGATGGCTTATACTATATAGTTTGTTTTTAACTCATTCTTCTTAAAAGCTGTGGTAAAAGTATCAAAGTCTGGCTGTATTTCATACAAGCATTCAAGCTTAACAGCTAGAAGCAGGTCATCCTGCTAAACTTTGTTTAAAGTGCTTTTAGTAATATTCCCTAGGAACCTTCCCAACTACAGGTTTAATGTTTATAAAAAAAAATGTTCAAGTCTCTATCCAGGACAACTCGCACTTTCTTATGCAAAGAAGCCTTAACACCCCATGCAGCTACCCCCACTGGAGTGTAAATATTTTTCAGACTCTTCTACCCGTTTTCCCTCCTCGAGTGATCAATTAAAGCAACCGCACAAACCTTTCCATTAGACAAGCAGGAATTGATACAAATCAATTCATTTTGCTATTTCTTTCCTGTGGGTAGATAAATTCATTTTCAGGACCATAAATACAGTTAAATTTTGCCTCTCAACAGAGTTTTATTATACTTAGTAATGGAACACCAATTCTTAAGTGCAGCGAAGCAAGACGCAGTAAGTTCTGGTGTTTTGCTGTGCAATCTAAGGCCTTTGTTTACAGTGTCAGTAATACCTATATCTTGAAAAGAAAATTCAAGCAAACAGCATTGAAAAACGTTGTTGAATTTGCGAAGACAAAGAAATCACAAGGTAGAACACCACTTACCTTTCGTTTCAGAACGCTGAGTTTTTCAACTACTCCATCCAGGAGACTAACAACTGAATCCACAGCAGGACAACTGCTCAGTGTCTTCTCCAGCTCTGCCACAACCATTGTAACGTGGCTGGTCTCTCGATCGATGTTTTTCTGTGCAGCTCGAAAACGTTTGTTCAGTGTTTCGTATGGCACCTGAGTGAGAAATATCAACTCATTAGAATTTCTATATTAATAAAGTTAGGTCTTCTAGAGTTTAAAGAGACTGATGATTTTATCTGATGCAGCCAGAACACCTGGGTTCCAGGACACTAGAGGTCATTAACTGAACTTGAGTTCTCATATCAAAGCCCTTATTTAAGTCGTCTCAGCAAGGAACTAACACACTTCAAAGATTATTAAAAAAACAGTGACAGGAAACACAAGCTGGTAGAGTCTTTTCTGATCCCGATTTCACCGATCCTGCTTTGACTGTATAGCAAGCACAGATGGAAACAGTTCAGGGAGAACAAAGCAAAAAGGAAAGCTACAAGTTAGCTACAAATAAGAGATCACCCTTTACAGCTTTAAAGTTTACATTTCTTTCCTTCAGGAGTTATAAAGGAAGAGAAAGTTACCTTTGAGGAAGCATGAATAATCCATACGGGTTACTGAAAAATTTATACATAGTACACCAATGGTTATTCAGGAAATCTAATGGGTCTCCTACCTACTTCTGCTCAAAAGGACTACTTTTTAATATTAACTCCAGCAGAACTATAATGAACACTAAGAGAAACTCCATGTAAGCTTTATTTTGGTGAAAAAAGCCTATCCTGTACAACTAGGTTTCTTAGATTCCTCTAGGGCTCCATTCCTTAGCTTAGAGACTGACCAGTCTTGGAGGTCTCCTGACCTACTTGTCCCATGCCTTCATGGGACAGCCACATCAAAACTGCTACTGGTGGCCATTAAGAAGGAGTCGTTTACAGCCTGCTCAGATTTTAGGGTGCTGAATGATTTGGGGAAAGCTTACAGTGAATATTAAGCTGCTCCTACCATGTTGCTTCCATTAGTGACAGCATGAGCAATTTAGGCAGGAAGTTCTATTACTTCACAGAAACTGGAATTTTGGAACTAAAAACATTCCAGTGTTATACACTTAATTCACTCACATCTTTTATCTTGAAAAAGTCCACAAGAAGTTCTTTCATGTAGCTGTGGTAATCTTGATTGCTTTTCCATTAATCAAAGGCATAATTTAGCTAGCAATCAGATTACACGTATTAAAGGTAAAACAGGAAAAGCAAATCAGTGTTCTGTTTGGTACGTATCACATAGATGTTTGATTACAAATCTTTTAAGTATATCACTTCCAATCAATTACACCAAGATTGCCTCCATTTTCCTTCCTTCTAATCATTTGCATGCAAGAAATTCTCCCCAGGGTCCGCTCTCCTTTCGGGCTCTATTAGGAGAGCAGTTACTACATAACCATTGCAATTCATTAGACATGCACCAAGAAACAGTTTAGGTTCAGAATAAGGAAGATAAGACAACAGTTTAGGTTCAGAATAAGGAAGATGAGCCAAAGTACTTGCTTTCCAAGACTTTGTACGATCTACAATAGGTTGGTCTTATTTGTGGTAGAAGTATAACACAAGGATACTCCTGATAAGATACGAAAGGGCTCCTCTTCCTCTCAGAAAGACTAAAATGATCTATTTAATGCTTTCTGGCATCTCAAACCAAGACCTAAACAAGTGACAGAATAAGCCTTTACCACAAGTATCAAGCTAAAACAGTTATTTTCCTTATATATCCTCCCCTAAAATCCCAGCACCACATTCCCCCAAAACTCAAACCTCATAAAAGATTACAATTAATAGGCTTCAACACTTAATTGTCTATATAACCATATTATATTCCATCTTTAGCTCTTATTTCCCTTCTCCATTTCCACAAAATGGTCAAAAGTTTAAAACCCCCATAGACAGAATGGATGTTGGGGGGGAGGGCATTATTTTGACACCTCATGATTTTAAACATAGAAGCTTATTTCCAACTCCAAGACTTGATGCCAGATACCATTGACTCAACTTCTTCCCTTTTCTTCCTCCCTGCATTTTTCTTATTTTCATTGAAAAAGTTTCCATCATTTACTTGCATTTACTGAAATTAATTTCTTCAAGCACTTTGCTAATAAGCTTTCTGTACCACACTGAAAAGCTTCAATCAATCACGACTTTCAGAAGCTCCTACTGATTTCAGGTGTCTGTTCGACGCTTTTGTTAAATTTTGAGCAGTCAGTTGCACTGCACACACAGATCTAGTCAGCTTGAAAACAAACAAACAAAATCTTAGCTTTAATCTCCTTTTTCCCCCCAGTTTCTTATCTGCACGCAAGAGCAATAACACTTCCCGTTTCCCATGCTCTGTCTCTGTACTGTGCAAATTTCTGGCACAGTTTGTGTTCATATGACATTTAGAACAATTGGACTTTCAGTTTCAGCTGGCATCATTATACATCGTTTATATTTTCTCTAGGTGCAACAGGTTTTCAAATCTTGTTTTATCCATATCTGTTTTTTCTCCCTCAAAAATGATCTGAATATCCTATGTGGAAGAGGTTACAAGTTGAATTGTTTTACTATATACTCTGAAAGTAAATACAAATAAATATGGTACACTAAAATTATGTTTAGCAATATAACAAGAAAAATTACTTTAAAGGTACAATGAAATTATCTGAACAACTAAAACTGACAGAAAATACTCTTTACCAGAGTTTTTCATAATTTGCATATTTCTCACTATAGAGCCAGCAGTTTTTAGAGAATACTTGTAAATCATATCCAGGCACAGCTTTTACCCCAACTTTACAGGACTAGATTCTACAGATGACGAAAATTTAGAAATTCCAACAGCTATGCCCCTTACCGAGAAAGCATCTTATCTAGACACTGCATCTTGATCCACTGTTTCTTTTGTTGCTCATACAGGTCCTACGCTCCCAAAGAGACTCCATTCCCCTTTGGTTGTGTGTGTGTATGTGTGTGTGTGTGTGTGTGTGTGTGTGTGTGTGTGTGTGTGTGTGTGTGTGTGTGTGTGTTGCTTTGTAATTCTAGAAATTCTTAATTATGATTTACTTCTATTTTCAGGTACCATGGCGATAAAACAGTGGACACCAGACTTGTTGGACCAAGAGACAGCTGCAAAATTTACATATCATTAGTTGCCACAAGCCTATTGAAGACTTCCAGTTTTTCCTGCTAGTACCATTCTGTGACCAAGCCCGGATTACAGTTATTCTTTAAGAACAAGAAAGGCCAACCGAACTCGGCCTAGGGGAACATTACCTTCAGGACAAAAGGATAACCAGCTACTACACTGAAATAAAGCAGGAAGAACCAACCAGAACGTATTCTGTAAAAGCACAATACCAACTTGTCCCACTCATTAGAGCTTAAACCACAACTCAGTTGGCTCATACCATGAGCATATAAGACAATACAAAGGAGAGACGTAAAATGTTAGTGGGCGGCACATTTAAATCCAGTGCCACCAAATAGATTCTGGTTCTTTTGTTTGCCAGCTTCCACAGCTGCAGACACATTATTCAACATCAGCATGTACTAAACCAGGTCAAACTTAAACCTAATGAAAATGAATTTGAATTAAGTCAGAACAGCCTACACAAGGGGTAAAATTACTATTAATAACATGAGTTTTTCCAAGATGAAAATTGTGAAAGTAAGTCTGTTTGACTAGAGGCTTCTGCAAGTGTAGTGTATGACTGTTCACAGGTGCTAAGTACTATCAGAGTGGCAGAGACAACTGAAAAACCTGATCCAGGTATTTTTTTTTAATTTCAGGAGTTGCTTCACTCTGGTTTTAGAAGGCCAGAAAACTCTGGTGTGCTGTCCCAAACATGCTCCAACAATCTCTAGGTGTGGTGATGACTTAGGAGAGAATCCTTTTGGATGTAAAAGCTTGAACTGGTGGAAGAAGGGGAAGGACTGAGCGGAGCCAGTAGAAAACAGCAGGGCTGAGAATACTAGGGGCAGCTTTTAAGCTTACACTTAGGAGCTCAAGTATGATGTCAATTCTCTGGCCTTCAGCCCAAACACAGTCCTCTTCCAGCCCATGAATGCCAATAAGGTACCGAGGCAAGACTGACTAGTTCTAAAATCATGAAGTGGCCAAAACTGCTCAAATTGTGTAACTGTAGATAATATTTCTTTAAATAAGACACATCAAATTCAGCTTGAAATACCCCTAAATAAAGTGACATTATCTACTAAACATATTTCCACAAAAATAAATTTTTCAATAAGCCATTCACTTACTAAGTGATACCACTGTCTTGATTTTTCTGAATACATATTCAAACTAGGAAAGAAAAGCAAGTATTAAATGCTTGTATATATGGTACCCTGATGATTAGCAAACTATTATACTTCAGGTGTTTATTATGTCTGTAAAAAATATTTAAAGAAATATAAATAATAACAAGTTAAACCAGTCAATCCTCTACACAGCATCCCACAATGCACATCTACCTTTGTTTTTACATTCATTACCATTTTAATAAGGCTCTTAATTTTTCTTTTAAGTTTTTCCCAAATGTACCAACATGCACACACTTAGTACTCCATCCATAAAGTGAATATAGAGAAACAGACTGCTCATAAGAACTCTCAGCCCATGCTTCTCTTTTCTCTATAGGCTCAGAGAAAACTGGCTTTAAGGAACATGCCATGAGAACATACCATCTATAGCCTTTCAGAATATAGAAAAGGAGAGCAGAATGGAAATTATTTTCCTCTCATAGAAGTTCATTAATTATAGTGATCAAAGCTTAAAAAGCTCTACTACCTCAATGGTATTTATGGTGGTGGGAGTCAGACAACTTGACTGGACTTCTCATGCTGGTTTTAGTACCTTGAGTTCCACTAAGCAGATTAATGGCATCTCGAGAACAGGGCAATATTTTAACCTCCACACACACTCACAGCTTCCAGGACAGACACAGTCACTCATTAAACACCTGGTGTTTCCAAACAAAGTGAAGACATACACTGCTGAAGGGCTCCCTGCTTGGGAGAAAGTATAAGATAACAAAAGAAATACAAACTGTGGCAAGATCTTCTTTGCAGAGGTGTTCTAGTCCTCCAGACATGGAGGAAAAGCATTCTGAGTCACACCTAGAAATCCAGCACTCGTTACCATTATGGCTAACATATATATCCAGTTTATTCAACTAGAGTTCAAACTAATAAGCAACTGTAATTATAAGGGCTTTATAGACAGATGAACAGCATAAGGAAGATGAAGAAAAGCATCTATAGAATTGAGTTTGTGACCTAGCAACAAAAGACAACAGAAAGTCTCAGTTTTAAATGCCTTCTTTGTATTTACTGGTAAGTTCTTCTCCTAAGCCTTCCTGATTGTACATGAGCAACCGAGCCTGGGGAGAGAGGTATTATTATACAAGAAGTCTAAATCAAGCTGAAGATATACAGGTACATGGGACCGAAGGGAGGGAGCTCACCAATGATGCTATCAAGCTGTTGTGACCTCTGAAACGTCATGGTGAGCTAGGAAAGTCCTCAGTGAACAAAAAGGGCAAGTTTCTTGCCTCTCTTCCAAAAAGAGAAGCTGGAAGATCATGGAAACTACAGGCTGGTATGCCTCATCTTGGTTCTTGTGAAAGTTACAGGGGAAGAATCAAAAAAAACCCAAACAAATAAAGTCAGATGGAAGCCATTTCCAAGCTCATAAAGTTGACTGGGAATAGTCAGCCTAAATCTGCCATAAGCAAATCAAGCTGGACCATACTGTTTGCTTTCAGTGATGAAATGACTACCTCTGAATGAGAGGAGCGCACCAGTAGTCTTCATGCAAAGTTTCATGCGGCTTTTGACATGGTCTCTTGCACTGTCTTTGCAGCCAAACTGGGGAGATGTGGACTGAATGACTGGAATACAACAGGGGTTATGGACTCACTGGACAGCCAGGCTCAAAGAATAACAGTGGCTCAAAAGCTGGTTAAGGCCAATTACAAGTACTGCTTGACTCCTGAGAAATGTTATCAGCTCCAACATGCACATCTTCAACCATCTGCACCATGGAACAGAACACACAATCAGAAAGCTCACATAGAACATCAAACTGGTGGAGTGCTTGATAATCCTGGGTGGCAGAGCTGCCATCCAGAAGAAATGATAAGCTGGAGAAAACACACCAAGAACTTTCTGAAATTAGATCAAGGTAAAAACCAGAGCCCTGTACCTGGCACAAAACCACCCCATCCATTAGCAAAGGCTGTGGAATAACTGGCTAGGGCCACTTCTGAAAAAGATGTAGAGGTTCTGATGGAGAGCAGGTCAGACATGAATCAGCAACAGACTCCTGCAGTAAAGAAAATTAACTGCATAATAGGCCGCATTACCAAGACCAAAGGCAGCGGGTTGAGAGGAGTGATTATTCTCTATGCTCAGCACTCATGCAGATTCATCTGGAATACAGAGCCTGGTTTTCAGGCCACCCCCCCACCAAAGAAGAGATGTTGACAGACTGGAAAGAGTCCAGAAAGCTGCCACCATGATGGTCAGCTTGTTGGAGGATACAAAATCCAAAGAGAGACTGAGAGGGACAGGCTTGTTTCACTTGAAGACTACAGGGAGCTGGGAACAGCACAATCAGATTTAAGTCTTCTGCGGCCTAAAGGTGAAGGTCATAGATAAGAGCTAGCCAGACTTTTCCTCGGAGTTACAGAGCAAGAAGGAGGCAGAGTTGACAAGTGGCAGCAAAGAAAATTCCAGCTGGACATAAGGAAAAAAATATTTTAACCAGGAGAGTCAGTAAGCACAGAAACAGCAGCCCAGAAAGGTGGTAGGATGTCCACCCTTGGAAGCTTTAAGAACTATGCAGGACTCTGAGAAAATAAAATTAGCTCTGAAGTTAGCCCAGAAGCCTGAACTACACTGTCTGCAGAGGCCCATTCCTACCTTACTTTTATGAACTGATCTAGAAAGAGACTGGATCACAGATTGCTAATTTGGACATCAAATTCATCTCTACATGAAGATATGAATAGCCATACCAAGTAAGGCAAGAAGTCCCTCCTTTGTCACTATCCTTTCTCTGCAATAGCCATAAATGCATGGCACTTGGAAAAAAAAAAAGCAAGAAAATAAAGTTACTAATCCCAAAAAGTCTCTTTGGGCTTCTTGAGCCAGAGGTGGGAGTTTTATAGTAGAAACACCACAGGGTGTTTCTCATCCACAAACTCTGCTGGTGGTTGTTGACCTGTAGAATTTTAGTGCTGCAACATCCCATGGAAAGACATTTCACAGCCTCATACACTGGGTCCAGGAACACTCCTTGGTTTTGACTCATCAACTACCAGCCTTATTTGAAACCCTTTTGTTCTTCTTTTGGAAGAAAAAAAGAAAATTCACTCTCTTCACTGCTGTCTCTTGAGATTGAAGAGGCTCTTTCTAAACCATTCTTTGAAGACAGATTCCATATCGTTCTTGCCCTGTTGTAGATGTTTTCCAGTTCTATTACATTCTTTTTCAGGATGAGAGAAGAAAGTAAGAGTAACTTACACTACTTGAAAGCAGAAAAATCATGGATTTTCATTGCTACATAATGAGTTCTCCATTCTTCCCTTTCCCAACAATCTTGTGGTCAGTTTGTCAACATTAACCTGATCATTACTTTAAAACATTCACCATAACCCCAAGATCTCACTGAGCAATGATGATCATTTGACACTCAGTTATTGTGTTTATCAGATTAGGATTGTTTTTCTTTCCACCATACCTAAAAACTGCATCACACTACACTCATCTACACTAAATTTCAAACTTCATCTACTATTTTAATACTAATCCAATCTCTTATAATTCCTCTCTAACCACTTCACACTCGGGTTGTATCTGTACTACCTCAATTGTCTTTGTACCATTAAGGAATCCTCTCAGCACTCACTCTTTCTTCCAGGCTATTCAAACAGCTGAGTATCAGCATTAGTGGCAGAGACACCAGCAGAATCCTAATGCCACCGTTCTTCTGTTACAGAGCTTGGCTACTAAATCTTGATGCTTGTTTCTTATCTTTCCCAGTTACCTATCCACATAAGGAATTCTGCTTTCTTCTTTTCAAGAGAACCTGGTAAGGGATATTTCAAAAAAATATTCAGGAAATATCAACTAAATCCATCATCACTTTTATTTTTAAAAACATAACAGTCCAGTATCTTTGCATGGCATGACATTACTTTTTAAATGTCACATTAACTGATGTACATTATTCTATATATGATTAGTCACGATAGTATTTCTGCATCAATAAGCCATTGGTTGGAAGGGAAAAATCAATTACATCTATTAAGAATATCACTCAAATGTTACTTAAGAAAACAGAAGCACTGAAACAAAGTCTTCTACTTTGTCTTTCTTCCACAGCTGTCAAAAAAAAAAATCCTCAGACTACTTCAGGAAAAATGTATTTACCAGAGAATTTATGGGAGGGCTGGATACAGGAAAAAGGGATTTTCCCTAAGCCAAATAAGCTTATTTATAAAAAAAAATGTTATATCCTGCATTTCTTCTTCTTTAGAGGTGTAGGATGTCAAGCTTCCGTTACCAGCCTGATGCTGCCCACAAGTTTTTCTATCTGGTACACAGGAATACCAAAACACTGAATTGCATGTGTTTCTTTCAAAATTAAAGTTTTGTGAAAAATTTTAGCCATTATCCTCCCACAAGTATTTAGCCTCCCACTAGACCTTTAGCACACCAATTCTCAATCTGATCTGGTCACATCCTACAACACAGGCTGGATTCCTTCTTCACTTATGCAGATTCGAGCTGAAAGAATTCCAAACGAAAATGGAAACTAAAACCCAATTTCTTTCAGACAACAACATAAATCAAAAAGAGCTTCTACCCCACAGTACACTGCATATAGAAAACCAGTTGAGATGCAGCAGAAAGGAATAGAAAGTAAAACCCAGTTTGTATAGCTACCATTTGGTTATTGGAAATTATAGGGTAAGAGTGATACCTCAAAAATGTCATTGCAATTGAAGGAAGAATTACTTGGTGGTGCAGGTAAGACCATTAATCATTGCCCAGCTTCCTGTTAATAGGAATTGTCAAAGGTTTATTTTCTAAAAACTGATTTTCACAGAAAACTGTAATGACAACAGAAACAGCCATCTTTTACATAGGTTTGCAATTCTGTAAAAGAACATCAGATTTCATCCGTTGTTTGGGAGAAAGAAGTTAATCAGGTCTAACTTCACAGAAGTACCAACTCATATGCTGGGGAGTTTTAACTACGTACCCTGACTTTAGTGATGTCTGTGTGAATCATCCTTCTTTGAAGTTACAGTCTGATATCTGAAAACAACTCCTTGCCACAAAGTGCAGACTTTTAAAACCACAAATACCTACATTGTGTGTCTTTTCAACAGAACTGAATCATGGGCAGGAGGGAATTTGAAAGGTAGCTGAAAAGATTTTTTTTTTTAAATCCATGAAGTCAGTTAATTAGTGGGAAAAACAAAACAAAATAACTTTCAAGAAAAATAAGAGTCCTACCAGATTAGGTGGGGGGAACCATTACAGAACTATGCTCTCCTTTCAAGGGTCAGAAAAATGTTGTGCTTCCTCTCCTCAACTGTTTTATCTTATAACACCTGAAAAGCACCAGAGATTTATGTGAATCTACAGGTCTCCAAGATTATTCAGTTGAAGACTTTCTGACATATAAATAAGCTTTTTGAAACACCGTATATTGTGCCACTATATGAAATTAAGCCTAGCCACAGATAGGTAGGAAAAAGAAAGTAAGAAGTGCAGCAATGAAACTGTCTTTCAAAAAAAACAGAAGCAAATACAACTGAGCTCTACTTTAAGCAAGAGGAAAGAGGAACTACAGGAATATGGAAGGAAAACTAAGCATCTCCTAAGTAGTTCTAATAAACAAACAGTGTCAAGAGAAATGGTAAATGCAGGGAGAAACACCTTTGAGCATTAAGCTGTTTCCTTGAGACTAAATTAGATCACCATGCTCACCTTCAACAAAACAGGAGAGAACATCAATTATATGTGATGTTGTTTGAAAAATGAGGCAGAGTACAAGAAGCTACTGCAAATTTTCCCTCAAACTAATAACAATTAGGCTTTTCTATGCAGAATTACTGAAATTCTGTATTTTATACACCTTATTTCACCTCTGTAACACTTGGATTATTTCAGAATTGAGTCAGCATCATTATTTGTCACTGAACTCCTCCAAAATGTAAATTATATCACCACTTATTCACAGAATGAATTCTTCTGATGTGTAGCTCTTATCAATCCATTGAAATAGCAATATTTTCCTTGTGATGGGCAAAAACAGAGGAGAAAGCTAAAAGAAAGGAGAAGCAGTATATTTCAGGAATGACAGGCTCAGAATAATGGGTAGATTTAGGTTTAATTAGGTGCAAGTCTAAATATAAACTCTTGGAGAGCTACAGGTCAAAACAGACAAAATTATTTTGTGAGTCTAAATGCAGTTACATTTGGATTTAAAAAAAAATAGTTCATTTTAAAAACAGTTTTCAGTGTTTTTGAAGTGTAAAGCCTTGTAGTTTTCCTTAGTTAAAAATGTGTCAGTTTTACAACTCAAGAAGACAGTCCTGCAATATTCTAGAGCAGCTATATCTAGAAAGAAAATATCGTTATAACATTAAAAGCTGCTGCTTCAATACAGGAGAGAATTAGCAGTGCAAATTCTTGAACTATCTACCTGCTACACACATACTCAACAGAAGCAATTCTAATCCTTCAAAATAATATCCTTTCACACAAACTGCTAGTAACATATTACTGAATACATGATGAACTTCTGAACAAGGCTTCCAGCAACAAAAGTGCTTTATAAAGCCATTTTACAGTCATATAAAACTGTCTTGCATCCTTATGTAAGCAAATTGACAGCCATTTTGGAGTCCTGTCTAGAGACACACTGGGGACACATCAGAGACCAGTCGCTTCCACTACACTTGTTGAGAGCTGCCATCTTGGGCTCATGCCTCAAAAGAAGCTTCTTTGCTTTCCTCCTTTTAGTAGAAATATTTGAGTATCAATAGAAACCTAAGCATTCCTCCCTGTCTGAGGAAGTTGCTAAACTAAGGTCACATAGCAGGTTTGTGTCCTGAGCATGTCCCTTCATTTGATCCCTTTTTCTTCTCCAAATATTTGTTCATTTTAATCACAATATCACCTCTCTAAATAAAACTGTATGTTTGCACAGTCCAGGCAGCACGATAGTGGCTGGAGCCTTCAGGCTAGAGATCCCATTTCCAATCAGATTGCTCCCAAAATGACCTATTCCAGCTGCAGTGACAGCATTTCTTCTAAGACAAATCATTAAGAATTATTGATTCAGCAGACCTATATCAGAATATATGAATGACCAAAGTCCAACTCATACTATATTAGCTCTTTTACTTTAGCTCTCACTAGTTTACAACTCAAGGGAATCCACAAAGCACTCAAACAGCTGAGGAGAATCAAAAGTGGGTTGTGAAGCAGTTAAATTACCAGCTATCATAATAAAGATATCCTAACAAAAACTTGATTTATTTAAATAAGCAACAATGTGTTATAAGTAATCAAGTAATACAGTGTATTTCACGTTCTGGGTTAGCAAATACTTCCTATAGAGTGTATTAATATCTTCAGGCTTTAAGTTACAGAAGGCCAAGCATACCATGAAAGCAGTTTCTTAAGCTCACAAGGACAGATGGATTTTGCCAGCGTGCCCTTACAGCAAACATCCATCTGCCACAATAGTACCTTCCTAAATCTACGGGCCCAAAAGCTGCACTATTATACTGATTAATATCATAACTATTCAACTGAAAGACTGTGGGAGGCAGTTTAGAGAGACAAGAAAAATTGACACTGGGTGGTCCATAACATCCAGTAAGAGCTCCATTCCTATTCCACCAAGTTCCACCCACTCTTATTAGGATATCTAGCAAATGCTCAAAGCTCATCTTTACTCCTCTTTCCCAGCTCTTCCAAAACATGCACTATGCAACAAATCAAACATTTCACAGATATTCTTGGTTTACGTCAACATTTAAAGACTCCAACGTGTTGCTAGCATAAAAACATGTTCTTTCTATACCAGAAAACTTACACAAACCAAACTCGCATCATCACAGGGCACTGTCCTGTGAAAACACTACAAATCAAGTATGTTGCAACTGTGGATTGCAACATCAGATAAGCATTCACTTCAAAGACACTATAACAGGAGGTCTTCTGTAAAGTGTTTGAGAGCATGTTGTTTTTGAAATATTTTCCTACGACACAATGGAGTACCAATAATCAAGCAACATCTCTAGCTCATGGCCACACTGTTACTTATTGCCTTTTACCATGTTTTCTTCCTTCATTAATCACTTTAAAGTGTGTTTTACAGGGAGTGGGCAGGAGTGCCAAGGAGACCAATTCCCACAGGACCTAACTCCTACTTTAGCTGCTTTCCAAAGTCAAACTTCTTCTCAAGTCCCACAGCATCAGATTTTTCTCAGAAGTCAGTGGCACGCAGAGCACAGTGCTGAACAGCAGCAGCAGAGATGCCCCACTTGTTTGGTGACACACACGTGTCAAAACAGGAAGCGCATTATTCAGCAACACACAAATGCGTGGTATGGACATTCAACACACAGTGAGTCAGAGCACCCAGCTTGAAGATGGATCTGACGTAGGAGCTGTTACTAATATCCATGTTTAGCTTCTACTTGAAAAGCACTTACAAATCAGGTAACAATCTAGAAGTACCAAACAGACATTTTTTTTTGTACAGTGATGTACTGACAGTGCATCAGATTTTACAAGTTCTGTTACTTGTGTCCTTCACAAGTTCTGCCCAAACCACTTGCACTAAACAACTTCTGCTGCTATATGTTCAAAGTTTTGACAAAAGTCCTCTGGGGCTCATCATTTCAAAGTACAAAGCTACATTCAAAACAAACAACTCACAGTGAAGCTTATAATCAGGAGAAAAAAAAACCCAAACCAACACAGTATAACCAACTATGCAAAAAAAAAGAATCTTGCATCTTTTCTGCTTCAGTGGGAAAAGAAGTTGACCTGAAATGTTTGACATCTTCATCAGCAACCTAGATGATGGGTCAGAGTGCACCTCCAAAGTTTGCAGATGATACAAAACTGGGAGGAGTTGTTAATATGCCAGATGGTTGCGTTGCCATTCACCGGGACCTCAATAGGCTGGAGAAATGGGCAAACAAGAAACTCATTAAATTCAAGGGGAAATGCCAAGTCCTACTCTTTGGAAGGAACAACCATATGCCCCAGTATAATGCTGGAGACCAACAGCCTGGAAAGCAGCTTCACAGAAGAGAACTTGGGGGTCCTGGTGGATGAGTTGCCCATGAGACAGCCAAGTGCCCTTGCAGCAAAGGCCAACAGTACCAAAAACATTCCCAGCGGGTCAAGGAAGGTGGTGATCCTGCCCCTCTGCTCAGCACGAGTTAGACTCATCCCAAGCGCTATACCCAGTTCTGGGCCTACAGCACAAGAGACATGGACATACTGGAGTGAGTACAGTAAAAGGCCACAGAGATTACTAACAGATTGGAGCAGGTGATGAAACACTGGCCCAGATTGCCCAGAGATGCCCCATCCCTGGAGACATCCTAGGTCAGGCTGGACAGGACTCTGAACAACCTGATCTGGTTGAAGATGTCCCTGCTCATGGCACGGGCTGGACTAGATGACCTTTGAAGGTCCCTTCCAATTCAAACCAGTCTTTGATTCTATGAACTGACATATGAAGAGAGGCTGAGGGAGCTGGAAATGTCTCACCTTGAGAAAAAAGGCTTGGGGAAGGTCTTATCAATGGGTATAAATACCTGATGGGTGAGTAAAGAACGTGGAGCCAGACTACTCTCAGAAGTGCCCAGTGAAAGGACAATAGGCAATGGGCACAAATTCAAATACAGAAAATTCCATGTAAACAAAATATGTTTTTTTGGTTTATACCATAACAGCGGCCAAACACTAGAACAGTTTTGCCTAGAAAGGCTGGAATCTCCATCTTGGGGATAATCACGAACAGTGTGGACATGGTCCTGAGCAACCTGCTCCAGTTGACCCTGCTCTGAGGGGACGCTGTCGGACTGGACTGTCTCCAGAGGTCCTCTCTGACCTCAGCTGGTCGCCATTCCATGGACTCAGGACATACACTTCATAAAATCCTAGTCTCCTATCTATTCTGCTCTTTAACAACCACATAAACATGCTATTTCCATGAGAAATTAGTAACTTTCTGCATCTGCTGCCAATATTTCTCCTGACACAGCTGCCAACAGAAGAAGCCAAACAGCAGCTCTGAGAAGGTGCTCAAGTATTCAGTGCTTCTACAGCTCTCCTTTTCAGCAGCTATTTTTTAAAGCAGTTGCAGCTCAGCTAACCCCAAACTGTTACCAATTAAGAGCCCAGATAAGAATATTTTCACAAGTGATCACCTCTGCTTTCAGGTCTTCCATCTTCCAGTTTTAGGGTCTTAGTCCATATAGTTTCCTTGTTTAATTTAAAAATTATTCACACTTCCAAAGATACCAATAAACCATCTAGTTTCCTGTCATCAGTTGTTTATTAGCATTTCAGCAAAGAACTACGATAACAATGTTCGCATTCATCCATTTTTAAATTGCCAGCTTTCATGTAGCATGCTCTCAGATGAGACTAGCATAATTCTCTACCAGTAGGCTTAAAAGAAGAAAAAAATTCCACAGCACTTTAGAGGAAGAATAGCTGGCAACCTTCTTGTCCTTGACAAGGGAGAAGGGACTGGAGTGGGGGGGAATGTTCAAGTATTATTTTGTAGCTTCCCTAGATTCAGCTGAAGAAGTATATTTACTTCCACTGAGCCAAGCTGTTGAAGAATGGCTGAAGCATTTCCAGTTCTGCAACCACAATTCAGCTATGGAAAAGGTATTTCCCTTTGCAGTTTAAGCACTCTTTCAGATGAAAAGCACTCTGTGGAACATACTGTAAATGCAGAGCTATTACACAACTGTTATCTAGTGATGTTGGCATGAGGAAACAGGAAGGATATAAACACGAATCTACAATCTTCTATATTTTACTCCCATCAGGGAAAATCACCAGTGTCCGGAGCTCCAAGACATATCTGAGCTACTGTGCTGGTGGACAAAATTAAAAAAGTAAAAGTGATGTGCATTAACCTCACAGTGTTTGAATAAACTGGAAGTGAAAATTCACAGAGGATCAGTCCCACAGAAACTTTTAGGCTTCTGCCTCCTAATGAGCAAAATAGGATTTGGTATCAATTTACTTTGGTAGACTTGAGCCTTAGTGTTCATTTCTCCCTGCTGCTTTTTCACTTCCACCACTAAAATGTTTTGATATATGACTCATAGTTAAGAACATTTAAGAGGATACATTCAAAAGCTTTGAGAAGACACTGTTCTGGCAGGTTTTTTTAAACAATGAAAAACGCTATTAAAGATTACAGAAACAACCCAGAAGTTGAATGGGTGCTGGGATGAATCAATAAACATCACCTTTGCTAGGAAATTAAGAATTCCAGTGCAAGGATGTCTCACCCTCTTACTATTTAGCTTCCCAACTTTACAAACAACATTCCATTCTCTTATGTATATTTTTGTTGAGATTTTTCAGGGAAAAAAGAATGCTTGTGGAAATAAAAAATTAGTCCAAAATATTATCTACCTTTTAAATGGTTGGCACTTTGACAATTAATCCTAAGTCATAAGCAGCAAAACAAAAACTCACTGATCCTCACTGCCAGTAATTTCTTCAGGAATGTAACAAGCAAAGCTGTGATAACAACTGGAACGCATCTAAAATGCAGTCTTAAAATGACCATCTTAAGTTTAAATGCCTTCACGTTGCTCTGGCTGTGGAAAGTGCTAGAGCACTCTTTACAGCTATTTTAAAGTTTAAGCCTGATGCTGTCAGCTTTAAAGTACCTCAGGATGCAGGTTGGAGTACATGACCTTTGAAGGTCCTCTCCAACCCAAACTATTCCATGACAGAAATAAGACTTTATATGTAGCATGGGAATCAACACTTTGTCCTTCTGCTTCTTGGAACTAAGTAGAATGAAGCTAAGAGAGTGAGAAGGAGGACATGCACAAGAAGAACATGGCTAGAAAGCCTGCAAAACAAGCACTGAAAAGAGCACACATCACACAGTGTGTGAAAGTGCCACATAATCTCAAGCACAAAGTTTACTTTGCATAAACACCTTCTATAGATGAAAAAAACGTTGATACGCTGACATGAGAGATGTTTAAATAAGCATTTTGCAATAGGGATCCTTCTCCTAGCTCCTTCCCAGTCATTGCTGTTAATGTGGTAGACCTACTGTATATACAACACAAGACTTCAAACAAAGGTTTCCATTGATTCCTATGAGCATCATCCTTCCAGTTCAACAGTTCTCGGAGGCGATGACCTTACCGCTCAGTACCGAGTCCTTCATTTGCTTTTCAATACCATAAGTCGAAGACCAGCCATGCTGTCTTGGGAAACTACCATCCTTCAGATGGACCCAGTACCTCAACCAGCACTCTGTGCTTTTACCAAACCGTAAGTATCTCGCTTATTCACCCCTACGGGCCTCCAGTTTTTTCCAATATATTTGTCCTTTTTTTTAAACACATATTTAAGCTCATCTCCATCTTCAGGGGACCAAGCAGCCAGGGAACCATATTCTGCTACCACCTCCACTCCCTCCCCTTTAACACGTCTCCTAACAACGCCACGTAGATCGAACTGATCATCTGGGACGAGCATTTCCAGCATCCCTGGGTGATCCCCAGCCCCCGTCCGTGCACCCCAACCCCTCTCCCCGGCCTGACCCCGTCCGAGCCCTCTCCCCTCCTCACACTCCCCTCCGACCACGGCTTCTACTCGCCACAAGGACCCGGCTCCTCCCCTCCCAGCTCCTCCAGCTCTCAGCGACCCTTTTTTTGTGTGTCCCTGGCGCGGCCCACGGCGCCTCCCCCTTCACCTCAGGGCACGGGGAGAGCAGCCGATTCCAGGCACGTCCCCCGGGCTCCGCGGAGGGGGAGGGGAAGCGGCCACCAGCCGAGACGGCAAGCGGAGCAAAACGGGAACGGGCGGGCAAGTGTGTGGTGGGGGTCTCTCCCCTCCCCACCCCCGCCCCGCTACCCCCGGGGCTCCTGAGGCGGGGAGCGGGAAGGAAGGGGTCGCTCCTCCTCCCCCTCAGCGCTGCTCCGGCGGGGACGGCAGCGGCTTCAGCCCTCTCCTCCGTGCTGGGGGGGAGGAGGGGGAGGCTCGGCACCCACCTTGAGAGTGGGATACTCCTGCACCTTCAAAGTCATTGAGAGCTGAGCAGCTGATTCCTGCACCGCCATCTTGGATTGGGCACCAACCTCCTCCCTCCCCCGCCCGCCCTCCCTCACCCGGACCGGAGGGAGCTACCTACAGCGCGCGCGGCATGACGGGCAATAGGGCCCCTCCTCCGCCCCATCCCTCATGGAGACGGGACGAACCAACGCCGCTCGCTCCTACCCGCGGCCCGCCCGCCCGCCCCCCCCCCTCGGCTGCCGTGGTACGCTCCACGGGACGGTGGTGGTGGCGGAAGAGCGACAGCGGGGCGAGAGGTGCCAGCCAATGGAGGCCTCCCTTTCGCACGCTCCGCTTGCTGCGCGTTGGCACCGCCTTAGAGCTTGAGGAGCCGCGTGTGATTGGGCAGCGGTTTGGAGATGGGCGGGGCCACCTGGGTGCGCGGACAAATCAAGCAGAATGACGGCTCGAGGTAGGCGGGATTTTTTGGGGGTGATGGGCATCCAAGGCACCCAGTCACGATAGAGAGGGCTTTCCCCTTGCCCAGTCAGAATCTCCACTAGAGCTTAGTAGGTGAGCCCTAAAAGTAAATTTTGATGGTGACTTAAAACGGCCGTTTTAACACCCCCCGAGGTGTCCGGTAAGGGGGGGGCGGGACGAAGGGCGGAGCCCGGGGAAGCCAGTGCGGAGCGCTCTTTGATGGACAGGTGGTCCAGCCAGCGCTGTTGCGCCACTCTGCTGACGGGCAGACACTTGAGCGAATGGGTGTCGCGCCGGGAGAGGGCGGGCGGGGCAGCGGCGGCCGGCGGCCCGGCGTGTGGCTGTGTGTGTATTGGCCGGGGAGGGGAGGGGGCCGCCCATACTAAGTTCCGTGGGGAGGAGAGAGCGAGTGAGAGTCAGTGAGGCGGAGGCGGCGGGAAGAGGTTTAAATAGCGGAGACAGCGTGAGTCCCCTTCCCCTCAGCTTCCTCTCCCCGGCGCCGGGCTGCGCTCCGCCGCTCTCCCTCCGCCGGGGCAGGCGGAGCTGCCCGGCGCGGTTTCCCTTCCCCAGCCCGCCGTGGAGCTGCCTGCGCTCACCGCCCAGCCGCGGAGGGGACGGGACGGGAGGGGAGGCCGCGGCGGGGGCCCCGCTCCCGGGCGGGTCGGGCTGAATTTCCCCGCAAGCCGAGGCGCGGGACGGGAGCAGCTCCCTCAGCAGCCGGGCCGGTCTCGCCTTCCCCGCGGGGGAGTGGGGTGGGAAGGGGGGGTTGGCTCCCGTTTGAATGGTGCCCGGCAGGGAGGGAGCTTCTCCCGCCGGCCCCGTGCTCTCTTCCCCGGGCCGCAGCTCCCGCCGGGCGGGGACATCGACCCCGGGAGCCCCGCCGGGCTGGGGAGCTGCGGCTGCTGCCCCGAGTCCCGGCGTGTGCAGTTCAGAGCAGCGGTTTTGCAACTTTTGGGGTTCTAATCTCTTCGCCGGTTGGGTTTGCGGGCTCCCGGCTGCGTCCAGAGGGAGCTGTGGGTCTCTGGCCGGTGTTAAAGTTGCGCTCAAACGTCTTGGGTTGTGCTGCTGGGCTCTCTTCAGTCCCTGAGGGAGCTGGTGGGCGATAAGGTGAAAAGCACCGGTTTAAATGAGCAATAATTCCTCTTCTGCGCATATGGGAATGTTTCCATATACATATATATATATATATGTAAAGGGACCTGATTCGGCAGACTGTCTCTTCTTGAGTGCCTGAGGGAATAAAAACACTCCTGGAGTATTAATCCTCTGGCTATTGCTATAAAAGTCACTTTCTTGATAGTATGCAGAGGGCATTGTCTTGAGGGTCAACCATAACATGAAGCTTCTCGCTGTGATTTGAGCACCTTAGTGAGACAGAAGACACTTTGTCAGACCTTGAAGCCATTGGGTCTGCAGCATAACACTGAGTGGAAACAACACTGATGAGGAGCTAAATTTGGTGGCAAAAGTTCTGTTTCTTGATGCAGGTGCTTGCCATTGGGAGCAGATGTGTTTCAGATAGAGTGCTGTTGTGGTCTGAGGTTTTAAGGAGACCCCAAAACCTGTATCCATTAATAGTTGTGGTGGGTTTTGCTGTCTTTCCAAAACTTTGCGTCTATGTTGTTTCTGGTCTGCAGAAGACTGTGGAAAAATAAACACAAATATTTCCAGGAAAATAAAACATGTTTAATTTTTGTGACTTGAAAGAGCAAGTCCTATTTAACAGGTGTGTTTCTTAGACTTTGGTAATGTTATTTATTTCCAATATGCATAGGCCCTGTTGCGCTGAGACCATCTTCTATCTGCCACAATGGGCTGGTGGTAAATAAAAGGTGTGAAGTAATGTAGTTGAGTGTTAGACTCTCTTCAGCTTTGGACTGCAAACTATTTACTTGTGTTTGCCCTCAGCTGCCCCAGCATTCAGTCTGGTACTGACCATAATGAGCCAATGGATGCCTACACATAGTTTGCCAAGCCCATGCCAGGTGCAAAGCCTTTGTTTAAAAAGTATATTAGAAAAAAACCCCACAACCATTTGTGTTAGTTACACCTGGGATTAACATTCATGTCTAGACATGATCTTGGGGCTGGATTCTGCAAGAGGATTTGGGTCAGGAGGGTTTTGACTCCATTAAGGCAGAGAATGGTTCACCTGAGCTTGTCAAGTGGAGGACTGAAAACTTAGCTCAGTTGTTGCTGTATTTACAAATGTAGTTATGTGACATTGTGAATTCTTCCTCTTGTTTCTGTCAGTCTTAAGTATAAGTAAGTATTCTGTAAGCTAATATTTAGAAGGAAATTTGCTGTTTGGCATTCCATATCATTGATGTTACTGAGCAGCTTGAACTTGGCATATTTAACTCTTTAGCCCTGTGATGCTTATAGAGACTAAAGTGTGACTTTCCATGTAATTTACCAAGTCATGTCTGTATTTGTCCAAAACATTTATTTACAATAGGTGTTTTATACATAATCTTTTAATGGTCCTTTCTGATAATACTAATATAATGTAACACAACTATTCTATGGGTACAGGTTATGTGCTCAGACTCTGTCTTTAAACCGGAGAATTATCAGTTTGTCAGACATTAGTAGCCAAAGTTAAAGGGTTTGCTTAATGGAACAGATGGCCAAGCAACCAACATGTCAGAGAAAACAGCATGTATTCCGTGTATTCGTAGTTTAACACAAGAGGGAGCATGTCTAATCTTTAACCTTTAAATATTGCAACTTCAGAGAGGGAAGCTTTAAGTATTGAGTGTCAACTAATTTATGTTCTAGACTCCTTGTGCAAATATTGGTACAACTTATGCATATTTCTGGCATGTTTTCAACTCTAGGTTGCAGCTGTTGTTTTATAGTGTAAACGTTGTGATAAATGTGGAGGTAAGAACTGAGCTAATGATCTTTTGGACTTGTTAAAATCTGTAGTTTCCTGCTGAATTCAACAGAATATATATGGTTATTGTTATTCCTGGGTATGGTTATTCATATACAGAGGTTGTACTTTGTTCTTTAATATTCGGTTAATAAATGTCTTCTGCTTAGTCTACCATACCAAGTTATAAAGCCAAGGCTTAATTTAATTAAATTTTGTTTAATTACCAGTGCTACTTTGCTTTTACAGTTCTTATAAATACTACAGCTTTGTTCTGAAATAGAAAATACAAATTTGGAACTACTAAGAATGTTTGTGTACTGAATCTTGTTTATTTTTCCTTGTCCCCTAGTGGTGTCAAAGGAAGAATAAAATTCAGCTTCCGTTTTGTATTTCTTGTCATTGTCCAGTTGAATAATAATCTATTAATGTTTGTCCTCATTTAATATCTTAATGTGATTTAGCAATTAGTTAAAATTAAGCAGCGCTTACAGAATACTCCAGACTTTTAAGAGAGCCTTACACATTTGATGCTGTCTTAAAAGTATTTCCAATAGTCTTCTGCTTAGCTCCAAATTAATTATTAGAGAAAATAGGTCTGTCTACCATTAAGCATTGAATGTGAGTTATGTGTATTTCATAAACACAAATACTCTGGATGTTATTTGGTGGAGCAAAGCAGAAACCTCAGTAAAGACAACTGCTCTGGACCTTTTACTACGCTTGCTTCTCCTTCCTCTTTGTGGACATGGTAATCTGTGCCAGGGTGACAGAAGTGAATGTGTGTCACCATCACTTCTTGTTTTAGTCGATAAGACACAAAGTCCCAGGTTGGATTAACTGGGAGCACAGGTTGCCCCACTGTCCAGAAGGGCTCTTCAGCAAGCAGATGGGTGGTGGTTGTACTGTCCAGCTTATCATGGAGAAGTAGAAGCCTTCACTGTGTTCTTCCAGTGAATTATGATGTTTATGAAGTATTTAGACCTTACTTCTAATCTGTTATTTTTTTTCTTCTGAATAGTGGGAGAAATTTTGGTATTTTTTAACAACTCCCGTGCACAGCATTGACAGAATAAGGTGTTAATATCAAAGCAGCTTGTCTTCAAAAATACGGTAGGCAGCTGTGTTTGTAAGACAGAAATGTGAGATGACCGGCACTAATATCAGATACCTTGAGATAGATGCTCAGTAAGTGTTCTGGCTTTTAGAAGATATTGAGGATGAGACAATTCCTGCTGGAGAAATTGTTGCTTTACTGAGTTACTCACAGCAACTGAGCATTTTTAATGCATTGCTCCATTTTAATGGATTATGCTTGATTTTATATAATATGTATGCGACAGTGCTGTGGGGTCAGACATTCCTAGAGAGCAGGGGAAGACCTTTGGATGGACAAGTGTTGATATACTGAGTTTTATAAGGATCAAATGAGCTGCTTGTCATCTTGGCTATTCCATGTCAGTCAAAAGGGGCAAAACTTACGCTTTGGTTTTTTTTGCCCAACAGACATAGGCTAGTGCACGATTTTTACATGAAGCGCATATTTTTACTTTAAAATAAAGTAATAATATGACTCTATAGTTCTTTTTTAGTATTGTAACTTTAAGCTTATAGCTGAAAAGTGTTTTAGTGTATCTGCCTAATGTGAACAGGCTGGAGAAGTTGGTGTTTTTACTTCTGTATCTGAAATTACCGAGAGTGTAAAAACACAACACACAGGAAAAAAACAAAAAACCCCACAAAAACACAACCTCCACCAAATCCCAGCGATTAACAACAGCAGGAGAGATAGCCCTGATGTGCCACAGTTTAGAGCAATCGTTTTAAAGCAGTAATTGCAGATCAAACGCTTTGTTTCCTTGTTCAAGCACGATTATAAGGACACTTCCCTTATCAGGGGAAAATGCAGATGCACTCAGCAATTGAGGTTACAAAGTTGCCATCATGGATTAGAGTTGAGACCTCAGCAGAGGCCATTGTCTGGGCTGGATCAGCTCTGCCAGCAGAGAATTTAATATCTCGGTTCCTAATCTGGTGCCTTTCAGGCAATGCATGTGTGTAAATGTTATTTAGAAATCACGCCATGCTTATGCAAACTGTTTTTCAGGTGTTAAAGTGTTTATTAATTTTTATAAAAACAAACAGGAGGGGGGTGAAATTCACTATGTAGAACAAAATCTTGTGAAATCTCATTTAACAGAGTCGTATTTGCTTAAAAAAATGGCATGTGGGACTGACTGAATTGATGAAGTGCCCAGACTCCTCTAACTTTCTCAATGGTCTAGCTGGAAGTTTGAAAATGCAAAGGGGAGGGGCTTTACCTGTGAGTAATTTTTTAGCCAGCACCATTTTTTTTTTTGTAATTATTATTCTGAGTTGCAGCCCCCTGAAAAATGGGGGGGGGGTTAGGCAGAAAGTGCTGACACAGCCTGAACTCCCGAGCAGTGCCCTGCGTGCTGCTGCAATAATTGCCCAGGCGGTGTTTTCTCCTTTCCTGCCATTGTGCTTTCTTTATTTTTTTCTTTTTTTTTTTTTTTTTTTAAACACATTCCTTTAATTCATTCCATTTTTAACTTTCGGAAAGTTTTGCCCATGATTTCAAACCCCCGGGGGTGTGTGTGTGCCCGAGCCGGAGGAGTTAGGCTGTCAGAGGAGCCCGGACTTGTTAATCTCAGCCTGATCTTGTCAGTAACAGCAGAAGCAGAGGGAGAGGAACTCCGGCTGGGGCAGCGCTCCAAAGGTTTGTCTGTTATTTTTATCCCTAAATTACGTCTCGGTAGCGAAGTATTCGGCATGTCGGGGATCTGGAGGTGCTGTAGTTGCGGATCTGGTGCGTTTGGCCGCGGGGGGTGTTTGCAGGAGGGAGATTTTGCCTCTGTCTGTGCCGGAGAGAGCGAGTGTGTGTGTGTGTGTGTGTGTGTTACGATCGGGGAACCGCTGAAGAAGAAGAAACCCTGTTGGTTCTCCATGCAAATGACCGCTTTGGTTGTAACAAAAGCCTTGATGTTGGGCTTGGAAAAATGATCTGACAGTGTAACAACCCCAGGCCACTTTCGCCATGTTTTTGTTTATTCATGTTTCATTCCGTTTTCCGTCGCTATCTCGCAGATGTTCCCAATTTCACTGTTGTGGTGGGGTTTTTTCTTTTTTTTTTTTCCACACCGTGAGGCTTTTTGGAGTTAGCAAGAAAATGTGTGAAAGAATGTTAACAAAACAGAGAGGTGTTGCAGATGTTTATACTTTAGTTCTTGCGCCTGACGATACTGGCAAAGGGATCGAGCGCAGATGAAGGAACGTAAGAAGCATCTGTTTTAACTACCCAGCTTGTAATTTCAAAATGTGCCCATTGTAACTTGAATATTAACATAAACAGATGAAGTGAGCACGTTCCCGGTGCAATGTGGCTGGTCGAGATCTCATTTGTTTGCTGCTGGTTTCGGAGGAAGGCAAAAAAAGAAGAAAAAAAACAGGCGAATAAGAGCAAGGAAAGGAATATCTGTGACACAACATGTATGCTCCTAGATAAACTCCTGCCATCTCGGAGTGCCTTTAAATATTTGAACAGCTTCTGTTAAGTCAAATAAAATTGGTTACCATGAGAAACAAAAAAAGTCTAATGGAATAGTTGAGCACACACTAATGAAAATCCGAATGTAAAATTGTTTCAGAATCATTCGAAGAATTGAATTAGACTGAAAATCTTTTTCATAGCAAGCATAGTAACACGTTTAAACATTTTAGCTTGTGAGATCCTGGAAAACAACACACACAGGACAGAAATAGCAGAGGTGGAGGGGATGTTATCTTACACTCACATAAATTGAAACGTAATTGTCTACTAATGATATTAAAATCAGCCTGTTTTTAGGATTTTTATGCTTGTTGAATGCATTGAGGCATACACAAATAAAATGTGAGATCTTAAAGGACAATGATTCAATGTCCGGAGCCAGTGGTTAAATCAGATGTGGTAACTATGGTGAGAGGTAAAGTTACTTAGCTCCTCACAGACCATGCATATGTGGGTTTCTTTTTGCATAATGGAGATTAAGGAGAAAAGGATTAGAAAATCTAAAGAGAAATTTTGAGCATGAGACCTGTAGCCTTGTTGTGGGAATTAACACTGGGGAGGCTTTTAGAACAGAGGCAGAATGGAAGTAAACACTCTCTTGTAATATATATTGATGATAATTCTAGAAAAGAATCTTTCTGGTTGGGGATATCAACAGCAGCTCACGCACACAGGAATGAAATCAGTCCTCTCCATATTAAAATAATCCACCTGCTCCAACGAAACAAAACCAGAACCCAGCATAGATTTTTACATTGCCAAGTGACAGCTTAAAATCAGGTAAACTCAGATATTGTGAATTACGTTCTTGCAGTATTAAGCAATGTTGATTTATTTGGATTGCATAGCATTCCTATTTTTAAGCATGCATGTGATATGTGTTTAGGATTTATTTTTTTAAAACTTCAAAAATGGTGATCATATGAAGTGGAAAATAAAATGAGAGCGTAGTGTTTTCACTGGTAAATATTGGGGGAGTTTGAACTGCAGCCAGAGAGACTTTGACCCTGTTTCTGATTTTGCCTGAGTTGGGAGGGTTCAGTGTTACCCTGAGCTTTTCAGGGAAGAACTTCAGATGATGCTCAGCGCACAGAGTTATGGGAAGGATTGTCCTGCTTGCACATGGAAATCTTATGTACTGAGAAAACCAACAGAGATACTAATTAGTGATTAGCTATTTGGCATGCTTAGGAAGCAAAAAGGGGAGAGGTCAGGTTTGATTTCCAGTATAGAGGGACCGTTCCCCTATAATAGTGAAAAGTACATTCACTGTGACAGTGCAAAGACATACTGGGGATATGAGGTATGTTCAGCTTTCTAGTTCTAGAAGATAAAGTGCACTGGGGTTTTGACAATATATTAGAAACATCTTCAGTAAAATACTTTTAAGTTCTGAGTTTCCCCTCCTACCTGTTCCCCTGCCCAATATAGGGGTTGAAAACACTTGTCTTCTGAAAAGTCCACAGGGGAACAACCCATAGTCCAGCATAATCTGGACACTTGGTGTTAAAAGTTTTAAGGTGTTTATGGATTTGCTGGGAAACACTTTTAGCTTTTTGTGGGTCATAATCCCACACTCGCCTTTCTCAAGTGTTTCAAGTGTATTATCAGATACCTGTTTAGAGACGGCGTTGACTCTGCGGTGCGATGGTGTGGGATAAAGCTGTGGATGGAACGGGGTCTTTTGGACTTAAGGCAAAATGGTAAATAATAGATCCAACAGCAACGTAATTTACATTTGTGACAAATTGTTCTCACAATAGAAATGATCAACTCAAATTTCATTGGTCATTGTTTTTAAATTGCCATTTCTTGTGAAGCTGTAAAAACTCACTAATTGTATTCTGCCCTCATAGGGAGGAAGAAAAGGAAAATTAATTCCTTTGCTGCTGTCAGTGGACAATATTTTGCCTTTTTTCCTGTTGCTAGAGTTGACTTTTGAATGGAATGGTATATTGTTATTGCATTAATAATGGATCATTATTTCAGGTGAAATTTTTTGTTTATATAAAGATTGCTATTTTAGATTGAAGCAGAAAGCTTCCATAAACTAGAGCAAAATTCAGATATAGCTGTTGATGTGTGACGATTCATTTTGTTGTTCAGTGTATTTTGAAATTGTTTCATCATCCTCCTTTATTAGGATGTACTGTGTTTAAAAGCGATATACTTGATATTTCAGGCACAGGACACTGTGCAACCTAATGGATAGGACAGTGGAATCAGAGCAAATAGTGTTTTCCTCGCCTTGCTATTGGATTAGGGCAAATCAATTCACCTTCCTCTGTCTGTTTTCCATCTATGGAAGGGGTATAATGGTAATTCCTTTTTAAAGTATCTCAATGCCTACTGCTGAAATTTTGAGACAAGCACGATTTGTCTTACAGCAGCAGACATGACCAATGGATGATGGATACTCACGTAATATTTGCATCAGAAGTCATTAAGCATTAAGAAAGCTTAAATCACTGGCGATTTGATAACAAAGTGTTTCCAGAAAAAAAAAAAATCTGAGGAATATCACTGACGAGGTATTTCCAGACTGTTGCTAACTTAGAACTTTTTGAGGTAGCTGAATATCAACTGGCTTCTTAGTACCTTGATGTTGAGTATTGATAGATTATCAATCTCTGTTGTAAAGTTTTGAACAAAAGATGGACCTTGATTGACTTCTCCAACTGTTCTGTTGAGACTCAGCCAGACGTGTGATTTTAGCAGCACCTTAGGATGTTGGGGGAAAAAACAAGATCTCTCCATTTCCCCAGTGAAACTATTTACATTAGTATTGGAGAACCTCTGGCCTTCTCGATTCTATTTGTAGATTGCAAAACCAAGAAATTCAAGACTGAGAATTCCAGTGCAAACAACTCTGTTTGTGCTCCATCTCAAACAGCTGAGTAGTTTCACTGAAGTCACTGCGTCTACCAGCTGGATTCAAGTTTACAGTATTTATTTTGGGCTTCTTTTGAGTGTGGTCATGGCAATTCTCTAATGCAATGTGCATGTCATATGAAGCTGTGTAAATTGGTTTCAGGTACAATAGCTTAATGCTGAAAAACTGTGAAACTAAGTTTAGAAAGAATTAGAGCGAACTGTCAGCCTGTACAATTTATTCATCACAGTTCACAATAACACTTATTTGTGACTTGCCAAGGACTGATCAGTTTAATCAGTTGCCAGAGAGGAACACTTAAATATTACATTTGTTGGTAAAATTTAAGAAATCGTAATTTGAAGTACAAGTTGCATCTTAAATGTCTACAGTTTCCTTCATGTGTTACTCTGCTTCAATTATCTACTGATACCTATATCTTTGTAGATAGAAAAGTATTTTCTTACTGAAAATAGCCATTTGATGTTTTCTGTTCTGGGATATAGCCGAAACAGCCCCAAACACTTCTAAAAATATACTTTGTTGTTCAAAGATTTGATTCAAAGAAGAACTTTAGAATCTTAAAAACAAATTTCTCCTGCAGTTTTCCATTTGACAGGAATATTTTTCTTCATCTGGAGTACAAGCCAATATGGCTTAGTTTGTAAAATTTGTTTATACAGTGGTATTTTCTGTCTACACAGTGCCTGGAATGTGTCTTAGCACATAAATAATAGGATAAATAAAAGTTTTTGTATCCAAACAGCTTCTGTTTATGTTTCTCAGTAAGAAGTGTATGTGTGTGTGTGAAGAATTCTTTTAACTATGAGAAACTGAGTGTGTGATTTATCTAGTAAATTATGTCATCTGTTAGCTTGGTAAATCTTAGAGCATCAGCTGCATGACAGTTTTGCTTTAGAACAGGAAAGATGAGGTGGATTTCTGTGGTAATCATTATAACTTATGCTACTTGCTAATGTATTTCTCTATCTTTCTCAAATAACTGTGCTTGGGCTTTGTAGAGGAAAGTTAACCCGTGAGACTGGTGTGAACTGGTAATGCCTGTGCAGATGGGAATATCTTCCCTGCCTTTGCAAGGAAATAATGATGGTTTGGAAGCTTTTCATGCCTTCTTTTTGTAGATCCTTCATCATTTCCCTGCTTCGGTTCTTGATGTGCCTCCAGAAAGAGTTCGGCATGGCCTTGTCTCATATCTCCTCTTAAACTGTCAAATGTATTTGTGTGCCCTCTTCTTTTTGGTACTTTATGCTGCACCGTGACAGACAAATAGAGATAGAACTTGGTATTTAAATAATATATTTTTCTAAGTACTTTAAAGCATAGTATCTTTTTGTGAACATCCACTCTTCTTTCATCCTCCATTTCTGCAAGGAGGGAGTGAAATCAGTGTCATAGTAATTCCTGCTTTTCCGTGTAAATGATGTGGATTTAATCTAATGCAGTTAGTGTATCATTCCTCAGGCTGGCTGGTAGAAATAAATATGAAGAACAAAGTCCATGAGATCCTTCAATGTGAGCGGAGAGAGAAGGTGACCAGTGGAGTTCAGGCTGTGGGACACGGTCGATGTGTTTTCCCTTAATGCTGGCACAGAAATTAAAGATCCTGTTTACTTTTTAGGGTCAAAGTCTCTGGGAAAGATTCTCTGGAGAAAAAACTGCCATTTCCCATTCTACTCAATAACTGTGGGACAGGAAATTAGTTTTGCAGATTTTTACCTCCTGGGAAGTCAGATTGAAGAAAGTAAAGATTGTGGTAGAGTCATTGCACCATAAAAGCTAAGCAGATTAAGTCCTTTAATCTATTTAAGATATACTGTATTCCTTTCAGCCTCACATTGTTATACTGGTGAAGATGTCAAAACCAAGGTGATCTATTGGTCTCTGTGGGATCAATTACAAATTTAACTTTTCTTATCCTGACGTGACTATATCAAAATAAACATACTTGCATCCTGATCATATATCAAGGTTTCTGGACCTTATCGATACTTATTTGGAATAAGACTTAATTAAATCTGTGTCACATTGCTAAAAACTTGTATGGAGAAGATTGCCTGTTCCTGCTGTGACTGGGGAAGCGGTAGAAACCCGGAGAGGACAAGAAGCTACCAGCAGAGTGCACAAGTTGTAACAACAGTTTCAAGTTTGTAATTAGCATTGAACAACAAAATTAGTAGATACATAGGTAAATATGGCAGGTATTTTAAGCACTCTTCAATGTCATTCTAAGTTTTGGATTCTTGCATTTGATTTTCAGCTATTTTATTCTGTATTTGACTATTCCTTTACCTCTGTTCCTCATTATTTTTTTCAGTGTTTATGGTTGTTTGATAGTGTTTTGCCCTGCAGTGTAGTATATTCTAAATGTTTATATATACAGATATATATATATGTGTTTAGTTTTGTTCTGATTTAGAGCCTGTTGGTGATAACTTTGCCTACTAGTCATGAGCTTCCCAGAAATGCCAGTAAGATTTTCTGTTCCTTTGTGTTTATAGATGGAGCAATGTCTGAATTAGGTAAGAAAAGGCACAGCAGTCTGGTCTTGAGTTGATTCACGGGTTGTCATTGTCCAGATCCATCCTGGGAGAAATAACTCCGTTAGCAAGCCTGGAGATGTAAGTGGGTGTTTTCTGATTATTGGGCTATATAGGATAAAGTGCTGAACTGAGCCTTCTCCTGGCATAGGGGCAGCATGTTTTAATGAGAATTATGAGTACAGTCTTGAAAGTTCCTCGGTGTGTTTATGTTCACTTCAGTCTCAAGAAACAACTTTTTGTCAGCTGTTTTCTATCCCTAAGCTTTGATTTTGTAGACATTTTTCCATCATAGTAATAATAATCAGAGTATTTTCAGCTGGAGATCCTCAAATTATATTGATGGAGGTAGAGTCCAAAATCCTTTCCAGTGCTTGGAGAAATGCAGTGACCTGTTCTGACCATTGAAAGCCAAGGCTGAAGTGCTCAGAGCACCATGCTGGGGATTTTTTTCCGTATGTTTTGGAGCAGCGTGAACAGTTGGACTGGTGTCATTTTTAGAAGCCACTTGTATGAGTGACAGCCATTTCCATAATGTGGTTTACTGTGAATTCTGACAATGTCACAGTTAGAAATTAATATTTGAGAAGAAATAATCTAGACGTGGAACAGTAACTTGTTTAATACCAAATGTCTATTTTTCAACTTTTCTTTAGAGTACCTGACCTTCATGATACATTTAGTAGCTTTGTGTTATAAAAAGTGAAGGATTTTGTGCAGACTCTTAGCTGGAGTGTTCAGACTGGGATAACTTTGTATCCTGAAAGGTCCTAATTTCATCATTTGTCTTTAACCTTTAATTACTAAAACAGGTTACCATTTACCGTCTTTGTAAATCGATTCACAAGGGGCTTTTTTAGAGATATAAGCCTTAATTTCTAAGAGTATGCCCACTGCTTGCTTTTCTAAATTTGTAATTGGTGTAAAATTGGTCTTAGTTGTCTGTAATCAAGCTTGTGTAGTTCTGGAAGAAGTAATTGTGTGTATGTGTTGAAGTCAATGAAGCCAACGTGTACCTGAAGTTGCCATGAAGGCTTTTTTTGAGCCAATGGTTATTTATTGTAAGTATAGAAAGCCTTTTATGTTAGTAGGCTGTTACCCAATGCTAATTTAAAATGACAATCACTATTGTTGCAAGCAGTAACCATTGAATATGCAATAAAAACATCCAGACCAGACTATTAACTGCGAAGTGGCTTAAAATATGCAGTGCAGATATTAATTTGTCCTATCAACTTGAGAAGTTGGTCCTACAGTATAGAACCTATCTGGTGGTGTGGTGTTGTTTTGGGTTTTTTTTGCTATTAGCACTCTTTATGCTTTAGAGCCTTGAAATGAAAGGCGTGATGTAAACAATAAGTATTGTAAAGATCAGGTAATTTTAATATGTTTTTTTTTTAAGAGGGATTTGTAGAATTCTGGCTTAGACTTGGTGCACTCTGATAGCAAAAAAATTATATGTATTTCATAAGCTTGGGATTGCTGTAAAATTTTAATTTAGGAAGTGTTATGCCCACCTACTTGTCAAGATAATTGATTTCTCTTTATACTAATAGCCACATTATTTAGTTTCACCACTGTGAAAGTTTTACACAATTTGCGGTCTGATTCAGTATTTCTTAGAGTTGGTGTTCACATGGGTGTCAAGACTGACAGTAAAAATAGGACTTATAAAAAGACTAGGATAAGACATTAGATTATAATTCAACATTCCATTTTTGTTAGTTGTTCGACATCTGGATACGTACCTCTGGGTAGGATAGTTAACTTGAGATTTAAAATTTAAACTGAATTTAGTTTTCATTTAATGGAATAAAATATTGGCACATTAACAATTACTATACAGTAACAAAGAAACTCTTTTATCATGTGTATGCTAATTCTCTAAGAAAGACTATAGTTCTTTCATAAAAACTTTATGAGTAATGAAACTAGTATATTTAGAAAATGAGTAATATATGGGGTTCTAACAAATAAATGATGGATCAAAGAAGGTGATTTCCAGCAGTATATTCTTGTCAAATGCCCATGTGTCTATTAAACTTTATGGGTGCAGCTTCTCAGTAGAATAAGCAAACACCCTGTCCCTCTTTAGTCTTGCTACCAAAATATATAACATTGCATTCAACGAAAAATATTTTACATTGTTGAAAGCAAACATGCCACAGCAATGGACAGTCGCGTGTCCCAGAGCAGACTTTGTGATGAAGGTTTCCATCTTCAGCATTGCCTCTTGAGTAATTAGGAACGTTATGCTAAGTAAGCATTGAGGGAATTTCTACTACAGTTCTTGTGTGGGAAAAGAATTTGTCCTGTTGCCAATTGCGAAACTCAGATCTAACAAGAATCTGGAATTTGAATTGACAGGCCAAAAGCTTCCATTGTTTGAGTTTTCACAGAACCTGGTACAACCTGAAAAGGGACTTCAGAGTTTTATGTTTACACAAGTGTGTGCTAAATCCTGTGTGAGATTAACCTATCTGGAATATATATTTAACCTGGTTATAATGCCTTATTACAGAATCTGAGACTGGTTGGGGTTGAAGGGACCTCTGGAGATCATCCAGTCCAACCCACCTGCTAAAGCAGGTTCACCAGAGCAGATCACACAGGAAGGTGTCCAGGCAGGTTTGAATGTCTCCAGAGGAGACTCCACAGCCTCTCTGGGCAGCCTGTTCCAGGGCTCTGGCACCTCACAGTCAAGAAGTTTCTCCTCATATTCAGATGGAACCTCCTGTGCTTCAGTCTGTGCCCATTGCCCCCCATCCTATCATTGGGCACCACTGAAAGGAGTCTGGTCCATCCTCTTGACACCCACCCTGGAGATATTTATAAACATTGATGAGATCCCCTCTCAGCTTCTCTTCCCCAGGCTGAACAGCCCCAGCTCTCTCAGTCTCTCCTCATAAGAAAGGTGCTCCAGACAACTATTAAACCTAGTTATAAACCAGTTTTCTGTTCTATTGGACACTGAAAAAGAAAAAAAAAAAAAAGTGTATCCCTGAAGAGTCTGTCAGAGTATGAAACACAAAACAGAAGATGGATTCACACAAGCAGCAGTTAAGTAACTGTAGCAATTACCAGAAAGTTCTCCGCAAGCCTGATGTGTGGTGCAGATGAACTGTAGTGACACTTGGAAGTACAGCCAACGTGCCATGGATGTGCTGGGCTGACTGGCAGGGAGAGGGTGTCTTCCATGGGCCCTGGGGACTGAAAGAGAGAGTGCAGGTGAGATGATGATAGGCTGGAGTCTCCAAAACATCTGCCTTTATTTTTGTCATACTGGTAAGAAAGAAGATTCAGCCTTGTTGATGTCTGTGTACCCCACAGAGGCTTAGGGAGGAATGTTTCAATGGATCTTTCTGCTTTTTCAGGGCAAAAGGTGCCCTATAGCAAGTTGTGTAGTCAGGTGATGGTCTACAGGACTTTTCCTCTTCTCCAGAGAAAACATCTGGCATCTCTTCAACTGCTTTTAGTGCTGGAGCTCTAAACTTTCCAGTCTTTGTCTTTTCCCTTCCATGTGGTGTGTGGATGGATTGCTTGCTGAGACCTAATACCTGTTCAAGGAGAGCAGAAAATTCACTGAGCCTGGAATTACAATTATGCATTGAAACAGTGAGAGTTGGCGCATCGTGTCCTCCCCAGTGAGAAGTCTTCTCCATTCATTCTTTGCATGGCTTTTCTCTAGTTAGTGATAGTTCTTTGATTTTTGGAAGCCCCTTTTCTGGGGGGGATATGGGAGAGTGTTTTATTTTGCAGGGCAAGAGGCAGCCTGGAAGTGCCACCCTATTTTTGTGGCTGCTGTCTATCAAACTAGGTATGATTCCCTTTTACAGCTCTTTTTGACTGAGGATTTACTATTGCAAAAAGATTTGAAATATATTACTGATCATTTGCATTTTCCTATTTTTGCTTTCTAAACACATGCCTATAAAGACAGACTTCGTGATGTAGATTTTTTGGAGATGTATAAGATCAATAATGTATAATAATAAAGCATTTTGGACACAGTTGTGCTTGATATGAGGTGTTATGACAGGTGTCTCACAATTTGGTGTTAAAGAAATATCTGGTGTTGACCCAAAAAACATTTAAAAAACAATTTCTGAATTTAGCAGGGAGGGGACAGAGAGGAAAGGGAATAGAAAGAAGACTGAACTTAGTCAACCTTGTTAAACCCTATAATATACTTCATGTGTAAAAGCAAAATAACCAAAAGAGGGATGCCGTTGGTTTTCAGTTCTCTGGGTTTCTAATGTAGACCATCTTCATTATGGGGCACTGCATCCATGGATGTTGTGTTAAGAATTATACTATGATATTCAAATTATTAAGCAACATAACTTTTTGCTTTGAGTGTTTGAGTGAGTTCTGGAACAGGAGGAGAAAGGAAATTTGTTCCCTCCCCCATCTGGTTTTGGAGGATGAGGTTCGCATTTGATTTTGTAACATTGAAACAACCATTACATTTAGTTCTAATTCTAGATCAAATTTAGGAAGATGGTTGATTGTGGGCATGCTCTTTAGACAGATACACGCTTCTGCGGGAAAAAGTGCTTTTTTAGTGAGAAATTGATACTGAAGATCCTGAGATTCTTCTTTGGTCAATGAAAAAAAAGAATTCCAATGAACTCTCAGATGTTCCAGAAGTTTGTGTTAAAACAAGACTCTCATATCCCAGAAAGGGCTTGGAGCTCTGGGCTGAAGTGGTTGCTGCTTTTGTGTGATATAAATCTCAGTACTTTGAGAGCAGTAAGAAAATGTGTGATTTAAAGATGACATCCAATTTTTTTTCTTCGAGATTCAATTTGTTATATAAAACTATTGTCATATCTGATGCTGATCAACTCATAGGTTTAGGTGATGGTCACATTTATAGGGGGTGTCTTGCATTCTGCATAGCTTTCTGTGGCTTTAATGGATTTGGATTATAGTCGATGAACTCCAAAGATGACGTAGACCTGAAAGGTAAAGCAGTAACTGCCACCTCTGTCTTACATCTTAGGCAGCTTTACAGCACAGTAAAACACTGCCAGGCATTATAAAACGTTGTTAACATCTGCCTGGTATTAAAACATATCACTGGTACTGTGGTGGCTCATTCCTTTTAAAGCTGCACGTTGCTTCGTCCTTGCATTGCAATGTGTGGGGGATCATCAGTGATCTGGAAACGTGGTGTTGTGAGTCACAGTATGGCCAGGTGATCACTGGGACAAAATTGACATAACTCATTTAGGATTCCTTTATATTCCTTCTCAGTTTAATTTTACAAGATTTATTTGGTTTTTTTTTAACAACTAGAAATAAATTGTGCACTTCGCCTTCTGATGTGTTTTCTGGTATTGCCTGTTAGTGTCCAAAAATACAGGGCTGAATACTGGTGAGAAAACAAGTGAGGTGTTGAGGCAAATTGTTTTTAATGTCTGGCTGCCATAAAGTACTTTTCTCAGCTAGAACAGACAATAATTAGACCTGTTATTTAGAGACCACATTTTCAGTTTTGGTGGCTTAAGATATGGAAATTATCTACCAAAAAAGTTTTCAGTTTTGCTTTAAGGAAACTTGGTAGCTTTTTCTATCACTGTATGATGGATTACTTGAAGAATTATCTTAAAAAATAACAGCTGCTTTCTGTTTTTATTTGGGTCAGATGTTTTTCTAATACAGCATGTTTGATGTTGAGATAAAATTAAGGAAATTAATCCGTACTTGAAGAAATGTCTTTCTGTGAAGTGACATCGAGTAATACAGCATCAGTACAAGTACTTTATGGTAAGGGAAGGTGAGCAATGAGAGTAAGAGGGTGCTTGCCAGTGTGATACTTATATGAGAAAAAGCATCTGGCTTGTCACTTTGCTCATGATTTTATCAGTGAAAGTTACTGATAAGATTGTGACAAATTATTTCACCTGTGATGTTGTTGAGGTTGGCTAAAATATTGAGAGCAAGAGGCTCTTTAATCTCTTGTGTTCGCCTTTATAAAATGTTTGTTTGGCTTGGGGTTGTTCTAGGATTCTTTCAATATTTTATTTTTTATTTCATGGTACTCCATTTTACTCTGCATTTCATTGCAAGTAGCAAGATATTAAATTGTATTACACTTTAAAGTGTATTAAATTGCCACACATATCCAAGTCTTGGAAAACCTGACTTGGAAGGGGAAATAGAAGGACTAATGAGAGTTCAATCTGAAGAGAAGGTTGCTAAGGATGGACATAACAACTTTCAGGTGTGCAAGAGGTTTTTGTACAGTCGTGGTGGAGAGTACAAGAAATAATGAACTTAGACCACAGCAAGAGAGGGTCAGGTTGAACTTAATTAAAATCAAACCACCAGGTTAGGGGTTTTTTTTTAAGCATATTGATACAGAAACTCTGGGATCAGCTGCCTGGAAATCCTGCACAGTCTGTGTTATCTGAGACCTTAAGCTCCAGTTTAGACAACGTTTGTCAGGAATGAGACAAGTGTAGATGGTCCAGGCTTGGGAAAGGAGCTTTCAGAGACCTTTGGAGCTCTCCCTTCCAGTTCTTTTTCTATGAACCCAAGAATAAAATAGAGCAACCGTGAAAAGTTTCAGTACCTCTCACTGTTTGTTTTTTTTTTAGATTGTGTTTTTTAATGAAAGCAATGTAACTTCAAGTCATATTTTTGTTTGTTTTTCACAGATATTCTTGGGCAGTTTGCTGTCAGCAATAACTAGTACATTTAACTACCTCTCACTATGAAGCTATAAGAACTATATGCTATGGGCTAGTTTGCTAAGATTCCAGTTGTCTGTTCATTTCCAAGTGTTGTTTAACACTCTCTGATGTATGCAAGGACATTAGTATGCAGCTGTTTGGGAGCACCAGTCAATGAGTTGGTGTGGTCTGTCTTTCGTTTTTCGTCACTTTTGAAAAATCTCTTTTTGGAACGTGCCAGCTTTTCCTGTTCTGCCATTTGGCTCTAAAGATACGAGACACGGCTCTGGAGCGATTCCATCCTGTGGGTTTTTTAATCTGGTGTGGCCTGCTATTTTATGAACTCTCCAAGTGCGTTTGTGCAAATGCTTATTCAGCCCTTGTGAGTTTATTCATGACTATATCGCTAAAGCATTTGGGAGTTCATTATGTTCATGCTTCCACATGAATGAAGCTGTTTTCTCTTAAAGTGGAGTTTTTAAAGAATTTTCTTCTTAATTTCCAGAGCTGTTTGACCTACTGTTATGTAATTTTGCAATTACTACTTTTGCAATAAAAGCTCAGCTTTTATGTACCTTCTCGTTTGGCCGCATGTGCTGATTTAGATGGGAGAATCTCCAGGAGACGTGGGTGCAAATTCAGGTGCATGGACCAGGTTCCACCCTCATTGTTTTCACCCTTTTACAATATGGAAGTGTTTGAGAGTCCATTGGTTTTTATTTTGGGGGGAGTTTCTCCCCTTCCAGCCCCCTGAGAATGAGAGATTTAATGAGAAAATCTTAGTGTACTCCCAGCATAGTCTTAATCAAGTGTAGTAAACCAAATAAGACTCTTGAGGAGGATGAACATGTTTACTGTGCCCAAAAATTTGGTGGTTAGATTCATCTGTTGTTTGTCCATAAAGACAATTCTGTCTACAGGTTTAAGGCTGATGGATATTTTCGTGAAGGAGGGGTTATTTCATGGTGTGTCTGGACAAACAACCCAAAGTTATGCTGGAGAGCAGCAGCTTCTCTTTTATTCTTCGTGGCCTGAGCGAGTGGTTCATGAGATGTAATTAAGTTGGATCTTGAGAGGCCCACCTGCAGAAATAGTCTGAAATTGGTCAAATGAACTTTTAATTAAAGCAGGCACCCAGTAATGACTCCTTTGTTTAATTTAAGGTTTTATCTAGTGCGAATTTGCTCTCAAAAGACCTTCGTTGTTGTTGTTTTTACAGTAGATTTGCTTCAAAAGTGTCTGGGTGGAAATTCATTTTTAAAAAAAATCAAACTTTTGATGTGGAAATACTTAAATGTTGTTCAGACTGTGCAATTTGAACTGTTTCTTAATCCAAAGTTTTAATAAGACTGTTTCCCAGCTTCTTTTCAATGGCCGATTGGCAGCTAAATTCTTAGGAATTCATGGGAATGAAACATTTTTGGTACTCTCAAACCTCCTCCGTCTTTGTCTGCCTCTTCCTCAGGGTCAAATTCTATAAAGCTTCCTTTTGGATCATTTGAAGAACTGTCTGCTTTCTGTTGCCAAAACAGCCCATGGAAACATGGCAGCGCTTCATGTGGTTCTGAAATCGAAAGGACGGCCGTGTGGAATGTGCGGCGTTAGCACGGCAGGGACTGAGATTCGTTTCGTTGTTCCTAAATTAAAACTGATTTATGCGCACAGAAGCTACTAAAGCTTCTAGGATCTCTTAGATATCTCTTTTTTTATTCCTCTTGCTTTGAAATTTCCATAGCAGAAAGCATGTTTCTAGATAACCAAACAGGTGCAACCATGGAACCAAGAAATCTTAAAGATAAATTTGTAGAATGCCCGGAAGCTTCCCCTAAAATCATGTGGGTTTCCTTAGCAGCCTGTCCAAGTTCAGAAATGGATCTGGGCTTCTAATCTTGCATTTTGTCAAGGGCTGGTGCGTTCTGTTGATCTCATTCATTATTACAGACTATTCTGTAGATGGATCTAAGTGGTGCTGTGGCTTGAAAACTGAGTTCCCATGAAGTCCACCACACCATGTTTTGCATTCCTTTCTGGCTTGTTCCAGACAATGGCTCTGTGTTGTGGTAAATTTGTGATGTTCATTAACTAGAAAACAAAATAGGCAAATAACACACAAAGAAATGATATGCAGAAATTCTTGTGCTATTTTTTGGGGTTGTTTGACCCCCATTAAATCATGTGAGGCTACTGCATGATTTCTGAAGATCACCCCTGTGGAAAGAATTGATGTCACTTAAACCAAACTAAGATGTGGGTGGTGTTACTTTGTTGTTCACTTTGTCTTTTTTGTTACTGTTTATGTTGCAGTTGAACCTCTTTAGTATATTAAAACCAAACCAAGAATATATACATGTAGCAACTGAATGTGAAATTACAGCTTATGTTGTTTCACTCCTGTTCTGGAGAAGCTGGCAAAGAGAACTTGCAGACTGTTTTGTAAATGTTCTTGCATGTTGTAATTTAAAATAATGAGTATCTTATTGTATTACTAGAATTGCCCATAAATTTACCTTCCTTGTTTTTCATTCTCAGTGTGTACATTGCTACAGGGAAACTGCAGGACCAAGTATGCTGAGTCTAAGAAACATTTATTAAATTTTCCTTTCTGTGATTAAAATCTGACTAATTCCCAAGTTATTTAAATTCAGGTTTGAACATATATTTTAATAAATAGATTTTCATTTTTTTGGATAAATGAGGAGTACTTTGTATACCAGAATCTTTTATAGTTTAAGCATTTGGAGTACATAAGTATTTAACACTAAGCAGCCTTATGAATTAGTTGTTTTTAAAGAGGAGGAGAAAGGAGGAATCTCAGAGAATGCTTTAATTTGTTTTGTACTTTTCTCTCACTCTGAAATATTTAGGATGGTAGCACTTTGATATGAGAATGATACATTTTTTTTCCTGAAAAGGAATTGAGAAAATAAAACTCAACTATCCTAAAAACATCTGTCAAGCATTTTCCTACTTTTTTAGTCTCCTAGGAAATGGAATTGTAGGAGCTCTGAAGAAGGCGAATTGTCCTTCCATTGGTGACCAGTAAAAGAGGTTTAGAGTCAACTCAGCACAACGAGAGCAATAAACGAGAGAATAAACAACTCATGAAACTTTGCGATACACTTGCTGCTTTCTGGAAGTACCTAAACTATATGAGAAGCATTTGGACATTCAGGTCTGTAAAAAGCTGGCTGTCAAGGTTTAAGGCAAGGCGGCAATAAACCGTGGCAGGTGCTCCCTGTTATCCCCTCATTTCCTGCCACCCCTTTCCTGTAGATCGGAAAGATGATAAGAGAGATAAGGGGAAAGGAAGAGAGACTTAGACTTCAAGTTGGAGAGTTTTAAGGGGTTTTACTAATGCTACTAATAAATAGAGAATATATCTACAAAATATACAAAACCAATGTCAAGTGCTGGATGTGGAGTTGGCGTCACTCCAGCAGCTGCAGCTCAGGCCCCGGAAGTCACGGGCGGGACTGCACAGCAAAGCGTAACCTGGCTGCAGGATGCAGGGCCTGAGGCCTGTGGATCACAGACAGACAGACAGACAGGGGCCTCTCTAGATGCCGGCCATGGTTGAAGAGAGAGTGACCCTCGTGACCACCCTCTTATATAGGGGGCATGACGATTATGGGATGGAATACTTCCGCTGGTCAGTTCTAGTCACCTGTTCCGTCCACCCCTCCTCAAACACGCCCCTCTCACAACGGAACGTGGGAAAACTTATCGGTCTTTCTTGGCTACCATAGTAATAAATCTAAACACGAGCTTCTTCAGCATTCTGTTGGTCTCTTATCAGCACCGAGTACAGCATCCTAGGAAAAATATGCAGGCTAAAGCTCAGAAAAGTACAGCCACCCAGAAGAACTGAGCTGAAAGGAAAATCAGTAAAAGAGAACCGGTCTTGTTTTTAACAAAACCAGGACACTGGCTAACAAGTGGTGTGTCTCCGTATTTGCAATACTGAGATTACTGTTTGATTGCTCATTATTTTAATTGCAGTGAGTAAAGTGATAACAAACTACCAAAAAAAAAGAAAAGAGTGCAGACTTGAATGCCGTTTATTGATTGCCAGACATGAGCGGAGGAGCTGATCTGATTTACCATACCAAAGGTTGAACAAAGCGATGGAAACAGCAGGCTGGAATTCTTTCCAGTATTTCAAACAAACATCTTTTGTTTGGAATACAGCTCAGTCAGAGATTTTGCTGTTCAAAAAAAAAAAAAAAGGAAAATGAAAAAGCCTTAATTTGTTTTAAAAAGAAATTTTGTAGCTTGGTTATTAATATCACCTATATGATATTGTCGGAACAAGCAGTTTGTGTCTAACAAATCCGTCATAAGCATATTAGCCATGTGTTAATTTTATACTAGTGTGGGGTTTTACAACTAAGAAAACAAAGGATTTTTTTTTTTTTTTAAAGGCAACTTAAAAATTGGCATTAAAATGAAAATGCATATGGAATTAGAAATATGTAAATAATGTTTTCAAGAATTCCATGGAGAAAGTACTTTTCCATCTCAAAAGGGGGTGAGGACAATGGAGTGTATCTGCAACTGAGGAATGATTGAAAAAGGAGGAGAGTTGTTCAGGCTTTCCAGTGCTTGTCAGAAGTGTGGGATGGTTGCTTTGGGAACTGTATCTGCTCATTAGTTTATTGGAATTTGCCCCAACCCCAAGTATTTTGATCACAACCTGGAAAAAGTATCGCATGCAAATACAAACCTCAAAAAGGCAGTAAAGAGGTTCTGGCTATGAACTCGTAGCCCAGTAAAATGCTGTCAAAATAAGAACAAAGGAGTTGAAAATAACAGTAATGTCAATCTTTCAGTTACTTAACTGTTCCCATTCCCAGTGAGAAGGTCACACACTATATCGAGACCAGGGGAAAAGAAACACACGGTGGCAGGACTCAGGGAACACTGTCCTGGTGCTGCAGATGGAAAAAACACAATCTGATGTTCTGTTCCCCCGCATCCTCCACTGAAGTCTAATTGCTTTTGGCTGTATGAACTTTACTAATGAGTTAAACTGTGCTTAAGAAGTGTTTGTTTTTTTCGGTATGGTGTGGGGTTTTTTTCTCTTATCTAATAAAACCCCATTGTTTCAGTGCCGTGTTCCACCGTGCGTTCCTGCAAACAGTCGCATCAGCATAGCTGGGAGTATTTATGGAGTGATGCCCTAAGGCCTGGTCTTGTTGCCCAGAGACAATTTATATCTGTTTGTTTTGTCGTGTCAGTCCAAAGTTGTCACTGTCCATGTCGCATGTGCCTACCATGGCAAATCAAACTTTTCACTATCAGAAATATTCCGTGTGACAGAATATTTATTTCTTCATTTTAAAAAAAGGGTGCTGGGGGGCTCGGCGAATGTGTAGTACGTATTAAAATAAGTTGCGAAGTTTCTAAAGTAAAACCCTCAGAAACTGGTAAATGTTAGAATTCTGATAAATTGCATGTGCTCTTCACTGTGATGGCACCTTTTATTATGCATCTATATATTCTATTGTCAACAGGATTTCTGCCTTAGTGCGCGGGAGGTGTCATTTCTTGTTTGTCCTTGGTTTCTGTGCAGCCTGTTTGTGGAAGTCTGTCAGTCTGGCCTGTAAAAGGGTCAGTGCAAAACTGGTGAAAGGTGTTATTACCTCTGAGCTCCTTTGCCTGCAAAAACTGGAATGTGTGTGGTTTTCCAAGAAGTTCTTGTGGATCGCTCTGTTCCTTAGGAAAGCAGCAACGGTGGGGATTAGATTTAAAATCAGAAATTCTGTTTCCTGGGGAAATGAGATGGGTTTTCTTCCTTTTCCTGATGCAATGTGTGACCTGATCCAACTGCCGAGCGTCTCCAAGAGGGGAAATCCCATTCCCCATCCTGTAGCTGTATCATTTTTCCTCTTTTGCATCAAATCTGCTTGCCAGACTGCCTGACTAACTAGTCTAGCTCACTAACTCAGCAGGAGCTGATAGTTTTTTGTGGTTATCTTAGTTTTATTTTCTTTGGGATACATTGATTTGTTGGACAGTCAGAAACCAAGCGGTACCGCAACGAGTGGAATCTCTTGTGTGGAAGAATGGAGGAAAAGAAGAAAAATCACTGTAATTAGCAGCAGCAAGCTATTAGGTCAACTTACTGTCTTTGGAATGGTCATTGGAATGATCTGGTGTACTTTAACATGGCTCTTGAGTATTTGACTATATGAATCACTGCTCAATACCACGTCCTTTGAGGAATAAGCTCTAGGAATCTCATATTGGCTACTTGACGTCATTTAACACTTTTGATCTCAACTTCTTCATGCCTTAGTTTGCAGATTGGAAAATACCCCTCCTTCACCATACGCATTTTATGAGAAGAAATGAATGTATGAGTGCTCAGGTATTACAGTGGAAAGTACCAAAGAAAAGCACATTAGGAGTTTCTTTCTTCAGAGCAGGATTTGAATAGTGTTCAAGGAACAAATTCTTGCTGAATAAGGCAGGATCTCTCTCATAATGTTTCTTTGCATCTAGAAAAATGCAGAGCATGATACTTTCTAATTTTAGTGTTTTCTAACTTTGCCATGCCTGATTTTGCACCCTTAATCATGTTCATTTAATCTGATTTGTGTCAAGTAACTTTTCAATAAAATGTAATTGAAAAGACACACTAAGAACAAGCCTTAAAACCAGAATTTGGTATACATGTATTAACCATGTTATTTTTCGTAGTCAATATGTTTAATGTGCACTTTAATATAAGCTATGCAAAATGCTAGGGGTTCTTTTTTGAATAGTAGGTCTTTATTGATTCTTTAGTCATCTTAATCACTTATCTCCTTAATATATAGGTGCTAAATATGAGATTTTTCAATAAAACTGAACAATATAGAGCTAGAATTAAAATAACTAAAAAATTGTGCTATAACCAGTGGTAAAGTGATTTCAAATAGAAGTTTCATAACCAGGAAGCTATCTCTTGACTGTTTACAAAAATCAATTTAAGAAGTTTTTGCAGGATTTTGTACTTGATGACAAAATCGTGAAACTAAGTAGGAGAGAATGCAGAGTAAAACCGCACTCAATTTTTGTGCTCACTCTTGTTCGTTTAGTCCCCATCTCTTCTCCCCCTGCTTTAATTTTGGATTCTCATGCTCTTAAACCCAGCGCTTCTGCTGGGTTTACTCTCCCTCTGGGGTTACTCACCCTGAGTGAAGTTCCGGCTGTCACAGCTGCCCAGGACGTGTTCCTCTCGTGCCCAGCCTGCTGCGCCAGCCCCGTGCATTGGATTTCCAATAATTTGAAAGGCAGAGATACTCAGAGTTATCGCTGCTCACCAGACGTTTTGCCACCTTCTGTCTGGATGTTCTCTGGACAAGAGGTTTTCAGGAGGTTACCAATCACAGAATGTCAGGGATTGGAAGGGACCTCGAAAGCTCATCCAGTCCAATCCCCCTGCCGGAGCAGGAACACCCAGATGAGGTTACACAGGAAGGTGTCCAGGCGGGTTTGAATGTCTGCAGAGAAGGAGACTCCACAACCCCCCTGGGCAGCCTGTTCCAGGCTCTGCCACCCTCACTGAGAAGAAGTTTCTTCTCATATTTAAGTGGAACTGCCTGTGTTCCAGTTTGTACCCGTTGCCCCTTGTCCTACTATTGGTTATCACCAAGAAGAGCCTGGCTCCATCCCCCTGACACTCACCCTTTACATATTTATAAACATTAATGAGGTCACCCCTCAGTCTCCTCTTCTCCAGCTCCAGAGCCCCAGCTCCCTCAGCCTTTCCTCACACGGCAGATGCTCCACTCCCTTCATCATCTTTGTTGCCCTGCGCTGGACTCTCTCCAGCAGTTCCCTGTCCTTCTGGAACTGAGGGGAATCCAGCCGCTCCTTTGAAAAGTAACCCTAAACCACTTCTTTCTTTGGCCAATATTTTTGATCCACCAGAAATCTATCAAGAAATAGTTTAAGAATTGTAACTCCCTACTTCAAATTGATTAAGCACATTTCCTGTTGCAAACATTAATTATAAAGGAAAATCAGTTTGAACTCTTGACGTTCTGTAGTGTGTAACTGCTGTAACTGGACGCTACCAAGAGACATAGTCATAAAGAGAGGATTCCAGCCAGAGGAAGCAAATGCTGATTCTTAATGCTGATTTTTCAGCAATCTTCTGTAGGCAAATCTATGTTTTCAGAGCCTGGATGTCTGGAGTGTATTCTATAATGCTGAGAGGTTAAGTTTAAGTTTTGCCTTATTCACTGGAGAAATAGTAATTCATGTCTGAGACTTGTACAAAGTCCCGGATAGCATAACAGAGAGACTGATCCAGCAATTCAGGCGTAACAGATGGCAGAGTTTCAGGAATGGAATGAAAATCAAAGTGAGATTATACACTAGGTATAAAGTACATCTGAAGATTTGCTGAGAGGGAAAACAGTAAGAAGTGCTTCAAGGGTCACTATTGGGCACATTTAAGAGTTTGCTTTTTGAAGCTCCTTAGTGGTGTGATGGTTATTCTATAATAGCGTTCTGTGGGATTAAACTGTATTCCTCTGTGCTCTGATCCTTGCTTTGATAGCAGATCATTTGGGGAGGATGGGAGGGTGAGAGAAATGGGGTTCTCTACCTTTAACTCTTCTCTAATTGTACCAAGGAGTTACAATATCATACTGTAAACAGAGAAGTACAATAGAGAATAATAGTGTAACGTAGTAGAATAACAAAAGCCGTGTTTACATGGGGAATACTTTGAAATAGCAGTCCTTGACTAGCAATCCCAATTATTTTCTGCACAGCTGCTCACATTCCAGAAAAAGAATGTCTTGTTTTGGATTCACTTCATGCACTTCAACAGGGAGTCTTATTTATAACTCAGAAGTATTTGCATGGATCTAATCTAGAATGATATAAATTAATGTCTCATCATGAACAAGTGCAAAGCCTTGTAAAGTTTCTCTAATATTCCCTTTGCCAGGTTAGACAAGTAGTTTACAGCTACTACACGTGGCACTAATAGAGATTTGTGCTGTTCTTCCTGCCATGTGCTGTGAACAGTTATTTCCCATTTCTAGCAGGTGGCAATGTGTATTTGTTTGCTGGTTCAGTGGGATACTCTGATGAGAAATATTTCTGTAGCCGGAGAATAAGGCACTAGGAATGCTGGCTTTACAGTAATTGTCTGTGTGCTGTGAAGTAGGAAAATGAACCATGCCTCCGTGCCTTTATTAGTATAATCGGCTTCAATAACCTGCTTTGGAAACTGACAAATGTGCTTATTTTCAAATATCCTGAGTGCTTTTTACAAAACGTTGGAATGATTTCAAAAGCAGGTGACCGAACTTGAGGTCTCTGTCTCAGCTGGGTGTCCTTTTTCTTACAGAGTTGTCTCTTACACTTTCTCTTCCACCCCCTTCAGCTTTGAATTCTCACCTGTGCTGTGCCTCAGGTGGAACCAGGTGAGCGGGTGATACCCCGTTCTAAACTTGCTTTGCCCAGAACGCTTTTGGTAGGTGAGAGATGTGGGGTTTAGCTTTTCAGCTGAAGTAAAGCATTTTGGGATGCTGTGTACAAAATGTGGATGGTGCTAAATCTTTCCCTACCCTTTTCCTTGCAGAGCATCTGGTTTTATACTTGATCTCTGAGGGTGTCTACAGGCCACTTGGGTTTGAGGTGATCTGGATTTTGTTTGGATTGGTACAAAGTTATGAACCGCTGTGAATTTGTGATGTTTATATGGGAGCTTATCCCAAATATGAGGGAGACATCTCACAGCAGAAAACCCTTGAGTGCTTGTTTGAAAATGCCACAGGTGTCTTGGTGGAGTTTGGCTTTGTAGGTCTGGGAAAACATAAATTAATTCCTTTTTATCGAGTGAGGCACTAGTTGTCTTTGGGGAATGGCTACAGAAGTTGTCAGAGGGCAGCCTAATAGTTTGTGTTAAATGTGATGGAGAAGTGGTGGCACACAGGAAAAGCGATGAAATGTTTGGAAGGCAGGAATATTTGGAAGCACATTTGAGAGTAGCATGCTGGAAGCTGTAAGAAGGGAACGTCTGTATTTTCAGGTCAGAGAAAAAACCCACATAATTAAATAATGAAAGTGTCTGTTAGCAACACCTTGGACTAGAATTTTAGTTATGTGTGAATTACAAACCTTTGAATTGACAGTATTTAGACTTGAATGTGAGCACCTGGAGAGGCCTGAATCTAAAATTGACTCAAATGCTGCAAGCCAAAGTCATAAACATGATGTTGATGACCAAGACTTACTTTTGTCTTTCCTACCACACAGATATATACTAATGTTCAGCTAAAGCAAAAGAAAAACCCTGCAGCCAAGATTTGTCCTCAAGAGACTGAGATATTTTGCTGTGGCACAAACAAATAAAACGATTAATCTAAGGTCAAACTTTCACATAATGCTGAATATTTCTCACAGACAGAAGCTTTGGGGGAGGCACATTTACAGTTTCTTCTTTTGCTTGGATATAGCAACTATCACCGAGGTTCCTTCTACCCAACAACAATATTGCTTCAGATTTAGGGAGATGTTACTGTACCAGTTCTTAGCAGCTGAAATTTGGAGGCATTTTTCTCAGTAGCAGTACTTGAAACACTTAAGTCTAGTTTTAGCAGAAGTTGATTGTACTTGCATGAGAACATCTCTTCTTACAGTAGATGAATTTGGTGTGAAAATAGACTTTTCTTCGCTAACTCAAAGAACCTTGCTGAAAGGAAATGTCTTATTAAGATATGGAAGAATTCCTACAGAAGGTCCTTGCAGGTTAGAACCACAAAACTGATATGTAAGGGACCTCCATAGCACATCTTGTCCAGCCTCCCCACCAAAGCAGAGCTGTTGACAGCACGAGCTCATGCCAGCTCTGGCTTTGTCTACCTCACTTTGGAGACCTCCAGAGTACGGTTTCTACCATCTATCCGGGCAGCCTTTGCCAGTGCTGCACTACCTGCCCCAGGGGAAAAGGTCTGAGGCCAGTCAGAACCTCCCAAGCTGCAGCTTTTATTTTGACCCCTGTTCTCTCTGCTGCTGAGAAGAGTTTGGCTCTATAATAAATGTTCCACGAGCTGGCTCACGTTCGTTTTGCACCCACAGCAGTGATCCCCTGGACCTTTTCAGCAGAGCCGCACTCTGGTCCCAGTCTGTACTGATATATGGGGTCATTCTGGCCCAGGTGTGTATGATTTTCTACTTTTTATGGGTCCCCTTCTGATAGAATTGATAGATTGATAGAATCATAGAACAGTTTGGGTTGGAGGGGACGTTCAAAGCTCATCCAGTGCCACCCCTGCCATGAGCAGGGACATCTTCACCAGCTCAGGTTGCTCAGAGCCCCGTCCAGCCTGGCCTGGGATGTCTCCAGGGATGGTTCATCCACCACCTCTCTGGGCAACCTGGGCCGGGGTTTCACCACCCTCAGGGTCAAAAATTTCTTCCTCATGTCCAGCCTGAATCTCCCCTCTTCTAGTTTATAACCATCAGCCCTTGTCCTGTTGGCCCAGTCCTCTAGTTTTACAAGGTTCCTCCAAGTTGAAGCGCTGCCACATGACACATCAGTCTCCCCCTTTCCAAGCTTGATATTGCTGCTCTGTTTGCTGTAGATGCATTCTGTTTTTTCCTCCAATTCACTAATAAAGATATCAAACAATAATAACCCCTGGAGTTGGTTGGCTTATTATGTGCCACCAGCCAAGCCACCGATTTATTCTCTTTGGGCTTAATGGTGCAACCAGTTTAGAGCCCATTTAACCCTGTGACGCGGCTTATGCTTCCAAAGCAGACCCCTGTGGGATGTGGTGCTGTGTCCAAACCACAGTCTTTGGCCACAGGAGAGCATTTGGGTTGGTCAAGCACGTCTTATCCTTGGTGAATCCATGTTGACTGTAGGTAAATACCTTCTTCATGCTTTTTTGTGCTTCCGTGTTTTTATACTTTACACGTAAGACGACATTCATATTAGTAAATGCCAAAATAATCGGTGTGTATATGTGTCATCTCTGTGATATTAAATCCCTTCCTGTACCAGTTCCCTGCACCAGGTTTTGCCTTGGATTTTGTAGGGGAATTTCAAAAAATCACCTAGAGCATATTTCTTTGGTTTTATATTAAAGCAAACTAACTGAAACAAGCAGAATTCATATAGTAAGTCAAAATTTTATATGGAAAACTACATGTTAGTACTGAGTATCTTCAGTACTGTAGTGGTGCAGTTTGTGATGGTTTGTAAAAGTTCTCCCTGAAACAAAAAAAACAGTTGTCAAACTTTGCATTCTCAGGGTTTGGAAGAAGATTTGGATGTATAAAATATGTGTCACTGTGTGGGGAAACAGTTTTGTAAAACAAAATTCAGTGCCATCTGTCTTGGCTGCCTATTGTCTTAATTTTACTAAAGCAACCTTGAAAATTAGAGGAAAGCAGGAATTATATGAAAAGAGAACAGAATTTGCCTCTGGCGAAACATGTTTACAGTAACAGCTGCTCTCAGAGGAACTGCAGGATGGTCATAAAATAGTTTATTTTGATTTTTTATCTAGATAGCTGGTTAAGAATCAAATCAATTGACTTAGATATATAGGAAACTCATGTTAATGTTCTGAGAAACAGCTACGTTTTCACAGTTGAGGGTTTTTGAATAGTTTGTGAATGCTTTTGAAGAGTGAAATGTAGCACCAGCTAACAAGTATCAGGGTGGTATTTCTTATGTAGTTATGGGGAAGAAGGTTTATATTTTTTCTTATGCATCATAGGCAGACAATTACCTTTTGGGGGCATTTCACAGAATCACAGAATGTCAGGGGTTGGAAGGGACCTCAAAAGCTCATCCAGTCCAATCCCCCCATGGAGCAGGAACACCCAGATGAGGTTACACAGGAAGGTGTCCAGGCGGGTTTGAATGCCTGCAGAGAAGGAGACTCCACAACCCCCCTGGGCAGCCTGTTCCAGGCTCTGGCACCCTCACTGAGAAGAAGTTTCTTCTCAAATTTAAGTGGAACCTCTTGTGTTCCAATTTGAACCCATTACCCCTTGTCCTGTCATTGGTTGTCACAGAGATGAGCCTGGCTCCATCCTCCTGACACTCACCCTTTATATAGCTGTAAACATTAATGAGGTCACCCCTCAGTCTCCTCCAAGCTCCAGAGCCCCAGCTCCCTCAGCCTTTCCTCACACGGGAGATGCTCCACTCCCTTCAGCATCTTTGTTGCCCTGCGCTGGACTCTCTCCAGCAGTTCCCTGTCCTTCTGGAACTGAGGGGCCAGAACTGGACACAATATTCCAGGTGTGGTCTCACCAGGGCAGAGTAGCGTGTTACATCTTAATTTGGTGACTGTTTTTTCTGTCTTACAGGACAGAAGGTGAGGTGTCACTGATCCAAAGTCATTTAAAGTGTACTGATTTTTATTTTTTAAAGCCTCTGTGCCTTTTTTGTTTTGCTGCATGATTTGCCTCTGTGTATCTTGTGTAAATGCCATCAGCAAAAAGCTGAATCACAGGTGAAGATTTAAAGTGTTTTATAATTCGCATATCCAGTGCTGCAGCACTGGCTACCTGTAGTTCTGACTGTGCTTGAGAATCAGCACAGAACAATAAAATAAAGCAAATTGATCAAGTCTGGTTCTTTGAGCTATACAAAATGCTGAAGTTTAGCTAAAAGCATATCTAGTATATTAAAAAAACATACACAAAAAAAACCCCAAACAAACAAAACCACACAAACCGGAATACTAAACAACCCAAGATGTGAAGACCTCCTGGATAGTGCAGTAGATGCATGGGGGTCCTTGTGGTTATGTGTCTCTTTAATGTCCAGTTCCAGCCTTTACACTATTGGTAAGTTCATAAAACCTGCTGTATTGCATTAATCTTTGCTATTTTAAACTCAATAAAACTACACTATTTTGTCATGACCCAATCTACTATTTCCGAGAAGACAAACTCCAAAAATAAAAGCTTCAAAAGACACAACAGCCCATTAGTAGCTGAAGTTTCGGTTGTTTTTTCTTTTTGGCTTGTATCATCTGAACTTTTGTGATGATGCAGCATGATAGAATTTTGCTTGTATTCATTGTTTTTATTTGCTGTTAGAGATTAAATTTATGAATCCTGAGCCTTTTGTCAACTATTGAATATGGGAAAAGTGAGGGCTTGAAAATACATTTAAAATTCTTGCTTGTTTTACTCAGAAAACTCCGAAGTGGTTTCAGACTAACATATTGTCGAGGGCTTTGATTGCAGGGTGACAATAAAACCATGGCAGATGTATTGTTAACCTCCTCTTTCCCCCTTACCCCTTTTTAGCCCCTCCCTCTCCCCCCTTCCCACTGTGGGCAGGCAATCGGGAGGGAAAGAAGGACAGAGAGAAGAGAGTTGGAAAAATTAACAATGTTTTACTAATGCTACTGATAAGAATAGAGAATATAATACAAAATATACAAAACCAATCTTGAAAGTCTCAGCAACTGCAGAGCCGGCACCCAAAGTCCTGGACTGGACTCTGCAGCCAACCGGAGCTGGATTCAGTCTGTCACTAGGCCTCAGTTCGCAGGGACGACTCGCAAGGTCCTCTCCTAATGTCGGCCATAAGCAGAAGGGACAAAGGAAAAGGGAAAAAGGGAAGAGATCCTCGTGATCTCCCACTTTTATATGAAGTATTCACGTGAATGGGATGTTGTACACAGTTGGTCAGTTTCTTGGTCACTATTTCTTGTTGTCCCTCTCACGAGATGTGAATCTGTCCTTATCAATAACTTCGCATTCCATTGCTATGTTTACCAAAACATGCATCTGGTTCTCCAGGAAAATGCAGCTAATATGAAGCTTTAGCTGACAGGCAAATTCACTAAAAGAGAAACTGTTTTTTAACAAAACTGGGACACATATAACAAGAGGATTTGCACATTCTCTGTGACCTTTCATACTACATTTCAAAATTGCATTTAAAAATGGCTTCATGTGTCCGTCACTGTGTTTGAGAGCCCTCCACCCCCTTTTCTGAGCTTTTTCTGGACAAATAGAGTTTATCTGTAGAAGACTGAGGTGCATTCTTCACAAAGAATATGTAGCACCAAGTTTGTTTTTTGACTGAATTTTTCTAATGCATGCGAGATTTTTTTGGGCTAAGTCCCACTTACTTTGTCAGCATTGAACATGTAATTTGGCAATTTTGTTTTCTTTTTTTCAATCTTCTGCCATGCATGGAATGTTCCAGGGATGTGTTTATCCCTTCAACTTACTAAAAGAAATGAATTTCAACATCAATCTATGTTTTTCACATTGAAAACTGAATTTCATGCTTTCTACAAATGTTGTTACACATTGCTATGTGTTGCAGTGGTGGGTTTTGGCTGCTGTCTTTTAAAGCTTATATATTTTTAGGTATGAATATATACAAAAACCAACTTAGGTCTTCTAGGTCCTGTAGTTGTTGAATGTAGTATGAATGCATGTAATGGGGCGAGGAACAAAAAGCACATGAATTAGCAGTTATTTAACAGCTATTTAAATTGAGTTGTGATAAACTGCATATGAAATATAAATAAGAACATTCTGAAGTGGAGAAATAAGGTATAGCTCTGTGTATCACCTCCAGAGCCCTACACTGGAAGTAAAATACCTTAGTCCACTGTGACTTAAAATATTTGTGAAATATATAATAAAAGTAAGGTATAGAGGCATTTGTTGTGTTTTATGCTGTATTTAATGCTGTATTAGGTTTTGGTGCTGCAATACTTTCCATTTTCTCTAATAAATCCAGGATGTACATTTGGTGCTATAGTGAGTGTTTCTGGCTTCTGCTTATGACCCTTTTACTCTCAGAGTCAATGGAATGAATTGGTGGCAGAAGACACCCGAGGGACAAGTCCTCTATTAAGATGACTTAACAGGTCTCTCATGTCTCCGGGTTGTACAATAAGAACAAGTCTAAAGTCATCTTGGGTGGAATTCCTGGATGCACAGGGTGTCTGCAATGTCCTTGGTTATGTTTTTCTTCTGAATTTAACAAGCTAGGGTGTTGTAACTGTGAGAGAGATAAAAATATTTGGAATGGTTCTAATAAAGACTTAGAGAACTGATGCATAGAACAGAAGCATGTGGATTAAATTAGTTTTATCTTCAAATTGGTAGTAGAATATTAGGTGTGTATATACAGCTACATGTATCCAGAACCGAGTTTTTTGTGCTCAGGCATCAAAAATTGTGTTTTTCTGAAACAGACGCTATTAATTCATTAAGGTTTTTATCAATGATACACAGCTGTAATCCGTTTTTTCTGGGTCTCTCCTAATTGCACAGTTCTGTAAGTTTCCTGAGTACATGAATATCTCACTTTCCCAAAACAAGTGCAATGATTTAATTTCTGCAGTATTTCCTCATAGGAACAATCTGTCCTTGCAAAGTAATTTAATTGGAGTTGATTGAATGGGTCGCAGAACTTAAACATCACTTTTAAAGGCCCTGGCTAGTTTTATATGAGCCTTGCAACGTTTTGTTTTCTTGCAGCACATACCAAATATAAATTATATTTGGACAAGGAAGACACAATAAATTTGTTCTAGAAATACTTGAATGAGTAGCTGCTATAGCTGGGATTTTTTTGGATTAAGAAAGACAGAATCACAGAATGTCAGGGATTAGAAGGGAACTCAAAAGCTCATCCAGTCCAATCCCCCTGCTGGAGCAGGAACACCCAGATGAGGTTACACAGGAAGGTGTCCAGGCGGGTTTGAATGTCTGCAGAGAAGGAGACTCCACAACCCCCCTGGGCAGCCTGTTCCAGGCTCTGGCACCCTCACTGGGAACAAGTTTCTTCTCAAATTTAAGTGGAACCTCTTGTGTTCCAGTTTGTACCCATTGCCCCTTGTCCTATCATTGGTTGTCACCGAGAAGAGCCTGGCTCCATCCTCCTGACACTCACCCTATATGTATTTGTAAACATTAATGAGGTCACACCTCAGTCTCCTCTTCTCCAAGCTCCAGAGCCCCAGCTCCCTCAGCCTTTCCTCACATGGCAGATGCTCCACTGCCTTCATCGTCTTTGTTGCCCTGCACTGGACTCTCTCCAGCAGTTCCCTGTCCTTCTGGAACTGAGGGGCCCAGAACTGGACACAATATTCCAGGTGTGGTCTCCCCAGGGCAGAGCAGAGGGGCAGGAGAACCTCTCTGACCTACTGACCACCCCCCTTCTAACCCACCCCAGGTACCATTGGCCTTCCTGGCCACAAGGGCACAGTGCTGGCTCATGGTCATCCTGCTGCCCACCAGCACCCCCAGGTCCCTTTCCCCTACGCTGCTCTCTAATACGTTGTTTCCCAATTTATACTGGAACCTGGGGTTGTTCCTACCCACATGTAAGACTCTACACTTTCCCTTGTTATATTTCATTAAATTTTTCCCTGCCCAACTCTCCAGCCTGTCCAGGTCTCTGATGGCAGCACAGCCTCTGGTGTGTCAGCCACTCCTCCCAGCTTGGTGTCATCAGCAAACTTGCTGATAGTCACTCTATTCCCTCGTCCAAATCATTGATGAATATATTGAATAATATAGGCCCCAGTACTGACCCCTGAGGCACTCCACTAGATACAGGCCTCAACTGTACTCCGCCTCATTGGACACTTCTGTCCATGTAGAGCTACAGTTTACTTTGCCAGAAAGGCAAAGTACAGGCATTTGTGGAGTGCAGTGCAGTCGTGAACAATATTCAGCATTATTACACTGTAGTTTGCAATGAGAAATAATGAAGAAAATACCATTTTCCAGCACTTCACAGGTACAGCTGGTGCTTTCGGTTGTTTGTTGCTGAGAGGAACAGGATGGATGGGAAGGAATATATAACAAAGGGTAAAAATGAAGTATGGTTAACTTTTTTCTGAAAGGGAGGAAGAACCCCACTGAAAATATTACAAATACGTTTCTGAGGTCTTTTCTGGAAAAAAAAAATGGCTCTAGCAAGCACAGGTCTGTGACACGTTTGTCAATAGAAGACAGCTGAGTTAGTGTGGCTGTCAATAGAAGAGAAGGCACTATATATTTTCAAGAAAAAACTCTGTCCTTTGGAATAACTGTAGGAAGATCAATATCAAACAGTCAGGGCCCTTTTTACTTCATTATTCACTTGTTTTTTTGTACACTGAGAGAGTTGATGCTGTGAGACAGCAAAGTTCTAATCATTGCAGAAATGGCCAACTGAGATTTTTAAACTGGCAGCCTCCAAGTTTTTTTGTGACTTGCAGATTCAGTTTTCCTTGTTTGGCAATTAGCAGACTAATATTTGAACATAAATGAACATAAATAAGGGGGTTTTTAAGTTTCATGCACAAGCATCTGAAGTTCAGAGTTTCACCATCTTTAAAAAAATAATTTGAAATATCTTTCTAGGGTTAATTATATCAATAAAATGTCTCTGCTGCTCTTATGGAAATGCATTTAAAGGAAAGAAGTAAAACTTCATGTTTGCGTTTAAATGAACTTAAATCAATTCTAGTACATGGGCACTGATACAATGCTTATGTTTTTATTATGTATTTGATGCCTTAGGCCTTTATAAAGGGACTAATTTTCTTTTAATTTGTATTAATCTCCGTAGGGACTTTAGTGTCTGACTCCGTTAAAGGCTGGGAAAACCTCTTGTCTTCAGCTTGTTACTGTCCAATTGAACTAAATGCTTTAGGAGGAGACATCACGGTATTCCAGACTATAGAAAGACTGGTTGTGACATTCCTTGAAGCTCTTTTTACCGCATGGTGTAAAACCAGGGAGTCCTGAGGTGCCCGTACGCATTTTTTTCCCCACTCCGATTATTTCTTCAGACTAAAAACCTTAAACCAGTTGGATAGTAATTTGACTGTAAATGATTCTAAATCAGAGGCATACAGGCAGAATCACTCGAATCACACTTTGTTAGGTATGATGCTTCATTTTAAGCTGGTGTGATAAATGTGAGATCACCTGGAAATCCACTGTACTGAACATTCTAGAGTGGAATTCTACCTCGTACATAAAGGAGGGGAATTGCTCGCAGAGTGGTGGTTTTTCATAAACGAGTAAAGTTGGTTTTCCACTGAGATTTTACTTTGTGAGATTTCATGTAGATTATAGTACTGAAAACTAAAAGCAGTGGAAGTAATTTGAGATCTTTATTTTTAAATTTCTTTTCTATTTTCCAAAGGTGGGAGTACTTACTCTTTGTCAATTAGTTTTGGATCCCAGCAGAATAAGCCTTGTTCACATTTGCACCTTCAGTTTATGAGGGTGCTGCTGAGCAGCGTTCCAGCAGGGTGATCTTGGGGAGGCAACGTGTTGCTGGATTCACTGGACTGGTTGTTTCAGTGTGACCACAGGAAATATATGCAGAATAGCACCCGCACATCTCCTTTCTTTGAATCACGCAATGGTTTGGGCTGGAAGGGACCTTCAAAGCTCATCCAGTGCCACCCCTGCCATGAGCAGGGACATCTTCACCAGCTCAGGTTGCTCAGAGCCCCGTCCAGCCTGGCCTGGGATGTCTCCAGGGATGGTTCATCCACCACCTCTCTGGGCAACCTGGGCCAGGGTTTCACCACCCTCAGGGGCAAAAATTTCTTCCTCATGTCCGTCTGTCCCTCCCACTGATCTTCCTTCACCCACAAGCTCTCAGCAGAGCCCTTTCCCCATTCCTAGCAAAGCTCCATCCTCTCAGGCCCCAGTTTGCACAGAAAGTGCTGCCGTTGCCCATCTGTGGCTTCACAGCCTATTCCTAAAGCAGCTCTGTTCCTCGACTGCCTTCCTAGGAGGTCTGAATCAAGGTGTACACTATTTTTCCCACCCCCTTGCTTACCTTGTATTTGGCTGAGTTTAGTCCCATGGAGACCTAAGCTGCCTTGTTTGAACTGTCCTCTGGCAAGGCTCCAGCACTGGTGGCATCAACCAATGCCTTAATTTTTTCACAGCAGGTTTGCTGGACATATTACACACATTTTCCGAGAAATCATACTACTTGAGTATTGTTGTTAAAGCTCTTATCTGCTAGAAACGTAGAAAGATCCCTTATACTTCTATTTATTATCTGGTTCTAGAAGCTGGCAGATCTGTTTTCATTAGCGTCTTGCAAGGAATGTGATGTAGGTACGTGAGCCGTGCTGTGTATTGATGAGATGGCAGATGCTGTCAGGAAATCTGTCATAAATACTTAGAAAAACTCTGAACAAGTTGACTCTATCCACCCCAAACCATAACCTTCTCTTTGATTAGCTAGACAGATTTAGCTTTTTTTTTTCTGTTAGTAATATTTTTCAGTTTTCTGATTGTCCCAGTATATTTTCTAATGAACCATGTTTTGATGGTCTTGCTGAGGTATAGGCTCTAGGTCTCTCCTAGTCTAGCAATGATGATTCCACTGCTTATGGACTTTCTTGTTTTTATTTTCTACATCTAATCTTCAAACACCAAAGGATTGCATCTCATATGTAGTAAAGCTATATTAAAATGTATTTGTTGTCTTACCAGTAATCAGTGGGTCAACACAATTAAAATGTTGTCACTTTTTTCTGTATTTCAATAGGTCTGCCCATATTCTCTGTATAATGTCCTGATTGTTCAAGCATCTAAGAACAATTAATAGCTTTCATGTAATTTCAGGGGGGAAAAAAAGATGCAACCTCTTTAAAAGTGTAAAAAGGTTTGCTTGGTAGATCTATGGGAACAACAAATTATCAGTGTGCTCTGAAATAAAAGGTGCTTCATGACAATAGACTTCTGAATTTCATGGATATGTTCCCAGAGGATTAACCTAAAGGACTTCAGTTACATTTTTACAGCTCCAGCTGTAATCTGGTTGGGAAATGAACACCATAAAAATGTTGTCATAATGTCAAAAATTAAGAATTCTGGAACTGGTCCATGTCTCTTTGGAGAACAGAGCAGATCTGAGGGAACAATTCACTTTGGGTGTACAGATCTCCATCGGTTATTTCATGACACATCAGCAAATAACTTAAACCACTTCCCGCAGCTTTCACGGTGTTTGCCAAAATGCCAAGGGTATAGTCAGCGGAATTCTAGACGTTGTCTGAGCAAATTATGGGTTGTATTAAGTTACATTAGTCTGAGCTTTGCGCTGGGAGTCCTGCAACTTCTGGTCAGTCCAGTAGTTCATTTACTTACCTGGAGCAATACACAGACAATTGTTTAACAGCTCAAAACCTGGTTCTGTTTTGTTGGAAAGAAGCCCGTCTGTCCGAGAGCAGGGGCTTTTGAGCCATTTTGCCTTATACTTGTCTGCTAATTAATTCTTACAGCTCCTCCCTGGTTATCTCAGGTGCAGCCTCACAGCCATGAAGCCGCTCTGCTTCTGATTCTGTTAGGTATTGGGTTTATTCTAAGGGTTGTAATAAAAGCACTTCAGGTACATTGATTGCCAAGCTTATTTTTACATCTTAAAAGCATGAGAGATGCTTTATTGTACATTTGCTATTATATATCTGAGAATTAAAACAAAAAATGTCTGTGGAGGAGGGGAGGCCGCTCATTTGTAGCTATAGGAAATCCTTTCTGTTTTCTGATGTGCGTACTTATTTAGAATGAATGCAATGTCTTTATTGCTATTTCTATAACAAAGGACCTTCTATGAACTTCGTTATCCTACTTCAGTAAAAAGGTTGGAGCAGATGAATTAAATGAACGTCAACATTTTCTTATTGCTATTTTGTAACTGGTTGTTCCATGTTATTTTGGAGTTGTGAATTGTTCATTCTGTTTTAACTTTCAGAGTAAGCAGCGGTATGATAAACTCAAACCCAGTGTACAGATCCCTCTTTTAAGCAAATATTTTCAGAGGAGAAAAGTCTTCTGTGCTTTATATCCCAGTATTCACTAATAACCAATATTCAGTATGCCCTATAATTCTTTAAATCATTTATCCATATATATTATTTTTTCGTGAAGTTTTTCCAAACAAGTTGTATTTATCCTGATTATTTGCTCTTGTTATTTTCATCTCTGAATATTGAAAGTTAACTTTAGATACAAGGGTTTTTTAGAAGCATAATTTTTTCTGAATCTTTTCAGATACGTTATATTTTAAAGAAGGTTTTGAGTAGTGGTTTCCAAAACCCATAATAAGAACAGCTGTAGTCTTTAAAGCTTTAAACAAAAAAAGGGGTTTTCTAAGGGCCACAGTTGGGTGAAAAGCCAAGCATAATGCACAGATGAATACTTGATATAATAGAGATGGTCTAAATTTCTCATCCTTACAGGGTGTAGATTTCTTGTCCTTGCAGTTCATCTCTTGTCATCCACTTTCAGCTGTAGAAACTTCTGAGAAATTAATCTTTAACTTCTGTGTTTTATGAGCCCATTTTTTTAACCTGGATAATCACAAAATAGCATTAGAGTGAGAACTGTCTGGATTAATTGCTGTGCGTTTCCTTTAATACCGTCGGATTCTTACAGTTACAATTATGTTTTATATGGGTGCTTTATTCTTTTGTCCATTAAAAAAACTTGAAAGCAATTAATGATCTTACTGTAGGAACATCCATTTCTGAAATTCATTTTAAGTTGGCCTTTGCTTTAAATTTCAGTTTTGCAGTGGAACTGGAGAATTTCCCCATTCATTCTGTATTCATTATTTAAGTCTTTCTTTCAAGGGATGCGGTAGCACAAATATTCACATATTTCCATAATGGTCGTCCAGGTGTATTTACGGGTCCATGTCTAATTTATAACTAGACTGCTTGGTACTAAAGAGGTGATTAATTGTCCTGCAAATAATTTCTGGAAGCTGCATTTCTGACCCTGAAAACAAACTTGGTTGGAAAGTGAAGCTTTTAAGAGAACTGCTGAGAGAAGGCAAACAATCCTGTAAGTACTACAAATTGAATATTGACCGGAAAAGCAGGCATATTATTTGCTTTTGGTTTTAGATACTTTAGTTTCTGTCCCATCTTTTGAGTGACAGGTATAAATCTAGAAACATCAATGCGTTTGAGTCAACACATGAATCAACTGGTCTAATGTCAAGATTAGAATGCTTCTGGATTTAAATAAACAGTTTTTTCAAAGTGTCTATTGCATAAACCCAGTAGGAAATTTCTAATGAAGATATTTGAAGATTTAGGCCCTTTATGCACATTATATATATATATGTACATATATATATATATATAAATTAAAACTTGGTTGTGTTAGAATAACACATTAACAGCTGATCAGTAATAAGTATCTTCAGTGTGCATTGAGATCATGGCAAACATAACCTGGAGATCATGGCAAACATAAGGTGAGTTAGGAGAGAATCTTATTGCCATTACTTCTCAATTTTTAATTGGATATTCTATCATTCAGGTCACACTTTGTCTGTTTAACTGCTCTTTTAAGTGATGTTTGATTGACATGTGACAACTGTCCTTATTACTGCCTGGTATCATCCACAAGCAGGATGTGATCTGAGCAAAGGCAGCGTGCAAAATTGGACTAGGAATATTTTATAACGCAATTAAATATTAACCTTTTTCACTTCATATCTATTACATTTATTGTACGCATCTTATCCACTTTAATAGGCAAATATTTTAAAAGTAATTTATTGTTTAAAAATGATCAGTTTCGGCATGTGGGCATAATTTTTTACAGTTATGAGATGATGATCTATTCTGTACTTCCATTTTCTTCAGATGATAACTTCTGTTTCTGCAAAACTCAGGGACAAAGAGTATTGCTTCTGAAAATGTTGCATAAAGGTAGGGAATAGCTGTATAGTGTTAGTTTAATGTTTTACTTCATCACACACCCCTTTATTTTGTGTGGAGTATTTGTTACATTTGGTCGAAGTCACAGAATCACAGAATGTCAGGGATGGGAAGGGACCTCGAAAGCTCATCCAGTCCAATCCCCCTGCCGGAGCAGGAACACCCCGATGAGGTTACACAGGAAGGTGTCCAGGCGGGTTTGAATGTCTGCAGAGAAGGAGACTCCACAACCTCCCTGGGCAGCCTGGGCCAGGCTCTGTCACCCTCACTGAGAAGAAGTTTCTTCTCAAATTTAAATGGAACCTCCTGTGTTCCAGTTTGAACCCATTGCACCTTGTCCTATCATTGGTTGTCACTGAGAAGAGCCTGGCTCCATCCTCCTGACACTCACCCTTTATATATCTGTAAACATTAATGAGGTCACCCCTCAGTCTCCTCTCCTCCAAGCTCCAGAGCCCCAGCTCCCTCAGCCTTTCCTCACACGGGAGATGCTCCACTCCCTTCAGCATCTTTGTTGCCCTGCGCTGGACTCTCTCCAGCAGTTCCCTGTCCTTCTGGAACTGAGGGGCCAGAACTGGACACAATATTCCAGGTGTGGTCTCACCAGGGCAGAATAGAGGGGCAGGAGAACCTCTCTGAGCTACTGACCACCCCCCTTCTAATCCACCCCAGGTACCATTGGCCTTCCTGGCCACAAGGGCCCAGTGCTGGCTCATGGTCATCCTGCTGTCCACCAGCACCCCCAGGTCCCTTTCCCCTACACTGCTCTCTAATAGGTCATTCCCCAACTTATACTGGAACCTGGGGTTGTTCCTAACCAGTTTATTTTTGAAAATACACCTTTAATAATGCAAACTCTTAAGTTCGCTGCATTCTATTTAAATTGTACATGCAATATTAAATCATTATGGCTATTGATATTCATTTAGCTATGGTAATAATAAGTTGTATATGAAAATAAATACTGCTGCAAAATGCTCTGTTTTTTATCAATCATCCAGGAAGCTGAGTACCAAACACGTTATTTTTTTAATAGAATGTTAAAATATCAAGAGTTGCGATTGCTATTGAGATGCTGAAAAGATGCATTTAGTTTAATATCTATTTAATTTTGATGGAATGACAATCGAGAAGGAAATTTCTTTGTAATTGAGACTCCCAACAATAGTTCTTATAATTGGTTTTAGTCATGGCTTTTAGTGTATAATGGGGTCAGATATTGATCTCAGTAAAATAAAACTTTCCATGGGGATCATTAAATCATTTATTCTGTGCTGGCATCAGTATAAGTTATTACTTAAGTTGTCATTGTTACAACCAAAATTTCCTTTGAAATCGTTTACTGCTCTATGGGATTTTTAACTGTGTTAATTAATATGATTATTGGTTACTTCCTAGTAATTAAATATCTAGGATGACTTCGGGAATCCTGCGCCTTTGTCCATTAATCTGTCATTTACAGTAATAATATCCAAGATGTCAGTATCAATTCAGCCTTTATAGACTCACTATTATTAATTTATGCCGTAGCTATTTCAGTCCTTAGGATAGGCAGTAAAAAGGATCGCAGCTGGTGCCATCACAAATCGCACGCTGGGTCTAGAGGCGCCCATTTCTTTTCAGCTTTATACCATGTTTTATTGATTCTTCATTTTCTGTTGTTTATTTCTGCGTTGTCAAATTCGCTGTTTCTAATAAGCAATAGAATATTAAGAGCTTGAAAAGATTGAGTGATTCCCTTTTGGGGCAGTGGCAGATGCTGCTTTCTGAACCCACCGTGTTTCCACTGTGCGTTTCTCCAGCTTCACACGCTGGGGCAACAAGAGCCGGTTCCAAACAGCGACCCAGCACCAAAAAGGAAAGTGGAGAAACAGCGATTTTATCCATTACCAACCCTGACCGATATAACTTATAGAGTTGCATAGGTAGCTTATGTTAGAACATTAAATAACTCCTTGTCCATAGATAGAAATCAAAATGAAATATGTCAGGAAGGATTTATTTTCAAAGGACACATTTTTAAAAGTTGATTATACTTATTGGCAATTTAAAAAGAAAACTATTAAGAAGTGTAACTTCTCAATGAAGTGCTTTTCCAGGCTTTGTTTAAAAGATCTGAGGATGCTGTGTTTACTTTACACAGAAGTCAAAGATATCCCTAATATTTAAAAGTAAGGCAGTGCTCCACAATATTTCAGAGTGGTGTTTGCATCTTTAGTTGTTGTAAAGAAAAGAAATTATCAAAGTTAGATTTCCAAGCTTAATATTTCCATTTCCTTCAAATGCATCTTCTGGCTACTATTAAATCTATTGTTGCAAAGTAATACTTGAAAATCTCATACCAATTTAAACTTCCATTTGTTTGCATCAAAGTAATTGTGTCTTACATTTAAGCGTATATTATCTAGGTTGATTACTGTCTAGTTGTATTTTTTTATGGGATGTACATGTATTGGGAAGTGAAAGTTTATTTAGTTGTAATATTTTTTTCTTTTAAAATACGTCAATATGTTTAAAGTTTATAAATAACTGAACATATAATTGCCAACTTGTACACATACTTGCAGGCAGCTTTCAAAGCATCAGATAACAAATTGATGCTTCAGGGAGCAAACCGTAACTACAAGTAGTTTGTGGAATGGCTCCCAGTGACTGAAGTGCTCTCCTCACCAGTGCAAATGCTGAGTAGCGCAAGTGATTTGGGGGAACGCGTTTACACCCAGAGTACATGGCAATGGAAAGAAAATATTGACAATGTGGAAGAAAAGAGGGATTTTTTTGTCATGCAGTTGCTACTTGCCATTTGATTCTTTTCTCAGTTATAGGATAACTTGGAAATAATTTAGGATGATCTTGGATTTAATGAATTTTACTCTTGCAGTACTGATTTTATCTCCTGTAGGCATTTCACTTTTCTTTAGTTTGTTCCAGCGCAACAGCCTGTTTGTGTGTGGCCCGTTGAAGTGTTAACATGTTTTTGAAGTCAGTGGCATGGCAATCCTGCGACCTGCCGTTGGGACGCTCCCCAAGTCAGGACGTGGGACTGTGCTGATGGGTGAGTGCAACAGTGGTGCCCAACAAGAGGATGAGGGGCAATGGGCACAGACAGAAGCACAAGAGGTTCCATCTGAATATGAGGAGAAACTTCTTCACTTTGAGGTGCCAGAGCCCTGGACCAGGCTGCCCAGAGAGGTTGTGGAGTCTCCTTCTCTGGAGACATTCAAACCCGCCTGGACACCTTCCTGTGTGATCTGCTCTGGTGAACCTGCTTTAGCAGGTGGGTTGGACTGGATGGTCTCCAGAGGTCCCTTCAACCCCAACCAGTCTGGGATTCTGTAACAGAGACCCGTGGCTTAGAGCAGCTTAGGGCAACCCATGGTGGACATGGCAAAGTTGCAGAAGATCAGATGTTCTGTTTGCTGCCTCAACAGGGACAAGGAGCTGGAGATCCAGGGCTGGTGTGTGGGGAGACAGGAGAGAGATGAATGAGGACTGAACTCCCAACAAGCTCCAGTCCGTGGTGGAGAATCTGACTCTGGGTATCTCTTCTGCAAAGCACAATTAGTTGCCTCTTGTCACTCCCGCTCTGACTTGCTCCCCAAACCCAGAGTGTGCCCTGTGTAAGAAAGAGGCCGGAGACCCGGATCAGAGGATCTCAAACTGTAACATGCACCCTCATGTGAGGTGCAATGGATGGGGTCGAGCATTTCTGCCAATACTTGAGGCCAGAGCTGGATCATATTAAAACAACTGTGAGCGGATGTATTTTTTCAACCTGGAATTTGATTTATCAGCCAGAATGGAAAGTCTTGCACAAACGGAGAACAAGCTTTATAAAATCTTTATCCATGCATTTTTTTTTCTTAATTGGTGGGCATTTCATAGCAAAATAATAGTTCAAAATTAAGGTCTTTAATTAACAAGTGAAGAACTGACCCAATGCCAGCAACAACTGAATCACTAATATCTCAGGCCATCTGTTGTAGAATTGACAGATAATTCAGAATTTGACATTTTACTCCCTTTATACAAATAATTTTCATCTTGATCTTGACACAGAGAAGCTAACAGTCTCCATCCAGATATACAACAATGTCCGGTAAAACAAAAGCACATGTTGTACTTTTGGTCTATTTTAAGACTTTGTCTTTTGGAGGAGAGTTTTTCATTGGTTTTTGAACTGTAATATAATTGCAAATATACTCATCTCAGAGTATTGAACTCCTGATGTTATTTATTCAAGCAAAAGACATTTACATTTTAAAATCTAATTATATATAGGAAGTACTGTTCTTCAATTATATTGAAAATATTCAGGAAAAGATTGTGTTTGGTGGGCAGTCTTTGAACTTCTGGAGCAATAACAGCAGTCAAAGCAAGGTCAACATTTACCTCTCCTTGACAGAAATTAACGCCTCAGTTCCTATGTTTTTCCATATATGTGGATTTCATAACTATGAAGTTCAATATTTTTTTACCTGGTTTAAAATTTCTGTATGTACAAGAAATTAAATTGTAAAGATCATGAGACCATAAGACGTACTCTGCATTCTTGTTCTTTACATAGAAAATTCCTAGGATCATGTTGGAGACCACTGTTTGCTTTTGGTTTAAGTCTATTTGTTTCAAGGGGATTTTTAAAACAAAGACTTATTTTGTTGGCTACTTGCTTTGTTGTCTCCGTGAAAAACAGTAACTGAGCAAAATACAGATAAAGTTGTGATCAGATGAATGAAAAGTGGCAGAGGCATGTGGGCAGTTATCCTGAAAATAGATTGGAGACAATAAGCTTAATATCAATGGTGAGAAATGTGTTAGTTTATTGAATTATTTTCTTTCCAATTTTATATCATAACATTGCATGGACATTGTGTTAAAATGGTGTTCAAGACTTCGCTAACTAAATCCATTAGAAAACAGTAGAGCAGTATATCCCATATTTAATAGGAAAACTAGAGTTTCACTTGGTTCTTACCTCTCCTCATGGAGAACTGAGTTGCTAAGCCAGGCTTTCTGCTTGGTTTAGGGGATTTGTTTTCCAATTAGTGTCTCTAATAAACCTGAAGGAGCAAGGAGGAGTAAGTAAGAATCTGCAGAGTTCAGGTGTCACCTTGAGGAGAAGGTAAGGAAGATGTGGAGACGAGAGGACAGCAAATATTGTGAAGCTCCAAAAAGAAGGAAAATGTGAACTAGAGATCCGCAGCAATGAAAGCAGATTCTAAGAGCAGTTTTGCACAGTGATCCCTGCAGATCATCTGACAAACACCCTTTTTGAGTAGCAGGTTTGGAGTCATTGGCCTGCAGAGGAGTTGTGAACAACTTGGACTACTTGTAACCAAAAGTATCCCATGGAAGAAATCTGTGTTTTTCCTCCTGGATGCAGTAATTCAAAACTCAGTTTGTTTGTTTTTCTCCAGATGCTCTGATTCCAGCCAACAATTATTTTGACATTACTGTAGGAGCTCATAGTACACCAGAAATCCATGGGAAGTTTGTCTAATGGATGTACATTTTTGTTGAGATGTTGCTAAATTCGGCTTTATGGCAGAACGTGCCTTGGAAAGCAGCACAGGTGGCTGCTGAGGGACCTGCTGATGGGTGGTGAGGGGATGTCTCCTCTTATTTGCAATGACAGTGTGACGTTCTCATTGGCAAGAAACATCGTGCTTCTCTCTGACAGGAGATCAATACACTAAAATGGTTCAAGGGTTTCTTGAAGAAGCATATTCAGTATATAGGGAGGCAACATGCCACCGCCACGTCTCTTCTACAGGGAGTCCTAGGAGGAATAATTCTTATTTCAGTTTCATCATCTGCCTGGTAACTGGTTAAAAGGTTTGAGGATGGAAATAAAATATACAAAGCTGCTTCTCTTGTCTCCCATCCTCAACTTTCATCCAGAACCAGGGAGTGCATTTGTTGAGAAATGGAAGCTACTTTGTCTCGCTTTCAGTCATATTATATATTTTATAAAAGTCTCTACTTAGTTTGTGAGAGAATATTAGATGAGGCCAAAACCCTAATTCTCCGACATATGAATGTTATGGACTCAAGGTAGTTTGAAACTTTTAGATTAAAAACTACCCTCTTCAGTAAGAGGATCATTCTAATTAATCAAGAAGGGCTAACCTTCAAGTTCATATGGGCTGGAAATTTTATTTCCTAGTGTAGCAGGGGACTGAAATGAATTTCCATTAAAGACACTTACGGTCTTATCACTTTCCAGACCAGCTGCCAAGTGCACTTCTTGCTTGATATTTCTTCTGTAACAAGGTACAAACCAGCATATATGTTCAAATAAGGAAACTATAACTACAAGGCTACAACTACAGCTCTCTTCCCAGATGAGAGAGTATAAACTGTGAAAATTTATAGTTACATCAGTTATATTGCAGAATTATACTGAGATACTATGATGAATGCAGTTGCACTAAAACCTTTTTGGAATAAAACAAAATAACTTGTTGCATATGCCAGCTTTTGGGTGTACATAACATAGGGATCTTGGACCCTGATGGGAGCATGAAGAAGCTTTCTGGGATTTCTAAGAACTACTTAATGATTTTGGCACGTGAAAACATCATCCCTCTTTGTGCCCTTCTGCAAATTTCACAACTGTTTTACAGTAAAAATTAAACAGTTTTGCATTGAAGCGCATCTCAAAAACCAAGCGAGCTGCTGCTCTGTGACGTGCGAGAGCCCCTGAGTGGGACTTGTGAATATAGAGATAAAGAACACAATTCCCAAGTTTTTAGGTCTTCTCTCGTGATAAAGGCCACATCTCAGCACTGTGTGTGAACAGAAGAGGGGAAAATCCAGTTTAAAAACCATGCCCCGTTTGTCCCTGAACAGCAGATGCTGCAGAACTCCATAGTGAAGCAGCCTGGAGTGACTCGACTTCTCTATGCAATAAAAGAAAGAGCAGATGAGCTTAAATGTTGAGTGTAGTCAAAACATAATCAATTTGAAAATGGGTAATGTATGCTAGTGTTGGTTATAATATATCTTATACGATTGTCAGTCACTCCCAGGTGCATGAGACTATCTAATTGTACTTTTAATTCTTTGTTTCCCTGCACTTAATTGCGTTAAAGGATACTATATCCTAGTCACTAGCATTCATCTTCTACATAAGCAATTGCTGTAATTGGGATGAAGATTGCTTATAGAATTTCGCAAGGTGTGAAAATGCTCTGTATTGCGGTGATTGAGATGGGAGTGTGGTTGGCTGGAAATTTCTTAATGAAACGTCATGTCAGGAGATGTAGATTGACAGCAAAATGCGGGGGAAAGAATTGCCAATTAAACAATTTCTCTAGTCGAGTACGAAAGCTGATTGCAGGAAGGTGGTCAGCGATGCCTTTGAGGCTGTTTCCAGGAGTGCAGGGGTGAGGGACCCACAGTGGGAAACCATCTAGTAATTATAATTTTAGGTATTTTTGTAGTGTTCGGTAGTATTTTCTGTTTTGCCGAGTAGATATTGTAATAGTTGGGCTTTTTATACCTACAATTTACAGCACTTGCGAACTGGTTTTGATCTATAAAATGTTACAGTGTGGTGTGGTTGTGCATCCATGGATGTCCCATCATTGGAAGGGTTCAAGGCCAGGCTGGATGGGGCTCTGAGCAACCTGATCTGGGTGAAGATGTCCCTGCTCATCACTGGATGAGCTTTGAAGGTCCCTTCCAACCCAAACCCTTCTATGGTTTATAGATCTGTAGGTAAAGGTACAAAGCTTGACAGAGTTGGCTTCAATTAAAACATAAAGGGTAATACTTTGAAAGTAAATGGAACTTGTCACTTGTTTGGTCTTTTGTCTTATATTGCCTTATCTTCAAGTTTTTATTCCTTAGTAAGGAGGGAAAACACTTTGCCAATCTCTACTGTTAAACTTGGATTTTCTTTTTATTCTTAATGTAGCTATACCTGCTCATTAAAGCAAGTTAGCTTTTCTGACCCCACAAACTTCTAAAGGTTTTATGTACAAGATACACAATTCTACTGATATCTGCAATGTCAAAGAAACATAGAAATGCTATTACTAAATATTATTAATGATCACGTGTAAATTACACAATTACGTATATTTTCTGGGAAATGCAGAATAAATGCACTTGATATTTACTGTTTTACTACTTTTAGGTGATGGGAATTGTCTTCTCATTAAACTGGGAGAAGGCAATGGGCCAGCATTTGCATTGCAGTTAAAAAACCAAATACATGTAGTTTATTTATGGACGTGTTCAATGTGTTAAAAGTACATTTGTAATTTATGCACGACTAAAAAATGTAGTTTTACCAGGACACCTAAGTAAGCAACAGATGAACACCCAGACCAGGTATCTTTTCTTCTGACTATGATGAGTTGCCATAGTCTTAAGTGTAGGAGCTATAGTAGCAAAGATTTATCCTTAATATTTCATATTTTCAACCAGAATGCAATGGAAAACACAATCTCTGGAGGTCTCATCATGCAAGGTGTCTTTTTCTTTATTTCTTCAAGTAAGTTGGGAAAAAAATTAATATCTGCAGTAGATACTTAGTTGAACAGGTAAACTTCATTTTTTAAAGTCTATACTGTGTGTTCTAATTAACACAAACTATTATAAGATGAATTTATACTTACCTCTCTGAAAAATGCCTGACGTGAAGGATGTCAGGTGTATCCAATCTAGTGCTATAGTACTGCATGTTTTGAAAATATGACATGTTGGCTTTTTGTATAAAATAAAAGTTTATATTCTAAGGTTTGTAAACAGTATAAAAACCCCCTATTTTTGTGATGCTGATACTGCTGCTGGTCTGTTGCTGCCACAGGGCAGAAATATGGACAAATAAAAATGTGGCCAAGAGCTGTATTTGCATAATACGAGTAGGGTTATTTCACTAAAATACTTATTAGGTTAAAAAGCAGTTGAGAAGAATTGAGGTGCAACCATAATATTTAAATATCACCCAAGCAGTTTAGTGTTCAAGTGTGAAGTATTCCATCTCAAAAGATATTTTCCCAGTCCATAGACACTTTCTTCCAGCAGCCGGTGTGCACATGTACAACCTCCTGGGCTTTTTGGTGCGGAGAAATATCCAACACAAGCCCCACAGTTCTTTTTCTAACCTTAATTAGCCTTTACTATTTTTCTAATCTGAATGTCGTTAGGTATGATTTGTGACCCACTTTCAGAATGTAGCTTCTTTCTTTTTACCCCACTCTTTTGCGCTGAACAAGCATATGTTCTTTTAATCAGTAGTTTTGATCTGCAAAGCGCAGGTTTTTTGGACATCCCTGGGCAACTTCTAATAGAAGAGGAACCAGTTTGACGAGTGGAATCCACGCGCAGTCCATGTACCCGGCGTTTGGATGTGGGGTTGTGTCTTTCTTGGAGAAATAAAAACACTGAAGGGCAATAAATCAATGAAAGGTTAAAAGTAATCTGTTCTCCCTGCTGGTTCGAATCCTTTCTGGCAATGGAGATTCATGAAATGCACCAGTAATTGTTTCCTTTCCTAGAGAATTCATTAGCTGGGGCTTTGGCCTCTTTATTGTCATAAGCGACGGCTAATTTCTTGCAACCTGTTATGCTTTCTCAGGCACATTAAAATATTAAATACATATTATTTGAGTTTCTTTTTCAAATAATGAAAATCTTGCGTTTGAATTATTACCTGCAGAGGCAGTCCAGCTTTGCCGCTGTTGTCTTTCAAAATCTCTACGATTCTTATTTTGTTCATTTGCAGTTACTGTCATGTCTTGCATCCAGTTCTCCAAAAGCCTGCTCAGAAAACCACTGAGATTGATCTTCTTTCAGTGTAATTTTCTTTCATTTCAGACTTAAAAAAAAGACAGAAGTGATTGCTTTAACACTGATCTAACAACCCACTTATTTGACATTTTTAAATGGTTTTCATTGGGGAGTTGTTAAGTACTTTGCAGAACAGTCGGTATCGCGGTGTCTGGGTATGTCTGCGTGTGTTGCTTTACATGCCAAACCAGCGGTGGATGAAATTGAGATTATTGCACCCACCAGGTTGTCTGTCTGAGGTCTGAGAGGAAGAGGCAAAGCCAGGAATTCAACATACGGGTGAATCAGATTCATAATCTTAGAAAGACTGCGCCAGTCTCTTCATTCTCATCGAGGGTTGGACTTGATGGGTTGGAAAAGACGTCAGAGATCAGTCACAGAATCACAGAATGTCAGGGATTGGAAGGGACCTCAAAAGCTCATCCAGTCCAATTCCCCCATGGAGCAGGAACACCCAGATGAGGTTACACAGGAAGGTGTCCAGGTGGGTTTTGAATGTCTGCAGAGAAGGAGACTCCACAACCCCCCTGGGCAGCCTGTTCCAGGCTCTGTCACCCTCACTGAGAAGAAGTTTCTTCTCAAATTTAAGTGGAACCTCTTGTGTTCCAGTTTGAACCCATTACCCCTTGTCCTGTCATTGGTTGTCACCGAGAAGAGCCTGGCTCCATCCTCCTGACACTCACCCTTTATATACCTGTAAACATTAATGAGGTCACCCCTCAGTCTCCTCCAAGCTCCAGAGCCCCAGCTCCCTCAGCCTTTCCTCACACGGGAGATGCCTCACTCCTGATTCTGTGTGGTTTTCATTTCCTTTAAGTCTGTTCCTGGGAAGGATTGAGGCTGGTCCCAGTGCCAGACTTTCTGAAGAAGCTTGTACTGAATACCTGAAATGAAGTTTTTATAAATACTGTTTGATGAGAAGTGTAGCTATAACATTCCTCAACTTCCAAGGGCTGAGTGTTTTCTGAAATTAAGGACATCTTTTTAATTTTACTTTAAAATGTAGGTGTCTCGGGTAGGTAGTCTTTAATAATTTTCTAATGATAGCCTGAGCTTCTGAATTAAGTTTTATTCATGACCTAGAAATCGGAGTTAGCAGAGATGCTTCCCATCTGTCTGTAGTCACACACATCTGCAGCAATACATTTTCAGTTGTGCGTAATTTTTGGCTTGTGGACAGATCTGTAATTGAGAGAGAATGCTGCTAAGGAAAAAAAATAAAGCTTTGGAAAAAAAAAACTTAGGGTGAAGACAAATTTCTCATTAAAAATTACTATGACAGAATTACTATCACAAACTCGTCTCCTGTTTTCACCATATTCCCTGTCGATAAGGCAACTTTATAATCTTGAGGCATAAAAAGAAGGGTTTATCATGATCAAATGATTGCACTACATTTTGGAAGATGTTTTATTTGATGTAAAAGTCATTTGATTAAAAACATAGAATAATATGAAAATTATTCACAGTAGTAAAAAATAGTGGACAGTAGGTCAAAAACCCATAAGCTTTGTTTTTCATGGCTGCTGACAAGGGGCATTCTTGGCCTTATTTTGAATACTTTTATCATCGGGAAAAAAACCTTCACTGATAAATACAGTATAAATTGCTGATGCAATTAAGAAAAAGGAGATGGAAGTGCTGCAGAGCAATCAAGTTTCACAGAATCACAGAATGTCAGGGATTGGAAGGGACCTCGAAAGCTCATCCAGTCCAATCCCCCCATGGAGCAGGAACACCCAGATGAGGTTACACAGGAAGGTGTCCAGGCGGGTTTGAATGTCTGCAGAGAAGGAGACTCCACAACCCCCCTGGGCAGCCTGTTCCAGGCTCTGGCACCCTCACTGAGAAGAAGTTTCTTCTCAAATTTAAGCGGAACCTCCTGTGTTCCAGTTTGAACTCATTACCCCTTGTCCTATCATTGGTTGTCACCGAGAAGAGCCTGGCTCCATCCTCCTGACACTCACTCTTTATATATTTGTAAACATTAATGAGGTCACCCCTCAGTCTCCTCCAAGCTCCAGAGCCCCAGCTCCCTCAGCCTTTCCTCACACGGCAGATGCTCCACTCCCTTCAGCATCTTCGTTGCCCTGCGCTGGACTCTCTCCAGCAGTTCCCTGTCCTTCTGGAACTGAGGGGCCAGAACTGGACACAATATTCCAGATGTGGTCTCACCAGGACAGAGTAGAGGGGCAGGAGAACCTCTCTGACCTACTAACCAGCTCCCTTCTAATCCACCCCAGGTACCACTGGCCTTCCTGGCCACAAGTGCCCAGTGCTGGCTCATGCTCATCCTGCTGTCCACCAGGACCCCCAGGTCCCTTTCCCCTATGCTGCTCTCTAATAGGTCATTTTCCAACTTATACTGGAACCTGTTTGTAGTACTGCACATTTTGAAAATATGACATGTTAGCTTTTTGTATAAAAGCTATCTATCAAATTGTGTTCAAATTTTAGGTAATAAATACAGAATGAGACACTGTTTGCTGTATTTCCAGGGCAGAGAACCCCATCCTAAAAAGCAGTAGCTTTGTTTGCACTGGGGATGAATAAACTGTTGAACCAAGTGCAATGTCTGTGCGTCTTAAGTTGGCCTTCAAATGTGACCAAGGACAGTGAAAGAGATGGGTGAAGGTTCTTCTGCATTGGACATGAAAGTAGCTGCTCCTGCAAGGCTTTGTCTCATTCTTGCACTCGAGACCTGTGCTTTAGTGACTTGCTGTTGAATTTATGGATGCAAAGGTTCACCACAATTCGGTATCAGAAACATGACTTTCTAAGAGAGTTCCAAGGAGCTTGGTGCCTGCTGGAAGTAGATCAAGGGATGTTTTGGTGATACCTAAGTGGTACCTGTGCGAAGAATGCCAGGGGGTTCTTCCATCTGCCAGGCAAAGCTGTAAGATCCAATAACTGGAACTTTAAGCTAAACTGACAATTGAGCAAAACCAGCCACTAATGAAGGCCACTTATTGCCAGAAGAGCTCATCATGTGCTGTGGTGGGGTCTTCAGCACTGACAGTTTTTAAATTCTGATGATTTTCTAGGTGTCTCGTACAATCTGTGTTGGAGGCACTGTCAGTTTGAAGATTCCAGCAGTATCTTTTAGCCAAAATAGCACTAACTCATTTAGCTTTATTTTATCTGAAGATGTTTTTTGTTTGGCCCTGTGAGCTCTGGATCTCACTTTCTGCAAGGCTGGATCCATCTGGTTTTGCAGTGGATCTCTGCAGTTCCTAGGAATGCAAGGTGTGCCCATGTGTTGGAAGGGGCTGGAGGTCCGTCCTGGCTCCAAGAGTGGCCAATATGAGATATTTAAGGAAAGTTTTGTGCTTGTTCTGCTCTTGCTCTTCGTGAAGCATCTCCGTCCATGGGAGCTGTGGGATGCTGAGCCAAACGGACATTTGGTCAGCGTAACACAGCACAGCAACTGCTACGGATGCGAACAAAGCAAACACGGACTGACATTTTTCTTGCCTTGGGATTTTCTTGCCTGCTTATGGATTTCTGGGTTTCAATCAAGGCCAGTATGATCAGAGACCACTGGGGGGGTTTCCATAAATTTGTCTAATTCTGTTTATGAACCACTTAAAGTTTTGGCATCCTTGATACCTGTGACACCAGATTTTACAATGATTTACGCACTCCGTGACAAAGCGTCCTGTTGTTTTTAATATGCAGGTTTACTATTACACTGTGTGCTCCCTGGCCATTGAATTGAGACACGGTGCATATTTAATATGCATTTGTTGTATTGCCCACAGTTGTGTCTCCTTTTTCAGTGAGTTATTCCATGCCTTGGGCCATATTTATTGCCTGTCCTGGCACTTTTTCTTGTTCTCCATCTCTTTTGAGATAGCTGCATCTTAGATTTCGGTAATGCCATTATAATGTTTGAGGGTTTAGTCTTTTTCTGAACAGCATCTAACATTCTTTTTGGTGGCTAATTCAGCAATCATTTCACTTTTGTGATTAATTTATTGATCTTGAAGCTCCCTGTACAGTTTCTCTTAGACTGTACTGACATCTAATGGTAAAGGCAAAGTGGCTTAACTACACTTAAAGGCAAGATAAATTGCCTGACAGGCAAATAGAATTATATATTTTCTTCTTGGCTCAGTATTAATTTTTGTAAGACAAGATGGAATAACTTCAATTCTTGCACAGAAAGTCTGGCCTAATACTACTTCTTCTGGCAATTAATCTCTTTTTGTTCCACTCTTTGGGCCACACGTATTTTTAAATGTAGCTTAAATCTTTTCAAGAGTAGTTTTGAGTACAGTGGAAGTGATGTGACGTTTTTATACTGCGGAGGTTTTTAGTATAAGTCACAATATCTCCAGAAAAGGATAGCAGAGTGATATAAAATATAAGAACAAATGCTGTCTTGTAGAACTTTAGAATAGGATGTGCCAGTGTTGTTGTAGCAGTCTTATTATTGCTGAGCTTTGGAGAAACATGCAAACGAGTCTTTGTCCTCTTCTCTCATCCTCCTGTTTGAGGTTTCTCTATATTTTTAATGGGGCATTTTTCAAACTCATTGCGATAATGACCGTTTAATAATACTTTTGAACTTTAGCAAGAAAAAAAGTCAAGTTCAGATATTAATCTTAAAGTTACATCCTATGTTTAGGGTATAGTACACCACTGAGACATGAGCATCACCTAACTTGCATTAGGAACCACCATTCCTCTGATCCCAAATTTTTGTGTTATAGGGAACCAACATTGCTGCTGCTGACACTAGAAACGTTCAACTACAAATTGTAGAGCTTTTTCAAGTCGTGTGTTTCTCTCATACATCATCAGCTTTATTTTTCCTTTTCTCAGTCAGAGCCCATCTCTTCCCACGGCCTCAGAAAACTGATTTCTTTACTGTGTAAATGCATCTTTGCTTTTATCCGAACATTCAGTTAATTTATATGACTTTGCATTTTCACACGTCTTTTTATGGCCTGCTGTTTATCAACTTGATATTATCCTCTTTTTTTTTTGCCAAACACAAGATACTTTGCTTTGTACTACAGAAATATTTTGAATTTTAGATAAATTTCCACCTTTCAGTAATAGCTTTCTCGCAGTCTAAGACATCTTCAGCTTATGTTGTAGCCTCTCCTTTTCCCACAAAAAGAGGAGAACTTGAAATTTAATTTCTAAGGAACATCAATAATTGTTATAGGGTAATTCTTATTTATGGGTTGTGCACTGAGTTAGGTTTGCAGAAAAGCTTATTACTTCATGCTTTGGGAAGAGTGAAGTCCAGAAAGTGGATTTCAGAATTCTAGGCTGTATGATTTAAAGTTTCACTCTAGTGCTTTGGTTTCCCTGCCCAAGCTGGGGAACCGGTTGTGACACAGAATATCTCAGATGCTGGGGATGTCTGACATCCAGCCCTGACCCCGGGTGCATCCTGCCCGGCCTCCTGGTCATTGCACTGAACAGATATTCAAACACCAGAGGGCGAGGGGAAGAGAAACAAGAAAACCCCAAACTGTTTTGTTTCTTACGTGTTCAGGTGAACAAACGTGAGGTAAAGTATTGATATTGGTGGTTGTGCAGTTGCGATGACAGTCATTGGAGAAGGCACACCGGTGTGGCCTCACGGTGTGCAGGTCTGGGGACACAGGATAAAAAGGATATTAAGTCACTGGAGAGTGTCCAGAAGAGGCTATGAAGTTGGTGAAGGGTTTGGAGGGGAAGTTGTATGAGGAGCCGCTAAAGTCACTTGGTTTGTTCAGCTTGGAGAAGAGGAGACTGAGAGGAGACCTCATGGCGGCTACAGCTTCATCACGAGGGGAGGAGGAGGTCACTTCTCTTTAGTGACCAATGACAGAACCCAAGGGAATGGCAGGAAGATATGCTGGAAGGTTCAGGTTGGACATGAAGAAAAGGTTCTTCACCCAGAGGGTGCTGGACACTGGAACAGGCTCCCCAGGGAGGTGTCACAGCCCCAAGCCTGACAGTGTTCAAGTAGAGACTGGACAACGTCCTCAGACACATGGTGTGAACTGTGGGGTTGTCACATGCAGGGACAGGAGTTGGACTCGATGATCCTTGTGGGTCCCTTCCAACTCAGGACATTCTATGATCCTTGTGCTCGGTGAGCACCTCAGTTGCCGTGAGCTTACTGTCCAGCTCACCAATGACTGCGACAGCTTTACCGTGAAAGCTGAGGTACAGTTGAATTACATAAAAGGAAGAAATTTTTAATGATGAAGGTGTTTAAGCACAGGAACTGTTGCCCAGAGAAGCAGTGGATACTTCATCACTGAAGTGTTCAAGGCCATGTTGGATGGGGCTTTGAGCAACCTGATCTAGTGAAAGATGTCCCTGCTGCTTATGGCAGGAGGGATGGACTAGATGAGCTGTTTACGATCTGAAACAAACAGTTTCTGCAAAATGTATAATTATTTAGGATAATTGAAATACTTATAAAACAACATTTTCAATACTTATTGCTTCCAGGGCTCTGCAGAATGGACATTTTGAGGCTTCTGAGGTGTCATGGAAAACAGATCGATTTGAGCAGGAGCGAAAGAAATGTATTTAAGTCATCAAAAACTGATGACAATGTAATATGGAATATAAACTAACTTATAGTTTTTCACACGATAGTCTTATATTATACCTTTTGAAAGTCAACGGTAGAAATAAAAAAATTCAGTAATATACTTTCAGACCAAAAAATGTATATTAGAATGTTTATATTAAATGAAGATTGAGATTCCCATGGCTCACGTGAAGGTTCGCACCCTTATTTTTGATGTGTTAATGATCTTTCAGTCCATTCTGTGAATTGCAATTCTGGTTTGGATTTCTTATGCTTTAGCATCTGGTTTGGTCCAGCCGACAAATCCTGCCGTGCAAAGGAAGCTGACAGCGAGGCAGAGCCAGCAATCGGCCTTTTGCTGTTCCTGGCTTTATAGGTGAAAATCTGTGCTCAGAACAGTTTATTCTTGGAATCATTTGGTGAGTGGACTAACTTGTTGGAGTTTATGCATGATACAGCTGATGTTTTCTGGTAGAATTTCCCACCTGTTCAAATTTAGTAGAAACGTGAGCTGGTCCACGCAAAATTCTCCCATCAGACTGAAGGAAAGGAAATGGTCCACGCTGCAACCTTTGGGGTTCCATGGGAGCTCTTCTCTAGTCGTTTGGAGTTTGTCTAAACCTGCAGGTGTGTGGATAATTAGCTGACTAGTTTGCCTTAAAAAAGAAAAAGAATTCTTAGTTTGCTTCCTTTACATCCTCTTTGAAGAGAAGATCATGGGTTTTGAATGGACTTGGCTTCAAATCATCTCGCAGCTTATGTTCATCCTTTACTCCATCGCCGGTGTTATCTGTTTGCAAAGCTGGAAGTGACGTTGACTTATTTACTGATCATTCCTGTTTTAGCCTGTAGGATTTGCTCAATCTCCTATAAAAAGGGTGGAGATTCCCTTTTCCTTTTATCTCGAAGTCTCAGAAAGAATGAAGCTCTTCCTTACTCAAGAAAGAGCTAAAGGCTCCAGATTGCAATACCCGGAGGCATATTCTCTTTAGAAATATTTTCGGATACTGGAAGCATCTGAAAGAAAAAAAGCGAATATTGTTTTCAACACTGTATATTTTAATCTAACATTTGTATTGCTCAAAAGGATTCTTTATATTGATGGTATCTCAGATGGCTTTGTAGCCAATACTTGATGTATATGATAAGCAGTATATTTTCTTAAATCACTTGGATTCTTACTTTATCTTAAAATAGTGAACTACAGAAGTCTAATCTTAAATACTTTTTGATATTTCGTGTTCTGTTTTTTAATTCATTAGGCAGCACACTTGTATTTTTAGCGAATTTCTTAAATACAATTATTCATGTTGTGGTTTAGTAATTGCAGTAACTAATGCTCCCGTAATTATAAGGTTTTTGTTTTGCTGGGAAATGCTTCCCATATCATCATCTTCTCTTTGTGTTAGAACATGAAGTATAATAAGACTGTATGAGGGTTAAATTTAGAATTGTGTTAAGATGTTAATTTTTTGCTCCAAAAATTTTTTTAAAACTTATGACAACTTAATATGACTAAAATAAGTTTAAAACAACGCTTAAAAGAAAAAAAAGACTACTTGATTTATATTGTACACTTTGAAGCTACTGGGGACAGATAGAAAACATCTGGTGACACTTTAGTGGTAGGTCAATAGTTACAGATGGTCTGGTTTTTACAGCTGTCATCCCGCTCTGTACGTAGAATGACTACAGTGGAAAAATCTCTTGCTGAATGGATAAACAAAGCAGCACAAGGAGGCCAGCAGGCAGATATGTTTCTACAAGACGGGAAATTAAATAAGCTATAAAAATTTAAACCAAGATTAGTGTTTAAAATGGTCGTTATAATCTGCTTTCTGTTTCTTATCCTCTAGATCTTTCTGTGTGACTGTTGAAGGAAGTAGATAATAAAACAGAAGAGATAAGCGTATAAATTAAATACTAATTTAGGACTGATACTCTGCACAAGTTTGGGGTGTTGGCTTAAGGAAAGGCAGGTGGTTATGTAGGGGGTTTTCAAGGTTTTAAAATGCATGTTAGATTTGGTGTAATGCTTGTGCAATAATAACAGAGCCACATTCAATATTGAAGAACGTTGTATTTTGTAAGAATAATCAATGTTGGGAAATGTAATAGAAAATTCCCAAAATGGCAACATTCTTTTTGTTTTTCCAAGAGAAGAAACTGGGCTTCTGCATTCTTCATCAATTTTTCTTCTCCCATTCATGCTGGGATGTGACATTCAGCTGGAGTCAGACTTTATGGAAAACAGGAGAAGAATCTTGAATTTGAGGGTAAAGAAAATGGTATCGAGGGAAAGTGGGAGATGAGGCTGAATAAAGTGTTAAAAGCATGATGAATATTGCACATTAACTCCGTTTTTAAATGAAAACAAACACAAAGGAAGGAACCTTGATAAAAGTCCAAATGCGCCAAGCAGGGTAGTGCTGGTAAAGACACCTATTGTGATGCAAATGTGCGGTTCTTGATATTCTGAATATTTTTCTTTATCATTTCACTCAGAGTACATGAATCCAAATGTGCTTATGTTAGGTTTTAGAAAAGTTTAGCCCCTAGAAAGAAACAAGCAGATTTCCAGGTTCAGTCACTTGTAAAGCCATTTAATTCCATCCGCTGGTGTTGGAAGCTGTTGGGCAGGAATAAAAAGAAGCGGGGATTGGATTATTTGGCTCGTTTTAATGTGCCCTGTGCTTGTTGTGCAGCGTTCGCCGAGTTTGCTTCTCAAAGTTTGAGATATTGGAAGGGGGATAAAAGCGCTGCTCTGATTCTGCTTTGTAGCTCTGTATACTTAGCTTTACCTCGCGTGCATTTTATTGTCTACCGCTGTGATTAGATTTGTGTTGAGGGATTTTTCATCTCTCTCTCTCCATCCCCCCTTCGTGCTCCATGGTGGTTTGGCTGGAATACCAGGGCTTGTTGCAATACCTTTCTGCTGCCTTCCCGGCTACGCGCAATCTGAAAAGTGCTTAGTTGAATTTGCTGCCAAAGAGCTTGCCTAGTCATGCGTGAACCTGCTTTAAGCGCCACTTGGTTGATAGAGATGTTGGCGTCCTGTTTTGTCACCGTCACCTGGTTTTCTCAGGTCTGTGCCCCTTGAATCGTTTCCTTCACCTTCCAGGTATCAAACTTTGGGTTTATTTTATCACCAAAAGCTTAAAAGTTAAGAATGAAAAGAGTATTTTCTTGATGGCTGCAAGCATTAGGATGCGAAGGTGTATGTAGGGTTTAGTGTTTCGTTCCTGGTTAGCTACATTTCTTCCAGTTTATGGAAAGGATGCACCTGTGTCTGCCCCAGATCACAGAATTATAGAATTACAGAATCATAGAATTAAAGAATTATAGAATTATAGATACCTTCCTTAGCTGCTGGGGTGTCTAGCAAACGGCGGAAAAAGTATTTGAGGGTGAAAAGGTAGAGAATAGCAACTGTCTTGGAGCATTTCTTACACCGGCTTGGCTGAGCTGTGCTGTGTTTGCATTGTTATGTGTTTAGAAGACACTTTGTCGTGAAATTCCAGGCTACCTAATGCGATTTAAGAACTTTGTGTTTCTATTTATTGTTCCAATTACATATAGATCATCTGGAAAGAGGTGGAAAAAAAAAATAAATCTGTATTTCAAAGTTTAAGCAATTTCTCTTTCTGTTCACAGGTGAAATTCAGTTTCCAAAGGACAGTAAGCATTTCTGAGCGGTGGCTGGCTTGAGAAGACCATCACCAAGCTGCGCGGAGACGTTCTTTGCGCTTCCACTCTTATGTCTCTAATGGACAAACACAAAGTGAAGCGGCAACGTTTGGATCGCATATTTGAAGGTTAGACACTTCCATTTCTAACGTGAACTGCATAGTTTTGATGGATGGCTGATATTTCTGGAGACTGGAGCTCCCTTCTTTTGGTCATTCAGTGTGTTTTAATAGAGTTGCAGCTCCTGTTGAGATGATAGTAACTGGTTTTGGGTGAAAGCAGATCTAGACAAATAAAAGTAACTAGTGTGTGAACTCTACTATTCTACAGTTAAGTTTGCTTTCATCTTAGCGTTTCATAACATTTTACCCATTATGAAAGATTGTGGTTTCATATAAAATAACAATCGCAAAAGGATAAGATGACCTCAGTGTTCCCTAGGGTCTTTCTCTACAGGCTTGCTTCATATGCATTGATTTAACAGCCTATATTTAATCCTAAGAAGGAAGCAGAAAATAAAATGAAAGCAAAACACACACAAAAATACCAGAAGACCCCCAAACTTTAATTATTATTAATAAAAATGGTCTGGATTCTAGTGAAAGGAGTGTAGTAATTTGAGCCACGAATGACTAAGTTGTATATTCCTGGCATTCTTCATTTGCTTTTAGAGCTGGTGTGAAAGGAGCTCAAGGGATAAGGTGTGCTTTTTTAAGAATATACACAAATGATTTGGGCTAAATGAATTTTTATATACAAATGTTAGCTTCTCCTTAACAGGCAAGGGAATAGTTAATTTCTTTATTAACCCATTTCAATATGATGGGAGAAAACAGACAGGCTTCTGGGTCCATGGTTTCTGCATCACGTCTAATACTGAAGCTGTGAACTTTTTTCTAGCAGCTGTGTTGGTGCAAGCAGCTGATTTCTGTCCCTGTTTCTTCCCCTTTCTTTGTGCCAATATGAGGGTAACTGTATAATGAGCCAGACTGAGGTGACTCATACTAAAAATAAACTTTTCTGTCGGTGTACTTTCCATTTAGGTAAATTCCCCAGTCCAGGTCACTGTTCAGGTGACAAGGGAACGGTTGGAAAGGATTGATGGGGGGAACTGGGACCATTTAGCCTTTCGTAGCCACAGAAAGAGGCATTTCAAAGTATCAAAGGGTGCAGTTCCACGTTGGTTTAGATGATTAATCCCCCTGTTAGTCTCTACTAAACCCAGCCAAGCCTGCTCATTGTTGCCAGGCCCACACAATCCTGTTATCCCACCTGGGCTGGCTGGCCAGGCGGTCAGTTCAATCTGCTTGCTGGAGACTAATCCCTGCTCAGAGAAATGGGGCACTGGGTGCTGAGGATGGGGAATTCGGGACGGTTGCCCTTCTTTCTGGGCAGCTCTACAGTCGAATCAGCTGGAAATGACCTCGGGGTTTGCTGGTGCAGTGCGTGGTCCTCTTTGTTTGCAGCCTCAGGGTCTTAGGCATCGCGTCCCCATCCTTGGGTCTCTGTATCTGACCCCTCAATAAAAAATGCAGAATTTCAACTTGACAGAGAGCTCAGTTTTTTATTATCTTGTTTTGTTTTGGCCTGCGTTGGTGACTAGAATTGGCAAACAGTGAGGAGGATGGAGGAACCTTTCCCTTTGGATGGCAGCTGGCGGTTCGATCAGCTCAACCCACTTCACAGAATTCCAGCCTTCCTTTAGGCTCCTTATATTGAACAACGGGACAACTTAAGAGGAAATCAAGTCTATGATGATGTGGAAAGGAATGTTATCAGGGACAGGGGTGACAGACCAGCAGCCGTTGTGACTGTTTAAACCAATGGTGGCTTCTGCCAAGCTTCACGTTTACATCTCCTGATGCTGTTTAATCAGCGTCTTTTGTCTGCCTTGTTTCTCCCAGCCCTGCACAATTCACTGTGTCCTGCTGGTCAAATGTGTGCGGCTGTGCACTGTAGGGAATTGGTCCAGTTGAAAAATAACATAGGAATAAAGGTGTTTTTTAGCCTCCTCTGCTTCCTAATCCCATTTACCATGTGCTAGACAACTAGCCCTGTTGGAAAAACAGAGTGGGAAGACCAGGCAGAAGATGATCAGGAGGACAGGGGGTGAAGCAATGGAAATGGAAAAATGCTTGAAATTTTGTGGTTGCAGGAATCCAATTTAGCTCTTTATAGTGTCCAAGCTGTGTTCTGCTCTTGAGTGTCTGTGTTTTCAAATGTTCTTTGAGGTTTGTAGACACATCTCTGGCTGATGCTTTTAAATCACTATCCCTGCAGCTGCGTGAAATGGGATGCAGGCTACAGCGGTTGGTTTGTTTTAAAAAGGTGTTTTCCTACATATGGTCCTGTTCAGGTTTAAAAATTAAATATCCAGAGTTATTCTCTGATAGATGTGCATTCCGTAACACAACCTAAATATTTTATATTTTAGAAATATGCATAACATTTTACAAAGCTCAGGAAATGTAGTGAGGTGTGTGGCTATTAAAGGTGATTTATTATCTCTGCCAGATTTTTTGTTCATCTGTTTGTGTACTGCTTTCTTCTCTTAATGTTCCCCCTTAGAAGAACATTATTTTTAAGATGTGTTTTTCTTTTTATTCTAAGTCCCACTTAAAACCAGGCTACAATGATTTACTAACTATTACTATGTATTTTTTCATAAATTGTTTAACATGAAAACTTGTGATTGGCAGACATTAATACGTTATTATATCCTTAAAGAGATACTGGTGTCATTCTGGTGGTGACATTTCATTGCTGCCTGTATCCCTGTTTGAGGAGGGGATGATAACGGGTTGAAATTCGGTTTCTGAAAGGTAGGCGGTGTGGGCCTGGCTCCCAAAATGAAATGGTTGCGTTGGGAACAGTGCACAGGGTTGCACACGGATTTTCTGTGCAGTTAATGGATTCCCACAAGCGCTCTTCCAAGTTAGATAATTGTACATGCACAATGTTATTTGAGTTGAATGGCTTTCCTGTGGCTTTAGGTAACTTGAGCACTTACTTGTAGTAACTAATCATGCAAAATAAGCAACAAATTGAACAGGCATCACTGGGTTTACTATTACTTGTGAGTATAGTAGTTGTACTGCTGATACTCAATGCAGAAAAAAACCCTGATTCTACTACTTTGGCAGCAATTAGTTCTCTTTTAATGTAGCTGAGTAAGTAATTTTGTCCCTGAGGTACCTATGATACCCTTCCGTGAGTTCTTAAATATGAAACGGAATATTTGCTTTTAATCCTGAAGTTGTTTGTGGTTATGTTATCATACCCCATTTCAATGGTCTGCCACGTTCTTCTGTGTATCATTTCAAAAGGGTGGTGTAAAATGTGCTTTGTCATCCCAGTTTATAGAGCTCTATAAACTGGAGTTGACTTAATGAAGGGAATTGAAGATTATCCCTTGAAAAAGCCAGATATTAAATTCTGGTTTCTAACTTGCACCGGTGACTGTGAATTATAGTTAGGCATGAAGACATGGTTCTCTGAGATGCTAATATTAAACTTGCTTCACCATTTATAAAATAACATTCAGGATTCTTCCCTTGAAGATAAATAGTATCACGGCATGTGAAAGATTAATTAGTTACTGATGATATTGTTCTTTGTCCCCCTCTCCAGTGATGCTGGTGATTGCGAAGCATAATTATAGTGGTATACATTTGGCAGAACAGTTGGAAGTGTCACAGTGCAAAAATAAAATGTGTTCATTTTGTGGGTAATTTGAAAAAGTCTAAATGTGTTTTTTTGGCGTTTTGAAAAGTTGTTATCTCTAATTAAGGTATTATTGTACTTTATATTGTAACAAAACTGTAAACAACGCTGTGTATTTGTGTATATTCTAGAAATCCTTAATTAATTGTGTGTATGTTCTACTGACCGTTGCTTGGAAGGCACCTTGGGGATGCGTGACCTCTGTCGAATTTGCCGGGAGCTCATAGATTAAATAGGAAGGCAACAGAAGGTGGCTGCAGTGTGAATTCTACTTCTTCTGAATGGTCTGTGAACAGAGCGAATTTTCTCTAAATACATTATATAATATGTCGTGCTCGGTCAGCTGCTGCTTTTGGGGGGTTTCCAAGCTTTAGGAAGCTCTTTAAAGGTGAGAGCTTAGGGACATGGCTGGAACGAGGAGGAGAAAAGGGATGCTTCCTCTTGCATTTCTTCTTGCTTGTTCACACGGGTATTGGGGATTAAACCACAGCACGATACTGGAAACGTTACTGCAAAATGCTGAGAGTGACTTTTCCAGTTTGATGATTGCTCCAAACCACGAATTTCTTCTCAGATCACCTCGTATGTGACATTTACAGCAAAGCCTGTGGTGTGTGCAAGTCCGAGTGTGTGAACACCACATATGCCCCCAAACAGATGTTAAATGTGTTTTCTAGTTCTGCTTTTGAAGAAGCAAAAGGCACCTTAGCACACCTCAGAGCTTCTCAACAATCATTTCAAGTCTTTTTTTCCTTTTTTAGGCAATACTCGTATATATCTGAAGGTTGTTCTTTAGACACACATTGTCTCTTCCTTTTTAAAAGTGCCCAGAAGGAAACTTGAGCTGTATTTTAGCTATTTTAACAGTGCTGCTTTATTACCTAAGAGAAGAAGGGTTGGTCAGGATCATAAATTAGAAAAGAAAGTGCGTATCAGTTGGATGAATTTCTGAAATTTCAGATAAAATCTCTCATCTTTTGCTTTTATGAAGGGCAGCCTTTATTTGGGAATGTCCGATTACTGGCAAATATCCAAGCGTTGTAGCCTTTGAAGGACAGTAAAAGTACACGATAAAGAAATAGTTTCTTTTCAAGGATACGGTCCAGGCTTTCTTTCTGTATAAGAAAACAACTGTGTTTTTGAAGCTTCTTTTTCTGCTTGGGGTGCTATATAGCTTGAGATTTTATAAGATAAATCTTCATAGTTGATGTGGTGATATTGATGGTTCCAGGAGAAGCGCAGAGAATAAAGCAGATATGAACTGAATTTGGTTTTCTTCTTTCCATATTCTTAAATAAACCTTGAAATACAGAGTGATTTAGTTTAAAAATCACATTCTCTTTCCTGACTTTTTTTCCTTGTGCATATAATAGAGAACTTCCACTTCTTGACAAGTGGAAAGTACCAGACTGACAAATACCAAGTGTTCTTTCATGACCACCAATGGAGCTTATCTGGCTTGTGTAAACTTATTTGACCCACTGCAGTTGTGAAATTAGGCACTTAAGGCACGTTTTCTGCTAATTAATGAGGGAGATGGCCCACGTTGGCAGTACTTGGGTTCTCCCTGAATTTAAAAAGGATTTTTGCTAAAGTTGGTATGTACTCCGTAAGTTGATCTGTACATAAAAGGAAGAAGGAATAAATCTGTACATAAAAGGAAGGAGGAATAAATGTTTCCAGGCAGTGAGCACACGTAGCTCTTTCTTATATAAGTGGGAATTGCAGGTGTTAAGTTCTTTGGAAGACGAGCCATCACTTTGCTTCACTGACATCCACGTTTGAAGCTGTTGGTAGTTGTCTCACTTGCTGCAGATACGGGAGAAAGAAAGGGAAGAATAAAAGGTGCAGTCAATTGTAAATCACATAGCACTTTATAGTTTTCTTTACTCATACTGATTTTAAGTACTAGGCATACTAAATATGCCAAGTGTTTCCTAAGAAGAGATAAATGGGCTGCCTGGTTGCTTGGTGTCTTCTTGACAGACTTGAGAAGCAGGTTTGTTGAAGGATCAGGGCAGCAGAGGGAGCTAAAAGATTCCTAGTATTTTATCATTTGGTGTTTCCTAAGTGGAAGTTTTCCCTTCATGAAGTACCAATTAACCTTCACAAAAATATGATTTTCTAACCTTAAGTGCCTTCAGTGAATAAGTAAGGATTTTGAACTGGAGAAAACTCATTTTCTCCCTCGCAATCCAGTATAAATTAAGTGAGGAATCAGGTAGTACAAGCTACCAGAATGTTTCTGCAAAAACAGCCATCAAATCCTTCAACTGTAACAAATGAAAGGGTTTAAGCAAGCAGAGTTTTCTATGAGTAACCCAAGCAGGATATTCTATGAGTAAACCAAGTTACTTTCAGATACAAGTGACTTAAAATAAAAATGCATACATTCTTGTGTTTTAACAATTCCACATTTTTTTTTCTTAGTTTTGCCTGTAAGAACGTTGAAAATATTTTTGAGTGTCAAATATAGAGGAGTAGGTAAAATATTTAATCTGTTATATAAGAGTTTTCTCCAAAGAATAGGGAGGCTGTTCTAAGGACTCAGATAAGTTGACTTTGAAAGAATAAAACCAAAATGATGCTGACGTGAATCATCATATAACAAGATCATTTGCTACTTACCACATGGTAACATCAGTTATCTGTATATTTGGGGTCTGTTTACCCCAATGCAAACCCATTACGATTAATTTGAAATCCTTATGCACAGGCTTATGTTTGTTTTTTATTTTTATCTGTAATATTCGGTATTTACGATGCAGGGTATTTGTGGCTTCCCTTTGGCTTGCTGCGGTAGCCTGCTTTTGTAATTTGAATCTTCATTATGTGGTACCTAAACAGCTTTTGAATTTGCATGCACTTAAGCTACTACAATGTCACAGAGTTATTACTGGTAACAATGCAAGCTGTATGAAAAGAAAATTAGCTTAAAAGCCCATTTTGCCCTAAATGACGCTGAGCAGTAGTTGCTAATGAAAAGCGTTACTTTAACAAGAAAACTGGAGGGGAAGAACTAGAGAGAAAAGAACCTCCATGAGATTTGTACGTTTTGCTGAAACATTCAGGTCACTTATTTAAGTTACAGAAGTTTTAAGGAAAAGTTGTGGTTTTGTGGTGTCCAGCATTCCTAATTTTATCTGTATAGTTACGTTTTCATTGGTATATTCATATAAAATACACGGCTTGCTTGTGAGAGACAGCAGCTACGTTCAGCTATGATACATCCAGGACACTACATCTCACTGCTGTAACAAAGTCAAAATAGTTTTATTTACTGTTAGTGTCAAAGACAGCGTTAAATACATTAAAAAAATACATCCAGACACTGAATTTACAGAGTTGTAATAATTGTATTTGTAACATCATATATATTTGAATCAGAGTCCAATACTTCACCACATCTCATCATCTAATTCCTGAGTAATCTTCAGAGAATTTTAAAAACTTTTTGGACTAGATGTTTAGCTTTTATACAGCACAGATGAGCGTCTGGTAAAACTTTTAAAAGCTTTAGAAGTGTAAGTACTTGGTGGTAATATACACTTATTTCTGCCTGGGGTCAGGGAAGATGCTCTGCAAGCCCCAGATTTGTACATTGCTTCACACTGTGCTCTGGAAACCTGAACTGTTCAAAGATTAAGTGTCTAGGTAAACACACTGAAAAATTTAAATAGCCGTCTAATTAAAACAGCCATATTCGGCTTTCATAGAGGCAGTTCCCATCCTTAGGGAACTGCAGTCTGAGATGCAAAAAAGGCTTTTATTTCGTTTCCTCCCTCAGCGCAGTCGGGATGGGACTGTGATTATGCGAGTGGAAACAAGAAAATAAAAGTGGAGATGATCTTCTAGTGCTGGAGGCGCCTGCTGCTCCATCCTCGTCCCATGAATCACAGAATCACAGAATGTCAGGGATTGGAAGGGACCTCAAAAGCTCATCCAGTCCAATCCCCCGCCAGAGCAGGAACACCCAGATGAGGTTACACAGGAAGGTGTCCAGGCGGGTTGGAATGTCTGCAGAGAAGGAGACTCCACAACCCCCCTGGGCAGCCTGGGCCAGGCTTTGGCACCCTCACTGGGAAGAAGTTTCTTCTTATATTTAAGAGGAACCTCCTGTGTTCCAGTTCATACCCATTGCCCCTTGTCCTATCATTGGTTGTCACCGAGAAGAGCCTGGCTCCATCCTCCTGACACTCACCCTTTATATATTTATAAACATTGATGAGGTCACCTCTCAGTCTCCTCTTCTCCAGCTCCAGAGCCCCAGCTCCCTCAGCCTTTCCTCACACAGGAGATGCTCCACTCCCTTCAGCATCTTTGTTGCCCTGCGCTGGACTCTCTCCAGCAGTTCCCTGTCCTTCTGGAACTGAGGGGCCAGAACTGGACACAATATTCCAGGTGTGGTCTCACCAGGGCAGAGTAGAGGGGCAGGAGAACCTCTCTGACCTCCTGATCACCCCTCTTCTAATCCACCCCTTCTAATCCACCCCAGGTACCATTGGCTTCCTGGCCACAAGGGCCCAGTGCTGGCTCATGGTCATCCTGCTGTCCACCAGGACCCCCAGGTCCCTTTCCCCTACACTGAGGTCAGTACTGAATGAGAAGGTTCCTCTGCTTATACAGGCGGCATTGCAGAGATCTCCCTCCTCCTTAGAAATGTCGTTGGGATCTGATGGGCAGGTCACTTTTAATTAAGAAACCTGTGTTTATCTTTTAGCTCTTCTGGAGTCAGACATTAAGTTAGAAAACAAAAGTTGCCTCTTGGCCTCTTTGCCTTTTCTTTTGCTTTGATGGAAAACGCTCAGAAACTTTGAGTTACCATTGTATAAATAGCAGCAGGTTGTTGAAATACTCTTGGAATCCCTTTAAAAACCAGCGCTTTGCTAACTGACATTACCTGGCGTATGCAACAGGTAAAATGCACCGGTTGCTACCGCTGTAGATCCAGACCCCTGCAGTGGTTCATCACCCTGCTCAGAAACTTAAATAAGAAGGTTCCTTCTTCCTTCCCCTCCTGTGATAATTAAATTTAAATTGCTCATGACTTTGAGTATTTTGTTTTGGTTTTTGTGCATTTTGTTTTTTTTTTTCTTTAAGCCAAAAATTAACCATTCAAAATTACTCATTTCCCTTTTCCTGATGCTTGATTTTCAAAGCAGCATCCTACGCGCTGAATTTTCAAACTTCTAATTCTGCTGATTAAATGGAGACGCACCAAAAAAAACCCCAGTAAAATTATAGGCAATGGCATTGGGACAGAAAAATATGAAGAGGAAAGACTCTTTGTTCTTTTAATCCTACCTGTATTTTTCAGACAGTTTCCTTGTGTGCTGGATGATGACGCTCAAATACAAATAGACTATGACTCCTGTTAATATGTGCTTAAGAATAATCATAAGTGTTAATTAAACACATGATAAATGTCTCTTTTTGTCAAGGAGCGTACATTTGAAGAAGCACTTTTATTAAATGCTAATAAAACTTTTTCCCAGGCAATTTTATCACTATTTCTTGCTCCCTGCTCTTCCTTTCTTGAAGATCACATCAAGTCTTACCCATGTGGTTCTTTCCTGGGTATCAAATCCCACTTAGGCAGGTGTTGCTCAGTCTCCACAACATCTGCCAGTCATGTTTTGTTGTTTGTAGCTTATCTAACCTGCAGATGGTCGTGTTTGCCTGTTTGTGCGGCTCTCCACAAACTCCCGTGCTTGTTCCCCCAGCGCTGCTCTGCGTTCGCACCATCAATTTATCAAACTCAAGTAATTTAGGAACAGTTACTTCTTCTCGCAATAAACAAAAGCAGCTGCACTCTTAGCTATCCTTATCTGCATGAATGCATGGGTTGTAAAGGGCTTTTCTGACAAACAAGACAAAAGTTTAGAATTTCAAACTGGAATTTAGGGCATGTAAGTCAGAATGACTAGACACTGATGTTTAGAAACAATATAATAATGCAGAGAATGAATTAGTTACCATAGTAACTGCTTTGTTTTAATAATTTGGTGGGGCAATGAATAGAAGGAGCTCAGAAAGAAGTAGTAGGAATCTTAATTACATGTTGTGCAACGTGAGTGGCTTTGTTCATGAATATTGAAATTAATTTGATTTTATAACAGATTGAAGAATGAGTGTATCAGTTTTACTTTGGAAGGGCAGTAAGAATGATTTACAGTTGTGGGGTTTTTTTTCGTTTGTTTTTTCCCCCCTGGTAAAAATATGATCACATTTTACATTTTATTATGACAATGCAGATTATCAGTTTCTTAACAATAAAACGTGCTCAGTATGTTGCATTGTAAGCGTGACTTCAATCTACGTGCTGTGATTTGTTGCCTGGCAGTTGTTGGCAGCCTAGCAACATGATTCAGTCCAGATCTGCAGCAGGATATAGACACTCAAAGTTAGGAGTGATGGGGAAGGTGTCTCAGTACTTCCAAACCCATCTAAAATCATCAGCACCTTGAAATCTCTTGGTGCTTCATGGATAAAATTTAAGTTCCCTCCACACTTTAAGATCATTTTCCCTCCTCTTGCAAGCTCACAGTTTAGTGTGCATTTTGTGCTTAAAATAAGGCAGGATCCTCAAACAGAATTAGCTCTTTTGGAGACGGGTGCACACGTCAGCTGGACCCTGTTTTGCAGAGAGATAACACGCAGGATGGTGCTTTATTCAAGAAATTCATGTGTGGTGCCTCCTGTCCCAGCATCTCTCATGAGGCAGCAGCTGGTGGGGTCTGAGGTGCCATGTGCTGGGGAGCCAGGACGTGTCTGGGGACCTGCTGATGTCAGGAAAGCGATTTCTGCTGATGTCCTACCACTTTTTAGTGGGTAGATGGACAGCATGATAACATAAGCTTGGTTTCCTTAGAAAAATCTCTCTAAACGGTGCCCAGATGTTACATACAGAAACAAGAAGTGCCACCTTGGCCAAGGAGGCACCTTCCATCACTCAGACTCAAATCATGTTCCCCCCCTAGACCAGGGAATCTTAATGTTTCTGCAAAGTGGCACCGAACTGAGCCGGCTCCTCAATAGGTACAAGTGCCTGCCCAGGAATGGGGAGGCTTTGGGTTCTACATCATCACCAATCCAAAGATGATTGGTTTTTGAAGAGAAGCTGGTTACACTGCCTGTGTGGTTTACTGCTATCGATGTTCCAGATAATGTAAGATTGATTCATTGTGCCAGAAAAAAAGGGAAAACTGAGTGCAGTAATGAGTGCTCTAATTTAGGAAGGGAAATTCAAGCTTCTCTTCCTTGTTTCTAGTATGTCTGTGTACATAACTTTGTGGATGGAGACTCAAAACAGTCTGTCCTCCAAGGTGAGGCCTCCATCACTGGGCTATTCTTGTCTCAACCTCCTCCCTTCTAATCTCATAAGAAACTTGCCCCGATAAAGTATTTCTAAAACCAGAATATTATGCCTCCAGACCAATGCTTTCTTCATTCTTCCCTTATCTCTAAGTTGAACCTTAATAAAATTGAATTGCGATGGTTTTGAAATGCACTAGCTTGTTTTGAACTTCTCTTTGGTCCTGATCTTTAGCTGGAATACCAAAATGCTGTAAAGTTTGCAAAATCCTTTCCTGGTTCATTTTGGAGTGTCAGGCTGTGAAACTTCCCAAAATGTCAGAAGATCAGATGAGTTTTGCCCCGTCCCTGATGTTGATACATGAAAGGAAAAGGGAGTTCACTCCAGAGCTGAAAACATTCATGAAGAATCTTTTAATCAGTTGCTTCCTTTTATCTGTGTTAACTGCAACTCAGTGGTTATTTTATAGGTTCCTTGTGATTACAGTAATCAACAAATGCCTGGTAGCATCCTGGAACAGTGGGTGAGAGAAACTTTAGAGCGACTCCTTAAAGGCCTTGGTATTACCTTGGTACTAGTGATAAAGAAGAGAGTGAGGTTTTGCAGTCAAATGTGGTATTTAGTTGCCTTTCTTACTGCAATTCTGAGGCTTTTTTGTTATCTTTCTGGTTCTTTTTTTTTCTAATGAGGAAATAAAATAATTTGTTTCATTCCTGGTTTTCTAACGTCTCTAAAATATTCTGTGTGATACGTTAATTTTGTTTGGTGATATGCAAGTGGATTTCCATCGGAAATCAACTAGCATTAGATGTTAATTTTTAAATTTAATGTTCAACTTGATTTCATTTGCTGATTTTTATTGCATTAGACCTTTATGAATGAAAGCACCTGCAAATATGTTCCTAAAGGCATAGTTTACCACATAGCTGAAAAATATACTGAATGCTCAATTATAGTCCTCTTAGATGAAGAAGACTTGAGGCTTTTTGCAAACTGTGGTAGTGACATGATTTAGCTGGGAAAACATTAAGTAGCATTGTGAACCAACCATCTCTACTGACACTGGCTTATGTTTCCCAAAACTTGCAAGTCTGGAGCCTTGTCTGTCAAATATGCTAGAACAGAAAGGCTGAGAGAGCTGAGGTGTTCAGCTGGAGAAGAGAAGGCTCCAGGGAGACCTTATTGCGGCCTTTCAGGGCTTAAAAGGGGCCAATAAGAAAGATGGGGACAGACTTTTTAGCAGGGCCTGTTGTGATAGGACAAGGGGTCCTATCACAAGGGGTCCTTTAAACTAAAGAGAGGAAACTATGAGAAGAAACTTCTTCTCAGTGAGGGTAACAGACACTGGACCAGGCTGCCCAGGGGGGTTGTGGAGTCTCCTTCTCTGCAGACATTCAAACCCTCCTGAACACCTTCCTGTGTAACCTCATCTGGGTGTTCCTGCTCCAGCAGGGGGATTGGACTGGATGAGCTTTTGAGGTCCCTTCCAATCCCTGACATTCTGTGATTCTGTGTAAAGGAGGGGAGATCCAGGCCAGACATGAGGAAGACATTTTTGACACTGAGGGTGGTGAAACCCTGTCCCAGGTTGCCCAGAGAGGTGGTGGATGCCCCATCCCTGGAGACATCCCAGGCCAGGCTGGATGGGGCTCTGAGCAACCTGATCTGGTGAAGATGTCCCTGCTCATGGCAGGGGTGGCACTGGGTGAGCTTTGAAGGTCCCTTCCAACCCGTATGATTCTGTGATCTCTTGCACTGTCTGTGTGTGATGTTCTGGAGGAAACCCATGCGACAGGCACATATTTCAGTCTCTGAGTTCCACAGGAAAAGTTCTTCTGCCCTGAAGTTGTGGATTCCCTTTTTTACAAAACAAATACCAATGGAATTTCCATGGCAGCTCTGCTGGTTGGGCCAAAGGCTCGTCAGATAAAAGCTTTGGTCTTCCCTGAGTCATGAAGTGCTCCAGAAGCGTGATTGACTTGTACCTCCTCGATGTGATGTAATTACCTAACCGGAAAGCATATTTGCTGAACAAAGATTATGGGATTGTTCCAGATATAAGCCTTATATTGTGTACAATTTTAAAAGCTCTCTTTTAAATGATTTACTATAAGTTTATCCTTTTGTGTTGCTAAAGTTTGACAGAAGACTTTTCAGGTAGGAAGATGGAGTTTGAAGAAGAAAATTGGTTTCTTTAGCCTCATTCTATACACATCACTTATGAATGCTTGACTTAACAGGAGAAGTTTGCATTAATAATTGTGATAATTGAGCCCAGTTAGCACAGACAAGGGAACACTGTTGTAGTTTGGAGTACGTATTTTGATAACTTTATACTTCCTTCAGATCTCCTTTAAAGTATATGTGTGTATACATACACAGTATAGATCACTTGAAAATGTAACCAAATATTTTGTATCCAAAAACGAGATGTTTTATTGAAAACGCTTGTTTAAACATGTAGCTATGGTATTCCTGCCACGTCTCCTTATTCTCGGAGTTACTGTGAACTCTGATGTGCTTCGAATTTGTTTCTATTCAGATTCTTTTGTTGCTGTTGCTTTGCTTGGGCACTTTTCTTGTCCAGTTGCAGTTTGTACCTGTTCCCCTTTCTGTTCTTCCTTCATGCCTGAGAACTGCAGATGTTGTTTTGGCAAAGCCGGCACTGGGTTTCTGTTTACAACACTTCTGTAGGTCAGAACTGCCACAGAGCACAGAAATGAAAGGTTTATCACCAATTTTGTAGGAGCATAGAGGTATGTTTTCTGTTGAAAGTTTTATTTACTTTGATTTGGTGTTATGATTGAACTATACTGATGTCCTGCATAACATGAGATAGATATATTAGTAGTATGCAATTTAAAAGGCTGCTGGATAATTCCAGTATGAGTGGGCTATTTAGTATATTTTAGAGATTTTCAAATGTAGCTGAAGCATGAGGCAGATCCTGACTTTGTTTGCCAGGTTTACAGATGCCCGCGCTTTTATAAACCTTACAAGGTCTTTTAAGTAAACACTTCATAAAATAGTAGAAACAGAGATTGGTAGAAAGTCCATAAACTCATATTTAGTTTACTTGGGCTACTTTATATCTGAAGGGTTGTGTTTATCTGAAAGCATTTAGCCTGAAAAAAACTGCTAAAATGCCAGTTTTTAACTAAATGCATTGAAAACTGGAAAACTTCTAGAGAAATAATTCCAAGCAGACATCCCTAAACTGTGAAGGACAGAGCAGGGGGAGGGAGTGGAAGCTAAAATTGTCAATGAAAGCAAGTTCAGGCTATCATTGTATCCTTGACATTAGTTGTATAATCTGTGTTGTAGGTTGGCAGCAATGCCTGGCTGGTTTGCCCAACCATCCAAAACCAGATGTCATTATGCACATACCAATACAGAGAACAACGTTTTTGGTGTTTTGTACTAATGCCACATTTCTCTTTTTATCAATTACATTTTAATCACATCAGGTTTTTCTAGTAGCACTAAAGGATTATGGGCCAAGACAATAAAACCTTATTTTGTGTAAAAGTCTGATGAAAGGAGTTAATTTCCCCCCCCAAAAAGCAATATTCCTCCGTTTGTGACCATTCCAGAAACAAGAGAAATGCTGACACTATTGTCAAGATTTTGTCACCTCAAACCAGGACTTTGAACCAGGTACTTTCAAGCATAGGTTTAGTGTTCAGCTGCAACTTGCTCCATTGTCAGTTGTGACCTGTGATGCTAATTCTGTTTTTAAATACGTTGTCTGCAAATAGTAAGGTTTTAACTAATTTTTTCTAGTATTTAACTCAAATTAGAGACAGTAATGCAGTTTTATTTTACTTGCTGAAAGGTTTGCTGTTTGGTCTCTACAGAAGGTACCAGAGATTTCTCATTCCGGGCTTATTTAAGAATCATATTGATCATATGACATTATCAGCAAGAATCAGCATAGCTGCTACTGAGGCAAAAATCTATCTAGATGTGAAGTTTCAGCGATTAGTAAGGTTATTTTAAGATACAGTCTCCATTTGAAGATGTTCCATAGATGCTTAAGATTAGCATTTTTTTTTTAATTTGATAGAGGCATTTAGTATATGCTGGATGGGAAGTTTTCAGACCTCAATTTCTATGAAGCTTGGGTGTAATCCACCTCAGTTTGCTTTACCTTTCTTTCTTTTCTCAAATGACATGACAAATTTTCTTCTCCAAAAGCATTTAACTAGTTGAAAATAAAGTGGAAGAAAATTGAGGGCTGCATTATAAACCAGGGTGTCATTATCTGAATTCAGCTTTAGTCAATTCAGAAGTGATAGTGGAAAATGCATTTATTAGAGTTACAGAATTTTTAATAAGATACCTGAGCCTACACCACGGTATCTACAAAATACTATAAATATTTTTGTGTAGCAACTGAGCATAAGCATGGCTAGTTGCCAGGTAAATCAAGTAATTAGGAAACTCTTAATCTCCTTTCATATATTTCCTCTGGCTGTTTTACTTTCTTTTAGTTCTTCTTTTCATATATTTCATTCTTGTTTCAAAGTAAGGAAAAAACAAAATAACCTCATGTGTCGTGGACACAGTAATGTCGATGATATTTTAGTTAAATCACAAATTGCTGACAGTATATTGTCAGATTATTGATCTTGTAGCTGGAGCCTAAATTGAGACTGTTGGCCTGTCTGTATTCTGGCCTCTTCAGTTTGCGAGAAGCCAAAGAGGAAAGTGAGAATTAAATTTTAAAAATAGTGTAGTTTGAATATGAGAACTCATAACAAAATTAAGTTATCATGGAATCTTAGAATAGTTTGAGTTGAAGGGACCTTCAAAGCTCACCCAGTGCCACCCCTGCCATGAGCAGGGACATCTTCACCAGCTCAGGTTGCTCAGAGCCCCGTCCAGCCTGGCCTGGGATGTCTCCAGGGATGGTTCATCCACCACCTCTCTGGCAACCTGGGCCAGGCTTTCACCACCCTCAGTGTAACAAATGTCTTCCTCATGTCTGGCCTGAATCTCCCCTCTTTTCTAGTTTAAAACCATCACCCCATGTCCTTTTGCAACAGACCCTGCTAAAATGTCTGTCCCCATCAGCCCCTTTCAGGCACTGAAAGGCCTCAATAACGTCTCCCTGGAGCCTTCTCTTCTCCAGCTGAACACCCCAGCTCTCTCAGCCTGTCCTCCCAGCAGAGCTGTTCCAGCCTCGGATCACTTCTGTGGCTCCTCTGACCCCTCTCCAACAGGTCCATGTGTGTCCTGTGCTGAGGACCCCAGAGCTGGACACAGGACTCCAGGTGGGGTCTCAGAAGAGCGGAGCAGAGGGGCAGAATCACCTCCTGCTGCCCACGCTGCTTTTGATGCAGCCAGGATTTTTTAGATTTGCTGATTCACTTTGAAAATTACCTGCTTCAGGTGTCCAAGCTATGTGTGGCCTCCTGTAAAGATCAGGGAGGCTGGTCAGGGCTGCTGTTGTTGAAAGTAGAGGCTTTTATGGAGCAGTTTGGAACTGGCCTGGAGTTCCTTGTGTTGTCCATGGACTGTGTATTGAGCTGACTGGCCAGCAGGGGTTTGGAGCAAGAGCGTTTCTTATTGGGAAAGTTTGGATGAGCTGTGCTTGAAAAAGTACCTGACTCAGCACTGCACTCTACGCTATTGATAGTCAGAACACCAAGGGCCTTTCTGGGAATAAAGCAAGAAGATTTTGACCTACTTTCATTAACGTGTCGCAGTGAAAATATTCTCCTCAGCCCTACTTTAGAAAGCTCCTCTTCCCCGCAAGCGCATCCGCAGCCCCTCACCTGTTACCTGTGCAAATCTCTTTCCGTTGTCAGTGTGAGAACCAGCGGGCATCGAGGGAAACGGCTGCGGGTAGGTGTAGAAAGCGTTTCTTCGCACATCAGGTGAATTAGGAAATCCCTTGCTGCAGGATATCGTAGGTGACTCAAGTTTGATGAAGGCCGAAGAGGTGAGCAGGTGTGTTTGTGGAAGACAAATCCACTGGGTTTGCTGAAACGCTTCCAATCCACACACCTCCTGAACTGCAGGTTCCTGGTGGCAGGGAGAGGTTCTGGAGATGAATTACTAGTCTTGCTCTTCTTTTTCATTTTCTTTTTTCTCACTGTTCTTTTTCTGAATCTAGCAGCAGGAAAAAAGGACATTGTCAAGCAAGATGGACCTTTGGTCTGAACCCATCACAAGCTTTTCTTGCACCCTTGGTTGTGGAAGGCTTCTTGCCCAAACTTTGTACAACTTTGGAGGGTCATTCTCCTGTTCTTTGAGGCTTCCAGCCTCATTAGCCTCATTATTAGAGTCAAAAACTAAAGTAACACTGCCCACTTGCAGCGCATCAGTATCTTCACCCAGCCTATCAATGTCTTGGACCTCGGGTACCTCCTGCTGTGCATTTCTAATACTTTCCCATTAGGACTGTCAGTGTAATCCACAATAACGCTTTTCACAACTTCAGATATATATTTTATAAGTGTTGTAAGAAATACTAACTTTAAGCTCAGAATGGCTGAAGAGTTTAAAGAAAGAGAAGCAGGATACCTAAAAATAAAAAACAATAAAATAAAATGTAAAAAGTAGCCCTCTGGGTGGTAGGTACATGCAGTAATATACAACATGTGGATGATGTCTGTAACAATTCTATGACCAGATCCCTAGAAGTGGTGTGGTATGTGATAAATGATACGGGAGATCAGAACAAGGCTTAACCAGCTGTGCTTCGAGTCCTTGTGGAAGCAATTTCCCACTGTAGCTGTTTCCTTACCTATGAAATGATGGTAATACTTATACTGTCCAAGGCTTAACTCATTATTGGTTTTACAGCAAGGTGAAAAGTCTATATATAGTTTAAAAAAAGCACTGACAAACTATTATAGATTAAACCTGCTTAGTATTTAATAATTTGCCTATGCAAGTAGCTGTCTCTATTAAGGACTAACAGCAACATATTTACAAAGAAAAACTGACAGAAAACAATAGCATTATCAAGCTAAAAAGCTATGACACTTAATGATTATATACTTACTTCATGATTCAGCAGCTGGGCTGGTTTTGTGCATGTAAATGATTTTTACCTAATGGATTATTGCAGCAGTTGGGAGCAAGCGGCGCAGGGCTCTGCGAAGGACACACCTTGAGGACACTGCAGCAGCAATATTTTGCTGTGTCACTGGATTTTATCGTGCGTAAAGGACAGATTTTTATAGATATATATACTTGGGAAGCCACTGTTACATTTCTGACCGATTTCAAATATGCTAGCAGCGCACAGTAATTCAAAAAGTTCTTTAAAACAGATTGTTTCTATTAGTACAGGTTTTTGATCCTTTTATTTAAATACTGCCTCATCAAGTGTTGAACTATAACAGCAGCTATATAAACTATGTCAAGAAAATACAGAAACTTATGACTATTTCTTACAAGAATTTTATGAGTGATATCTTTAATTTGTTTTTGTTTTTTGAAGCACGAGCAATAAAAATGTAAGTGGATTTTGGTTTACTGTTACAATGCTCTATGGTTGTCAAGTGCTATTACTAAACAAATAGTAAAAATACTCTCTCAGTTTTATTGCTTTAGTAACACAGTTACAAGAACCACTTTGCTAGGCTTTTCCAAGATTTGTAACATGTTTGAGAGTTAGTACGTACAAGTAATTTCTCAGGTTTGGGCTGTATCCAGTATTTAATGAAGGTGATCTTTCTAAACAGCCAGAGATTTAGGCACTAGATAAGGGAGGTTTGGTTTCATTAGGATCAGAATTATCTCTGGAAAAAAAAAAATTAAGAATGTAATTAGCAGTAAATTGCATTGAACTGAGGATCATACCCTAAAATAGGGACTGTGATGCAAGTAATAATTAACAGGCATCTACAAAAAAAAAGGAGGTGATGTGTTATTTCTAGAAGAGTTTATCAGTCTTGGAGATGGTCTCAATTACAACTCTGTGTTTGTGCCAAGCGTTCTTTATACCCCTAAATGTGTAAAATCTGCATCATGGGTCTATAGGCTGCACCAAACGGTGTTGTGTTAAACCAGATTTTTTTTGAAGAACATATTTCTACCGCACTGATAAAGTTGAGGGAAGAATGGGGAAATATCCAGTAAACTTGTAGCTTTTCTGATTGAGCCTTTAATGTCGATCCAAGAAGTAACAGAGCTACAGAGACATGTAAAGGTGCATAGAATTAAGCTGGTATAACTATTTGCTTTGGCCTTCCCCCAAACATCTGCATGATAAAAGGAAACTTTGGTTGAACTTAAAGAGTCAAAGAAATCAAAACAAACACACCTACAGAAAGAAACTTCATCCCCAACTAAAGGGTAACTTTCTGGTTTACTGCAATGTGGTCTCTCAGGTTGTTGAAATATAATTAATACTAATACACAGTTTTGGGTTTTGAGAAGATGCTGTTTCATGCCTATATTACCCAAACTGTATTACCATTTTCACTACTGTTGATCATGGTTGATGATCCTGCTGGTGGTTTTGGTGAGGAGACACTGGCTTAGCACCCGTGGGGTGGATGTACCTTTGGACTCTGATCCACAGAAGAAGGTTTGACAAATTCTGCGGAGATTTGCTATATGAACCCTTTATTTCTGATTTAATTCAGAATATTAAGAAACTTCTTCTCAGTGAGGGTGACAGAGCCTGGAACAGGCTGCCCAGGGGGGTTGTGGAGTCTCCTTCTCTGCAGACATTCAAACCCGCCTGGACACCTTCCTGTGTAACCTCATCTGGGTGTTCCTGCTCCATGGGGGGATTGGACTGGATGAGCTTTCGAGGTCCCTTCCAATCCCTGACATTCTGTGATTCTGTGATATTGTACCCGAATTCGGCAACGATGCGACGAGCCATAGTGAAGCTAGCTTGCTAATGAGTGGAAGAAGAAAGGTAGTCAATGAAGTGATGACTTTACTTGAGATAAAATGATCTGGAAGTTTCTATAATTTCCAGCCAAATATAAAGCAACTTCTAATTTTTGAGTAGGGCACCTTGTTTAGGTTCTTCAGGTGGTAGGAAGGGTCTGAGCCTTAAGGAGGGCTCAGATCAGCTTCTGTGGATCTGAAGTTCAGATGGGAGAGCAGTTATTCCCGAAAGCTGCTCTGTTGGCTTTCTCAGTTTATCTTCACGATAGACATATCTCTCTTATTCCTGTGTCCGAGTGCATTCTGTACTATGCTGTATTTTTAATATTGAGATCATTATTTTCTGGAGCTCTGAAAACAACACTCCTTAAAATCAGGGCACGTGTGCTTATTTTGCAAAGCAGAGTGAGGAAGAATATGTTGTGTGTTTATGCTTAAATCTAGGTTTTGCCGTCATGTCAATATTTCTATCCACACTCAAACAATTTTTCAGGATTTGGCATTACTTGAATTGCTTTATATTTTAATTTAAACCGTTGTGTGTCGTGATGGTAGTACCTACAATTATTCTGTAGTTAATTTTCATTTGGAGCTCTTTTTGTGTTTGACGGTTACATGTTTCATTTACAGTTTATATACCCTTCCTTTCCTAAATATTAAACTATTTCCAATTCTGAAATACCTACTTTCCCCACTTAGTCAACGTACAGCCATTCTTGGGTGTTCTGCCTACCCTGTTCCCTTCAAAATAAGTCACATATACACATATTTTTGTTTCCCTTTCAGACTGATATTTTGGTGGCCCTTCTTCCTCCTTGTATCAGGATCCATTTGCATCATCTCAACTGATTGTACCAACAACCCGATTGCTCATGCTCCTTCACACGCTGAAGTAACATTGAATTATGTGTTGTATCAGTTTGCTTGACAGATAAAAGGAAGAACATTTCTGATGTATTGAATGAGGAGGTTCGTGCAGTTAAAACTTTTCCTTGAGGAAGTCAAAAGTAAAATGCATCCTGCATACCTCGTCAGAGCACTTGCATCACTTGTACATGGTACAAAAAAAGGCACCCCAAATATATTTCAGTTTTTCAGGTAGATACTTCGCTTATAAAACTTGCACAAAATAAAAAATGTTGGCATAAAAAAATTGCATATTTGTAGGTAGGGAAGTGGTGGAGTCACCATCCCTGGAGGGGTTTAAAAGGCGTTTAGATGAGGTTCTTAGGGCCATGGTTTAGTGTCAGAGTCAGGTTATGGTTGGACTTGATGATCCTGAGGGTCTGTTCCAACCAAAATGACTCTGATTCTACACATGGACAAATGCACAGGAACAATTCTCTGCAGTTTCAGCCTGTGCTTAGGTCCTTATCTCCGGGACCTGCCTGACCAGATTGCAGAGCTGCATGTCTCTTGGTCAGTATTTCTTCTGTGTGTGTTATATTTTATATATCTTTTCCACCTGGGTGTATCGATGAGGCAGAATGCGTGCTCTGATTAAGCACTTTGGATCCCATCTCCAAACTCTGCTTTAATCAATACTGTTTGCAGGGGCACAGTGCTGTGTGGAGTCTCCTTTCCTTGTCTAACCTCAGGCAGGAAATAGAGCAGATGGGTTTCACCGGGCTGTTTTGGCAAGGAGCAGCACGAAAATAGAAATAAACCTTATTACATATGTGCTTCTCAGCATGATGCTTGTAATGTGCAATAAATATCACTAAAAAAATGGAGTTAACCATTAATCAGGGAAAAAAAGAAGTTTAATAGAATGAGCTTGAGAGCAAATACATCTTAACCTTTACATTAAAAACTGATAGCGAAGTGTTTTTTTCCTTGTATGTAGACATGTGAGACAGTGTATCTCAATGTACTGTCATGAAATAAAAGATGTAGTTATGTGTTTTTCCAGAAACAGCAAATCTGCTGTTGTGTGAGCAATATAACAAATATGTGACATAGAACAGACTAAAGGAAGTAATGTCAGACAAAATCGCACATCTATGTTTTTATTGTTCTCAACAAAACCTATTTTCACAAATTACCCATTAACATTTTAAATAATCTGCTATTTGCCAATACATGTAAATCATGTAGGCCTGTAGATATTCAATGTATTCAGGAAAAGCTGTAACATGTTTTCTGAGCTTCAGATGATACATCCTTTGGCAAGGCATTTGAGGTGATAAAAGTTGATGAATCTGTAAAATGCTTCCAGCTGAAGTGGAGGAGATACAGGTTGTCTTTGGTTGTCTATAAGGGATACGAGTCCTGGGTACATCAGTATCTCTGCTGTTTGTCCCATTACGTTGGAGACACACAGGGGAAAGTTTCAATGATTCATCACCCTTTAGGCTTTTTGGAAACAAACATATCTCTGTCACTGAAAAATAGGTTTCTATTGCCTAAATTGAACAGTATTGTCATTCCAGATAGGCTAAATAGCAAGTTCTGCCATATAAAGTACTTCACAGAATCACACAGAATCACAGAATGTCAGGGATTGGAAGGGACCTCAAAAGCTCACCCAGTCCAATCCCCCCATGGAGCAGGAACACCCAGATGAGGTTACACAGGAAGGTGTCCAGGCGGGTTGGAATGTCTGCAGAGAAGGAGACTCCACAACCCCCCTGGGCAGCCTGGTCCAGGCTCTGGCACCCTCACTGGGAACAAGTTTCTTCTTATATTTAAGAGGAACCTCCTGTGTTCCAGTTCATACCCATTGCAGCTTGTCCTATCATTGGTTGTCACCGAGAAGAGCCTGGCTCCATCCTCCTGACACTCACCCGTTACATATTTATAAACATTGATGAGGTCACCCCTCAGTCTCCTCCAAGCTCCAGAGCCCCAGCTCCCTCAGCCTTTCCTCACACGGGAGATGCTCCACTCCCTTCAGCATCTTTGTTGCCCTGCGCTGGACTCTCTCCAGCAGTTCCCTGTCCTTCTGGAACTGAGGGGCCCAGAACTGGACACAATATTCCAGGTGTGGTCTCCCCAGGGCAGAGCAGAGGGGCAGGAGAACCTCTCTGACCTACTGACCACCCCCCTTCTAATCCACCTCAGGTACCATTGACCTTCCTGGCCACAAGGGCCCAGTGCTGGCTCATGGTCATCCTGCTGTCCACCAGGACCCCCAGGTCCCTTTCCCCTACGCTGGTCTCTAATAGGTCATTCCCCAACTTATACTGGAATTTCCTATGGGTTTTGTTGTCTGCAGTGCGCAGGATTCTGCGTTACCTGTGTCACAAAGAGCTTATGAAGGGCTGGAGAAGTAGGAAAAAAAGTCCATCTGCTTCCATTAAAGAGGCAATAATTAATAAATATATGTACAATACAAACCTTTCCAAATGTATGCAGAGCTGTGATTAGCAGGTGTGCAAGTGAAATGAGGTGGGTTGACCTTCTCATGAGCAAATAGTTGAAGCTCAGGAGCATTTTCAATTGGGATGTTAATGCTTAAGATCATTCCGGTTTCTCAATCAACTGGTAGTTTCTTTCAGAGTCAAAACAACGGCTGAAACCAAAACAACGTCAGCTCTGCAGTCAGTTTATTATGAAATTATGATAGATCTGAAATGTTACCTCAAGACTATTATTAAATGTTAATTGACATTTAGTTCTACTTAGTTTTAATATAAACACTTTGCTGTTGAGAGTTTGTTTTGCAGAACAAAAGGAAAAGCCTGTTTGTGTACATAGACACAGAGGCAGGTTTAGTGATGTCTGATCTAACGCTACATCCAGGGGAAACAGCTGTGATTTAATGAGCACAAAGCCAACTGCAGTTCATAATCAGGACTGTGATTGATGTTGTTTGTTGGAAGGGTTCAAGAAAAATCTCCTTGCCCTGCACGTGACTTCAGAATTTAACCGCTGAAGTAGATTGTGCCAGGAAAGAGGGTTGTGGCTGCAAAACTTCAGAGTCTTTGGGTTCTATGTAATAGTGTAATTAAAATACAACATTTTGTGGAACGCGCCTCAGCGGAGGTCCTACATCTCTGCATGACATCTCTGCAGAAATCCCACCCTTTTGGTGATAAGGTTGTTCTGGCTGCTCCAGCCGAGGATCTTCCCCCTGGGAGAGGTGGCGATGGTGGGTTCATCTGGTGGGTCCATCCCTGTGACTGCTCAGATCTGCTGCTCTGGATCCAGCACCTCCGGGGTGGCCTCGAGCTGCCGTAACGATCCTGTGTGATTTTAATGATCATGTGTGATTTAACGATACCGCTTGATCGTTGTAGGGATAGCGAGACAGGCACAGGCAAAGACCTTGGTATTGGCAGCTCTTCTGAAAATGGTTAAGTCTGCTTAATTTATCTTTTTTTTTGGCAGAACTCCTCACCAGAGGAGCCTTCACTCCTCATCTCTAAACCATCATGTTGTTTCAATATCTAGACATTATCTTTTTATGAAAAAAACCCCAAAACCTCAGCTTAGCCCTCAGCACTTACAAGTGTTGTGTATTTTATAAAATACCAAAGAGCTTATCGTGAATTAATTCAAGACTCATAAAAATTAGTATTTGCTGCTACCAAGAATTATAGGCTTTTATCTTATGAGCTACCAGAAGTAAAGAAACAAGCTAAGGTTTGTTTTTTGCTTGTCTCTTGACGGTCAGTGAGACTTTGGTGTTGGAGTCAAGCACCCACAAAGTGTGAGTGTGTTTGTGACTCCAGCCACAGGGGCCGATTCCTCAGTGCGCACCCAGTTTTGTTAGACCTTGAGCCAGAACATGTTACTCGTGACCGTCTGCAGAATAACGGTGTTGTGGAGACCAGATGTGGTCCTTGTGTAAGCAACCATGGGCACCATTTCATTCTATATATCTTAATAGTGCTTGGATGATCACGGGATGTGCTTTGTCAGTCCCTGTGATGTGCATAAAAACAAGTGAAGAGAATTTTCTGCTCTATCAGTGTGAGTTCATCACTTCTGAACAGTTTAACGAGTGAGGTGAAGAGACCATCATGTTAGAGGGGTATGTGAGGAGTATAGAGTACTCATCCTTAGAGAGATACAGTATGGAGCAAAATTAAAAGAACTGAAAGCCAATGGCTGCAGAAGAAAAAACGGTACCAACAAATGCTGGAAGAATTGAGGCTGAATGCTGGAAGAGGGTTGCTGATGGGCAGAGCACCCAAAGTCCACGTTGTGATTTAATCCCGACCGGCAACGAAGCCCCATGCAGCCACTCGCTCAACCCGTTGGGAGGGGAGAGAGAATCGAAACAGTAAAAGTGCAAAAACTCATTGGTTGAGATAAAGACTGTTTAATACGTAAAGCAAAAGCCGTGTGTGCGAGGAAAGCAAAACAAGGAATTAGTTCAGCGCTTCCCGTGGGCAGGTGGGTGTTCAGCCAGCTCCAGGAAAACCGGGCTCCATCACACTAAGGGTTACCTGGGTCACTCTGAATGTCCCCCCTTCTTTCTTCTTCTGCCAGCTTTATATACTGTGCATAACGTCTTATGGTGTGGGATATCCCTGGGGTCAGCTGTCCCCGCTGTGTCCCCTCCCAGTGTCTCGTGCCCCCCCAGCCCACTCGCTGGTGGGGGGTGTGAGGAGCAGGAAAGGCCTTGGCTCTGTGTAAGTGCTGCTCAGCGATAACTAAAACACCCCTGTGGCATCAACAGTTTGCAGCACAGATCCAGAACACAGCCCCTACCAGCTGCTATGAAGAAAATTAACTCCGTCCCAGCCAAAACCAGTACAGTCCATCACAGCTTTCCATGGAAGGAGATGGCCAAAAAAAGAAAGATTTATGATTCTATGAAAAAAATGCAGGGATTTCATTCATAGGGAAGTTCAAATTCATGAAAGGAATTGTTTTGCATAGCTCCTAAAGCATCCCAAGGGAAATCTCTGTCAGACCAGGGCTTCTAAGAAATGTGTTATGCTGGTAGCGCTCTTAATACTTTATTCAAACTATTTTCTTTATCTGGGAAAAGTGTGGATGTTCACAACTATTATGTGTCTGAGACAATCTACACTTGGAGCAAAGCCCATTGTGATAAATGTTGTGATGCAAGTATGTTGATATATAGGTTAAATGCATAATGCTAAGAGAAGAATGTATTTATTCTATTAAATATGTCACCATAGTAGAATGTACAAATATCCTTCAAAAGGAGCTCAAAAGCTCCAAAACAAAACTCCAGGAAGGAAAATCTAGGAGGAAGCAGGTAGGCTACAGATCCTCATTTCTAGATGTTTGTCGGATTAGTTGCTGATCTGAGCGAGCTAATAAATTCTTAAAAGCCTCTTTTAGATTTTAGTACAGTATCAACTGTTTGCTTAAATTCCTTATGGTCTCAAAATTACACCCATGAAACATGAGCTATGTTTATCAAAATATTTTCAAATTTAGATGAGGGTTGCAACATAGTTCAAAGAAGGAAGCGTATATCTGGTGTTGACAGTTTCGCACAATGATGTGAATGTGCATATTAGATATTCAGAATTTTCACTGTAAGTAAAAATAAAAGATCTTTACTACTCCAAAAAAAACCCCAACCAAACAAACCAACAACCCCACCCCAACCCTATCATTATAACAGACTTTAACTTTAAAAATAGCATTCGTTTTTGTGCTTTAAATCAGAAAGTATATTCACTTTTCATTGTAGCAGTATATTCTATCATTATTGAAAACTAGAGGAGAAAAAGGCAACTGTACTGGGTTGATATCTTTTTGTTAAGTATCTGTGCAGAACCTGGGAATCTGGGCTTTTAAAGCACTATAAGAGTACAAAGAATAGTAAGAAATGCATAAATAAAAATAAATCTTAGTTCGTTGTTGTATAATTTTCCCTGCATAACGAATGCTGTCAATTTGACGTTTTAATAAGTGTCTAACAGAAATGCTCAGGTCACTGAGCATATAGAGACTGCTTAGTCCTCACCCCAAACCTGCCCATGGTGCTGCCTCCCCTATAGCCCCCCTTCCCTCACCCCGCGGGCTCTGGCGTGTAGGTGTCCGAATGTAAAGCTGTGCCGGTAGGACCAGAGGCTCTGAAGAGCCATGGGAGTTAATATGATGCCCCTAAAGCAGTGGTTGTGTTGAAGATCTGCAGTGCCATGCCATGGTTAAGATGAATATCAGGATAATTGGATGTATGACCAAGAGAATGGATGTATGACCCTTTCTGTTGGAGGGACATCCTAGAGGTTTAGCAGAAGCTTTGGTTCTTTGGGGGAACAGTGGTCTACAGAGACCTTGGGCGAAGCAGAAGGTCTTTGAGTTGAGTCAGAATAGTAGCACAAGAATAGTCAAATTTTAAATTACTTTTCATTGAGCAACTTAAGATATTCACTAATTCCATTTTCCAAGAAAAAAATTATAGAATGTTCTGAGTTGGAAGGGACCCACAAGGATCATCGAGTCCAACTCCTGTCCCTGCATATGACAACCCCACAGTTCACACCATGTGTCTGAGGACGTTGTCCAGTCTCTTCTTGAACACTGTCAGGCTTGGGGCTGTGACACCTCCCTGGGGAGCCTGTTCCAGTGTCCAGCACCCTCTGGGTGAAGAACCTTTTCCTCATGTCCAACCTGAACCTCCCGTGGTTCATCCTCCTGCCGTTCCCTCGGGTTCTGTCATTGATCACTAAAGAGTTTGGTGTCTGCCACTTGTCCTCCCCTTGTGATGAAGCTGTAGCTGCAATGAGCTCCCCCCTCAGTCTCCTCTTCTCCAGGCTGAACAAACCCAATGACTTCAGCTGCTCCTCATATGGCTTCCCCTTCAAACCCTTCACCAAGTTAGAGGTTGGTGAGCTAAGAATGAGGCAACTTGGTCTTGAAGTACTTAAAAAACGATTCTTTAACTGGGCCATCCAGTCCAATGTCGTGTGTCCAAGAGCAGCCAAGAACAGGCCAACCGCATACGGTATTTCTCATCCTGCCAGCCTTCAAGTTATTCGCAGAGTATGGATTTCTGGACCTGATGCGGCTTCTGCGTTGCACTCAATGATACATATATCATTTTCTTCCCTTTCCCCAGGAGCCCAGCTGGTGCTCCTTTTGACTCCTGTGCACTTAGTTTTCTGCATTCTTGTCTGGAAAGGAGGAAGGTTTATTAGAAGAAGATGGACCCAGATCAAGTGACTGGTACCATGCAGATAAAAAGGAGTAGTGGGCATTTTTTGAGCAGTGGAATGGCTTACAGGTATTTAGGATAGAAATGTCGTTCTGGGAGATAAGGTAAAGACATCCTAGTATATCTGATTATAATATTCAACATTATGCATGCACATACATTTTAGAATAGACCAAGTAGATATACATATATGCATATATGCAGTCTTAATATCACGGGTAAATTTGCGTAATTATAGCTCATAATTCGTCTGCGTTGCAGCTATTTTTGAAAGTTAAATAATTGCTGATGGGAGTTGAGCGGTAATTTATGGCAAGAGAAAACGCTCTCGCCTCATCTTATCTTGATGGTGGTGGGTGTAATTCTGAAGCTGGTCCTGTTTGCAGCTGCTCTAAAATATGCATTGCTGCCGCCTCTAGTCACGTTTTGGTGACTTAAAAAATTCATAGCAATGTGGGTATTTTTTTCAGTAAATTAAATTTTCACCGTGCAGAAAATATTGAAATAAATGGAGGTTTGTAAGTGGGAATATTTGGGTATATTTTCTAAATAAAGATATTTCATTCTGAAAGAAAATAACATTTTGTAATAAATTTCCACTTGCTATAATAAGCCAGAGGGGACAAAAAAAAAGGTTTATATATATACATATATATATATATATTTAACTGATCTAGGTTGCCATAGTTAGGGAAGACAGCAGCTTATCTAAGTAGTAAGCCATTTTTAAGGTACCATGTCTGTTTATTAGCTCAACACTATTCATAAATGATTAGACTGAAATGTGGATATGGCCTTTGAGAAGATGAATGTCATGAGAAAGAGCTGATGGAATTATAACTTCAAATATGTTCCTGTTTATGTGTTTATTGCATTATTAAATGTCATTTGTTTAAAGAAGGAATTCAATTCATAATGGATGTAGTCTGAACAAATATTGTTTTTATATTACTTAGGCTCTATTTGATTTTTGTTTCATGACAGCATGTCAGAATTAAGCTTCCATTATTTACCAGCTAGAAAGACAAGCGGGAAAGAGCTGGTATCATGTGTTTAGGGAGGAAATCTGTGGAAGTCCAGAAAGGGGCTAAACTTTATGGATGTAAATACTCTCTGGCTCCTTGAAGCATTGCAAGTATGAAAGGGCACTTCCAAGTATGAAGGTGCACTGGATAATTTGCTATAAAAGAACTATTTGGAAGACTTGACAAGGCTTCAGTCACGTGAAAACTGTGTCAGAATACCATGTATCTGGCATTATAGAGGATCAAAACAGATTTTAGGACAGCCCTCTAATGCTGTTGATGCGGCATGTTTAACCTGCAGAGAGTGAGAACTTGAGGAGCTTCAGGAACTAGTAATTGTAAACTTTAATAAACGGGATTTCAGTATGATAAATGCTGCATTTAGGACACGTTTTGAAGCTGTATTGCGATAACCTGACCAGGAAAATGGAGACTGAGGATGTGCCCAAGCGTGTTCTTCCCAGGAGTAGAGTCTTGGCCTGAGAGATGCTCTGTTATCCTCCTGGGGAGGGATTTGCTTCTCTGACACCCTCATGTAGGGCTGGAAAAGTTCTTCTTGGTGTGTTTCTCAGCACGGGAAAATACTGAACTACATGTACAGCTTCAGACCTTCCAAGGCCAGCGGGCTTTGTTGTATTCCTAAATTCGAGCAAATACTTCTCACTTATCAGGCACAAAGTTTTGATAAGCAACGTTCATCTATCTGGCAAGACACTTGCCTTCATGTATTTAAGTAAAATTTTAATCATCTTAAAACTACTAGATATCTTTCTGTACTCCAATAATGACGACTGTTGAAGTCTGACTAGTTAAGGAATTAATTTGGTGTAAATATTCCCCTATGTAGGTAATCTGTTTTTATTACTTTTAACATCAAAATCAGCAACGTATTTGAAGGAATAAATTACAAAGCAAGGAGAAGCCTAGAAAGCAATTACTGCGGATATGGTAGGGAATTCTCTAACCACCAGTTCACTGATTTTTTTTGTTGTTACTTTCGGTTATGCTTTATGAAACATGTTTATAGACTCTGTCAGCAATGTTCTTCCTCAGTTGCTGTTGCAAAGACTATTTTTGCAGTTTATCACGAAATGCCAGATTTGCTCAGCATGTAATTTAATCTTATGCTTGGAAGCATCCACATTACTTGGTTATCATGAAATTATTCTTTAATAAAAAGGTATGCTTTGTGATCTATATTTTATTAATTTGGTGAGTCAGTTTATCGATCGTTGCAGATGCCATGAATGTATAATTTGTCACAGTTATTGGTTGCCTGTCAGCAGTTCGCAGCACCGCAGAGCTCTTGGGGGACCTTAGAAATAAGTCTTTCTTGATCTGCAAAAGAAAAGCTTTCTCCTGTAAATTATCATCAAGACTTGGGCTTGTATCGGGTTTATCACTTCACGGAGTGTATTATCCCATATTAGCAAAACGCTGCGAACAAATGAATGACATGGCCTGTTCAGGCAGGAGTTTTCAGCAAATATGATTCAGTGATTTTAAATGCTGAGGGTGAGGTCAGAAGGAGCACAACATTAGAAATGGGAGGCGTGGACTTTCTCAGTGGTTTAGTTCACTGTCAACTTAAGAATTATTAGGGTCACCAGACTGGAAAAACAAAGAAAATTCGGAGCTTTTTTTATCCCCTCTTCTACAGTTGGCAGTTTTCTGCTGTAATTTACAGCAGTCGTGAGTTTTGTTGATTGAAAGGTTCCTTTTTCTGAACAAATATTAATGAATTTCCATTAAAAAGACTACACATTCAATATGTTATTGTTTGTTGTAGCAAAGCAGATATTTATTTCCAAAATTGTTGGACTTAATAAGAAAATGTGCTTTGCTAATAATTTCCGAGTTGGTGGTGCAGTGCAGGGCTTTCCATGCTGAAGTTGTGCGGTTCAAACATCTGCTGGTTTCGTTTTGGTGTTTTCAAAGGCTGTGTTTGGAGTTTGTTCTAATAACACTGTGCGTTTGTGTATCGCTTTATTACAAAATAGCGACTGAACCGTCACTTCAGAGCCTCTGATTTTAGATTGTGTTGTGGTGTTTGTCATCCCCTCATCTTCCTGGGTTCCCTACAATAGTAGGTTTTGATGCCAGTTGCAATTGGTGTTAATTACGCAGGGACATCCTTGTGGACTTGTTAAGGGTTGGACTTGATGATATTAAAGGTCTTTTCCAACCAAATGGATTCCATTATTCGATTCTAGGATTCTTTCACACTTGGCAGTACAAATTCCATTGGGGGGGGGGCTCCCAAAGTTGTTGGTCTGTATGATGCATATTGGGGGGGCTACATATAAAACTCTGGGAAAAGGAGCTACTCAAAAAAAAAGGAAAAGGGGGAAGAAAAAAAGGGAGGGGAGGGAAAGGAGAGAAAAAAAGAAAAAACAGAAATAAAAAGGCGGGGGAGGGAGAGAGGAAAAAAGGGTATAAAAAATGAGGGAAAAAAGGGAAAGAAAAAGAAGGGAGCGTGGTGTGGGGAGAAGCGAGCAGAGCCGCGGCCGGGTCCCGAACCCCTGACCCGGTCCCGCAGGCCGTTCGCCACCCCCGCGCCGGCGCTGCGCTTCCCTTCCCTCCCCCGCCGCGCCGGCCGTGTAATGAGCTGCGCTGCGGTTGGCTGAGAGCCGGCAGCGGGCGGCCACCATTGGCTGCGGGCGGGAGCTTCTCCGCCCCCATTGGTCGCGCCCGCCTGCCCCGTATTTTCAGCAGCGGCGGCGGCGGCGGCAGATCCCGGTGAGAGCCGCGGCGGGATGCAAGGTGGGTGCGGGGGCCCTGCGCGGGGGCGGGCGGTGCCCCCCGGTCTGGGGCCGAACCCTTTGATTTGTCCGGTATTTAATAATTACTGCCCGTCCGCCCCCGGCGGCGCGTTGGGCGGGTGCTGCGCTCCCGGGCTGCGCCAGCGCGCAGCGGCGCGGGGGGGCCGGGGCAGCCGCAGCCCCGGGGAGCGCCGGGTCCTGCGCCGCGGAATCCGGCCGGAGCGCTCGGGGTCCGCCGGCCCCGCACCCTTCGGCTCCAGCCCTTGGCGGGGGGTCTGTGCGGAGAAGAGGCTTCTTTGTACGTAGTGCGTGTCCCTGCGGTCGTGAAACAGAAGTTTTCCCGGCCGGCGCTTACAAGACGAGATGCCCCCAGCACGATAATTAATCAATTTTTATTGAAAATCGCTGTTGCTGTCACGTCTGCCTGCTAGAATAGAACCCTGCCTTGGGTGGCATCCAGAGGAGGGTTTCCAGGTGCTGCGTGTGCTGCGGGTTTGGGCGGCGATGGGGAGAAAATGTCAAATCAACTTTCTGCACCGGGGAGTTTTGCGCTGCGAGTTTCTCTGGTTTTATAATTGAGGTTTGCGCTTGTTGAGTTGCGGAAAGTAAATCAGAATCGGCTCGGGATGTCGTCAGATCCCTGCTGAAAATCTGGGATCCTTCCCCTAAGTTATTTCTGTGAATTTGCTAAATATTAAAATACCGTTTCCCCTTCAGTCTGAGATGACAGCTAATTGGGAACGGACGTGTTTATGTGTTGTTATCTGAATGTTTTTGTTTGGTTTAAGTTTAAAATAACAAATACGGAGTGAAATACCCTGCATTTTTACCTTGTCTTGCAAATCTGTTAACGTGGTTCAGGGGCAAATTTGGATCTATAGTATATTGTAACATATCTTATCTCTTTTTAGTGAGGTACTTTACAGTTGACTGTATTGTATTCTCTATGTTTCATCTATTACTAAAACTGCATCCACCTTTTTAAGTTCTGAATTTTCTAGTGGTTTTCATGGCAAAAGTTATTGAGATATCTTTGAAGACCGAAAAATCTTCTGTCGGATTTTGCAACTTCTTTTCTGAGCAGCGGTTGGGCTGTGTGCTTTCCATGCCATCTACCAGTTAGCTAGAAATGTTAATATACTGGAGCATCCCCAGCTGGAGGCAGTACTGGAAACTGTAGTATATTTGCATGATCGTTTCTGTGATATAAGTGAGCAGTGGGAATTGCAGATACAAACACCTGATTGGATCAGGGTAAAAATCAGTGCCTGCGTGTTCCTTTTAAACGAAATAGCTGCTGAAGCTTTAAGGTGCCCTATATAGAAATTTGGGTTAAAATCGGTGGTGCTGTCAGTGACCTCGGTGTGATCTACACCTGAGCTCGCTCCTGGTGCTGTTAACCCCTTGTTTTGTGTCGTAGAGGCAGAAAGATGCTTTTGGGTCCAGACCTTTTGCTAGGCCTAAAAATTTCATGTTCTGTTGCTAGCCTGGAGCCGTAGGAAGCAGTAAATGTTTTTCTGGGGAGAGAAGGACGAATTTCAGTCTGTCCCTATCGAGCAGGAGCAGCCGCGCAGCTGCAGTTTCACATCAGCTTCAGTCATCCTGTTTGTACAAAATAATGATGGATGGAAATGGCACCTGTTGCATCACCAGGGATTTGTCAGCTCCGAGAAAAAAATGGGGTATACCTGCAGATTTATGATTATCTACCCAAATCACTTAGATCGTTTAAAATGATAGATGTATAGGGACTTTAATTTAACGGTGTGCTGTATTCAAATGATTGTGAATATTTCAGTACAAGAAATGTAGATAGCTATGTATATTTTTTTATTAGGAAATAAATACTGTTTATGCAAGTAATGTGTACTTTTAAAATAAAGCCAGCTACAGCTTTAGCTCAGTAACAATTGTTTAAAAGTAGAAATACCTATGCATGTATATCTGGTACCGTATACGGATCCAGTGGCCCCACAGAGCTGAAGAAAACCTTGTTGTTTCTTACTTTTGCACTTGAGTAAATGTTAAGTGTAGAGTGTTACCTAAAAGACATGCGTGTTATTAAAAAAAAAACCTTTTCAAAATATAGGTAATAAACTCTTACTAAATATTTTTCTAAATAAGCAAACCTAAAAAAGGCATTCTAGAAAAGTAAAACTCAGGGTTTTTTTTTCTTTAATTATATTAGTTAAATAACAATTTAGACCCCAGTATACACAAGAAGATTCATATGGATACAGTGAATGTGCTAAACATAGATTACTGAAGGATGAGCGTCAGTAAGTCATACATTTATTGAAAAACAGCCTCTGAATGACCCATCCTTTACCTGCCTGTTGTCTGAATCAAAGGATTGAAGTTTTAGCAGGTATCATTTAATTGTTTTCTTGCTCGTGGTTGTGTGTTTGGTTTTGTTTTCTTCTTTTTATTATTTTTATTTTATTTTATTTTTTTCTTTTTATCATGACCTTGTTGGATGGAGGGAGACTCTCTCCTAGATAAAGTGTGAGGGATTATTGACTCTTTAAGGTGCTAGTTTCTCTCTAATAGCAATGTGACTTCCAGAAGCACTTTTTCCCTGGTAGCAGCAACGTTTATTTCAAAAACATCATTTTCATATTTAAACACATACAGCATTAGATTGGAAAACTCTTAATGACAATTGAAGGGCATGTTTTTTAAGCAGTTGTGTTGCATGACAGCAGAAAAATTAATTTATAGTGTATAAAGATCTGTGAATTTTGTGTCTGTTGTTTCACAGAGCTGTGATGTTATTGCCCACCGTTGCCAGTTCAATATGTAATGTTTTCTGGTGGTAGAGTTGCTCTAAGCGGAGAAATATAAGCGGTACGAGGATTTTTATAGCCCCCTTGTCACAATTAACTGTTTTTATGAAATATGAATTTACGCAACATCTGCCTCCCGGAGCTGGTGTTTCCCAAACCCGCATTGTGTCTGAACCGTCACAGAAGGGACTGGACACCAGGGCAGTGAAATTGTTCACCTGACAGAGATTGTTGGGAAACTTGTGCAGGAAATGCAGGTGTTTTTAAGTATAAAACCTTCTTTCGGTTTCATTTTAGCCCTCGCTTAGGCCCGGCGAGGTCCCTGAGCTCATCCCCTTCTCAGTCCCTGTGGGCTCCTTGTCCCCCACATGCGGCTCAGCGTTGGGGTGGGATTTGGGCTCTGGCACACACAACAGTAATTTATTTGGGAGAGAGTGGGACTTTTATTTCCCAAAGCTGCGGTTGAGGAGTTGCAGTGAGGTGCGTGAATCCTTGCAAGTTGTGGGTTCATGGTCAAAGCCGTGCACTGTATCCTCGAGACCCTTCTCTACATTTTGGCTGGAAAAGGCCTTTAAGGTCATCGAGTCCAGCTTCTTAGCGGTCACCCCTTAACAACGGATACGTCTTCTGGGAAGAGCTGCCATTTTATATGGTTACACATACCACATTTGTCTCATCATGGGCTGCTGTATCTTTTATTGTTTTATTTTCCTTCAGCACTTGGTTTTCAGCCTCAACCCTCCTGGCAAAGCTCAGAGAAGGTCATTAATGTCTATCCGGTAAAATTGTGAGCATCACAGCAAGAGGACAAGAGGAAATGGCCTGGTTGCACCAGGGGAGTTTCAGATTGGATATTAGGAAAAAATTCTTCACCAAAAGGGTTGTCAGGCATTGGAACAAGCTGCCCAGGGCAGTGGTGGAATCACCATCCCTGGAGGTCTTCAAAAGCCATTTAGACAAGGTTCTTAGGAACATGGTTTAGTGCTAGAGTTACGTTATGGTTGGACTTGATGATCCTGAGGGTCTCTTCCAACTGAAATGATTCTATGATAAAGTAGCTGGGGAGATATTGATGCTCTAGTTCCTCCTCGGTAAGTGAGGAGAGGGATCAGGACATGCTTTATAAAAGATGCAATTTTCCCTCACGGGCCGACATGGGGCACGAGTAGCGTTTCGTACCAGTGAAAAATGGGCACGATGGGGAGAGACTCTGAAAAACTTTAAAAATAATTCTGTACCTCTCCTTCCACTTTTCACACATCACCTATCATAACTAGTTAACATTTCAGGTCTGGCACTGCCCCTCGGGGCAGAAACTATGTAATGTATAAGATCTCAATGTAGCTGGTGTGTCGGGATATGCAATATTTGCAATATTCCATACATGGAAGTTGTTCTGAAACATTCACAGTAAGTGCTGTTGGCACAACATGCTGTAGATTTTGAGGTACAATGTTAAGAAGTGCTCAAAGTAGAGGTTGTACAGGTTGGTGTGAGGATTCGGCCGGGCTGCCGAATCCATCTGAATTGCTCTCTGCTGGTTTTGCCGTCGTTATTCATGGCAAAATAATTGGGGGTGTTTATAAAGCAACCATGTTGTTGTGAAGAATGGCAGCAGGCTGTGCTGTGTGTTACCTTTGCTTCCGAATTTTAGAAGATAAGTCAAAGATCAAGTGTTTTATCTTGACACAACCATCTTGCCCAACCTGCTCATTCTTGTACAGATATTTAGTCCACCCTTCTGCTGCTGCCTCTGGAGGCTTTACTGATAATAATTTGCAAATATCAGAGACAAATTATGATTTCTAGGTCAGAGTGAAAAGTTTGATGCAACAGGTGGTTGTTATTCTGGAGGTCAACTGTATCATCTTAGACCTAGTTAAATCTGGTGAAGGAAAGAGTCCCAAGTAGTTAATTATCTCTTTTTTGGGTTATCTTTCTAGAAAATGGGAATAATAATCATAATAAAAGGTACTTTAGGACATATTAAATATTTCTGAAGCTCTTAGGAATCATGATTAAAAATAATCGCCTAGTAAATTATCTACTTAATAAAAAGTAAAAAAAATAAAAGAACTAGTGTATATTAGCTTTCATAATAATTTAAATAGATGCATGTAGTTTATTTACCTACTCAGTGAGAGCTAATTGCTGTTGAAAGCAAATAGTTCTTTAGGAGATCTATATTTGCAAAATAAAATTATTTAAATCAAGGTTTCCAGTTCACCAGTTTAAATTACTTTTACATTTATGAGTTAGGCTTTGATTTAAATCATACTTCGTACTGTTAATGTTCAAAATTTATCATCAACACCGAAGCTGTGAACACAAAAGACATTCTTGGCAAGACTTGCAGAATGTAATGTCAGTATTTCTCTCTGGAATACTGAAAATTTGGAAAACAAACCCTTCCTCTCAGCACTTGTGCCGTTTGATATCGGGGGGGAAAATGCCCAAAACAAGCTGCAAACAGTTGTATTTTAGTCAACAGCCCGATGAGTGGCTGTGGCTTTTAGGTGGGGATGAAGGGGCTGGGTAGTGGGATTTCCAGCGTGTGGCTTTGTGGTCATCGGTCTTTTTAGAACTGGAGGAACGTTTATGAAGGTTTTTCTTCAATAAATAACATCCATCTCTTCATTACATGGTTTTACGTGTCTCCGGTGGTCCCGGGGATGCAGGAGCTGCAGCTGATGCTCGGGCAGGAGCCTTGTGGACATGGTGCACTTGGAATTACAGTCGTAACTTCCCATCCCTTCGCTTGCCCTCAGAAAAGGTTGTGAACAGGGATCTGATTGTCACCCGTTAAGAAATGGCCATTTTGGCTGTAAATAATGATGCTTTAAATGGTGATTTGCATTTGTATCTTTGAGGAGTAAATCCCGGATTGCATACGTAGGTATTATAACTTGTTCTGTAGAAATTAAAAAACTCATTACATTACTCAGTTAAAAAAATATATGTATAAATAGTCTGGTATGCTACTGCCATTTGATGCATGGATACCTATGCTAGATTTTAAAGTTCTTAATATTTCAAAATACTGTAATGTTTCCAAACTGTCGAATTGCTGTTTGAATGGTCCCTATTTTAATTGTTTTGTGTGTTCCTACTTTCATTCTTATTCACAATAACTTTAAATAGAATAATCTGCATTGTTACTGTAATATATTGGCACTGTACTTTAAAAACCAAGATCAAGAATTATATTTCTTATCCTCTCCAAAATTAACAAGAATGACCAAACAAAAAACCCAAACTAAACATAAATCCAAAAACTAAACCAACCAACCAAACCCCAAACATTATTTGCCGAATTGGTAAAAAATGTTTGGCTCATTTTGTGTGGACCCACTTCAGTGACCAGAATGTCAGTGGAGGCTTTGTTTAAATGTTTTTTCTTTATTTTATTTTTCCCCCTACTCCCACCCACACATACACCTGTTCATTTAAGTCTTTTGGGCCAAACATTCCTTTTATTTGCTTGGGCTTTTTGATTTTTTGTTTTTAACTCTTCATTCAGTTAACTCCTTGTTGTCAGTAGTTCTGGCACATCCCCTTCTGCTCTTGTAGGCCGCCCATGGAAAAACAGCTTGTTTCCAATGGCAGAGAGTTAATCTGGCTCAGAGTCAGATCAACTGTTGCAGCAGCTCACGATAAACATCTGTTGCAATACTCCCAGATGAGAACATTGCTTTCAGATGTATTTACTGCACCTTTTGAACCCGTGCACTTTACTTGTGGCTTTATTTTTTCCCCCCTCTCAACTGATGAATTATTTCAGAAGGATATAAATGCAAAGCGTCTATCTCAGAGGCTGTGTTTATTTTATGATACAGAGAAGGAAATGTGATTATTGAGTTATGGTTCCTGTGCTAGAGCCCCCGAATGTTTCTGACGGGAGCGCGGAGGCGCGTGTGTTCTTAATGAAACCCAACTGGGGCAGCGGCTCTGGGGACACGGCCCCATGTGTCGGAGCTGCAGGTGTTTGGGAGGCCTTGGGATGCTGGTCCTTGGGCTGTTCTCCTGCTCTGAACTGGGCAAGGTCGGGCTGGTGGGTGGGAGGGGAGTTTTGCTTGGATTGGGAACCTTGGAACTTGGACCTTGGGACGGGTACGTGCTTGGAAGGGCTTGGCCAACAGGGCTTGGGACTTTGCCATTGAGGAAACCTGCAGTTTCCTTGGAATCTCCTTTAAAAGTTTTTTTTTCTATTTGAAGTTTTTAGAGTCTCAATTTAGCGCATCAAATAATGACGATTTCTCCCTCATCTGGCCTTTGAAGTTAAGTCTTCCAGCAGCCACTTCTTGCTGCAGCGCAGCATCAGGAGCAAGCAAGCCAAGCAAGCTTTGGTAGGTCTTCCCAAAACATCAACAAGCTCCTTCCCCACCCCACCCAAACCACAAAACCGAACCCTTCTCCGTGTCTCTGGGAAAATAAATTTGGAAAACAACATGTAATATCTTAAATGGTGAATGTCTCCCAACAAATCGTTCTTCTTTCTTATGCTAATAAGGATGATGCTCTTAACAAAATCATGTTCAAAGCATTTTCACCCATGTTTCTCAGTGGGTGAAAAGTATTTTGTTCTAAATTTCCTATGCGTTTTCTACCACTGCCAAAGAAAATATTTGAGTACTTTACATGTGTGCTTATGGTCACCAGAATGAACTCTTTGCATAGTAGTCTAAGGAATGTAGGTGGTGAAATGGGCGACTTCCACACAGCAAAGCTGCTTGTAGTGAAATGCAAGAGTCTGTAACTTTATTTCTTGTTGATTTTTCTTAGGTCTGGTGGAAACACTTGTTTTAGCAATAAATCTGTAAGAACAGCCATACCGACTCAGAGTGTGTCTAATTCAATATCCTGTCTCTGATGGTGAACAGCAGCAGGTATCTAGGGGAGGATACAAGAACAGTGATAAAAGGGATACAATTTAGGGTGAGATTTCTTAGTTTACCGGTTTTATGGTGGTACCACTTCCTAATTATGATGCTGAAATGCCAGATGTGCAGAACTTAACAGGTTGGCTTTCTCGTAAAGACCATTATAGAGATAGGAGCGTAAAAAACAAGACATCAAAAGTAATGGACAGTATGTAAAATAGAAAGAAATAATGGAATGGACTGGGAAAAATTAAAAAGGGGCTATAATTATTGCATAGTATAAAGAAATGGTGGAAGAAAAGGTGAGGGCCTCCAGGACCTGATGGGTTTTCAGCCATCACCGGCATCGCATAATTTGTGTTTGGGGAAGATTTGGGAATAATCAGGATGGGAAGAAATAGTTGTCCTGAGCCTGGTCCATGGGACAAAGATGGTAGAGGGCAGAAGGATGAAGTGTGAGAGAAGCGACACGTGGGAAAGGGGAGCGGGACTGATGTGCGTGTTAAACCTGCAGAAGCTCTGGATTATTCTCTCTGAATATCTGCCCATTCAAATTAAGGAATAAGAAGAATGTGCAGGGAATATCTTCTGCAGGTTTGCACCGAATCCCTGGTAGCGTTGCCTTACTTTTCCCAGGTTTCAAGACACGCAGGTTTTATTTTTAGTGCTACCCTGGGTTCTGTTTTATGGCAAACCTGTTCTGGCTTGCTGCAGTCATTACTGTAAGGCCATCTAAATAGCAGCTCGAAAATACTTGAAGCAATGTAAATAGTAATAAATTGTTTTGTCTTTGTGCGGATTAAAAGGTGCACCTAGGATGGACTTGTTCTGGGGTCAGGTCTTTTAATTCTAGAGAACAAAAACATGATGGGCCTTCCCTTACTGCTATGCGGATGTAGTCGTGCTGTAGTTTAAGTAACAGACGTGAAGGCGTTGAGATGAGGATATTGTCGCTTTAGCATTCACTACTTAAAAGTAGATTTTTAGGGAGCTTTTACAAAGGCAAATGGAAAACTTATTGACTGTCTGAAAGTGAATTCAAGAACAATACCAATGAGGAGGTGTCACAGCAACCTGCTCACCAAAATAAGTCGTATTGCAATGCAGCAACCATCAAACTGGGCAAATTTGCATTTTGTTGTATGTGTGAGGATGAGGAGAAGATGATGCATTTGAGTGTAAAACCATTTTGTTTAGACACAGAGTACATAATCCTATGGGCGAAGGAGTTTGGTACAACCAGAAAAAAAGTGGGTGCTTTATGGTGTCCTTATGGATAAGATAGCTTAATCTGTAGATAAAGATGAAGCAAAGGAAGTTTTTCAGCTTGTAGATAAAGTAGGTAGGTACAAGATCAGAAAAATAGACTTGTCATTATTAATTTGATGTTTTTATTTATACATATATAAATAATTCTAAATTAATAGTATTGTGTATATATAATAATAGAACAAAGTTTCATGGCATTCAAGGAAAAAAAAATGAAGCAGCCTCACAATATAGGAACAGGAGGGACCTGAGAAACACCGTGTGTTTCAGAATTGAGCTTCATTTATGTTTTAAAGAGGATTATAGGAAAGTGATGCTTTCTCAGTTCCCTAGAAGGCTTTTCCCAGCCTGACTCTCTCAAATCCTGGAGCTGGTTTTCTCCAGCACTGGCTGTGGAAAGTGCTGTGATTTGCAGCCGGTTGTGGCTGTGGGCACTCACGGGGTGAGTTGTGAGTTGTGCTCCCTGTCTCTGCCCTAGAAATTCACCTTTCTTCCGGTTATCTGTGCTCCTGAAGAACCCGACTCTTTGTACGCTTCTTGTTGTTCAATAAAATGAAACGCAAGCTCCCGCAATTTCTGCTCTCAGTAGGAAAACAGGAGCTCTAGCGAGGTGCATATAAAATAAAAATGTTCAAAATATAATAATCTACCATATGGTTTTTACCGTGTAGCTTTTTAATAAATGTCTATAAAGTTAACGTCATTTTACTTATTTTCCCCGCATCGCAGCAATGTTGGTTTTTTTTTAAAGAATCCCCTTAGAACAATAAACCTTCTCCAGCTTTGGTTTGGAGGATGCGTTTTTAAACCACACCGAGGAAACTTTATGGATGATGTTGTATTTTCTGATATGTATCTCCACATTTGCCTGCCGGCTTTCCAAACTTCTCCCTGGACACCCCAATGATTTCATGGGCACGGACCTGTGTTGTATATTTAACATAAAAGAGAATATACCCTTGAATTTCAACCTTCACTTAAAGAGTTTTGCTTTTCCTCTACGCTCACAGATTATTGACTTGACTTTCCATAGAAGGTCCTCAGGCTCCAAGAGGAATCTGATGGCATTTGGCTTTACAGTAACTTTTTACACTCAGGCTTTTAGTACCTTCTATAATTTTGTTGTGGTTTCTTTAGTAAACAGGAATAGTCCTACACTTGTGTTTCTTAAACGCCTCTCATGCTTGTGCTGAGCTGTTAATGGGCCTGTTAGTATTGTTGAAGTATTAACAGAAGAATAATAATTGCTGTGTTGTAATTGCTTTGAGTCTAAAAAAGCTTTCTCATAGAGTATTAATGAGAGCCTTTTAGATGTATGAATTATTGTTCTTAGGAAAGAAAATCAAACTACAAAAGGAAAGCAAAAAAGGAAAAAGGACCATTCCAGAGGAACGTAGTAGTAAAAATCAATAAGATTTCAATTTGGCCTTTAACTCCATTGCTCTTCTTCTCCATAACCTGAGCATCCCCAAAATCTGCCCCACACGTGCTCCAGTACTGAGGCACAACATGGGGGTATTAATGATAAATTGTCTTTTTTTCTGTTTTATCTCAGCTTTAAATTACTTTAACCTTATTTACTCTTGAAAACTGTGCCTATAGACCTCCTATTTTACACAGCACCCAGAGGAACCGGCAGCACTTTGCCAAGTGCAGCTGGGGGCAGTGCAGAATGAACCAACCACGCGGGGCCCTGCTGCCCGAAAACCGCAGCAGGAGTTTATTTTCATTTCTCTCATTAAATATCTTGTTACCGTCTATTTGTTTTTTCTTTCTTCCCTCTCTCCTGCAGTGCAAAAATCAAAAAAGGCAATTACTAGAAGGTAGGAATTGTACAACTGCTGGAAAGTGCCTTAAACCAGCGGCCTTGGGCCGACCTCTGCAAGCGCTGGTGTGAGCCCCATTATTTTATTCAGAGCTAAGTTAGCAGCTCCACAATCCTCTTTCTTACGTCAAATCTTATTCAACTATTCTGCCAAATTGCTGACTTGCAAGCAAAATCCAAATATAGGAATAATTAAAAAAAAAAAATCTCTTTTAATTATAAAGCCAGTGCATGGCTACATAATAAATCCATAGGAGTGTTTTGTGCGACTTGCCTGAGCATTAAAACTTTGCAGTTTATGTAGCATATTCTAATTTTCAGATTTATTTTGGTAGCGGTTATTTCTAAATAGGCAAATGAGCTGCTGTTGTAGTACTTGGCTATTTGCAGAGCCGTTGATCTGGATGAGAAATACAGAGCAAAATTTAGGTTTGTGGTTTCTTTGAGATTTCGAAGCGGCTTCAGTTTATGTTCTAAACCATGCAATTTCTTTTCGAGTCTTGTGTCCCAGCTCTTTGTCATCCTTTATTCTCCCCCATCTGACATCAGTTTCTCTCTCGTCCATTTCAAACCGAAACTTGAAAAACTGCAGTTTTATACTTTATATTATTCTTCTACCCCAGAGCTGTTTTTAGTGTCTTTATTGCAAGTAGACAGATGGTGATATTTGGTTTCCTGTCAGTTTTAATGAATATAGATAGGAGTGATAAGAACATTTGCTTCGTTTAGCAAACTTCCTTTTCTGGCTTTTAATTAATGAAGTGCTCACTGGTGTGCCGCTGCTTTTGTATGGCGTACGGTTAAATCTTATATACGATTCCACTCGTGTCAGATGATGAAGAAGAGAATGAAAATAGCTTCTCTCCATATCCTTTAAAGTTTACTTACACAGACGTTGAGAACTCCAGACATCAGAAATGTAATGTGCTTATACGAGCCGCCGTAGCATCGCTCTTTGTTTCTTTATAGTTTGGTAATTTTTCTTAATATTTATTTTTACAAAAAGAAAGCGAAGGCAAGGTCCCGCATTGGGTGTCGCGGTTCAGCTTGGGTGAGGTTCAGCTCGGCTTCGGAGAGATTTGTCCACAGCAAACATTTGGTAAAACAGAAAAGAAACTCCCTCTTTCCCGGCCTTTTTTGCTGCATTTTGTCCTCCTTTGGAGAGAACTGGAACATTAATCCTCATATTGATTTTCTTTTCAAACAGTTTGATTTCTGTGTTGGCTTAGCACAGACATTATTTTAGATTCTTGTAAACTATTTTAAAGTCCATTTTTCTTAAGATCTTTTCTCTAGTGTTTAACCCTAGGGTGTTTTTTTTCCCTTCTTTTTCTGTATACTGTGATTTTAATACAGATTCAGTATCAGTGTTTGTAGGTTAAATGAATTTCTGCTTAGCTACAGCTGTTTGAATTCTTTAATGGTAAAAGAAACCATTGTCTGTGTGTATAAACATACTGCAGCGGTTAAAGCTTGGATACTGCCTGTAGATATCAAATACCTGATTTAGCTTTGTAGCTCTAATTGATTAAAATCTTACTAGATGGAGAGGAATGATTTGGGATGAGGGACAAGAGGGTGATCATTGGGAAGATGATTTTCTTAACCATCTGATTATTGCTAATTCTGAAGAAAGTGCTTTTAAACTTCATTGTATCTGGGTACCCCTGTTTCCTGAGTTTAAACATGGACTCAATTTTCTATTTCTTTTCAGGACTTTTGTTCTGTCGTAACCTTATAAGGGTAGGATCTGGTTCCCTGATGGCAAATCTATGCAGGAAAAGAAGTTAGTTTATTTTAGAAAGCTGTTTTAAAATACTCCAACAAGCCTGTCAGGAGGCAGAAGCACTATTTATATGATATTATTTCTTGTGATTTTCTGAAAATGTCACTCAGTGCAGAACTTGTTCTTCTGGAAAACTTTTGTCTCGGTCAAAGATACCTCTAATTTAAATGAGTTATAAATGGACAGAAAATGTTTTCGCTGATGGATTTGGTTGGCGAAGGCAAATAATCAGGTGCTTGTGCGAGATTTATTGCGTGAATGGCGTTACTGCTGCAAACAAACAGCGGCTGAGGTTTTGAACATGTCCGTCCTTCCCGAAGGTCACAAGTGAGAAAACAGAATCACACAGAATCAGAGAATGTCAGGGGTTGGAAGGGACCTGGAAAGCTCATCCAGTCCAATCCCCCCATGGAGCAGGAACACCCAGATGAGGTTACACAGGAAGGTGTCCAGGCGGGTTTGAATGTCTGCAGAGAAGGAGACTCCACAACCCCCCTGGGCAGCCTGTTCCAGGCTCTGGCACCCTCACTGGGAAGAAGTTTCTTCTCAAATTTAAGTGGAACCTTTTGTGTTCCAGTTTGAACCCATTACCCCTTGTCTTACCATTGGTTGTCACTGAGAAGAGCCTGGCTCCATCCTCCTGACACTCTCCCTTTATATATCTGTAAGCATTAATGAGGTCACCCCTCAGGGTGACACAACAGGACGCCCCAAGAATGGCTTATGTGTAAATAAATATTCACTTTCTCTATGTGCATTCAGCATCAGTAGCTGAACAGTTCTTGTTCTGGTGTTGGATTTTGAAAGGTTTTTGATGAGGAAAGACTAACGAGCCATTTCAGAGAGAAATGAGGGTGTCTGGTGGCACCTCCAGCACAGTGTTTTCTGCTTGGGGCAAAACCTCTGCTGGAGGTCCCAGGTATGTTCATGTTCGTACTTTTATTATGAAGGTTCTTTTTTCTGAACCAGCAGTGACTTGTGTTCCAGACATCAGTGCAGGGTGCTGGGATCAGGTTTAAGCTCTGTTTTAGTCCTAACAAAAATCAGCTGTAAACAGGAAGTGCATCGTGGTGCCTCAGAATTTACTGGCGAGAATGTTTTAACGTTGTTAGTTATTTTACAATGTTTGTGCTTTTATTTATTCTGCTTCCTTGGCATCCTTCAGAAACAGAACCACGTGTCTTCCCTTTTAATAATAAAAGTATGTTTTCTGATGCATCTAAACTTGTTTGCACCGCTGTATTTGACACATGTATTTGTGAATTTTAAATGAAATCCATGCTCAAATTAACGTGAAAAATAAACAGATTTGATTCAGATTGAATTAAACCTTTTTCCACTGCAAAGAGACCATAGTTTATATTTGTGGGGTTTTGTTTTCTTTAGCATTTCCTTCTTATTCTCCAAATAACTATAGTTGCACGTTTCTCCTTTTTCAATATTTGCCAAAATCTCCAGCAGTTCTTGCTCTCTCATATCTCCAGAAGGAAAAAGAAAGTCACCTCTGGAAAAGAAAACCCACAGGCTCCGTTCCCTTCCCATGCCCCATCATTTTCTCTCCACGTTTTTGAAGATGTGAAGCGATTTAGATCAGTGTTCTCCACCATTCCTGCTCCCGAACCTGATTCCTCTTCCTGCAGAGGGAAACTGAAGTAAGATACAGAAGAGAAGTTGGAGAAGAAAGCAAAGAAAGAGGAAAAAAATAGTGGAGAAAAGCAGAGCAGAGCTGGCTTTTCTAAGAGGAGTTATCTAGGAAACAAAATGCACAGCTTTCCTCCTCTTTTTCTGTTTTTGGCCTGTCCCAGGTGGGCTGATCCCAGGTGAAAGGGCATTAATTAATAGCGATTTCACAGTTGCCATGGGTGTGGGAGAGCGTGGTAAGAAGGGTGGATTCAAGGAAAGGTTGGCAGCCTCTCAGTAGGAACCTCCCAGCTGAGCTCCAGGTCACCATGTCCGGGTATCTCCTGTCACTGGACCCTGGGCTGTGCCAGCTGGGTTGGAGCTGGATTGAGGTGGAAATAGAGCAGATGGTGAAGCACATCGAGACGTACCCAGTTCAGCGAATCACAGAATGTCAGGGATTGGAAGGGACCTCAAAAGCTCATCCAGTCCAATTCCCCTGCTGGAGCAGGAACACCCAGATGAGGTTACACAGGAAGGTGTCCAGGCGGGTTTGAATGTCTGCAGAGAAGGAGACTCCACAACCCCCCTGGGCAGCCTGGGCCAGGCTCTGTCACCCTCACTGAGAAGAGGTTTCTTCTCAAATTTAAGTGGAACCTCCTGTGTTGCAGTTTGTACCCATTGTCCCTTGTCCTATCATTGGTTGTCACAGAGATGAGCCTGGCTCCATCCTCCTGACACTCACCCTTTATATATTTATAAATATTAATAAGGTCACCCCTCAGTCTCCTCTCCTCCAAGCTCCTGAGCCCCAGCTCCCTCAGCCTTTCCTCACACGGCAGATGCTCCACTCCCTTCAGCATCTTTGTTGCCCTGCACTGGACTCTCTCCAGCAGTTCCCTGTCCTTCTGGAACTGAGGGGCCCAGAACTGGACACAATATTCCAGGTGTGGTCTCCCCAGGGCAGAGTAGAGGGGCAGGAGAACCTCTCTGACCTACTGACCACCCCCCTTCTAATCCACCCCAGGTACCATTGGCCTTCCTGGCCACAAGGGTCCAGTGCTGGCTCATGGTCATCCTGCTGTCCACCAGGACCTCCAGGTCCCTTTCCCCTACATAGCTTTCTAATAGGTCATTCCCCAACCTATACTGGAACCTGGGATTCAGTCTGGGTGTGTAGTTGCGGGAGCAGCTGGGGAAAGGGTGGATCAACCCTTTGAACAGAATGGTGGGGAAACTACCAGTAAAGTACCCTGGCCAGCAGAAAATAGGGCATATTTTTATTTTATGTCAGAGATTGTGAGTTTATTAGTAACAAGTATTTCTTCTGGCTCATGTGTGCATGCAGTTTGTGTTATCCCACAGTGCTTTGTTTCTGCTGGTTGGTGACCATGTAACGTCAACAAGGCTGGCACAGGATGTGGAGCATGTGTTACAAGGACAGCAGTCTGCATTTCTGCTGAGAGATTAACTCAGTTTTACCATCTGAAGATACGGTTGCACACACAGCCAGGTGCAGTTTGAATATGCTGCTGCTGAGGAACTTTTTATTTATAGCTAGATCAACATCAAGAAGAAAAACGTGAGCTGTAAACCATATAGTGAAGTTGCTGTGATAGAAGATAGAATGACACACTGCCTGTGTTCTTCAGGTCAGCTTTCTGCGGACTTTACATTTGATTTGCTTTTACTCTTCCTGATGGACCAAGGTTTCTGCGGAACAGCTGTACTTCATCACGATCAGGGCTAGTGCCGTGGTTTTGGATTCACCCAAAGCCCCAGTGGTCCTCTCTGAGGTTGGCATGCTGGCTTCTCTTGAGCAGCTGGAGCCCATTGGATTAATATTCTCAACAGCCTCTGTGCTTGGATTACGGACCCCCAGCATCACCCGCTTGTCTTGCCACTTTTTACATCCTTACAACACATTCACCTCAGCCACCTCGGAAATGCAATTGGTGGGAGCGGCGTGTCCTGATTACGGTGTTAGAGGCTGGTAGAGATTTACTTCATCCAGCCGGGACCCTCCAGGGCTGGCTGCTTGGTGACCACCAAACTGCATCCCCTGCTGGAGATGGGTTCTTCGAGGGTGTGGACATTGTGCTTGTGGAGGACACCCGGCGTCTGGTTTGGCCATTCTCTGATGCAGACCAGGACTGCGACACCTTGGGAAGACACGCTTGTATTGCTTCCCTCCCTGAGAAAAATAAATTAATGCTTTTAGATCTGTAAATCTGCTCATGGTACTAACACCGCAAAGTAGTTGGCTACATACATCTCTTGCTTAAAGCTATTGAGTGCAGAGGATCAGCTAGAAGAGTCTGAGGAGTGGTTGTTTTTGTTTTAGATCAAGTCTTTTTTGGATTTCAAGACATGTTAGTAAACTTCGTCTTGCCATTTCTCCATATGGATGTGGTTTTGAACCTTTCTCCTTTTCATGGAAAATGAAAAGACAATTCTCTCTGTGGCTATGCCCATCTTGTGACACGCTTCACTTAAATAATCTGAGAGCATTTTTCACATGATTTGAAGTATTTTGGACTTGTTAAAAAAAATCCAGGACAACTTTCTGAAGGATTTTGAAGGAAAAAAACTAATTTGTCTGAAAGCATTAGCTTGGTTGTCAGCAAGTCTGTTCTGAGAACGGGAGTGTGCATGGCCACACGGGGCACCTGTGCTTGTCTCATCAGCATCAGAAACTGGCATTTTCCTTCACAAAAGACCTTCTTGCCCACTACTGGAGACCTGCATAGTCCATTCTTTCAAAAACAGAAATACCAGTTATTATCAAAGACAAACTTTGGAACATTTTAATTGTTCTAACTACAGTGTGAACACAAAGCGCATAAACTGGAGCTGAAGGATGCTTTCCAGTTTCTGTCTGGTTTATACGAAGCATTTGTGCATCTGTATTTTTTTTTGTGTGTGTATTGAAAGTCCCATATGGAGAGGTCACTGTCAGTTTGCAGATGGAATAGGCTTGGATAGGAAACCACTCTAAGGCAAATGGCTTTTCAGGAAAAAAACAACCAAACAACAAACCACAAAAACCAGAAGTGCGTTTGTCACTTGGTGGACATTTATTCTGTTGACTAATAATAATGATTTTTGGTATTATAACAAAGAGACGTTGGCTTGGGATTTTTTTTTGTTCAGGGAAAAAAGATTGCGTGCTTAGGAATAATGCTGTCTATAAAAGCCAAAAAGCTTGAAGGCAAATACAGCAAACAAGCAAATGGTATTTTGTATCCTCAGTAGATAGAAAATGTAGGTAAGCGACTGTAATTACATCTTCTGCATGCAATAGGGCGAAAAAATCTTGAATCGTGTTAATGCAAAGGCTTAAAGAGAATGATGATGAAAAGAACATGGGAAGAAAATAGCCAAGTAATGGTATTTGGCAAAGGCTTGGTCGGGGAACGTGCTTGTCATTGAGGCCATTGGGAAAACATGTAGTAGATGACTTCAGGGTCATAAGAAAGAATTGTGTTCCTCATCAGTTTTTTAATTTGCACAACTTGTAGCTGGACAGAATGGCTCAGGAAGAGTGGAGACAAACTGCTGCTGGTGCTCTGCTGTGACACGGTGACCCGGTGGCATCATCTGCTGAGACGGATCATTGGAGACCACCAAAGTCTCAGGGGAGGTCGGAGAGCAAAGTGGTAGTTCTGCTGGGATCTTACGCGTTCTGTACCTCCACAAAATTTAAAATCAGTTTTTTGTTGGAGAAACATAGAGTTGGAGTTGGCTGGGATGGAGGAACAGGATGGGCAGAGGAAAAAGGACATGAACATCTTGGTGGATGTTGGAGGAGGAGGACATGTTCCTGGGAAGGGGGGGGCTGTCAGAAATAAAATAGAAATAGGAAGGGATAGCCTTGGGAAGGTCAAGGCTTAAAGAAACGTAAGCAGTTAATATGTGAAAGGACATTAAAGAGTTTAAAGAGCCTGAGACTGTTATAGATGTTTTGGGTGAAGAGCTCAGCACTGAGCACTGTTTGTCAAGCAAAGGTGCTGGAAACTGGAATATAGGGCTGGAAATCAAAGTCTGTTCTTCCTTAAAAAGGATTTCCCCTTTATGTTTTTAGACCTCTAATGGATCCCTGCTTTGAGAATGATTGTGGTTATTTTCTTTTTCTTTTTTCCCCGTCTTTCAAGCCAGAAATAGAACTTTATGTAACAATAAAAGAGGTGAAGTTTTAGTGTTTAATGCTAACATGTCAGGACAGTGTTTTGGTTTAGTTTCTGTTCTATTCCTCCAACCCCAAAAAAGTCACATGAAATTTATCATTAAATCAGAGGGACAAAAAGTTTTCCCAGCAGAATGTGGTGCCAGTACTTTGACTTAGAAAGGAATTGTGCAATTCCACGCTGTATTTTTCCTCTTAGAATCCACTCCTCACAATTCCTATTAGGAGCCCACGCTTCTAGAAATCATGTCATTTTTAATTTTTCTATTGTTTTTTTTTTAATCATAGGATTTTCAGATTGAAATTACAGGGAGCAGATATATTCAAAGCTGAGAAAGAGACTTCCTGGGGCATGTTCTGGGCTTTCTATTTTGGTAACAAAGATCTGCAACTTGGTGGTAGAAGGCAAGTGATTTGTTTTGTCAGGAAAATGCCACTTTTCTAAGTGGTTGTCAGGGCACATCTAAAGCAAATAAGTAAAGATTAAAAGGAATAGTCTTATGTAAACGTTCAGTGGGAATACGGGAAGCAGATACTGAATCAACAGTCAAGAAGCTTTGGACGGGTTGCCATAAATATCTTGCCACATATATTTGCAAAGCGGTGTGGGCTTGTAAATTGTGGGGCTGGTTGCCAGGAACTATCTGAATGTTGTTTTATATTGGGATTTGGATACCAATTAACAAATTTTTGCCTGGGCTTCCATGGCTTAAAGAAAAGTTGCATAACTGTGATGTGATATTTTTTTTCAAGCAAAGTGGGTTGCAGAGAGATGAAATATTAGTTAAAGCTCCTGCTGGTTTAAAGAATTGTGGAAATGCCCTTGAGTGCCACTGTAGTTGGTCAACAATGTATTTTGGTGAATAAATTTTGGGGGTAGCTTTAGACTTTTCTCATGGGTGAGGAAAACCGCTACAAGAAGTAGGAGAAACTCCATTGTTCCCTTTTAGTTTGGCTCTGTACCTTTCTAATTAAAAATTGTTTAGATATATATTTGTATCACAGAATCAGAGAATGTCAGGGATTGGAAGGGACCTCGAAAGCTCATCCAGTCCAATCCCCCCTGCTGGAGCAGGAACACCCAGATGAGGTTACACAGGAAGGTGTCCAGGCGGGTTTGAATGTCTGCAGAGAAGGAGACTCCACAACCCCCCTGGGCAGCCTGGGCCAGGCTCTGGCACCCTCACTGAGAAGAAGTTTCTTCTCAAATTTAAGTGGAACCTTTTGTGTTCCAGTTAGTACCCATTGCCCCTTGTCCTATTATTGGGTGTCACCGAGAAGAGCCTGGCTCCATCCTCCTGACACTCACCCTTTATATATTTGTAAATATATATTAATGAGGTCACCCCTCAGTCTCCTCTTTTCCAAGCTCAAGAGCCCCAGCTCCCTCAGCCTTTCCTCACACGGGAGATGCTCCACTCCCTTCAGCATCTTCGTTGCCCTGTATATTGTACACATTTATATTATGTAAACATATTTGTATATACATAAATTAGGCCAGGATAACAAATGCTTTTAGGGTTGTATGTTCTTCATGCCAAGATGTGTTCACTGATAAGCTGTAGAGAAATAATTTTCCAGAGATCTTGTAGAAATATTTTCATAACTCTTTTCCCCTCAGTTTTGGTGTTTTTCCAGAAAGAAGTCATTGCCTCTTTTATTCATAATTTAGTGTTGTTATCCGTTGTTGTCACGAAAGGGTTCTGACAGAAGGTTGTCCTCGCTTGAAAGGCTTTTTAACTGGTGGAGGTTGGATTCTCCTGCTGCTGGTCCCTCAAGCTGTGAGAGGGGACCAAGGCACTGAATTCTGATCTGCTTGTAGTGGGAACAATTGGATGGGAACCTTTGAACCAGGGTCATTGGGCACTTTCTTGGGTGTTGATCCACTCCTTGGAAATTCCTGTTTGAATGTGGAAAGTCAAGTAGACTTCCCAGCTGGCCCACTGCAAACCCTTTGAGTGTCAGCATTGTCTATCCCTTAGAAAACAAGAATTTTGATTTTCATTTTAACTCTTTGTAGACCATGTAAGAGAAAAGAAAAACTGATGGAGACTGTGCAATGCTACTATTCTGCCCTTTTTAACACCAGATATCTGCATCTTGAGACAAGTGCTGTTAAGTCAATACACACTTCCATTGGTTAGCTTTGTCACAGCACTGATTTATTTTTTGGGTGTGAGGATGTCAAGCCCTAGAGGGGAATCCAGCATTTTATTTTTCCCAGCTCCCCATTGCACTTATTATGTCTTTTTGCAAATCTGTGTTTTGCTGTGCTCCAACTAGGTCACTCCATGTTCTATCAACAATTTGGCACCTTCTTCATCCCGTTTATCCCAAGCACTTCCTTGGTGCTTCAGGGAAGTTTCATCCCATTGATAAAACCTGCTGTGCTAAGAAGACACTAATCCACGCTGATTTACTTAAGCATTATAAATGGTTTCATGTCTCTTGACTGTTTTGATCACTAGCTGTTAATAAACCTTGACCACAACTTGGATTTGGTCTTCTAGTTACTTGTGCTGCAGAATCTTTCTGTCACTGGTCCTATTGTAGCTTCATTGCTTTACCTGGACTTGACCAGTGTGAATGTTTCCCAAATCGTCAGAGATGAGCAGAGTACAAATTGCGATTTGGAGCCCTGTTTGAGAAGGCGGTTGGGTTGGACCAGATGATCTCCTGTGCTCCTTTCCAGCTGAAGTTACTTTAAGATTTTGTGCTAAAGTTTTCTCGTAATCCTTTGTTGGCTGTTTGTTCTTTCCAGGTTATTGCTATTCTGCGGGTTGTTAGTGGTGGTGTGGGGATCCAAAGCCGTTCTTGGGTATTGAGCATTGACCATTAGTTTAGTAGACCAGCATTTATTTATTAATCACTACAGAGATTGACTTTGCCCCGTTACCAACACAACCAGAGGTCTTGTCTGTTTGTCATAGACTGGCGTGAAAACCAGGTTCACCAGTAAGGTTCCTCTGCACAGGCTCCATATATCTGATACTGCATTTTCATAACTGCGTGTCCTTGTTGCACAAGATCCTCACAGCATCTATTGCAGAGACTGAAGTTGGTTTCTTGGTGGATTACGGGTCTCCTGGTCGGGTTTTGCTTCTCCTTTCTCGAGCATCCCACCTCTTCACTTCCACAGCTCTAGCAGTTGGAGTTGGTGTTTGCAATGCAGCCACTTCGATTTCTTTGATCTGGCCACAGCTTGTGTTTTCAGGGAGATGTAATTAGAAATTTAAATTTATACTTGTCTAGAGTGTATCTTGCTAAATGCATTTTTAGTTAGGTAAATCCACTGCAAGCTGTCACATAGGGAATCTGTGAGCCATATCTAATGGCAGGCAGGTTTTTGCAAAGGTGATGATGAACACTGGACAAAAAGGTGAAATACGTGTCTTTTAATAAGGGTGGAGGTCCATGGAGCGATCCAGTGTATGAATGGGGATGGAGGAAAGGTTTGCTGGTGAGGGTTTGTTAGAAATGGAACTGGTTTGTTCCTCGGTTTTGCTGACAGAAGATGTGTCCCAGCACCTGTGCCGGATGATTTGCCCCTCTCAGGTGGGGAAATGGGTGTCCTGGCACATCAGGTGCATGTGGGACATGCAGCAGAGGGGAAGGTAATGCCGCCTTTCCTTAATTTTCTAAATCTATTTTAGTATTTAAAAAAAAGTTGACTTTGGCATCTGTTAGAATTTAGAAAGTGATAAAATGCAAATGAAGAGGCAGTTGCTGACAACTTAAGGTTGATGTGTATATCCCTTTTAGTCACACATGTAGCGAACTGAAGAGTGGTGTTTATACGCATTTATTCCTAAAAATTGGATATGTGTTTTCTTTTAATTTCTTAGAATTTCTGTATGTTTTGCACAGTGGGTTGAGTCTGTAGAGGACAGAGGGCTTGAGTGACTTGACTTGATAGTAGATGTAATTTCCGAGCAGCAAGGTCTACCAGGGATAGGAAGAAATGGTGTTTTAGTAGTTACCTTATTGTGTATGTTTGTTTCCAGGGAGGTAGAGAAATACATATCTGTATCTGTCTTTTTCACAAAGAAATTGAAAGTCTTTTTATGGCAAATTTAAAGGAAGATACTTAAAATAATCCAAAGAATTGCAGATGCCTTTTATTTTTGTTGGGTGTTGTAAGCTTGACCTAGTTTTGAATATCTTTGCAGCTTGAAGTAAAAAATTTTGAAAAATGAAGAAAAAAAAAGATAAGGGAAAAAAAAACTCATATGAAGAATTTAATTCTGGAGACGTTCCAGCATGGATACTATTTCACATACATATTTAATATTTTTAATTCATATGGAGGGCAAAAAGAGCATTGTTATAATGTTACATATGACTTAGATTAAATATGCTGTTTAAACTGAGCACTCTAGAGGACATGAAAGTGTTTAAAGTTTATTTTTATTCTCAGTTGTTTCAAAAGCCAGCAAAGGGGTTGAAAAGTGTCTCATTTGCAACTGTTTTTCTTCCTATTGCCAAATATTGGCATTCCCCCTTCTCCTCCCGTTGCCTCAAGGTTTTGAAAGGAACCAAAATTAACATGCCTGTCCTTATTAATTATGCTTTCTATTTACACAGCATGATAAAATGACAAAACAAGTTTGCTAATGTACCAATATCTTTATGTCACCGCAGTTCTGTGAATGTTCTTGTGCTTTTCTCTTCCACCGCTGAGTCCAAAACCTTTTTGTTTTTAAATTAGTGAGGTGGGATCTGGGAAATAAAGAGGCCCAAAAGATATTTTTGGAAGATGAGGAGTCTTCTTCCTATTTGGAATGACTGGTTCGGCCACAGGAGCGTGAATGGTGCATCAGGGTAGAGGTGGATGATCTTAAAATGATGGTACAGCTGTAACTCAGACACCTGTTTTCAGTGGTGCCCAGTTTAAGTCTGAGGTTTCACTTCAAAAGGTTTTGGGTAATGCTTTTCCATGGTGCATGTTACTTTCTGCTGATCACAACTTCTTTTTGCCTCTACTATTATTTTGCTTGCCACATGTTTAAAAAAATAGTGGTGTGGGTTGAAGCTGTAGAAATAAAATGCACAGTATACACAGATTTATAGTATAGAAATTATCAAACTACAGAGTCTTTTTATAGGATTATTTTTAATGAGGATAATAGTGTTGATTTAACTATCTAGGTTTCTCTCTGACATTTGACTTGATACCATGCAACATTTTAATTAGAAAGCTAGGATGGTACAAAGCGAACACTGTAAAGATTAAGTGGATTAAAAATGTGCAGTTTGTAGCGGTATTCTATAGCTAATCATTTTTGTCTTAATCCTCTTTGACATTTTTATCCATGATATGGAAATAAAAACTGCAAAGACATCATTGGTGATGTTTGTAGTTGAGACAAAGATGGAAATTGCCGAAGAGAAGAAGTCATGGGCACAGATGGCTCTGGACCACCTGGCTTAATGAAGTTAATTTAATATGTGATTTAATACATTGGAAAATGACGTCTGATGTGCAGAAGCAAAAGCTGCACATCATACTTACGGTGACAGGTTATCTTGATAACCAGCGACTCCGAGCTTGGTTGAGTTGGCAGGTGAGCATGAGCTTGCAGAGCCGTGGCCAAAATGAGGACACGCTTGTTTGGGGCACAGGGAATTGCTTCTCCTGTGGGACCGGTGGGTCCTTCCATCAGGTGGGAGAAGTTTTAGAGAAGATGCACAAGCGTGATTTGAGGGCCTGGGAAACGTGTTATCTGAGACATGTTCACGGTGTGAACTGCGGGATTGTCCAATGCAGGGACAGGAGTTGGACCTGATGATCCTTGTGGGTCCCTTCCAGCTCAGGACATTCTGTGATTCTCTGATTCTGTGTGGAGGGAAAAAATAGAGTTTCAGAATGTAACAATAAAGAAATGAGGAGCTGAGTAGTACACGTCATATTTCTGTTGCCTGCTATACCTAACGTTGGGAAGCTTTGTGAACATTGCCCCAGAATCTTTAATCTTTAGAAATTACATGTAGTTTGGCTGTTCTTATCCTGAATTGAGATATTGGAGAGAGCGCAGAGGAGGCAGCAAAGCTGGTGAGGGGTCTGCAGCACAAGTGTGATGAGGAGCGGCTGAGGGAGCTGGGGCTGTTCAGCCTGGAGGAAAGGAGGCTGAGGGGAGACCTTATCACTGTCTGCAACTGCCTGAAAGGAGGTTGGAGCATGGAGGGTGTTGGTCTCTTCTCCCAAGTAACAAGTGACAGGATGAGAGGAAATAGCTTCAGGTTGTGCCAGGGGAGGTTTAGATTGGATATTAGGAAAAAGTTCTTCTTGGAAAGGGTTGTGAAGCACTGGAACAGGCTGTCCAGGGCAGTGGTGGAGCCACCATCCCTGGAAGGCTTCAAAAACCATTTAGATGATGTTCTTAGGAACACGGTTTAGTGTTAGAGTTAGGTTAGCTTACGGTTGGTCTCAATGATCCTGAGGGTCTCTTCCAACTGAAATGATTCTATGATTCTATTCTGTGAATTGCAACAGCTGGACGCAGCCTATGGTGCCAGTTCTGGGACCGTTTAATTACGGCAGGCGACTGAATTCAGCTGCCCAGGGTCAGGGTGAGGAAAACTCCGTTACGGCACCTTCCAGTTTGCAGGGAGTTAAGGAAACAGGATGGGAGCGGACGAGCGGGGTTCCCACAGCCCGGCCCTCCCCTGGGGTCCGTGGCACCATGGGTGGTTTGGCATGCGGGCAAGATGATTATTTTTATTATTGCTTTAAAGCTGATATTAAATCAAAGATTGTACAGGGGCTTCTGCCAAGCCAAACAAAAACATTTACAGTCTAAGTGGGGCCCTTCGGGGGTGCGTCAGAAATAAAGGTTTCCAAAATTATTCAAGTGTACATGAAACAGCTGGAACCGCTTTGGGTTATGTTCCTGGTGTTTTGAGGTAATGCTGTAAAAATCAAACATCTTTATTACTTTCTTAAGCTTTCTGCAAGAGTTTCACTAGGACTATTTAATAAGCAGTTTGCATTCAGAGACCTGTCCTTTTGTAAATAATATCTATCGCAGTTTTAACGTTTGTATGACACACATCGCTGGAACCAAGTCTGAAGCTAGAGATGGGATCTTCTACTGAAAATTAAAACCCAATTAATTTCCACTGGAAGGAAACAAGCACTTCAGAGAACTGTATTTTGAGAATGAAGCATTTATTATTCTTTAAAAGCTTGGGAATATCCTGCTTAAAAGAAGCTGGAGTTTGCTGGCACCCGCCTGTTTTCCATTCCCTCCCTCGCACTGGGGAGCGTGGTCTGGGTTTTGGTGCAATCTTATTCCCTTTCTGGTTCTGAGGGTTGTTGCAAAGCAAAAGGAGTCCTCGGAATTTGCAATGATCAGATGAGACAGCAACACAAAAAATGACAGAGCATCACAGGCAGGTGTAACCTGCCGATACGTTCACATCCTATGCAGAGAAGAAACAGGTTGGTTTTAATTAGACCTCGTTTCAAACGACTCTCTTTATCTAATTAGGAAAATAAAACAAAGGAGAAACACGAGAAAATCGGTGTCAGGATTTTTAGTGGAAGCACCATAAAGTTTGCAGTAAACATTCAAGAAGGAGAATCAGAACCCGACGTTCATCTCAAGTCTTCACAGCGCAGGCCAAGCTGATTTTTCACCTTGCGGAAGCAAACGCCATCCACCCGGTTCCTGAAAACACCTTTTGTAGGTACGTCTGAAATAACTGGAAAGCAAGAAACAGAATTTTTTCTTCCTCCTTTTTATGGCTTTCCTAAAATACCTCTCGTGAGCTATTTCTTGTTGTCTTGAGGGAGGAGGAGGAGGCCGCGAGGTTGCCATGGCGACGCGGTGGCGGTGCCATCGCCAGTCGATACGGCAGCGCTGGGCTCCACGCTTGGCCCATCTGTTCCCCTCGTGGAGACCCCGTTCAGCTGGAGGCTCCTTTGTGTTCACTAAGTGGGCTAATAAGCGACCTTTTATTATAGGTGGAATCACTACGTGAGTGGAAAATAACTTCTTGACGCGTGGATACTCTCTTAAAAATGGGGGGTGGAAATAGTGGTTTTGTTTGTTTTAATTCAGAATAAAATTACAAAGAGCTTTACAGATACAATATTTAATTTTCAGGAATAATCTGCCAGTCCAGTTCGGGATTGCAGAGTGCCCGTTGAACCGAGTGCTTGAATGAACAAGTATTTTCGGTATCATAGCAGTAGTTTTATGTCTGACTTTTACCTGGGGCTGTCTTAAAGAATGTCAAGTCATGAGGTTTTTTGTTTTTTACTTGCCAGTGGTATTTGTAACTGAAAACTGAAGTAATGATTTGGATGAGGGACCAGAGTGCACTATCAGCAAGTTTGCTGATGACACCCAGCTGGGAGGAGTGGCTGACACGCCAGAGGCTGTGCTGCCATCCAGAGACCTGGACAGGCTGGAGAGTTGGGCAGGGAAATATTTAATGAAATATAACAAGGGCAAGTGTAGAGTCTTGAATCTGGGCAGGAACAACCCCAGGTTCCAGTATAAGTTGGAGAATGACCTATTAGAGAGCAGCGTAGGGGAAAGGGACCTGGGGGTCCTGGGGACAGCAGGATGACCATGAGCCAGCACTGGACCCTTGTGGCCAGGAAGGCCAATGGTACCTGGGGTGGATTAGAAGGGGGGGGGGGGGGGTCAGAGAGGTTCTCCTTCCCCTCTACTCTGCCCTGGGGAGACCACACCTGGAATATTGTGTCCAGTTCTGGGCCCCTCAGTTCCAGAAGGACAGGGAACTGCTGGAGAGGGTCCAGCGCAGGGCAGTGAAGATGCTGAAGGGAGTGGAGCATCTGCCGTGTGAGGAAAGGCTGAGGGAGCTGGGGCTCTGGAGCTTGGAGAAGAGGAGACTGAGGCGTGACCTCATTAATGTTGACAGATATATAAAGGGTGGGTGTCATGAGGATGGAACCAGGCTCTTCTCGGTGACAACCAATGGTAGGACAAGGGGTAATGGGTTCAAACTGGAACACAAAAGGTTCCACTTAAATTTGAGAAGAAACTTCTTCTCAGTGAGAGTGCCAGAGCCTGGAACAGGCTGCCCAGGGAGGTTGTGGAGTCTCCTTCTCTGCAGACATTCAAACCCGCCTGGACACCTTCCTGTGTAACCTCATCTGGGTGTTCCTGCTCCATCAGGGGCATTGGACTGGGTGAGCTTTCGAGGTCCCTTCCAATCCTTGACATTCTGTGATTCTGTGAAATGGGAATAAGGCTTTTCCCACCAATTAAAAACTAAACAGAAGCACTGTTCGTCACTAACCCAAAAAAACTTTTGCTGTTCCCTGAGGCTTTACCTGGAGAAGGTGGGAAGGACGCGGTGGGGATGGAGGCACGACCGGGAATTCCCTTGTGCATCAATCAGCATTTGCAGGGGTTTTGTAACCCTGACCCTGGGTACATCCCAGTTATTGCCTTTTGGGGAAACACTCTTGTTTTTTTTTCTGTGCTACAGCATTCTTGCCTAATTTCACTGAAAGGAAATCAATGCGTAGTGTGGTGTGTTTGTTGTTGTAGTTTGTGTTTTTTTGTTTGCTTGGTTTGTTTTGGTTTTTCTGCCTGCATTTGATACCGTCATGTGGTAGACGTTCTTTGTTTTTTGACTATGGAAAAAACGTGTCCTTTATTTTCTTAAATTTAGAGTAGCAAGAGTGTGCACAGTAGTGGCACCGTGGCAAACCTGGTGCACAACAAGCAAAACAACTGGCAAACTTTTGATTGGAAGAAAAGATAAATCTGAATTGAGGCAGACCTTAAAAACATCGAGTGTACGAATACCACAGAATACAGAATGTCAGGGATGGGAAGGGACCTGGAAAGCTCATCCAGTCCAATCCCCCTGCTGGAGCAGGAACACCCAGATGAGGTTACACAGGAAGGTGTCCAGGCGGGTTTGAATGTCTCCAGAGTAGGAGAAAAGTACCATTGGGAAAAAAAAGTATCAAACATTCAATTTGATGCAGGTGAAGAAAAACAGGGATTTCCCTGCTACTTCACCATCTTTTACATCTCTTTGCCTTTTTGCTTTTGGCTGAAGAGGAGATGGGATCTGAGTTTTCTGAATTGGTGGCTTCTGGATTTTCTGGTTGCTTTTCCCAGTGTCACCTATAGTGTTCGCATGGGCCGTCGTTGAATTTGCTGTTTCCTCTGGGTGCAGATCCCGTGGGGTCAGTGGGACGGTCACTAGTGTGTGGCTGTGTTTGCATCGACCCACCCAGGATCTGACCATGAGAGTCTCTGTAATGAGCTACACGGGATGGGGATTGGAAAGCTGTTATTTGTTACAAAGCGTTAATCAGGTAATCGCAAAACTATCTCCGTTTTTTAATTTTCTGATTCATAATAACAGAATCCACATAAACGGAGCATTATTGTATAACAGCCTTACTCATCTAATTGAGCCTCCTGCTCGTAAAAGGTAATTAAATACAGACTGTAGTAGTGGTAATTAATGAATAAGGGTGGAACTTCAACTGTAGTGGGTCCATAACCAGTTGTGTGTGTTGTTAATTCAGACACTGATGTAGATGTAGAGGGAGGACCTGGGGGTCCTGGTGGACAGCAGGATGACCATGAGCCAGCACTGGGCCCTCGTGGCCAGGAAGGCCAATGGTACCTGGGGTGGATTAGAAGGGGTTTGGTCAGTAGGTCGAGGGAGGTTCTCCATCCCCTCTACTCTGCCCTGGTGAGACCACACCTGGAATATTGTGTCCAGTTCTGGCCCCTCAGTTCCAGAAGGACAGGGAACTGCTGGAGAGAGTCCAGCGCAGGGCAACAAAGATGCTGAAGGGAGTGGAGCATCTGCCGTGTGAGGAAAGGCTGAGGGAGCTGGGGCTCTGGAGCTTGGAGGAGACTGAGGGGTGACCTCATTAATGTTTATAAATATGTAACGGGTGAGTGTCAGGAGGATGGAGCCAGGCTCTTCTCAGTGACAACCAATGATAGGACAAGGGGTAATGGTTGCAAACTGGAAAACAGGAGGTTCCATTTAAATTTGAGAAGGAACTTCCCAGTGAGGGTGACAGACACTGGAACAGGCTGCCCAGGGAGGCTGTGGAGTCTCCTACTCTGGAGACATTCAAACCCACCTGGACACGTTTCCTGTGTAACCTCATCTGGGTGTTCCTGCTCCATGGGGGGATTGGACTGGATGAGCTTTCGAGGTCCCTTCCAATCCCTGACATTCTGTGATTCGGAGGAGGTGCAGCCACCTCTGGTGGCCGGTCTGTCTGGAGACTCCATCCTTACATCATAGTTTTAATACAAAGCAGATATGCTCCAGAACTTTGATTTTTACCTACCTTTTAAATCTTCAGGGGACAGAGATTCATGGAGGCACAATGAGACTTAGTTCTGTTGGAGATTTTCTTTGAGTTACAAAAAACTTTCCTCCAAATTAAAAATGAGGGTTGCACTAAGTGTTTTCATGGTTTTTGTTGATTCATTTGGAAGATAATAAAACATCTGATGTTTCAGTTGGATGTGTAGTACTCTTTTTTAATACCTCTTTGGTTTTGGCGTAGCTGAAGTGAGGCTTGGGCGGTGAGGTTTGGAGTTGATTCATCTCTCACTTGAATATTTGGTACCTTCTTTTTGTTTAAAAGCTGTGTTATCTGCCCAAATCTGAATTGTCTAAAAGTCTTCCAATAAACCGGTTAAGTAATGACTGTGTTATTATTCACTTCAATGAAACGTATTTCATATCTGATTTTTTTATATGCTATAAAAACACACGAGGGTGGACAAACGCATCCCCCTGTGTTGAGAGAAGTGGGGTGTGAGTTGTGTTTGCTCTGAGTGGTGTCGTGGTGGGATCTGCCCTTTCTATATTGGTGTAGAACCTCTCCATTAAAGTGGGGTTCATATTAATAATTTCTGAGGCAATAGTTGACCATCCCCCAGCTCTGGGTTATCTGGCGATAACTCTCAGTGCTGTCTCTTGGTCTTAGACCTGACTTCCATTCAGTACCTGAATACGTGACAAGAACTTACATATTCAAAAGGTATGACCCTTTTCTTGTAGCATCATCAGACCTGGTTAGATGACTTTAAAAAAAAATTAATATATTACAGTAAAAACTCTCAATGATTATAAAGAAATTCTGAATAGTCAAGAGGCATTTTTCTTCTTTTTCTCCTCCCAGTTTTTTTCTGTTTAAATGAAGTTCTGGTTCTATTAGATATTTTTGGAGTTGATTTTTTTTAAGTTTCTCTGTGCTTATATGCAGGGCCCACCCAGGAGAAAACTACAATGTACAGCAGTGTTTTGGGGTTTTTTCATAGCTAGGGAAAGATTTTCTGTTTGTTCTCTTATAATTTTCAAGTTACACCTTTCACACTCCATGGGCATTGGGAACCAGCAGCAGCTGAACACTAACCAAAAATACTTCCTGCAGGCATTTGGTTCTTTGTTTTGTTTTCTTCTCTTGTTTTTATGCCATTAATTCCTTGTAGTTGCAAGGAAAATGAGGCAATGTGTAGAGCAGAGGAAATTTCAGGAGGGAAGCCAGCTGTGGAGTTGAACTCCAAAGCTTTATCCTGTTCATCACGCAATGGTGCTGTTAACTGGACTCGTAATACAAGATACGTCAGTCGTGTTAATAAAAAGCACAGCAACGACGCAAGGAATTACTGTATTTTTAAAGACAAGTGCTTAGGCATATGCTTCAGTACGGTTAAGTGTGGACTGAAATTGCTTTTCTACCATCTCTCATGGTAGGTGTGCAGTTGTTAGCTCTTCCAGGTGTTTCTTCTGTTCTTGAAATTTCTATTTGCATATTGTTACTTCCAAGAGTGAAATCTTTTTGGTAGTGTTACTTCATAGTTGAGCAGATAATTTATTGTTCATAGAATACCAGGTTGGAAGGGACCACAAGGGTCGTCTGGCCCAGCCTTTCTTGGCAATGACACAGTCTAGACAAGATGGCCCAGCACCCTGTCCAGCCGAATCTTTAAAGTGTCCTGTGTTGGGGAATCCACCACTTCTTCGGGGAGGTTATTCCAATTTCTGGTTGTTCAGCATCCCACCTGGACAATCTGTGGTTGTGTCAGGGGTTGGTGAGGGGAGAGCTGCCCAAGCTGTGGGTGACATCCCCTCCTTGGGGACCTGAGCGGCAAGTTGGGTGGAACCCATTTAAACCACCTTGACTTGGCAAACATCTCTGACTGGTTGCCACTGTTTGATTTAATACTATTAATTGCCAGGTTGTTTCTTTCTACAAAACAAGAACTTGTTCAAAACATAGAAATGTTTTTTCTTCTTATGCCTGTGAATTCCTGACCGTCTCCGACTGCTGCTCAAGAACTGTTTGCCAATGGCTCCTTTGTTTACTTCGTAGAAAAAATTGTGGATGTTAAAATCGTTACAGCAAGAATCAATTTCAATTAGTCACTGCTTTATTACCTATTAGCATTTTAGGGGGGGAGGCTCTGCAAGAGAAACCAGAGGTTTTTATCTTCACCACTGGATATTGGTGAAGCTGTTGTTGATGGACTCATCCAGAGGATGGACATGGAGAAACAAATAAGACTTTTCATTGACCTGACATCTGTCCGGGGAATCTCATGTGGGTGGTATATAGCTCTTTACACAAGGCAAGAAATAATCCAGCTTGGCTTCTGTGTGGAGAAAACCCATGGAAGATACGTTAAATCATTTTTCTACTAAGTTCGTGATGTATTTCAGCTCAGATGAACTTGCTCTGTGGTCTGTTGAGAGCAGGACAGTGGAGATCGCAAACTATTTCTAGATGTTAGTACAGAGTTTGATTCTATTTGAAAATAAGGCTGTTGAATGCCGTTACTACAGCACTTACAGAGTTTATAAAAAATGAATTATAGATCAGATGGGGAATTATATTTGGAAATGTGCACTTATGCCTTGTGCGCTGTGGCAGTAAATACTTAATGAATGCAAGGATTTCAAATTAAGCGGCTGGTAATAGAAATGTGATTTTTATAATGCCAATTCCTGCCATTGAATTATAAGGGAGACGCTTCAAAATACCTTTTTGTTCTACATGTTATTAAGTAAAAGTAGTCTTTGTTAAGCAAGTAGACAAGAGACTTAAGTATTTCATTAAAGCTCTTTAAATAATCCCCTAAGATATTTGCAAGTACTTTTTCAACCATACTACTTTGCATATTATAGATGTTTTTTTAACAGTTTGTTATTCTAGAATTTTATGAATGTCGGGGTTGTGTATATGAATAACTAGACTTCATAAAGTTTACTTAAAATGTGTTTTAACAAGAGTTTGGATTTGTATGTTCCTCTCCACTATTAGAGTATCAACGTTATTTTTACTTGCAATTTTGTCTGAATTTTCTGCCAGCTGTTCCACCCGAAAACCTGGAGCCGGGGACACGGGAGCTGTAGGGGAAGCTCTTGCAGGAAAGTTTAAATGCCAACCAAAGTTTTATCCAGCTGGAGACCTTCGTAATACAAGAAAACACCACCCCAGGCAGCTGCAGTGTGGGAGGGTTACGGGGGTACCTCCGTGTGATATTTATTAGGTGTATTTTGCAGAGCTGAGCTGATTAAGTAAAGCAGCATAAATGCTGCAGCCCTTCGACCGGCAGCACGGCGTTCAGTCTGCGTTCGATGCTGGTACGTGTACCTGTATGTAAAGGAGGGACCTTATTCTTTATTTAAGAATATTGGTGTCCTGTTAACATCAGCATCTCGGTTGTTCACCTAAAATGAGCACCATGGGCAAAAGAAAAAGATACTGATCTTATGTACTTATATATATTACATATACATGCATACACACATATAAAAGTAAATATCTATTAAAATATATATAACACCATTTATATATAATATTATATAATATAGCCATTTTAGTATACAAAACAAGAAATTATTCTGTCCCCAGAGCATGAATTATTACAAATAAAATAGTCCCTGCAACCAAATTGCTGCTTTGATTGTGGCTTGATATGGAAGATGAACTTTATTAATTTCTTCGTTAAGTTACTTATAACTTATGATGAAGTTGTGTGATATCAGGTTACAAGGGGTAATTTCAGTTAGTTGAGTTTCAAGTACTTTAGAGATATTTTTTTCATTATAGTTAAAAGTGCTCTTGTTCCTAGTCATCTAATTTAAAGGAATAGTCATGCAATTAGTCATCTAATTGAAAGGAATAACAGCTTAATAATAAGAAAAATCTGCTGTTCTTACTGCAGAGATTATAGCTGAATATTGGTGAGTTTTTCCATCTCTTTCATTTTTCTGCTGCAACATTAGCCCTGAGCGGGCAGTCGATAGCAGAAGAATATCTGAGCACCCCGAGGGGCCGAGTGGAGCAGTTCCAGATGCTGAAAAACCTTCTTGATATTCTTGTTTTTTGTAAGGGATCACTTGCAGTACTATAATTCTTTTGTATACATTAAGAAGAATTTTTTTAAACCTAACATTTGCACGTGTGGAATCGCTGCTTTTGTATCTTGAATAAAGGTGAGCTGGGGAAGGTGTTCTTTGCTTGAAATGAAATGATTATTGTTTTTTATTAAAAAAGGGAGAAAAATCCATCTCATGTTTAAGGCTTTTATGAATCTGCAGAATTTCACGTGTGCTCTCATTATTTCTGAAATTACTCTGTATCAAATTTAATTCCTGACGCTATTCTTCACACCCGTATCTACTCCTTTTCTTTTACAAACCCATGGAGAGTGATTTATTTTATATATACACCACTCTTCAGTTACTGCTACCCTTGCAAGCAGACTTGAGAAGCTGCAGAATGGTGCAGAAAGGAGGAAGAAAAGCAGATTTCCCCAGCTCACCATGCACCTCTTTCTGCTGGGATTCTCCTTTCTTGTGGGTTGCTGGCATCTTTTTCACCACTTGTCTCTGTGAGCTACTTGGACCCTCCTGTTTTCCCACAAGTGTTTGGTAGTTCTGGGTGTTACAGCAGTGTCCTGGTTTTGTTAAAAACACAAGCTTCTCTTTTAGTGAACTTGCCTGTCAGCTAAAGCTTCATATTAGCTGCATTTTCCTGGAGAACCAGATGCATGTTTTGGTAAACATAGCAATGGAATGCAGTGTTATTGATAAGGACAGATTCACATCTCGTGAGAGGGACAACAGGAAACAGTGACCAAGAAACTGACCAACTGTGTACAACATCCCATTCATGTGAATACTTCATATAAAAGTGGGAGATCATGAGGATCTCGTCCCTTTTTCCCTTTTCCTTTGTCCCTTTTGCTTATGGCCGACATTAGGAGAGGACCTTGCGAGTCGTCCCTGCGAACTGAGGCCTAGTGACAGACTGAATCCAGCTCCGGTTGGCTGCAGAGTCCAGTCCAGGACTTTGGGTGCCGGCTCTGCAGTTGCTGAGACTTTCAAGATTGGTTTTGTATATTTTGTATTATATTCTCTATTCTTATCAGTAGCATTAGTAAAACATTTTTGATTTTTCCAACTCTCTTCTCTGTCCTTCTTTCCATCCCAATCGCCTGTCTGCAGTGGGAAGGGGGGAGAGGGAGGGGCAAAAGGGGAAGGAGTAAGGAAGAGGAGGTTAACAATACTTCTACCATGGTTTTATTGTCACCCCGCAATCATAAACCCTTGACAAGCAGATTTAGGCGTTATCCTATGCTATATATTTTTATAGGTAGCTCCTCAAGAGCTTGGGTCAACACCTTATTATTTTCCTTTGCTGGCCAGGAGCAAAACACTGAACTTGCCTTTTTTTTCTTAAAAATAACTTTTTATTTTCTATATTTATTAAATTGGTCTTACAAAACGCAAGCTAGAAGTTGAATTTCAGCGCAAGATGATTACACTTAACTAAAGGGGATATACCCATCAACCTTAAATTGTCAGCAACTGCTTCTTCATTTGCATTTTATCACTTTCTAAATCTAACAGATGCCAAAGTCATCATCTTTTTAATAGTAAAATAGACTTAGAAACTGAAGGGAAGGATGCCACATATTTGGATGCCAGGTGGAGATTGAGAGCAGTAAAAGTTGTCACAAATCTCACACCAGAAACAAGCAGCCGGGCAGGACCGAGGAATAAACAGTTGTGCCAAAGGGATTCATGACGCATTTGTCAGCTGGTGTGGGATAAATAACTGTTGTTGTTTTGCAGCGTGCGTGTTTTTTCTGGCATCGCAGCATTGGAGGTTCTCGGCTGTTCTGGGCACACGGTGGGAATGTAGGTGTTAAATAAGCCGAGCTGTGGGAAGCGCTGTGAGAAGGAGGGGGGAACATGGGGCCGATCTGATGCTCTGACTGCAGCCGGACCCACCGGAGATTCCTCTTTGGTTTTGGGGACTGTTCCCGTTTGTGGGGCTGTGGGTCTTAGCTGCTTATGCTGCTGTTTCCCCGTTAGGCGAGACCTTGATGGGCTCGCTCGGTCGCTCACAGAGGTGGAAATCAGGAAAAAGCGTTTTACATACCTGTGATTAATGTATTCAACACCTATAACCTCTGAAATCTGGTTAATCAGGATCTCATCTGGTTTATTAGCTGTTTCTGCCTTTTTCATGTCTGTAGGTGTTTAGCTTCTCAGCTTTGGAGTGTGAGCTGGAGCCGCTGCGGGAGCGTCTCTGATTAACCATCCTGGATGCCGACTTTGGGGGTTTAATTATAAACACCAGCATGCTTTTACCTTTTTAGAAACACACGCACACATCTTACGCAGATGTTGTTTGTAAAATCTATTTTTATAAACACCTTTTATTTGGGGGGGGCAAGAGGTTTCTGATCGCTGTGCATAGCTCTGTGTGATTTCCTGGGGCACCAGCGGTAAATCAAGCTCCGTCACTCAGGTCCCTCCTGCAGCTCGCAATTCACACGAGAAAGTCGACAGAATCATGAATTAAATTATACTTAATTGGTAATGGATTTAAATTCATTCAGTTTATTTCAATTTCTTCTGCTGCTTGGAAGGTAATTTTAAATACAGGATGCAGATACTTGCAGGGATGGTGATGTCTCAGAAAACACTAGAATGGGGATGTTGAATGTTGCATATAAATGATGATGGAAAAATTTGGTGGAATTTTGTGGTTGGGTGGAAGTACTTACACTGTCTCCATCTGTACTTACAAAGCCAGTGTAGACTGAAAGGTTGGGTTTATTTGTTTCACGCACAGAGGTCAGCAGGTTGTAATTACTCCTAGTACCTCCTTGTGGCTTAATATCTATTTTTTTCTTTTGCAGATGTATTGCTTCTTTCATCTGCTCAGGGAAACTGGGGAAAAAAAGTAGTAATTTGTCTTTATCCGTTGCTAAATATTTTTGTTAGAGTCATTTATGCTAAGGACAGGGAATTGCTGGAGAGAGTCCAGCGCAGGGCAACGAAGATGCTGAAGGGAGTGGAGCATCTGCCGTGTGAGGAAAGGCTGAGGGAGCTGGGGCTCTGGAGCTTGGAGAAGAGGAGACTGGGGCGTGACCTCATTAATGTTTACAGACATAGAAAGGGTGAGTGTCAGGAGGATGGAGCCAGGCTCTTCTCGGTGACAACCAATGATAGGACAAGAGGTAATGGGTTCAAGCTGGAACACAAAAGGTTCCACTTTAATTTGAGAAGAAACTCCTTCCCGGTGAGGGTGGCAGAGCCTGGACCAGGCTGCCCAGGGAGGTTGTGGAGTCTCCTACTCTGGAGACATTCAAACCCGCCTGGACACCTTCCTGTGTAACCTCATCTGGGTGTTCCTGCTCCATGGGGGGATTGGACTGGATGAGCTTTCAAGGTCCCTTCCCATCCCTGACATTCTGTGATTCTGTGAAGGCATTGTTTTTCTCCCATAAAGCGTGAATGTTATATATCAACTGAGATGCAACACAATTTTTTCCAGAAAGAAATAGCCATCATATATATGTATACTATTCATGAAAATTATATGTGCGTTTGCAAATTCCAGCTATGTAAGAACAACCTGGAGTTGAATCTCACCAGCATAAAAATCTTCTATCTGCAGAAGTTTTCTTTCCTCCATGTGCAGTTGAGGAGAAGCTTCCGAAGTGAAGGGCTCCACATAGAAATCGGAAAAATGGGTTGGGTATTTTGGGCACCGCACATATGTCTTCTAAATTAATCCTCCCAAGTGTCCCTGACTGCTCTTTATGGATCTGTGCAGGTTGTGCATCCTTCCGAAATAAGGGAAACTTTCTGAAAGTGAAACTTTTCGATAAAGTTTCAGCCAGACGTCAAGTGCCACAGCGAAGACGTTCTGGCGTATTTGGAGAGCTGCTCTTGTAACACTCCTAACTGTAGATCATGAAGGAAAAGTCAATACATAAAAATCCTATCTCCTATTTGAAGTGCAGTTTTTAAATTGATCACCTTCTGTTTATCCGAGGTGGACCCAGAAGCTTTTACAGAGAGATGGAGCTGACAGAGCACTTGGAACACACACGTTGCAGTCATTGGGAGTTGTATTTGCTTGGTTTTGTGCTACTCTTTCTTCCAGGGTTTTAATTTTTAAATCCCTTCTTTGTTTATATTTTTTATTATGGAAAATTCACTGCCACATACAGTGAAAGCTCAAAGTTTTGAAGCTTTGAATTGTTATTTACCAAATATTTATGAATTTTTTTAAACCCAAGCAAAACATGAAGCAAGACCCATCCCCTCTTCCCAGTCGGTCGTGCTCTCTATTAACTTCTTTAGGCTCCAACTAAAACATAACAGGCAAATCAATAATTGCTGTTTAATAATGTGTTGGTAATAATATAATTGCTGGACTGTGGAGGCTGCTGTCAACCTTTCTTCCTTGCTGGGATTGTATTGCTTGTGTGCCCCAGGTAACTATTGAGCGAGTTACCTGTTGAGACCTACAGTTTATTTGCTGGATGAGTTTGATGGCCAGAATCAAAGCACAAGCTTTGGGTAAAGGTCGAGGTGGCAAATTCAGAGATGATGCGGGAGTTGATAAATTCATTGCATATATTACGCTATCAAACAAGTAATACTGTTACCAAAAAATAATGTATTAAAAAAACCCACAACTTTCACAGTTGCCTGCAGCTGGATAAATAACATAAAGCTTGTGCAGCTATTGATTCAAGTTACTCCAAGTTTTTTAAAATATAGCTGGAGACTTTGTGTAGTTCAGCATCGCTGCTTGTGGAGTGCGTGGCGATGAATGGGGTTTTATGTGCTTTTGCAGCGAGGTCTGGGAAAGGCGTTTTGAGTTTCTGTGATTTTATTCCTGGTGGTTTTGATAGAAAAAGCTTCTTGACATCTTGATGCTGTGCCAGGAGCCCGTGCAGATCAGCTTACTGAGGGAGGGGGTAATTGGGGAGCCCTTTTGGCTCTGCCTCGTGTCTGTAGCTGGATGGCAGCGTGACGAGACGTAAACCTCCTCACCATCCCTGCTAAAAGGTGGTTGTACCAATATAAAATGAGATGCTTTTTTGCATTCTTGTTCTGAATTGAAGTCTTTAAAATAGAGTTTGGATTTCCCCTTGTGACACCAAAAGGACAGGGACCAGGGACAGGGAACTGCTGGAGGGAGTCCAGCGCAGGGCAACCAAGATGATGGAGTGGAGCATCTCCCGTGTGAGGAAAGGCTGAGGGAGCTGGGGCTCTTGAGCTTGGAGAAGAGGAGACTGAGGGGTGACCTCATTAATGTTTACAGATATATAAAGGGTGAGTGTCAGGAGGATGAAGCCAGGCTCTTCTCGGTGACACCCAATGATAGGACAAGGGGCAATGGGTTCAAACTGGAACACAAAAGGTTCCACTTTCATTTGAGAAGAAACTTCTTCTCAGTGAGGGTGCCAGAGCCTGGAACAGGCTGCCCAGGGGGGTTGTGGAGTCTCCTTCTCTGCAGACATTCAAACCTGCCTGGACACCTTCCTGTGTAACCTCATCTGGGTGTTCCTGCTCCGGCGGGGGGATTGGACTGGATGAGCTTTTGAGGTCCCTTCCAATCCCTGACATTCTGTGATTCTGTGACCATTAATCCGAATGTGCCATTTCAGGAAAGAACCCCAAGCTCACCAGCATCCCGTGTACCCTGAAAACTTCTCCAACCATTGCTGGTATCTAATTAACACGACTGCGGTCACGATGGGCTTCTTAGAGCTACAGCTTTGCTGTTGCAATTACAACAAGTAATCAATAATAAGCCTGTTTTAACTTCTTGTTATGCATGAAATATTTTCCTGCAAACATCAAAAACCTTTTACTGAGCGAGCCCTGAAGCTCACACTGATGAAGATGCGTTCTCGACAGAAGCAACTTCCAGTTAAATCAATGGTCAATCTGTGCCAATGATGCTGAGCTGTTTTTGGGGCTTTTTGGGAAGGGAAGAAGTCAGTATTAAGGAGAGGAGAAAGGAACATTTTCTATGGAAAATTTCCGACTGACATTCCAAAGGAGAGTGAGTAGATTTAACATTGTTAGCACTGGTTTCAGGTGATTTCTGGGAATAAGTTTTCACATTGTGTAAAGAACAAACTTGGCTAATGCAGTAAACCAGTATATTAATGAAACGCAAAACCTGAACATCAGTGCTAAGTAAAAGTTGAGAAATGAAACAGATAAAAACTTGTGGAATCTAATGCTGTATTAACTAAAACATTAGCATGACTAATTAGCATTTATTTAGAAGTAAATACCTTGTGTTAAAATCTAGTGAATGCAAAAAAGACTGCTAAAAATATTACTGAAAATATTGCATATGTGAAATGAGATGGAGAGTAAATCTTGGTCTAAGATTCCCTTGCCAGGTACGTTCTGCATTTCATAAATTGCATTTTGGAAGCATGCAACTGACAGTCTTTTAAAATATTTTTCCAGTTTATCTCGTTTCTTCTGTGAAATTGATTCAGAATATACAAATGCACATTGGATGTAATTACAACAAAATCAGTAATGATTATTATTACGCATCAGAGCCCATCAGTATGTGCCACAGTAGCTTCACTGAAGTAGTTGTGATTAGAAATTTTTCGTTTCCTTTGCTGTTGCAAAGTTTCCCTGGGTTTATTGCCAATTTTCATCACCTCTTTCCCAAATGCATTTTAATATTTAGCGCTGTCTGCATTAAAAAAAAAAAAAAAAGGGGGGGAAATGAAGCTTTAAAAAGTGTTGAACATAAACAGTGAAATTTAACCAAGGAAGATGATGGAACTTGGTGGTGGATGGAACGCGGTGATGGGAGCTCCAGCTCGTGGAGCGAAAGAAGCCACAGTCTTGAGAGCATCTTCAGGAGGGGAACACAGGGCAATATGTTAAGAGTATGTGTCTCTCTGCTGCTCCCAGGAGAATGAAGGACAGTGAAAACAAACCAGTATTAGGTACAACAATTGTGTCCAAGAGGCCAAATACGGAAATAAAATGAAATTGCAGAATCACAGAATGTCAGGGATTGGAAGGGACCTCGAAAGCTCATCCAGTCCAATGCCCCTGCCGGAGCAGGAACACCCAGATGAGGTTACACAGGATTTTATTACAGGATTTTATCTAGCTAATTTTTGCGTGAAAATAAGGTACAACATTCTAGCTCAGCTTGTAATTGCTGTCCATGCGCGTCTTGAAGTTGATGTTATGTGATGCCCAGCAGAACTTCACTGCTTGGGTAGTAGTGGCTTGAGGAACCTTGAGTAGTGGCTTGAGGGGTTTTCCTGTTTCCTCACATCTACCAAACAGAATCATGCTGGTGTATTGTAAATCAAAACTGCATTAAAGAGGCTTTTTTAATCTTCATCAGGGAGGCAATTTAAATTTGAAGTTAATTGTCACGGTTGAGACGGACAAATGACATAGACCAAGTTCTTCCAGGATGAAAGTAGTAGATGCCATTTATTACCACAAGTGCATTTTTATACAGTTTTACCAATTCATGTGTCTCTTCACTATTGGTTACAAGTTACAGCAGTAACATCTCATTGGCTATTTTTGCTATCATCAGTGTTACTCTTCTACTCCCTTCTCTCTCACGGGTACATCCTTAACATCTCCAGATACTGTTACTCCTGTCTATCTCACAGGTAGGCCTTAATATCTTCAAGGCTCATTTCTGTTCCCATGCCCTCCATCAGGGAATCCACGGACCCACTGTAGTCCCACAGTTAATCCAAGTTAAACTGTAGCAAGCCCAAAGTGGGGTTGTCCATGCCCACCTGTAAATGGATTCTCCCCACTGAAAGCAATGGGGACATCATTGGGATTTTAATGACTTGTTATCATGCTTGTCAAAAGTACTTCCCCTTACAGTTCAAAATTGGGTATTTTCCTTAAGCTGCTATAGTTGACATGTGTTTAAAAAGAAATAAAAATAATGCTGCTGTCTTTGGGCTCTGCCTGTCACTTGTCGCTGAGGGTTCGGCAAATTATGATTCCTTTTCTTTGCTTGAAAAGTTATTTAAAACAATGTAATTGAAAATGATTTATCGGGGGGTTGGGACCCCTGGGGCTTTGCCATCTCTTCATCCCCATTGCCCCGGCTGTGTTGGGGTACAGGGCAGGTGCTGGTGTTGCAGCTGCAGCCAGATGTGCCGTGCAGCCAGATGTGCTGTGCGCTGAGCTCCACACACCAAATGTTTGCCCCGATTGTCTTTGCTGATGTTATTGCCTATTCAGACTAGGCAGAGCTTTGACCTCACAAAACCTTCTGTATCACAAATGTGGGATTTTTTTCTATGAATGTTAAAATTTTCCCAGCAGAAAGAGTTGTTCTTTTTTTTTAAGCGTTCACAGTGGAGGAATTATCCTCAAACGTCACTCACATCATCAGGCTGACTGACAGCAAAGGGGCTGGCAGATTCATCAACAGTCTTTGAACTGTTGCGTGTCATGTCCATGTACTTAATAGAAGTGGTGAGATAAACAGGCATTGCTGGGCACCCCTGTGCCTTTGGACTAGTACAGGCACCCCCCATATTGGCCGTAGATAAGATGCTTTGATGACGAGCTCATGTGAATAGTCAATAGCGTAAAAATCAAAGGTAAATGGTAGCGATCTGGAACAGCAATAAAAATGAGAGGTTTTTGTGTGCCAGGTGTAACTAAGTGGCTGGAGCTCTTGCAAGGCTGCCAGCCTGGGGCTTACAAGAAAATAACATGATAAAATTAATTATTTGAGTTTTATTTTTCATTTTTGTTATTGTGCAGTATTACACATGTGTCTTCCTTACTCTCCCCCATTGCTGATATTTCTGCAAGCATTTTAAAATTTTATTTGTTTCCAGCCTTAAAATCCAAACAGAAGTGCATCACTTTAAAGTTGCCCTGCGAGGCAGTTATATATAAGTCATTGTCTTTTGTAAACTTCTGTCAGATCCCGCTACTCCTAAGAGCAGTTGTACAGTCTCACAGGTTTGTCGTATCTGTTTCATCAATTGTTTTGTGGCCCAATGCCCCGTCCGAAAATCTGACCACCTTACAATGTCATAAACATCATCTGACGTGGGGGTCGTGGCGTAAGGAATATGTTATATATCACATCTGCAGTTCTGAGATTATGGATCAGCCTTATTTTGGGATCGAAATATGGTATTAATCATATTCCATTAGTGGTATGGGATTTAGCAGTCAAATTTCTTGATTAATAAACAAGGCTTTGGCTTGAATGTTTTTCAGTTCTCTACCCTTGTTAGTGTCAATCAGAAGCGGTTTTTATTGTGTTGTTACGTATCTGACAAAAGAAGGCACTCTGGATCATCCATGGTGTTGGTATCATATTGTCTGGCATTGCCTTTATTAAAACCCTCTTTGTCCTATTGTTGCTAAGTGATCTATCCATCTTAATATTTTCCCCATGTCTAAGCTACTGTCTGTTAATGGTATCCTAATGCATTCTGAATTGGCGAATTTTGCATCGTTTAAACTCTGCTTACCTATTTATCATGCAGAGGTCATAACTTAGTGACTGAAAGTCACTCGAAGGATTTTTTTTCCTTGCTGTTTCCCCGATTTCCCGTTGCCGCGCTCTGCGGAAATTACAGCTCTTCCACCCGCCCGTCGTACGGTTGTGATAAAGGCTCTTCCTCACCCGGCATCTGACACACAGAGGAGCTTTTGTACGTTCCATTTCCCTCTCTCCTATTTCTGTCAGCGTGATGCGATATTAAAACCTGGGAAGCGGGATGTTCTGTGGAGCCGTTCCCGGCCCTGGGAGGGACCGAGATGACCGGGCTGGCTGGGTGTCTGTCCCCACACAGTCACACTGGTGCTCGCTGCGGCCGGGATTACGTGTCACTCAATCTTGTCAAAAATTCTATGAATATTCAATGAGGATTTTAATGTATTGTCATCAAGGAAGCAATTTCTGTGTAGTCATATTAAGCATGTTGTCATCTCTGCCGTTTAAATACATTGTTTTGCCCATGAAGTGACCTTAGGCAATTTTAAAATGGTCTCTTTTTTTATTTTTTTCCCATTTGCCTTATACCAAATAAATTAGTTTTGCCTAATAGGAACGAACCTAATATGGATCTAACACATTTGTATAGGGAGAAGCACATTCTAATAAATAATCAGGGTATTATTCTACATATACCAGGATTTATCTTTTCCGCTTACGCTTACACAAAAGGTTTGAGATATGGTCAGGTAGGCGGCAGTCGAGTTGTTCTCAAGCCAAGGTTTCATAATGAGTTCAATTTTCAAAGGGGAGCCTGTTAATTTAGCTCCATACTTCCACTGCTGATGATGTTTAAATCACTGTATGCTTCATCGTTGTATGTTTAGGTGTCGTTTAAGCTTCATTTCCCAGGCCAGCTTCTCATTTGCATAGATAGTATATGAGTTTATTTTGCTGTATGCAGATGATTGAGGGAAAACCAATGGGGTGCCAGTGAAGTACAGATTTTGAAGTTTATTTTCCTGTGGACTATCGAAATGACAGAACTTTTAAAAGTGCATATCTCTGTACATCGTGAACATCTTTTTTTTTGAGAAAATCATTGTCTTTAATTAATTCTATGATGATTTTTTTGCAGTATGTTGTGGATCATGTATTTTTCTTCTGAAATCAGAACGAACTATTTCAGGATATACAGAATGTGGCATTTTAAACTGCTATGTGAACAGCAGAGCCTTGTTAGTCACACCAGTGATTGTACTGGGAACAACAGGTATATTTTAGGATGGACTGGAATGGTGGGACGTCTGATGTGCGTTGAAATCAAGGGAGAACTATAAGGATATGAAAATACTTTGTTATTATGCTGTTCATTAGAAAACCTGAAAATCCTGAAGAGTGCACAAAAGTGTATTTTGCTTTAAAATTATTTGAGAAGGAGACTACTTATTAATTCAATTAAACAGTGTTTCAGGCTGGGAAGGGAATGGTATATTCATAGCTCCAAAGTGAACCTCTGGGCCAACGCTTTAAAAATTAACTGGAAAATTTCAGTACCTTTTATGTGTCTGTGAGAACCTGGAAGGATCTGATGATTATCATCACTTCCAGGTCCAGGCCATAGTCACTTCTCAATAAGACAGTCATCGTTTCCAAGGATACAAGTGGTTTTCTGAAAAGTCATTGCATTCCTGCACCAAATGTCCCAATACCAGAGGAGAAGTTTTTGCCCTTTTTACAAGGTGACATTCCCAGCCTTGAGCTTTGCAGCTGCACTTGAGAAAACCTTATTTAGTACCTTCCCAGGATTGTTTCCTCTCTTCCATGGAAGCTATCAAAGTAACTTACTGATAAGAACCTTCCAGAAGTTTATTTTATTTCAGTTACTTCATGCGTTAGTTATGTGTGTGACTAGTAATGCTCTTTGGTCATATCCTTTGCATATGGATAAATATACTGAATATATGGATAAAACTGAACTGTGTGTGTCTGGACGCATCTATGTACACTTAAAGGCAGGCTGCGAGGTATGTGTTAGTCAAAGGCACAGAGATGTCCGTTTGAACACAAGCCCTATGGGGAGAGGCTGAGGGAGCTGGGCTTGTTTAGTCTGGAGAAGAGGAGGCTCAGAGAACTCTCTAGAACTACCTGAAGGGCAGTTCTAGCCAGGTGGGGATTGGTCTCTTCTCCCAGGCAGTCAGCAATAGGACAAGGGGGCATGGGCTTAAACTCTGCCAGGGGAAATTTAGGCTGGATATTAGAAATTCTTTATGGAAAGAGCGGTCAGGCATTGGAATGGCTGCCCAGGGAGGTGCTGGACTCACCATCCCTGGAGGTTTTTAAACTGAGATTGGACATGGCCCTTAGTGGACTGGAGTTGGACCAAGGGTTGGACTTGATGATCTCTGAGGTCTTTTCCAACCCGGTCAATTCTGTGATTCTGTGTGATTCTGTAAATAAGCAGGTAGTATTTTTTCTTTAAAGTGTTCTTTTTTTTGCTAAACCCGGGAATGACTGATTTAAATCATCGTTATAATCCATGATTTTGTTTTGCAATCTTATTGGGACTGGATTATAGGAGAAGAATGAGCATAAAGCCTCATGTTCTTTGACATGAGTCAGTCCCCGGTGTCACTGGTAACTCCTGTAAATTCTCTAAATCTTCAGAAGCAGCTGCCCGCTCCCAGGAGGGAGGTGATAGGCCTGGTGGGGTTGGGCCTTATTGAGGAGTCACTAGGTGATGAGTCCTTCAAGAGTGCCGAATCACGCGGCTCTGTGGACTTTGGAGAAGATAAGTATTTTTTGTGGGTTCGCCAAGTCCAGATGAGGGTTAGTTGAGTTGTATCTGGGACAAGAGAATTTTAGGCCTGGTTTGCACTAAAAACGAACATCTGTGCTGCAGCCGTGCCTGGAGGGTGGGGAGGACCAAGAGCCTGGGCGGGGAGGGAGAGATGCCAACGTCAGTGGTATATCCACCCTCATCAGTGGTATATCCACCCTTGGCTTGTGCATTACTCTGGCTCTGCGGGCGCCTACCTTTCTCCTGTACTCCAGACATTAGAGACATGGAGAGAAAGTGTTGGGCTTTTGTAGTGGAAAATGCAAAGTTTCACGGGGTGTACCGGCCATGCTGATTTTAATAAATAAGTGAAGGGCCCAATTTTCTAAATGTAACACACACATTTGATCGTCTTCATAAGAACAGCTTATTGCACATGTGCAATCATGTGCAGGGGCCTCGGTTGTGGCAGTTACAGTGATTTTTCCATCGCTTTGGTGAGTCTCCTCCAGTGAGTTGTTCTGCAATTGGAAGTGTATTAAAGAAAAAAAGAGAAAAATTGTTCAGACTGATTATTGCCAAACAAGAAGGCAAGGACATCAAGCATCCCCAATTCCTGATATAGGATATTTACAGTATAAGGCAATGTGAGTTTTCTTTAAGCTTTGTCTTTTCAACCAATTTTTTTTTTAATGTTTCAAAAGCCCCATGGTAAAGTCAAAGCAGACTAGTGCAGAATTAACAAATACGACTCTAGTACGCCTGCAGGGCTTTGGATATACATATAAAGTAGTAATCCTGTCTGAAGTGATTTCTTCTGAGTTGCTTAGAAAGTCTTTTGACGATTTTGTGTGTTTAAAAGCATTTATTGTTGTGGTCAGAAGAAACGATATTTTTCTCATGATTTCCACTGAGAAAAGACTCTGTGGTTTTCTGCTGTTTCTAACGTCTTCCAAAGTCCACAAGCAATTAGTAATGAAGCCCAGGAGAAGGAGTTGTGCTTCATGGCTTTACTTTGTTTCCCCTGAAATGTGTGTTAGTTTTCAGTACTGCAGAAATTAATTTTGTATTGTTTTGTATTCTAAGCAAGCTCAATCGTATTGTTTTAAGCTGGTTGTGTTACACAGTTGCACTCGGGTTTTAAATGACTGCATAAATATTTGCAGGGAAGAGGAAAAAATCTTTACTTGTAGAAATGACTTCTCACTAATTGATATAAAATCTATATGCATTACTCTTCATTTAAGCCTGTAGCTAATTGCAGTCTGACTGACTTCTCAAAGACAAACATCTGTAATGCCATCAGCTGATACCCTAGAGAAGTATTTTAGGGATGTGCATAAATAATGGGCCCTGAGAACATCCCTGAGGGAGAAGGACTTGGGGATGTTGGTTGATGAGAAGCTCAGTGTGACCCAGCGTTGTGTGCCCAGAATGACAACTGCATCCCGGGCTGCAGCAAAAGGAACGTGACCAGCAGGTGGAGGGAGGTGATTCTGCCCCTCTGCTCTGGTGAGACCCCACCTGGGGTCCTGCGTCCAGCTCTGGGGTCCCCAACATAAGAAGGATGCTGAACTGTTGGAGCGAGTCCAGAGGAGGCCATGAAGGTGACCAGGGTGTTGGAGCACCTGTCTCAGCACCAGGCTGAGAAGAGTTGGGGTGTTCAGCCTGGAGAATAGAAGGCTCTGGGGAGACCTTCTAGCAGCTTCCAGTACATAAAGCAGGGCTATAAAAAACCTGGAGAGGGACTTTTTACAAGTGTGTGCAGTGATAGGACAAGGAGTGATGGCTTTAAATTGAAACAGAGGAGGTTTAGATGAGATACAAGGAAGAAATTCTTCCCCATGAGGTCAGTGAGACACTGGAACAGGCTGCCCAGAGAAGCTGTGGATGCCCCATCCCTGGTAGTGTTCAAGGCCAGGGTGGATGGGGCTTTGAGCAACCTGGTCTAGTGGAAGATGCCCTTCCAACCCAAACTACTCAATGAAATAAGAGTATTGAATATATAGCAAGCAGTGTATATATAGTATTTTATTCTATAAAAAGTAACATGAGCTTTTTTTTTAACCATATGAGAAACTGAGGAACAGAGGACAGATGTGGAACAGCTTAATGAAGACTGGGATTTACCTCTTGCTTCTGATATGTATTTTTGAAGCTGGCGTTGGTCGTCCTTCCCTCATTCACCTCCCTCACCTCGTGCAGAATTGCGGTGGGTCCGGTAGGTAGCACAGACCCTCTGCTACCCTGTGGCTCTAAAGGAAAGATCAAAACAAACCCATACATCTAGGGTTTCTTTTCTAAATACTTGGGTTTTAGTTTACAGCTAGTGTTGTGAACACCTATAGCTGCACGATGAGGTTTTAGGAGAATGCTTGTCTGGATGGAGCTGAATTCTGCTGCCTCATCCGCGCTCTGTTGTGTCGCTAAACAACCCCATTTTGAATGGTATTCAATATACTCCTCTGGAACATTGTTCTGTTTGTAGTGTTCTTCTGTGACCTACAATGAATAATGTGGGAGCTGTCAAAGTGTAAGATTAGGCACATTATAAAAAAAAACCTGCAGAAGAAGAATTTATTAAGGTCAGATAATACTTTCCTCTGTACTAGCTTTTAAAAAGTAAAATTCAAGGTATTTTTGTCTCCTTAGAAATCATACTTAGCTGACAGTAGAGACACAGTTCTTATTTATTTCCATTTACATTCCCTGTTATTATTTAGCTGCCATATAGATAGAAATATGGTGCCTTATATGGTCTGTATATACTTTGAGATTTGAGTTGTGCAAGCATCTTATTGTGTAAGTTGAAACAGTGAATGTTTGTTTTCTTCCCAAAAAATGTAATTACTGTTCTTTATACGTTGTTTGGCAACTTCCTCACCTTAAACTGCTCTATTGAAGGAGGTGAGAGACTTTCTCCTACCACTGAGAAAGGCATTGACTAAAATGATCTGAACACAAAATTAGGAGCTTTGTTTTTTTTGCTGTATTTGAACATAAACATGTTATGAATGGCAGCACCCTGTCAAACCAAAGTACCGAGTAACTCATCTCCTCCTCCTCTCTGAGAAGGACCAGATGCTAAAGGAAGAATTTCGGAGCAGAGCAAGCCTGCAGTGATTTATTCTGCAAGCCCCAAATTTCAAGGAGAAGTAACTTCGCAATAATGTTGAGCTTGATATCATAAAACTTTTACTATGTGAATTAAGTTTCTATTGCAAAATAGATTTTAAATTTTTCTTTTTCATATTTTTTCTTTATCCTTACTATAAAAAGAAGAAAATTTGAGCTTTACTGGACTATTCTGCCTATGCTTCTCATTCACAAGAATACCAGAATTTTCAACCCATACCGGGCTTCTTTGTCGTAAAATTAATATGTGCTTTTGACAATTGAAAAATTAATTTGCAAGACTTAAATAAAAAGTAAAAATCCCCTAGCTACTAGCCATGCATGTGCTTAACTTTGAAGAACCAAAAAGTTATCAGCATGGCAGTTAGTTACTTTGGTGTTACTATAGGTGGTGGATGGAATAAGGATCTCTTTAGATCCCAGCCAGTCCCAGTTTTTGATTCTATGGTAAATGTGATCCCCTCTAGGGGAGTAATAAAAACACCCTGGAAAGGCCCTTTTCTCTAATAGAACTTGATTTATTAATATTAAATAAGTACCTGTTTCCATTTAGGTCTATATATGGATAAATTGGTTCATACACAGACTTACTATGATTTTAAGGTGTAAGAAAATCCTTCCACTTCTCATTTTACCATCAAGAAATAAGAGACTTTGAACTCTGAAAACTCTTCATGCTCTTAATAAGATTTTTCTGTTGCTTGAATGTTTAAATGACAAAATAAGTTTTTAGACTCACAGTATGTAGGGGGAAAGGACCCAAAAAGCTAGAGTAAATTTATTAAGTGAAAGACACAACAATTAGATATTTATCTATAAATGCAAAGACAATATGTGGATAAAGGTTCGTGAGGTGAACACTGACAAATGGTTGCATGTTGGCTTTTATATTATTTTTACTTCATTTTTTTTATTAGTATTTTATTTATAGGAGGCGTAGAACATATTGCCTGCTGTTGCAGAGCCAGCAGATGGAGCAAAAGAGCATGATAAATAGTTGGATAAAAATATGCTGAATGCACTCTTCCCAAGCTGGGGGAGGGGAAGTGTCCTCAACCTTTTTTTGCTCAATATTTGACCAGATGAGGTTTCCCATCTTTCTAATGCAGCTCCCAGCCCTGCCTGTAGTGCTGGGCATGATCTGCTCTGACTTTCCATGTAATGACCATTTCACCCCAGAAGGACCCAGGTGGACTTCACTTGTTTGCATAGGTGGACTTCTTGCCAGTCTACGTCTGTATGGAGAACTGTCTATGGGAAAGAACCGATTCAATTTTCTCTTCCAGAAGAGTTTGGCTTTCAGATAATTTGGAGTACAAATCTTGTGCTGAGAATGTCTCAGTTGATTAATTCAGTGTGTATCTTTATTTCTTTGTATTTTATTTTTTATGTTTATTACTCTGCAAGAAGACCTGTGAGCATGAGACCACCATGAGCTTCTAAACTGAGCTCCAGATCCTTCTCTCTTGTCCACGTTCTAGATTAACACAGGGCATCTTCCTAAAGCAACTTTGGGGTTTGAGAAGGCCATGGGGGGGAACATCTCCCCAGCCACAGTCTGCAGATGGATTCCATCGTTACACCTCTTGAATATGAAAATACTACATTGCAGAGGAGTTTTGGTGTGCCCTGGGTTGGATGTCCCACCCACTACAGTTTAAAATTAAGGTGTTGAATTGGTTATGCTGGAATAAGATAAGGGCAGCTGGGTGCTGCTGGGGATAGCAGGATGCTGCCAACAGGATTAGCAACAACATTAAGATTTTTTTTTTTGTAGGAAAAAATAATTTTTATTCTAAGGAGAAAGTTAAATTGTGAATCTGTCCTACTAGGTCAACTGTTCGGGTTTCTTTTTTTTACAGGTTTTTCAGTTCTACAACAAGTCCTTGTGTAATAAAGGCCTATTTAAGTAAAACGTTGATACCACTTGCAGTGGAATAAAATAGTTTGATCAGAAAAAAGTTATGCATATGGGAATGGAAACTATCTGTCCTTGTACATAAGATAAAGAATGGGAGGCTTATTGGGATTTCTTTTTATAATTTGAGCCTATTTTTCAGATTTATTCTAAATATATATTTAAACTGCTTCAGAGACATCGTCGCTGTGTGGTATTTTATTTCTATTAACCTGGGTGCGTTTCTGTGGGGATACACGTATGTTGTGCTATCATTTGCTGAAGGCAGGTGGCTCTAACACAGATACACCGAGGACTTTCCATTGATAAACCGCGACAAACACTGTACTTGCTTCTGTAGCTAGGAATTTAGTTCTTAATCTCTCGTTAAGCAGCACAGAAATAAATTACTGAAACAACTGTTGAAATGAGAGCGCTGCCTTTTAGTCATAGTATTAACATATTTATTTTGTGATGCTAGTCAGATATATATACACACACACACACACACAGAACCTTACCAAAATTTCACAATATTGATGAGCTAGTTCTGAGGCCTCCTACTCCAAACCAACTTAAATGTATCACAGAGAACTCTTTGTGCCTGGTACTTTATAGTACCAAAACCAAATTCTAGCAGGCTGACTTAGAATTTAATATAGATCCTCTGGAGACTGTGAAACTTGTCCAAGTCTTGCTTTTCAGGCTTTCTCCGCCCTACGTTCTCCATTTCTGCCAATTTATTGTAGCATTTTTTGGGCTTGTTTAAAAGAAACGCTGCCCGTCATTCTGCATGACGTTTGATACCTCGGCAGCAGCCTCCCTCCCTACCTAAAAAGGCCAAATAGTTACTCAGGTTACATGTAGGTTCTTTTTTGCTGTCTTAGCAAAATGCTGTGGCAATCTCCTACAAAAGCAGCTGTGCTACAACAGTAAGTAATACTGCTGAGTAAGAGGATATATCCACCTTCAAGTTAATATTCTTGTTTTATCATCATTAGTAAGGTGAGATGGCTGTTCCCTCGCAGTTTATAATAGCGGTTGCATACCTCTGACTTCAATGAGGATCTCCCACAATGCTTTAATTTCTTCTGGCCTTTCTGATGTCACTATATAATATTTGTGTGAAATTTGGAGACACAGGTAACTATAACCACCTGCTTTTACAGGTAAAGTAAACTGATTTATTTACTTTCTCAGTGAGATAAAACAGTGTTGGGAATAGAAGCCAGTGCTTTAAATGTTCCATTCTGTGTCATCTTTGCCAGGAGACCTTGTATTGGTGTCAGCAATAAAACTGCTGTGAATAAATGTGAGCAGAAGAACGTGTTAACATCTGACTGTGTCAAACTGAGTTTAAATGTAATGAAATTTGATGCCATTTGTATTTTCCCCATCCATCATCATCTTCCTCTCAGACATTCCTATCTGCTGTGTTTCCTCTTTCGGGAAATACTTGGGCGGAAGACTAAAGGTGATTGATCATAGAACAGTTTGGGTTGGAAGGGACCTTCAAAGCTCATCCAGTGCCACCCCTGCCATGAGCAGGGACATCTTCACCAGATGAGGTTGCTCAGAGCCCCGTCCAGCCTGGCCTGGGATGTCTCCAGGGATGGTTCATCCACCACCTCTCTGGCAACCTGGGCCAGTGTTTCACCACCCTCAGTGTAAAAAATTTCTTCCTCATGTCCAGCCTGAATCTCCCCTCTTTTAGTTTAAAACCATCACCCCTTGTCCTGTCACAACAGGCCCTGCTAAAAAGTCTGTCCCCATCCCTCGAATTGTCTTTGTGGCCCTGATGGAATTACAGGCCCCATACCAGACTGTGGTTGGCAGTGTGGCAGCAGATGGATGTGCCCTCTTCTGTAGGTGTGGGTGCAGATCTGCCTTGTGGTCATGAGGATAATTGAAAAAAAAGTGTGAAGTTTTTACTTTAGAAACTTTAAAAGAGCAACTTGGTTACATCAGCTGGGCCAAGGTGTTTGACGACTTGAATTTGGAGATGTAAAATATCTGAAGGTCAAAGTTATAAGCACTACTCATGTCTTACGTCCTCAACCAAAGAGTGCTGGCAAAGATGAAAACCAATGTCCAGAAGGGTGTTGGGAGTGAGCAGCTTCTAAGAAACATTAAAACAGACTGAGCAGGGAAATCAGGAGCAAGAAAAGAAAAAGCGGCATCCTAGAGGTGTAGTAATTAAGAAAGAGTAGCCAAAAGCCAAGCTGACTTAATCTTGCAAAAGAAATTCTAAATGATAACTAGAGGTCAGTAAGAGACAATCAGGAGAACAGAAGCAGGGCTGCCTTAGTTCTGAATGAAGTTGAAATTAAATGCAACTGGTTATACCAAAGTTACCTCTTTCCGTGGCTTTCCCAAAAGGATAATGATGGAGGTGACTAATGGCTATGAGGATAGAGAAAAATCAATTATGAATTAGTAATTAACGAATAAATATTTTTTCATCTAGTAGATAGAAATGGCTTAAAGTATAGTCCGAGTTTACTAAAAATAAGTAACTGCTACTTTGATTCAATCTGGGCTTCACTGAAGTGCTTAATGAGCGCCACTTCAGGAAATTGTTAATGAAACTGGAGGCAATGAGAATTACTTCAAGAATAGAGCGTGTGATAGAGGACTTGATGTAAAGCAGGGCAGCGAGAGGTTTAATACCGATATGTGAATTGGTCTTGGTGTGTATTTTGTTTAATATTTTCATTAGTGCTCTTACAGAAAGGTTGTTTGAATGAAATATGCTGAGAATGTGAATTAGGACAGAATTACCAATGTGTAGTAAATGATAAGAGTATCTGAGAGGAGGATGATGATGGATGGGTAAAATACAAATGGTATCAAATTTCATACCATGAACTGCAAGGATATGCACTGAGGAACTACTAATTTTTTATAATGATGAGCTTCCCAGTTCATATTATTTCATTGTTTGAAATGACAAACAGAAAATACTAGTGTTGGTAGATGCCTGCAGGTTAACTGCAAGCCCTTAATGAAATATAAGCATGAGAGAGGTCACGTAGGATGCACTGTTTAAGAAACTTCCAGTAAAGAGAGAGAAATCATAATGTCATTGAATACAGCTTTTGTCTTATCTCAGACCCCGCGTTACCCTTGTCATCACGGTCACAAATGAAGAATTCATACTGGGGCAGGGCAGGGAAGATCTGTTGACGTGACGGAGGAAACCATGGACACGAGTGTCCCGAGAAGGTCAGACAGGGTGGCTGGCAGCTCAGCAAAATGCAGGCTGAGAGCGTGTGTATGTTTGCTGTCTGCAGGAATAGCAGAAAATTAAAGAAGTAGGGAGTGTGAGGAGTTATTTCAGCTGAATGTCAGCGTTGGCATGAGAAACAAGTTGATGTGTACTGACAAGTACTACTTTTAGGCTCGATGCTGGGAGGCTTCTGACCACAAGTGATGGATCTGACAGACACGGCGGGTCTGGACACCGAACGGGCTTTAACGCGGAGTGTGATGTGTTTTTCAAAAGGGTTTGTAGGAACTGAGTGTGAGCTCTGGTCAAAACTGGAGTCAGTCACCCAACAGGTCCCTTTCAGCTTTATGCGCCTCTATTCCCAATAGCATCTGAATTACATTATAACTTAGACTGAGTTAATGTAAACCTTTACGCATTTATTTATCCCATCTCTGGAATTTGCTGAACCAACTGGAACAAACAGAGAATAAAAACCAAACAACATTTCTGAGTTCAGCCACCCATTACTAACTCTAAGTATGGTAGTGTGACATTATGAAGTAGTCATACATTTTGCAAAAGAACTGCGCTTTCATGCTTCTTTGAGCAAAGTTTCAGGTTGCCTTTGCCTTTAGGATATGGGATTTTTTATTTTATTTTATTTTTTTTTCTTAAGCCCTAAACAAAATGGTCGAAAGCACCATTCTGTCTTAGGATATGTCTGTGCAGCTGTGCAAAAAGAGATAATGGCATATTCAGCTTTTGGCTAAGATTCAGTACTTTTCATCTGCCATCAGAGGTTGAAGCAGTAATGCAAAACGATCCTGGAAAAGTATTATTCTGCCACAGTGACAGCACCATTAAAATCAATAGAATAGGGGTTTTTTATAATCCCTATTACAGCAAAAGAATTAACATGTATGAAAGCAGGAAATAATCTGGTTGTGCGCTTGTTTGCGGTGTGTTTGGTTTTAGACGGCTTTGCCTTTTCTTCTAAGGAACAATATATCCTGCCTAGGGCTCTGAGGTCTTAAAACCAGCAATGTTGACTTAAAAATCCATCTACTTTTGGGGAAGGATGGATATTATGATATTGTAAATCCCTTAAACATACTAGTTATGTAGATTACATTGGCCACTGTGCTGTATGGTATGTGTAGTCGTGGGTGAGTCTGAAGTTAAAATCCATGGTAATATAAATCCACGGTGATACATATCAGTGAGCAAAATTGATTGCCAGGTAGAGCTGTTACAGGGTTGCTAACTAACTCTTCACCAATTGTAAGGTATTCCAGTGTGGGTTGTTTTGATTTGGTTTGGTATTTTTATTATTCACAGCTTTATTATTGAAATGCGAAAACTGGTTTCAAGCTGAAAATCTGATTTTTAACTTCTTTTTTCTCCCTATTACTAAAAGAAACCCATTTTTCAGCTCGTACCTGAGCTAGATATACATTTTATTTTTATTGGCCTGTAATCTATTTTACCTGCTACAAACCTATTTATGGAGATAATTTATAGCTCTTCCATATCATAGCTTAGTTTATCAAAGAAAGTAGTTTTATTTAAGCCAGACTTAGGAAAATCAGAGTGCTAGATACGTAATTATTTTCAAAGGCTGGGTTTAATTAGCTTTCTTGAGATTACAGAGGAAATCTATAGCATAAAAGAGAATCGCCAGCTTCTTATCTTTTGCGCAAGGTTGTAAAAATATTTTGTTACAGTTCTTCAAACACAAGTCTGTATTGAACTAAGACAATACTACATTTATTACCAAAGTAATTCAGGCTGTTGAACTGTGGTTTCCAAAGGTGAAAGGCTGATACATTAACCCACTGATCTGCAGGCATATGACAGTTTGTGAAAAATGTTATATATCATTCCCCTCCAAACAGTGTGGCAGAGAGCACGATAAAACGGAGTGGAAACAAATGCTAATGTCAACTGAGCCTTTTTCGCAGCAAGTATATTTTTTACAACATGAGGCACACAAAGAATCACTTGTGGTTTTCTGGTGGTCGTGTCAGACCTTCTGAAGAAATCCTGGGGGTCTAAACCATCAGTTACCCAAACCCGTCTTAGTTAGTCTGGCTTTTATTTCAGCAAAATGTGTCGGTTTAAAGCCACAGACGCCTGAAGAATGGTTCATTGATCGCAAACTTTTTGAATGGCCATTCTGTTTGCCTTCCAGCATTTCCCCAAACCCATTTATTTAATTTTTAAAGTAAATGCTCTCTATAAAATCAACTTTCTCGTCCTAGGGTGTGGTGCCTTCGTGCCCTGGCACTGAAAGTGGCTCCATATAATTGAGTTTTCATGCTGGATGTACTTGTCTGCTGGACGTTGGCGTTATTTGCACGCACTATAACCATTGTAGCCCCATCTGTATTTTGACTATCCTTTTATCTCCCATCCAATACCTCAGGGCAAATGCATCCGTCCTTCAATTAGTTCTTATGGGAGATGGGTAAAACATCAGAGCTTATAATAAATGGATTTTTGAAACTGTGTGCGATCCTCTTTTCATATGTAAATATCGTAAGTAACTTCAGAGAGGTGGTTATTCGTTCATCAAAGTATATATTTTCATAATTTCTGGTTTCATGTTACTTCCCTTATTTTCTCTGCGATGCTTTCCTGTTTATTAGATTTAGATGAAAACTCTGCTTTGGGTGATAACTTTGCTGGCGATGAATATATGAGATATTTAGCAAGTCATTATGTAAGGCACATTGCCGTGTAGCAGTCACCTCTCTGATAACCCTTGAAAAATGAGGGAAGTGAGTAGAAAATGAGTCCTGCTGGAGAGCGAGCGTCCCCTTTTTCAGATCCACTAACAGCTGTAAAACCCCAGTGTTTCTTCTTCGAGTATAAAGGAGGTTCTTTCACCCTTATTTTGGGGATTGTGCTTCAAAACAGGATGTTTTGGGTTTTTTTGTTTGGTTCTCTTTTATTTGGGTTTGTTTTGATTTTAGCTGGTGGCACTGAAGTGGACACTGAGCCATTCCTCTTGCTGTCTCTGACCAGGTGTGTTAATACCCGATGACCACGGCTCTTTGGAAAGCTGCCAGACCTCTTGGTGAATACACTCTTAAGTTCTCACAGTCTTTTATGCATTGTATAGTCTTTTCTCTACTTCTGTCTCTCTTGTATCTTAATTCCTTCCCTGGGGAGGAACAACCCCACTTACCAGTACAGGTTAGAGGCGGACCTGCCGGAAAGCAGCTCTGCAGAAAAGGACTTGGGAGTTCTGCTTGACAACAGGTTGACCATGAGTCAACAATGTGCCCTTGTGGTCAAGAAGGCCAATGGTACCTGGGGTGCATTGAGAAGAATGTGACCAGCAGGTTGAGGGAGGTTGTTCCTCCCCGTCTACTTTGTCCTGGTGAGGCCGCATCTGGAGAACTGTGTCCAGCTCTGGACTCCCCAGTTTAAGAAGGACAAGGAATTACTGGACGGAGTCCAGCGGAGGGACACGAAGATGCTGAGGGGTCTGGAGCACCTTTCTTAGGAGGAGAGACTGAGAGGGCTGGGTCTGTTCAGCCTGGAGAAGAGAAGCTGAGAGGGGATCTCATCAATGTTCATAAATATCTCAAGGGTGGGTGTCAAGAGGATGGACCAGATTCCTTTCAGTGGTGCCCAACGACAGGATGAGGGGCAATGGGCACAGACTGAAGCACAGGAGGTTCCATCTGAATATGAGGAGAAACTTCTTGTCTTTGTGGTGCCAGAGCCCTGGAACAGGCTGCCCAGAGAGGTTGTGGAGTCTCCTTCTCTGGAGACATTCAAACCTACCTGGACACCTTCCTGTGTGATCTGCTCTGGGGAACCTGCTTTAGCAGGTGGGTTGGACTGGATGATCTCCAGAGGTCCTTTCCAACCCCAACCATCCTGGGATTCTGTGATACATTTTGACACTAGTTCACCAACTACAGTTGTTAATGACCACACTTCCTTAGTAAAATAAGATTTTGTTTTTTCCTGGATCAATGCTGCTGAATGTTTAGATGAATCTGCTGTATAGAGATAGTAAAATTTAGCATCTATGATTTATGAGGGAAAAGAAGTGATATGTGTATCTCCTCAAGCTCTGAAACAGAGGAGCAAACAGTGAAGGAAGATCTGTTCATGCTGGTGCTCACAAAATGCTCTTCTAGGTTATAATATTTCATAATTATAAAAAAGAGCTGATGCTTGCTTTGTTCTTTGAGGGATGTGCTTATCATGAAAGATGCGACTTGTTTTGGGCTGGACTTTTAAAAGCTTATTGGTATATCACTCACGTTTCTGGAATCTCAAAAGAGAAAGCAATTTAGATCTTAATCTTGGTTCAATTCTTTACTTAGAGAATACCCAGAAAGGCGGATTTGCGCAAAAGAACCTTTCCCTTGCTTTGACTCTTCCTCTAACATCATCTCAAGGCCACAGACAGGATTCTTAGAGTTGAGAGAAATTAGATATTCTCCTCTTTCCCCAATTCTTTTCATTCTGCCCTTCTGTGTCCCCTCTCACAAGAAGAAATTAACTAATATTTTAGCTTAAGGAACGGACAAGAAGTACTTTTGAAAGATGTTATATCCTTTATTGGCTGCCCAGGGAAAAATAACAGTTGACACCCAATTTCTTCAAGATAAACTCAAGATCAGATGGTACTATAAGACACGAGACTTTTTATGAAGCCCAGGATTTGCAGGTAATTCTTCATTTTCTGAATATCCGCTTTTATATGGGTGTTGCTCTGCCTGTAGGGAACAGTTTGTAGCTCCTGAAGGGCAACTCCGCTGTGTGCAGGTATCTGATATTATCTGTCAAAAACACAGCACCAAATAGAGTCATCAGCCCTGATCATGAGAGATGCTGTAGTGGTTGGGAAGAAAACATAATCCAGATTTGTTTGGTGCACGTGCATGTTTACCAAGGGACAGGTGGTTCTGAGCTGGTTAGTTATTAGCACGGCTAAAAGCAGTGACACCAAGTCTTGGAAAGGACTGTACTTAAAATGCAGTTTAGAATAGGCTAGAATTTATAATTAAATACGTGAATAATTAAACACTATATGCAAACGAAAATTTTAGGTGTGATAAAAACCTCCTTTACACAGAATCACAGAATGTCAGGGATTGGAAGGGACCTCGAAAGCTCATCCAGTCCAATCCCCTGCTGGAGCAGGAACACCCAGATGAGGTTACACAGGAAGGTGTCCAGGCGGGTTTGAATGTCTGCAGAGAAGGAGACTCCACAACCCCCCTGGGCAGCCTGGTCCAGGCTCTGTCACCCTCACTGAGAAGAAGTTTCTTCTCATATTTAAGTGGAACCTTTTGTGTTCCAGTTTGCATCCTCACGATATGAGAAGGACTGACAAGGCAAGGCAGAAATAACTGTATTTTTTCCTTACTTGCAGATCATTTGCTTTTCAAACGCCAAGTGCTTGGAAAACTTCCAGAGTCAGGATGTGGACTAGATTGACCAATTTTTGAGTGATAAATCTTCTGATTCCATGTCTACTGAGTCTTCAAAATTTTAATGATTTGCTTTCTGCAGGTTTCAGAGCATTTCTCAGAGGCTGGAATACTGCCTAACTTATGCTGAGGCTGAAAAAAAATTATTCTTAAAGCATTTCACTTTCAGAAATGATAATTCATCTGAATATGAGCTGGAAAAGTGGACCACAGCATATTGCAGACAAGGAGAACTTGTAGCTGTGCTGCTGAGGGACTGATCACCTTTAGCCAAGAAGAAGAAATAGGAAATTGCTCCTTAAGAGTTCAACATAGGTAGTGGAGATCATGATTTAAGAAAGTTGAGACTGGGGCATTTGATTTGGTATGACTAAATGTAGAGTTTTCACCCATATGGAGGTGATTAATCCAGACATTTTAATGATGTAATTTTTAAGTATTTGAATGTCTGATGTTGTGTCGATCTCTAGAATCACAAAGAATCACAGCACGGTTGGGGTTGGAAGGGACCTCTGGAGATCATCCAATCCAACCCGCCTGCTAAAGCAGGTTCACCAGAGCAGATCACACAGGAAGGTGTCCAGGCGGGTTTGAATGTCTGCAGAGAAGGAGACTCCACAGCCTCTCTGGGCAGCCTGGTCCAGGGCTCTGGCACCTCAAAGTAGTTTTTCCTCATATTCAGACGGAACCTCCTGTGCTTCAGTCTGTGCCCGTTGCCCCTCATGCTGTTGTTGGGCACCACTGAAAGGAGTCTGGTCCATCCTCTTGACACCCACCCTTGAGATATTTATGAACATTGATGAGATCCCCTCTCAGCTTCTCTTCTCCAGGCTGAACAGATTCAGCTTTCTCAGTGTCTCCTCCTAAGAAAGATGCTCCAGACCCCTCAGCGTCTTCATAACCCGCCACTGGACTCCCTCCTCGGTTGTCCTGATTTATATCCTTCAGACCTATTTCCAAGGCCAAATTTTAAGCGCGTTTTTTTTTGTTGTTCAAGAGGTAATCAAGTCCTCTGGGAGCATTTAGGTGCAGTATAAATACCGAAATGATGAAGTCTGCAGAGTTTTGTGGTCTGAAGATTTACGCAGTCAGCTAAATGAAATGCCTGGTAATCAGACGCGTGAGGCTCAGCATCCCTACCAGGTATAACATACACCCGCTGAGGTCAGACCCTGGGAAAAACAGGGTCCAAAACTGCGTGGGAGTGACCTGGCCACCTATAGATGCCTGCAACATATAGATCTGATACAGCTGCCACGTGTAGTCCGTGCAAGTGGCGCCATTCGATCTGGAAGTCACTGGCCAAATAAATTGCTCCCCAAAACACCCATTTATCTCTGCACGACGAGCCCGTCTGTGGGTGGGCATCACCCCAAAGGCTCCCACTGACAGCAGCCAGGGCTGAGTTAAATGTCTGTATTGAATACACATACGTGCATTATATAAACCAAAAGAACATCTATGTGCAGAGAGATCCATTTATTTTACTATTCTAATACTTTATTGAATTTAAATTAAAATGGATCTTCTACAATTTGAACTTTTAACCGACTAGTTATTGTCATTCTGCTGTAATTGCTCTTTAATGTCGTTTGAATAACAATCGGAAAGGGGAAAACAAAATTTATGTGCAATTAAACAGCTGCAGCTGCACCAAACACAAGTGTGTGAAAGTTTCCAAATAGGAACTTTAATTTGGCAGTGATTTTGGCAAAGCGATTGTCCTTTTAGTGCAGCTCAACATCTGTGTGTAGTTTAAAAGTTTTGTTACCTCTTAGATAATTAGCTGCCTAGATTTCATTGTGGTTTAATGTGGTAAAAGACCCCAGTATAAAATATTCCAGCTTTTAAAATAGCAAACTGTGTTGTACTCTTATTAAATTTCTGTGCATTTCCACAGTTAGCCGTCACTAATGGGTATGAAAATATCTGTGTGCCATATAAAGAGCATTTCAAGTAGTAACGTACCAGAAAATACTTGGCGGAAAAACAGTATACACACATCCTTCCCACACTTGGCTAGAAAAAAACGTGTTATTATTTGAATTGTCATTGAATCCCGGTGTAATGTGCAAGTGTACAGTTTTACTTGGAAAAAGTGCCGTGTGATTCTCCAGAGATGGATACTTTTTGCTTCAAGAAAGCGAACGACAGTGATTTTGGGGTGTGTGGCTTTGCGAGACCCATGTGTACAACAGCTCCTCTTAAAAGCATTAATTTCTATACTATGAACTTTGACTTTTAATCTGCTATTTTTATGGAGACCCTTTACAAGACTCAGTAAATCCACGGCTGAGCAGAGCTGTTGTTCCATCAAATCCTTCCACACGAGAAGCAGGGAGGGAATTTAATGAATCTAATGGGAGACCAGTATAAACCAGATGTAATAAATGAGTTACACAGCAAGTGGTGAACATCTTGATCTTGCTGCCTTGGGAAATCGTGGACGTGGATTATATCTGGCAGATTGGCTGAAAAAGTGACTGAACAAACTCTTGGACATCTGGTCCATGGGCACTAAGAGGATGTATCCTCTGATACCCCCAAAGCAGCAGCTGCGGCTGCTGGAGATGCTGTTGAGCCAGGGCCGTGGATGTTGTATTTCTGATTTTTAAGACCCTCAGTAATCTGGACATCTCTGTACCTTAAAAGCAAATGTATTTCAGCGTTGTGTATATGCAGGTTTTAAAATATCTGATAGCACTGATGCGACCTTTCAGATATGTAGGATATATATAACCTGAGACTCCAGTCCTGGAGCTCTCCACTTAACCTTAATCAAAACATCTTAATATTTCAACTTCTAAACCATTTTCTTTCAAACAGCTCTGACGTTAATGGCTTGCTCTAAGAACACCTGTGACTTGAACACTGGGCTTTTAGACCTTTTTTACATCCAGCTTTCATCCATCGTGGGGGCGGGAGAACTTTCCTGTTGTCCTTCTGGCTCTGGGGGTGCAGGGTGAGGGGGCAAAGCCCTAAATGAAGGATGAGCTCAGGTCTGGAGGTAAAAATGAATAAAAACCTCTGTTTTTAAAAAAAAAAAAATCAGGTTTCAACCATACTTAGGTCTAACCATTGTGAAGTGTTAAATCTCCTTGAACACTTTGTACATCAAATAAGCAACTGTGCAATCTACACAGACATCTCTGGGCAGACCTACTCCTTTCTCTTTGGATATGTACTGTGGTCTAGCCAGAAAATTTTGGAAGATAATTGTCTTCAGCTGTTTTTATATGCATATTACTGCCAGGTGGGGAGATTGTTGTCTTGTGCTGTGGCTCTTTTAAGCCCAAGAGTGGAAAGTTATTAAAAGTCGGCCTTTCAGGCTATATGATTTTTATCTGCATACAGTCCTGCTCCAGAAAATTGTTCTAAGCTCAGTTAATTTCACCATTATTTAACCTCTTGTTCACATGTGTGATAATGAGAAGAAAAAGAATGTAGAGTCTAGTGAGAGGCTTGTTAAGAGGTGAATAATTCAACTTCTAAAAATCAGTTGTAACTTGATTTCTTGGCCTCATATGCGCTCCATCTGTGCAATTAAAGCACCTCCCAGTCTGTCCTCCTGATTCCCAGATAACATTGAAACTTTTTATTTCTGGCCTAGCTCTACATATTTCCAGCACCAACCACTTCTTACAGGCCCAACATAATTTCTCCTTATTTAAATATTACACCTGCTTAAGAAGGTCTCTGCTTGAAGAATCTAGTGACTTATTGGGTTGTAAAAGGAGTTAATTAGTGCTACGTTTTCTCCTCATGCTTTTGAAATATTGTTGGTGTAACAGGAGAGCTCAGCTTTCTCCCCCTTCTTTAACCTCAGAGGGCAGGGTCTAAATTGTGACCGAACATCTGTGGTGGGACTTTACGTAGAAGATGATGCATCTCATGGTGACCTGGAGCTCCAGCCTATTCTGGCATGAGGTGATCAAGTAAAAGTGAAATCTGTTGGGTATTGCTGAACCCCCAGCCATCAGCTCTTGCTTTGGATGTCCTCAAGCACCAAGTTATTGCCTATTTTGGAAGTGTTAATATATGGATACGCTGATCTTCACGCTTTTCTGAGGCCATGGCCGAAGACAGTTGAATCTGTGGTGTGACCTAGGGCGATAATTAATGTGGTTTTAATCAAAGCAGGTATCAGGCTGCTGTAGGAAAGGAGGATTCCCAAGAACCAAGGAAGAAAAGCGACAGAGTATTCAAAAGTAGGTCAAGAAGCACAACGGCAAAATATTTTGAAGTATACAGTTGTGCTGTTGGGTTTTTAACAAATAATTTATCTTCTCCTTAGATGTTTTCATAGCTTTAATTTCTGTACTTAATTGCTTGACACATAATGAGATTAATTTTAATATCTTTATTTACAAGTATTTTGATACACTTTCTGTTTAGATGTGTAGAACCACAGTCTCAAAAAAATGTAGTAAGTTCATTTTCAACATATTTTACCATTCCTCAAAAGGCTGAAGTGTACAATTATATATGCATGTGGCAGAGTCATTTTATGACTTCGTAACACAGATAGTTTTATGATGGATTTATTGTGTGGTTTGAGTAATTTTGGACAAGAGTCCCATAGATTTTTTATTTGATGTATTTTTAATTTAAAAAATGTCTCAGATTAAATAGAAGTTATTATACATTAATACATTTTTAAGGCATTACGCTGCTCTTTCATATTCGATCATATTCTTTCTCACACACATATTATATAGACTTTGTAATATCAAAGATGAAAAACAGCTTATGGGGCTTGAGGAGTAAAGATTGCCAGCATTTATCTGGATGTGACAGAGAGAGAAATTGAAGGCCATGAAAAAAGTGACAGTACACAGTAATATTTTTATCGTACCGAAAGTCAGTAGATTTTCTTCATTTGGAGCTGGAAGTATTCTGGTTTTCTTTTCAGCTTCACGAAGACTGATTTACTCAGACCTTCCTAACGCTGCTCTTCAGAGACATTATCGCTTCCCATCCGCTGAAGTGCGTGTTCATAAATTACAAAAGGCAAAACAAGAGCTTTAGGCTTCTAACGCACAGCTTCGCTTTCCTTTCTTGTGCTGCAGTAACCTGATGCACTTTGAGTCTGATTTTCGTGGAGTTTGTCATTAAAGACAATTCCCATTTTTTTTTTACAAGCTGCCATCATTTTCTGTTTGCTTTGCTTGGGCTGTGGATCAATTTGTCTTTAATAAAACAGAGACCGTTTTTTCTGCCATTTGTTGTTGATGTAAATTATGATTTAGCAACTTAATTTTGCACTTTTCCCCTCTCCAGATGCGCACAGGTCTGGGATGGTTACTGGGAGAGAACCAGAGCGTGCAGTACGTTCGGTTTACCAAAGTTTGAAGGAGGAGGTTGAATTTCTGGCATGGTTTTCTGCTCTGCAGTTGTGTTTCTGATGTGTGCTTGTACTGGGATCCATTGGAAGCCAACTCAACTGGCTCCTTGTGCCAGTGCTCTTCCAAATCCTCCCCTTCTCCAGCTGGTATTGGGAACAGCGGTGCCATAACCAGCGTTGTTTTGCTCTCTCAAGCTCTATGTGAAATGCCTTGCAGAGGTCCAAGTCTTCTCCATTGGGACCCAGTGTCTTTGGGGCTGTGGGCTCTGCATGTGATTGAGCTCAAAGGAATTGCTGTTTTTTATAAAAGGGCGACTTAGTACTGACTGGCCACCCAGAAAAAAAGTGAACTAAAATTATCTGAACCAGAAGAACTTTACAATTCCTCTTTGGTACGTTTTTCTCTTAGCCTGGTGTGGTCGACAATGTCACTTCAATGGCCTCTGTTGATAATTGTGTGAGTGGTGCCATGGGGGATTAAAGGGTTAAGGATAAGAGAAGCAGAAGAAACCGTATTGCTGTTTGTTTTTATGAAACTACTTTTCATTTTTAGATGAGCGGGGAAAGGCATGAAGAAAAACATTAAAATACAGTCTTATCATTGGTTTCCAAAATCACCAATCAAGTGTTTTGGTCCTTGTTTTTTACAAGCGCTCTCAGGGTCTGGGGTGGGGAATGGGGGGCAGTTCTGTGCACAAATAAATAGGATGCCTAGATACATCTGTAAATACTAATTTGAGGGGTCGAATTGCTAATCATGCTGGTATGGAAAGCTGCCTGGCTTTATCTTATTGGTTTGGCCAGTGATGGATTTGTTGACGTCAACCAAGTCACTTCAGCTGGCTGTGCCTTTTTTCCCCTTTGTCTTATCTACTTCATCTCTAACGAGAGACATTTGCTCATTCTGAGTTCACGCCATGGGGCTATGATTTCATCTGGCACGTTCAGATGTTACTAGAATAGGGATAATAATAGGTTGTTTGGAAAATTTTTAAGATATGCTCTTTCTCAGCTGGTTGATTTTCCAGCAATAAATGTAGGTTTCCAAGTTAATTTTGGCTTCCAATGCAGTGTGAGTGCCTTCCACTACATACAGAAGCTTCAGTTCTCTTAAATACAGAATTTGTTGACATATATACCTTCCAAAAACCTGCATGTGCAATTTTTTTGGGATGAGCTTTGGCTGAAAGATGAAATCAAACCATCATTGTGTGCATCTGAGATGTAATATATTTGTGAAACTGAAAAATGATGCATCTCATTTGCAGCGTGCTCACCTTTGCTGTCTCTTCAACTGCAGAGAAAGTCTGTATTTTAGTTTACAATTATTTTTAGTCTGTATTAGCGACGTAGTGATGGAGTCTTGCATGCGTTCGATGCAAGAAATTCTTAAAGCTGTTGAGTTTTACTCAACATACAGTACAGTACATATAGTACTCAATTCCTTTAGTACAGGTCGAAATATTTAACAAAAAGGAAAGTTGGGGTTAGTGGTGTTTGGCATTTTACACTCTGAAGGAAGAAAAAATAAATAAGTTTTAATTGTTTCTTACTACTAGCTTGCAAAAAGAACTCAGTAATGTGATGTCTACAATATAAATAATTATTTTATATACAAAAATTATCCTGATTATTTTAAGACTATATTTACAGAGAGCAAAACTTGATTTATGGTTGTGCAGTTTTGAAACTGAACCTGTAAAAGCATTGTGTAAAACTAGCATAAGAATATGTAAAAGTTATATAAAACCAGTTTGGGATTAATCACCTGCTAATATTATATCACTCTAAACATAGTGGATGAACACCAGGACTCAAGGATAATGTTAAGAATTAAATGTGTTTGCAAATACAGTAAAAGTGTTTGGCAGTTTCAACAAATACACCATTTTTTTCATATTAAATAAATAGAATGGAATAGTAGCTGCTGTTAAGGGGAGTTGTTCTTAACCAGGAAAACTCAACTAAAAGAGCAGAACCATGAAATAGCAGCAACACTTTATTTTTTACTGCAATTTTCCCTATAATCAAATAAACTGTGAGCACCGGGACATTTATCAGGATGTCGAATTTTTTTGTCATCACCTCAAACAAGCCAGCCTGTCCGTGGCATTATGGTCAGAAACAAACCTCCTCGTTACAGACAGGTGGTAAAGGGGTAGTATAATAACCCTGTTTGTGTCACAGGGCCAATGAAGCACCTGAAGAAGTAGCTTTCTTATAAATGACCAGTTGAAAATATTGTCACCTTGCCAAGATTTTATGTGAAAGGTTGTATTCAGGGTCATGCTGACTGTCAGCGGGGTGAAAACCGGGTCCCAAGGTCAGGGGAAACGGTGATGGGAGGGAACGCACTGTGCTGTTCGTAGAAAGTATCCAGAATAGGTTCATAAAGGTGATTATTTTAGAGGTCACTCTTTCTTATAGTATTTCAGCCTTAGGCAGAGTAATTTTCCATCTATAGCTGCTCAGAAGCCACTCTTATGGCTGTTCTTACGATCACAGAATGGTTTGGGTTGGAAGGGACCTTCAAAGATCACAGAATCACAGAATGTCAGGGATTGGAAGGGACCTCGGAAGCTCATCCAGTGCAATCCCCCCATGGAGCAGGAACACCCAGATGAGGTCACACAGGAACATGTCCAGGCGGGTTTGAATGTCTGCAGAGAAGGAGACTCCACAACCCCCCTGGGCAGCCTGTTCCAGGCTCTGTCACCCTCACTGAGAAGAAGTTTCTTCTCAAATTTAAGAGGAACCTTTTGTGTTCCAGTTTGTACCCATTGAAAGATCATCTAGTCCAACCCCCTGCCATGGGCAGGGTCATCTTTCACTAGACCAGGTTGCTCAAAGCTCCATCCAACCTGGCCTTGAACACTTGTTCAATGGTAATTAGAGCAAAGAGACGCCTTCATGACTGATCCTTTTCCCCTAAACTTCCATGGCACATTCCCACTGCAGCAGAACTTTTGTTTCCCTTCTCTTCCTCTTCCTTCCCTCAATATCTTCAGACCGGTGGTTTTGGTTTTGGTTTTTCTCCTCCAAATTTGTATATTGGGGCTACATCATTCTTCGCTTCATCAGTACCGAAGCCTTGACAGAAGAGTTTTATGGATCTTACGAGGCACTTCTAGCAGTCAAACCCAAACTCCAGATCCATTTTCATATTCTGATGGCTGAAGTATTTGGTTCTTCTCGTGAAAGCTAACTTGGGTCAGGTCTAGTCGATCAGTCTGGGTAGTCCCGTTGGGACAGCCCATCTGAGGAGCATTTGTTCATCTTATAGATGTTGGCGTGTTTGGGGGAGCGTGGTGCAGGCAGCCAGGCAACGTACAAGTTCTGCTTTCAAACTTTGTTCTTGCAGATGCAAGAAAAGAAAATTCATGACAGAAACGCTTTGCACATTTAGAACTTCTACACCTTGCAAGGAAACCATGGAATATCTGTTTATTATTCGATTTAGTTTCTTTTCACTTAAAGATACTCTGTGTCAGAGTAGTGACTTGTTTGGAATATGTACAAACTTCGGTGATTGTGTTTAATTTGTCTATAAGACACAACATCTCATTTTTTAATACTTCAATCAAATGTATATTCAATATTTATTTTCTAATATATTAGTATTTCAAAATACTTAAGTTATTCACATTCTATTGAGGCTGTCTCGAATTCTTTAAAATTATTTTTGCCCTTCACTTATCTTTTCTATTTAATAGACTAAATTTCCTCTCTGCAATCAGAGCTACTTTTCTTGAAATACTTTTTATTATCATTTCTTGAATTTTGTTGTTGATGGACCGTGTATGCCATTAGAAGAAGTAAAAACTCAAATAGTCGAAGTGGCATTAAAGATGTAATTAGGTGAAACAGAGACATTTAGTACCTCTAGGCAGAATGGATAATGAAGAGTTCTCTGTAATTCTTATTTCTTTCTAAGAAAAAATGCTTAGTTTTTTGTATCTAGGTCAATACTTAAATTCCCCCAGACCCAGTTGAACTCTACCATTTGAACATTACTCAGTAATTATGATTATTTGGATGTTGCAGATGAAAATAATAGTCTAGCACCTTGTGTGCCTCTTGCGTTCTCCAGGCTGGGGAAAGCTCACATCCTGGCCAGAAGAGATTCAGGGTTTGAATGTTTTACATATGTATTTAAATATTTAAATATTGTATTGTTTGACAGATTAATTGCATTTTTATTTTCCACCTGCATTTTGTGTTGCATCAGTACCAGCAATGCCGCTCCAAAGCCGAGTGCCTCCACAAGTGGAGAAATGTGTTGAAAGGTCTGTTGAATTGTGTTTTTCCAAGTGACACAGTACTAATACCCAGTAAGATTCCAGAAGGGAGAAATGTAGCATTTGTATTGCAAACACTATTTTCTTCCTTTTGTGTGTTGTCAGTTGAGCTTCTTGATTTTCCCCTTGGTTAAGAAAGGAAACAGAGATTGAAGCGGTGATTACTCGGTCACGTTGCCTCTCGCAAACGTCTTTAGTAAATGATTTCAGAAAATAATTACTTGCCTGCATTTGACTAGAGGACAACTTAGTAAGATTGACTATATTTTAATCATCACATTTGTGCTTTCAGTTATTAGGAGTATTTTGTTACACTGCTATAAAGGCTGGCAATTAAAATGTAATGCCTCTGTCTCCTATGAGAATGATAAACCCCTGTTTAAACATCCTTGAGACGGCCTAGCTGCATCCATTGAATTTGTGTTTTGGTACCCAAACACTACATTTCGGGGTTTTTAAGATGTTACACACACGAATATATGCATATATATATATTTTTTGTTTCACTTCATCTGCTGTAGGGAGTTAAATGTGGTCTGTAGTGTCTCATCTAGTCCCATATTTCATTTTCAGTAGAAGAAGCTGCTTCCCCCGATGGAGATTTGAGAGGGACTATTTGGCCGTTACTGTTCTACATTTATTCAATGTCTGAAGCATGAGGAACACTTTATATTTTGCTTTATACTTAAATTACAAAGCTTTTAGGGGTCGTCTTCTTTCCTCCTTGCTTTCCACAACACAATGGGTATTTTCTGCAGTTTTTGAGTGTGCTGTATTCTCTGCCTGTATAAAAATAACAAGTCACTATATAAATTATTGTTACACATCTGATTATATCATCTAAGTACATGCTTCCCTCTTTATATCCCTTTTAAGCTCCAAACATGCCAGTTATTCAGCAAAGAGCAAATATTAACTTCTTGGAGACTTTTCTAATCCAATGACACAGCTGTATTGTCCTTCTCTTCAGTTCGAACATGAAATGACCATTCATTGGAAAAAATCTCCTTGTTATAAGCACATAGAAAATTCCAGTAAATGTGATGACCTAAGGGTATATTGTTTTCATACCGGTCTGTGTTGACATGAAATGTGCTCATCTTCTTTGCAACCTTTGTGTCAAAATATTTGTGCTTTCAAAAGGAAGGCAGAAATGAAAATCCTGTTGTCAAGTGCATGTTGTAAATACGAGAATGGAAATGTATGTTAGTATTTTCAAGGAAATGAATAAACTCCAGTTACATAGGCTTAAACATGGTTGTACTAACCCAAAATGTAGCAGTTCTTCAGGGCCTTCAGCTTTTCCTTGCCTATCTGGGACATGTTGGTGCAAGAGGTGCTGAGGGTATAATGGACATTGTGTGGTTTCTATGGGAAAGCACAGAAATATCCCTTTGTAAATTGGTTAGTCCTCAGATGGGATGTCCTGCTGGTCCAGGTGGTGCCGTGCATGACCCTATATCGGACTTGGAACTAAGTGATGGGATGAGATGCACCAGTTATGGGTTTTGGGTCATAAAACCCCAATAGCCGTGCAGTTCTGCATGCAAGACATCTAGGGAACATTTTTCTGTGCTTTCCTCAAGAGCAATGATACGAAGTTAAGGGTACATTTAAAAAGCAGGAGAAGGCCAAAAAGGTCAACAGCATCCTGGCTTGTATCAGGAATAGTGTGGCCAGCAGGACTAGGGCAGCGATTGTGCCACTGTGCTCGGTGCTGGTGAGGCCCCACCTTGAATCCTGGGGTCAGTTTTGGGCCCCTCATCGTAAGAAGGACATTGAAATAGTGGAGAGAGCGCAGAGGAGGTGACAAAGCTGGTGAGGGGTCTGCAGCACAAGTGTGATGAGGAGCAGCTGAGGGAGCTGGGGCTGTTCAGCCTGGAGAAAAGGAGGCTGAGGGGAGACCTTATCGCTGTCTACAACTGCCTGAAAGGAGGTTGGAGCATGGAGGGTGTTGGTCTCTTCTCCAAAGCAGCAAGTGATAGAATGAGAGGAAATGGCCTCAAGTTGTGTCAGGGGAGGTTTAGATTGGATATTAGGAAAAAATTCTTCATTGAGAGGGTTGTGAAGCACTGGAACAGGCTGCCCAGGGCAGTGGTGGAGTCACCATCCCTGGAGGGGTTTAAAAGGCATTTAGACCAAGTTCTTAGGGACATGGTTTAGTGGTAGAGTCAGGTTATGGATGGACTTGATGATCCTGAGGGTCTCTTCCAACTGAAATGATTCTATGATTCTGTTCTAAGGGAGGACAGAAACGTTTGGTGTGTAGTTCTCTGGATAACGTTCAGTTTGAAATGCAGCAGCAGTGGTTTGCGGCAGCAATTCCCAGTGATACCTGCAGCTGCCGAAGGATGAAGAAGAGAGTTAGCAGCAGGACATGGTCCTGAGCTCTGGAACTTGCTTCTTTTCTGATCAAAGTCCAGATTTTTTTAACCTCTGGATACTTTCAAAGCTCAAAGGGTGTTTCTGTGAGAGGACTGTGATTTTTCTTCATTATTGTGTTGCAGATAGGGAAATCTGTGTGGGTTTTCCAGAGTTACTATGATGTCTATGATTGTAACTCATGGATTTATTATGTAAATCAACGCCTAAAAACAGTCATGCTGCAGAAGAAATAGAAAGCATGAATCTGTATGTGTTTTGAGAAACTGCTGGGAGAACTTCCAGATTTTTCTTTCAATTTGGTTCAACAGGAGATCGATTCGAATGAAGTCAACTCAGTAACGTCATCAGGATTCAACAGATCTCTTGCATCAGAAGTAGGATGTAGAAATGTTAACTTTCCACAGGATGAGAATGTTGTTCAGCTGGGAGAAGAGAAGCTCCGGGGAGACCTTATTGTGGCCTTTCAGTGCGTAAAAGAGGCCGATAAAAAAGATGGGGACAGACATTTTAGCAGGGCCTGTTATGATAGGACAAGGGGTGATGGTTTTAAACAGAAAGAGGGGAGATTCAGGTTAGACATGAGGGTGGTTTTACAGTGGTAAAACCCTGTCCCAGGTTGCCCAGAGGGGTGGTGGATGCCCCATCCCTGGAGACATCCCAGGCCAGGCTGGACGGGGCTCTGAGCAACCTGATCTGGTGAAGATGTCCCTGCTCATGGCAGGGGTGGCACTGGGTGAGCTTTGAAGGTCCCTTCCAACCCAAACTATTCTATGATTCTGTGATTTATTTTTTTCATCTTGTACCATGTCAAAATTTGTTATTAGGTGATTTTAATCATTGCAGTTAAGAGGAGCTAATAATTAGTATTTTAACACGGGGAGGAGCTGAGGGAACGGGCAGAGCTGCTGAGGTTGCCTGGGGGAGAATGGTGGAGCCAGTGCAAAAAGGCGAGGGGGACAAGTCCTCCTTCAATCAGGCAAATCTAAATAAATCAACATTACTACATGTTACAGGTGCAGTGATTTCAGGTACAACCCCCACCCCCGGCATAGTGCCCTACTACATTTTCCTACTAAATTCGGTGATTTATGTCAGAAATCATACCTCTTTTGGGCTGCACTCCTGTGACTGGGTCCATGTGGTTTGAGATGATGAACATCAAGCCACTTTTGTGAGTTGTACTTTAAAAAAAAATCTGAAATGAGCAATTAGGAATGGAAAGACCATCAATTTAACAACTGCCATTAGTCAAATAATATTTTTGTACATTATTTATGAACAAATATTGGATAATCTGGCCTCATTTTTCATCTCTAGTGCAGTTTGTTTGCCATTAAATGAAACAAAATGTGAAAAAATATTATTTAACCCGAGCAAACTCCTTACTAAAACAAAAATCATTTTGTCATCACTTATACTTGATGGAGTTTTAAATTATCTTTCTTTCATAGGAACATTTAGCGGACTCAACTATATTTAAAGCACAAGGATTGCACTTAGAACATCCAGAAATTAGTTTGTTTTTTTATTAAAGCCCTCACTGCGTTCTCCTTTCAGTAGTGATGAATGCAAGGAAGAAAAAGTTGTTTCCATCATCAATTTTTCAAGTACAATTACTTAGCTGAGCTTATATAATTACTACTAAAATGTCATATATATATAAATGGACCTGTAATCACATTTACAAAAACGTACCAAAGGATATTTCTGTGGCTTTGAGAAGAAAGGACTCTAGGAAATATTGCTTCATCTGGGTGCTTGTTTATTTTAATAGCCCAAATTGCATCTTTGCACCTAAAAAAATAGAAATGGATGTTTTTTTCTGAATAGTCACCTTGTTGCTTGTATTGTTTAGCATGGATAAGAATTTAAGAGGTGGCCTAGGCAACAGTTAAATTAAATTTGAGAAGCCACACTCTTCTTAGGAGCCATAATTTTTCTCCCAGTGGGGCTTTAAATGCTACTCACGTGCTGCCATCCGAGTCCCATTATAGATGTTTAAAATGAAAAAAAAAATAAAGAACAACTTTTTGAATGAAACGTAGAAGCAAATAATTAGATTAAATAGTTCAGGAAACGAAATGTGTGAATTGGATCAGAGGAGTCATTACACACCCCCAGTAAACCTGGAAATCTTGAGGGCATCGCATGGGTGGAAGGAGGGAGAGGCTGCAAAGAGGAGGTTGGAAATCCTGCCCTGGCAGGGGTGGTGTCAGGAGAAGAAAAGCTCAAGTTGAGACTTGAATGTCAAGGGCAAGAAAAGGTTTCTGCCACTGTACCGGTAGGATGAAGCAGAAGGAGGTGACTGGGAGCAGCCAGCAGGGATTTAGCACATAAATCCTGCCTGTCCCAGCAGATTCACAGAATGATTTCAGTTGGAACAGACCCTCAGGATCATGGAGTCCAGCCATAACCTGACTCCAGCACTAAACCATGTCCCTAAGAACCTCATCTGTAGGTCTTTTAAACCCCTCCAGGGATGGTGACTCCACCACTGCCCTGGGCTTCGTTTTGGTGAAAACCCGGCTGGATTTGGGGATGAGGGGAGGGCAGTGAACGCTTCCCTCAGTTTTCACAAGGCTGTGGACACTCTCACAGTGTTAGTAAAGTTGGGAGGTTGGGTGGGATGGCTGTGGTCTGGTGGGCAACCAGAGGGGTGAGGGTCTGGTCAGATGATGGGGCTTGGGGGTTGTGTTTAGTGGGGTCTGTGCTACCTGGAGGATTGCAGGGATCTGCCGCGTTAGAGGATCCTGCTCATTTGACAGCAGGAGATGAAGGCACCCAGTGATATCAGAGTTGAACTTTGGACTATAACCAGTATCTTCAGATTTCAAAATTTGTCCGTATTCCTGAGTCTTACTTGTTTAGTTCTGTCATTGCTTTTCACTGAGAAGAGGTGAGTGTCAGCTCTGCTATAGGGGAGTCAGGAGTGTAGGACACAGCTAATGAAGTTTTTAATTCCCCCTGGTAAACTTCTTAACACCTTTCTCTTGGAAGTTCTTTCAACATTCAGATAATTTGTAGCTCTTATTACTGATCATCAGCTGAAGTCTGAAATACGAGCAAGGCGCCAGGTTCTGCTCAGCCCTTGCAAAACCATGGGATGAGTAAGTTCACCCAACTCACCTGACCATGGGCAGGTGGCAAATCCAGGTTGGCTGCAGGAACAAGAGCTCTTGAAGCTCAGAGGACTTTGGGAGGGATTAATTCATCCATCGCAAAAATCATCCCCTTCTGCTTTCTGAGACTTGTATATGCTGCCCAGTCTGATGTCAGTGCAGACGCCAACTTCTCATCCCACAAATACCCGTTTAGAGCTGGTGTTTGGTTTTCCCGCCTATAGATAATTTGTAATGTCAGAGTTCAGCTGCGAGACTCTGGGTGGTAAAAACTTATTATCTGTGTTTTTCTAAAAATCAGAGTGAGTTGCAGAGATGGCTGGTTTTAAGGCAGGCAGTATCCAGGACAGTGTACAGTACTGATTTAAACATTTATTTTATGATGGCATATGTTATTTCTTCAGCTGTAGCAAGCATATTAATAAAATATGGATTTGTTTTACTGAAAATCTTTCAAATTTTTAATACAGCTGCAAGCTGAAGTTTATTTTGGCATGCTGAACAGTGCTGTCCTCTACAGTTATTAAATGTTTAATTGAATCCCTGTAGTCTTTCCGTTTAACCACCTGGAAACTACTGTCTGAATAACAGTGAACTTTGTTTCACATTTGGAATTATTTTAGAGCTCTGGGAAGCAGAAATTCGCTCACGTTAATTGTTATTTTGTGGAACCAATAGTTAGAAATTTAACTTAAAACTTCAGTTTTTGCATGTTGGGGTCGTGTGTGCTTGAGTGGCAAACTTTGATTGATTTCAATAACATCAAAGCTTGGGCAATAAAGGGAAAAATAATAAATTGGAAAAGAGAAAAATGCTGTTTTCAAGCTAAGTTGATTGTGGAAACTGCAGACCAGTACACAGTTCACACTTAATTCGTGTGCTACAACTATTACAGAAGTGATTAGTGTATGTTGTGCTTCTCAAGTCACAGAAGAAAAGATTTCCCTTCTCCAAGAAGTGTTCTATGCAATCAATGGCAGTGCTGTGGGGAGTGATGGGGGCCCAGCGTTGTGGCAGCCTTTGGCTTGAGGAGGATTCACAGGATCTGTGTGTGTGGACCTGAGTGATGGGACATTGGTGGCACCACCTGCAGAGCCTGTTGACTTAAACACACGTGAGTTATTGCTGGATAAAACTGAAGTTAAGGATGAGCAAAGCACACAGGCAGATGGAGGCGCTGACACGTGTATTTTTAATGGACAGGGTTGTGATTGGAGTAGAGTTACCCAGATTGCTAAAAGCAAGGAGCTGAGATAGCCATCTCCTAGGAAAGCTCTGTTGTCTGGCACTCGCTGTGTTTAATTCTTCTGTACAACATAGGTACACCTAGCATTAAAAAAATAAATGTATAAACCAGACTGGGGTTGTGTCAAGGGTTTTGATTGCGGGGTGATAATAAAACTGTGGCAGATGTATTGTTAACCTCTTCTTCCCTCCTCCTTCCCCTTTCGCCCCTCCCTGTCCCCCCTTCCCACTGCAGACAGGCAGTCGAGGGGGAAAGGACAGAGAGAAGAGAGTTAGAAAAATTAAAACTGTTTTACTAATGCTACTAATAAGAATAGAGAAAATAATACAAAATATACAAAACCAATCTTGAAAGTCTCAGCAACTGCAGAGCCGGCACCCAAAGTCCTGGACTGGACTGTGCAGCCAACCGGAGCTGGATTCCGTCTGTCACTAGGCCTCAGTTCGCAGGGACGACTCGCAAGATCCTCTCCTAATGTCGGCCATAAGCAAAAGGGACAAAGGAAAAGGGAAGGGACGAGATCCTCGTGATCTCCCACTTTTATATGAAGTATTCACGTGAATGGGATGTTTCTTGTTGCCCCTCTCACAAGATGTGAGTCTGTCCTTATCAATAACCTCTCATTCCATTGCTATGTTTACCAAAACATGTATCTGGTTCTCCGGGAAAATGCAGCTTTAGCTGACAGGCAAATTCACTAAAAGAGAAACTTGTTTTTTAACAAAACCAGGACAGGTCGGTAGTCTTATTCTAACAACAGTATCTTTTTTGGTGGTGGAAATGTTTCAGTAACAGATGAATACAATTTTTCTTCATCTTAATTTCTCCTTTCTATATGCACATCTCCAGATGATTAATTTATTACTGTTCTGGTGATCTTTTAAGAGTTTGCCCAACAGAATTCTATCGCAATTTTTACACTTTAGCTTCCTAATTGGTTTTTTGTGTTAGAATGAAAGTAGTTTTTCTCCTAATCTGGGCCTGCCAGGATTATCTAAATCACAAAGGACCACTCCTCTCTACTCAGCCCTTGTCTTCATGTGATAGTAAAATGCTTGGCACTAGTAGAAGACACCTAAAAGTATGTTAAAATATGCATGTGATTCTCTGTGAGGCTGCTGGTATTTCCAAAACACAGCAGTTTTAGTAAAACAAATGTAAATTTACAGACCTCCAAGTGTATGTTATGTATTTTTACTAGCAGTAGGAACCTCAGTTAATCGGACGCTGGGAGAACTATGGGTGCATGAGCCTGCAGGTTATACAGTCTGATCCTACAGATCGTTCTCAGGTGTTTCACTGTAGGGTGGCACACTCGGCTTTACGAACCAGCTTTGAAAGCAGAGGGATGATGTATTGCTGACAGAACTAAGAGCTATACCATGGATGCATGTATCTTATACCTGTCCTCGGTCTTGTTAGATGTACCCAGAGTGACTCTTCAGTTGTAGTAGGGTGTCTAAATATTTCATGAATCTGCTCTCACTGCAAACATGAGTATTTAATAAGCGAATAGTGTACGTATATTTTAAAGATGAGGAACCTGGATTCACACAGTGGTTTAGTATGACAAGGATGATAGGAGGCTGGTGACAGAATGAGGAACTGATTGTTCTTCTCCCAAATCTTGGCTAGTGCCTTATTCTTTCTGATTTCTCCCAGTTACGAGACTCCTCAGTTCCCTTACCAAAGCACTTGCCTGCAGAATTCCTCTAGGCTCCATATTGCGCAATTTTTTTTTCAAACTGAATGGAAAAGACTGCGCTGTGTCATCAGTTAAGATGTCAGCAGCTTAAATACTGAAAATTGATGGGCAGCATCCCAGTCTACTTGTCAGATACATGAACAAGCTTGCAGTGCGTGAGAGAGAAGAAAGAAGCACTAACTGAGCTAAACATGATCGAGGTGACAGTAGCCTTGGTAGGTAGGTAGACGTTGCTATCTCATCATCTCCCAGAATCCCAGACTTGTTGGGGTTGGAAGGGACCTCTGGAGATCATCCAGTCCAACCCACCTGCTAAAGCAGGTTCACCAGAGCAGATCACACAGGAAGGTGTCCAGGTGGGTTTGAATGTCTCCAGAGAAGGAGACTCCACAGGCTCTCTGGGCAGCCTGGTCCAGGGCTCTGGCACCTCAAAGACAAGAAGTTTCTCCTCATATTCAGATGGAACCTCCTGTGTTTCGGTCTGTGCCCATTGCCCCTCATCCTGTCGTTGGGCACCACTGAAAGGAGTCTGGTCTTACTGAACGTGGTGTGATGAAGGTGCTACAGAAACTTACCGGGCTCTCAGCATGTCTGACCTGGCACTGGGATCTGTTTATTCATCGCTAGTCTCCAAATGAGACAAATAGACAACTGCATGAAGCCCAAAGGCTTAGAGTTAATTAATGTCACTAGAACCAACTTGTTATTAATTTAGTGCTAAAAGTCCTTGAGTGTTTCACATGCTGTGTGGGGCTTCCCACTGAAGTCTGGCTGAAATCCATCTGCTCTGCCCCTGGTGCTCTCAGTGGGATCACCACGAGCTCTCACCTGGAATGTGGCTGTTTTCTGATGAGACGTCCCCCTTCATCACAACTTCTCAGTAGTATTTGCTTCCTGTTAATGGACTTCACGAGCAGGGAGAGATCTATGTATGACATCCAGTGAAAAATTATCTGTTCATTCCTACAGGGAGCAGAGCAATAACCAACCATTAGTCATCTTTACGTTTTTTGGAGCTGTAACTCCCCAGTGCGTAGGATCAGGGGGGAATTCCCAGGTTACCTTGAACGCCTTTATATCACGTATATCCCAAATTTTTATTAGGCTGATGTTTCTCTTTCAGAAAGGCATTTCTGAAAGAGATGAAGACGCCACCAAAACTCTTCAGTATAATCAATAACATGCACTTAAAAAAAAGGGCTGGAAAATATAGATTTTTGGATGAGATTCTAAGCTGCTCTTTCTTGCTATGGCTTCCTCTAAGTGTGCAGTATTTCTCCCTACAAAGGCACCTACACAGTGTAATCATGTTATCTCTGACTTTTTTCATTGGCAATCTGAATACATCGTGCTCTTCACAGCATTTTTCTCCAGCATTGGGTTTTCCTTTTTGCATCCTTTCAAACATACAGAATGTGGATGCCAGAGATGGCAGCAATAGTTAAACTATTTATCATCTCGCACCATTCAGTGGCAAAAATTTCCTCCATATTTGAATTTAACTCTAATATTTTTTCAAGGAAAATGTTATCTCCCATTGTCGAGATGTGGTTCTTGGAGCACACACAGTCACACATCACTTTTTGAGGCTCTAGTTCTCTACTCTGTCAGTGTGACAATAGGCTTTTCTAACGGCAAATTGTTCCATCTTGGTTTTATTAAAGCACATTTTGTTTCTGTGATCTTCATTTATCTGCCATCCAAAATGACTGCGTGATTGCGCTGTTGCTGTTATTTCTTTTAAAGACAGTTCTTATTGTTTTTGTGATGTTCACAGTCACTTTGGCAGAGATTTTCTCGCTGTGTCCACATCCTCGGTGAAGATGATGACAGATACCCATTAGAAATGTCTCTGCTGAGAGAGTTTTTCACTGACAAATGTGTCCTAAGCTGACTGATTCATAATCCTTTTAATATGTGTTTGTTTTTATCAATTTTGTGTAGCACTGACTTTTTTAACCACAATGTCAGTAGTGCTAACTCAGACACGCTGCAAAACTATAATTTATTGTATCTTCATGGTTGCCTTAGATGAATCTATTATATGTTTATGAATCCTGGTGATGAATGTGGTATAAGAATCCAGATGGTTATTTTCTAGTGAAAATAATTTGCTATTTGGTAGAAATAATCAATAATGTGTAAGCACGCAGTGTCTGGATTTCATCGGTCGTTTATTCCTGTTCTGCTCCATTCTTCTTGGCCAGATCAAGAAGTTTAGAAATACGTTTTCATGCCCGATCTGCCCAATGGCCCATGAATTTCTACAATTGTACTTTATTAATTGATTGAGACAATAATCTAGTACTAGGGGACAGATATTAAAAAAGGAATTCAATAGCCTCCCAGTAGAGAAGATGGACTTGGAATGTCTATACTAGCACTTGGCTTACTCCTTCGAATATGAGTGAGCATGCACAACTGCCCAAAATTGGAATTATTTTTCCCGATGTATCTGTGTGGGTGTTGTTGGTTTCTGTAGAGAAGAGATATTGCATTCCCTGCTCTAACTACGTGTAGTAAGTGGAATCTGTAGTACAGCTTGTTTGGGTCAGAACGAAGTAAAATTATACTGTGATATTCTTACATTTTTGGTAGTCTGAGCTGCTCAAAATTCTATTCTACAATTATCCTGATTATTTAAATTCTTTCAATGTCCTTGTGAGAGCGGTACGCCATTCATTCTGGCTAAAATTATTTAGCAGTGTCTTTTCTCAGTTAATGTAGGGGGAGAAAATCAATATAAAAGATAATATTTTAGCATTAGTTGATCGTAGGGTCTTATTTGATTCCAGCATAGCAGGCTAAGTAGCGAATGCTCTTAGCAGTTGTTTCTGTTAGTGGAATTTTGAAAGCACTAAGAGAAATCTTGATCCATGGAGACAGTACAATAATTCACATTGACATATTTTCCCCATTTGCCACAGGGCAAGTGGAACTATTAGTGCTCCTGTAGAAAACCTTTTTCTCCTTTTCTCTTTTTCTAAGAGCGGAACAGAAACAGCGGTGACTGTAACAGTGGATTATATGTAAAAATTTAGGCTGCCCTGCAGCCATCAAAGGGAATAAGATTCAGAGAATTTGCTACCAATGTGTCTTCACCTTTCTTTTTTTTCTATAATACAACTCCCTGTGCAATGAGTATGTATATGTATTTACATTGTGGGGTTTTTTGGTGGTGTGTTGGAGGTTTGATGGTTGGTTGAAGCAAGAAGGCATCTCTGGGGTGAGGGAGCAGGTAGCAGCGATTGCCAAATAAGCATTTTGAATCCTGCGCGTCCGCATGAACTGATTCTAACAAAAAAAGCCTCCTCTGAATCCATTCTGTGCCCCGCAACGTACAGTCAGCGCCCAGCGGAGACGGCCGTTCCAGTCATGTACGCACAAGGAATATTTGTTATCCATTGTGGTGTTTGCCTGCAGCTTTGAGAGACCCAGTTTTATCTTCCCTTAAGCAGTAAAAATGATGTCAGCATCAGCGTGGCACTTTTTCCTTTGGATGCTTGAAGAGCTGGGAAATCGGATGGTTCATTGATAAATAAAGATTTATGTGAGATGCGTATAAATTTAAGCAATTTCACCTACTCGGCGTGGTAGAACTATCTTTGAAATGAGATTTAAAACATGAGCTCTTGAAAACTTGGTGAGTTAGTTGTGCAGGAAATAATGGACAGTTGCTTGCTAATAAAACCAGAAGCAATAATTACACAGTGAGGAGGACTAATGATACTAATAGACAACCAAATATGTATCTTCTCAATGTGCATCATGTTCGACGTGTGTTACTGCATGTCATATTAAATTAAAAATGATCAAGAACAATTGTCTAGCTAAATTAGCAAACAATCTCTTCGGTATCTTTTCCATCCCTGTTCTTTTCCCTTCTCCCCCTATTAAAAAAAAAAAGAGCCAAGAGACCAGGCTTAGGTCACAAACGAGATGAGTTTGATGACCCCAGCTCACAGACATCTGTCTACATCTCAAAACATCCGTGGATTTTAGCACAATTGGAAATCTCTTGCCAGGAAAGATCTAGGAGGAGACTGAGAACACTTAACTCTGGTTGGGATTGTAAAACTTCAAGAAACAAACACACAAAATTCATCCCTTACCTTTGAGTACTTGGTATTTCTTAGAAGTTACAGTCGTGGTGCTTAAAAGGAAAAAACATTCAAAATACTGTTAATGAACCAAAGTAGCATGTGTTGGTTGTGTTTTTTATTTTTCTCCTTAGACTATTTATTATCTACATGAATTATTGTTCATTCCTCTTCTTTCTGATGTGGGTTTCTCTGTGATGTTAATCACATAGGTGCAGCCTCTGGGAAAGACACAACTTTAACCTTTCTGGGTCACGGGTCTCCCAAGCCACTTAGTTCAAGATCAGCACAGTACACAGAGTGCACCACGTGTTCTCATTCGTTTCCAGGTCTTTCAGGAAAAGCTAATTAATTATTTAGACATTATCTATGTACATTTGCTTATTATTATGACAGCTCAGTTGTCTTTAGCCTCCACTAGTAGGTTTTTCCATAAGGTAACTTCGTCATCTGTGATGTAACTTGTACTGTTCGTAAGGCGTAGCGAATCTTTTTAATTAAGAACCCAATCTGTTTGTGTGGACATATTTCCCTTTTTGTGTATATCTCCTGAACTTTACTCCTCCCGTAGTGATGTACAAGCCTGTACTGTGATCATTCTTTCAGATACAAAAAGTAATACAAATTAATAAAAGATTATTTTAATACCAATGACTCTTCTGATGGTCGTAGGAATAAACAGGACCCAAATAAAACATGAGAATTTGGATCAAGGAAAAAATAGTTTGATATCCTCAGAGACAGGGTATAAATGTATGAAGGTATAAATGTAACTAGTCCTACATTTATACAGTCCTAAAATTACATTCAGCCCTTTGAAGGCAACCGCAAGGCTGATGTGGGCCCCAGTAAAAATGAGTTTGACACCTCTGCCCTAAGATGTCCCATAGAATTAGGCAATAAAATATAGAACTTTGAAACTATTGATTGCATCAGTGTTGCAGATTTTTAATTGCTCAGTGTGTTTCTTGTGACCTGGTGGCTCAAATGGCACATCAATGTAGTGAGAAACAATAGTTCATTACACACAAGCAGCATTAGATACGGTGCTTCATAAAAAAAGACAGCACATAGTAAGAGACTGAGTAATTGTCTTGACAAAATAAATGAAAAAAGCCTGAAAAGAGCAAGATAAGCAACATGGTGCATTAATGGAAACTGGTTTGAGAAGCTGACATAATGTCCCAAATCCTATTCAGTTCTAGGAAACTTACCTTTTGAAAACTGTCACAGAAAGTTATTTTAATGCCTGTTGTTTGTAGCTCATGATGAACTCTTTGTGGGCTTTCCCCAATGTCACAAGTCACAAATACCACAGATGTGTGGGCACAGCCGTACGTGGCACAACAGTGACGATCCTGAAGGTGGCACTGACGATTCTGCTCTTGCTGGTCATGGTCCTCGTGAGATGCTGGAGTTCCCAGGGACACGTGTAGGACCACAGCTGTGCTGAGCTGTGACACAGACTCAACAAACCATCTCTCTCAGGTGGCGTTTTCCTGTGCAGAGGAGTTGAACCATTCCAAAGGCCATTCAGCAAACATTTCCATGAGATGCGTGTCTGTGTGGTGAAAACACAGAACAAAACTTCAAGTAATGTGGTTAAGGCCATTGGAATGAAGGGAGTGGAGCATCTCCCGTGTGAGGAAAGGCTGAGGGAGCTGGGGCTCTTCAGCTTGGAGAAGAGGAGACTGAGGGGTGACCTCATTGATGTTTACAGATATATAAAGGGTGAGTGTCAGGAGGATGGAGCCAGGCTCTTCTCGGTGACATCCAATGATAGGACAAGGGGTAATGGGTTCAAACTGGAACACAAGAAGTTCCACTTAAATTTGAGAAGAAACTTCTTCTCAGTGAGGGTGGCAGAGCCTGGACCAGGCTGCCCAGGGGGGTTGTGGAGTCTCCTTCTCTGCAGACATTCAAACCCGCCTGGACACCTTCCTGTGTAACCTCATCTGGGTGTTCCTGCTCCATGGGGGGATTGGACTGGATGAGCTTTCGAGGTCCCTTCCAATCCCTGACATTCTGTGATTCTGTGATTCCAATAATACCATCCTGTCACAACACACAGTGCTGCCTTAGTCTGTAAGTCTGAGTGTTTGGCAATAAATCTTAATACATAAATAAATATTCTTTTAACTAATATAAATAAGTACATATTAATAATATAAACTCCAGTAGCCGTAAAGTTGTTGATGCTGATGATCACCTGTTTTGTAGCAAAATTCTTTGTTATGTGACTACAAGTAGTATGATCAGGCAGTCCTTTTGCTAGGATAACAGCCCGCTTCTGCCTTTACATTATACAGCAATACAAAAGGAGCTTGTAAAATACATTTCGATTTTTTTTTGTATCATTGAAAGTTTTTGTATAAACGGATGTCCATTGGGATTTGAATATACCTTACGAGTCTTGTGGAGCGATAAGGTTTTCTTGCAGTTTACTTTTCAGCTATTGAGTTTCAAATCTTGAGAACAGGGAGGTTAAAATGTTGCAGAAGTCTCTATTTTGGTTTAGTAAAGGAAAAAAAGGCGTACCTCCAAACAACTGCCTATTAAATGTTGGTTCGAAAAATATATTTGTATTAAGAGGAGTATAAAAATATTAGTCTGTTGCTAGGTATGTGGAGGCAGGCAACATGTGAACTGTGCTTCTGTGGCCAGCGGGGGATGTGTTTTACCCAGGAAACCTTGCCAGTTTTCCTTACTGTTCTAAAATCATCGACCATTCACTGTTATGGATTGCTTAGCCTGTGTACTGTTCCATATGTTGTAACTGTGGAATTGATTTTCACTGCCCGTCTCTTCGCTACTGTTTTTCTCCGCTCTGATTTTCCTGGGTTTTTAGAGCACAAAGGGCTCTTCATTGAGATTATTATTATTTTTACATAGTTAACAGGATGTTTCTCTTCTTTTATTTACAAATTGCCGAATATAATACTTTTAAAACTAAATTAAAACAAATTTAAAAAATCCAGAGACTTTTTATTATAGTCCATTAAACCCTTCAATAGCTGTCTGTAAGTAGATTTTTATTATGTTCACACAAATGTGTTCAGGTTTTTTGACGTGCAGAGGTTTCCTGTCATTTAACAGTACCTGAAGCGCTTGATGTGCGGATGCCGAGGGCTGTTGTGATGTAGCGTGATCAGATTGTAGCCATAGGTGGACGCGATGGGTCGGTGACAGGCGAGGTGCAGGTGACAGTACCGGTAACGCGGTGTTTCGTGAGGGTACAAAGCACCGTTTGCTTTGGAAGAAAAAGAAATTCAAGACTGATAACTTGTAATCACCCCAAGGAGATTTGACAGAGCGAGAGAGTTGGTTCCAACATCATGAATTTATGAATTTACATAATCCCAGGGCAGGGTTGTGCTCAAGGTCTCTGACAGCAACTGGACATTTTCATGTAATGAACGTTGGGTTTGCTTTTTGCATCCTTCAGTAGACTTGCTAGTTTTTCAGCTTTGTAAACCTTGTGGTTAGTTTGAAAGAAAAGCCTCTACATGAACACCCTGTTTCACCAAAAATAAGCCCTAGCCCAAAAATAAGCCCTAGCATGATTTTTCAGGATTTTTGGGGATGCTGGAAATAAAAATCCTACTCCAAAATTAAGCCGTAGTTACAGTTCATTAAAAAAGTCAATTTAAATAGTGTCCAGGCAGCTATACGTGTAAAAAAGTAAAATTAATTGGCAATAGAGAGTATTTGAATAAATGTTGATTTTTGTTCATGAATATCAGTAAATACAGATTGTTAAACTTAGAAAAAGGAAACAAAGTCACAAGAAATTAATGATGGAATTCAGAGTTTGGAGAATTCCGATGATGTTCCAGAATGTGATGACATTGCTATATTGGAATAAATGTTGATTTTTTTTTTGTTTAGAATAAATGTAGATTATTGTTCATGGAAAAAGAAGACATCCCCGAAAAATAAGCCCTAACGTATCTTTGGGAGCAAAAATTAATATAAGACCTTGTCTTATTTTCGGGGAAACGGAGCACTTAGTGATGTTGCTGTTTGTGGTACATGTTTCAAACAAGTGTCATGTTCTTTCACCACCTGCTTTATAAGTACAAATATAATTGTTTGGGAACTTGAAAATTATCTCTGATCCAACTATAGGTTTTTTCTTTTTTCCTGGCTACTTGATGTGCAACTTGACAAAAATAAGATGCTAAGTTTGTTATAAGGGAACCAAAGAGAGGGTAGAGGATAATCCAGTGCAAATTATCTTGCAGCACAGAGATCACTAATTGACTGCCAGTCCAAATTGGTATCACTGCATTAATATACCGTCTCGTAGAGATGCCCCCCGCTACTGCTTTAGCATGGTGCCAGTTCCAAAATAATCAATCCTGCTTCTGAGCAGATTTGGAGGAACAATGTCAAATGTGAAGTGCTTGTGGCTTCAGAGCTAGAGCGGAGATGAAAGCTCCAGCCTGAGCATTTCTCTCCTTTCTTCTACCTGGGGTAGTAGGTGCATGTATAAGACCTCTTGCACATCACTTCTAATTGGATTTTCTGCACCACGTTGCTCAGCAGAATGTCATAAGGCTGAAGATGTACCCAGAATAGCAAGTTCACTCAGGATATCCACTGGTTCTGCTTAGGCCACTGGATGGTTAATTATTCTCCATATTAACCTGTGAAATTACCACCACCAAACAGGTTATTGAATCTACTACAAACTTGCAGTTTTTCGATCCCTCCAACTGGCTTTAATACGTGTGTCTGTTGCTTTGCATACAGAATGCACCATCACAAAGAGTATCTCTTGTTCATTGCAATTTTAAAGAGACAATCAGATGTCATAACTATTCCATACAGGTCTGAGCCTACTGCCCTTAATTATACAGAAAATAATACTTTGTTTCGTGACCAGGCCCAGACTGACTTAAAACTTGAGAAGTAAATTACTACTCGGCAGTAGTTTGCTACAGTCCAGTTTTGTAGAAGTAAATTAAGAATGTTGTCATGCTGGTTCGTTATGTTGTTTTGATGGCATGTTTAGTGTAATCTTTCCAAGTGCCTTTTGGATGACAGCTGGATCAGCGCTCCAACTCTCCTGTTGAGGGGCTGTCTGTGCCCACATAATTCTGTAGTAGCTAAAGTTAAATTTTTAAGGGCTTCCTTGGTAGTAGGAGCCTCTCTGCACCTCACACTGTTGGAATGAGCTCCGAGATTTCAGCCAGGTGAGGAGGAGAAAACCTTCCCCTGGGTTACTAACCCACTTTTCGTTCTTTTCGCACTGCTCCTCCTTTTCCTCGCCCAGTGTCAAATCCCCGAAGGAGAGATGGGCAGATGGGGCAGGTTGCAGATGTTCCTTCAGGTCTGGATTTATTCCACGGCGAGCAGATGGACGGTGGCTGACATCCACTAATGGTTCTCGATGGGTTTCTTCTGCTGTTCACCTCAATCTTCTTCTTCTCTCCAGCCAGGACACAGACCTTCCTGGAAATGGTCTGTTAACTCCTCCTGACTAGATGGAAAATGATACCGCTCATTTTACGATAACCAGAAAATGCAGAGGATTTAATTCTACCCTGCTTCTTGTGTTTTTAGCACTTATATGAAGAGGGTGAGATTAAGAAGAAAATCCCTTAGTCACTTAATACAGATAACATCAGAGGAGAGAGGGTTTTTGTGTTCACTGGTTTGAAGGGAATTTATTCTTCCATTCATTCAGCACACTGCGAGCTTTTTCACTTTTGTACAGCTGGTATTTCCAGCGTGGAGCCAGCATGGCCAGTTCCATTTTGAGAAAGGAGCAATGCACTTTTGGCATTTCAAAAATGACTTTGAATGTTTGACACAGCTGAACTTCTTGTTCATTAAGTGGAACTTTAATCTACGACTTTGATCCTTCAGCAAACCTTTTTTACAGTAGGTGAACATCTCTTTTATTTCGTGCTTGTGATGACCACCATTTCTTGAAGTGTTTCCCTTTTATCAATTATTCTTTTTTTCCGTTTTCCCCTCAGAACCTGCTAAAAATGTTTCTCCAAAATGGCTTTCTCTTCCACATCAACCAGAAAGAATTAACTTCCTACAAGCAGGAAGTTTCACACAGAGGAAGTTATACCTATAAAAATAAGCTGTAATTAAAATATACGATTTCAAAATTAAAGTGGACTGATCTCTGTCTGTGTGTTTTATACACAAATGCTTTGCAGGATCTGAGTGAAATAATTAAGGAAAGATTTAAATCCAAACAAAGTTTTCTTTCTAGATTTTAAATAAATTCGAACTGACTTATTTTGATTACGCGTTTTAAAGATCTGTTTTTAGGATAAAGTTTAACTGTTGGACCTGCTTTATCCGACCATTCTTTTCTTCTGACACAAATCCCTTTTAGGATCTCCTAATAGCATCTGCAAGATTTACTGTTGAGAAAAGTTAAGATATTCCATTGAAATATAATCTTACTTTTTGATTACAAAATGTATAAAGGTTTTTAAATGATGGCCTTAAAAACTGTTACAACGAGTGACGTATGTTTGATAATGAAACAAAAACATGTGTGAAAGAAACAGCACGCAGAGCTATGACAAACTACAGAAAATCTGTAAGTCACAATCTCAGTATCTGGCCATAGGATTATTGTCAAACCTCATTATTCACTTCAGAGAGCATTCAGTGTGTATCTTGGCTTGTTGCTTATACGATACAACAGTAAAACTTCCTCTTTCAGTATCTTCAAAGTCACATCTGCTAAAGATCTCGTACCCTAATGTATGTAATTTGTGAAAGCCCAAGGTCATGCCCTTATGATTTAGACATTCTGGGGGGAATAAAACTTGTACTTAAATTATACATATGGCTGTTAACAGATAAATTTAAAACAATGTATTTACTCTTCAGCACATGTGCTGCTCCTCCAGCTGACTCTTCAGAAGCCAAGAAGCAGTTTGGGGGCTTTGAAAAATGCCATAATTCTTAGTGCAAAACGTAGAAGATGCTCAGCTGTGTAACATTACTTTTAAAAAGAAAACAGTTGAAGCGACGCCAGTGCCAAAGTGTGTTAAGAGGGTGTGGATTTTTATGTTTTGTGGAAGTTTTAGTTATATTTTAGCTATACAGGCTGTAGTCTAAAAGACGTGAGGGTGACTATGTTTTGTGACCCAGAGGTGAGCTGGAGAACATAGGAAGTAGAAGGGATGGGGCAGTGGATGGCTGGCCTGGACTCAGCTGGTCTGCGCCTGGATTTTCTCATGTCCAGTCCACAACTGGGCCACCAAACGCAACCAAAAGGAGGACTGAACTCTGGGTGAAAGGCGAGCTCGATTTTCTTAAACAGAAGGGGAGGAGGAAGAGCAGGCACTGAACTTTTCTCTTTAGTGACCAGTGACAGAACCCGAGGGAACGGCAGGAGGATGTGCCACAGGAGGTTCAGGTTGGACATGAGGAAAAGGTTCTTCACCCAGAGGTGCTGGACACTGAACAGGCTCCCCAGGGAGGTGTCACGGCCCCAAGCCTGACAGTGTTCAAAAAGAGACTGGACAACACCCTCAGACACATGGTGTGAACTGTGGGGTTGTCACATGCAGGGACAGGAGTTGGACTCGATGATCCTTGTGGGTCCCTTCCAACTCAGGACATTCTGTGATTTTTATTGTGTTTGTAAGGAAAACTTCACTCACTCTTGGGTTATTTCATTTTCTTTTCCATCTGGAGAGTCTCCATGGTTTGTTCTCTAGAGCAGGTGCCTTGTGGCAGCTGTCAAAGCACAAGGTGGAGAGACCTTTGGCAGGGGGAGACGGGGTCAGACAACCTCTCCTTCAGCAGGGGCAAAGCTGTTGAAAGGAACACAGTTGGCCCAGATACAACCAGCTTTTCCCAGGAAACATGAATTTGTGATGTGTGCATGTGTGTGTGAGCATCTGCACCCAGGAGGGAAATAAGTCCGGCATTACCTATGGCATGCGTATTTGTTAAGTCTGCGTACAATCAGAAAGGAAAAAGAGCAAGCATATGAATCCCTTCATGAAGTAGCGTAGAGAATACCAAACTGCAGTATTAATAACCTCCTGTTATTGAATGCTCCATCTGTTCGTCATGCCAACTTATCCTCACTCAGAGCACTCCCCTTGTCATAATATTTTGTACCACACTCCCCTCCCTCCTCAAAGCAGCAGTTCCAGTTCAGAACTAAACACTTGCCCAGTCATGTAGCCCCACTGAGGAAATGGTCACATTGCCTTTATCTGTTGATGTGTATAAAACAAAAAAAAAGTAACTGAACTGTAATTTCTGCATTTTCATTTTCCACTATTAAGTTTTGCTGGAGATACTTCCATATCCATATTGGTATTCACAGAAATAGCACTTGTGGTTTAAGCGTGTTCTACCCCTAGCGCTTGTTCCTGCTGATACTTTGCCTCGTGGCAGCTTAAGTAGTGTGGGGGGGGAATGGAAAAAAAAAAAAATGACTATTTTTCTTCTAACAGCTTTGATATGTATATATTTTTATATTTGCTAACATCTATAAATGGCAATAAAGTGGTTAACCACTTTAAAGTGATTAAAACCAAATTTGTTTATTTATACAAACCCCACATGGGGCGCTTGGCGAGATGCTGCCCTCGTTGATGCACAGCGAGAATCCAGAGAAACCAAGTTGTTTGAGCGATGCCTGAGACATCCAGACTGAGCCACAAAAGGATTTCCCATGAATACAGGAGGAAAATGAAGTCAGAGGCTGCATAAACTTGTCCTGGGAGTTACCTCCCGAATGTGCTGAATAATCCTACAAACAGGACCTGGAGAATGATGGGGAAAATCAAGTTATTGGGAAGCTGGAGGTGAGTTGGAAAAGGCTGCCTGTGAGCTAAAGTCCTTTACTTGGGCTCTGAAGGGATTCCTGAAATCCATGCGATTTGGAGGCTGAAACCACCATTTATAACCTTTGGGTTCAAATATTCCCAAAACAAACAAAACACCTCAAAAAACACAGGAAAATCTGCAGGTAGAAGCACAGAAGAGATGATCTGCGCCTAGTATTAGCCATGTCATTTATCAAGTGAATTACTAATGAATGCTGCCCAGAAGCCCCTGTAACTATTTGTATTAGCTACCTCTAATATACCGATCACCACAGGTAGCGTAGGTATTGCAAACCGATCCTGCAGAATCCAAAAAAACCCTCTAAAAATCTTATTCTCTACCCCTTCCCTTTCCACACTCTAGTTTTTAAAAATCACCTGAATTAACTCTGGGATTGCCCCGCAAAACAATTAAAAATGTGCAAGAGGAGGTGCTGAAACGTGGCGTGGGGAGCTTGGAGCTTCCAAGGTGTGGACAGACGGACGCCAAGCCGCGGACAGATGGACGTCAGCCTCACTCCCCTCAGCGAGGACACCCCAAAATCCTCTGGCGGACCCCGCAGCTCGGCCACCCGCTTGTCCTCGCCTCAAAGTCACAGAATCACAGAATGTCAGGGGTTGGAAGGGACCTCGAAAGCTCATCCAGTCCAATCCCCCCGCCGGAGCAGGAACACCCAGATGAGGTTACAAGTCAGCAGGAGCTTTGCCATTTCCCTCCACCTGAAGAGAACCAGGCCCGATTCACCGCCGAGCTCAGGAAATTGCACCAGTATCTTACTATTACCAGAGGTTGACCTGTCCTTCCCCCCCACAGTCGTTATCTGAGGGGGCCCTGGCACCTCTGAGGTGCTGCTCTGGCAGCGCGGGTTTGGGGCTGTTTGCAGCTGACAGAAACCGCGCTTTTATTTGTGGAAAAAAAAAAAAAAAAGCAAGAAACGGGGTTTTCGCTCGGCGGGTTCCTCTGTGGGGAGGGGACGGAACGAGCGAACGCCCCGTGTGCTTCCCGCCGCGGCTCCGCTTCCCCGAAGGAGGACGAGGCGGGGCGGCTGTAGGAGAGGCGGAAAAGTTTGTCAGAGGGATGGAGCCCGATCTCCCGGGGCAGAGGCGCAGGAAAACTCGCGGCCATGGCGGCGCCGCCCTCACCCGCTCCGCACCCGGGCGGGGCCGCCATCAGCTGACCCAGCCGGCCGCGGGGGGCGCCGCCATGACTTTGGTTGTCGTCCGCCGCCGCTGCTTCGGCGTGGAGGCCAATGGCGGGCTGTGGGGGGACCCCCGTGACCGCTGACCCCGGCGCTTCAGCACAGCCGCTGCTTCCCGGCCTTTCTTGTCACCAAAAAGGCGTCTGTTGGTTCCAGCAGCCTTAAGCACGATACAAATTAGTGATTAATTTGGTGCCGCCAACAGTATGGCAGAATTGGCCCTTTTTGTCGCCCATGGGGCTTCCCAAGGGAGTGGGTCCCAGCGTTGCGTCCCGGGGACCCCCCGTGCGGGGACGGGGACGTGAGCTGCGGATGGGGACACCCCAGGGGGGCTGTGCTGGCACAGCGGCATCTGACATTAATAAATTGGTGCTTTTTCATTGAGAGACTGGGGGTGAGGAGGGTCCAGCTATGGCTGCCCAGTGCTTTGGGCTTGATTAGAGTTGGCAAGAACATCCCCGATGCAGAAGAATACTGGTGTTCAGCTGATTTGCTGCTTTATTTTTCTTTAAACCCATCCCTGTTGGCCACTCAGTGACACAGGAGGCACTACAGCTCCATTACAGTCACTAGAAGCAAAACTAGAGTGTTCATTCTTTCTTTTTTCCTTTCTTTTTTCCTTTCTTCCTTTATTTCTCTCTTTCTCTCTTTTTCCTTCTCTGTTTCTTTTTCTCTTTCTCTCCTTTCTCTTTCTTTCTTTCTCTCTCTCTCCCTTTTCTTTCTTTCTCTCTCTCCCTTTTCTTTCTTTCTCTCTCTCCCTTTTCTTTCTTTCTCTCTCTCCCTTTTCTTTCTTTCTCTCTCTCCCTTTTCTTTCTTTCTCTCTCTCCCTTTTCTTCCTTTTCTTTCTTTCTTCCTTTCTTTCTCTCTCCCTTTTCTTCCTTTCTTTCTCTCTCCCTTTTCTTCCTTTTCTTTCTTTCTTTCTCTCTCCCTTTTCTTCCTTTTCTTTCTTTCTTTCTCTCTCCCTTTTCTTCCTTTTCTTTCTTTCTTTCTCTCTCCCTTTTCTTCCTTTTCTTTCTTTCTTTCTCTCTCCCTTTTCTTCCTTTTCTTTCTTTCTTTCTCTCTCCCTTTTCTTCCTTTTCTTTCTTTCTTTCTTTCTCTCTCCCTTTTCTTCCTTTTCTTTCTTTCTTTCTTTCTTTCTTTCTTTCTTTCTCTCTCCCTTTTCTTTCTTTCTTTCTTTCTCTCTCCCTTTTCTTCCTTTCTTTCTTTCTCTCTCCCTTTTCTTCCTTTTCTTTCTTTCTCTCTCCCTTTTCTTCCTTTTCTTTCTTTCTTTCTCTCTCCCTTTTCTTCCTTTTCTTTCTTTCTTTCTCTCTCCCTTTTCTTTCTTTCTTTCTCTCTCCCTTTTCTTCCTTTCTTTCTCTCTCCCTTTTCTTCCTTTTCTTTCTTTCTCTCTCCCTTTTCTTTCTTTCTTTCTCTCTCCCTTTTCTTCCTTTCTTTCTCTCTCCCTTTTCTTCCTTTTCTTTCTTTCTCTCTCCCTTTTCTTCCTTTTCTTTCTTTCTCTCTCCCTTTTCTTCCTTTCCTTTCTTTCTCTCTCCCTTTTCTTCCTTTCTTTCTCTCTCCCTTTTCTTCCTTTTCTTTCTTTCTCTCTCCCTTTTCTTTCTTTCTTTCTCTCTCCCTTTTCTTCCTTTCTTTCTCTCTCCCTTTTCTTCCTTTTCTTTCTTTCTCTCTCCCTTTTCTTCCTTTTCTTTCTTTCTCTCTCCCTTTTCTTCCTTTTCTTTCTTTCTCTCTCCCTTTTCTTCCTTTTCTTTCTTTCTCTCTCCCTTTTCTTCCTTTTCTTTCTTTCTCTCTCCCTTTTCTTCCTTTTCTTTCTTTCTCTCTCCCTTTTCTTCCTTTTCTTTCTTTCTCTCTCCCTTTTCTTCCTTTTCTTTCTTTCTCTCTCCCTTTTCTTCCTTTTCTTTCTTTCTCTCTCCCTTTTCTTCCTTTTCTTTCTTTCTCTCTCCCTTTTCTTCCTTTTCTTTCTTTCTTTCTCCCCTTTCTTCCTTTTCTTTCTTTCTCTCTCCCCTTTCTTCCTTTTCTTTCTTTCTCTCTCCTTTTTCTTCCTTTTCTTTCTTTCTCTCACCCTTTTCTTCCTTTCTCTCTCTCCCTTTTCTTCCTTTTCTTTCTTTCTCTCTCTCCCTTTTCTTCCTTTTTTCTTTCTTTCTCTCTCTCTCCCTTTTGTTCCTTTTTTCTTTCTTTCTCTCTCTCTCCCTTTTCTTCTTTTTCTTTCTTTCTTTCTCTTTCTCTCTCTCCCTTTTCTTTCTTTCTTTTTCATCCCTGTTCATCTATGAGAGGGGAAAGCCTGAGCTGAATCACACAGAATAATGGAACACCAGAAGCGCTGATGCTTTTGGGAGGGTGTCGCAGGGAGGGTGTCGCACACATGTGCCCTTAACTTCGTTGAAGTTTTAAACGAAACAAACGCGGCTACACCAAGCCCTTAAAATCAGCTTCAGCTTTCGGTGCTCGTGGGCCCGCTTCCGCCCGCCCCGCTCTCTTTCTCCCTTTCCCTGCCTTTCCTAGAACCAGCAGATCGAGCCGGGGCGCGGCGGAGAAAGAGGCGGTGGCGGCCGCTGCCCCCTCCTTTACGCGCTCCCCGCCCAGCGGCGGCGCGCGTGCGCGCGGCGGGCGGGGGGGGGGGGGGGGGGGGGAGGGGGGCGCGGGGCGGGCATGCGCGCGCGCGGGCGCGCGCCCAGGCGCCTCAGTTCAGGGGCGCCCACGGAGCGGCCGCCATATGCCGCGGCGGCTGGAGCGCGGCCCGCCAGCCTCGCCGTCGCGGAGCGGCCGAGCCCCTTCTCCCGGCCTCCTCCTCCTCCTCCCCGCGGCGGGCCCGGCCGGAGCGTTTCAATGGGAAGTTCTCACTTACTAAACAAGGGCTTGCCTCTAGGTAACCGCCTCGCGTCGCGCCGCGCCGGCCTGGTCGCGGCGGTGGGGACCGGGGGGGGCGGTGAGGGGAGGGAAGAGGCGGGTGGGGGGTGTGTGTGTGGTGGGGGGGCGCGATCGGCCCCCGCCGCGCTTTGTGTGCCCGGCAGCGGCCCCTCCGCGCAGCCCCCGCGGCGTAACTTTGCCCGGGAGCTGCTGGGGGAGTCGAATAAATAAATAGAAATAAATAAAGAGGAATAAAAATTAAAGGCGCAGTCGGAGGATTAGAATTCGGCTGAGGGTACGATCATTTTTAAATTAAAAAAAAAAAAAAAAAAAAGTGAAACGGCGCTAAAACTGAATCCAGAATGTTAATTTGGGGTGGGTTTTGGTTTTTTCGGGTTTTTTTGCTCTTTCTCCCCCGGTCCCGTTCGCTCTTGGGGTGAGCGCTGCCCTGGCTTTGAACTGCGGGGAAACGCTGGTGAAGTGCCATGGAGGGAAAAAAAAAAACAAACAACAACCAAAAAAAGCTGTGCTAATATTTCAATAAACAGGAAGTTTAAAAGCAGCGTTTTATTGCTGTAAAAAAGTGCTTAAGGGCCTGGTTGGTGAAATGATTTTGCTAAATGTGTGGACGGGTTATATGTCTGAGAGGTAAGGCTCTTCTCTGTAAATTTCTCTTTTCCTTTTTTTCTTTATTTTATCTTAAATATTGTGCTGGCAAACGCGTTTATGGATTGCTGCTGGTTTTTAAGGTAGCATGAATAATACGCGTGGGGTGATGTTACAGATATGCCTCCAGAACTGCTTGGCATAAATTATCATGTTAATCTGAAGGTAATTTTTTTTTTTAATTTCCTTTCTTCCACCAGACATAAGGAGACAGAATGTCGATTGTGTTTATAAACATTATCATTTTGTAAGCAAATGATACCGAAATAAGGCTACAAAGCAGAGAATGAGCCTGTTTACCATGTAGTTATGAGTCAGTCTGCTCTGCTGCTTTGTCTTCCTCTAAAAAATTAAATTTGAAAGTCAGGATTTCAGTTGTACCGATCTGGACAGAATAGTGGTAGAAAACACTGTTACCAGCAGTGATCTTAAAAATTTCACCTGTTGTAACTTAAATGAAACAATTTAACATCACCTTATATTTTAATAACTGTTGTGCTTATCAGGAAGAATGTTTGCTTTTAGGCCATGATGGAGCAGCTAAAGATAATTATCCTTTTAGCCTCATTGGAAATAATGAGGCCTAATAAACTAAAGTGAATGTGTACTTTTTTTCCTAGTGCGTTAAAATTATCACATTGGTGATGTACATACGCGTTTCAAGTGCATCACACTGATTCCTTCTCCTGGGTCTTAGAAGATGTAAATATTCTTATTTATTAGCATTCGAGCCCCTTGGCAAGTAGCCTGGTGCCCTTATTAAAATATTTTAAATCTCATTATTGAACCCCACTAGGAGGGGAACAAGAAGATACTAAGAAAAATAAAATCTATATTTCATTCATTTTAGCTGAAATCCCATTTTAAGAGTCTATATCCTTTATAAATAAAAAGGGTTCAAAAGCTCACAGTAGTAGGAAGATAATTGTCCAGTGCATCTCTTTGTTCTGTGTTCTTATCTGTTTTATCTATTTTTAGCTGTGCGTTGGTGAAGCAGGCATGTAAAATTAGCAGCCCAAACAGCTAACTTTAGTACGATATTTTATAACGTTGCTCTTTATTGACCTCCAAAGGCAGCGAGGTTTCAGTAGTGGAATTCCTTAATGTTTGACAAATAATATCCCCTTTGGTTTATTATTATGTCAGCCTTCCCGAGAGTAAGGTAGTAACAGCATATTTTGTCCATTTCGATTTTACTGGTGTATTTCAAACCAAAATGAAATAAAGAACCCGCTGTCCCCAACCTGCCAAATTTTTTTGTTCTGAACAAGAAATAGGTGGTTTTGGGGTGGTTGCAATTCATAAACAGAAAAGAGAAATCAAGAGATTTAAACTATTCTCTCATTTTTGTTATTGTTCATGTAAAATAGCACTTGGGATATGAATGGAGTTTCTCTTTTTATTCTGTGGCATCGAGGGCATAAACTGGTGTAGGGTCAGTGGTGTGTTCTCTGTCTTTCTGTAAACCCCCCCATAACGTAGATCCAGTATTTCTCCATCAAGTTATGTGTTATTTTATTACTGAATTGGTAAAAAAAATAGTAATTATCCTGAGAACTGCTGTAGTCACACTCAGTAGAAGAGTTTAGTCAATGAAACTGCTATTTTGTATTGAAACTACTAAAGTCACCTTTGAATATTTCAGTTCGGTGTTGTCATGTAATAAGGAGTAGCTGGAGCATGCAGCTTTTGAGCATGCAGTATACGACCTGTAAAAAAGCTCATCATTGTAAATATTGTATATTCTGTGATGCTTTATCATAATGTGGAGTTCCTGATAGCGTGACAAAACAAATTGCAAGTGTCCTTAGGTTTGTCAGTTTGGTTAGCTCTTAACTCGTCCTTCTGTATCGTAAAGATAAACGGCATGTGCCCTTTGTTAAAAATGCGCAATGCTTCAGTTTACTAATCTCTCTGTTTCTAAGAGTTATTGTTTTATTTACAATGTAAACAGAGCGGTCGCAGTACTTAGCCAGGAGCGTGATCCGAGAGATTAGGATTGGGCTGGATACTGTGAAGTGTTATTATACAAATACAGCAGCACACTTGCCAACGTTTTGAAATGTAGGATCAATCCCTCCTTAGCAAAGAACATCTACTGCTGATCGGTGACTAAACTGGCTTGTCTCTTTTGGGGAGAAAGTTGACATTATCATGAAGTATCTGTTTACATGAATACCATAAGAATTAAAAACAAAAAAAAAAAAACAAACAAGCAAAAAAAAAAAAAAAACAACAAACAAACCCCAACTTATTTTACAAGAAAGTAGTTTAAACAGGGCTAAGTGTATGGCAAGGCACAGATTTAAATGGCTGTTAAGTAAAGATGCTGAGAAGCAATATGATCTCTAATTTGCTTATGTGAAATATAACACTGAAACCACGCAAACGTTTTGCACTACAATTGCTTGTTGCCATTTTGTCTTTTCTTACCCGTGATGAATTGCTAATAACTAGGTTTCCTGAAGCTTATCTGGAGAAGTTGGCTACTTTTGTGTTAGAGACCTGACTTTCAGAGTAATATTTAGGTTTTTGCCTCCCGACCCAGCGGGGAGCAATGATGAGGTGATACTCTCCAGCATGTGTCAAGCTTTCAAATCCCCGAGCAGTTGGCAGGAGAGCAGCAGAGCAGCCTCGTCTGAGGCTCCCTGACCTTCTGGCCCCATAATTATTTATTTAGTGAGAGAGTGGAGATGGAGTTACACGTTTAATGCGTGTCCTAAAACTTAAGGTGAGGATAAAAGTTGTAGTACATAGCCCTTTAGCCTTAGCTGCTCTGCAGCACGTGCTTTCTCTCTGCCAGACAGTGTAGCAGCCGATTTACTGTTTGGGAAGAGGGAAGTTCCAGCTGTGTTTTGGGGTCTCTTTCTCCCCTACAGCCTTGAGAGCAAAGATGATGATTCATCTTAATCTACGTTTTGATCAGGAAAAGATAGCAAATGTGCATTGCAGATAAATCTAAAATTAACATTTCCTGCTGAAATATAAGCCTTCGCTCCCTCACCAGCATTCCTCTGGGAAGACTGGAGAAACACAGCAGCATTTCCAGTTCTGGTGGGCGTTTTAGCATCTCTGAGCTGTGATTACGACACGATCTTTTGTGAGGCACAGGAATCCTCAGCCCATCTTCCCAAAAGATTAGTGTGCTCAGAAGTGTTTTGGGAATCTGATAGCATGAATGCATTGCCTGAAATTGATGTGCGACCTTATGTGGTTGTGTTGTGGGGAGGGGGAAGAGGAGTAAGTGTCTCAAAAATTGTTTATGGTGTGAAAAATGGTTCAGTGAGTTCCTGGATTAGGCTTTTTTAACTGCTTCTTGGGCTCCGTCCTTTGATGCTCAGCTTTGGTTTGGTGGTTGAAATGAGTGAAAACTTCAAATTGTTTTTAAACCCAATCAGAGACCTATCCAGTTCCTCAAGGAACACGAGGCAGTCCCTGGGTTGGTCTAGTTTGTGCTGCCTTGTAGGTGATATCGCAGCCCTGTCAGGGGCAGGGAGCGTTTGGGGCGCATGTTGGGGACAGGGAGCGTTCAGGGTGTGTTGAGCCTCTGTCACACCCCAGATGGGGGACAGGAGCTGGCGGAGGGATGGCCACCCAGACCGAGGGCTCTGCCTCTGTGGGTGCTGCAACAGGCAGCGCCTTTAAAAAGAAAAAAAGTAATAACAATTAAGAAAAGCTCACAAGGTAAATTTATATTCCAAATAAAAATAAATCACTCAAAAGAAACATCTCCTGGAAAATATCTCTATATTAGATGAACAGGTTATTTTTTTTTTGATGCGCAAAACGTAGCATGTTTTTATTTGCCATAGCATAACAAGAATTTAATTTTTGAGGGAGATGATTATAAATTAACTTGTCTCTTCTATGAAATATTTTTGTCATTTCATCACAAACATATCATGTTTCCTACATTATTATTCTGTTTACTAATTATCTAGTTTGTGTCTAATCCACGAAATTGGAAATTGACATTGTTTTGGGGTTGTGTTTTTTTTTTTTCCTTTTGAACTAAACATTGTTACTGCTATAGCTGTTTCATGTTGGTCTTTATTTTGGGTGACCATTGCTTAGCTCTGCGTTTTCATCTTTTATTATACCTGCCTTTTTCAAGGGGTTTTTGGAGGATCCTTTGTGCAGTGTAGGAAGCCAGAAGGGATTGTCTACAGAAGGCAGAAAAAAACTGCCCTTGGGGCTGGGGACAGTCGTTCAAAGTTGTTGAAAGCTGGGAGGTTTTTTAGTATAAAGCTTTTTATTTCTGTGACATACGAAAGCTTTGTAGCTCCAGTATTAAAACACGAGGTAATACGATTACATAATTTTGCTTTATGTTAGGTATTCGAAGGCTTATTTTAATAGTTGTATTTACAGGCCAGTGGACATCCCTTACCCGAGCCCAAATCACTTTCAACGAGTAGTGTCACCACCGTTACATAAGTCTGGAATGAAAGTCGCTCACGCTTTCTGACTCTCTGTGTGTGCCAGAACTTGCCACGTTACCCCTCCTCTCTTTGTCTTTTTTAGGGGAGCCCTGATGCCAACTTACCAAAAAAAAAAAAGTAACGGAAGCAGATAAATGTTTCTTACTTGAGTCACAATTCCAAATTCCTTTTTTCAGTCCAAACTTCTTATTGTTGGATGTGCACTAATGCTTTTCCTGAACAGCCCTTATATTTTTTGACAGATTCCATGTTCTGCTGTTGTATGTGGACACACCCTGTGATAAGGTCTGTCCCAGCGGGGTGTGCTAGGAGCTTTGCAATTAATTCTCACAATACCATGCGCAACCTGACAAGAGCATAACTATTTTGCTGCCTTTTAAAGCAAGCGTTGCTTTTGCCACATTCTGCGCTCGGTTGATGCATGACCTTCAGAAGCGAGCGGTGTCTGTAGCTGGGAAACCGCACTGGGCAGCCCAGTGTTCTGCATGTTTACCTGAATCTGTCTGGTCTTCTGCAAAAGCGATGTAGGCTGGATGGTCAGAGCAGGGTCTAAACACAAGTAGAAAGGGGTTTAGAAAAGCCTGGTTGTAAGGGCAGCAGAAGAGTGGTCCTGCTTTCTGTTTTGCTTATGTCAGAGCCATGTGGGGGATTGTCCCTCCCACCCTCCAAACAAGATCAATAGGAATTAATTAGCCTGTGGCTGCCTTCTGATGACAGCAGGAGTGGCAAATCCGACTCTGCCGGGCTCTCCCTGCTGCCGTATCCCTTTCCTATGGCAGGAACACGCGCCGTGTGCCGCAAAGCCTTGAACATGCCCAAGGTGCTGTCGTGCATCACGCTCAGCCAGTGCACTAGGAAGCCAGAACACAGAAGAAACCCAGGAGAGAAGCAGCAGCGTGGGTTATTTTCATCATCTTCTACTACGTGCATTTATTTTTTTTTCACTCTGCAGAATGTCATCGTAGCCCCTGGGTGAGTCAGAAGTTGAGAGAACGAGCCAGAAAGGAGCTGTAGTGAGCTGAGCACTGCCAGCCCCGTTGGGCTGATCTGCAGGAGGGTTTGCAGGCGGGAGCGCTGCCCGGGCAGCTGTTACTCACACGGACAGTCAGCGAGAGGTGCCACTGGGGGCTGGCACACAGTCGTATCTTTGCCATTGGTGCGCATCCCGGTATCTTTAATTCATAATTGCAGAATTGCTGTTGGCTTCTGTGGGATTTTTACCTGAACATGGATTCTCAGAATTAGGCTTCTATTTAAGCCAAACTGTCTAAAATTACCATTGCTTCTTTCATATTTTCAGCACGGCACTCTCAGCCCTATAAAGAAAATTTATAGCTTAGCAGAAACAGTGGCGTGGAGCACTTCATCAAAATTCCCAGATGAGTCAAGTTTCATTAGATGGTGGCAGCCAGTTTGTCTCTCGCTGAGTACAGAGCTTTAGTCTTTGCACAGTCACGCAGGACAAAAGTGTTTAGTAGAGATAACCACAAGCCAGTCTCCAAACTCTTAAACTGATATTTAAATGTTTTTTTTCTCTTTAATGTGTTCTACCAGATACGTTGAACTGTTTATTTTCAACCAGATAGATAATGAGCGTTTTTGCATTTGTGGTCTACCAACCATCTTAATGTGTCTAGTGCTCCACTGAATAGTATTAATGTGTATCACAACCTTTCTCATGCTTATTTTCCTGTTCATACAATTGGCATTCCTAAGAAGTGATCTTCAGTAACTCAGTGTTTTGTGTGTACTGTTCCCAATGTTAACGTACTATTTATTGACTTAGAAAGGTCATTAAGATACTGACCAAAGCCACTGTGGTGTTTTAGATTTTATTTTGTGTCCTCAACGAAATTCTCTCCAGCGTGTTACAAGTCAGCCTCTGCTAGTTGTGCTTCTTTCCTAGACTGCCTTGTGCCAAGATTACTGTCTTTCATTTCTCCTAACACTTTTTGGTGGGGAAAGTCTTGGTCATTTTGGTTTGTTTGCATTAGCTTTCAGCATCCTTTAAGATGAAAAAAATGCAATATCAGTTTTCAGTGTGTCTGTAAACCAGCTACTTGCACCCTCAATCAGGATTTGTAGTTGATACTGCAGTCAGTTTATTCCTTGGTTCTGTCAAATTTTCATTGTCTTTTCTGCTTCTGTGAGACTGTCAAAAGCCCATTTGACTTGTGTTGAATTTGCACATAGTTCTTAATGTGGAACCTTTTCTTGTTATCCTGAAACTAAAGTGGCTTCCTACGTCCATTCTGGATGAGATTCAAGGTCAGTAGTTTAGCCACCAAAGCACAACTTAATCCTTTGTGAACTGGGAATGCAGCACAACCAGACAGCAGATTTTTATTTTTATTTTTTACAAGCAAAAGCATCATCTAAGAAAATAACCTTTTATCTGTTTAAAGCTGGATGTATTTTGGCCACGTCAGTCTAGATAAAAAGCATGTCTTGCATTTTTTAAAAGCTTGTGGGAGGAGGCTCACAATAGAGGCTCCATTGTACTCTGGGTACTGAGAGTACAGGAAATCACAAATTAGCTATGACGAGAGTATTGCAGGGGAGTTTTAAGTTTACTTAATTCTCATAGTATTGTATGGTTTTCAAAGAGTTTCACAATACATTGCCTTTTGGGTTTGGTGGTGTATGTTGTTTGTGTTTGGCAGTTCAAGGCTTTCTTACCACATCTTTGTTCAGAAGGTTTCATGTTTTGAACCCTTGAATCCAGATGACTTTCCTTCTTACTGTAAATACAGAGGCACACAAATACACTTGGTATTTATCTCATGACCGCCCTGCAGCCATCTAAAATTTAAATCTAGCATTATGTATTCAGCAGTGAGAACTTTCTCCTTAGAGCAAGCAATAGAAAAGGATTTAAAATAGGAATTTGGAGAACAGTAAGCTGTGGGCACAACTCTTCATTTCCTAGCAGATTTTGATCCTGTGCGACATTAGTTATTCAGGTTCCAGCTGATGTAGAAGAAAATTGGAATAGGCTTAGAAATCTGTAGGATCCTGCCTGCATCCTGCATACTAAGCCAAAGTTATTCCACGATAGCCCTTCTGCTAAAAATTTGCCCGACGATTAGTTTGGCTCAGTACTTGTAGTTGAGGAACAAGTTCTGTCACTCTGCTGGAAGAACTAGGATTATGAGGACTCTCCAAAATAATGGATCTTATGTTCTTAGTCCAGTGGATAAAGAAAGTACAGTGTACTGCATTGAATTGCTAATTTAGAACCTGAAGTACTGTGAATATTACAGTTTCGCATTTATTTTCATAACTTTGTGAGCATCTTTCCTCTGGACTTGTTAAATTTTGTTAGTGATTTTTCTGAGCTTTGTGGCTTTGTTTTAAAAAAATAGAGCAAAAAACCAATCTGTTAACAAATACATAAGTAGTAAATATTTTCTTATACCCATAAAGAAATAAACCAAACCCCACAACAACCCAAGAAGTTGAAAATAAAGTCTAGGGTTTTTTTTTTTTTAACTGTCTTGGGGCTGCTATCTTATAGAAATGATAGATTTTTTTAAACTGTGGTTTACACAAGTCTGGCAACAATTGAAATGCCCTAAAGATGTATTGGCATGATTGCATTTTTTTGTGCAGGAAGAAAAAGAGCCTCAAAAATTATCTAATTCCCTCTCAGATTTTCAAAGAGAATTAGTGAAGGTTAGTTTTCATTTTAGAAGACTAATTCCAGAAAGAGCATTAGAAAGTGATTATTTTTATAAATAGTAAATAACGTAATCTGTTATATCTAAGATTTCTTTGATCACAGAAATGCATAGTGAAAGAAGCAGTCCATGAATAAACCATATGATACCTGGGAAATTGCTCACATTTAATTAACTCCAATTTTAAATCAAGTTAGTTAAGCTAGTGCAAGCATGTCTGAACTCTTGTTTAAGTGTAAATTAGGCTTATTTCACATTTGCATTAAGATATTTAGGAATCAGCAAAACCAAATCAAAATGTGGTACTTTGCAACACCTTTGTATTGCGTATTTGTGTTCTGGTTTCCAAGCGTACTTTAGCATAAATACAAGTTCTTTGTGTGGGATTCATACCTCTCTGCAAAAGGAACTGTGCTGAAGCACCTGTGCTGGGAAATTAACGCCCTATATGAGAACTAAATCGCCTTGAAGTCCTTCTCTTTTTTAATTTGGTTGTACAAGAAGTTTCACTTTACTTAAAATGTAAGTACTGAAGTTAGATGAGGTGCAGTGTGTCTGACTCAGAGGGCAAATTTGGTCTGATTATTGACAGGAGAATTGAGAGCAGGGAGCAGAGACAGCAATGCTGGCAAATGTACTACATGGTGGTGGAATGGCCCACGTGGTCTTGTTGGTCATCCCACACTCGCGAGTAGCATCAGGAGTGACCTGGGATAATTCACTTTATTTCTCTGTGCATTCAGTGCAGGTGGTGACGGTTGGGTTACCTGGGAAAGCTCTCTGGGATCTGCTGGAAATGGCACCAAATTAAAGTAGGGTTCTGTTGTTAATGGTGCTCTGAGTATGTGTTTGGTAGGTCTTGTTTAACAGGGGGAAATGGTTTGGGGAGGCAGGGTGTTTTCCGTTGTGAACTGAGTTAAGGTAAATGCACTTAGTAAAAAAAAACCAGCTTGTGGCTTGACCAAACACTACACTGGACTCTGTTCTGCTGTGATCGAATAGCTTTTTTCAAATTAAAAATGTACTTTACACCATTAAAGCTCTTCCTCTTTAAACAGCAAAAAAACCACTCCTGTGTATTTGAGTTGGGAAGTTGTATTTCACCATTTAGCTTAAGAAAACACACGTGCAAACAAAACAGCAAAATGCTGGTAAGTGATGGGGCTGCAGCTCCATGCGCTGTGCACTGAGATACGGAGATGTTATACACTGAGTGCTCGTGCTCCTGCTGAGATACGAAGGCTTGGAGCAGAGACATGATTGTAGAGCTATTTTTACTTAACAGTTGAACTTTGGAAGAGAAGTAGTAAGGGATAATTTCTTTCAGTTTGGGTTTGCACATTGTACAACTATTAAAAACTTCAAGACGACTGTTGAGTAAAGAGAGCTACTTGAAGTGCCAGATGGAAAAGAGCAAGAAAAATGCCTTCTGTTTAAAACAGAAGAATTTTGCTCGTTTGTTTTGGGGTCTTCTCCAGTCCGCAGAGTTGCCCTGCCCAGCTCTCTGCTGTGTTGCAGTTGCTGTCATGGGGTCCATTCAGATATTAGATACGTAGCAAGATGTGTTTCTCTCTCATTAATTGTCTGACAGAATGCAGGCTTCAGGCGGCATCCAGGTCTGCACCACGGCATCAGGCTGCGTTGCTGAAATTAGGACGGCACTTTTTTTAGTTCCTGCTTGCATTATCCAGTAAGTGCCTTTACGGACACTGCAAACATTTCTGCTATTCTAGAAATGCACTGGCTTTCTCGAAAGCTGTCATGGTTTTGTGAAATACGATATTAGCTGTTTGGTTTGGATGCAAGACCCCTTGATTCATTCTTTTGCAGAGTAGTCGAGCATATTATGTCCATTTTATATGGATTTAGTTCAAGGCCTGTGTTAGTTTCTACATAACTTGGTATAATTGGAAAATGTGAAAAATGCAGAGTATTCTTCAGTTGGCTAAAATTTTAAAAGGGCGTTTTTTCCTGCCCACATCTGGAAGCCAGCCAGGTGAAAGTTAACATTCCCACAATACCTTTTCTGTGGGATAATGGGCAAGTTCAGGGCAGCATTCTTTCTTTCATTTATATAAACAGCCTGTGCTGGCCAATGCTATGGGAGAAGTGTTGCCGAATGTGAAATTGTTGCTGTTTGCCCTTGCATTTGTTGCTCTGTTGACAGTGATTTTTTTTCTTTTAATTTCATTATTGTTCTCTTGTTTATATTTAAATAATATGGAGTCTTCTGCTCTGTTACCATTTAGGATCTTGCCTAAGGCAATGCTGTATGAAAAATTGATGTTCTCTACGGACGATTTCATACACAGTAGAGAAGCGATACAGCTCTTACAAAACCAACTTTCAGAAGCTTTCAGAAAGTAAAAAGGTGTTTATCAAAGAGATTCTACTGTTGTACAATAGATGAAAAGAAGTGGAGGTCTCAGAAGCTGAACTGACCTTTCATCTTACTCAGCTTTGCCACTTCTGCTCCTTCCACAACATTGCAGGAATAAATTGTCAGGGCAGCGCGGGGTTGGCTGTGTGGGTACTGGCTGCTTTGTGCCTGCATGGCAGCTTTCAGCTGCCACTGCTGTTTGCAGTAGGGGTAATTTTTGTAATATTAAGGATTGATATGAGTTATGAATTCTGACGGGGAAAAAGTCTATTTTAATATCTTTATACCTGCAGAGTTGGTGAACAGTTTACGTACTGCAAAGGTTATTGTGAAGTGCATAACTTTGCATATATAGTTTTATCAGTTAGGGATATTCAATGTGTCTTAAGTGTATGTGTAGATAGATACAGATACTGTTTGGGTTTTTTTGAGGATCCCAAACAGAGATATAGTGTGTACTGCCTCAAAGTACTACTTTACACATGAAGAACTCTGCAGAAATACCCTGTTTCCCTGAAAATAAGACCTAGCATGATTTTTCAGGATGTTAAAAATATAAGCCCCACTCCAAAAATAAGCTCTGGTTATAGTTCATAAAAAAGTCTTTAAATAGTGTCCAGGAAGCTATACCTGTAAAAAAGCAAGCATCTTTTGGAGCAAAAATTAGGTAACAACCTGGCTTATTTTGGGGGAAACAGAGTAGTGGCCTCTCCACTCAGATGAATTATAATTTTTTAGCTTTGACAAAAACTACAGTAATGCTGGGTCAATTAGCTGTGGCCAAACTTAGATAACGGTTGAGGAAAGGTAAGCAGAAACATAGAATTTCAGAAATGCTAAATATTTACAGCTTTCTCGGACTGTGCTATAAACACTGTTCTTATTTAAAAGTCATATTAGTGACTTAAGAGGTTTTCAGTGTAGGTCTTTTCTACCAGATTTTTTTGTCCTTTTACCTTTAAATGGCAGTGTCTTTCCTAGAAAACGTATGGCTTTAATTATCAATGCTTGTTTGAAAGAGCAGCAAGCAACAGTCACATCTAAACATTCAATTCTTAGTGAATTCTGAATTGTCAGAGGAAGACAGTCTTGTGAAACCTTCAATCTTTCATGCTCTGTGGAAAGGCTGGGACATAACCATATAATTATTTTGTTTCATCCACTGATGTCACTGAGGTCCCTACAGAGACTGAAACTGGTAAGTGAACCTAAAAAGCATTTTATGTGAACTCTGCATTTTTCCATGTCACACGATCTGTCTGTTCACAGAAACAGGAGGTCTGGAGGATTGGTACAAGGATGGATATTTCCAATTTTCTGTTCTCTATTCGTGCAAAATGCAGTAAAACAGTAAAATTCAAAGGCACTAAAATGCATTAGTGGTGGGATTTCCAACTTCCAGTTCTGTGCCCGTAATTTTTCATCCATTTTAAACCTCTAATGTCTTTTAATACATTTTCAAGAACTAAATAGGAAGAAAAGCAGTGTTGCTTACTTGATAAAGACATACTAAGAAACAGAAATTTATTGGCCTGTCTACAGTTTGTATTTGTTTGGAACACTTTTTATAGACCTTTGAGTTGGAAGTTATTTATTTCTCTAGGTTTTAAAGAACAAGTACTTGAACTGCTGGTTTTATTGCATGTAAATGTCAGTATCTTGGAACTGCCTGCATTTAGATCTGGAACATTCTTTTTTATTTAATATTCCTAAGCTTCCTTGCTTAAAATAAGTCTTTTACTCCCATATATAGATGGATACATGTATGGCCCATATATGCTAACTTAGTTGTTTGCTACAGAAAGCGGTAGCATGTTTTTATCAGTTGTGAAGCTGAAGTCGCTTATACTCATTCAAAATTTTGATTACGTTAGATCTGTATGTTCATATTGTTATTGGAGCTCCTTGTGTGCAGATACATATCTGTTCATTCTCAATGTGCTTGGGTTTGCAACCAGATCTCCTCAGATAAAGACAAAAATTAAAATCCTAATGAAAGATACTCAATAGGAACTTGCACTTTCGTGTCTACCAACTGTGAAACCTCCGTAAGAATTGCTACTATTGTATGAGTGTTCCCTCCTTCTTAATAGAGGTGTTCTGTATCCCGCTTTTCTTGTTGACTAGAGAATGACAGCTTTTACAAGTATTGTAATGATGAAGTGCCATTAGCTGTGTACCATTCGTGTCTTAAATTGCATCCTTTGTTGTGTTCTTCGCTATTCTTGTAAAATAGTTGGGTATGGTCAGGATCTCAATTTCCAGCACTTCTGCTTTCTTTTTATTTTCTTATTTTGTAGGTTATTCATTTTTTTTTTTTGTTGAATTATATGTATTTCTGTGATCAGTTGGCATGGAAACATGGATGCTTTATAGACCAGTTGCTTTTAGCATTAATTTGCAGGTACTTGTTTGCGAATGTGAAAATGGAAACCGTTTATGTTCTTCATCATTCCCCATCATTAATACTTGCATGCTTTCCAATGCAATGTAAATTATCTTTCCTTCTGTCTTAAGAGTGGAAAATGTACTTTTTTTTTTTTTAGAACAGGAAAAAAAAATACTCTGCATATTGAACTAGATGATCTTTTGAGGTCCCTTCCAATCCCTAACATTCTGTGATTCTGTGATGTGCACAGTAATAAAAAGACTGTACTATGTATAAAAGTTTGTATATGTATAACTCAACAGCACTAGTGAAACAAAGATTAACACCAAATCTTAGTTGAAGCCCAGAAGGCATGTTAACACTTTTCAACAATGTGAAGTCACACCACTCATTTTCTTTTTTATTAATGCATTTATTGATGTTACCCTTCCTTTTTTATTTGAAGAGTGCAATATTTCCTTATAGGGTTTTGCTGAATTCCGCTTGAAAAAGGTTGGAGGTTTGCCTTCATCAGTACTGATGAAATTAGGGAAATAATTTCCCTGATAATTTGTGACTTTAGTGGAGTTTGCAGCTTCTGAAATGCCTCAGTACTGGCAGAGGTGAACTCGTAGACTTGTGTGTAATGACCGCAGCCATGTTCATGGGGACACGATGCTGTGCTGCAATGACTGCTGCTTGGAGAAAAACACACAGCGCTACTGCAAGTCTTCACCATGAAGAACAGTTAGACTGTGAGCATTTGTCTGCATTTATAGAAATTTGAAATTGTACCTGAATACATACTATTTTAAGTATAGATAACTCAGTATCTAATTTAAGACTTGCTATAAGCAGGTGCAGACTGTCTGCTTTCAGTGTATTAATAGTTGCTTTCAAGTTCTTTAGGGTGAGATTTAATCTCGTTCCAATTCCCAATAGCTACAGACTGTTGTCTGAACAGCATTATGCAGACTGAATATGCAGAATAAAAATAAGATTTGAGTTAATTTACTTTGGCTCATAGTTCTCCATGCAAAAACCAAATTAAATTGATACTACTCATTTTACATATTTGATAAACAATCAGTTTGTCTGGCCTATTTGAGTCCATTGCGGCACTACTTTTTCTTCATTCCCTAAGTTAAGATTCACACAGTTCAATTTCAAAAGCATAAGTCTATGCAGGATTTGACAAATTTCAGTGCAAAACCAGCAGATCTGCAGATTAGGAATACATTCTTTGTGCCACTGGTCCTCTTTTATTAATTTCCTGGTGTTGCTCAGCAACTATATGGCTCATTCTCTCTGGACAATTGAAAAAAACCCAGAAAACAAACCCTATAGGTATAAACCCTATGGTTTCATATTTAGTATTGTCTTTAAATAACTTCAGTGGAAAAATAAATAGTTTGCTTCATACCAAACCCTTTTACTGAAACTGTTCAGACCTTTCTTGTAGTTATTTGCAAGTGGTTTTCTCTGAGGTTAAGAAAGAGAGTTGAATACAGAAGATGAGGGCTTTTTGTCTTGCTTTCAGCAGTTTGCAGATCAGATTTTTACCGACCATGACGCAGCTGTGAGATGATGTCGGGCTGTGCCTCTTCCTGTGGGACGGTATCTCATGATATGCGCTGAATAAAAACATTTCTCTCCTCTCCCCCTGTTTCCCCTCCATTCTCTCTGTTAACACAGAAGAGTGAAAAACAAACAGGTCCCACCCTTTTGCCATCTCTGTGTCCTTGTCAGAGTAACTGGAGACAAGACGCACTTCTGTGGCTGTTGTAAATGACTTTTCCTCCCCATCCTTCCCTGCACTCCTGGTCCGGGAAAGGCAGCAAGGAGAACCACACTGAGGGTGGGAGGTGGATCCAAGCCACTCTTAATTGACTTAATCCCCATATAGAATTGTAACTTTTCTGGTTTAGATTGATTTCTTCTTTCATGTTCTCTCTGGAACTAAATCTTCAGTAATCCACATAGCCTACATGTTTCTAATTCTTTAACCAGGTTGTTGTCCATGCTGCAGCACTCACAACTCATTTGTCCTGACCGATGCTAAATGTAAGTTCACGCAGCACTTGCCAGTTGCATTGTATTGTTTTGTGATATGGTGGCCCCCAAAATTCAGGACAAAGCGAATAATTTGAGTGAATCTCTCCCAGGTAGCATGGACAAGAGGAAATAAGTTGTGCTGGGGAGGTTTAGATTGGAGATTAGAAAAAATTCTTCACAGAAAGGGTTGTGAGGCATTGGAACAGGCTGCCCAGGGCAGTGGTGGAGTCACCATCCCTGGAGGGGTTTAGAAGGTGTTTAGACCAGGTTTTTAGGGACATGGTTTAGTGCTAGAGTTAGGTTAGGTTATGGTTGGACGCGATGATCCTGAGGGTCTCCCAGCCAAAATGATTCTATACTTGGTGTTGCATGGTCCTCACAGTGTTGGAAGAGGTTCTTTCTTGAATTCATTTATCTGCAGGTTGGTTGCAGAACTGATGGAAAGAAAAGGGTTCCCTGCTGTTGGGAAGCCCTCCCATAGTCTGCTGTGGGTGCTTGTCAAGTCTAGCCAGAGAATTATGCTACTGGTTGTGTTGTCCTTTAAATACTTCTGACACTGCTGCTGTTTAATTTTCCATACATGAGATAGTTACCATGTTTTAAGGAACAAATAGTCCAGCTTAAGTTGGGTATTCTTATCTAACCATTCTGGAAAGTACCTGTAGAAGAAATATGAAAAGAAATGTTAACAAAACATAGGTGTCAAAGTGTCACTAGAAGAAGTTTGTATTCTTAAAGGAAAATAAAAGACCAAAACTTTTATTAACTGTGCAGTTGTCTGTAACTCCGTTCACTTTGCAGGACATTTGGCTACTGTGAGATTGTTATAGGCATTGTATGAAGTCAGAGAACAACCAAGTCATCTGCAAGGTAGCAATGCAATAAAAGGTATCTTAATGATATTTTGTCAAGAAGTTGATGTGTTGCAACTTGCTGCAAGGTAGTTTTATAGTCATGAGCATTTAGAAGCATTTGGAAAGCAAATTTCTGATAAAAATCCTGATGGGAAGCCTGGATGCTCTTGGTATTCTTAACTTTGAGTAGCAGCTCAGAAAAGCCTCTGAGGGTCACATTTCACAGTATTGTGGTGGTGTAGACTTGATAAGAAATAATGCTAATTATTTTTCAAAAAATATGAGAACATACAGGTGGAGTTGCCTCTTGAAGCATGGAGCTCTTTGACCAGCTCCAGCTTATTCGCTATTACGTACCTTATTTTAATTCTGTTTACGGTGCAGACCTAATAAATGACCCTCACCTGGGCTACTTGAGGGTGTGGAATTTCTGCTACAGTGTTATTTTACAGATTTCATCTGCTATTCTCAGCACTTGTTTTTTGGGGTTTTGGGTTTTTTTGTCTTCCTTTTGTACCTGGATTGACTCTCCTGACTCAGGAGGGGTAGAAGGAATGAAAAGATTGCTCTGAAGAAAACACTGTAAGAGATACAATTTCCTCTGAAATGAGTTTTGCTATCGAAGTACCTAATAAGAAAAAGAGAGTGGTAGCAACCAAAGTGAGGGAGCAGAAATAATCACTCTCGTTTTTTGCAGCGATATGCCTGTGCTGGTTTGGTTTGCTTTACACCCATAAACCAGGGAAGATGAATCTGTTATGAAGCCCTGTTGCTCTGTTGTTATTTCTTGATCTCGAGAGCAAGGATCAGCTTGATGTTCTCCCATCTCATTCTGGAAAACAGTCATAATGCTGTCTCGGTTTCTGGAAGCGATCCGAGAGCTGCTGTCTCACACTGGGCAAGCACTGAGCTGTCATTCCCTCCCAGTTTTTCAAAAATTACAGCCAGCAGGAAGCAGTTGGACTTGCTTTCCAGTATCTTTCTCTTTGCCATGCCTGTTTTCTGAATAACAGAATGAATTCTAAGATCTTCATTGAGTTTACTTGCATGAAGTCAGTGATCCTTTGATTATCTTTGGTTGATAAAATTCCAAGTCACTTGAGTGTTTCTGGTGACTCTGTGCTTTTAGAAATATAATGCTTCTGCAGGCGTTTCAGCACACTGCTGTTTATCCTGCTACTGACATCCCTCCTGTTCCTAGTTTCAAAAAAATGTAGAAAAAACATAGACTGAGGTTTCTTATTTTGGAAATTCTTTATTGCCTCTAATACGCTGGTCTGGTTTCCATTTGAATTGTTTCTCAGTCGTCAATCTATATTTTGTTTTGAAAGGGAGTTGCCAGGGTCCATTTTTTTTCTAGCTGTCCATTTTTCACAAGCTGCGAGGCTGCAAAGTCTGATGCTGTCACTGCGAGAGGGGGAGATGACATTTGTGTGACGCACATATGCGCTGTGGGCAGATTTTGTAAATGTCTCTGCCTGCAGATTGGGGGGGGACATGGGAACTGTAACAAGTTTATTTTTTTTTGAAGATAAAGCATACATGAAAAAGGCTAGAATAAAACCACAAACTGCCAACTTCATTTGCTGAAAAATGTAATCGTGAATTCATTTTCCAAAATACAGTGCTCAATCAAACCAAGAATGTGCAGTTGGAGAGAGAACCTGTTAAGAAATCTCCCGTGTGTGAAGAATGAAGGGTACCCATTTGCCTTAAGATTTTATAACTCTTAATAATGGAGTCAATAATTCTTTCTAGAATACTTTCTCAACTGATGTTTTTAGCACCGATAAATATTTTACGCAATTTACAGAGAGAACGTGATTTGTGCCCTGAAAAATTTATAATTTGAAGCCTTTATCTGCAGACAAAGCATTTTTATGCGTGTGAGTAGACCCTTTTCAAGTTGAAAATGGTTAAACTACAGAGATGAAAAGAAATATTATGAAGCCTAGTGAAAAATGCAAATATGGGTCTTTTTTAAACACCTCGACTTTTCACCGGTTCAGTGACAACAACTTTAAAGTGTTCAAAAACCTTCTCTAAACCCCTTTAGTATGTGGTATGTGTGGGAAGAAATATTTTGCTTCTCTTGTCAAGTCCTTGCGAATAACTCCCGATTTTAACTGTATTTTTCAGTAGAGCTTTAACTGCGATATTGGGACCGGAGCCTTTGTAATTGAAACTCAAAACTCTACTTGAAGAAAAGCTCAGTAAGAATGGTTCTCTTGCATCATATGCTTTTATTATATTATGATTAAATGTAACATGATAATATAAACCCAGCTTTTGCCTTAAACTGCCTGTTTTATTTGGCACTTTGACTGTTGTTACTGGCCTGTTCTCAGTGAGCTTGTCATTTTTACACATCCTGTTTACTTACCTTCAAAATTAACATGTTTTCAGAAAGTTCTATTTATTCAAGTTTGGTTCAGCTGCAGACAACCCAGGATGGGAGGAACAGGACTTTGATACGAGTATGTTCCTGGCTTTCCAATTTTCTTCTTTTTACAACAAAATTATTCTCTAGTTTGTAATCATTGTCAACCATTTTGTTTGTGTGGACAGAGAACAGCAGAGGTCGGTGAGTGGCTGTGGGAGGAACCCAAAAGGAAAAGGGGGAAAAAAGAGCTTTCAGGAGCCCTTTGTGCTGGTTCAGAGTTGCTTTGGTTTTCAGAACAACATAATGGAACGTAACTCAAGAGAGAGTTTATTATTCTCATTTATCAGAAACCTTAAAACTATGTTGAATGAACCCTGATCTTAAAAGTCTGGGATATATATATATATATATATATATATATATATATACATATGTTTATTTGTTTTTTAGAAAGTGTTTTTGCTGTGTATCTTAGAGGAAGTTTTTAGCTCTCCTCCCTTCTTCCTATCCCTAAGCAAGAGAGTCATAGTATTATTTTTTTCACTATAAGGATTACCAACACATAGAGCACTGTGGTGTTCACCTGAGAGGAGGGTGAATCACGTTACATGCTTTCCCAAAATTAAAAAAAAATATTAAAAAATCAGAAGTTGCAAATAAAATGGAGAGGTCAGTGTTCAATATGTAAAATACTTCCATACTGTTATTTTTGTTGTCATTTGAGTGTGTTCTGGCCTTAAAAAAATAAAAACTTTTGGAACTAATTTCATTATCCAAGGCCCCACACTTGCGTATCTTCAGACTTTTTGATAAGGAAAATAAGGAGTGCCGCAGGTAATAGTTTAACGTTCTTGGGTCAAAGTACAGGTGTGCTGTTGGAGAAATTGCTTTCAGTGTTTGGGTTCAGAATGAATGAAGCCTTTGATGTTGGCTCCACTTGAGTAATTTGGTTTCTTTCCCTGAGACAGCATCCTGATCAACATCTAAAATATGAGAAAAGCAGCACAGAGCGTAGCCATTAGAACAGAGATTGTATTCTGTAATAAATCTGAGGCAGTGTCTTTAAAACATAATGTGGAATTAGTACTCAGAAAGCAATTGTATTGACAGTGCTAAAAAGTAATATATTTTTTCCCAAAGCAATACTTAAGAGCTCAGGCGGTGGTTTAAAACAAACAAAAAAACCCCAAACCTGCTGTAATAAAAAACTTGCTGTAGGAGAAACACTTTTGGAGGAGAGAAAAAAAATTACTCTTTTCTTTTTTTTTTTTTTTTCCTTTATTCATAGTTCAAATAAATAATATTTTACAGGCAAATCAAGAGTCATTGCTTGAGTGTACTACATGTTAAATTAAAGTTATGTGTCTGTTCAGCTTTTATCAAAATCTCAGCCAAGATGCCAGTTCTGATAACATTTAAAAAAGAAAAAGTGATGTTTGCGTGCTTTTCTACATTGAATCCACGGGTAAAAGAGCAAGGATAAGGGCTGCTGATGTACTTCATAGGGCAGCACAGCCCTGTTTCACCAGCCCCTTCTGGACTTGCATTCTGTATCCTGCAGTATCGTCCTCAAAATCTCCAGGGCTGTGTCTTCTGTGGAAAGAGTTTTAGTAAGTCTTGGCATGATCTGTGTTGTTACTGGAATGGCTCGGGGAGTTAATCATTCTGCTCTTATTACAATTGCTGAAGCGGATTGTTTTTCTGGTTCCTGTCAGTAGGAGTTTTCTGGCTTTTTTTTATTTGAAGTCACACCCACCAACCCATAAAGTTTATGGGCTGAAATATAAGCTCAATTGTATTTTGAACTAGAGTTTGGGCGTATATTAAGGTGGGTTTCCCCCTGTTAATGTTATCGGCCTTTCTTGGGAGAAGATGACAGTGGACGTATACCCAGATGTATATCCAGCATATGGTGCTCTGTGGGAAAGTCTTTGCAGGCTTGGTTGATGCCATCAGTTCTGTAGTTTAGATACTACCCTAGCAGGGAGACTGATGTCTGTACTTATGGGCAAGTGTGGCTGCTGGAGTGTCATAATTCTCAAGTTCTCTGAGTCTTAATTTGTAGGTGCTGTCCTGAACTCCACTGCGGTGATTCTGTGAGTTCTGTCAAGTTGTCGGTGGTTGTGCCGGAGTGTCAGCAGGCAGGGGCATTTCACAGCTCCAAGAAACTTGTGGGATAAGTAGCAAAGTTGGCAGCCTTAGCCAGAATTTCTCTGGAGCTGGGATTGATGGGAGTATACTCGGCTAGGACAGCTCCACCATTGCTGATCCATTTATTTCTTACCCCCTTCCTTATTACTTAATAAAGCTGTAAGTACTTGAGACAGAGCGAAGTATTTACTGTGGACAGGCACTGAAATGCTGCATATCCAAGGAAAGCTCGTCTTTCAAAATCTTTTCCCTTTCTCTGGAGTTTGTTTTCATGTAACCCTTCCTTGAAAACAGCACTTCTGCACCATTGTATTTTGTGTATGTTTTATTGCTGATACTTCAGCTTTCTCCTTGTCTTACCTGACATAGCAGTTACTGAATATTGTCCTTTGGTTTGCTTTTTGAAATGTGATAGACAACTAAAACACTTTACAGCAATGCATTATGCTACTACTGCTTGTTCCTTTACACTGAGTGTGATTCATATTGTTTTCAGTCTTATTTTGAAAAATATTAGTTAAGATTAGGCATACCATTATAGCATGTTCCGAATATGTAATTTGAGTAATTTTTTGACAGATGTGAAATACTTCCAGTTTTCATTTGGATATTTGAAGTACATGAGTACTAATAGAAAAAGTTGCTAGGTGATTTTGTTTCCTCTCAGTAGAACTTATTTCCGATCATAGGCTTTCAAGATGTGCCTTGTGGGACCTCCTTTTTTTTTTGTACCCTAACAGCCATTTAGGAATTTGTGTGCGTGCTCACAGATGTTAGACAAATAACAGCAGAGTTACTAGGTGTTTAAAAGAGACTGCATAGGAATCACTATTTAAAATCACAATGGAAATCCATTTAGTTGTATTTATCAGACTAATATCTGAGAATAGTAAGTTTGCTTGCTATGTGAAAATGGAAAAGTAATGAGGAATCGTCACTGCCAGGTTCCAGTAATGGCAAGGAAATGTGGGGTTTTCTAACGGGAAATCATGGACTGACTTTGTTTCAATTGTACCAAAAGGGAGAATCAAGTAAGACAGTTGTCTCAAAATACTCTGCATTGAGGCGTTTGTGTTTTATGCTGCAGCAATCGCTTGGATACCCAGGCTCATTTCTCACAGGTGGTAAAATAATGATGTGATGTGTGCATAAATCTAAGTACACTGGAAGTCTATGGAGCAGGGTGGTAATTACATACTAGTGGTGTTAGTTATATATTTTGTGTAAGGGAATGAGCTGTGAATGTCCTGGAGAGCGGCTGGGTGTATTTCAGCCTTTGCTGTTAGGCAGAGGATATCGGTGGGTGTGACAGCTCTGCACATCGTTGGGCTCACACCGTGCCGGAAACCACTTTTATTTTTCTTGGTTTCTTGCAAATTGAAAAGAAAAGAAGGAAGATGACTTGTTTTTACTGCATATGGGTAAATAGAAAGGATGGAGTGCAATAGTGTTCATCAGCTCTGCTCTTCCAGTAACATTTCACTGTTTGGCATTAATCTCTGAGCCCTGTGGACTTCAACAAAGACAACACATACGCTCTAGGTGAAGCTTATGCTTAGTTTTCTCTTGTATGTATACCGTGAAGTCCAGATCTTATTACTTTGAAAATCAACTTGGGATTGTTCCTGTTAATTTCAGTAAGACCTGTAGCAGGTTCCTAAAATCTTAGGAAGCACAATTTGTACGTTAAATGAGAAAAGAACAAAATTAAATTTAATCTTCTGAGTAATTCAGGCTTCTGAGGGTAGCTGTCTCCTTTTTGTACATACCTCTTGTTGGAGTTCTTTATTTAAAAATATTCTCTCCTGTGCCCCCCCCAATCCCACATCCAAAATCATAGGAGATTGCATCCCGCTCTTACTGAATGCGGTGACAAAAGGTCTTGGCTCTGATTCTGGTGGAATCAGGAGATTTTTGTGTTGCGTGTTCTGAATATGCTCAATGTCAAGGTTGGTAAGCACACTTTGCATGCATCCTTTTTACTGATCCGTGCACCTGCATTGTACTTTAAACTTTTTCTACTTGACTGCTTTTAGAGTTTTGCTCTACCTTGAATCTAAATGTTGCTTGAGGTCATGGTGCACAAAACAATGAGGCTCCCAAAACAAAGTCTGAAATTTGAACTGTCGGGGACATTAAAATATGTTTTTAAAGGACGTCATTTCTGGGAATTTTAATAGTGCATATTGGCAAATCTAATTCATGACAGCTTCTGTGTTCATGTTATGAGTGGGATATTTTTTGTTTGTTTGACAACTCGTTCTTTTCTTGAATTAATATTAGCATTTATTTAAAAAAAAACCAACATGTAAATTTTGTTGAGGGTTAATGGTAAATAACTGACAGCTCTGACTGAATTTGCAGCCGAGGTAAGAATATAAAGTTAAAGCAAATGCCATACAGGATTAGTCTCATGTTACATACGCAAGATTGTAAATCAGTTGCATGTCCAGCCTGTCATTTTCATGTCTTGTTTTTGTAAATACTGATCAGATTTCTCAGTAGTTCGCGTTTTGTTAAAATCTTAAATCACTTTGTTCTACAGTGCGTAAGTGAAGTTTTGTAGGACATTTTGTAAAAGGACATTGTCAAGGGAGTTTTCCTGCTTTTTTAATCTTTGCCCTTGCGGGAATCCACAGAAACGTGGAAACAAAAACTGTCCTTTTCCAGGCTGCTGCCCTCCGGTTCATGTGCGTATTGGTTTGTCATTATAGGGTTACTGATAAGTGTTGTGCTTTTTGGCATTGATGTATTTTTCAGAAAAAAGGATTGAAGCATTTGTTTTGAAAAAAAAAAAAGAAAAACACATTTAAAGAAATACATGGACTTTGCAAACAGATTTAAGAAAATGAAAGGTAGGTCAAATTTGGGGCCTACAAACCTGACAGTGTCCTTTACTTTTAACATGTACATTTTATATGAGAGACAATCGTGAACCTAATGATGTTATATTAATCAGCAGAAACAAAACAAAAAAAAAAAAAGTAAAAATGACATTGTTAAATAGCTTACCTTGTTGCTTTTTGCTATGTTTTCTAATGTTAGCAGATAGTCACAGCCAGCTTCGAGGTCTCTGTTATTTGTGCTATGTGATCAGTTACTGTCCATTCGTAACCCAAAAGGTTCGAAATACAGGGTGTTTCAAAAAGATGGACCCCATTTTAAAGATACAGTGATTTCAAATTGGGTCCTTCGTTTTGAAACATCATAACAGGCTAGTCAGGGAGAGCTTTTTTGTCCTCCGGTTGTGAGGATGTCAAATGGTTTTGGCCTCAGCTGTCCCCCTTGGAGCATGGCACACAGAGATGCATCTCTGTTTCAGGAACAACAGGAGGTGCAGTTGGGATTTGGGAGGAGGGAGGAAACTAGCCTGCTTAAGGACGACTCTTTTTTTTTCTTTAAAGTTCAAAAAAAATACATTTTATGCTGAGGTTGGTGTGATAATTTGTAAGTCCCTGTGCTGCCAGAGGTATGGAGGTAAATAACTCAAGAGCTGCCCTCTGCAGTTTTGGTTACAAAGCTGGGTGATAAGTTCATTAAAAGGCAGCTAGTCCAAATTGTTTCTGAAACGGCAGTCTTCTGTAGTCTGTATGTGGCGGGTAACTGCTCTGTCTGTGTGTGCACATTATACCTTGTACTGCTTTAGAAAAATTCCAGCAGTCACTGGCACAGTAGCTGTTGGTGGGGCAGGAGCTTCACCTGCCAGATTATCTCCGTATTGCAGGGAAAACAAACAAACAAACCAACCCACCCCACTAATAACTGGATTAGAGCTGTCAGGGGAAACAATGTTGTTTTTTTTAAAATACATTTAGATAACCTTAAGGGCCTGACTTACACCCCAGAAAACCCCAGCAAGCTCAGAGTTAAGGCTTCTCACTCCATCTGGGGTACTCGCTGGAGCACTTGGCTCTTCAGCATGGGTGGTGGTGGAGATCACACACTGTCCTCAGATCCTTCCTCACCTGCGCAAAACATGTGCAGACCGTTCCAGGTACGTCCATTCACAGTCACCTGCAGTCCTGCGCCCTGTCACCCTCCACTGCTGTCCCCGCTGTGGCGACAGTGCAGCCGGCGTGGTGGAAAGCCAGCTGCAAAAGGGGAAGGGTATAGATGCAGTGAGAAGCTTTAACTTTAGAGTTTCCTGGCTTCTGTGAGCACCAGTCAGACCCTTAATGTTGTTTTAATGTATTGTTTGTGTTTAATTTTTAGTAAAAATTTGAACGCCATCCAGGCTACAGAGGTTGCAGTGGATAAGAAGTTTAAAAGCTTTGGTTCAAGATTACAGGAGGCTGCAAGAAAAATTAAAGACATGGAAATGAGGATGGAATGACAGGCTGCTATTTTGCCTCAGAATACTGAAGATTGTAAAGCATTGAGAAATCGAATTCATGACCCTGGAAATCAAGCTCAGATTAAGAAATGTCAGGTTGGTAGGGGTTCCTGAAAGTCTGAAGTTAGGATAAACTGAGATTGTTTTCCCATAACACAAGTTCTAGGGTGTGGGGGTGGATGGTATAATTTTTATTATCTGTGTTATGTGAAATGCTATACCATATACTTCAATAAGCCAGCTAAGTGAAATGATTTTTTTAAATTAGTTTCACATTTGTGTTGTTGAATGTCACTTTTGACCGGTTTACAGTTATTCCTTTCTGGCACTGGGTTGCATGATTTACTGTTAATGCAGGCAGGGAAAATACTGCTCTTAAATACACATTGCTTTATCCTGCCACTCCAAGGGTCTGCTGCAAAGCCAAACACATGGTGCAGTATGACATTTCTAGATAAGAAACAGGCAGAACATATCTAAATGGGGGAAGAAGAAGTTTTTTGTTCAAAGGGTTCTGATTCATAGTGAAACTGTGTCTTTCCAAATGTGAACTTTAAATAGTGGCTGCCACTGATTAAATTACTGTAAGTTTACATAAGTGTTGAGTTATTGTCTGCGATTCAGTGATACGGTATTTAGGCAGAAAGATTGTGCAACAGGAAATATGCTGAAGTTCAGAAAGGATTTTGGTAAGCAAAGGTTTGTAGGGGTTTCATGGTCAAGGTCACTGGGTGTGTTTGAGTTCTGGGGATTTAAAGCCTGAGATTTGGGGAGGGTTTATTCTTCTAGTTGTTCTTCTGACTGTCTGTGCTTTGGGGCTCCATCTGGCCCATGCCATAGCACCAACAGTAGACACGAGAACCCGGGGTGAAATCGATAGATACACTGGCATGAGGGGAAAACCAGACCACACCTTTATGTATTTGAGATAAATCAGTATTTTGGAGGGTTGTGTTTTGTGATACTGTGCTTCATGGTTTTCTGAGATAACTCTAGTCAGAAAACTGTTTCTTAAAAGTGGCAGGTTTTAGTCTCATGTTCTGTTATCTGTTTGGACTGTGCGCTCTTCTGTTGACAGAGGTGCTTTAGTTGTCACACTGAGGGAATAATCTGTGCCATATTTGTCCTCATTCATCTTCAACAATTTTAGTATCGAAGTTCTGGGTTTGTTGTGTTTTTGTTGTTTTGTTTTTTTCTTTTTTTTTTAAATTTTAGTTTAGCTAGAATTCAGACGTGTTAAAATCCTGACTTTGCTGGACTGACTATTAAGACAATGACCAAAACATTTCAGTAGCAAAAATGAGCACGGTTATTCTATGAAATATGAATAGGACTTGCAATGTCATTTTTACATTTGCTTCAAGGCATAATTGCATTTTACTAATGCTATTACATATACTATTTTGAAAGAAACATGAATGAGTCTAAAGCATGCTTTATTTTAGGGTGTTCCTAAGTAAATTTAATGTGGGGTTTTATAGTTCAGTTCCCATTAAAGGATAGTAGTTATTCTCTGCATAACTATGTAGCTTTGTATTGTGTATTCATATAGCATTTGTGTCCTGTACCACATTATAAGTGTGTGGTTTATTTACTAAAAATGACTATGAGGGTTATGTGGCCATTTCTGGTTCAAACAGGTAACAGTTGCAAGTTAGGAAGGTGCATGATTTTTAAAAATCGTATTAAGGCGGCTTCCATTTAATTACTGAAAGAATCTGTGTGCCACAAGTATTTCTCAGCATGTCTATCTCAGAGGTTAGGAATTGATGGTTTTAAGAGAGTGAATAGTTTTCATGGATGTTGTACCCATGGAAATCTTTGAATACTTTTCCGGTCTGCTGTGGCGAGAGAGCTGCAGGGTCAGTCCATTGTCACCATCACTTGTTGGGAGATGCTGGGACTAGAACAAAAAAGAACCAAATGTAGTGACTCTGCTTTGGTCTTCAAATATAGTGAACTGTTTGAATAGGTAAAGAACTTAAATGCCCGATTGCAGGAGGGCTTGGCCATCACCCTGACTTAGAGATGGATGTGACATTTATCAGGTGAAGGCTGGACGGCTGAGACCAGGAGGGTGAGAGTCTCCTCAGCTGTATTTCTTTGGCCCCAGACCTGAGCTTGGTCCAGGTGGGGAAGGTATATGCTGCATCTCTTGTGAATGTCTCTTTTCCCAGCAGCTGTTTTTGTTCACCAGCTATCTTGCACAGCTGGGATTTCCCATCCACTTAAATGCAGATGACGGTCTTTCAGAGCTTGCTTTCTGACATAGGCTGGGACTTGAAATGCAGGGATTTCTTACAGAAGGTAGCCCAGTCTTTTACATTAGTGCTGGACTAACTTGTATTATCAAGCAATAAGCAATGTTTTAAAATTCACGCTGCACCAAAAACGTTGAAATTTGCATACAAGAAATATCTAGCCTGCTTCACTTTGCAGTGTTTAAAACTATGTATTTGAAAAGAGGAAAAAAATCATGTACTTTTTTTCTTTGTTTTGCTTTTCCTTATCTCTTCAGGAAGTCCCTTTTTTTCCACCCACGCTTAACTACTTTAGTGTAAATGTAATGGTTTAATATTATTCCCTTGAGTACTTTTGTGTATTTATAGCATCTATACTGTTAAAAACATGCTAAGTATCTTGTTATAAGGGTTACTTTTCATTTTAAGACTCCATAAAGAGGATATAAATTAAGTCTGCACTTCCAACTGATTTTTCCTTCCGCCAGATATCTAAAATGTATTTTTTGGTCACTCTGCAATATTCCAAGCATGATGTTGGTTTAGGGAGGGACATTTTGTTCATATTTTGTAAGAGTTTTCAATTGTGAATTAAGTATGATGTGTTTGTTTGTCTGAGCTGGACAGAATAGTTTTGTAAAACTTTTAAGTCTAAGCAGACCTACATAGATCAGCAGTTTAGCCTGTACACTTGGACAGTAAATTCAAAATGTTGCTGTTGTAGGCTTTTTTCCAGTTAAGTTTTAGTTTCAGCAGAGCATCATTGTGTATGTAAATTGAATACTGAAATCCTCACTGACTGGCTTATGATATTCCATAAGCTACACTCCTACAAGCCTGGACAAGCTATTTGTCACTCTGTCTAGAGCTCACAAAGGTGTGGAATCCAATCAAAACATAAGCCTTGGCTAAGATTGCACAGACACTTCTTACTAATGCAGTAAGGATGTCTCTTTAAAAATATATATATATTTTTTTTTTTTTTTCCCGTAGTGGTTTTATCCCTCTTGCACTGCTCAGCATTCTGAGCCTCCATGGCATTTTTTTTTAGGTCTTCTGTGTTTGGTTGATTGCTAATGATAAACTCGTTCCCGATTTACTAGCTTCAGTCCTTGAAATCCTTTTCTGCCATCAGAACAAACAGACTAGCTATAACCTATGTTTGTAAATTACATTTGTGTGGCATGAGTAACAAGTCTTCTCTGTTTCTTTGTAGGCATTCGACCTCCGATCATGAATGGGCCCATGCACCCGCGCCCTTTGGTAGCTTTGCTGGATGGCAGGGATTGTACAGTAGAAATGCCTATTCTGAAGGATGTAGCCACAGTGGCGTTTTGTGATGCTCAGTCTACACAAGAAATTCATGAAAAGGTAATATTTACAGGTATAATTCAAATATTTTAGGAAACAGACATTAAAGATTATGAACAGAGACAGTGTTGTGTTAGCCATGACAATGTGTTTAGCTATTACATCTTAGCTAATGGTTGATTACCTTAGTGAGTGAGTTACTGGTCATTGTGATGAAACAAAGATGAAAGTATCTGTGTTGAAATGCGCTTTTGTGCGATGTATCTTTCTCTGGATGTTGTCCATATGCTTACCTACTGAATTAGATTCATGGAGAGAGTTACCTCTGGGAAAACTGCATTATTACATGGTATTTTGAAACGCTTCTCGGAAACACTGTTGCTCAGCCTTCAGCTGGAAAGTCAGATCTCGGCGTTGGATTGGCCATGTGGAGAGGTTTCAGACTTCTCTGTTTAGCCAAGGAATTGTGCAAACCAGGTTAGGAGGCCTTGTACACGGAGAATTGCCACCGCAGGAGAGTTTCAAAATAAATGCTAACCCAAAGTGTATCTGGTAAATTAATTTAAAAATGTGTTTTAACTGTGTGGTATTCCAGAAGTTCACACCCACAGTGGTGGTTTGGGAGCTCTACAACAACCAGTGGTTCTTACTGTTGTCAAAGGTTTCCTCATTTACTTAGAGGGAAACCCATTTTTTGTGATGATAGCTGAGGGAGCCAGCTGGCCCAGACGCCTACATTTTTCTCTTTCAAAACTTCTTCTCAGCATGAAGGCCTCATATCCACCTCAAATCCTTTCTGCTGTCTTGACAGCAATAGAGCATTTTCACATCCATATTTCTGTAGAGGTGGAATTAATTTTGGTGAAGTTGTTGGCTAGCAGAGTAAGCTTCGTATGCCAAATATTCTTTCACCTGATAAAAGATGAAACCAGCCTTGCAGCTCCTATAGAGGTAAAAAATGTAATAAATATGACAGCAGGGGAGGAGCCAAGTGCAGGGGAGGGCAATCGGGGGACCCTTTGTGGGAATTTATTTTCTTGTTCTCCAGCAAAGATCGGGATAGACGACTACAGATCCAGGTATTATCATAAAGGCTTGTTAGGTCACTGTCTGTATCCAGTTTTGTGCATATGGTACTAGCAAGTGTGATTATGGAGTTAGAGTTGTGTCAACCAAACTGAATTGCATCAGTATTTGTGTTTCTCTACTGATACCTTGTTAGACTTGTCTTGCGCTAAATAGCAGCTCTTGGGCTCATGTCAGGTTTTCAGAAGCTTTTCATTATTTTGAATTCTCAACTGTTTAAATTGTTTATTTACTTTTTATGTTCTTGTAATATATAGCAGTGTTAAGCATTATAAAGTCTCTGTCTATGATGAAAGATTTAATCTTTTCTGTAAATGCATTCTTACAAAGGCAGCTACTTGAAAATAATACCAATACTAACTTTTGTTATCAGGTAAATCAATCCCATCTTCTGTAGGCCACTTCATGTTAACACCTTCCTGGTGAGAATCCATCAACCAACTATTCTACTTCTTATTTCTTAAGAAAATTATTTCTTTTCTGCAAAAATAATTTTTGTTGTTAAAACTTCCAAATTGTGTAAGTGGTAGGTAGTAGGGGGGTTCTGTGTGTGTTTTGGGTTATGGTTGGTTTTATCTCTTTTTAGGAAATAAAGAGAAGGCTAAAGTATTGTGCTGTATCAACACAGTGAACTGGAACTGCCGATTCTCATGGTTCAGGCAAACACCAGACATGAGTCCCCGCTCTTGAAGTCCTGTCTATAGATCCTTGGTCGATATCTCTGCAGACTTTCAGGTTTCCTCTCTTACCTCTCAGCACAAGAATAAGCTTCTGCCAAGAATGATATTTAAGGTCTTTTTCTGCTGCATCAGTACTGGCTTAATGTCACTACCTTGTTTTGTTGAGCTGCGTTTTAGATAGAATAAAATTCTAATGTGAATAGGAAAATGGAAAAAAAATAATTCCTACTAGGAAATAATCTGCATTCCAAACACCCTTTTTCTCTGTTCACTAGTTTTTTCTCACAGGATAGTTGAAACTAGACTTCTTAGATGATTCTTGAAATATAGGCTGGATTGAGTTGACTGTATTACAGTTCTGATCTCATGGGGTTTTTTAATGTGTTTATACTGTCATATAGAAGACCATCTTCACAGTGGATCGTCAGTGGGATTGCATAAAAACCTGAACTTCTAGTTTGCTGTGACATTGTATTTTGAAACAGAAGGATTTTACCAAAATGTAAAGCTAATTTCAACCTTCTCTTTAACGTGTTGAAAAAGACCAGTGTTTTTGCTGTGCATCCAGTAAAGACTCATCAATGTTGTGGCAGTGAATGAGAACCAAACAGTAACTAACATGAGAACAAAGGCAAAGATGTGAAAACTTCTCCATCTTCATTGGTAACTGGAGATTCATAGAAACGGATACAGTTTTGGGGTGGGGTTTTTTTGTTTGTTTATTTTTTAATAATAATTTTTAAAAAGTAAAGTTCAAAGACAATCATAAGTATTACACTTTATTTTTTATAAATTGGAGAAATACTCAACCCAGGCTTTTTTCTCTCACTTCCCTTTTATCTTTTTACATATCAAAAGCTAATATGTGATATAATGCCTTATTTTGGAGTATTTATTTGAATTATGTAGAAAAGTTGCTTTTATCTTACAGTTTTCCTATCTCACACCGCTACCAGAAGCTCAATACACGAAATAGCTGGATTCCTTTTACAAGGACTAAATAGCATGCAGAGAATAAGTAACATCAATGCTGTTGCACTTTTTTTAGTAGATAACAGCAGTCGGCTCTTCAGGTGAACATTGGCAACTGCACCACCTGAGTAGTTTTATGATTTGCTTACTGAAATAAACATAATTTATGTCTGATATGTAAAGACTGGGGAATTCCTGTGTGACACAAATGCTTTGCTTTAGCAACACACAGTGTTCTGTGTTATCAGTGAGGTGCGGTAAATGAACTTTGCAGATCTCGAGGCTGAGAGTCAGTCTGTGTATCTGTAATTGTAGCTTCAGAAAAGCATTTAAATAACTGCTGAGTGACAGAGGTAATCTGTTGTTGATCTTCACAAGAGTGTGTGTATTTAGCTGGTGATACTAAAGCTTGCATCCTTTGGTTTTTATTATATCAAAATAATTCATTCTTAATGAGCTAAGTAATACATCTGGAAAATATACTTTTACTGGCTACCAGTACGTTGCCATAATACATATTTTTCACTAATCCAAATGGTGGTGCAGTCCTAAACAAGTTGGGTTTGCAAAGCACTGCTGTTCTACCAGGTAATACATTTCTGGAAAAAAAAGTTACAGACCTTAATTTGTTATCTTGTTGTATTACTGTAACATAGGTTGGCTGATCAGTTTTATGAAGTGCTGAGCACCATTCACTTCCATGTGAAAAGTGTTCATTTCCATTGTTCATCTCCAGTGAAGAATGTCTGTTTTCCACATACCTTTTCAGTTATAGTAGGGAAACATCCGTATTTTAGTACTGCTTGTGTAATACCTTATTTGGGAATGGGGCTTTACTAAATACAAAATTGTTTTCAAGGGAAATTTTACTTTTAGATGTCACATATTTAAAGCAGCATCTAAAATATTCATGTATTTATGAATGCACATTCCTGGCCATACCAAGTGATGTTGTCCTGTTAATTAAAATACACATTTTGATAATGGATGTTAATTTGCAAGAGGCTGGTCCCCATTATAAAAGATGACTGAAAAATCAGGAAAAGGTTTAGTGTTGAGATGAGCTTGCTGAAAGCAGAAGGTAGAATTGGATTTCTTTCTTTCATATGTGTCCTGTCTTTAAGAGGAGACACCAAATTTGATAGGATAGCAGAGAAATAGATATTTAGGTGGTCTGAAGTTGCAGGAGGCAGGCTGGGAAATTTGAGGTGGAATTTGTTGCTGATGCTGATTTTAACACATACAGAAAGGAGAAGAAATTATTATATGAATGCCACTTGTATACAGGGTCAGAACCATTTGCTGACGTCCTGCTTATACCTTATTGTGTATGCTCATTAAATAAAGTGTTCTCCAAATTGGTTAATGCACAAGTTGCAGTTCTGTAGCAATTTTCTTATGCCCTAGAAAAACTGGTTTGTTTTCAAGCCAGTCTGAAAGGCTGCAATGTGTATGTTTGTGCTTTGACTCCTCAGGCCTGTTTTAGTGTAGATGTTATACATGGCTGTGTGAAGTTGAGCATTACGTTTGTCAAACTAAGTTCACTGCATCCTGTCAGGAAACTTGTGTCATTTAGGGTGAAAATTACTTTAAGATTTTGGTGGTTAAATTTCTTTCTTAGAGATCACGTTACTGTCAATACAAGTTACCGTGTTTAAATATTTTTTATCTTACGGTTAATTGTGTGTAAATCAGTCTTTTCAGTAACCATTGCAGACCGCCTCCAAATGTACATGGTGTTTTGGTTTGTTCTGCCAAAAATATAGGTGTTCATACAAAAAAAATTTGCTTACTTCCATCCTCATTCTAGGTTGAATTACAGTTTTTCGTCTTAGGTCTTTTCCCCCTCTTTTTTTCCCCAAAGCCTTTTCTTTTCAGTGCTATTCACAGTTTTCTGCTTTTTCCTGGCCCCTTGGCACCCTACCCAGTACTTCTGATTCCTTCAGTATTGCTCCTTCCTTCCGCTTTTGTACCTTCATCACTGACTCCAGCACAGCCTTCAGGTCTTTGTGCTGCCGAAGGTTTTTGGAGTTCAAATTCCCTACTCTTCAGGCTTCCTGACTTCTGTATATTCTGTAACACGGAGCACACTGAATGTAAACATCATACGCAGGATCTGGTAATAGACATCTTGGCCAGGCAGAGAGAAAATGAAGTGATCCTTGCAAACCCAAAGGAAAAAGCCAAGAAGCACAGCTGATTAGGGATGGTCTATAATTAAAACTCACAGGCTAGGCAGAAGTCGAGAGTTTGTTTGAAGTTGTGTATGGTTTTTTTTTTTCTGTGTACTTATTTGGCTTCTTACATCTTGTTTCAAATGGGCTAGAAGACAAAAATGTGTGTGTTTTTGACTGGATTTGCTGCTTTATACAGATACCCAGTTTACCAGAACATGAAAGAGAATGGGATAGTTTCCCGTTTTCAGCAGAGTATCTGTCTGGTAAACCTGTGCTCTGGCCTTACAAGTGATTGGGTTAAGTTAGAATGTATTGGATCCTTTGACTCTTGTTATGAAAGCACAAAATAAGTTAATCTTCACAGGAATACTACATGTCCATATTTTTAGTTAAAAAAAGAGTTCCTATTCAGCTGTGTAGGACTCGAAATTTTTCCAATCACACGTTTATATAGGAATTAAACGTAGAAACATTTCAAGTCATTGCAGTTTTATTGAGGACTGCTTGAAAGAAGAGCTGAAGACCTTTTCTAGTGCAACAAATGTTTTTTGAAACTGATACAAACAAATCAAGAATGGTGCTGTTGTTCAGCTGAGGCTTTGATTTGTTGCTATTATATCAATGGTTAAGTAAGATAATTCTTCCAGCTTCAGATTCTTCTTTGTTTAGGAGTAAAGCTGCAATCTTGCATTTATATCATCAGTGCTGTTTATACTCATCATGCAGTTGCAGCATTTTAGTTTTCCATCAAAATTAAATTCTCAAAGAATATAGATTGAAAGGAAGCTGCCTTGTTTTAAACAGTAGTATGTACTTGGGAATAAGTTGTTGCCTCAGGGCTCATCCAAAACCTCGTAATTTTACTGAAGTGTTTGAATGAGCCTTGGATAAGTTTCCTTATGACTTTACAAAAGGAAACCCTAAATGCTTTTACTGCACCTCATTATACATCCAAGTAGTTAACATACAGTGTCTCCTCAGAACTGGTACCCTTTAAAAACCAGACTGGGAGTGCTGCTGTACCCTGGAAGCACCGTGGATCAGTCATACAGACACATTAGGGTCTAACATTTGTGGTTATCAACAAGCTTTTTACTTTATTTCCCACTACCAGGTGTTACTAAGGATCTTTGAGGCTTGAAAATTGCTGGTGATTATTAACAGGTTTTTTGAGACAGAGTTGCGTGGGTTGCTGCATTGTCATCAGTGACTTTCACGGCACAATGAGCCTTCAGTTATTGAATCCGTCATAGCACCTTGAGCTGGAATGGTACGTAATTCTGCCTCGTTAATAGACCGTGCAAGTTGACACACAGAACTGCTGTTAAAAACAAAGATTTTTCATTTAAAGTCTCTTATTTAGTAAAATTGTTTTCAGAGTCTATATTCTGAAATGGACTTCTGTCAGGAAACTACTGCATATAATCCTCAGTAAGTCCTGGCTTGAAAGACAGTTAATATAGTTTTTAAAAGGAAGTTTGCTATAGGGTACGCAGGTTATATGTAGAATCGTGTGTATATATTTTCCAACAGTGTGTAATAATAAAGCTAGAAATACACAATTACATGTCCTGTGTGTAGGTATGTAGGCTATCCAGTGTGTGTGTGTGTATATGGTTTTTAGAGTGTTTTTTTGGGAACCGTACAAGGAGGTTTTGTTTCTGTTTGTGTCAAATGTTTATACTTTTTGTATCTATGTACAGTATAAACCTAAGTATTAATATTTAAGGTCTACATTAGACAGTATCCTGGCTGAATAAAGTGCGTATCATCAAATGGGCAGGTTACTGACAGCACTGCAGATCCTGGGAACCTAATGTGGAGCTGATAGTCCTGTAAAGAGAAACAGGAGCTCATAAAGAGCAGCACAAACTAGCAGAGGTTTGGATTCCTATTAAATACCCGTTGAACACACTGGCTTTTGAGTTTTAACGCCATTAGTTTCACATAGACCCTCTGTAATGTTGTATTGAGGCTTTGAGAGCAGCTACATTCTGCAGCAGCGTTCCTGGCTGTTGATTGCAGATTCGTTGTGTAGCTGCTTCTTGCAAGTCAAATAATGCTCAGTTCAGGTAAAGTACATTTTTTTTTTCCCTCTAATCCAATATGCAAAATATCTCAAGTCTGTTGATGATACTGGAACATTTTTTTTTTTTTGAGATGACACATCAAGCTCCCAAGTGCAAGAAATGTAATACCCTGTAGTTGCTAGAACCAGATGAAGTGTGGCGCTTTCTAGTGATGATTTTCTAGAAATATTTTTTTTAAAATGCAATACTGTCATATGCAATATGTAATTTATAAATGTTCTGTCTCTGCATTGAAGTAGTTTGGCATTTTACATACTACGTTGTGTTGCTGTACTCTAGATTTGATTTGGAAGCCTCTGAGATTAATCTCTCATAGTAAAATATAATAGTGTATGTTTAGATGACCAAAGAGGAGGCCTTGTTGTTCTGTACTTATCATGTTATCATATGTTTATGCTTTTTTGTAAAAATAAACAAGATGCTAAGAGTTTTTCCACAAATAATGTGAGGCGCGTGTATCACAGTGACTATGTGATGGTTGGCATGATGGCTACAGGAGCTGGTGCAGAAAGACCAGTCTGAGCAGTTGTGATGGGAAGGGATGTCACCTCGTTGAGGAGGGTATGAAAAAGGCTTTCAGCAAGCAGTGGGCTGTAGCTTCGCCTGGAAGTAAGTCTGAATGTATTCAAATTATGCAGAGGGGCCACATAATAATTTGGTAACAGAAGGAAGCCAGCTTGTGCCCTTTGTTTCAACTTTTTATCTCAGATCCTTTCTTCTTCAAAAGCCCAAGTGTAGCCTAATGAGAACAGGAGTGGCTGGTGACGGTATGCAGCAAACTCTGCTTATTCTCTCAGATTTTGCCTCTTGCCTTTCCTCATCTGATTGCCATGTACGTGGGCTCATCTGAAATTTCTAGCTTGCTCGTTGAATGTTATCTCACTCAAATTACAAGAGTTGATCTCTTTGCAATAAAATTGAACTAGGATTTGGTGAATGTTGTATCAATCAAGTTCATTAAAGAAAATGATTTTTAAAATGCATATATTTACTACTCTTTAGCAATCCATGACAGAACCCAAGGGAAAGGTAGGAAGATGTGCCAGGGGAGGTTTAGGTTGGACATCAGATAAAAGTTCTTCACCGAGAGGTGCTGGACACTGGAACAGGGTCCCCAGGGAGGTGTCATGGCCCCAAGCCTGACAGTGTTCAAGAAGAGACTGGACAACACCCTCAGGCACATGGTGTGAACTGTGGGGTTGTCACATGCAGGGACAGGAGCTGGACTTCGATGGTCCTTGTGGGCCCCTTCCAACTCAGGACATTCTATGAATCTATGATATTCCCTGTTTCTCTCATGCGTCCACCACTGGGTGTGTTTCTGTAAGGGATCAGTAAATTACTCTTATGCAGTTATTTCTTCTAAAGATGATTTCATTTTCCAGAACTGCTCACATTTATGATGGATTTTGATTTCATGTGTTACACTTGGTTTTAGTTCAAGTTTTGATTTTAGTCATTGACAAGCTTGTCAGAGTTGCTTGTGTGCTTTTAATGTATGAGAATATGCTTTATATGAATAATTCCAAAATACAGAAACTTGCACTATTAATATTTTTAATCTGTAAGCGGCATTATTAACAGTCATCAGTGATGAATGTTTTGAACCTCAGATTTTCTGCTATAATTTTGTCTTTTTGGCCAGTTGCAGAAAGCAGTAACATAATTTAATTATCAAATTAATGTGAAATAATACATAGTCACAGAAGATTACGTTTTTGGCAGTGCATTTCCTTGCTAACTGGTCCATAATCCTAGAAGAGGCTCAAACACTGAAAAGAAAATTCAAAAAGATTTTTCATTTGCATCTGTTTGTTCCATATCCCATACAATAGGTAAATAACTGCCTGTGGAAATGACCAGTGTCAGCATTCAGCCACAGCTGAGAAATATTTTTCCTTTCATGGAACACATTCCCAGGCTCTCCAGTATTTTTCTGTCTCCTCCTAGTGCCAGACCATAACTGAGATGGACCCAAAAATGTAGCATAATGGGTCCAGATCAGTGCTCTTAGAGTCTGAATTACAGTCTTGACTGGCTGGGTTAATAAAATATGCATGACTGTGAAGTGAAAAGCTGCTTCCTAAATGAAATAATGTGATTTTAAAACACAAATGTCTGAGCTACTTAAGCTGTCCTTTAGCTCCGATTAATGCAGTCCTTAACGTAGTAGCCGCTTTTTGTTTGCACATCTAAAACCACACAACATTAGCCTTTTCCAGTCTTGGAGAAGAGGGAAACAAGGGTCTGGCTGTGACATGAGCCTCAGGTGGGTCATTGTGAGCTCTGAGCTACTTCAGGTTTTGCCCTTCTTACAACTAAACAGAGGATGTTTTCTTCTGCATCACGACCGTGTAGAGTAAACCTGGCAGGAACAGAGGAGATGTATGGAATGAAGCTCAGAAGAGAGGACATGGCTGATTGAAGAGGACCAGGATATCCTAAAGAATTTGAGGAGCTTGAGGCTTGAAGTAACAAATGTTGTGACCCAGAGGAAGAAGTGTCAGAAACACATCCTTTAGGGAGAAGGAATAAGATTTACGCGTTAGTCAAGGGATCAGCTGGCGGTGCGACAGTGGTCACGCGAAGTGTCGCACATCGTATGAGACTTCATGAGATTTCCAGTACATAGAAAGCTGCTGACGCTGGTAGTGTTGGTGTTACACACTGGGGAGACCTTTAGTAGCACAGTGGCTGCCGTTGTGATCACCCGCACAAGAGTGCACAGAATCACTGGATCATTTTAGCTGGAAGTGACCCTTAAGATCCTTAAGTCCAACCATTAACCTGCCAAGTCCACCTCTAGACCATGTCCATGAGAACCTCATCTACCTTAGACTTCTTTAACAGCAGTGGGAAAGTGTTAGACTGATCAAGGGGGTGGAAGGACATCATCCTAGACCAGACTAGAAGGACTAGGCTTGTGAAGTCTGGTCAGGCAAATGCTGAGAGGGATATGATCATTAATTAAAAATACATTTGGATTATGAACACCAAGGATGGAAGGTATGGTTTAAAAAGGGCAACAGTGGTGCCAGAACAAATTGGTACAAACTAGGTAGTGAATGAGTTGAGGCTGGAAATTAGAAGTAGCTTCCATATCGTTGGAGCTGTGAGATTTTGGAAAATCTTCTTTTAGGAATGGAACAGGACAAAACCTAAGAGCATTTTAGTTGGGCGATGAGGTTATAAGAGGGACTGTTTCTTCTGTAGACTGACTGTAATGTTGCTATAGAAGCAAAACCAATAAAGTTTTGTTTTGTTTTGTTTTTAACCCTACATAACAGCTCAAAGAAACAGGTTTTGAAGAGCGCAGTTTTTCTGATTGGTGACTGCTAGATGTAATCTCCAAAGGAATTGTTACTACCATTAGAATCAAGGAGTTTTGTGTGTGTTTAATTGTTTAGAAGATCAGAGCCCACAGCTGTTCTTTGAATTAGGTTGTAGCCACATTCTTTAAGGATGATTAATTTCTATTTTTTTTTTTTTTTTGCAGTTCTTACAAGTAAATCCAAATTCTACTCAAAGGGTTCTGGTCTTTATCTGGCTTAGAACTGGGGTCTCCAGTCCAGAAACACCTTGTGAAATAGTATAAATTATTTTGTGAAGTATTCAGTAAGGTTTCCTTTCATTTTTATGGAGTTTATTTTTCTTTTAAAATGTTTCTTTGTGTATTTTAAGTTTAAAAATTACTGCCGTAGATCTTGGGTTCCAACAGTTGCAGTCCTCTGTGCCTGGGACTGGTTTGCTACAATGCAATACGTTGATGCCAATTATTGTTACTGATCTTTCAGTACCCTCGAAAATGCTCGTATGAGCAGAAATAACTCAGATGACAGAATCTGTACATGTACTTAAAGTCTGTTGAATAAGAAATTTAGAGTCTCCGCAGAACTTTCATGTGAAGTCATGGGAACCTCTTGAAGTCATCACAGCCAGCTTAGATGTTGAAATGAGTTGTGCTTGTTTTGTGTCCCATAGAACGATTTGGATGTTAAGTAGTGCCTTGAAGGTGGAAACACAGTGTTTTGAAGAAGTGAAATCATACAGTTTGCATATAGAGGAAAATATTTTCTGCTTTCTGAACAATAAACTCGGCTCAACTGTGTGGGGTGCAGCATCACGGCTTGTTTGGCAGCAGAATTCAAAACTGCTGGGTTCTCTCCACACCCCGTCCTCTTAACCTCTTTTGGGTAGGCTGGGTGGACTCTGACATAATTTGAAAGATATTTAGACCTTTCAGATCCTGTCAGTTTATTTTTGCTATTTTGGCTCTTTCTCTCTCACAAGGGTTTGTTTTGTTGTTTTTCCTTTTGTAACAGTGTTGCTTTGGTACAACTTGTTATTTCTTAGAGACGCTGTTTTTTCTGGATGATGCCTAGTTGAGCATCTCAGTTGAACCAATTCATACGACATCCAGTTTTCCATCAGTGCGAGCCTAGACAATTGCAGTACCAATAAACTAAGGGACAAACACTTTGTCTTTTTATATGAATCATCAGATTTCAGTCGCTGTTGTCTGAGGGTTTTGTAATGATCGCTGAATGTTTTCTATTCAGGTACTGAGTGGTTCAACAGCGCAGTGAGCGCTCGTACCACTGCGTGTGGGGTGAAGAGATGTTGCTCTGTGACTCCATTCAAACCGGAATGTCGGCTGCCAGAGCATAAAAATATTGCCTGTGTAAAGGGAATGCTCGCTCCCATGTTGTGTTTCATCTGCAGGTGCAGTCTGGCGATGCTTGTATTTAGGGTGAAATATTGCAGAGCATCTCCTGTGAAATTAGAAGAGTTTTCCCTCTTAATAAGAACACAAATATAGGTCACTTAGTTCTTTTAAAGCTAATGTCATCACGCTGGAATGGTTACATCAGACGAAGACTAACAAGAGCCTGGAAGATATTTGAAGAAATAACCTTTAAAACAAAAGACCTGGATTTAATGCTTATACAGTCTTTTTATACCTGAAAATATGTATAAGTGATTAACCTGAGGTCCTATTAAAAAAATAAATTATTTTCTTCCATTTTATAGGTACTAAATGAAGCAGTGGGTGCACTGATGTATCACACTATCACTTTAACACGAGAAGACCTGGAGAAATTTAAAGCACTTCGAATAATCGTCCGAATTGGCAGTGGTTTTGATAATATTGACATCAAATCTGCTGGAGATTTAGGTATGACTATCAAAGACATTATTTTACATCTTTTACTTGCCTTCAGAAACCTGATAGCATCCAAGTCTTTGCATTAATGTTTTGTGTGGAATTTATACTAACATAGTATGTAAGTTGTATAATTTTCTCATCGAGGTGTTTAAAAGTCGTTATGGAGATACTGTCATTAGTTAATTAAGTGATAATATTAATAGCTTTGTGACAGGATGACAATCTGCCTGTTCAATATTAATCCATGGAGTAGGGCCATAATTTTTCATCTCTTTCTTTTTTACCCCAGTTGTATATTTTAACTACTACTGCTGTAATCCAATCACAAAATATAATTCCATCACTATAGCATACTCCTTCTGTTTGAATAAAAAATGAGATCATTATCAACTGTCTGAGACTTATTTATGATGCATGAGATTTAGTACTAAACCACTCCATAAAACAGAAATATGGATTTTATAGGATATTTAGTTGTAGCTGCTTCAGAATAAATTCAGATACTGGAACCATGCAGAGATGGTGCTTAGTGTTTCACTGTAAAAAAAGCAACAGTCTGGTTTGTACTTTTCTTACTTAAAGGTAAACCATCTCTTACCTATAATCTACAGGTCAAACTACCACTTGGAATAAATGTCTGTGTATTCTTCATTTCTAAGATTGAGGTCACCAAGTATGTTTCTCATTATGCTCTGCGAAGATCTTGGAAACATTTATTTTAATGTGACAGTGCTGCATTCCTACATATTGTAACTAGTGCCACCATTCAGCACGTGTGTCCTGAAGCCCAGAAAACCTCTCTATATATGTAGAGATTGGCCTAGGGTAAAATCTGGATCAAAAACCAAAACCTAGTTCCAGCTCAAAGGCCCCAAGCAGTCAGAAGTCTGGTTTGTGCGGGGAATCCCTGGTAACAGGAAGATCTTGGCAGGTTTATTGGCTGTTTCTGCAAGTCTTCATGCTGGATTGTAATCCAAGTTTATAATTTAAATACATCCACATTAATGCTTCAAGGCGGAGTACAGCAGATTTGGGAAATTGTCATTCATATGAAATGCTAAATGGCCACATTCCTAATCATTCATTTCCTATTTTGTGATTAGACTGAATTGCACAGTTAGGATCCATCCTGTTTGTGCATTCCAGTACTTACGAAATAAAATTGTCCACTCTTTTAACGGCCAATAAATGCTGGAAGGTTTACTGTGAAAAACTTCTGATTTTAATAGGGTGAAATGGTTGGAATTAAATACCAACTCACCACTACTGGCACAAATCACTTCGTATTTTCTGAACTAGTACAAATAATGTACATCTCAAGGAGGTAATATGAGAGTTAATCGCTCTTTGTAAAAAGCTTTGATTCACTCTTGAATTATAGAGTTAGACCGTGAAGTCCGACATATTCCTGAACTTGGTAGTAACTTTTGAGTTATTTTTCAAGGAGCTGTCTCATGGGCTTTTTACCAGCTTTTCCTATTATCTTCAAGCTCACACTTTTCTTAAAATGCATGAAAACATACATTGCTTGGATCAAATCTTTAAGATCTGGTCTACTTTTTCTCCAGTTTATTAACTGTTGACTAGAAAATCTGTACAAGCTGTGAGTGTAGCTGGATGCAGGTGAAGTGGGAGTCAAGGTGATGCCCGTCAACTCCTGAGTTTTCCAGCACTGAGCTTCACACGAGATCACAGAGAGCACTGGGAAAAGGGGAGAGGAAAGGAGGTGGGCTAGAAGCAACGGATATGATAATGTGCCATCTTTTCCTGTGTGAAATGTCTCTTCTTCATATCCTTGCCTCTTGCTGCCTTTTGTGCTTCACCATGTGTCTGCCTTTCAGAAATTAGCTGGTTTTAAAGTTGAGGGAAAACAAGGAAAAGGAAATCCTACAGTTTAGGGGAGAAATTTATCTAACTCTTTTCCAATTATCCTAAGGAAACCTATTAGGGAGGAAGTTATAAGGTGAGTTCAGTTCCTTATTTCTCTTCCCAAATACGTTATATAAGTCTTTAAGCTCCCTTTAAGCATAAGCATTATGTTTAAAGCATTATATTTAAGCATTATTTTGTTGATGCCAGCTATCAGAAGATACGCTTGTTAAATTTGTTTTGCCATCTAAAACCTGCATTTGTGCTCCATTAAAGACTTGTATAAGTAAATGCGGCTGTTTTAAATTATGCACTTAAAGGGATGTTATTTTTCAGTTTTGTACATTTACCCCCACTCATGCTTTTTTCCCATTTTTATAAAAAGGTGAGTTTCATACTAGCATTGATGTTAACAGGATGCCAAGATTAATATCCCAGCCAATTATGCTGTTTTATCTTTGTCAGTCTAAGAGCAGTGACTCAGCAGACACTGTATCTCAAAAGCAAAGACAAATAGTTCTGCAGGTTCCTTATGTTGCTGTTTACTGATCTGAAGAAAGCTGTAAAAGAGTGCTGGGCAGCAGAATAAAGGCATTTGAATGTAAAACATAGATAAATATGGTATAAGCTTATTATTTATCAGATTATTGTTATTACTATTATTTAAGATAATTTTTTTCTTCCTTGCTTTGCAAGATATACTGGTGTCATTGAATATTTGTTTATGTAAAAACCCAAACAACTAGACAGCGAAAACAGTAGTAGGGTGTTTTCTAGTCTACAGAACACTTTTTTTCCTCCACCGTGAAATTATACTGCATACTGATTGTGATCTCGATCAGCAAAACTGAGACACAGACATTGGTGGGAGCTGATGATTAGAGCAAGAACATGAAGTAAACAGAAAGAATGAAGAGAAACGAGTCAAAAAGGATATAAACAGTTTCAAGGAAACACTTTGCTTAACTGCTGTATATTGAGTAGCAGAAGGTAAAGAGCAGAATGGGATAACTTGCATGCAATTATAATCACTTGTTCCTTTTTTGAAGTAATATTGTGAGTCTTGAATCAATCCAATGTGGAAATCTGTAACAGTCTTTTAGCTGCTTGGTGTTAAGCCCTTTTCAACTAGGAACTTTTCAGCTGTTAGGAACACAGCCTTAATTTTACATTATCTCTACCTGCCATGAAGAAGCAAATTTTATGTTTCCCTATTGACAATGCAATAGGTTATCTCGTTAATTTGAAGGGCCAGGAAAGGACTTGGATTCGTTGTGTTGTTATTCTACAAACCCATGTGCAGCATGAAACAAATTGTCGTGATTACCCATACATGAATTGGAAATACTAATAGTCATCCTGTGAGGGCTTTGAAGAGTTTCTGTTATTATAAATTATTTTATCTCTTTTATAGCTTGTATAGATGGCTTTGGGGAGGGTATCTGCTCAGTGGTGGAAGGCTAACTCACGCAATTAAATCTAAACAATGGTCATTAAGGGCACTGTTGCGAGCCAGGAGGATTCCTCTTTGTTATTCAAAACATCAAGCTCAGTGTGCATGTGAAACACTTACCAGGACTTCTTTAATATCTGACATCTTCAGTGCTTTCCTTTTGTGGTTTCAGTGATCGATTTATTGTTTGCCTTAGTTTGCAAATACCGTACATTGTAATAAAATGCCAGAAAAAAGGTTTGTACATATTTATCAACTAATGTCAAGTATTCTCTCTACCATTACAGTCGGAAACTTAGTATTTGTGCAAAACAAGTGTTGAAATACCTGTAAATTTAAACATCATACTCCTCAATTGCTGTTAAATGAGAAGAAGTAAGAAACATTTGGCAACTGGTGTCCTTTCCCCCTGGTTCTTTGCAGGGATCGCAGTATGTAACGTGCCAGCTGCCTCAGTGGAAGAAACAGCAGATTCTACCATGTGCCACATTCTGAACCTGTACAGGCGAACCACCTGGCTGCACCAGGCTCTGCGAGAAGGGACGAGAGTACAGAGCGTCGAACAGATCCGGGAAGTGGCTTCTGGAGCTGCCAGGATCAGAGGGGAGACCTTGGGCATTATTGGATTAGGTACGTTGCCTTGAGAGGTGGTTTAATCCTCCTCACCTTCCATTGCTTCAAAAAAATTATGAAGATTTGAGCTGTAGAAGTGGAACGCCTGGTTCGCTCCTCTGGATAATAGCACCTCATTCCCGGTGTTTATATGATATGTCTCAAATGTTTTCCCCTTAGACAACACTGTTTCCCTCAGAAAACTCTTTCTGTTGCTGATACCCTCTCAGTTCTTTGAATTCCTGTACATCTTTCTGTTGCTGTATTGTCTGCTGTCAGGAACGCGGGTTGTAAGAGGAAACACCATCGCTTCTCTTTTCCGTGACAAGGATCTTGCTTCTTCAGCCCAGTGTCACATGGATATGTTGTATTTCTTGTCTGTTGTCACATCTGGTTCTGAGTGCGCTTTTTTCCCTCTACTGTTTTTAACATATCTGAAGAGTCTTTGCCGCAGTAACAGCCTGCAGAGCAGTTATTCTGTGCATTTGGTTGAGCTGCAGCTTCAATTGTACTCCAGCTCAAACGAGAGGAAAAATACAGGCAAGAAAGTTTGAAATGTTTCCAGACCTAATAAAATCACCTACTTACCTCTCTGAATGGCCCTGAATGTGTTTCAGCATCTAACAGATGGATGGGCTTGCTTGAGATGAATTAATTACTGTCTGTTACACAAGTAGAGAAGAAAAACAAGCAAGTCAGATTCTATATAAAAATTATTCAGTCATGTGCTTGTCTTATCAAAGATCTGATAGATTGTGGATATAATTGCTGTGGTATTCATCCACAGGAATTAATAATACGATTTTGACAACAAGGCATCATACTTAAATGACTGTTCCTGTTACACATTGCTGTCAAATAACTCAAGTCACGAACTCTTAGTTTTGGAAGCTGAAAATAGCTTAGTGTTACATGGTACTCATTTAAATGAGTATGCAGCACAGCAAAAACATCTTCGCAGTCAAAGAACTGCCTTTAAAATATGACTTTCAAGAAGACAGTAACGAAGTTGCTTTTTCAAATCTATGCCCATGTAATCATGCACCTCATGATTATTGCACTTACAGTTGCAGCATCTGTACATAAATAATAGACAATCACCTGCAGTGTCTTTAAAAATGGAAACGCTTACCTGCTTTTTGGAATTTCATCCTTGGCTCACGTGCTATATGCATATTTGTTGGAGATATCTGTCCTGTTGACAGTGCATTTTTTTAAATGCACAAATTCCACACTGAGATTATAAGTGAATTTTGTGTGTGTTGTTTTTGTTGTGAATAACAGAAAAGTATCCAGAAACAAATGGATAGTCAGGTTGCCAATATGTGTATAAAGCTACATAAATTCTAGGTTTTCGTTTTAAAAAGCAAGGGTTTTTTATGTGCATGATACACTAAAACGCTAGTAAAATCTGATTTTAAAGGTGCACATCTGTTACAGTTCTTAACTAGCCATCTTCTTTAGCCTTTTATTGTTCCTATTTCTTTTCATACAAGAGAGTATTCAGAACATGAAGGAAAATCAAGTTCAAACTCAGTTTTGAACACTTCCACTGTTTCTTTTTGTGCAGGTGTGTGAATAGGCGTAACATTTTGATTTTGACCTGTTGTAGCAAACACCTATGTAACTACCTTGTTTCCCTGAAAATAAGGCAGGGTCTTATATTAATTTTTGCTCCAAAACTTACTACTTTCTTAAATGTATAGCTGCCTGGACACTATTTAAATTGACCTTTTTTTTAAAAAAAAAAAATGAACTGTAACTAGGGCTTATTTTTGGAATAGGGCTTATATTTTGAGCATCCTCAAAAATCCTGAAAAATCATGCTGGGGCTTATTTTTGGGGTAGGGCTTATTTTTGGGGAAACAGGGTATGTTTTAATGAAGAATAAAAATGTTGTCTTAGAAGATATGGAAATAGGGCTGTACTGGACTTGGCATTTGAGCAATCCAGGCACTCAGGCTGTGATATACTCATTTTCCTATTACAGATCATTGCAAGAGGCCACCTGTCTCTAGTTTAAAACTAAAATGTGTATTTGCAACCACCTTCAAAAGACTGTTGCCCTTAGGTTATGTTTCTTTAATAGTGGCTTCTTCCCACATCTGTAGTTTTACCTCAGTTTATTATTTTATTATGTAGACACGTCAACATCAGAAGTGATGAACCATTGGGAGGCTATGAAATAAACTTTTTGTTTGTTTGTTTTTATATCTTAAAGGACTTTTCCAACCTGAATGATTCTGTGATTCTAACTTTCACCATCTGGAACTAAGTCCTCCTTTAGTTCTGTGTAGTATCATTGATTCTGTCTTTTCTCATTAATTTGCATCCAAGATCGCATCATATCTGAACCATAGCTATATTTCTCTGTTATTCTCTTAAACTCGCAGTCTTTTCAGCAGTGAGTTGCTTAAATGTATCACTTTGCTGCTGAGCTAACTCCAGACCTTCCTCACGTCCGTTCTGGGCTTTTCTCTTAGTTTGCCGAAGAGAAACACCCCAGCTCTTGTGTGTCTCTGTTTCATTCCCTCCAAAGCTTCTCTACTCCCTTCCTTATCCACTGGTCTGGCCAAGTTTCGTGACTCATTTGCCTTTTTTTTTCCATCCCCAACTCTCTTTTCTTTGCCGCCTCTCATGCATATTCCTCCTTCGACACTTGGTCTAGCCTACTTAATCCTATTACTCCGTGCTCCTCCTTTAAAGTTAACCCCATCTCTCATCCGCTGCTTGTACTGAGCTGGCAGATAAGCAGAGACTCAACAGCGTGATGCCTCCTTCATGTGCTTGTTGGTACCATCCGTCATTGTTGTGTTGTTTGGTTTGCCTCTGAGCTCCTTAGGGCAGAGCCTGTGATTCTTGATGTGTTTAAGAAGTGTGTGATTCTTTCAGCCTTACATAAATAATAATATCACATCATTAAACATCTGTCTTTGTCACTTTTAATCTTTATTACTATCCAGTGTCCTATATTTCAAGGGATGCATCACAAGCTTGGATAGTAAGCCCTGCTACCTTTTCACCTTATATCTACACATTTAGGTTTTTTTTAAAGGAGAATATTTATGAACAGCAGCAAGTACTTGGATGAATAGATAGCTGAACCTGCTTCTGCTGTAATGATGATTTTACAGCAGCGAAGGCAGTGAAGTCACACTCCCTTCCCCTTCCTTCCCAGCTACAAATGCTGATGACTAATAGCTAATGCATTTCCTCACTCAAGAGAGGTGAAATTCCGCCAAATACATTTGTCTCCGTGTCGTAATGAATGTCATCACTCGTTTTGTCTTTCCTCACCTGCTGTATTCTCTCAACAGTCCCACGGTCCTGACTAGGTGTTGCCAAGAGTACTGATCTGCATTGTCAGACAATATTAAGGCTTAAGAGTTGGGTGGTATTACCATGCAATAAATGATGTGCCCTTAGCGGTCTCGCTCGCTCTCTTCATGTGCTCAGCAGCAAATAGAATAAAGCGGCACTCTCTGCATTCCAGAGTTTTCCAGGAGGAAGTAAAAATTACCCAGATTCTCCATTAGTGTTACATAGACAGGAAGGAGCTGCTATAAGTGAAAGTGCTTTTTCTTTACATGGAAGTCTGCGGGCGGGTAGTCAACATTTACACGGTATCAACTTGGTAATATGAGGGTAGGATGCACGTTCTTTGCCCTGGGGCTGGGTGGGTCATTGGCAACTGCAGCTACTCTGCTGTCACGCTCAAATCAGCAAGGTCAAGGGCAGAGACACCTGTGAACTGGGGGAGTCGGGAGACTTTGAGGGAGTCGATGGGTCAGACTGTAGCAGGAGACCTGGTTGTTTTTGATGAGTCTCTCCTAACACTTCTGGTGTCACCGAAATGATGCACAGGCTTTGTCAAAGCTTTGAAAAAATCTCCGAATTTTAAAATACTTTCTGCTTTTTTTTGCGATTGTATGCAACATTAATTTTCTGCATTCTTCCATACTACAGACCAAGAAGTTCATTTAATATTTTGAACTTCGGAATTTGCCTTCCCTGGAAACAGCCATGAATATTCATAGCAATCATACGTGCTTTTGAGATAGAGTTGTCCCAAAGATGGGATGCTTTGTGTGCTGTTCTGTTGTTCTTGATCTGCTGTGGTAGGTTTTGAGCCACCCTCATATCCAGGAGAGTCTTTTTATTTCCTGAAAAACTCTTACATAATAAGTCATAGCTTTGTGTTTGTACTGTATTGTCAGACTGTAGTTTAAAAAGGAATTGGCAAATTATGTGTGTCCACCTGTATATTTGTCTAACGACTGAGACTAATTATGAATTGTCAGTTGCAGAAGAGTTTTATCCGACAAAATAATTGTAAAAAAACAATTCTGGCTGGAAATACATGCGTGTGATTCCCAAGTGTTTCAGAAGGAAACTTTGCACACAATGGGGAAGGCTGTGGTTTATTAGCCTGGTTGCAATGAATGGAAAGTGTAGCTTTAACTGGAGAGTCTGTTGTAAGAGATTTCACTGTCATGAATCCCCTCAGGTATTAGTGTTGTAAAGAGTGTAAAAAAGAACAGATGACAGAATGTTGCATGTGAAAATGAATGGAGCTGGAGTAGAAGCCATACGTTTCCTTTAAAAAAAAAGAAATAAATTGTTTACAATTGTGTGACCGATTCCTTGAGCTGTGAACATGCCAAAATTTGAAAATAATTCAGTGTTTGTGCTGAAAATTGTCTAATTCAAGTTTATTAAAAAAACAGCTTAGAAAGCAAACAAATAACCTGTACACAAGTATTGAAATAATGGATTTAGAAGAATATTTTAACTTGGTGTCCCCAAAGAAAAGCAGACAGCCCCCATCAGATTGACACGCTGTTTAATATTCCAAGCATATCTATCGCTAAGCACCGCAGAACTGCTGCGTTCAGGTTAAATGATCAACAAAAAAACCTTTCTTCCTGTGGCTTCTTAAGTTTATTCAAAGAGAAACTGAAAAGCAGAGGGAAATCCCTTCAAGGCAGTTGGAAAGAGATGGGATTTCCCTATGTTAATTTGATGCTTTTTTGAACAAGCTCCGATGTTACAAAAGAAAACTTGTTGACTTTTTTTTTTTAAAGGATACATGATGATTATGGTGTGTCTAGTGATGCTTTTGAAATGCCTTTTTCTGACATTCGTAATACAGTAACGTGTCTGGTGTGTAGTCTTGTAACCTGAAAAGTGTGTCATTTCTTGTTCTTCCAAGTATCCTTAGTCATGAGATGTATTCACTGTTTTTTCTCAGTGTTTTACTGGTAGTGTGTCAAAAGGAAATACGTACCTCCTGATAGAAATACGTACCTCCTCATACATGTGATGCCCAAAGGCAATTTCAGGCACAACCGTGAAAAATGACAGTCAGGAAAGTGGAACAGAGAGAAATGAAGGTCCGTGTGAATAGCAAATGGTACCACACTCTTCTGAACTAGGTGCCATATGATGGACTGTATTTATTCATCATTTAGGGAGATGGTTGCAAAATTTCGTAAAGGCCTTAGATGACAGGATTCTAGTAGGCATTTTAATGCCAAGAGGATGTTATTCAAAATGAAAGAAAATACCAGTTCAGAAAGGAGATTCCGTGCATTGAGAGTGTCTGAGCTTCAGATTAAACAAATTATCTTTTATTGCATCCATTTTTGACGATTAATTTTATAGCTTTTTATTAAAGCCAGCTGGTCCATCGTGGGTAAGAATAAGTCCTTGGTGGGATGTATTCACAAGCAGTTGTGTTTTGCCATAAACAGGCCCAGCAGACGAACCCTTGCATTACACAGATTATTGCAGATTACGTGACATCTTCTGGCCTTTCAGATCTCTGGTTGCAAAGGGTGCAAACCTGCTGCTTTATTTCAAACAAAGGTGGCGTGAAACAGCCTAGATGTAACATTCCTGATCATAACGATGATTTCAAGTGAGATGGGAATCGCTTCTTCATTTTTATCTTCTTCCCATTGCCGTACCAAACATCACGGTTTGGTACAAGCGTTTGCAATAGACAGGAGGAGGCTACCTTACACCAGCTGCTTCGCATCTGTTCTCATCACGTATTTATCTTGTTCTAGGGCGTGTTGGACAAGCAGTAGCGCTACGTGCCAAAGCCTTTGGCTTCAGCGTGATTTTCTATGACCCGTACCTGTCGGACGGCATGGAACGCGCGCTGGGGCTGCAGCGGGTGAGCACTTTGCAGGACCTGCTGTTCCACAGTGACTGTGTTACCCTGCACTGCAACTTGAACGAACACAATCATCATCTTATTAACGACTTCACCATAAAGCAGGTAATAATCTCTGTGAACGCCCTCCGCACACTGGTGCTGGTTGTTGACACTGCATAGCATTTGTCTGCGTAAACAGGCAGATTCTTATTTGAAAGGAATTTCTCTTTTGCTGCTTTGAGATCAAGCAGGTGTATAACTGATTAAGAAATAGGTGGTGGCTTATTATTATTGCTTTTATTGTCTTTTTTTACTCAGTAACATTGCACTTGTGGAAAATAATTTGCTCTTCTTAATTTTGCTCAGGTTTAATAAAGTTGCATTTATGTAAAAGCACTTTTCCTATGTCTTCTAGTAGCTACTTCCTTGACCTGTGTACTTTCAGGTAGCAGTTCTACCTCTCACTCTTGTTCCTCAATTTCAGTTCTTTAGATGCATTTTAAGGATTATGACTAAATGGCTCCCCCCTGTGCTCAGTCCTGATGCTTGCAGAGTGCTTCATGGATGGATCACATTCACAGCATTCCATTATTTGGAAAAATAATGTTTCTTAGAATTAATACTAACCTCTCTCTAAAGTTTTAAGTAATATTAAAATAATTTCAAAATCTTGGTGTAGGAACTAGTCCATTATTGACTAATTTGATAGTAAGCATTTTCATTAGATGTCTAGATTCTGACTCCAAATTCAGTGTAGGTAACAGCAAGAAATATAACGTTGAGATGTAAGAATGTAGGTATTGTGCAGAAAAGTTGATTTTGCTGTTCTTTACACATGCAGTGTCTGTATGTGTTGGTAACAATGACAGCAGCACTCTTGCGGTAAAATCGTTGCTTGACTCTGAGAAGTAGTTTGTACCTACTACTCCTGAATTTTAGGAGAATTGAAGTAGTTACCGAATGTGCTCCACAGTCATGGGAGCACAGCAGAATAGTGCCCATGTAACACACTTATTGATTCGACAGTTTGGGGATTTTGCAGATCCATCTCAACATAAAATCAGGGTTTGGGATTTAAACTCTAAAAAAAGCTAAGTAGTTTAAAATGCAAATCTCTAAGAGGACACAGGTCTGTCACCCTGCCCTGAACATTCTCTTTTGTTGTGTGCTCAGGTACATTTAATGGTTATTACATGGCTAGATGCCTTTGCAAACAGACATCTAGACCCAAACAGAATCATGCTGAATTCAGCGACCATCTGGAGGCTTAGCAGCGGTCACTTTGTGTACTGTGAAACTTGGGCCAGTGTCTCAGGAGGTGTTTCAGTGGAGGTGGATAAATGTGATGAGCTTTGGAGAGGGCTTAGTGCATTAATCAGAGAAATAAACCAACTAAAAGAGGTTAAAACTGAGTGATAGCATGAAATGCCTGTGATAAAGTCTGTACTGGAAAGGATATCGTAAGCATTTATCTCTCTATTCGTTATCCTTCATGAGTAAAGCAAGGATTAAAATGGTAGAAGATAGTTCTTGCTTTGGATAAAGTTTGGATGGAGCAGTCTGTACTGTAGCAGCTGATGTGAAAGCCATAAAGTTGTAACACCTCTGACTGTTTAATTTGTAAAACACATCTTCTGAGTATGTGTCAAAGAGCCGAAAAGCTTTTTTTAGGCTGACAGATGTTAGAGTTGGCCTAAAATTTTCAGAGAGCATTGCATGCCACTGCTGTCCAATATTGCATGCTCATGTAATAACCAGTTTTTAAACAAGGAAGTGTGGCTCATCTCATTTCACTGAAGTATCACCCTGAATTTTGTCTGGAATCTGAAAGTATATAACCTTAAAATGTCTTTGAAAATTTGGTGTCAGTCTTCTCTTTGAGTAGCTTTTCCCTTTAATTAGGGAGCATTGTGCCCAACCATCGTGCTTGGCCTTGCACTCTCAGCATAGCTCAGAGAAGTGTTTCAAGCTTGTGTTTATTGAACCCAGGGCAGTCGAGTGCTCTTAAGAGAAGCTGAGGTCATCTTTAGTTTTGCAAATATGAGAAAAAGACGCTGCAGTTTAAACGCTCTACATTTTTACAGCAGCTGTGCAGGTTTGGTGTAGGCGAATTTACCAGATCTCAGCAGTTCTAGCTGTGAAGCTCTTTCAAGTTTCCACCCATTAAGGGTCATCTCCAGCTGCATCCATCCACCCTTGTAGTTTTGTCATGAGTCACGTAATTCATTCCCATTAGAGTGCGTTTATGCAGCCATGTTCTGTTTGATTTGGACTTGCCTTAGTACTAGCTTCAGAGTTTTGTAAATAGTCTTAAAATGAAAACTCAAGCGAGGTTATTAAGGTTGGACAGACGATTTTAGCAAGGTTCACTTTGATTAAAGTTTTCAAGTCCTTCAAAGGGCATATAAATACACTAGGCTATACTTAAAACTCAAATTATCTATTTGAAGAGCACAGAAATAGGAAAGGTGTATAAACTCCCACAAGCCTCTATGGTGATTGTCACTTGGGCGAGCCCTCCTGCGCTAGTTTTGATCTAGTTCTCGGCTGACTTAAGCAGTGGAGATGCAAGGGTAGTTCCCATCAGGAATGTCTTGTAGTAGCAACTACAAGATCATGCCTTAAGATCAGGCCACCGTTTCCTCACTGCTCTAATTGCCAAGTTAATTACAGAAAACTAAAAGAAGTGTCCCTTAGTTCTGCTCCTGGAGGTGGACTTTGGTTTTGCTGTAGAGACCAGTAGATGGTTCTCTTGCAAGCCCAGGAATCCGCAGATGGAGAGAGGCAGGGCCACGCTAAACCTAGTGAGGTGGCCACCAAAATATGGTGGTGTTTTTTCTTACAACCTTACTGCAAGCATAAACATGTTAATTGTTTAATATTCCCTGTGATCTCATGTAAAAAAAATCTCGTAGCAGACTTTCATCCAAACCTCCTTGTTGTGCATGAATTTGGCATTTCAAATCAGTCTTTCAGAGTAAGGATGCATTTACATAAGCTTGAGTTTGATGTGTAGGTTTCAAGTAGTTGACTTGGCGTCAAAATGTTGGGGTTTTCTTGTTCTTACGGTGAGAGATGGAGTCAGTACGAAATGAGATTTCTATAGTTCATCTTGGACATGGTTCCTGCTCTTCATATGCTCACCTTCCCACACAGAAATGCTTCTGAGACCAGAAGCTGTTTGACATATCTGGTAAAAGATTAAGTATTAGGGTGACTGGAAGCAGGATGTAGTAATTTATCTTTTTTTTCCGTACCATCTCCCTTATTTAAACCACCACTTTGTTTTCATGTTGTGGATATATTATGGTGTAAATTCTTGTAGTTCTCCCCACACAGTGTCATCTACAATGTTAATGTGTACAAAGCACAGCACAGCTTCTCTCCTGGGCACACAGCGTTCTCAACCAAATTCATTTTCATGCCTTCTAATTGAATAATATAAGAATTCTTTAGACCTTTATTTGAAAAGTCTCACAGGGAGGAGGAAGCTGAAGAAACAAAAATGAATAAAACATAGATGTACTGTGTTTGGCAACTGAAGGGAAAAGTGTTTGAAAATCCAAAAGCATTGGTTTTTCTGAAAAAATCACGTAGGCTTTTACTTGTGTGAAAGTTGAAAATCACAAAATATGAATTTGTTTAAGAATGTGTTGTAGTTTCTATCTCATGCAATTTCACAGTGAAACAAAAAGGCATAAAATGATCTGTCACTTTCATATGCACAGTTGTGTCTTTTGATCATGTTACTGCACAATATCTGAAACAACGCTTCTGTTAAAAGACACTACTTACAAGAAACAAAAGGTTATTGAGTGCTGTGAAATAGCATTTTACGTTAGAAGCATCACATTTTGTGGTACTTTCTAATGGAAAGGGAAGACAAACTGTTACAGGTTAAACCAGCTGAATAGCCTTTGTTGTAATGGATGCTTCTTTTGAGTAAAAAATAATGCCACAACTATTTTATTTCATTTATTTTTATTTCATCATTCTTGTTTTTAACTTTCCCTAGATGAGACAAGGGGCTTTCCTGGTCAACACAGCTCGAGGTGGGTTAGTAGACGAAAAAGCACTTGCACAGGCCCTGAAGGAAGGAAGGATACGAGGGGCAGCCTTAGATGTACATGAGTCAGAACCATTCAGGTGCTTTTCCTTTTCTTTTTATTTTGTTCACTTTCTTATTTTTAAGTCTTAGTGCATGATACAATCAACAGCAACAAGTAAATGGAGTTTTCCCTTCATTTGGTAGCTAAATACTCCTTAGCAAAGCAACGCGAATCTGTGCAGCACTGGACTAATGAAAATGTAGATGGAGCTTGTGTATATGGTCAGAAGTGAAAACAGTGACTTCCAAGATCTAATTCCTTTAAAAAAAAATTAAAAATCCAATGGGTTTATATAGTAGAAATAGAAGGGACTTGGGTTCAAATCCCAGGCATGGTTTTGAGCAGAGTGTTCCTTTGTCATTGGTGCAACTCTGGAGGCAACTAATGTTGATGTCCAAACAGACTTTTTCAGAAGGCAAAATGTTGAGATTTGGTGTGAGAAATAACTACTTCAGGACACTTTACTGGAGGTAAAGACATGTTTTTGTCTAGATTGCCTCTGTAGGAAAGCCATAAATGTAACAGGTTGCAAAAAGAGTTAAGGAAGGTAGAGCGCAGATTTGGGTTTGTTTTGCCCTTTATCGGGGGAGTAGTTTACTCTGCTGTCATGAGCAGAGCTGGTGGCACAAGCTTTGGTTTTTGGATGGCACCGAGAAGTCCAGCATTTTAGGCAGAAATACACCACTCGCCATAGTGGCGTTGGTATTACAATATCAGCGCTCCTAGTCAGAAATGAGCCTGTTTGATATGTCCTTGGGTCTTGAGCCTGACTTCTGAGTTACGGGTCATGAGAACAGAATGATGTAGCTCAGTTCTAGTGTGTAACGAGGTATTTTTCAGTTGTTCACCCTGGGCAGGGAGAAATGTTAATTTTAATTGGAACGATCCACATAAGTTTTTGAAAAAGAACAGATTCAGTACTTGACAACAGGTTGTAAAGACTGTGGAGAGGACAATCTCTCTCATATCAGCTTGGGGGAGTAATAGAAGCTTTAAAAAAATAGAATAGTATGCTTTTAGGGTAGAATTTTTATATATCTACTGAGACACAATACCACATCACAGAAATTTATGTATGCATACCTTTACTTCTAAACATAGTCACTACAATGCAGTAATGCTGTGCAACGCCAGAGCCCAACAGCTCGAGGGATTTTGGGCTATGGATGTTCTTCCAATTCAGAGCTCAGATCTGCACCAGCAGAACATTGCACCTCTAGGAAGCCACATTTACTGCATGGAGATGCCATCTGCAGAGATTCAGCTGCAGGATTACAGCCACAATTTCCTTTGGCTTCAGTGCTGCGTGTCTATCTGATCGCAGCATGCAACTCTTTATTCAAGAGTTTTGCCAGATATTCTGATGTTTATTGAACTACAGATGAAATCTGTTGGTTTATGAATTATGACCAACTCTGAAAACACACTTTTGTCTTAAAATATTCTCCTCTTGTTACAGTTGAGTAAGTTTATTAAAACTGGAAATAAATAGGAGGAGCAAGTTTCAGTTACTTTCAGATTTTTTACTCTGTGATAGCACTTTTACACAGGTTTATTGCTTTGCCTGAAAATCAATGTGTAAAGTAAATTTCCTTCTTTCTGTGGAGTTTCTATAAATGAACAGGAAAGAAAAAATAGTAAAAAGAACAAAAAACAACAATTGCCAAAAAAAAGTTGAGGCTGCTGAGAGTAAGATTTTTATGTAAGTGACTAAATGTCACATTGACAGTGACTCTTGAGAGGACAGAGCTTTGTTGGCTAATGCAGTAAAGCTGTGATGCAGTGGACAAATAGAATGGCATCCTGAATTGATTTGGGTCTTGCTTCATGCATTTCTGCACCAAAACTGCAGTGGCAATGGTTGTAGTGAGGAATAAGTGCATAGGACAGAAGCTAATGTTGCTACTTTATTTAATTCTACCCTTTTGAGTCTATGAGAAGTGATTGTTGCTTATTTATACCATGAATAGTGTATTAAATTAACTGACAGAATTAAACCCAACAAGGAGTAGAAATACAGTTCTGTTGTAGAAATTAATCTGTGTATGTACAAATCCATCTGGAACCCCCCCCCTTTTTTCCCTCCCCTCTTCTCCCTCTCCCCCAGCCCCCAATATTTTTGTCATTTAATCCTGTTCTAAATCTTCATTTAGCTTTAGTCAGGGCCCCTTGAAGGATGCACCAAACCTGATCTGTACCCCACACGCAGCCTGGTATAGCGAACAAGCCTCAATTGAGATGCGGGAGGAAGCAGCACGGGAGATCCGAAGGGCGATCACAGGTACTAACTCACCTCAGTAGCTCCTTTGCTGTGTTTTTCTTTTTTTTTGACAAACTTTTTCATTCTTTGGTCTTGAAAGATGCTGAAAAGAACCAACCTTAGGTTTTGTTGACCACTTCTAATACTTGGAATATAGAAACTAACAGATCCCCACCAAGTGTGTTCTCAGAACAGATCATTTTTGGAGGTTCGTTGCAATTACAGCGAAGGCAGGCGCTGCAAAATAAGTACTTTTTCCATACAACATAAATGTACTTATATGTGAAAAACTTGCATGTGTTTCGTTGTTGCTTGTAAATATTACACATTTGATGGGTTTGACTGCAAGTAACCCAGATATTGCTGATAATATTTCATAGGTTTCCCTAGGTGCCCCCTTGTATTTGTCTTGAGCAGTTCAATTTCCTTTATTTTTCTCCCTTTGGCTCCTTTGTATTTTCCGAAGTTCATCCAAATTTGTCTTGGAGGATGATGTGGAATTTCTGTGTATTTAAAGCTGTGATGTTCAGAGATAAAGCATCTAGAGCTTTATGCTGTTCCTAGTAATTCTCATATCCCAACAACTCGTTCTCTACGTCAAAACAAAGTTTTCCGTGTTTTGTTTGGAGGGTGCTCTAGTTTAGATGTTCCTCCCTTTAAAGCATTTCTAAAGAAGTCTGGCATTTTAAAGAGCAAAGTCTCTTTGTTATATAACTACCATGTAATTGTAAACTGTTCACATAAGAGAAAACAGTTATGTCTTGAACATGCACTGCTAATAAATAAAATGAGAAGAGGGAGCCGTTTGGCATTAGTTTGAATCCCTTGTAGCCTGAAATAAAAGGGAGGATTTTCATAGTGGAAAATGATTCATTAAGCACTAATGTTCTTTCTTTAGTGGAACTTTGCTGTTTCCCCCCTGGCGATATAGGCTGAATGCTCTGTGGACATGAGGGGCCATCTGTGTCACCTTGAGAGCAGTTCAGTGCCAGCACGTTCTCTGCTACACAAAAAGCACCCGCAGTGGCCTTTTCTAGAGGAGCTGGGCAATTTAGTTTCATTTATAGCCTGTGCAGACAGAAGATGCTCCTCGGGATGGTGATTAAAGGCACCTCCTGAACTCCTGATCTGAATTGCCCTTTACAGGACTATTTATTGGTGTTTTAGGGGTAATCTGAGGAGTCGGACCATCCCTTTGCTGGAATTGGTCCTTGTGCTTATACTCCAGAAGAGCTCTCATATTAATAGTATATTCATTAAGTTCTTGTATAACTATTACCTGCTCCCAAACAGCTCTGGGAGTCATTGCAGACACCAGCCTACGATACATACTTGAGTGATAATCGATGTGCAAATAAGCATTAACAGGCTAAGATCTGAAAACTAAATAAAAGTCAGCTAGACGGAGCTATTTATATGTTCAATACTGTGCAATAGCCCAAACATCTGTGCCTAGGAAGACAGTTCTATACGTTCTTGAAGTGTGTGATTGTGCTATCAGCCTTCTAAATCATTGATTTGTATTGAAGCTGTCAGCACTTCAGTGTTTGCACGTGGTTTGTAGTTAAGTTAAACAGAGGCCAACAGTAGGGAGGTGAGGGTGACATTGAATTGTGGTGAAACAAATGCAGGAAAGATAAAGGAAATGTGGAATAAAGCTGAATATGTGAAAGCCATAGGGGAACACAGAGGGGAAAGGGTGTGGAGAAAGAGAAGCTAATTGGAAAAAGGTGTACAAGGAAGGAATGCAGGCTGTGACCACCATCTGACGATAAATATGTTGTTGTTCTGCTTTTCCAAAAAAAGTCAGTGATGTTCTGCTGTATAAAATAGAAAGTAAATATCTTTGAATATATTTTTGGGCACCAAAACATTCAAAGTATTAAATAAGGAGGACTGCAGAAAATGGTAATGGAACAAATGGGAAGGCAAGCATGGCAAGTGAAAAGATCGTCATGAAATAAGCTTAACATAAATACTCTTTTGTAAGGGGAGACTAGTAGCACATGCCTACAGAAGTTAGCAAATATTTATAACTATTTTTAGCGTAAATACTTTGAGAGCAGAAGGCACGCAATTGTTTTTAATTTTTAAATTTCCTCTCTCTCACTGCATCCCAGGTCGTATTCCAGACAGCCTGAAAAACTGTGTTAACAAAGATCATTTGACTGCAGCTACACATTGGGCCAGCATGGATCCTGGAGTGGTTCATCCAGAGCTTAATGGTGCTGCATACAGGTAAGCTTGCTGCCGGTGTGAAAGAAATACCTCCTTAATTTGGAGGTAGGTGTTCCAGAATAAATAAAAGACCTTCCTATTAATAAATGAAGTAGTTTGAGATTAGACCCCAGTATTCACAATTGTTGCATTGAGCAGAATGATCTCATTTTGCTAGTCGAAGTCAGTCATGCAGTGCCTAAGTATGTTTCCTTTTCTTATCTTTTTTCTGTGTAGCTAGTAATATCTGAACAATGTACAGTTTTCTGTATATTCCAGTAAAACAATTCTGGTCATGTCCAGTGAGTGCAGTGGAAGTTTATGTTCCTTTTGCTGGAGGTAATGATACAGCAGTAGCTTACAGAAAGACTTGCAATAATAAACTATTGTTCTGTGGTTTTGTGGCCTCCAGACATGAGAGAACAAATAATTCAGTAGTGGATACAGTGGAATAGCCTGTGGTGATTATGAAAATATGTTTAAAATAGTGTTTTCTAAGTTATACATTTAATTTTTAAACAAAAGCATTTGAGGGACTTGATCTGTGTATTCTCAATCAACTGTGAAAGCAGCTCTTAATAATTAATAGAAAGGGGCAGTTTTTTTACATGTAATCTGTACGGTCAGTAGTTTGTTTGCTTGAGAGTGTTTCTTTGTCCCTTTATCCCTAGCAGCTGTTCTAGCAGCAGATTTTTCCTCATAGCCAGCTTCACACAATTTTTATTTACAAAAAACATCCGCAATTTTGTATCTTCCAATATGGTATTTACTCCTAAGTAGGATGAAGGTGGCTGAGAAAGCCCCGGTCAGCTGCTTCCCTCAGTGCTTTGAGGGAGGGGACAGTGCAAATCCTTTTGTTATTTTTTTTTTATACTGCTTTGTCCCAATCTTTCTGCTGTCCTTCATACATTTCTTTGTCCTTCTTCAGGAGAGCCACCCCAAACTTTCAATAGATGTAGGATTTTTTATGTATGTGTTACCCCATATGAGAACCCAGCCGTGCAATGCCGAGAAGTGACACAAAGCTCTCGTGTCCCAGTGACTTCGAACAGAAGGGGACAGAGAGGTGACAGGAGAGCATCACCACCCTCTGCTGTCATCTCCTTAGCAGCAGCTCTAAGCGCACCAGAGGAAAAGAACAACTCAGGTTTATCAGCGTGTGTGTATCTTGAATCGCATCAAGATCTTTATTTTTTGAAAAAGCCCCCCTAGCCCTAAATATCTGCAGAAGGGTGGTTTCATTTGCTTAAATGTGAAGTTCAGGCACGTGTTCTCTTCCACACAGTGTGTTGTATTATCGCCCTCAATTTGTGGAGTGCTGTGCAGAGCTGAGCACAACTGGCCACTCCAACTCTCTCATGGCGCTTGGGAACGGGGCTGCGTGCCCCAAATAAAATGCAGTTGTTTGTGCTCATTTTGGGGGGCCAGAAGTCCAGGAGAAGCAGGCTTCACAGCTAGAGAGGGATTTTAACTTAGGAATCATTTGGAAGTTAATGGTTTACAAGGTGAAGACTGTGTGTATTTAATTTAAGGAGGATAAGCACAGAACTGAATGCCTTTTTCAGACATTGTTTCAATCAATTTTTTTTCAATAAAGGAAGTTCATCTTAAATAATTTTCAACTTGAAAATTATTTTCAAATACAAAATAAAACTCATTTTGGGAACTTTGAGAGAGAAGTTATACAACAAATGTTAAACATCTTTTTGGAGAGATGGTAGAATAGTGGTTGAGTGTGACCAAAGGGAGTTAATATTTTGTGCAGTATAAAGTACGCAGAACTTGAAGCTCAGGCTTTATGAAGAAATTGGTTTCAGTAGCAGTGTTTGATGATGCTTAATTTCTACCTGGATTCAGTACAGAATGTGAATTGATTGTTCAAAACAAATTTTTCTGTCTTTTCTTTGCAATCCAAGATTACGTTCAACTAACACAGTTGTGGAGTCTTTTACAGGCAGTGTGATGTTTCCGATGTGCTAATAACTGTATCATAGTCATGTAACTGCACTAGAAGATAAGACCCGGATAATTTTTTATATGGTAAAAAAAGCAAATTGCTCATTTGGTGAACTAACACCAAGGACACTATTTTATTCTGAATATGTCATTTACTTGTGTTTTGATGTAGGTCAGAGCTCTTTAAATTATCAGATATTATCACGAGCAAAGAACACTGAGCATCCATCAGCAGAATATAATCTAGATCTTCTGAATATCGTGGTATTCTGTGGAAAACAATTCACTGTGTGACATGCAATACGCTGTCCCAACACAAAAGGTGAACAGGACCTATCCCAAGAGTGAAGATGAACAGTATTCCTTAGAAAGAACTATTTGTAGTAGTCTGGTGAAGCAGTGTAACGTACCTGCTCTGGTGTTATCGCTGTTTATTTGTTACTGAGCTGCCTGTTAAAGAACCCCCATCCACGGCCTGTGTCACGGAGCCTGCAGGTTGTAGGCAAAATAAAATCCCATAGATAGAAAACAGCGATTGTGCAATTTCTAGACGCGTCAACCTATCTTTCTGCCTTCTAACAGGCAGAAGATGAGAATATCCAGGTACTGGAAAGGTGCTTGGGTGAGAATAGTCAGATGTTGGTAATTCAGGAGTTGTTTCATGTCGAGGTGTTTCACTGGTGATTTTCCAACCGTCATGTAAGATAACAGCATGCACTTAAATTTTTAAGCTCTTTTGGGACAGATTCAGTTTCTTGAACAGAGCTTAATGTGGTGAGTTCAAGATGCTTCTGTAGTTTAAAAAATACAATAGGTTAAAAAATACGTAGAAATTCCAGTTGTCTTTCAGTTGTAATTAAGAGGGCTATAGGATTGTTCTTCATAGTTGTGGGGGAAGGAACAGTAAGAATTAGCAGAGGAGTTGTGATCTCTTGCTTCTGCTTTCACAAAAATTTAATTCAGTGGACGTTTTACCTGCAAAATGTTTCAATTTATTGCTGCCAGAGGAGGAAGATTGGGAGCAACTTTATGAAGTGCTGGAGGGAATGTATTTGCTGGTTTAGAATAGAAAAGGAATGAATAGCAGCATTAGGGAAGGTTATGTGGGGTAGAAATACCCACGTGTAAAGGCTGTTGAGTTTATATGTTCTCATTTCAGAGGTACAATCTGAACAACGCTGTTGATTAAATTTAAAAGGGACAAAAATTTCAATAAGAGAATGGCAAAATAGGGTTAGGAGCTGTCAAGCACAATACAGTTTCTGTAGAGAGGAACGTTATCTTTATTTTGGCTCCTGTCACTGTGTAGCTTTAGGACAAGAAAAACAGTCGTGGGGCTTTTGGATGTTACTAAAAGTCTGTAGGAAGGTGCATCTGAGGAGATGGGCTGGCAGGTAGAATTCCAATTATTAAATCTCAGTGTCCAAGGGGAGTATTTTTATATCCAGAAGGAGTATCTGGAGTCAAAGCAGAATTGCAGATATGTACTTGAACTGCTTCATGTGCTCATAAGGTAACTGCTGATGCTCCTGAGCCAGCACTGTCCATTTTCATGAGGGGCAGATCTCACTGTTCTTCCTGAGGGAAACACAGTTGTAGAATTGTCTGTCTCTCTGATTTCTGCCGGCTCCGGTGCGTTGATGCTCAGGGAATATGCTGTTAGAAAGTAGTGATTCTGTGTTGGAAACGATTACTGTCTTGGGCTTTTAAATGGAAGCTTTTGTCACATTGTGTTGTAGTTTTTGCAAAGCACCTAGAGTAACACATAAGCTGTTTCAAAATTAAATTTAAAGGAATAAAACAACACCAAATCTGACAGTTTTCATAGGAATTGAAGAAAATTTTATTAATAAAATTCAAATTGAGGTACTGAAACAAGCAAAGAATTCCATTAGCAACCACAAATCAATTCTCTGGAGAATTAATTAACATAGGAAGCCCTGCAAATATGTGTACAATTGGGAACAGAGTTGTGTCCTGCAGGTGGTGGGATTGTCCACAAGCTGGTTACCCATCCCAGGTACAGCCTGTGCTGTGATCTGTAGGATCTTTCCTCGGATGACCAGCCCAGCGTACGGTATCTCAATGTGCCGCATCGGACAGCCGTGCCGAGCCCCTTTGACATAATAAATGTGCTTTCCTGCAGCTTTTTGCCTCCTCTGAGTTTTGTGTAGGTTCTGAATTTATTTTCTATGAGTTTGAAGGAACTTAGGATGAGCACCACTGATGCACTTTACATCAGAGAAGGTGCTACTGGAATGGGATGAAATTCCCTGATGCGTTGAGCTCCAGTGGGAAAGCAGATTAATGTGATATTTGAAAAAAGCTTGACTAGACTACAAGTGGCTTTTCTCCCATTTATTTCCAAGTAAATACTAGGCTAGCAAATGCCACAGTAAGTGGTAGGTTTGTGTGTTTAGGCTTTTAAATGGATAATGCTCTCATTAGGGTGCTTGTGTGAGCAGAATACAGCAGAGAATGGGGGATAAGTGTCCAGTGTTATGATGGGGGAAGCAAAGGGACAGTGTGAGTGGCCAGTGTGAGATAACTTGCAAACTGATATTGAGGTACTTGGCTAAAAAAAAAACCCTTATTTCCATTAAAAGCTGTGTTTATTAATCACATCTGAACTTCAGGACTGAAACAGTGTATTGGTTTCAGCCCAATAATACCAGAGTTGTCATAAAATCAAGCTGACTCAGGGGGTGATTTTCGTGTTGAGTTTGTAAGGTATTTAGGCCTTAATGTTCATCCAGGAGTAACAAATATTTAAAACAATGCGTAGTGGTTTGTGTTGGGATCTCTCCTTTGTACAGTCTGCCTAAAGCACTGGTCCTGTATAACTACTGCTGGTTCGCTTTCAAACAGGTACGGTGGCAAGTTTGGTGCTGAAAAAGTTACTTGGGTTTAATAGGCTTGAATTTGTCATCTTAAGAGTGTGTGCGTATGATTGCTCTTTTAGGGCTACGATTGCAAGATCAGTTTAAAGAAATATTTCTTCAAACCACAAGAATTTCTATGTGAGAATGAAGTGGGGGGGGGGGGTAAAATCCCTGGAAAAGTCATAGGACAGAGGTATTGCATGGACTGAGCCTGAATTACTCCTTGTTGAGGTTTACCGTGAGAGGAGCGATACTTCCAGGTCATTTCTGTTGCTATTTAATCTGAAGAAACAATCTAGGAAACCTTTCTCGTTTGGGTAAAATACAGCGCCTCTTGCTTTATTTCGCAGCATCTGCATGTGGTATCTCATCTGGAGCTTAACCAACGGGTCTGAAAACAAAAGCAGCATCTGTAGGTGGAGGAGGAGGCCAGGTGGGCTTTCTGGCCAGTTGTCTCTTCGTTCTAACGTATGTTCTTGTGTTCTCTCAGCAGGTATCCCCCGGGCGTTGTCAGCGTGGCTTCCACCGGCATACCTGCGGCGGTAGAAGGAATAGTCCCCAACCCCATGTCCTTGTCACACGGCCTCCCTGCTGTCGCCCACCCGCCCCACGCTCCTTCCCCCGGCCAAACTGTCAAACCAGAAGCTGATAGAGACCACCCAAGCGACCAATTGTAGCCTACGACAACAGCATTCCCAACAGCGGAGATTTCAGCTTCAGCGTAAGGAAAACAAACAAAACAAAACCAAACCCTGGATTTTGATTAAAGGCAAAAACCATGAACTTACAGGAGGAGAGGATTCTTGGTTTAGAAACTGGTCCAATATACAGTATCAAAGGAAAAGGTGGGAGACAAAAGAAGATTTGGAAACATTTTTTTCCTCCGTATAAATTGTAGTTTGTCCCTGTCCAGTGGACTGATTCACTGTTTCTGTGTCCTATGGGTTCTTTGTTAAGCAAGAGAAGTTAGTAGTTAATTATATCATGAATGTACTTGTCTGTGTACAGTTTTTAGAACATTAAAAAAGGTTTGTTTGCTTAGCTGTCAACAAGGCAAAACATAAGGGAGGCATTCAGCAAACCAATTTTGAGATTAAAAATCCTTTCTATTCTATGTTAAAACATGCCCAAAAACGAGGCAGTTGGCAAACTTCTCAGGACAATGAATTTTTCCCATTTTTCTTTCTACGCCACACAGTGCATTGTTTTTTCTACCTGCTTGTCTTATTTTTTAGAATAATTTAGTAAACAAAAGAAAACCAGTTTCTCCTGATTTTGGCATGAATTCACTTCTTTCAAAACGAAGACAACCTTGCAAAGAGATTTTGAGGAAAAAAACAGGTTTTGTATAAACGAGCGTTGTGCTTTTTGTCACCAGTTAAAGTATATATTATTGGTGGTATGCGAAAAAGGCACTAGACTACTGAAAAGTAGCAGCATTTCATTGCCTACATTGATTCCTTCCTGGTAATGTGGTAGGCTAGCAATATTTTTGGTTAAAATCATGTTTGTGACTGTAACCATTTGTATGAATTATTTTAAAGAAATAAAAATCCCAGACAAATATCATATGTGTAAAAATTTTTATTTCTAGTAACTGTTTATTCAACTTTTATTAGGTTTCTTAGCTGTAATTTTTAAACAGATGCTGTCAAGTATTTCATTTCTAGCTTTACTTTGCTCTCTGTTGTTTGTAATACTGTCTTGGAAGCTTGAAAAATAATAAAAGAAAAACCTCTTTCCATACCATTTTCCCTTTACATTTTGTAAATGTTGATCCTTTTTTCCTGTGTTTCTAATGGAGTTTGAAATTTAAGGTGGATTTTGATTTGTACACCGGCATCATCAGCTACAATATGGTAACAGCGTTTATGCCACCACTGTGGGCAGAGCAGAAGGAGGTACAACAGCAACACAACAGTAATAATAATAATAATAAACGTCTTTTGCCGAAGTCCAACATGAGAAGTGTCCATTGTTTTCTTTGCTTTTGTGCTGGTGGAAGCGTGCAGCAAGATGTAATTGTATTTGCTTTGTTGAAGGAGTTTGTTTCTTTGAATAGGAAGGTGTTTTTAAGGCAACTTGGATTTCAGCTGGAAGCTGATTTGGCTGTTCCTGACATTTAAAAAAAATCAAATCAAATAAAATTAGCTGTTGCAAGAAGGAAATCCAGGATGGGCAGAAGTGAACCTGGACCCACATCCCCTTGGTAGTTACTTATCTGTTTGTTCACTGTTAATCTGAACTAGTGATTGCACCGAAATGTAGTGAGTTGTTTTTGTGGGATCTCTGGCAAATCACTGTCCCCCATTCCCACGGGGCTCCCCTTCCATTAGGAAAATGTGCGGAGGCTGTGGAATCGGGAAACTCCCAGCTCTGTACCCAAGGAGCACTAGAGAAGGTGAGATTTGGTCTCAGTGGAAGAGTTGGAAGGTTTTTGCCTTGAACATTTAGAGCCTGAACTGTCGTCTATTACAATGAAACCATTCCTGTTCCCTCCATGAAACAGAACAGCAGCGCTCAAGCTTCAGGTTATCCCAGCACAGACACTTCTCAAAGCAAAACCCAAATGCAGCCTGCAGTTGAAGCAGGTTTCATATTTCCTTGATAATTCGTGTTTTGAGATGCTGCTTTGTCAGGCCGAAGATGATGCTTTAACATATGTAGAACAAACATTGAACAGCTGGCTGCAAAGAATTGCTGGCGGTCTCATTTGCAACCAGATTTCCTGAGGAAAACTAAAAGGTGTGTTTGTTGGTTTTGTTAGTGTTTGGTTTTTGGTCGGTTGGGGTTTTTTGGGGGAGCTGGTGGTTGGTTGGTTTGTGTTTTATTCTCTTGCTTCAGTTTGGATGTAGCTCATGTGAGTAAGCATTGTTGCCAGTGAATCAATACATTGATGACCTGGAAATGAAGACACCGGTATTTATTGTGTGCGCTTCTTGCGCTCAGTTGTGTATTTCTGAGCTGTCATCTGTGCTTGCTCAGGCACGTTTTCAGGATCTGAGCCTGAAATGCTGCAGTGCTGGGTGCGATAGGGCCGTGCCGATAGATTTATGCTAGTGCTTGAGATTTTTCTGTGGGTTGCACAGTCGAGTTTCCAGCTTCTGTTGGAGCAGAAAGAAAAAGCCACCCTGGCAATGAACGGACTGATGGGTAATAGTCTGAAAAGCTGAAAAAAAGTTTAAAAAGGAAAGACTTTGAGTAAATGTTTAATTGGAAAAGTGTGCTGTAATAAACAAAGGCTATTATGCCAGGCTAACCTTACATCTTATCACTGCTTTTCTGGGTAGTAGAGGTGTGATACGATTTCCCCTGTGATAAAGGATGTGCTGAATAGAGACAAGAAAATGCCCTTGGTGGGAAGATACAAAGTGGGGAAGGCAGCGGCAGAAGAGACACAGGAGGTGACCCGAGACCTCAGGAGATGAGCTGAGAGGTGACCGAGGAGGTGACCAAAGTGTTACTTCAACCAGTCGGGGGCTTTTGATGATGTTCATTGAATTAAAGATGTTGGCCAAGAAAAAGTCCAACAATACTGAAGCTGCTGCTGGGTCAAGGGGTGTAGGTACCCCCAGTACATGGAGGGTCCGGAGCCTGTGCAAGAAGTGGATGATATCAAAGAAGGGGCTGTTAGAAGTGGAGAGATGCAAGTTGTGCTGATGCAAAGTCGGGTAGTTGAACGTTAAAAACTTGTTAGAAAAAGGAGCCATAAGTGATTTCTCCATGGTAGGATGGATTGATCGCCACGGTGGGGGCAGCCCTGGGAAAGAACAGTGATGCAGATGTATCCAGAGCAGTATTTTTGGTAGAGGTGAGAATGGATCAGAGGTGCTACACAGGACCTGGAGCATTTGACGTGTCGATGTGTTTTCACAAGGGTGAGCTTGAGCCAAAGTCTCGACATGACCAAAGGTGTGGAGGGCTTCTCGTGCCAGGGGAAAATGGAGCAACGTGGCCTTTTCAGCTTAAAGCAAAGGCTGAGTTGGGGAAATTACTATAAATAGTAAATGCTGAGGGGGAAGGAGAAATGTTAAAAAATGCCGGTGTGTGAACAGACAAGCAGAAATGGGGGTTTGGACACGATCTCTGTCAGCAGGGAGGGCCGGGGACAGGTTTCCAGTTGGGGTGGCTGGGACTCAGTCCTGAAGTCCCTGCTGCTTGGGTTGGGTTATTTGTTTTGGTGTCGCGTTGTGTTTGGTTTGATTTTTTGTTGTGGGTTGTTGTTTGTTTTCTTTTCCCTTCATAACTTCGTTTTCACACTCCAAAATGTGAGAACGCTGGTTAAAGGTCATACAAGGTTACTACCAAGCCAACAACTAGATGCCTTTTCCATTCAGGGTAAAACACTTCAGCTTCCTTTATAACAAGCCTCAAGGCTTGTTCCTTTAGTATATTTGGGTTTTTTTTTCTTTTTTAGAAAATGCTTTATTATTTTCTGGTCCAGCCTCCCACCTCAGATGATGAGGGCTGGCTTTGCAGACGGCTCTGGCTGCTGTACCGGCTGTTCCCTGCTCACTCCTGGCCTCAGACTGAGAGGGTTTCTTCTCCTCTCGTTTAATCTCGGTGGATGCTTCGATACTGTCAGCTGTTCTGCTTGAAGGAGAAGGCGGCACTGCCAGTGTTTCCTCTATTCAGTTCACTCCAACCTTTCTGCCTTTTGTAAATTGAAAAGCCAGGCATTGATTTTAAGGGCAGAGAGTAATATCAGATCATTTTATCTGGCCGCTTACTAAACCTGTTAAATGTAATATGATTCCTTAAACCTGATACTGTGTTTTGGCTTAGGTAAATCTGAAAAAAATCTCTGGTCGTTCTATTAAAATGTCAAGTGATGGGGTTTTTCCTATTTCCTCTGATTCTTTAAAAGGGGGACAACCGTCACTATGATTTTTAAACTGCTTTATTTAATTTGGCTTTCCCTATGTGTAAATTCCAGTTATTGTTTCATGTTGAACATGAGGTCATGTAGGCTGACTTGAGTTCGGTAAGCATGTCACATTTTAGCCAGTTTGTCTTTGTACTGAGGTTGGTGACACATCTTCCAGGAAGGACCAAGCTCTGTTATTCATCTGTTTTCTTTCCCAGTTTCTTTTATTATACTGTACATCCTTTCCTTCGTGGCTCAGTATGTTTGTCCTTTTGGATGACATAGTCCATTATGATTATCTCTGCAGATGCAATTACAGGATTTCTGATGTTCTCTGAGACACTTCATCTATTGTGTTCTTGCCTTCACTGACTTGCTGATTTCCTCGGTAAACTTTTCCTGCAGTCACGGGAGCTTGAAGAACTTGCTTAATCCTCTTCTTGGTCTTCAGATCGGGTTTGCCCAGGCAGAGCTGAGCACCTCGTTAGTAGGGAACGTTCCACGTTGAGTAGATGCTCAACACAATAGTCCTGCTCTCGTAGTCCAGGTGCTCACTTTCATCCCACCATCTGCACCCTTATCTAATATTCTATTTTTTATGTTCACCTTTGGGCTTGGGATGGCCCAGTTCATCTGTTTTTTTACGCAGTTCCTCATCTGGAGTCACCTTCCTGCATTTTCTATGCTAGACAAACAATCATGGCTCTTCAAATCCAGCCCCAGCACTTTTCTTTGCCTTTACATTTCTGCGTAAGAGCCATAATGAAGTGTTCTCTTGAAGGAACATTGTTTTGGGGGGAGTCATGACACTGTGTCAAGGCTGCCGTAAACAGACTGAGCTGCATCCTTGGGATGGTTGGAGGCATTTGAGACATTTCCAAGAAGATGTAGATCATCCTCTGAGCACGCCAATCCCTCGAAGACATTTTGTTACTTGCGCAGCCTTTTACTACATCTCTATCCCCTTCTTTCATGTGCTGCCTAAAGAGGGTAAGCGGCTGCCAGTTGGAAGCGTTGATGTTCTGCTCAAGAAATAAAAGGAAGTTTTAAAAATACGCATTTAAATAGTTGAATACGTTTCGAGTTGGAAAGATTTAAAAAATAAAAATTAGTGAAATTGTTAATTTAAATTGCCACAAGAGCCTTTTTTCATATCAGATCTGATGCATTAGGGGCAGACAGGGACGTGCCAATGCAACAGTGCTATTTCTTCATCTGTGCTGTGACAGCAGAGCCCTTGTGTAGTTTGGGAAAAGCTTCTAGCGCTGGTCCTCCCTGGATAAACCCCGCGCGTTAGGGCAGCAAATCGCCGTCTAAAAATAAACCTCCTGAGGAGCTGACATCGCAGACTCCCGTTTCCAGCCCCCTCCAGCCATTTCGAAGCGTCCCACCCGATGCGGTGGATTGAATTCTCACGCCAGTTGCCTCCGGCACAGCTGTCGGCTCCACCGCGTGTTCCCCTTCCCAGGACCCAGCAGGACTCGCTCCCCGGCACCGAAAAGCATCACAATAAATCCCATTTAACTCTCCGGCGCTGTTCAGTCGGATTTTGTTTAAGCCCCCGTGTGAAGTTGAGTCCGTGCTGCATTTTACTGCTCTTAAACCACAACAGAGACTCTGCTTTTGGTGTTTTCCAGCCACATATTTACTGTTCGCAGTAGCAGTTTTCGTATTAAAACGGAGACAGGGGACTTCCAACTTCTTTTTGCTCTGGGTTTTTGGACATTTTGCTGCTTGCTTGCCCGTGTTTTTTAAAGGCTTAGCGCGTGTGAAATGTGTTCATCGTGTTAGGAAGTTACGGTGATAGATTTATTTTAATCTCTAAGTTGCAGCTATTTGTAATTGGCTCCAAGGCCATCTCTTTCCATTCCAAGCGCCAAGTGGAAAGCCTGTCCTGTGAAATGGGTTGCTGAGACTGGAGGTTTTCGAGAATTCATGTTCTGAACAGCGTTTTTTGTTTGTTTGGTTTGATTTCTGTTTCTTTTCCTCCTGCAGACCAGCCATCTTAAGCACAGGACACAGCCTCGTATCACAAGAAGCACAGGTAAGAGCTACAAAAATCTCCACTGTGACTCAAAGCTCATTTTTAGAGCTTTTCAGCCTCTGTAAATTCAAAATAATTTTGTACTCATAGTCAGTTCAACACAATTGGAACAAACTTACAGTGAACAAGTCCTTCCTCTAAAAATTTAGTCATTTTTTGCAGAAATAACAAACTTTTAAGGTGATGACAAGTACCTGTGCATTGGAATGCTTAATTTGTTCTTTAATTTTCTTATGCCACTACTAATTTTCCTTGCTTTTCCAGTCTATGCTACCTACTCTTACAAGGATAACTCTCCTTTCCTGAAGATTAGAATGAAATGATGTATTGGAAACATACCATAGATGAAAGAGAAAATAAGAGAAAAATTAAGGAATTATAATGTTTAAAAGGGTTTTTTTTAATGTTTCTTAGCTGTAAAATAATTTATACCTGTGTGTAACCTGTACCACCTACGTTGTAGCATTAGAGCCTTCTATCAGTGATTCAAGTTTTCTGGTAGAAGTGACAAAATAAGCTAAGAAATGGTTATGCATCATGTAACTAGTAGACAAGATCTGACCCCATTTTACAGAAAAGTAAGTCTTTTTAAACAAATTGTGAGCCCTTGGACTGTGGCGTACATCCCGTTTGAATTCTTATGTGCGTCCCAGTGAAAGTCCTCCCTACTCAGAGGTTCTGGGACCAAACGTCACCATTCCAAGGACTCTCTTTGTGTGTTCCATCCAACGGTGTGGGAAGTAGGATGAGGTTTCTGACGTTGCTGCGCTCCGCAAAGCATTTAAGTTTCTCATCTGCAATTAATAGCCAGCGGAGCTGCTGATGACTCCCAGTTATTTGTGGTGTGTTTGGAAGGGCAGCTGAGCTCAGATCTCAGCACACACCAGGGGTTTTCCTGGAAAAAGCCCTTGACCAGCCATTAGATGGTGGCTATTCATCTTTCTGGGACCTCCTCTTCTGCTTGTCTTCAGTGACCTAAGCGAAAGCTTAAGAGGAATAAGCTCCTCATCTATGGTATTTCCAGTTTATTGCCTGAAGTTACGGTGGGATCAACCAGGGACAGTCTCAGCAGATCCGTGTGTGTCTGGTGTAAAGTCATGGCAATTAATCTAACTTTCTAGTTTCATTGCTTAGGAAATGCAAACTATAGAAATGAAGCGCCACTCAGAAAAGATGCCTCTGTGTATTGCTTCTCATCTCTTCTGTCTCCAGATGCCTACAGCCCACCAAAAATCCATGCCCAGTAGACACAGAAAGATGAAACTTCGCCAAACTGTGGTGCTGGTTTTGAAAAATCACTGTGATAACCCACACCTGATAATTCATCCCCAATATCTATCATTGTGAGGTTTAAAACTCTAAACGTTGGAAACACTCTTAGGCAGGTGCTTAGGCTCAGCTCCAACAGCCTCTGGAATCCCTTGAGAGCGGTAGATTCCTGGGTAGAAAGGGTGATGTTCTGTTGTTTGTGAGAATTTGTTTTTAAAGGATTTTTTAGTATGTTCATTCCAGGGCTCTGGACTTTCGGAAATGCTGTGTCTGCTCAGCCTAAGGAGAGCAGGTAAGTTAAATATATGAAAAAGTAATAGAAGAATGTAATAATGTCCCTTCCCATCGAATGAGCCGGAGGTGCTGAGCGGCAGCTGCTGCGGTACCAACCCAAACCCTTGGCTTTGGTGAGACAAACGATCTAAGCTCGTTTCATGCCAACCTCTGCATTTTGCGACAGAAATGAAGTCAAATGAACCGTTGTTTTCTCGAATTCCCTTTTCAGAAATCCTTTGCCGCTCCCTGTTTGAAGCCAGGGCCGTATCCTGACTCTGGAGCGCCCGGGCTGGGATACATGAGCTTCTCTACTGATTTCTCTGCTAAATTTAAGAACTGTTGGTGATCTGCTTTGTGATTGTTACAGATGCTCTATTTTATTTAATTGCTACTGTCTCCTTTTGCTCTTTTCCTCCAGTATCTGGGAGCTGAGGGGCACTTTGGATGACAAAGGCACAGAAATACGGACGGTCTCTCGGCAATAGCCACTAGATGGCAAAACAGACACTTTGTGCATCAAAAATACGTAGTGACACCCTCGATAAAACAACGTGCCTGTGCTTTCCCAGCGGCTGTTATAAGCTGCTTCTATAAATATATACATTTTTATAAGCTGTTTTGGCATGTTTGGATACTACACGCAGAGAATCTTCAGTTTAAAAGTCTGTAAATTCTCAATCACATATTGGTCGTTCTGGGGCTAAGCCCACCCAGAGTATTTTAGCAGAAGAATTTGCCGTACCAGAGAGTTTGAAGAGAATAATGCACTAAACGTCCCTGTGAGAGTGTTAGTAAAGCTGTGTCAGTCCCGACTCACCTGTTAATCACAGTTTGGATGTTGTTTCCCTTCTTAAATCACAGAAGGCTCAAAGACCTGGGACCTGTTCAGGACAGAGGCTTTGTAAATACTTTTTTGTATTTATAACCATGTAAATGAATATTTGAGAATAGTCTCTGCTCTAAATATTTTACAGGCACAAGCACGAAGTCTCGTTAAGAAACTGAGGGGAAACACAGACACCCCGGGCATTTTCTGAAGCCTGCGCTTAGATTACGCTGTTTGTTGTGCTGACTCTATGAGATTTTGTCCTCTGTGGAGTATGTCCCTGTGCTTTTCCCTACTGGAGATGTCTCAAGTTACAGATTTCCATCATGGTCTGGGTTTTCTTGTTTTCTCAATAGCTTTCGGGGGCCCTCGTAGGGATGTTTCCAGTTCGTTCTCTCTGGTGACAGTAAAGATCTTGGCTGGCTCCCTTCAGACAACGTTCACACATCCAAAACTGTCCTGCCCCTGTTGTCCTGTTCCCTGACAATGCTGTTTGCACCGTACTGCTCTGCTGATCGTACCTTTTTGGGTTGTGGCATCTCTTCTTCATAGATGCTGCAGGTGGAACTGCACACCTGGGTCCTACCATGGGCCTTCAGTGGCATGTGGGTTCCCTCTCCCAAGATTGTGCTTGGAAGAGCAGATAACCTCTTTTTCCCCAAAACTATGATCTAAAATATCATTTTTTGGAATGCAGTGGGAACCTCCTGTTCTGGAATGATGAGAAACATGGGCAGTATTAAGTTTCCTCTGCTTCTCTGTGTCTCTGGCAGACTGGACATTAAAGTCTACATGTTAAACTTAGGCACAAAACCAATGACAATAAGTCAGGTCTAAGCAGAAATGGGGGATGTGAATCAGATTTTTGAGCAGTCATTTATTATCATTTATTATATTTATTATATTTATTATATTATCGTTTATTATATCACTGGCCTTCTGAATGGAAGGCTATACATAATTCTACGGAAAATACAGCATGATGCTGGTCACTTCAGCATCATAATGTTCATATGGCCACACAGAGATGTCACAAAATATCGGAAGTCTTGATTTTGCTAAATTTAAGTACTTGCCTTCAGAATCTTAGTGCTGATATTCTAATGTTTGTATTCATTATGCCATTTGTAGCTCTTGTGGCTTCGAGCAGTTCTGGCGGTTTCAATGGCGATGGATGTGGTGAGGGTGGGTGTCCCGTTGCTGCTGTCTGGAGGCTTTGCTGGGGGTGGAAGGAGAGCTGGAGGTCTGGAAAGTGCTGCTGGGCACCATCCTGATTTCTGAACAAAAAGCACAGGGTGCTCAGAGCTCAGTTTAAGCTGCTCACCACGGTCCCTTGGGTGCCTGCTGAGGTCAGGCCTGGAGCTACTGGGTCCTTTTCCCATAAACAATCTGACTATGATTAGAAAAAACAAATGTCCCCAAGCCCTTCTTGTGACACGACAGTTTTGAGCTGTAAAAGTTGACTTCCTGGGATGTCCTTTGTTTGCAACGATTTCCCATGAGGCAAAAGAAAAACAAACAAAAACCTACAAACCTGCTAATGGAGTAACAACATATTTCCCAAGAATGTTTAATATATAATAATAGAGCTGGAATTACAACAGGTTGGCAACATGTCTTTGATAGACATGAGATACATGAATAGCCGTGTAATACAACTTGCTGGTCCCAGTTTACAGCAAGGGTAATGTATTTGTTATTTTATAAAGGGTTAATCAATGATTAACAGACATTACAATTACTGGCTAATTGATTGTTGTAGACAGTTCACACATGGCTTGCAGCTATCTATAACATTGCATTCATGCTGTAACGTATTTATAGCAGTTATTAATCATGCACTAGTGTTTTTTAAATGTTCTCATTTTATTAGGTGTAACCAAATTTTCAATAGCACATCAGTGAACTTGAGTTCTGCCTTCACATTAGCAAAAGGGAAAATATAGAAAAGCAGTTAACTCGGCCTTGCTTTCTTTAATTTGAGGAAACCATCAGCTGCATGAATTGGAGGCACTATCACATTATGAAAGCAATTTTAAGTAAAACATGCCATTTATGGAAGGAGCACACTTAAAGATTTTTGTAATTACAAATATTTGTACTGTTAAGTGAATTGCATTACAGTACTTGTTGTTGTTGCTTTATTTCCCTGGAGGACTCTTCTGTAGTGGGAGCTTTGTTATGCTGATAAATGTGCCCGAAAGCTTTATAATGTACTGATGCATTGTAATGATAAATAGAACTGGTTAAGTAGTAAAGATCAAACACACAATTAAACAGACTGTAATATACATCTTGCTGAGCAAGGGAAAACAATAGTGGAATCAGTAAAGATGGATACAAATGGTTTTATTGAACTAAGCAAAAAATATTCTCTTATGCCTACAAAATGAGGAAATCTGGCCTGATACTTGCATAAGCAGACTTATAAAGTGCTTAATCAGATATAAAATATTTTTAAGATGTTCAGCATTTCTAATCAATGGACAGGGCTTTCTCAGACTGTCCAGAGTAATAGAGATGTGCAACAAAGCAGAGGTGAAGCAAATCAGCGCAGCGTGGGGTTGCTGGGAGAGGAGCAGGCACAGCAGGCAGGGCTCGCAGGTCTGACCCAGCAGGAAATGAACGAAAACACGTTGCACTTGACAAAAATAATAGAACGGAATATTGGCAGCACCTGCTTCCATTGTCCAGAATGTCCTTTCCTAGAACCTTTCCCAGCAGGGAGGCTGGTTTGCACTTGGCGAGGCCACGGAGGTTTCACACTTCTTAGTGCTGTTTGCTCTTCCAAATACCAGGAGAAAATGTGATTCAGAAGGGGCATGCTGGAAGAAGGAAAAACGGCTGTGCATTACTTGAGAGTCACAAAAATAAACCTCTAACGTGAAGGCACCGAGGGGGACTTTCATTCAAAACCCAGAGCAGTATCTGTGCAACCTGCTTGCAGATTATCCTTGTGCATTCCAACTTTGAATTACTCTGAAGGGTGTTCTAAGTGAATTTCCTTTACAGGGGTTACCCATAGCCAAGCCAGCGCAAGAAGAATTTCATAGCTCATTGTACAGATGCTATGGTGAAATAACTCCTAGAGGAGTTAGAATTAGGCAGGGTGTAAAAGCCAGAAGAAACGCTAATTCTCCTGGATCGACTTTATGTGAGCTCTTACCCTACACAGTGCTTTGCCCACCTGGAATAGCATAAGCTGTTTAGATTCCTTTGCAGGATCTGGGTATTAGCAAGGCTCAGGGGAGAGACCAAATCCTGCTTCACTGGTGCCAACTGCCAAAGCCCTTAAGCCTCGTGCACACCGGCCAATTATCATCTAAAATCCCCCTGGTGCTCACCAAGTTCTGCTGTACCACCAGGAACCACCTAGCAGACAAAAAGCATCCACTTGCGACGTGGCAAATGTATTTCCCAAGGATGTACAGCATGAAGCGTTCCAGCCAGCAAACCCCTTATTTCTAATTTACCATGTGTTGTTAACTACGAGAAGATTTGCGTGCCCTCCAGGAAGTTGGGCTTATTTAACGAGAAGCAGGGGAGCTGTAAATGCTTCCAACTTCTGGAGTTTAAGAGAAAAAGGAGTGGCCAGAGGAGGTGGTGTCCCCCCATGCATCTGGCTTCTCACAACCCGGGCTACAGGTGTTGCTCGATGCAAAGAGGAATATATAGGAGTTATCAGGAATATACACAGTAAAAGAGCTGGTTTCTTCTTTGTAAGAAAACTTATTTCTGCCCCAAGAACTGCGTGTCACTCCGCCAAGATATTTAGATGTCTAACTGCCACTTAGGCACCTAAATACCTTCACAGATTTGGGCTTTGGCCCTAATTGTGTTGCTGCAGACCACGATGTCCCCAGGTTTGCACGACAGGCACCAGATTGGAATAGACTGTAGAGAGAAGCACAGCCCAGCAGCCACTGGCTTTGATTTAATTGGGTTGAGCTGGTTTATGGTCCCTCGATATACGTATTTTTTTCCTCGTTTTAAAAACGATGTGTCTGCCAAGGCCGGAACGAAAGCGGGAGCTGTCTGGAGGTGAAACTGCAGACTGACGGGGACAACCCTGCTCGATGGGAAGTAGACTCCGAAGGGTTTTGTGATGTCTGTCGGTTTATGCCATTTCTCCGTCACCGAGTTTGCAGTCCAAAGTTTATTTTGGATGCCTGCCTATTCCCAGAAGCTCCGCGTGCTCGGAACAATTTCAGCTCTGCGTTAAGACAATAATTATAATCGAATCTCATGCTCCGCTGCCTCGGCTAGTCACCTCCATGGAGCAGATGGGAAGGGGACTTGGATCAGCAAGGGTTTTCCCTCTCGGTGTACAACGAGTCTGATGTCTTCAGAAAAGGCTTTTTTGTTTTTCCCTTTGGCTCCCCTCTGCTTCCCTCATGGCATCAGGGACCGGCTGCAGCTGGAAAATCATGGACAGGATTTGAAGTACGGCGAAGGAGACAATTATTTTGTCTGCTGCCTGTCTGCTTTGCCTTGTTCAGACACTCGGGCTGCAGATAAATCCAGGCTGGGAGCAGGCAGGGAAAGCAAAATGGTTTTCTGGTAGCCCCTTCTGCATCTGCAGACCTTCAGTGTCAGGTCTGAGACCTGCCTCTGAGCTCAGCCTGGTTGGTTAGTCCTGGTTCTACACTCCCACAAAGCTTAGATCAGTCGTTAAAAGATTAGCCATTGACCTGCAAATAGGTGTCGTGATGTCCCGCCTTTGCAGACAGGGTTGTGAGAACGCGTGGAAGTTGCTGCTGGTGTTGACGGTGCAATGGTAAACTGTTTGATCGCCTGGGTAAACTGTTCAATTACCTCGTACAGCACGAATGCAGGGGCAGACATAGGTGGTGAGTTCACCACGTTGGAAAGCTGTTCCTCAAAGCATCCATCCCTCCAGCTTCCTCTGCAAGCCAGGTTTAAGGCGAGATGTGATTAAATCTCTTTTGTTGGATGGTCCCTCTGTGCTTTGCCACCTCGATCCAAAAAGTAGGAGGGTGCCTGCTCAGCTCTGGTGCCATCTTGACCCCCTAAATGGTGTGTTAGGTCTCTAGAAAATTACAAACTGAGGAAAGAGCTGTCATTGGGAAAACTTTCCTGGAACAGGGACAAAGCTGCTGAATTGCCTGTGTGCCTGTTTTAAAACACACACCTCCACTGCATGTTGGGTGGTTTCATTAACAGCCAGTCCTGTGTCACTGGGGTGTAGTGGTTGCTGCAACGCTTGAGCTAGAGGAGCATCTCGCAATGCCCCTGTGCATTTGTGCTCCTGAAACAGGCCTGGAGCAAGGAGCCACTGCTTCAACGGCGTGTGTTTGTTTATTTTGTTGTTGTTGTTGTTGTTTTGTTTGTTTATTTTTAATTTATTTTTGGCAATGTATGATGATTTCTCATTGGTACTGTAGCTGTTCTATATTTTTTTTCTCCATTTTGGCTTATTAGAGCAGGAAATTACATGTAAACATTATGTGGAATAGCTGCTGAATGTTTGAATTGTTACTGCGCTCTCATGCTACATCTTTAGACATCACTGATTTTTCTTCCCCCTGCTTTTTTTTCCTTAAAGGCCAATGAGGCTGACTGTGGCTTTCTGCGTTTCAGTAGATACAGAGGTTGTTACCACATCCTGTTTTATCCCGTGACTGCTATTAAAGAGATAGTTGTTCTCCCGAAGGTGATTGCAGTGATTGCTGTTAAAAAAACAAGCTCTATGCAGACTCTTTTCCCAGATTTGGGTTCTTCACTAAATTTATGATGGTCTTTTAGATCTGGACCCTTGCCTTGTTCACATGGCCGGCTGATTCACACAGGCGCCTCTGGGGAGTATTTAAGAATTGTTGTGCGTTCACAGGAAAGGGGTGGGCAGCACCCACATGACAGCAGAGAACTGTATTTATCCAGTGACTCAAAAGCCCTGACTGGGCAAAGTCTTTGGAGATTTTGCAAGACCTTCAGGGATGAGATTCCCTTTTAGAAACCCAGAGAATTCAGTTCAAAAAGGACAGGGAACTGCTGGAGAGAGTCCAGTGCAGAGCAATGAAGATGATGGAGTGGAGCATCTCCTGTGTGAGGAAAGGCTGAGGGAGCTGGGGCTCTGGAGCTTGGAGAAGAGGAGGCTGAGGGGTGACCTCATTAATGTGTATAAATATAGAAAGGGTGAGTGTCAGGAGGATGGAGCCAGGCTCTTCTCGGTGACAACCAATGGTAGGACAAGGGGTAATGGGTATAAACTGGAACACAAGAGGTTCCACTTAAATTTGAGAAGAAACTTCTTCACAGTGAGGGTGACAGAGCCTGGAACAGGCTGCCCAGGGGGCTTGTGGAGTCTCCTTGTCCGCAGACATTCAAACCCACCTGGACACCTTCCTGTGTAACCTCATCTGGGTGTTCCTGCTCCACGGGGGGATTGGACTGGATGAGCTCTTGAGGTCCCTTCCAATCGCCTGGTTGCACCCTGCAGTCCCAAAGAGGTGACCAGTGAGCTGTGCCCCAGGGATGGAGCTGATGCAGACACCTCCAGGAGCTGTTTACGGAGGTCTATTCAATTATTGTGTTGTTAGCTTTCTTGGCTTTGTCAGCCAGGCAAAGCTCGTGGGATCTCGTGTTTATTCCAGCGAGGAGGAGAAAATGATGACACCGAGGAGGAATGCAGCTCTCGGCCAAGGCAATGGACAAGCTCCCTTGCTGCTCATCTTCAGCATGTCATCCCCACGCGTGGTCACACCGGCCCGCCAGCCTCCTCCTCCTCTCCCAAATTCTCCCGTCTCCCGCTCCTCCTTTTCCACAGCCCCCCAGGCTCCCCACGTGTGCTCCCTATGTGTTTGCGGTGCTGCCGTGGGGATGTGGGGAGAGGAAACAGCTAAACCAGCAGCATCCCTTCGTGGAGGAGATCAGCTATTTCTTGCTCTTTTCTTAAACAGCGTGCAGCAGGCTCACATCCACGCTCGCAGAAGCAGCTGTCTTGATGAATATTTGCCCAAATCATTATGCTATCTAGCAGTTAGCCTGCAAAAGGGCCCAGCACCATTTGTATGGTAATGGAAGGCTTTCTCAGAAATGTTTTGGAAGCAATCAGCTAAACTAATAGGATTTTATGTAAACCAATCTCTTCTTTTAGATTGGGGTTGGGTTTTTTTCTTTTTCTGGAGAGGAGGGTAAGGGCTTTTTAATAAATGCAAATTGATATTCCAATGAAAATGGAAATGAGAGAAAAAGTTCATCGCCGGGGTAAAACGCTGTGACTTGGCTCCAGCAGCAGAGTCGCGTGTGATTCTCTGCACATCCCCCAGCAGCCACATCGAATTTCTGACGTGCTGAGGCAAGGTGCAATGAGGAGAAAAGCTTTCTTCCATTTTCAGACTATTATAAGGCATAGACCAGGTTGGACTTTCCATCTTTACATCAAAGCTGCACTGTAGGAGGTTTTTCCAGTCCTGAACCTCTGCAAGAAGGTCATGGCAAGTGTTCACAGAGAGGATGAGCAGGTTCAGACTGTTGTTATTTCTCATTTCTGCCATGAATCAGCAGCTCTGGTGCTCTGTAACTTGAGCTTTTTGTACCTCTCCAGCAGGATCTAAGAAAAGTAAAGGATGAGAAGCACTCAGAAATCTGATTTATGACGTGTGTTCGAAGCTCTGCTTTTAAGATAAGTGCTTTGCCCTGGGAAGTTGCTGACTGCATCCACCTACTACCAAGGGCTTTTGCTGCAAACCCCAAATGTTTTTGCACTTGGGACACAGCTGAGGTGACTTTCTTGGCCCTGCTCCCACTTGTCGTGCTGTAAAAGGGCCTGACATGTGACAGCAGATCGTCTGCGTGGAGCATGGGCTGGCTGGGATTGCTGCAGTCAGTCATAAACTCTGACCACTCTGTAGACATGATGGTGCTGTTTGGGGAGACTCAGGCCAGTGAGGGTCAGGCATCTGGAAGGGTTTCAGGTGAGAAACTCTCACCTTACAATGATGAACCTGAATTTGGAGCAGCAGGATTTGGTGTTTGTCAATGTTGCGTAGCAAAGGAAAGCAAAGAGACCTTGGAGAGGCGGTGGAGAGCACCCTCCAGCAGCACGTGGACAGCATGGACAGGCCAAGCATCAGCCGGGTGGGGTCGTACACCCACGAGCCGTGTCGCAGGATGCTGTTTGAACTTGTTAACAGTGTAAAAGTGTCAAACAAAGAAGTATGCAGGAAGTGGTGCAGTGAATACTTGTTTTACCCATTTATTGTTAAGGTGACACGAGCAAGGTATGCATGCGGCAACGGGGAATGGCAAATGCGCCGAGATAGCATGCGGTCCCTTGGAAAGTCCCAAATGTCTTGCACAGGAGATGGAGAAAAATAGTGATTTTCTACTGTTCTAGGCTTGATCTTGTGTCATGCTGTGACAGGAACAGGAGGCAGTCTGGTGTCATCAGGAGCAATGTGTTTTGATTAAGGGAGTGGAGCATCTCCCGTGTGAGGAAAGGCTGAGGGAGCTGGGGCTCTGGAGCTTGGAGAGGAGGAGACTGAGGGGTGACCTTATTAATGTTTACAGATATATAAAGGGTGAGTGTCAGGAGGATGGAGCCAGGCTCTTCTCGGTGACAACCAATGACAGGACAAGGGGTAATGGGTACAAACTGGAACACAAAAGGTTCCACTTAAATTTGAGAAGAAACTTCTCGGTGAGGCTGACAGAGCCTGGAACAGGCTGCCCAGGGGGGTTGTGGAGTCTCCTTGTCCGCAGACATTCAAACCCGCCTGGACACCTTCCTGTGTAACCTCATCTGGGTGTTCCTGCTCCATGGGGGGATTGCACTGGATGAGCTTTCGAGGTCCCTTCCAATCCCTGACATTCTGCGATTCTGTGATTCTTTGATTCTGCGATGGGGCAGTGGTGGCTGAGGAAAGCAAGTAGCAGTTGGTACTTTATCGCACTAACACTGAGCTCAATCTCCTGCCCTGGCCTACCAGCCTCTTTAATCAAGTTCTTGTCCTGCTGTCGTGTCTGGAAGTCGGTACCCAAGGTTCAGCTCGAGGTGTGCTCCTAAACCACCTGGAGAGAAAAAGATGGGTGTTCATCCACAATGTCCTGGCTTTTATAGCTTCTTGGTTGAAAAATACCTTCCTCTCCCCAGCCACTTTTTCCTGACTCTTCATCAGTGCTAAGACAGCTATTGGTGGTGCTACTCTGCAACCAGATTGCTGAAATGATTTGGGGTAAAAATTCTTCAAAGAAATAATTTTGAAGGTTTATTTTTTAGCACGTGCCACATCAGTGTTAAAGGCTGGTATAGAATTCCTTCATAGTAATTCCTCCTTTGGGATGGATTCACAGAATGTGACAGAAAGACCTTGCCCAAGTTTTGGACGTATGCAAAAAGACAAGGTCTAATCAGTGTCCTATAATGTGAAAACAAAGATCTGACCTATAAATATGCCTGGTGAGTTCTTATTAGGCTTACCTGAAAATAGTCTAGTTTTCCAACAATAGAACCCAAATTTTCAACAAGAAGAGTTAAATCTAACATACTAAATATGCATTTATTCAAATATGTTTTCATATTTGAAACCATGTGGATCAGTATAAGTAGCTTCATAGGAAAGAATATGTGTTTTTACAGAATGTGACCTTTATTGAAACCCCCTAACTGAGGACTGTCCCAAAGGAGCAAGAGAAGAGTGTGGTGCTTTGGTATTCCACATTCTTGGTTAGATGCTTTCCAGATATAATACAGCATTTCCAGACATTGCAGCTAACGTCAACTAGGTTATTAAACTGAATATTTAAATTGTTACATGGTTTAAATACTTTGTGAGTTTGGGCTATGTTAAATTTATACGTGTAAAAAAGTCATTCTTAAATTACAAAATCAAGTAGCTTTTGCTTGCATGACATCTCAATCCGTTCCTGGAGATCTATTAACCAGGGCCTTGGAAAGTTTGTTTAAACAATTCAGTCTCTGATTTATGGAATTTATTGAATGCTATAATCTCTGCATTCAATAAAAATACTACTGAAGTTTCAAACTATATCAGATTTTATGTCTCCTAAGAAAGAAAATGAACAGAGTATATCCAGAAATAAATCCTGATACTTACAGGGAACATTAAAAGCAATTTTAAAACCAATCAGCAATGTTCAGTTGAAAAATTCTTCGATGGAAAATGCAGTTTCTGCAAAAAATAATATTCCAGCTTTTATTTATAAAATTGAAACAAGATCTTTCACTGTGGTTTGGATCTACCATAATAATAATAATAATAATAATAATAATAATAATAATAATAATAATAATAATAATAATAATAATAATCTCTTTTTGAAAATGAATCCAAACTCTTTTGGGGGTGGTTGCCTTCAGTTTAAGCTCTTGTGCTTCAGTTGGCTCCTGTCAGCTGTGGATCAATGCCATTTATAAATGGGGTTTGCCAGCAACGCAGGGACAGTCCTGGAAACTTCCCTTCCTGCTGCTTTTTCCTTACATCTCTAACTCCCTGCTCTCAGTTGTGTGAATGAGTGATGTGGGGAAGGAATTTTCTGTTAATGAGCCAGTCACTGGTAGAAACACCTGTGGTGTTTGTACTTTTCATCATGGCAGGAATTTTTGAGGAAAAAAGTCAACCACAAGTCTTCCCAGCAGAAGGGAGAACCAAGGAAGGGGTGATGTTCTCCAAGTGTAATAAGCTGCTTACACACTAGTAAGGTTTTGTATTTGATAGTAAGTTTTAAAACTTGAATCCAGGTATGGTTGTGCTGAAGACCCACAATAGTAAGAATGTGTGTTGCTCAGAACATCCATCTTTAGAAATATTGAGATCTTTTTCCTACTTGATTCAGCATTTGTTTCCCTTTGAATTTTCAAGGTGTTGAGTTGTCCTTGTCTAGTCTGACCACCTCCCAGCATAAAAGACATCTCTCCTGGTGCATGAGGGTTACAGAACTCCCACTATAACCTGAAGTCATTCCTCTGACTGGAAGGAACCTGCACAGTCCCCACAGAGAACCTGGCCAGCAGACACAGCCAGAGATGTGAAGCATCCTCTCCTTGCTTCCCCCTTCCAATGGGAAGGCTTCTGTCATAGTTTAGATGAAAACAGGTACAAGATGCTCCTACAGGCTGGAACGGCTCCTTTTTAATGAAGGAATTACTCAAATCAGCACATCCTGCTGACCATGAGACAAGCTTCTCTTCCTTGCTTTCTTCATGTCATATTGAAGCAATTAATAGAATAGAATAGAATAGAATAGAATAGAATAGAATAGAATAGAATAGAATAGAATAGAATAGAATAATTTTAGTTGGAAGAGACCCTCAGGATCAACCATAACCTAACCTAACCTAACTCTGGCACTAAACCATGTCCCTAAGAACCTCACCTATACGTCTTTAAAACACGTCTAGGGATGGTGACTCCACCACTTCCCTGGGCAGCCTGTTCCAATGCCTGACAACCCTTTCTGTGAAGAATTGTTTCCTAATATCCAATCTAAACCTCCCCTGGCACAATTTGAGGCCATTTCTTCTTGTCCTATCACTTGCTACTTGGGAGAAGAGACCAACGCCAGTATCCCAAAGGTTGCAATTGCAATATCTTTGAATTCACTTACCTCCTACCTAACTTTCTTCTGCCATAGTATAAGTTGCTCATACTTGTGACAGATCTAGTTCCTGGCCATGTAAACTCCCTTGACGATCGCTGGAGATGGAATCACGTCATGTCAGAGCACTTCATCCCATTCTTAGTCGGAACCTGAGAGTGTCATGTACCAGACACCTACGCTGCGGATGTTGATGTCTGCTGAGATGGAGATACTCTGTTCCATGGTGCCTTTTTATCCCCGCTATAGCTGATTAAAAGAGGGTTGAACAAGTCTTTTAAATTATCCACCCCCAAATTACACAGTAAAGTTACAAATTCCATAACACTTTCCTGCTTTTTTTTTTTCTTGTAAAGCAATTATTATCCTCTCTTAATTAAGTTGCCACAGATTCCGAGGTGTGTTGATAACAGTTTTCTGGGTTGTCATTCATGCTCTGATCATGTATTAATGACTTTCTCAGCTGTCTGAAGAGCTTGCCTGTTTAAAGTATTTTGGAATCCATCCACTCCAGCTTTTCTCTAGATTTTTCATGGCATTCAAAAGCACAGTTGGACACTTACCCTGCTTAGTGGAGCCCTCAATTTTGTTTCCATCTGGAATCACACACCAGTACTTGTGGGGCAGTTAACTGGGCCAAAGACAGTATTATGGAATTGATCCTCCAAACTTGGTGAAAATCTGCTTAAGGGGTAAGTTGCAGTTGAACACATTTTCAGAATTTCTGTCTTTTTGGGTTGCTTTTTTTTGCAGGAACACTAGATTTTATTTCAACAGTTTCTGCTTCATTCATGCATAATATTTATCTTGTATAGAGGACATATTCTACCAGTCTCCAAGTGCATCTCTAAAGCAGGTAAATGTGATTAATTTAATATAACAGTAGACAGCAAGTTGATGCTATGGTCCACAGCCAGCCCTGACTGATTAGTTGAGTTTGTACAGGGTTGTATAATGTCATGTTTCACCTTAAGTAAGTATTAAGCACTGATACATGTGTTGCATTCCCAATAGTGCCTTATTTTTAACCTGTATTTTAAACTTCTTTTATTTTATTGATCTTGATAGTAGTGTTTCATGGAATCACAGGATAGTTTGGGTTGGAAGGGGCCTTCAAAGGTTATCTAGTCCAACCCCCTGCAATGAGCAGGGACACCTTCAACTAGATCATGTTGCTCAGATGTTGGGATCTTGTTTTTTTTAGTGCATTTATTGAAGTAAGTCCAGTATGAAGATAGATGATAAAACAAGCAGCCATTAAGTGGGAAAAACCATAATGTCTGTCTAACCTCAAGTGCTTTTACGACAATTAACACCAGATGCCATATCTATCAGATGTGATGTGCAGGAGCTGTAAACAGTGGGACCAGAAACCTGGGTCCAGACTGTCTCTTTGTGTTGCACAAGTGTGCTCCTACTTACGGTATAAGACAGGAGCAAGGACCTGACTTAGGTTGGCTGCTATATGTCTGATGGTTGATGTCAACAAAACAGCCTTGGTTCTTTCCTAAAGGCTTCGACACAGGGAGTAGAGAAGATGTGGGATATCTCTGCAACAGAGGCACAATAGCTTGAGGGCTACAGGTGATATGGGGGCACAGAGTACACTGGACTTCAGGCCACCTGTTTGTGTGGTTAGATACAGCTGTGTTGTAGAAATGAAGCCAAGGTGGCTGGACCATACAACAACAGCTCATCCTACAGCACCTCTGGGAGTCAGGGAATTGCTGCTCCCCGAATGAGTATAAATGACTTTCTGCAGGGTCATCTAGAGATGTGAATTCTGTTTTCTCAAGTCATCAGTATCAGCAGGACCCCAAGAGTGTTTGACCTCATTCAATGCACATAACACTTAAGGCCATCATCTGTATTATGCCCCAAGAGATGGTGTAAATGTTCTATTGGCAGGTGTGTTGCCACAATCTATTAGGGCTGGGTTGTATTTGTGAGGCTTTATAGAAAATGTGTCTGCTGTGGATTTTTTTGGCCTTTATTGTATTCACCCACCCCATCTGTTATTTTCCTGAAGGAGAAACTTGCATGAATCATCTGATGACCATTTTAGAAAGATTCAGCTGTGGGGCTGATATTCCAGTTTGCAGAGCAGGGCTGGTGCTGCAGGGATATATCATTTCAGTATTTCAAACAGCTGCAGCCTTCTCCACTGACTCGGATTTATAGGAGTGATGAAATGCTCTAGCATTTCCATGCACTTCTAGGATGAACCAGAAACACTAAACACTAAAATCTGCCCTTCGTGCTATTGACATTTACAGCGCAAGTTCCCACCCAGCCAAACCCCAAGCCTAAATTTCAGAGTGGTTTGTTAAATTTAAAGAGACATTGAGGAGCTGAGTGGATTGGGAATGGGAGGTAGAAGTTGTCTGGGGTTTGGTAAGTTGTCTGCTGTGGACCATTGTGCATGGGACGGTCCCTTGTGTACAAGGTGGTCCCTGGTGTACAGGGTGGCCCCTTGTGCATTGGATGGCCCCTTGTGCATGGGACAGTCCCCTGTGCATGGGGTGGCCCCTCGTGTATGGTGGGTGGTCCCTTGTGCATGGGGTGGTCCCTTGTGCAGAGGATGGCCCCTTGTGCATGCAACAGTCCCTTGTGCACAGGACGGTCCCTTGTGTACGGTGGGTGGCCCCTTGTGTACGGTGGGTGGCCCCTTGTGTACGGTGGGTGGCCCCTTGTGTACGGTGGGTGGTCCCTTGTGCATGGGATGGCCCCTTGTGCATGGGATGGCCCCTTGTGCATGGGGTGGTCCCTTGTGCACGGGATGGTCCCTTATGCATGGGGTGGCCTCTTCTGCACAGCAGAGCTGTGCTGTGGCCGACAGGAGCAGCTCCAGCTGGGCAGCAGGTGTGCAGCAGTGGTGACCTGGTTTGGGAGCGACCTCCGCTAACCTCCCCTGCATGCCAAGATAAAGATTTGCCATATGTCCCAACACACACTTTTGTGCCATAAGGTCATCTTGCAAGTGGTCTTAGAGGGAAGCTGCACGCCTGTGGAAAAAAATATTGAAATTTCCCAGAGAAAAACCACTGCTCAAACACTTTTCTACATGGATAGATAATGTTAAAAAAAAAGGACTTCAAACATCAGTGGTAATTCAGTGCTGCTTGCTTCCTAGCTGTGTCATTAAAAAGCACTTGGACACAAAGGGCGGAAAATGAAGCATACAGCTGAAGGTCCCATGAATGCTGAATAAACCAAGAGACAAGATGTCCTGTGCTCTCACGGCCCTGCTTGAAGCACCATCATAGGGTTTCGGAGCACTGAGATGCGAGTCCTGAGAGGCTGTTAAGAAGTCCTGACTGCAGCGGCAGAAGCAGGAAGGTCAGTCTGAACCCCATGGTGACTATTTGTGGCTCTATTTTCGGAAATCAGTTTTGGCTCTTCAGTGCCCTTTTCAAACTGAAGAGCATTGGGACTTAGACTCCTAAAACCCTGGTACTGAAAGATTCTTAATATCTTTTTCCTGTTTAATCATCCCAGCTTGATTTTCCATAATGTTGGTTAAAGTTGAATGCCTACCAGAACATAACTGCCTAAATACCCTGCAGATTAAGAACCAAGTCACACCTGAAAAGCAAACCATTCCTCCCTGACTTACAGGCCTTCCTCATCTGAGGAATAAAATATTCTACAGGCACTTGAAAATTGCACGTGGGAAAGGACCTCGCATTGTATAAGTCCCAGTTTCTGCATAGCTGAGAGACCCGGTGATATCTAATTGCAGCTAGAAAGAAAAGCCACATGATTACAAAGGCAGCTAAACATTCTTTTCTATTCACTCTTTGGAAGTGGGAACATCTTTTCAGTGCTGCCATTCATCCTCACTTATCACTTTTCTATCAATAAACCTTCCAGTCAAGTCCTTATCTGCAGCTTATAAAGCACTGTTCTCTGCCTCACCTTTCCTGCATGAGAAATCTGCAAGTGTGAGTGCACCGAAGCAGTCTGAAAAGAATTTATAGGCTTACTGTATATTTATGTGCTTACTCATACAACCTTAAACAGTTTTATTATTCTATCTGTGCTTTTTGGGCTTGTGGGACTGTGTACACACAGTATTTGCTGTGCTCACCTAAGCCCTTGCTGTGGTCCCCAGGAGAACATCAGCAGTCCCTGCCCCAGCTCCAGGGGCACAGGGACCTGAAGCTGTGGCTGAGCTGCTGGCATTGGTGTGTACAACATGCTTCTTGCCTACCTAGTCTGGTGGAAAAAGGCTCTGACGACTCATTTCTCACATCGTCATTTTTATTTAGCAATCCCAGTCATCCTGAATGAAAAAAACTGCCTACAAGCTTCTGGAGTTGCAGAAATCTCCCCCCTTGCAACCTCTGGCCTGGTGGAAGGAGGACGTGTGTCTGGTGGGAAATAGGAGGGGACAGCTGTTGCCTGATGTGCCTTGGTGACCCTGTGTCCGAGGGGAGCGGGGGTCTGCTGCAGGGTAAGGAACAGCACTCTTGGCTGATGGATCCAGCAGCAGGCTTGTGGCAAAGAAAAAGGGAGACTTTGGCAAAAGACGTTTCTGAGATGTGTCTGTCTCTGTTGGTGGAACAACTGAGCGTGTTATTCTAGTGGTATAAATGAAAGCTGCATGTTGTGGCTTTAGCTTGTACCAAAGCCAGGCAGAGCATGATGGGGAGAGCTTTGAGTTAAGCACTTGATCAGTCACATTGTAAAACCTCAAAACTAAGCCAGAAAGTGACCTCGGTTCAAGCTCCAGGAGGGAAGCAGGAGTACACATCATCTGTTGGCCTGTCTTTGTTGGACTCCAGGTTTCATTCATGTGCTCTGGACGCAGCACTGCATGACAGCTCCTCCACCAACAGATAATTCAAGCTTGTTTTCCCCAAAGTGCAGAGCTGAATGTGCTGATCTGAGGTAACAGCCAGCAGTGGGAAGCACATGGGCCCTGACACACTGAGTGTGCTTTTTAAATGTTAATATTAGATTCATAAAACGTCCTGAGTTGGAAGGGACACACAAGGATCATCGAGTCCAACTCCCGTCCCTGCATGTGACAACCCCACAGTTCACACCATGTGTCTGAGGAGGTTGTCCAGTCTCTTCTTGAACACTGTCAGGCTTGGGGCTGTGACACCCCCCTGGGGAGCCTGTTCCAGTGTCCAGCACCCTCTGGGTGAAGAACCTTTTCCTCATGTCCAACCTAAACCTCCCTCTTGGCCCTTGGCACTATACTTCGAGTTGCAATGGAAACCTGGAGTCATAATTTCTAAAAGTCCATGTAAATCTGTAACTTTCATATCTGCAGATTTATCTGTGGCCTCAAGTACTTGATATGAAGGTGTGTTGCACATGGATCTGAACCCCTCCAGGTGAGGTAAAATGACCCTCATTTCACTGTTGCATAAAGCCATATTATGTTCTCAGCTTAAATGCTTCCTGCAAATCTGGCCACACTCTCTCAAGAGTACCAAGTAGAACAGGAAAAGGTCCAGGGATTGGTAATGGCTATGGAGGTTCTCTCTGGGGTTAGGGCTTGCTCAGCTGAGTGTGATGATCTTGACTCGTTGCTATTTTGCAGAAAGCAAGAACTAGTAGCAGTGAAAAAATCTGACTGAAGTACTTTTTACCCAGAATATAACTGAGGTCACTGACCTTTCCTGGCGCAAGCTGTTACAAAAGCAGAGGTGGATTCACAAAGGGCTTTGACAAATTGTGAAGAAGTCAGTCCATGGTGGCAACTGAACAAAACAGGGGTCCAGATGCAAACTCCTGCTTGAGCTGTTGCTAAATTCCTGGTTTGCCAGAAGCTTGGTGGTTTGGCCAAGAGTTCTGTCTTCTCCTTCCCCGTGCAAGTCACAAGGCACTGGGCTCTGGATGGACCTTTGCTCTGACTAATGTTCAGCCTCTAACACTTGGCGTTTACCTGGCAGCAAGTGACAATGACCTAAGTTAAAATTCAAGTGCTAGCACTTGTCTGGGATGTGACATTTGTTTGGATTGTCTTGGTTAGTGTAATTTTTCTTCTGTATATTGAGTTACACACGCTAGTATTGTTCCTACAGTAAAATAGTCACACCCTGCTAGCATTTTTGTGGCCTACAGATCTTGTATTTCCTTAATTCTTGTTCATATATGGTCATGAGACTGAGCAGCGGCAGCTGGGGTTTGAAAAAGCAAGTAGTGATTTTCTGTATGCATAGGAGATACCTTCAGTGAGTTTCAATTTCAGAAAGTTCTGACCTTCGAAGCCTTTTTAAGGTCAGGTCAGGCTGGACAGCTCAGAACAGAAGGGTCCAAAATCACCAGCTGCTTGAAAAACTGGCACTAAAACCACCAGAAATGAGTCAACCTTCACACAAAAGTTGCAGATAATTATTACCTGAGTAATAATGTGATTCACAAGTTTGCTTTAATCATTATGCAAATGAACGGTAAGCCCTCAATTATGGTGTGATAGATTTGATGTCATTTATCCTGTACAACAAAACCGACTCATTAAAGTTTCCCGGCTTTTGGCAATCAGCAGAGGCCTGATTTTGCCTCTGTGAGGGAACGACTCAATGCGTATACACAGTGTTTCTCAGTGTGCATAATAATGCTGGTGCATGGTTCATGTTTTCAAGTGGTCTTCTAATTGGAGAGAAGTAAAATGAGAAAACTTACAAACTTGATACCTTTGTTGTTGAAGATTGGCTAAGCGGAGTTTTGGTTCCTCTGTGACCACTGGGACACCATTTTCAGCTGTAGCTGCCTGGGTTGGGCGTCCAGACCATGCACGTGGTGTGGAGAGGGGAAACTGAGGTGTGTGTTGAGGGTTCTGGGACACAACGCCCTCCATTTCCAACCTGCCCATTCGCTCACGATGCTGCCAGCAGCTGCTGAGCTCTGTTGGTAGTGCCAGGTCCTGGTCAGCCACGTCTCTCCTGGGCTGCTTTGTGCCTTCATCCCCACCTCTGGGGGACAGGGTTTGATTTTGGGGTGCTGTTGCCTGCACCAGCAAGAGCCCACCAGATCTCTAAAGCAAGATCTGCTCTGGACACGCAGAAGTAGAGAGATCAGCTTTCCCAGGGATGGGGAGAAGGAGAATATTTGCAAGCAAAACTGCCCATTGCCTTTGAGGGAGACTCTGCTGAGCAAGTTTGCCTGCTCTTGGGGCAGACCCAGCTTTACGTCCATCTGGGTATGCCTGCCTTGCCCACATCAGAGCTGCAAGGACTAAGGCAGCAGACAGCCTTCTTCCCTGCTGCAAAACTACAACGATTTAGAGCGGCATGTATCACTTGTGATCAAATACTACCCTTAGGTATCATCTGTTGCCACTCACTAACCAGCTAGCTTGGTGTCCTCAGGGTTTCTTCTTGCTGGTCACTCTTGGTGGTACCCAAAGGTCTGGAGAAGGTCAGAATGAACCTCTGGCAAACACATAGGTGCAACACTTCGTTCTTGGGCTGTGTTTTCTCCCTGCTGATGTCCTGTCCTGCAGGGCTATGAATGCTTCCCAGAGGTATTTCCATCAGTGAGCAGTGCATGCCTAAATTAGATGCCTAAGATCAGAACTTGATTAACTTTTAGGGCTCTCAAGGTACGCAGTGTGTATGTCCCTCCATTGCGAGGGAGATTTTCCTTTCCTGTGCATCCACATGACGTCTGGCACAGTAGCGCCCCAGCCTCCTGAAGGGCTGTGACACGTGCCTGGATGCTGACTCGGAGCTGAAAGGCCAGGTTAGACAGGAGCACCGGCAACGCCTCCTGAGGGACATGCGGCTGCTCTAACAGTATTCACTGAACATATTGAAAAATACCATTTCCAGCCGTGAAACAGTGCAGCTCCAGTCGGCTGCAATCCTGACAGCGTTTGCAATGATCCGATTGATTTGCTAGTGTTGTTTGTTTGAACGAGGAACTCTTTTGTTGCTCTATCCAAGTCTCGCTGACATAGCCTGCAGCTACGAGCAAATGTTGTGTGGCTGCAAGCTGGAGCATTGAAGAGACAGGGAGCGTGTTCAATATTGATAAAGAGCAGAACGAGGGCTTGTTTAAATTGTGCACAGACAACTTTTCCATAATTAAGGGAGCAACAGACACGATCCCTTGCCTACAAATGAAATGACTAACAAAAGCAGGAGACGCACATGGTGTGCAGCCTGTGAGTAGATGTGATGGTGAAAGGGACCCGACATGATTCCTAAGAATGGGCTGTACGTCCCCATCATTCTTTTGTTTCTAGCTGGGCTATATGGAAAGTTCGTGCTATGTTCTTAGCTACTAAACAGTGTGTGCCTTGAGCCCTAACTGGGAGTAGTGCCCGCTCATATGAGGCCCTGAACCCTTTCTCATGCTCTTGTTCGTGCTGGAATGATATCAGTCTGCAAATGGAGCAGATGTGAGTAAGGGCTCGAATCAACCTGTGTGCACAGTCCCTATTCACAGGGGCTAAAGCATGGATGTGATTGCATCCTTCCCATCTGCAGCTTTATCCTGCATTTGTTCTTGGGACTATGAGCCTGTGAAGGGTCCGGTGCTGTGCCTTAATACTTTGTAAAATGAAGACTGCTGCTGGGCAGCAAAAAATGAGATTAGGGTAACTGCTGGGGGAGGCAGCTTGGATGCTGTTGGAGTTGAGTGTGTGATTTACTTCCTATGAGTGCCTGATGTGCATAGGTTACAACTGCAGCATTAGAGATGTGTTCACTGGCTAACTATCCTCTTCCAGATGCCACTTGCTCTGTATTCCCTTCTGTCTAAGTTTTGGGTGCTTTTCCCCTAGCAGAAACTTTAAAAGGAATTTGAAGACCACTCTAATTGCACCAGGTCGTTTGAAGTCCATGTACACTACATTGTAATTTTCAGCTCTGAAGTCCAAAAATGATTTTGTTTCTCAAGCAGTGTCATGAGCTCCTTCTGCAGCTCCACATAGTAAGCTTCAGTTTTGATTACTCTTAATAATTTTGTGCCATCAGCAAACTTAATTACTTTATTATTCAGCCCTTTTGATCTTTGTTGGCACCTGCTGATACCTTCACTCTGCTGTCATCACTGTCAACTTACTCCACCTCTTTGTTCCAGCCTGTGAGTTAAGTCTCTCTCTCTCTTACACCATGAGAATGCAGTTTTTTTTCTACCATGATGATGGTGAAACACTGGCCCAGGTTGCCCAGAGAGGTGGTGGATGAACCATCCCTGGAGACATCCCAGGCCAGGCTGGACGGGGCTCTGAGCAACCTGATCTGGGTGAAGATGTCCTTGCTCACGACAGGTGGGGTTGGACTGGATGAGCTTCCAATCCAAACCATTCCATGATTCTAAGTCACAATCCCATGGTCCAGGCCTTACTAATGCATACTTGTCTCATCCTGGAGTCCCTGTGAAGTCATGGGCATTCTGCTTCAATGTTCATTGAGGGTTCAAGCAAACTGATCTGCTCACAGGACCAGGGCCAGCACGGGCAGCCTCTTATCCACACAGATCTCATTGAGCACTGTTTAAAATGGGCACAGGCATCCAGGTCTGTGCCAATGTTGTAATTTAGCAGCTGGCATATTTAAATGCTTGCAAGTGGGATCAATCTTTTTTTAATCATTTATGTTTAATTATTGTTTCCAGCTAGCTCTCTCGTGTTTTATTGCTAACAAGTTTCTAAAGAACATTTTTTAGGCTTGAGCTGAAAAGCCTAATATCACCCAGCAAGGAAGAGCTTCTAGTACTTCAGTGAGGAGACTTTTCCCATATTTGAAGCTCTTAAGTAGGACAAAGGTTGAATTTACTCAATTATTTTTGTTGAAAGATATCTGGTCTGACTTATGCTTACAGCTAGAACATCCTCAGAGCAGGTTGAGGTTGCTCAATCCTTGGCCAGTCAAATTTCATCTGTTTCCAAAGAAGATTTTCCAGCCTTAGTTACAGTACCAGTCGCTGCCCATGTTGTACTGCTTTAGAGCATCATCCCAGCCCAGATGCAGGACTTGGTTTTTGCTGTGTTGAACTCTACAGCCTGTTTCCCATTAGCCTGTTTCTCCAGCCTGTCCAGGTCACTCTGAATAGAGCCCTGTCCCCCAACGTGACATCCACTTAATCCAGTTTGGTGGTATTGTGAACTTAATGAGAGTGTGCAGAGAGCTGGCCAAGCAGGGATGGTGGTAGGATACAGTGTGTTTCTGCTTCAGGTAATGAGTCTGACTTAAACACACAGAGAAGTAAAGATCTAGGTCCTCCAGAACCCTTTCCTGGAAGAAAAGGAGCCGGTGAGCTTTGCTGTTCTAAGAAGTTCAGGGTGGCACCTCTCTCTGGGTATTAAGACGTGTTGCTTTGCTGTTGTCCTGGGAGAAGAACGTTCACCAGGGTCACTGTTCAAAGAACCCTGCAGTTGTACGCTATTGTATGTGGCCAAAGGAAACAGCAGGGACTCACAGAGCTTTTTTGGCACCCCTGTATTCCCTACTAACCCTTTATTTTCTCATTAAGTAACTGGTATTTAATTGTTATTGCTCAGTGTAATTACCTTTTCTGAACTCTCTATTTACCTGGTCTATGGTGAGAACAAACATTAAAGACCCAGCTGATTTCTGCTGCCTGATGTAAGCCGTTCCCTTCCATTTTATAGCATAACTCAGGTTGGAGGGGGCCTCAGAAGGGCCTGCTCCAAACAGGGTCAGCTGTGAGATCAGACCAGATTATTGCATGTTCTATGTTGAAGAACATGTTTTTATCACAAGTGTTGTATTTGCTCGCGGTACAAACATGTCCAGAATGTTTGCATGCCTTCCCACACACACCCACAGAACACAGGGCTAAAAGGATGGAGCAGGCTCCTTGCTCTCACCACAACGTCCCCACAGATTGTGTAATGTGGCATTTTGTTTATAAATTGCTTTGTATATCAGCGCGTTCAGTTGCAACATGCGTTACTGTATCAGCCTCCATCTATTGAGAAATGAAAAATTATGGATGCCAACCCCTCCTTCACTATTCAAAGCGTGAAGGAAGATGATGCTGGTAATTGGGTATTTGCTGTCTCAAGGAGGAAGTTTGTAATCCATTGCTATCGCTGACATGATGCCTCTGTAAAGCCCCAAGCCACAATTTATCTCAGCCATTTAATATCTGTGTGGAGGGACAGAATGGCACATTCAGGATGAACCATTATGATCTGTCTGTTTGGGAATACAGAGCGTTTTATAGTCTTCTGTGGGTGCTTTTTACTATAAATGAAGGAAATTGATGGCTAAATTCTGCAGAGAAATAATGCCCGATGTGAAGCACTGTCTGAAGGACAGTGCTACATGAAAGCTGAAATTGTCTTTGTCTTTCAGCATGATATTTGTTTTCTTTTAATCACAGGAATGAAGGACTAGAGTTTCAGCCTTAACTGTTAATTTCCTGTCTATTGTCTATTCAAACAAGATCCTGCTGTATCTCTTATAATAAATACATTTAGAGACAGGGCTGAAACCTGCGCCTGCCCTCTACCCCTCTCCAAGGGCAGCTAATTCCTGCAATCTGGGCCACCCTTTCCACGCAACGCAAGGGTTAACACAGCCTGCTGAGTGCAGAGAACCGAAAAACGGGCACTAGAGAATAAAAATGGCCAACAGAGCCCTGTGGAAATTCAGGTGTCAGAAAGATGCCCAAACACATTCAGCAACCAGGCCACAGGAGAGGACACGTCCAAGCGGTGATGCAGAGCCCTGGGCACAATCGCAGGAATAAGTATTTTGGAGCAGGTCCCACACATTCAAGAAGGAATTGCCTGAGACTGTTAGAAAAAGGGTATTTATAGTAACCAGAGGGTGCCCTGGGCTAGCACAGCACTCTGCCCTTGTCCCACATTTATGGCAGTGGTTAATGGTAGAGCAGGGCAGAAATATTTAGGGCAAATTGTTAAAAATAATAAAAAAAAAAAATTAAGGGTGATAACTATTTTTTATTTCTCATCAGAAGTTTTGCTGCCTCGTGGTTAGAACGTATTTCTGAAAACTTTATCTTAAGAAAGTACTGATTTTGGCCTGATGCCTACTTCTACTCTTAGCAGTCATGGGGAGCTACTGGGAGGGTAATACTTTTTGTAAATGAGCTAAATAAGTGTACAAGGCTTGATGGGATTGGTTTTTTTTAAGCTGAAAATTCTGATAAAAAAACCCAGTGGTCTTATAGGAACACAAAACTGTAATGCTGAAGCTCTTGAATTATTCATATGATCTGATTCAGTGCACTGTGATTATTTCTGATGCTTCAAACTCCTGGATAGCTTTTGATGCCTGTATGATTTCTATGTAAATTCCAGCCATTAGCTGGTTTTATCAATAAGGTTCGGGTTGAATCATGCCTCCCCTGCAAATTAATGCAGGCTTGACAAACGGGAAAGAAGATTCAAACTATCAAACCACAGACTGTTAGACGTGGGTTTAGAACAAAAACATATATATAAGTTATTTCGAGCTTTAGAAGGTGGTACCTGAAAATATTAGCACGTACAGGGACATTTAGCAGATCAGTACACATGGAAGAGTGAGCTAAACTGCAGGCTTGAAAGGCTTTTAAGATGTGTAGATAGACTCCTGCCATGGACTCAGTACTTCACTGTTTCCAGGCTGGAGACCAGAAAATGTTAGACTGGCTATTGACTTATTGTCACTATATCTAATTAAACCACAAAAATTGTTTTCAAACAATGTTAAAGATCAGATTTAAAGCCATAAAAGCGGGAAAATCAGGATAGGGCTGTAATTGTCTCTCTAATTCACCCCAGTGTGCCTTTGGGCTGTCTTTTGCAGAGATGGCATGTGTCATTGATTAGAACCCACTGGGAATGGCATGGCACTCCGAACACTCAATTCTCATCCCCTTTTTGCATGAAGACTCTGCCTTTAATGCAGTTTTATTTCATTATTGTAGCATTAATTTATTTCAGACTACTTTTTTTTTTTTTTTAAATCACCCTTTCTTTTCTCAGCAAAAGAGGGGAAAGGATATGATCAGCTTTAATGGATGAAAAATTCTCTGGGCAGAGCGCAGTCAGTGCAGTGACTGATTCAAGCCTGCAGGCACACACAGTTGTACCTGCAAATCTGGTCAATCAATTTGTTCCCCTAAAACAGTGATGAAACTGGTTTAATTTCTAATGAAAACTTACAGCTGGCACGGCCCAGGAAACTGTGGAAGAAGCTGTTACGGAAAGCAGAGGAAATCTAATTTCCCCTGGTATTGACCACTACAATGTGTCAAAAACAAGCAGTAGAAGATATTAAATGAAGGCTGGAGCAGCAAGGCCAGTATGGACTGCCAGAAGAGCAGTTTTCAGCAAGATCCAGACACCAATCTGGTCTCCTCTAAAGCAGAGGAGACATTTGGATCCATCTGTACTGCAGAGACAAGTTCCACCTACCAGGTGGCAGAACCAGAGGCATCTGTAAGCCTGTTCTCCCCTTAAAACATAATCCTCCTTCTCCCTTACCCTCCCTCCGTCTACCTATCTTTTAATCAGATATTTAAATCTCCTTATTAATTTTTCAGTACACTCCTTCCCCAGCTGGAACGAGAGCTGTTGTGTGGAGCCCGTGGTAATGAGAACATGGGGTTTCTGGAATTTTGGTGGAGCAGCGACCCCTCGGCGCTGCCAAGGCTGAGCACGGATCCTGCAGGCTGGGCTGGATGTCAGTCCTGTAAACAGGCAGTTTTTCAACAGGCTCCCACCAACAGACGCCTACAAGACCTAATCCCGCTGCATTACACAGGATTGTGCTGTTGACAAGCACATTAGGAAAAAGGGGGTGGGATAGGGAAAGTTGCTTCCAAGCTGCTTATGCTGTTTTTCAGGGATTTAACAGAGTCCCACAGGCAAATACTGCACAGTTTGCGGAAGATGGGGCTTGAGCTATCTCGGCTTGATTTAGGATTTATACTCAAGTCTCAACTGAGTAATTTATCCAGAGATGACTGAGTAAAGGGAGTCACCCTCTCCCCTGGCTGGACTTTGTTCAAGAGAATACCAGTTGCTGTGTAAATGCTGGGACAGAGTCAGTGGATTCCATGGTATGTGTTGCTGGGAAGGAGAAGAGGGGTTTAACCCAACTCTTCCCTTGATATTCCCCCATGGTCAGTGCAGGCAGCTCTCCCTGGAAGGCCTCAGGTTTGTTGTCCTTTTAACATCTGCTGCTTCCCTTCCTGGGAAATGCACACGGGTGCGCGGATGCTGCTGGACCACACAGCAGACAGGGGCTAGAGATGCAAAATATCAGCTTACATTTGCTTGCTGTGGACCTGCTGGGACTTGTCTCACCCCATGCATTTTTCTTTTTCTGCTCACTGCTGCCTGGAAACAGACTCCCGCATTTCTTTGGTCCAGCGGGGAAAATTCTTGGCTGCAATGCCAACTCTCGCAATCTGGTGCACAGGCCAGCACGCCCTGGCCAGCTTCCAGTCACAGGATCTTTCCGATGTGAGGATTTTCCATTGAGAGTATTCTGCTGCCTCTTCAAATGTTGAGGGAGATACATTTTGAAAGTGGCTCCTGCTGATAATAACCCCAAAAACAGAGGAAAAAAAAAGCATATGCTTTCCTACAGAGGCTGCTCCCAAACCCTGTGGAAGGCTGGGGACTGAGATCAGCCCCTGGACTCCCGCCCAGAAATAACTGGCCATTGCTGTGCCTACAGGGTTTTGGGGCTTGCCTGTCCAGCCAAAAGGGCAGCTGTTGCCTGTATTTCCACAGGCCAGAGAGTAAAATGTCTAACTGAACAAAAGAGCCAAAAAAGGAGAGATTTTCTCTTAATATGTTTTTAGGCATATTGAAGAGAAAAGCTAATGCTGTTTGGTTCTTCCCAACTTGATTATTATTTTACGGGCATCTGAAACACCCCTATCCCTATTTGTTCCTCTTTCTCAAATGTCATAAGCCTTGTGTTATGAGGGAAAGGGCTGGAACTGGCATTCATCTTCTGCGGTGATGAGGGCACTCAAAGAAACACCTCTCCACGTGTGCAGTGTGTTGTTGGAGCACGATGTGTGCTGCAGTTGGCTCTGCTGGCAGGCACCACCTCCAGGGACATCAGCTGTCACACTCCATGCCCCGTCCTTGACAGCCTCCAAAAGGCACGTCCCTGCCCCACCAGCCGAAAAGGGGGTTCGTTTCTCTCTCAGCAGCATCAGGAGGAGAGGCAACTACATGCAAGAGAACAGGGTCAAGCCCACAGGTAGCAAGGGATGTGCAGAACAGCCAGAGGATTGCTCTTTCTCACTTGTCCATCTGTGCTTTGTCTTTCTAGGAACGAAACCTCAACAAGGAGCTCTTTAGCTACCACGAAGTCTGCATGTCCCACCTCCTTCTGAAGATGATGAGGCTCTAGCTCTTTCTGTCCATGGAGAAGTGGCAGCAGGTTCAGGAAGGGAAGGCTGGTATGGAGTAAGTAGTGCAGAAGAAGGGGTAGGTGGCAGTGCTGTTTTCTATATCAAAAGGTCTTGCTGGGTGATTTTAAGCACTGGGGGATGCTATTCCAAAACCACAATTGTTCAAATGTCTACTTCTGGGCTGTGGATAAACACTTGTGAGTCAAAGCCTTATATGGACTAATTGCCATGTTTTCTGAAGTTATTGCATTTGGGGTTAAATGGCCCATCAGAGGAAGCTGTGTCTTCAAGCAAGTGCTTAAAATCTTACATGTCTACCCATGAAGACATGTCACTCATGTCACATCCGAAGAGATCCAGATGAGCTCCCTTTCTGTGCTAGAGCATACAGAAGTGCTTTGTTGCATACATGAGTCTTAAGAAGTTCAAAGAAGTTCAAGGTTAAGAACTTGGGCTTTGTCCACAGAAGAAACTGAAAGCTGTCAATGTAAATGGATATCAAGAGTGTGTTTTAATATGGCTGTCACTGCTCAAGTGCCATTCTCATGCTTTCGGTATTAGCTGCACTATCAAATTTATTACTTTGATTTTTTTAAGGGTAATCACAAGAACAGATTTTTATGAGAGCTCTGAATGAGAGCACGGCTTACTGAAATGAGGCTCAGAAAAATTCTCACTGTTTTGGATGGAAACAATCTCCAAGGCTCTCTGAAGCTCCGGGTCACTTTGACACTACATGAGAACATACTGGTAGATTCCCATTCCTCTTAAAGCTTCCCCTCCTAACTACTGTTTCTTCCCACTTGGCAGATGAAGGGCTACATTTTGTTCCCATCATTAAATGATGGGAGGCTGTTATACTTACTGGATTTTTTTTTTTTAATCAATTGCCTCAGGATTTCTGTATCAGAAGGAGAAGGTGGGTGAAATAGTGATAAAAGCAATGGATTTCAAAAAGACAGGTATCAATAAACTCAGATTTGGTAAATAAGATCTCCTAAGAGGTAAAGCTAATGGAAGATAAAGTTATCAGTTCTTCAGAGTAAGGTAAGGGCACAATTCAGACTGTCCAAACGCAAGAATAGGAAGTTCAGTAGGTGCCAAGCTGGGTAGATGATGAAAGGCTTTTCTGTAACTTCAACACAGACAGAAACATGCAGGAAAAAAAGAGGAGGTCAGATTTCTAAGAATAAATCTGAAAGAACAGCACAAGTATTCAGGGATAAAACCAGAAAGGCCAAGGCACGAAATGAGACCTCAAAGATAACCAGAAATAATTCTATAAGAATCATTAATAGAATGAGGAAGATCAAAGGGGGGATTGGTCTGCTACTCAATGGAGAATGAAAACTGTCTGCAGATAATTACAATAAGCTTGAAGAATACTGGAGAAGGATATTTTTTTTGTTGTTTTCATTTTTTTTTTTTTTCCCAGAGTAGTTTGGGAATTATAGTCCACTCAGATTAACAACAGTTCTAGAGGAAAAAAAAAAAAAACAATCATAACAAATTGTCTGAAACATTTACAAAAATAATTGGATGATGAATAGCAGTCAACATAAATTGGTCAAAAATAAGTTGCATCAAACTGTTTTAATTTCCTTGCTGCAAAGCAAACTCTTGCAGATTGGGTTAGGAACAAAGGCCACTTAGCTTGCTTTAAAATAATGAAAGTTTGCTCGGTAATTTTTGCAGCAGGCATAAAGCTGAGAGGGACTGAAAGCATATTGGAGGAGGAAGTTAGATTTGTGTGATAAATTAAGAAATGTCTGAAAAAGTAGGGTTAAATTCAGCAGGGTACAAGCGCAAAGAAACATTTTGCTAAGCAAATAGGCTTGGAAACAACTAGCCAGAAAGCTATTTTCCAGAAAAGTGTCTTTTGTTATAAGAGATCAAAAGTTAACTGAAAGTAGGCAACGGCACACTGCTGGGAGAGAAATGTTCCACTATCAGGTTCAGACAGGAGTGGTCTCTGCTCTGCTCAGCACGGGAATACTATGGCAAGTTCTGATTAATGAATTTTCAACAGAGTTGTGCATGGACAGGACAGAGTTCAATGTCCCCTTCTGATAAAATGTCACGGTTTAACCCCAGCCAGCAATGAAGCATCACACAGGCGCTCGCTCATTCCCCTCCAGTGGGATGGGGGAGAGAATCAGGAAAGTGAGAAAACTCCTGGGTTGAGATAAAGACAATTGAAGAAGTGAGCAGAGCAGAGCAAAACAAGGAATTCATTCGCTACTTTCCATGGGAAGGCAGGTGCAGGAGTTCAGCCACGTACACGAAAGCCGGGCTCCATCACACATAGTGGGGAAGACAAATGCCATCACTCTGAATGTCCCCTGTTCCTCCTCCTTTGGCCAGCTTTATATACTGTCATGTGCTGTGGGACATCCTGGGGTCAGCTGTCCCAGCTATGTCCTCTCCCAGTGTCTCATGCCCCCCCCAGCCCACTCTTCATTGGAGGAGCAGGAAAGGCCTTGGCTCTGTGTAAGTGCTGCTCAGCGATAACTAAAACACCCCTGTGGTATCAACGCTGTTTGCAGCACAAATCCAGAACACAGCCCCTACCAGCTGCTATGAAGAAAATTATCTCTATTGCAGTCAAAATCAGCGCGTAAAGGGGATTTTTACCTTTATTTTTTTAACTATTATTTTTTAAATTTTTTTTTTCTGCTCTGTGAGTAATAATTGAAAGACCTGGGGTTATGTAGTGGCAGAAAAAAAGACTGAAACGAGGCCTGACAACAGCCTTCAGAAACATAAAAGGCCATTTCAAAGAGGAGGAGAGGGTTTTCTGTCCCTGATGGTTAGGACAAACAGTAATGTGCTTAAATTAACGTAAGTGAAATTTAAACTGGGCATTAGGAAAACCTCTTGAAGGGCAAGGACATTGAAGCACTGGAATAGGTTGCTTGGAGAGGTTGTGAAGTTCCTATGGTTGTGGGTACTTCAGGAACAGATTGGACAAACATCTGTCAGGAATGACACACGCCAATACCACCCTCAAGTAAAGGCATCTTTGATTCCTTCCAGAGCTATTGTTTTGATAACTCTGTGCAAATCTAGAGATGTAAGTGACTTACTGGGAGAAATTCTCCTGGCCATGTCATTATCTCCTTCCTGGGAGGGTACTGCTTTGCATAATTCAGTTCATTTATTCTTATTCACTTACGTGTAATTAAGGAGAGCAGGGGGAGGGCAGTTGTCAGACCCTGTTATGGGAGGGCTTGGCTCCAACTGATCAAAGATGCCATCGTTTGGATGATAAACCTTCTGTTAAGGCAACATGATGCTGTCCGTTACTCTCTCCTACTTGCCGTTCCCTTCTTTATATATGTTGTCTTTATCTGAGAGAGCCTGGGGAGCTGTAAATCTCTGAAGAAATTCTCCATATGCTGGTGATTTTCAGGGAACTCTGCCATACATAATTTCTGATAGGCATGTTTGAATAGAGAATTAATTTACTTTGGGTCCTTGATTATTCTGTCTTGCAATAAGAAGAGTATTGGCATCAGGCTGGAAGTTAAACAAGGCGCTAGTTTCCCTTTTCCTTCTCTCTGATCTTCACATTCACAAGAGGACTGTTGGAGTCAGAAAGAAATGCAGATAGGATGTACAGTGATCACAGAAAATCAGCATTGTATAGCTGAAGTAATCTCTTTATTCCAGGAGCTTCTAATGAGTATTGAGACCATGTTTCATATAACTCCTGTTAGCATGGCAACATATGAGCATGTATCCATCTACAAGCAAAAAGGCTTTAATAACACACAAGTAAATTACCTCACGCACTTCTCTGTGAAACAGCAGGCTTCTCTTAGGAGAGATAAAAGGATCAGGCAAGAGCCCTGTGAATTGCTTAAAAGTGTGATAAAGAGAGGAGAGGGATGAATTAATCAAACTCATGAACTTGAAAAGATTTAGATTCATGGATTTTCCATCCAAAACATATCATCAAATTATAAAAAATCACAGTCCTGGCCATGGACCCTCACCCAATGAATCCTTCCTCCATAACTTTTGTTTGATTTCTGACCAATATCTGTCTTCACTAGGGCACTGGAGGAAGCAGAATTTACCATCACTGGGAAACTTTTTCCAGCTGTTTGAAGACACATGTTTATAATGATGACAATTATTTTGATTTGACTTGTCTTCAGTTTCTGAGCAGTGAATCTTGCCATGTTGCAGTGAAAAGCTCTGCTCTGTTTTCAGTCCTGTGGATGTATGCAGATTGTACCTCTGCTGAAGTAACATAAGATACTATATCAAATTATGGGCCAATTTCTGTGCTTTCTTTTGGGAAAAGGCTTACATGAAGCAAATAGGATATCACCTGAGAACACAGATTGACAAGTGGTGGCCCTGTATGATACAACGGCCTGTTCACAGGCACAGTCTGTTCCTGCATGGTAGTGGTTTATTGGTGTAAGAATTTGATGCAGGAATTGGGAAGCTCTCTAGGTAGTAGGCTTATAGTATGTTCTCCAAGGAATGATGAAAACTCCAGAGCGTGTAAGTGTTTTAACATTCCTATTTTGCCCCTTCCCTTCCCTTCCCCTTCCCCTTCCCCTTCCCCTTCCCCTTCCCCTTCCCCTTCCCCTTCCCCTTCCCCTTCCCCTTCCCCTTCCCCTTCCCCTTCCCCTTCCCCTTCCCCTTCCCCTTCCCCTTCCCCTTCCCCTTCCCCTTCCCCTTCCCCTTCCCCTTCCCCTTCCCCTTCCCCTTCCCCTTCCCCTTCCCCCTTCCCCCTTCCCCCTTCCCCTTCCCCCTTCCCTTCCCTTCCCTTCCCCTTCTTTCTCTCCTCTCTTTCTCTTTTTCTCTCCCTTCCTCCCTTCCTTTTAAAGCAAATGGCTACAAAGGGACTCAGTTAAATCCCACATTCACATTTTCATTAGGATTTGGGATTCTGCAGAACTAAATATTTTCTGAGCTTCTCTTACGGTTAGCTCTACAGTCTCTTAAGCAGGAGTATAATGTCACATCTCAGTCTGTCAGACTTGATTTATCTTTGAACACTCAGGCCAGCAGCAGAAATACAACCACATGTAGATGAACCAGAGGTATTAGCCACATCTGAAGTTTAAACACAAAATTTATTCGAAGTCAGGGATGTCAGTTGTTGCCATAATTTGGCATGTAATGTGGCCAACTATATTCAGCAAGTATTACAGCACCTTTAAAGACAAAGCAGCCCAAGGATTGCTTTCCAAGGCAGTATAGAATTTGCAAGCAGTTCACTAAAATAGATCAGAATGATCTCTTAACTATGTTAGAAAATATTTAGATAAAATTTTAAAGGAGCTGCTGTATTTGGTGATTCATTAAATGTATAAACCCATGTGATCTGTCCTGGCCCATCTGGAGACTGTGATGTTAATGAGTTAAGTGCTTGAACATAGTCTCTACAGAGTCACTTGGATAATTTGAAGCAGTGTCATTTCAAACTAAGGATAAATACAGCTTTGTATAAAATGAGTTCTTGTTCCAGCAGTAATTGCTTGTGCACTATATAAGATGGTCTTCAATCACCCCATCGGACTTATTCCCAGAGCAGTAAGCGATATGAGTTTCCATAAAGGGGCATCTACTAGTAGATTCACTAATTTTGTGGGGGTGTTGGCACATGGAATCAATTTACTTTAGCAGTCAGAGACTCTTTTTATGGCAGAGAAAGCAGTTAGTGGGAAAAGAAAATGTACACAATTTATGTTGCACTTGCTAGTTTAGGGTACCAGCACAGCACATTTCCCAACACATACAAGGTAATCTGTGGTTATTTTTATATCATTGTTAATGATAACACTCCACGAGAAATAATTTCTTCCTGTTGAGATGAACTGTAAGTTACCGCACCTATTCTTCATGCTCATAACAGGACAATTTTTATAAGTCTCAAGGTTCAAATATGCAAATCCAGATTCACCAAGGATGAATTTGACCAAAAATAAATGCCATCACTTCAGATGATGTGCTCATTGTCAACAGGGAGTAAGAGGTACTTTAGGGTATGAGATGTCTGATCTGTTTGTGAATGAGCAAGGAAAATATTAATATTTAACATTTCAAATAATGTTATAAGAAATGAATAATTTCCTATTAGTAATATTAAGAAAACCTATGAATTAAGAAGGCAAATGTAACTGATTGGTCACCAGCTGGCATTTAAATCTGGTCAGGTTAATTGGGTTACCTCAGTTAATCCATAAAGAAGAACTCCTGTGCTTGCAAATTCCTGGATGGAGGAATCTTATGTAAAAGGAGGTTTGATACAGTGGGATCTGGCAGTCAGTAAATTCCTCCTATGAGAGAGGGAAAAAATGAAAGGTCTTCCTTAGTGGAAAGGATCTTTGCTTTATAATTAAGGAGAAAAGTCAAATATATTCCGGAGATGAGATCTGGCATTGAACCTTCCAAGGTAAATTCAGATACAGTGCCACTTTGCAGTCTAATCGGTGTTGTTTTGATATTGTCTGGGGTAGTTGGGGAGCAAGAAGATTTCTCTTTCACATTGCTGCTTCATCCCTTTTCATTACTAATAATTACAAAAATAAAACAAGGAAATCTCTTGCCTACAAGAATTAGGGCTAGAAGAATCTGTTCTTCAAGGCAGACATCTTAAAATACCAGAAGCAGTCGATGAAGACAAAATTCAGATGGTGACTAATGCTCTTCTAGGTTGGAGTCTCTCCAGAAGTCTTGAAATCAAAGCTCCTTGTCAGTCAGCGCATGTTATGGCAAAATGCAACTAGTAAGTGAACAAGACAACCAATGTATTTAATGTGACAGCACCACTTGAGGCACTTATGTCTGTCTTAAAAGAGTTCAGTCAAGATTGGATCAAGCATTTAAATCACAGGCAAACCTGCAAAACATTTCCATAACCTGCCAGAATAACCCTTTTGTCTCCAGCTAAAAAACACCCTTTATTGAGCCCAAAGTGAAATAAGCAAAACCACCTTCCATCAAAAGTAACCATGACGCAAATAGTTTTATCTGCATGTAACCAAGGCAAGAAAACATTAACCAGCTGGTCCCCGTTCAGAGGCATCTGTAACCATCTGGAGGGAGCCCCGGACTGCAGCGCAATGGCTCAGTGTGGGACCAAGCATGACTCAGTTTGTGCCTGCCAGAATCAACACTCAGCAACTGGAACATGTTCAGAACCCCTTTTAACAATTCTCCAAGCAGTCTTTACCAGGCATTAACATAGCCTTGCTTCCATGAGCCAAATGGGAGTCGTATGGTTCTTGCTGGCAAGGGCTGGTGTTGGGTGGGCCTGTGATGCTGGTGGTCTTGGCACATGAATGTTGGTTCTGGGAAAAAGTGATCTTGGTATCTGCTCTGCATGGTGGCTGTTCTTGCTGAGGTTGGGTGATTACTGATTTTGTGGGGTCAGAATTGCCTATTTGCCTATTGGTAGTTGCACTTTCACACTTCCATGCTCTGCCAGCTTTGTATTATCATTTGGAATACTGTGTCCAGTTCTGGGCCCCTCAGCTCCAGAAGGACAGGGAACTGCTAGAGTGAGTCCAGCGCAGGGCAACAAAGATGACGGAGTGGAGCATCTCCCTTATGAGGAAAGGCTGAGGGAGCTGGGACTCTTTAGCTTGGAGAAGAGGAGACTGAGGGGTGACCTCATTAATGTTTATAAATATATAAAGTGTGAGTGTCAGGAGGATGGAGCCAGGCTCTTCTCGGTGACAACCAATGGTAGGACAAGGGGTAATGGGTATAAACTGGAACACAAGAGGTTCCACTTAAATATGAGAAGAAACTTTTCCTCAGTAAGGGTCATAGAGCCTGGAACAGGCTGCCCAGGGAGGTTGTGGAGTCTCCTTCTCTGCAGACATTCAAACCCGCCTGGACACCTTCCTGTGTAACCTCATCTGGGTGTTCCTGCTCCGGCAGGGGGATTGGACTGGGTGAGCTTTCGAGGTCCCTTCCAATCCCTAATGTTCTGTGATTCTGTGATCATTGTTGATGTTTCAGGATAGGTCTGAGGTTTAACTACACATGGCTCCTGTTACTTCTGTTTTCATGAGGGTGATGAAGGTATTTTGCTCTAGCTTTACTAGTTTTCTTATTTCTCTTTACGAATGGAATTTGTTCATCAAATTAATTAAAATGTGAATCAGACGTTAGCAGATATGTTGATGTTCACCCAAACATGTGCCAAATGCTTCAGCTAAAGTACTGTATGAGATCTGCCTGCTGTCTGATGTGAGTGCATGGAGCCTTACAGAGCATGTGCTAACCCTCGAGGACTTAAACGGCTTTCAATGCATCTTACCATTTATCTGATTGGTTTTGTACCTGTAATTAAACTGAGGATGGAGAACAGGTGATGAAAGGTGCAACTTAGTTATTCATCTACACTTAATTTTCATGTTAGAATGCTTTTTGATATCTCCAAAAAGGAGCCTTCAAATGTATCTCTAAAATGTCGGCATGGAGAACGGCAAAAAGAATAGTTGTGCCTGGGACTTATCTGTTACATCAAGCAAACTGAATTAGGCTAAATCAGACATGAAGAAATTTAGTTCAAATGATTAAACCTTTACTCACTTTGCTGACCAGTTGCTCACATGAGATATAGATTCCTATGAATCCAGTGGGGCTGCTTGTAAGAGTAACTGGTTATCAATATGATTGAGAGGTTGTCTTGCTTGACTTCAGAGAGTTTCTGTTTTCTCCAGAAATACACACCTTTATGTATGTTATGGTCACTTTTCTCAGTGAATTAATAATCTTTGTGTATCTTCTCCTAACTCCCCTCTTACTTAAGTGAAGTTGAAAAGATATACTACACCCTAAACAGTCATAAGACTGTAGAAGACAATTTTATTCAAGAACAAAACCCTGTGCTGAGATCTTTTTAACTCAAAAGGAACTGAATGAACTACAAATTGTTGGTTTTTAATCATTAAATATCCTGCTTACCTCCTTCCACATTCAATTATTCAAGACTTCCGTGTGAAGGACTGCATAAAAGATTGCTATATGAATGTTGTTTTCATTGTGCCACAAACTTTAAACAGGAAAATGATTGCTCCTAAACTGTTTGCTCCCTTTTGGATTTTTGAGTCATCAACTCAAATTTGCTCTGGTTTTGCATTAGTTTGAAATAATAAGGTCCAATTTATCTGTTGTTTGCAAGGGCTTCTGTAAACCAAATCACTAGACCTCTTAGAAAATTTACAAAAAGCCTGCTGCAACCTGTAATCATAGAAGAATTTGTATTATAACAGAGTAGGATTAATAACGCGTGTAATTATAATATACAATTTTCTTTAGACTTTTCTAATTATAAAAAAAATTACAGATAATATCAACAATGTGATTCTAAAATGTCTCTCATTTATTATGTAGCTCTCTTAATCAATGCTCTGCCACTGGAAATCAAGTCAGAATGTTATTATGGTCTCTCCTTCTGGATTTAATTACAGCAGTAACTCATGGCTCAAAGTCTGAGCAAACATGCCATGCAGTTTATAGCGTTGAGGAACAACTATTAATCCTGCCGTCTACCTCCCTGTGCAAGCCAATGAAAGTATTTTAAAAATCTTTATGCCTGAAAAGAAACACAAGCTTACACACAGGCTTAAGGCGGAGGAGCAGAGGATCCAGCCGCCGTGTCTATTTTACGCACGTGCAGCAGAGCATCCGCTCCTGGAAAATGATTTCAAGGTGTACAAATCTCTGAACGTTTTGCCACCCAGACTGAGATATTATCTTGCACTATTAACATTTGAGAGGATGATTTCAGGATGCCAGCTGATAGCCTGGAGTCAGGACAGGGATTTTGCTGTGTAAATAGGCTTGCTGAAGATGTGCATCTGTGCCTCTTGTGCTACTTTGGAATCAGTTACCATCATGAATCTCTAACCTGACAATTAGCTGCAACTGGGAATAATGCACTCTTCCAAGAACCTGAATTAGTATCAGGAACTGCTTTTAGTTTTGGCAGCAGCCAGGGAGGATGTCTCTCTGTCCAAAGCAAAAACATGCTGAGCCACATGCTAGAGGTTGGGAGCACAGAGCTGCCAGGGAGGGCTGGGGAAGGGTGAGGTGGAGCACGTGGAAGAGTGAACATCAATGCTTGTTTTTTGAAGAGGAGTCTTTTTAAGAAAGCCTTGTCATCCAAAAGGACAGTTAAAATATTCTAGACTAGTATCTACCAGTGCCTATGTCTTTCAAAAAAGAATCTAAACCATAATTAAAGAAGATTCACTTGTCCTCTCAGCTTTCTATAGGCTAAATGTTTTGACAAAGAGCCTGGTTTGTTTTATTTTATTGTGTGGTTTATTTGAACTCACCAGAGGTCCAAGGGCCCCAAAGTCATTTCTTCGTTTTCCTGACTGGCTGGAAGGACCAAGAGCCACTTGATATGTGTCACTTGGGAAGTTGTGGAAAGAAACCAAGGAAACATTTGTACTTGACTGATGTAGATTATATCCACACTGCAGCGTGCTCTGCGAGGTTCTTGGAACCGTCAGAAATGTTTTTCTTTACCTAAATATTCTTTCATCAGGACCTGCCAATTGTTTGAAGTGGAAAGGACTGGCAGGAAAGGCCAAGCTTCAGCAGATTGGTCTGTTTGAAAGACAGTGACATTTCAAAGTTGATTTTCTGAATTTGCCACATGCCTTCTGGAAATGAAAATAAATAAAAGACTGGTATTTCACTGAAACTTCTCAAAAACATAGAGATTTAATCCTGTGACTGACCAGCCTGAGTTTCGTGTGTTTTTGGCTTGCTTGCCCTTTCCACATTGCAACGTTTTGGCCTTCGTGAAACAAGCTTCTTTGGCGCTTTTTTTTTCCTTCCTTTAATTTCTGAGACTTGTCTGGGACAGCAATTTTTTTCCCAACCCTGTGTTCGAGCTTATTTTCCAGCAGAACTAGGGATCCTTCTCACCCCAATAAGCCAGACAGGAGAGGCCGAAGGTAAAGCAGGACTGGGTACAAGATGTTTTGGTCAAACGGGAGAGGATAAGAGTAGAAAAAAGCACTTGGGTAGGAACTCAGGCTAAAGTCTGCAGCAAAAACATCCCTTCACTCCCCTCTCGTCTAACACTACCCTTCCAAAAGCAAATTCTCTTGTGAAGCATCTAAGAAGGTGATGAAATCTCCCAATGCGCTGCCCAGGGAGAGCTGACTGCCCATCGCAGCAGTGGGCTCTGTGCTGCCCTTTAGAATGTCTCCTTTGGCTACAGGAGGGGCTCTAAGAAGACTAAATATCGAGGATGTTTAAATGCCATGAAATGAGGTGGTAGGAGCACTTTTGTGCTCTTTCCTCTTGGCAGTCTATTAATCTAAGGGAAAAGCCGGAGAAAATAAGGCTAATTAATCCCAGCTACTGTGGACAGTGTAATTTAAATTTTTACGAAGTTTGACATTGCTTAGGCTGAAACCTGCCTCAAAACCCCCTCAGCTCTTATACCTAAGCACAAGGGTATTCCATGTTTTGTACAACGAAATACAGAGTCAACTGTGTTTTCTAAATTTGCTTTCAAAGTCATCACAGGAAATAAGCCTTACAGGAAACAAAGGAAATCAATAACTGCCATATTCCCCCAAAAAAGCTGTGGGAAAAGCCTCCTGTTTTATGAATTGGATTCACTCTGCTGCCTGGCACTGGGGATAAGGTTACAAAAAAAAGGCAACCTCCCCAGCCAGTGTTCAGATCTGCTGCTGTGTCCTTGATGGCAACAAGCTATGGTGTCTGCTTGGAGCAGAAGAAGGAGAGGGCTTCTGCCTGGAATAGTGTGACACTGACACATGAGGGTTTCATTTCAAGAGAGGAAGCAGAGTAACAAGAATTGCGAAATCGGGTTCCATAGCGGTCTGTGACTCTGCTTGCTGAGCTCAGTGTCATATTTGTGGTCCCGGAGGAAACGTCAGCTGGTCCTCCTTGGTTCGAAGCAAGATGAGGAGGTGGGTGGAGTGCAGTGTTAAAGTGAGAACAGAGAAAGTGGGGATTCCTGATGGATCAGCAGGGACACGAAGAGACCTTTCCTCTCTTCCTGATGGAGAAGAACCAGAAAAGCCATTCTTTGCACATTATTTCATTTTTTTTAAGGCTGTTCTATGTTTGTCTGTGCGTACTGAAAACTTTTCGATATTTGTTTTGCAATATGCACACGAAGACACACGCCTCAGGTCGCACATCTCCAGGTTCCTCGCAGACCCCAGCATTGAGTCGCTTTGTTCCAGGGTATCCCAGAACTGCCCGATGAGGTGGCTCACAGGCTGTGGGAGGTAACTTGCTTTGGGAACTGAGAGGAGAGCAATGCATGCAGCATCCTTAGAGCAAAGCGACACAAAGAGAAAGTATTGCAGAGAGTAATTACTCTCTTGTAATCCTCCAGGCCGTGAGATGTGTATGGAGGTTTCTATTTGCCATTCTCTGATGTGGAGAGGAAGGTTGTTTTCATACCAAGGCAATCACTTACCCTTTATTTACTGTGAACGATGAGGATGGGGGACTCAGACTCCCAAAGCTTTTCACAGTTGGTTTTGTTGTCTAATTATTCTGCGGAAGAGCTTTTCCCGGCAGCGCAGGGCTGCGTCCTCCGCAGCAGAGCCTGGGGGACTCCTGCCCTTGCGGAAGGTCTCTCCAGAAATGAGTCTTAATAAACGAGCAGTGGGATAATATTGCGGCCCACGTGCCTTTTTCACTTTATTTCTTTTTAATTGCATCACATGAATAAAGAAAGGCGCCTTCCATATTGTCTTTTGAAGGCAGATAATTGTTTTGCTGTTGCGTTTGCTATTGGCTTGTCATGCCCAAATGAATTTACGTATATCTGTCTTTCCTTTCAAAAAGCAGTCCTGCTGAGTTTTCCCAGTTGTTCAGTTAGTCACAAAATGCTGTTGTAAAGCAAGCGCTGCTTTATGTTGTCTGAATAGATGTGGCTCTTCTCTTGTTCCCGCTGTCAGTCTTATTGTTAAATGGCTTTGCATTTGCAGTGAATTGAAATTCTCCGTTCTAAGGAGAAAGAAGTTATTACTTGTAATTAGGTAGTAGAACCTTTCACTCTGGAGTTAACGAGGTACAATCAGAACCTATTCTTTCAGTAGTTTAAAATATTCGCATCATTATTCTGATATTGTGATTTGTTTTTTAAAAAAAATTAAATAGCAGTCCACTTAAAACAGCAGAAACACACAAGGCTTCCCAGGCTACACTAAAGTTCTGGATGGCTAAACGTGAGCCTATGTCACCACTAGGGCTGAGAAAGAGTCCCACCATGATGGGTTGCACCAAGGTAAAAAAATACACTTATTATGTAGGATGTCAGAGACAGAGCTTCACATGAGACTTCCACTTGGAGCTGACAGCGAGCAGGCCATCAGTGTGGCAAACTATGTTTCCATCTTATCTACCTCTACCTGAAATGAAAACCCTCTCCTTCAGAAAATTTTCTGGCACCAGTCAAAGTTTTCCACTCGATGAGGAGACTGTAGAGGCATCACGGCATATAGAAATAGTGCTGGAGAATGTTGGGTGCTAGAGCCTGGAGAAACTCTTCCTTGCCCCACCTGCTTTTGCATTGCAGGGTTCCAGTGGGATGATTTCTGCAAACAAGAAGACGGGCACCGAATTCCATCAACTGCATTTAGTCCATGGTGAGAATAAGGTGGGCACTGGGCTGCTGTGGGTCAGGGAGAGATGCTTTGAAAAGCAGAATAGGGTGAGTACGTTGAAGAAACTCTTCCCAGTAATTTGGAAGGTAGATTTTGAAGTGTTGGGCTTCAAAGGCTGGAAATGATTCTTTGATCTTCCCAAGCCTGTAAATGAGAGCAGTGTCTGCAAGACACATCACATGTCCAAACAATCACGAGAGATCTAAATGGAGCTTTGAACCTTATGAAAGAAAGGAAAAGGGACATAATTCAGACAGCCTGAACAATGACATGGCCATCTCAGGTACTTTTCATAGACATGGTACAATAACTTATTAACTCAAAAAGAAACTGTTTGCATTGCTAGGTGAGTTATTGAAAAATGAAGGATATTATTATTATTATTATTATTTTTAAAGAGATGTGGACCTGGAATAAGAAAGATTTCAGTGTGCGCAAGTTTCTGGAAGGATCACAGCCTCAAAAACAGAGGAACGTTTTTAGGTGGGAGGAAGTAATGAAAAACATTCTGAAATGTTTTTGTTGTGGTTTTCTGACCTTTTACCAAGTGCTCCAGGCCTGCATGAAATGTCGAGCTATGAGGCAGATTTCTTTGCTCTTAGGTAAAGCGTGCTCAGAGAACAACTTTATGATCACAACCATGGGCAAACAACACTGGGAGTCCTTAGCTGGGCTCTGCCTTGTCCAACCAAGCTTGGGAAGGTCTTCAGGCTAATATTTGACTTAATAGATAAATCTGGGCTCAGCTCTGCAGTGATGCTTATCTACCTGGTTCACAATGGAAGAGAGTTAAAACTTTAATACCTCGGTAGTTTTGGTCCTCAATTACTGAAAAAGTGGGAAGGAGAGTATGTATGAGTTCATATGTATACTCATATTCTTTCCAGACATGTTTTTGGTGCATAAAAAATCAAATTTCCGAATTACCTATTTGCTTAGAGTGCAGTACACAACTGAAGGATATATCCTAGTCTGTGCAGCTTTCCTTTCTAATGTCTTACTATCAATTGCAGCATTAATTACCTATGTTTTTTGTTTCTAAATACATCTGGAGTTTTGTTTTTAATTACTCATTGAGACAGATATGTATTTTTTTTTAACCAGAGTTTCTGAATGTGCTTTTAAAAATCTTTGAGCCAACCTGTGACAGCCAGAGGAAAAACAGGACTGGACAAGAGAGTCTGTGGTGTCAAGGCAGTCATGTAAAGAAATGAGGTAAGATTCAGTGTTTGCTTCTAATAACACTGTCTCAGGGTATCCTATTGGAATTTTGTAAGACAATTGCTTTTTATAAATGGGTTGTGACAAGCAATTACACACTGCTCCACACATCTTAAAGAAAGGAAGAACAGAATAATTGAAAATAGGGCTGGGAGAGCTCTTGGGAGGTCAGCCAGTCCATCTCCTCACCCAGGCAAGATGGGCTTCACATTAAATACTCCCGGCATATGTTTGCCTCAAGTGTTTTCAAAAACCTCCAGCGACAGAGGTCCTGCAGCCTCTCTAGGAAAAGCTTTCAGGTCTTCACGTTAAAAACTCCTTTCCCACCGCCTTGCTCGTGCTCCCCTCTAGGCCAGCAGGACACCGATGCTTCTTGCCAGGTTCCCCGGGAGTGCCAGGGATGGTCATTTCCTTTCTTCTCCATCTGTTTGGAGACTGCTATCACAATTCCTCTCCATTTTCTCCTTGCTAGACTAAACAAATCCCATCCTTTTAATCTTTCCTCATAACTGATGGGGTTTAAACCTTCCCTCATTTTCGCTGTTTTCCTCTGGACTCAGACTAATTGATCTGTGTGCTTCCTGAAAGCACTGGCCCAAACCTACGTTTCAGTGGCTGTGTTTTCTCATTCTGGTATTTGTTTTGCAAGGGGTGTGTTGCTCATTGCAGCGAAGAGATTCGGGAGCCTTTCTTGAAAGACTCTTTGGTAAATTTCCAGTCTTGACGTGATCTGGTGTTTGGTTAGGCAGCACAGACGAGAGGAGATTTAACGTCTTTGCTGAACTCTGGTGCCTCATGGAGTGCTGAACTTTGAATGGAAAGATGAGGTTAAAGGAAGATGGTAAAAATACATAGCAGCACCATTCTCAGAGATGTCTAATTCTTAGAAACGCCTTTTACTGATCTATACTGGTCTCCAACTATGTCAGCTGAAATTTCTCAAGCTGTGCATCCACAGAACTGACTTCCCAAATGTGAGCCTCTGAGCATGAGAGCAGGTAAGGAGAGCCAGCTACGATGAACATTTCAGCTAAACAGCCTAACAAAATTTGTGATGTATGCATTTTGGGGTTTGGTCAAGAGGATCCTCCCATCCTGGAAGAAATGCTAACATTTTTGGCTTGTATTACACAACTTTAATCCTAAAACCTCCCTTGATCTTGGTGGCAAAACATCTACTAGAGGTCATGGCCAACGTGTCTTATGCTATGTTTCTAGCCCAGTTAAGTAAGTTTAGGATGGAAAAGGGTTTCTCTTCCCAAGCTGCCGAAGGATTAGGTGACTCTTCCAATTATATAGCTCTCAAAAGAACCTCCCAAACCCTTGGTGCCGGGCAGTGCAAACATCTGAAGTATTTTTGGGAAAAAATATCAGCAGATAATGATTTAATTTAGTAGGAACTCAGGCCTTTGTAATTTGAAGGGAAAAATAGAGTTGTTGCTGGCTATTCTTGCCACTTATAATACTAACTGGGAGATAAGATCCCTTCAAAAATAAGCAATTATAATAGTATATTTTTTTTAGGTTCCTTTGCTGGGAACTGAGCTGATACTGCAGCTTGTGCTGGGTATCTGGAATCCAAAATTTAAGGAAATACCCTTGCTTTGAGAATGTGCGGTTAAACTTATTGCCACCTTTCTCCGTTTGGGATTTCTGCATCCAACAGATTGCACGCTCTATTAAGTAAGCAGGGTTTCAGTGTTTTCTGCCATATAGTGTAATACCATGTAAAGCAAGAGAAAGAAAAGGAAGTTGACTAACACAGGAATTGTTCTGGTGTTTTCTCATACAACAGAATGGTAAATTGTTTTCCTTGGCTTTCTGGAAAATATCTGACAATGATACTTCATATTCAATTTATGTAAACAATTACAAAAGCATCTGAGCCAAATAGAAAAGGCTATTTCTTGAAAACCTGCAGGGAACACACATGGGAATTTCCCACATGCTGTGGCAATCTTAAAAATACCTCCTTGTAACCTCACAATATTAATGATTAACTCCGGAACTGTGAGTTTTTCCAGACTTCAGTGAACTTAGTGATTTGTGTGTTCAGCTGCATGGATCAGGGAGAGGTAGTAAAAAAAAAGTAATTTACCACTTTTAGTAAGTTGCATTTGACAAACAATCTGCCACATTTTCCTCTTGAAATTCAGGGATTTCTACAAATTGCATGGCAGATAAATGTCACAGTACGGGAAATGATGTTTTGTGGCTAAGCTGTGTGCTGAGATGCTCTTGCAAGAGCGAGCTGGAACCAGTTTTGTTCTTCACAGATTACTCAAAGGCAGAGCTGCTTTGCTCAGGACATTCACCCACACATTGCAGCACAAACCTTTAGAGATGTGCTGAACATCATTGATATCTTGTTTACATACATCTGAAATTCAGCATCAGTTTTAGCTTCATGAATTGTTTCCGTTATATTTGCTGAAGAGGGTGCCCCTTGAGAGGTGATTTCCCAGAACAAGCAGAGCTTCTTGTGCAAGGAAATTCACATCACACAAAGTCTGTTCGGCTTGTGGCGTGGTGGGCAGCACTTTTAACAACAGTCTGCAAGTGCAAGCTACTACATCAAGCTTTCAAATGATGCTGAGTGCCAAACCTCTCCTATTTACACCAACAGCCCTGTCCCACATCAGCTAATAATACTGAGCCTCTTGGATCACTTTTCTTTATCTTTTACTGGTCTTGTTTGCTGTAGCAGTGTGGTCTATCAACCATCCCACCACCCTGCTTGTGGTGGCGATAATATTTTTATCATTAAAATTTCTAGAGCGCAGCTTTTTAATTAATTCAGCTTGAGAGACTGGAGCATGGCTGTTAAGGGTGCCAAGTCAGTACTCATCTTTACTGGGTTGTGGAGAGCCAGAATAAAAGTGTTTTGGGGTACCTTATGAACCAACACACCTCTACTTCGGTCTGGTTTTAATATCAATATACATACATCATTTTCTCGTTATCTATTTATCTATTTATTTGTATGGTGGCTCATCTGGGTGCTTCTAGGTGGATATAAGTCTCTTTATATCGAGGCAGCCCCAATATCCCAGTGACACAATTCACAATCAGACCATTAGAGCTTTGCTGCAGTGGATGTTGGGGACTCACCTGCCTGCAGTCAGAAAAATTAAGTATCTCTACAAACTGGACTGGGAAACCAGGCAGCTGGAAGCAGATTATAGCAAAAAAAAAAGAATCAAGGTTTAGCTGCACAGAGAAGAGGAACTTGTTTTTCTTTCCAGATGGAAAGATGCGTGTGTGTGTGTGCACACGTGAAAGGCAGGAATGATGAAGAGATGAATTTCTTTCCTGTGATTATCTTCTCCTGGGCTAGCACAGAAATGAAACAGCAGGCACAGCCTTGCTAGACCTTCAGTGGGTAAAATTGTTCGTGTTTCTAAGGAAATAGTTAACAGAGAGTCTCTCTAAACAGGCAGGGTGCTGGGTTTGTACCCGCAGATTGGGTCACCAGCAAGCTGCACTAAAAGCTGTGTTCGACAGTATCAAGTGAATAAAATAACTCAATCTGATGAAGTATTTCTAAGCAATTATTCTAGTTATTAATCTTGCATTATTTAATGACTGTTCTTTAAACTTTAGCTCCTGTGAGCAGCTCATTTAATGAAAACATATTGGTTTCTAAAATTGACGTTGACTCCGGCTCCTTCCAGTCATGAGAAGTGACCTGGAAATCAGAACTGTGTACACCTGAAAGATTCAAAACTCAGAAAGTCATGTAGGAAGAATAGATACCAAACCTTTAAAACCAGGGTGTTTCAAAAACCCCCTCACAACACCTTTTAAACAAAAAGTGGGGATGTTCTCATCTTTTGTAATGTTTAAAAACTGTGTTAGTATGAAGCTACAGTGGTTCTTGAAAGGAAGAACATGTAGAGATGGCAGGCAATGAAACCTCACCTGAGAAGGTGACAACCCTTTCAAACTTTATTATTCTTGGGCTCATAACGTTGTGGGCGTAACCGAGTGCTCAACATCTATCTGCACGCATACAGCTATATATATGTGCCTAATATACAGAGGATGTGGTTTTAACTCTGCTATGTCACTTACCTTTCCATCTGGCTGCAGATGGCTCACGTGTTCAGTTTGAGATGTCCCGGCTTCAGTTGTTGTTCTCAAGATAGATGTTGGTTATAATTTTTGTGGGGTTTGGTTTTGAGTTCAGCCTGTGCTGAGGCCGATGTGGTCGGGACATCTTGCCTCTGCAGACAGGAAGCAGATAACCAGCTGGTCAGGACGGTACATCTCTCAGTATCTGCTTGATTAATGCAGGATATGGGTCTGCCGCAGCTTTTACTTCAGATCTTGGCTCTTCACTTAGGCTTTTATCCTCAGAGAGCTTAATTTTCCTCCCAGATATGATTTATTTAGCTGCCTTATTTTTTCTTTTTTTTTTTTTTTTAAAAAAAAAACCAACAAAACTCACACAGGCTTAGAAGCATCCAATTACTGGCACCAAACTCATGAACTTTTGCCCCATTCAGTGTTTTCCATTTCCCATTACGTTTGGTTTGACTGGAGCCACATGCTGTCCCCATTCCTATGCTGACCATTTCCTGCTGGAAAAGGCAGGGACAGTCTGCACTGACTGGGAGAGAAATAATACCTGCAGTTCTCCCTGTAACCTGTATGAATATTATACTACTATATTTGTTATTAACATCTGTAACCCCCTGAATTTTGAAAAGGCTTAAAAAAACTTCTTTACATATGGCACTCAGTGTACTATTGAACTATGGCTTATTATTATGGCATTATAAGAGCTTCACCTTACTGTCGGCTGATATGATAAAACGGTATCATATGGAGCTTGGAGTTCAGCAACTGGCTTTTGTTCTGTACCCTGCTACAGAGTGATCTCCATATGTTTTACTTCAGTTAAGATAATTGCAGATATAAATTTAAATGTCTGCCCTCTTTAAAAGCTGTTGACTCCTTGTTTCCTCCAACATTTTCACAGCAGTCAGGCGCTTTAGAAAATATATCTATGACTCATTTAAGAATTTTTATGATATAACTGCGCTGACCTATAGGGAAACCTCTAGGAAAAACGAAACACCTGATTTTACCCTATTTTTCCCAACTTGTGCTTTGTATTCCACACCTCTGTTCTGTCACCTTTTACCTGCTTCCCTCTAAATCCAAGGCTGTTATACTGCTTTAAATCTCTCTGCCGATGGGAGCCTTTTTAGGCTGCTGAACATTGTAATTAACCACTTTGGACTTTCCAGGCTTTACTGCATGTTCGCTCTGCTAAAATTCAAGCCCAGGTATGGCAAACAGAGTTCCAGATGAAAGCCTGCTGTGAACTAACATAATGGCATTATTCATCCAACAATGCTCCCTTTTAATGACTTTTCTTTTTACTGCTGCTGTGCAGCAGTCAAACACACCTTTTTTCCTATGCGTTTTGGCAAACAACAGGCATTAACTTTGAAGCTCGAGGCACTTGAGCTTTTAAGGTTGAGCGTCCATATTTTATGAAAACCCCTCTACTTACCTGACTGTAAGTCTTGCAAGGACTGAGGAACCTCTAAATCACCTTTTAAATTCTTGAGCTATGCCTGTTATTCCTGGGGGAAACTCTTGGCTAATGTGACTGGGGTGGCCTTGGACCTCCTCCTGCTGGCAGTGGGTGCAGGTGAGCCTGGCCTCAACCAGTGCCACCAACCTGAAGGTGACACTGGCTGTATCACAGCACCACCTGCAAAAGTACGCTGTATTACACAGACACTGGAGCAGAATTATGCGAAGGTGTTGCAAATGGTGATAAGGTACACATTAAACACACAATGCTCTGGGAAGGAATCTAGCAGTTCTTGCTGAAGGACTCTCAAAATGATCCGCCCAGTTTAGGGTTGCGATAAAAACACGCAGATAAGACAGTGGTATATCATACCAGTGGGTAGAATATGGATTTGAAGAGTGGTGCTGTGCCTGAACAAAAGCACAGGCTTGCCAGGACTTACAAAAGCACTGTGGGTTTGCCTCTCTGTGGTTTGGTCATGACCATGAATGAGACAGCTCAGCCAAGGGGTGCCACAGAGATTTCAATGCTGACAATATTAAGTAGGGAGAAAACCTGAAATGATGCTGATATTAGTCATACAGAAATCTCTGATGACACACAGTTACAACATATCAAATTACAAGGGATATGGAGTAATCAGCATTAGTATGAGAAGGTGATCCTCTAAGATGGAGCAACCACCAGATGTAAAATGAAAGCTTTGATGATGAATGCTCAGCCAGATCTATACTTGCATTACAATTCTCATCTGTCCAGTTTTACTGTGAAAGACATCGCTGCCCTTGAATGAGTCTGGAGGGGCTGTGCAACGTCTGAAAGTTCATGATCTGTATCTGTCAGAAGCGGCTCTGACTTTTATATAAGCCAGCTGGTGATCAGATGCTGGGACTTGCTATTTATTTTGCAAATCATACCTGCAGACATGTTTCCTTAGCAAAGCCACTGATTGTGACAAATGTGTATAACAAGTGCAGTCTTCTATTGATTCTCACATTCTATTTTCTGCTTTTGGTGGAAACAGATGGAATTCCATTTTCTCACAATTACTATTAGCCAAGAATAACATCACTTAAATCAGTGCGGGGGAGGTGGAAAGTTGCAACTACAAAAATGTACAGCCTGAAAAGCTCGATATTGAAATGTGACTTGCAAATAACCATAACTTATGTGTTATCCAGGCCCCAGATCAGAAACACACTTAAGCGTTTTCTGGACTCAAAGTGTTATGTCCTACTGACATTATACATGTGGCCTTCTGAAAAAAGGATGATCCAGATTCTTCTCGTAGGTTAGTCTCATGGCATGACTGATGCTTTAATGGTGAAGTCTCAGGATATTTTCCACTAAAAATAGACCCAGGGTAAGGCTGGATGTAGCTAATGCTAATGTAAGGATATATAACTGTACAAAATCATTGCTTACCTTGCAATTCATCAAAGGAAATGATTAAGAAATTAAAATATTAATCCATAATTAGAAAGTAAGTCAAACATTAGACAAGCAATATATCAACAATTCCCAAATGTTCAGGCTATTTTAGATCAGAATGCTGTGAATTTGGAGGGGGTGTACTGCATAGCTAATGTATGAATACAAGAAAAAAATTCTATACTCCCTGAATGTTAAGTGTAAATCAAGTGCTTAAAGTTAAGAAATACTGTAATTAAAGATTTTCTTGACATCACAGTTTGGCAGATGATGTGATCACAGGTATTTTAATCCTGTTATTAAGTATGGCCTCTGGGTTTGTTTAGTAACTAATAAGGGATTATTAGTTTCATACTAGACTTCCTTCTGTCCTTTTAATTGTTACAGGATCTTGATAATGCCCCCAAACTATTACATTTCTGTTCACACTGGCTTTGTAAAGAGGCACTATTAGATCTATCATACAGTTGCTGAATGGAGCCAGACACTTCTGCATCAAAATGGCACCAGGATGATTATGATCCTGTATTTCAGAGCCTTTCATATTTTATCGTGCTTAAATATCCTACAGTTAGTGTCTGTAGTTAAGATTACCTGCCAGTGGTCAACTGTGAAAGACTTGCCCCGTAATACATGTGAAACCTTTGGCCTAATGCCCAATGAACCCATTTTTAAGGTCAGCCTGCAATATCTGGCACAAGAAGCCTGAGAAACTCCAGTTCTGCTCCTGTGTCTATGGTTGGACTTGATGATCTTGAGGGTCTCTTGCAAACAAAATGATTCTATGATTCTATGACTGGAGCTACATTTCCATGGTTTTTCGGAAGTTGCACTTTTAAACCTTAATGAGTTGACTGAAACTGTGTAAGATGAAGTGCCTGTTCTGGCCAAGTTTGGGCAAATATTCGTAACAGCAGCAAAATCCCTCTCCTATCCCTGAAATGATGCTTCTGTCATATTTCAAGCCCCAGAAGCATTAGGCCAAGCTGGAATGTTTCACTTTGCTTTTTCACATGGTCAAAACAACACTTTTCCTTAAGAAACAGAAGCAGCAGAGCAGCTTTGGTGAAAGTCTTTCCCCAGAGATGTTAAGGTAAAAAAAAAAAAAGACAACAAAAAACCACAAAACTTAACCAAAATTTTAAAAAAGTGAATACACTTGTGAATTGTGAAGTGCTAATCAAGCCACCTCTGTCCGAGCAGTCACGTCTTCCTCACAGCCTGAATGCAGAATAGTTAAAAGATGGAGATCTGTTCTTCTCTGTGCAGCATTTATAATTTCTAAAGGCACTCGGACAATATGAGTGATTCCTTTTTCAAATCAGGGAAGGAAAGCATGACTGAGATGGCTGCTCAAAACATACAGCTACCTCTGAGTGGATGATTTGTGGCATGGGAAGGCAGGGTGGTACGACAGAACCTGGATGCCCGTCTGTGCAGGGCAAGGGTTGCATCTGGCTGGGGACACCAAGCTCTTGCTCATGGCCAAGTTTGCTGCATTGCCGGAAATGATGAGTTAGGCTCTTCACACCTGATCTACCACTGCTAGTTCACCCAGTAAAGGAACATCTCCATCCCCAGCTCCCATCTGGCATGGACGGTTTTTCCATCCCTTTGCACAGTCATTGGTACCAGAGCGAGGTGGCTGCATTGCCAATGGGGTTCTGGGGCCACCAAAGCTGGTGTCTGCAGGTGCAAGGCGACATTTCTCCTGCAGCCTTCCTGCACCCTCCTTGCTCCTGTGGTTGTTGTGGTGACACATTTTCCCTCTTGCAGCAACAAAGGCTTTGTTTTATCTGAGATTGCATCTTTGCTCTCCCCACTGTTTTCTCTCATTTGAATGTTTATCAAGGAATTACTTTGTGGGCTTAAATTTCTCACGTTAAAACCTCACCATTTATCAGCATTTGAGACATATTTAAATAACTTTCCATTGCCCTTGTTTAATCCACAGGACTGAATATTCACTGAAGGCAAATTATGAAGCACATTGGCATCAGGATATTTCTATACCTCCTTTTTTTTTCCTTCCTCTTATAGCTTCCAATTCTAACATCCTTGTTAGAAGAAGCAAGTAAGGACAAAATAGTTTGAGCAGTTCTTCCTGGGGAGGTATTTTAAAGCAATGAGGTAACAAGCTTAGGATCTAAGTACACGAGACCTGCAAAAATGGGGATGTTATAATAATCGCAAACCTTACAAATGAGACAGAAACATAACTTTTTTACAGCTCTTGGCATTGGTTAAATCTACAGAGGAAATTGAAGATTTTTATGATTCTATTAAAATTACTGTTCAAGACATTCGAAGGGATGATAGTGAAACATAAAGGGCAGTGTCTCATATGTTAATGTTAACCTGGCAACATCATTTATACTAAAATTTGACTTGACTTTCAAGCACCATTTGAAAGGTTATTGCATGTGAAACTGAATTAAGCAATACATCTGAGGTTTGTCCTTTTATAATTTAAAATAAGAACTGCATTTTTCTTTCCTTCAGTCCCCAAAGAAAACAAGTGCCCTGGGACTATGCCTTGCCCTACCTCCCACCAGCAAAATCCCAAGTTTGTTAGGGGGGAGGAAAAACAAAAGCAGGTGAAAAAGGTAATTCCTTAGGGCAAGACTCGGACGCCAAAACTGGCTTATGCCAGAGTGCACATTAATGAGGCTGTTTCACCTTTACACTAGAGTGCCTGAAATTAGATACTCCTCCACTCTCTTTACTTTCTAAGTCTTGTATTTCCCTCCCTGTCTTTATTAATTTCAGGCTGATGAAATCCTTTCCCATGCTGTCCCAACCTTTACCTCTTAAGACTGCTCTAGTTATTTGAAGCACAATTCCTTGTTTAGCTAAGCTAGCCGGCTACGTATGTATGAGCTGGATCAAATAACCCTGCTTTAGTCACCTCTTCAACTTTTCCAGGAGTTATATTAAAAAACTAACACCCCTCTCCCCAAAGGTTTGTAGTTCAGAGTTTAAGCAAGTCTACATAGTTTGGGTAGATAGCATGGAAATTTTAGTATTTGCATGAAAACATCTTTAAACTGAGTGAGACCCCAAGAAATAATAAAAAAAGTAATAATAATAAAGAAAATCCTAGTCATCCGCATCCTCAGATGACCCCGTTTTAATGAAACGGGCTAGTTCAACAGAAATGGTCAGACTTTTCTGAGAATCTCGCTGCTGCGCTCCTGCCAACTCTGCCACTTTGGGCATTAATCTACCAGATTTCCAAGCAGCCGAGAACTGCAGACACGCGGTCCCTGTGCACACAGTGAGGAGCCAGCCCGTGCCTCTGCACAACCGCGACTTCAGACCCGTGAATATGGGCAGGTTTGTCCCTGCTGTCACTAACAGGGGAGGCGGGAACGTGCCAAGCAACCAGAATCTCTGGCTCTGGCAGAGAAAATAGTGCCTTCGACACAATGCAAAGACGGGACGGAGGTAAACACAGGGATTTATGGTCACTACAGCCAGACTGTTTAATGGAACAGGGAGGAGCTGTCAGGAGGTGTCTTTGTGAAGAATGATTTCTATTAAACCGGGAATGGATTTTCCTAGTTGAGGTGTTCAGCACGAGTGGAGGGAAGATTTGGAAAGAGGAAAGATTTCCCTGAGGTTTATTTCGTTGCTTTGTGTATGGCAGTATTTTTCAAAGAATGTTTGGAGAGAAAAAGAGGAGCAGGGAAGCCAGCTGGGGAAAGACTGTAAGAATTAGGTAAAATCTTCTTTTCCCCTAATATGTCCCTCATAATTAAAATATTTGGATTTGCTACTGCAAGATTATTCATATTTTTGAAAATAAAGTATAGGTGGATTGTATGTATTAAACTGTCCACTTTCCATCTCAAATAACCATGTTCCCATTGTGTATTTTTATAACTGCAAGTGTGTATAAACTCATCTATCTCTATTCAACACATATTTTTCATGGTGAACAGTCCTGTCTCCACTCCCACCAAAGTCATGCTTCCTGCGATTCCAGAAGTAAACAAGTTCAGAGGACATGAATGGCAGCAAAAAATGTAAACAGGAATTCTCATGGTAATTGTAGCCGTGCTCTGCTATACTTAGAAGTGGAAGTCAAGTCAGTGTTTGGTGAAGACAATCTTCTGCAACCAAGGAGGAAGCAGAAAAATAATCGACATGTGGGTCGCTTGGACTGCAGAGGAAATCCGAGGTGCTGTTTCACAATATATTGAGTCCACAACAATATCGGTTCAAAAGTTCCCCTTCTGCCTGACCTTGGCCTTTTGGGAAGGGTTAGGAAGAGGAAAGGGTGTTTTAAAACCAAATAGACTAGTAAACTGATTTGTAATTTGGCCTTACAAAAACACGTACTCATACAATTGGGGAAGTGATACAGAGAGGAAACAAGCCTCGGCATGGAAAGGTCTCCGTGATGGAGTAATGTGGTCAGAGTCTGCTGTCAGGGACAGAAAAGTGTTGAGGTACATACCAAGACTACAAAGAGGACATAGCTATTAGCATGCTCTTTGATTCAGGGTATCGTATTTAGCAAGACTCGGTAGACTCAGAGTTCCTGGACAGCCTAATTTCTGGTGGGATAGACTAATTTCTTCATGATGAAAAAGCTCTGGTGTCATCTCTCGTTGCTCCCTTCCAAGTGATATCATTGTGCAAGAACCATCTGCCGAGTTCAAGTGTTTTATGAGTTGCTCCGGGACTTGTGAAAAGACACAAGGATTTGCATGTTAGGAGAAGGTGGCAGCAATAACTATGCAGTTCAAGTTTTATTTATCATGGTTAATGCCAAATTGCACTTTTCTGTGCAGGTTTTTATTGTCTTAGTTGTCTGTGGTTTGTTTTTTTTTTTTTTTAATGAGACTATTGAATACAACCCAGTGTCCATAGCTACCCTCAGCAACATCTGTAGATGCTTCTCAGGTAAGCATGTATAAGAATAATAACATTCAGCAACACTGACATCTTGTGGCTGATGAGAAATGGCTCAGACTTGCCACGTTAGCCACAAACATAACTTCATCAGTTGTGTATTCAGCATGTACTAAAATATGGTGGTGCCTAAAAGGATAAGCACTATAAGTCTGGGAACCAGGAGGTTAAAAGGCAAAAAAATACATAAAGGTGCTGGATTATGAGTTGACTGAGCTGTGTTTGTGGATAATCCAGCAGCATGATAATCCTTTTGGGTAATCTTTGTGTGAATGATTCCCTCCAGAGGACGGGGATAGAGTCTGGGATGTTTGACATGACAAACAGAAGCTGTCGCTCCCTGCAGATATCTTGTGTTTTCCTCCTCCTTTGGGAAGCTGGGAGAGAAAATACCTCTGGAATAGCCCTCAGGAGGAATCTTTCTTATTACCTATTATTGCTGCCAGAAATAAGACCACGAAAGCCAGGCTGTGAGTCTCTGCCTCTCAGCTGGCGAGGATTTTCAGAAAAACGTGTGGTAGGGAAGACCATCTGTATGGAAAGATTTGTAGGAGCATAAACCTGGCTGGCTGGGAAGTTGCAAATTCTTCTGCATGTTTAGACCACTGAGGCTTTAATAATACAACCTGTACGAAATGGCCTTACCCTTGAAATACGGGTAGGATGAGAAAATCTGATTTGGACTCCTATAGATGGTGGAAGGGTCAGATTTTTTGGTCTAAAGATAGATGTTTGTGACTCTGCAGCATGTGATGGTCAGCCTTGGACTTTTCAGTCACTAGCAGCTTCTTGGCGTGCTTCTTTGTTTGCATATGCTTTTGTTGCTAATGAACAACTGTATCCACTTTATCATCTGAACCCCGTGACGAAATGATTACTGAACACAAAATTAAATGCTATGCAACGGTCTTCTGCAAGTATCTAGAGAACTTCCACGCTTCCTTGTGGGTGCTAGGTCTGGGATTGCAAGGAGCAAGGACCGTGAGCTCTGCATACAGCCTGTGCTCCTTGAAATCAAAGCAGTTGTCTGATTTGGGGCCCATATTGTGTAAAATCTGTTACGAAACCTGGGGGAAGAACTGTAAAAGGCCACGCATAGCCGGTGGTTGGGATTAAATCGTTAAGGAAAATCTTAAAAATCCAAGACAGACTGAAGCTGGTTCAGGCTTGAGGTCATATTTACTAAATGTCCTGGGAGGTGGGGAATAACATCCTTTTTCTAGTCCCGGAATGAATTTACTTGTGTTTTTTTTTCTCCCTGCTCTTGTTTAGAACTGCTTTGAGTAACTTTACATAGTGGAAGTGTGAAAACAAACAATATTAAAAGTGAATGATACTGTGACTTGTAGTCTGCTTGGCTCTACTGCATATTGTGCCTTGGCACCTTTTAATTCAGTGCATTAAGTCACCTTAAAACCACTGACATGCACAAATGCTGTAGTTCAGTATATGATGTAAAAATTCCAATTTAAAATGTTTGATATGATGTTTTGGGGAAAAATGCCCTTTTGTCTGCTCTGTTGACTTCACTTAATTAAAAAAAAAATATTCTTAGTTGAAAGGAGTAATCTGGAGAGAAATCTATTATTCAATAAATTTAAAAGTGGGTATTGTGGAGCTTGCAAGAACCATTCATTCACACTAATGTTTTTCTTGAAAACACATCTTGTTCTATTGTCTGACTACATTAAAATCTATCACTCTGAATCACAGATGTTTGTTTCAAAGACTAAAAAGTGCTCAATTCAGCAGAAACTTGCAGCAGTATGCTGAGTTAGCACCTCTCAAAATGCCAACCAACTGGTGTGGATTTTGTTTACTTAGTCTCTGAAATGTATTATACTGACTTCAAGAGTAAAGATCTCTAATGTGTATCCCTCATTTCTCAAGCGCAATTTTCATATATGATTCTTTTTCATTGATCACTAATGAAAATGAAAGATATGCTACTGTGTAGCATTTGGTGTTATGTAAAGCAACAATATTTTTTTTTTCTAAACCAGTAAAGATATTGCTGTTTCAACAGCCCACACTGCAAGCTGGGCCTATAAAATTCATATGTCTTTTTGTGAGCTCAAATAAGAAACAGCACAAGCAAATTATGTTAAGCTTATGACTGCCTCTCTGATATTAGCATTTGAAAAAATGGCATAAAACAGTAAATTAGGAGTGAAGAGAGGGCTTCAGTCCCTTCTTAACTCATTTGCAATGAATCTGAATGGATGTATTGTTTCCAGAACTGTAAGCATGAGAAAACTGGGATTGATGTTGAAAATGGTAATATGCCCTGATTTGATCTTAAACAGTTGCACTGGATTCTGTTGAAACTTGGTGAAACAGCTGAAAATATGGACAAAATACAGTCTTGGTAAGCTGTGGGCATTTGTAATGTCAACTATTCTTCTCCTCATCATTGGGGAAGGTGAAGCAGAGACATCCATGAGGTTTTCATTGATATTAAATTGTCTGCTTAACTATGTGTTGGACACCAAGTCAGCAACATTTCTGCCTTGCCCAGCAATCCGACATAATTCACCCCTTGTTGGAGCAACACTGGTGACAGGATTGGATTTCTCTGAGCTTTGACCTCTGCTTATGTGTTCAGCGTACAACTATATGTCCCCCTCTCACACTGCATTTTTTTTATAACATATGGTCTTTCATCTGTAGGGCTAGAAAGCCAGATGTCCACAGCTCTTTTGGTCAATACAATCAGTTATAGTGCCAATCATAAGCCCTTTAAACAATGCTACAGAAAATTGCAGAGAGTTTGTTTTCGTATCCATAGTCTAAACCCATTTACCAGACTCATAATGATGCTCTAAAACAATATCTGTACATTGCCTAGTCATACACAAACTGCTGTATTTCAGTTGTTAAGTAATGGACAAGCAATGAAGCAGCTGTTGAAACACTGCACTGGGCTTTTCTCTCTCCCAGCTGAATGACAGAATTTGCCAGGTCATTTAATCAATTTCATACTGATTTAAACTAGATAAAAATCAATCATCTTAGCTCATAGATTTAGTAGCCGGAAAGACTATGTCATCTACATTGCAATGCCATGCTTTTAACAATTTTCAAATTAAAAAGGAAAAGATCCTTTCCAGTGTCTATAACATAGTAACCCCAAACCTGCTCAACTGTTCCATATGAGACAACTGACCAATTTGTAAGCTAAGAGTTCTTGTGGAATAATTAATCAAAATATGGATGTGAATGGTCAGTTGTCCTCAAAAGTGAGTTAAGATAATCTAATCAGTAACTTGATAAGTGGGGAAAAATCCATGCAATATTTAGAGCTGTTATCTTTTTGTGTCTGTTTTTTAATAAACCACCTGCTTTCTACATTTCACAGGCAACCCACGCATTGAGAAATTATAAAAAAAAGGAGAGTTTCATTCTCTCTCTACAATGTAACTATAGATTGTAACTATCTACAACTCACTATAGATTATATTTACAAAGAGATATAAAAACACTTGTTTTGAAGGCAAGTCGCAAACTTAAACTTTGATTTGCACAGCGGATCGTAAGAGTGTGAGGAGGAAGAGCCAACAACCAGTCTTATTAATGTGACTTTTGAAGACCCAGCCTCTGCAGACCTTCATTAAGCAGAGTTTCCTTTTGGATAGGGGGAATTTTGCCCAATTTGAGCACAGCCATTCTGAACCAGTGTGTGCCCTCACTAAAGGTCAGGCCCTGCTGACTGAAAGGGGTCCAAGCATCAGGGAGGTGTGGACTTGTCAGACATTTAAGCTTGAGAGTGCACTCAGGTACCTGGCCGCCTCGTACACGGTCAGCAGAAGTCATGTTCGGGTGCTTCAGTTCCCTTTACAGTGGGAATTCATGGGGATTTGGGTGCCCCAGGGTGACCTCAGCAGCAACCAACAAGGTAACCAAGAACCGAGAACAAACGCTGAGACAGAGGTTGCACCGTGGATCCCACCTCCCAGGTGCCTTCGGGCTGCAGTGAGGTACCTACATCCATCCTCCAGGACCTGAACATACGTATGCTGCCCAAAAGTTCTGGATATTTCAGTACTTTTGCAGTTGAAACCTGCTCTGTGTGTGTGCCTGTCTCAAGAACAACCTCAGTACTTCTGAAGATAAATTTGCTTCCAATGAGAAGAGTGGGACAACTTAGCTTTAAAACTCGTTCACTCAGAAGCTGAAATTTATTTTGTTATATCATTATAAAATAGCTTGAGGTCAGAAGACACTTGCCTGGGAAGTGAGACACCCAAGTTCAATTCCTTCTTCATCCTCTGGGGTTCAACGACCTCCCACTTATCTCCTCTAAGAACAAATAACAGAGACAATCTTGGCTGATCTGAGAGATGGGATCATCACACCTCCTCCTTTTCACTTTTCCTCTTCCCTTGTCCTGCTGAAGTTTTGCCATTGTGAAGAAAGACACCTAGTAATAAAAGGAAGATCTCAAAATCCATGGCTTTTTATTGCACTGATCAGGGCTTACATCCGAGAGAGGTTTCCTCTGCTGTGCCCTATTAGCCATGTCCCATTATAAGCATCTGGTTTTCAAGAGAAATTTATAATTTTTGTCAGAAGAATGAGATCTGCAGGAGAAACTCAGAGAATAACAGTTTTACCAGTTGTGCTTTTCCCCTACATTGTATAGCTTTTTACCCAGAGATCCATACAAGTGACCACATACCACTATGCTGAAGATTTTTTTTCTACTAGTGTATTTCATACCTGTTTTCTGGTTTGATTTTTTTTCTAAAACAACTAGAATTAAGATTCTGAACACTTGAATATTGAAACAATTTCACAAATTAGTAAAATATGCTCAAGACTTGTGTTTCGAGTGCAATCCTGTAGAACTGATGAAGCAGGAGCTTTCAGGGAGCAGATAGGCATGAGTTTCCAAGTCAAATATCAGGGATTGGTGTGCTTTTTCCTACTTAATTTGACATTTCTCCTCAATGTGGACTTCATAAAGCCTGTATTGCCTCCTGCATGCTTCATGAAGTCCACATCAGGGCACCACTCCAGAACAATGCCACACTTTGTAAAGTGCAAATTGGCTACGCAAACTTTATTAAGTATATGAAGCTGCTATTAATGTCTAATCACTCCCCGACAGATTTGCCAGACTGCTGCTCAAAGGCATTGCTTTTCATCACGTCCCATAGCTTAAGATACTTTTTACTTTCCAATTCCAGCATTGCAACATTTCCTGAGCCAAATAAAACTAGGAAAATGTCAATGAGGTGAGAATAATCTGTTGTTCAACTCCCTTGGTGCAAATATTCAAACACATGGCTTGGTTTACTTCAAACTGCGCAGAGAAGTCCCATCATGGTGACGAGATTATATCTATGTAAAAGTTAACAGATTTTGATGAGTTGAACCAGGAGCTGGGAATTTTTCAAAACATACCGCTTTGTATTGAGGATGGTAACGTCCCTTTAAAGATCAGCCTCTGGCACTACATTCACAAGAGAACGTAAATCACATCAAAGCTCCTACTCTCAGCACCTTGAAGACCCATTTTGTTGTTGATGGATACGTCTATAATACCTAATTTCATACAAAAAAATTCACAGACCTCTGGACATTCACTTGTAGATGTGCACAGAAGAACCACCTTAGTCTAGAAAGAGAGTCATGCAGTGAACAGAACTTAGCTTACTTAAACAGGGGCTTCCTCCATCTCAGACAAGTCCTCTAACCCACCTGGGTATGGAGTAGAAGTGAAAATGACACAATTCCTCCAAGATAATTTTGTGCTAAGCCCAGCATGGCAGCTGCATCTGGAGAGTACCACCACATCTGGCTCTGAAGGCAAGTTAAGGGATTGGCTTCTTTGCAGGTCTTATGGTTGCAAGCTCTGTCCTGAGTTTCTTGGGATTTTTCAGACTTAGAAATTTATCTAAATGTTTGAAAATACCGAGATTTTTTTTAAGTCCTAGGAAGAACTGTGAGTGTTCCATATCTCAGCATAGGTCCCTTTGAGGCTCCACATAGTCTGCTAATGAAATTCCATTTTATATTTTTTGTCTGAATGTTATTATTTGTAAGACTGGACAATATATGGTGGCATTTTGTGGTTAGTGGCAGAGAAAATTTTCATTTTTTGAATATCTGTCAACTCTCCTTAATTTTGGTTTTCCATCCTACAGGACCATCTTATTGCTACGGCTGCCTGGAGATGTTCCTTTCAAGTTGGCAGAGATGAGCAGCATCTAAAGCCATTGCCTGCTTTTCTGTTATTACAGTAAGTCTTAATTTCCATTTCCTCTGTCCTGCTATTGAGGACTTGGTGTATTCTTAGGATTTTATCTATGGGTATGGTCACCACATATTTACAGCAGCACCCCTGGTGCACAACTATGGTATTCATAATCAGCTCTGATTACAAATATCCTGAAAGGGCAGGAAAACTTACAAGTAAAACATTAGAAGATTTTGAAAGCATCCTCTTACTGTGAAGTAGGATGTGGAGTAGGGTGTAGTTTTGGGATCCCCAGTATGAGAAAGGCATGGACATACCAGAGTGAGTGGGGAATCCAGGATGGCCAAGGGTCTGGAGAACATGTAGTATGAGCACAAACAGAGACAGCAAATGAGAGATCTTATTGCTGTGTCCAGCACCTTATCGAGAGTATAGAGAGGACAAAGCCAGACTCTTCTTGGAGAACTGTGGCAACGGACACAAGCTGAAACAGGAGAAGTTCTGATTAGATAAAAGAAGAAAGGTTTTAATCTAGAGGTTGATCATGCAGGAGCAGGGACCTAGAGAGGTTCTGCAAACTCCCTCGCGGGAGATATGTAAAACCCAACGAGTCCCTGTGTAGGCTGATCTGGCTGGACCTGCTCTGAAATGTTTTTTGGGGCTAAATGATGTCCAGGGCACCTTCCAACCCACAGTTCTGTGATTGTATAAGAAAAAATCATTATTAATTTGGTATTTACCAAGTACAGAGTTTGACACAGAGTACTATACAAATACAGAGAAAGGTGTTGTCCAGCCTGAAGAGTTTACAGTTCAAGCAAAGCAAAGCCTTGTGTGATGAAGGGACTGGAGGTTCACTGAGGTAAAGTGATTTGCTGAGGTTCTACTGCAGTTCAGTGATGGAAAAAGAAAAAGAATTATTTCAGCCTCATTCTTTCCACTGCCTCAGTTCAGACCATGGTGTATGCAGAAAGAATTGTGAGGTTACACAGGATGGAAGGATTGCCAAAGTAGGATTCATATTATTATTTTTCTTTTTCTTTTTTTTTTTTTTCACTTACAAAAGATATTTCTGTCTATGACATTTTGTAGCAGTTAAGGAAAAAGTCCCATTCGCCGCATTGTAATATCCAGACAGACACCCTATCACTGTTGCACAAGCCTCTTCTGCTGAAGATGCAAAATCATTATTTCTATTTCTGCAATTCCTGTGATTACTCCAGACCAGTTCCAGGCAATGGGCTCCCAGACAATTAGATCTGAAATCCCTAAATGGGTATATTTAGGCAGTTCCAGTATTAAAAGATGTGAGAATAAGTTTGTTTGCAAAATTTTTTTGAACAAAATAAGTGTATCTGTATTCTCTCTCAATGGGCCTCAAGTTAAAAATATAGTGCAAATATTGAATAACTAATTTCCAAGGAGATTCACAGTGGCTTGCAAAAGAAGACAAATAAAAAATGACCCCTTTACATATATGATGCATTTGTATCCACTCTCCCTTTTAATAATTAGAAATATGGTTTCACTGATACACTTTAAAAAACCATTCTGGGGATTCATGAATTTAAAATAAAAAAAAATAAACTAGACGTGAATAATTCATACTTAAATAGCTCTGGGCCAAGGTATTGCTTCAGTATTTCCAAGTATGCAGGTTTTATTATTCTCTAAAAGCATGAATAAAAACAAGGTTGTTTTATCACACTTTGACTAATCAATGATATGCCCGAAGCACAGTTGGCAGTAAATTATCCGTTTTAGTTTAAAACATTTTTAAAATCAATGTGTATTGTAAGGGAGTAATAAAATTCTTCAAATTAAAGGTTTTTGAGCCATAAAAGCAAGTAATATATTTAAGGCTTTTTAAAGGCAGTAATGTTTCCAGGTAAACAGGAGATGGACCAACCAGTTCCCTCTGAATTACTGTTCATCAGGTTTTCACACTCTATTAAGGTAACCTTCATGAAATATTTCTACATTACACTTCATGATGTAATGTGAATGCATTAGAATTAATTTGCCAATAAACTGCAGGGAAAATATGGAATATGCTACCCCCAAAAGCTTATGAACACTGTTTAGCTTGGGTCACATTCACCAGGGTTTCCAATGTGAAGTTTGCAGGCAAAACTGACTCCTGTGACCACAATGCTGTATTCAGGAGTGAGCTCCTTGCCCAGGGAGGGAAGTGATGTTGTCTGTGGGTCTCTGCAATGGGTTCAGGGCTTTTAGTTCGCTCAGTGAATGAACTGAGAAACCAATGAGCCAGTGCTGACTTTGTAGGGTAAAGATAACTTCAAAACACCAACTTCTTGGCCACACAGCTTTCAGCAATGTATGTTGTGCTGCCAGCCCACCACTGAGCCCTCTTCCCTGCCTAAAGCATGGCTTATTCATTGGAAAAAGTCCAGACCTGGCTCTTGGCCATATGGGTGAGTTTTAGGCAATGTGAGCTCACCCAATGCCATCTGCGAAGGCAGGTGTGAAATAAGATTTACAGAGCAGTGCCCTTTAGGACAGGGATTTTTGCCTTGTCAAATTTTTATCCAAATGCTTAAGGTTGTTTCTAATCACTGCCACATACCTTTGATGCTGAGTGTCTAACAGGACAGCCAGGGAATCACACAGGAACACAGAAGAGAGAGGTTATGAAGTGTTCTGATTCTTTACTTCCAACTCTCATTCACATTGCTGGCAGCTTTGCCGTCTGCATGTCTGAAGAACATCTCACCATAGATTTTACTTTAAAGGCAATAGATTTTCCATATGCACTCACGTCAGACATGCTGTAGTGAGGTCTGGAGAAAATCCACCAAAGGCGAGACTCTGCGTCCAGTATTCATGCTCAGTGCCTTTGGTTATAGTCAATGATAGTGAATGGAAATACTGACAATGGGACGTATTTGGTAGTGGAAAAACTGGCATGTGATATCTCATAATCTTCATAATTATGATTTCCTTTTTAAAACTTACATAAAATATATGAGCTAAGCATGTCAAGACCTGAGCTCTTCTCAAAAGCTGAGTTCTATTCCTCAGCATTTTACACAAACTAACTGAAAAAAAAAAAAAACAACAGCTCAGCAAGAAATCTTTCTCACTGAACAGGACCAGAACTGGACTTATCCAAGTATCAGGAGACAACATTCTGTTTCGTACAACTGCTATACATTGGTGGAAATGAAAGCAGAGAGCGCCTCAGAACCAGGACTATTTTCACAAGATTTCTGATTTACTTAGAGACCCAAGAGGTCTGCATCACCAGAATGAAATGGAAGTCTCCTTTTCCTGCAGTGCTTTTTCTACTCTACTCTTTCTTCCTGCAGCAATAACCAATTTCCACAGCATTGAGGTCAGGCAATCAAACTGTCACAATCTCCCATTTGTATGGAGATTGTGAAGACATGGCAAAGCTTTTGGGTAGCTGGCTGCCTCTCTGTGTTTGAGATCCAGCTCTGATATCCTCAAAGCCTAGATTTAGTCAGGGCTAAAGAGTTCTGGGGTGAGCTCACCCAACCAGAGCATGCTGACCTGTCTCATAGCTCTCTAAGGGTGCTATAATTTCCCAGTTTCCCTGGAAATCCGGGTTATACTCCTTGCCCAAGGTCCCACAGGAGATGGTGGTAGAATAGGCAGCTGGAACTTGAAGGAAATTAGATTATGCTACCTCAGGCAGAACAAAGGTCTGGAAGCTGAGAAAGGCTAAAATTTGAGTGATGAGGTGACGGATGCCAAGAGTTACCCAGGCTACTGTTTTCTAGGATGGATTTGTGTGCACCATCTGTCATTTCACCAACAGGTCTAAGAAGCTAGAGGACCAAATTTTACTGTGTTTCTACAGTTTTTTCCTCCTGCTGAAGCCAGGAAGAGAATATAAGATGTGTTTCATGTAACATTTGAACAGGTAATGGGCCATGGAGTGAGGATCTGAGCTTTTAGTCAGGTCAGTGGGAAATGTCAATGAAGCAGCTGGTGGGTGTCTCCTGGTCAGTCTCAGCCCAGTTTCTCTCCAGGGTTTGCCTCCTATTGCCTCCCCAACCCTAGCAGAACACTTTCTGATTTTCATATCGACAGTCCTTTCATCTAGAGGATGTTGTGCGATGTGAGATCTGTTTTATTTTGGATGATAATAAGTTTTAGATGAGGTTCTTAGGGACATGGTTTAGTGCTAGAGTTAGGTTAGGTTATGGTTGGACTTGATGATCCTGAGAGTCTCTTCCAACCGAAATGATTCTATGATTCTAAGTTTAAAAATAAAGAATGCTGTGTGATCAGAGGAGAGAGCTGATGCTCTTCTCCATTCTCTTCTTCCTCTGGCCGAAAAATCTTGGTGCTATCTTGAAGGAACATTATTATGTTTCCAGTGGAAGGAAATAATTCCAGTCATTCTCAAGTAATCCCTCTATCCACTACTGCATTCATACTACAGGTCCTTAAAAAGAGACCCATCTAGCTTTTTTTTTGGCTATAATGTGGTTACTGAATAAAGAAGTAGGAAATAAGGGATTTTTTTGTTTCTTTGAATTTCAAGAGAGACTATCTCCTCACACCAACTGCCAGAAATCCTGAGAAAAATTTCAAATTAATAAATAACATTTACTTTTATTGAAAAATTTGCAGAAATATTTGGCAGTAAAGACAGACCAGTTGCAGATTCTTTACAGTAAGAAGTTTAAAATGGAAAATCCGACACATTCTTCAGCTATAATAACACAAATGGGATCACTATAATTTTCAGTTCTGATTACAGCTTATAAAAATCACTGCCAAATACCCATATATTCACAAGCCTGCAGAAAACAATCTGCAAAATGAAAAATGGACAACTGCTAAAGGAAAGTACAGGCAGCTGTAAATGTAGGAGATATAATGATAAAGCCAAACCTAAAATCAAGATACTGTTGATAACTACTCAGAGAAATTTCACTCATACCCTATCAAATTGAATTTAATTACTGACAATTTCCATTATCTAAGAATATAGTGATTTATTTGTACACATTTTAAGACAAAAAGCGTTTCTAAGATGGGATTAATTCTGAGAACATATATAAGGTACTAAACAGGAAAGAAATTATACGGGTTTTATATCCAAACTGAATAATATAAACCATGGAAATTCAGACTCAAGGTTACATCAAGGAGACAAAACCAAGACCTTAAAACTGTATGTGGAAATATTCATTCGTTTTGGTCACATGAAATGTAGTAATTGTCTCATTGGAAAAGAACTGTTTTGTTGATAGTGAGGTCATAATACTAGGATTAAACACACAGAGAAAAAGGGAAACTGTGAAGAGTTGGTTCAGCACAAACGTGCTACCACTGTTAGAGATAATACGAGCGCAGGTGAGACTGCAAGATGGATGAACAAATGGACCTCTGCCCACTAGATTTCATGTTCCTTTGTAATTGTGTGTAGTTTGAGTTTGCAACAGGTTTGTTGAGACAAAAAAATAAAAGCATGGAGCTATTAAAAGATGAAGACCTGACCTCTTTGTGGGCAGAACAGCACAATACACCACTAACACAAATTTCTGGTTGAGACAACCTCCCAAATGTAATAAGACACATAACAAAACGTAAGGACCAGAAATTTTTCCAGTATAAATAAACAGAAATTAAGAGTTTGAAATGCAGTAGGTATATTATTTTGAGCAAAACTCTTTCTGGATTGCAACTGTTCATGTCATGGTCTTAACTGAGTTTCCTCAAGATTGACACATTTGCATTTCTTATTCTTCTTCTGTCAGTCTGTAATTTCATTTCAGTTTGTGATGGCTTGGCAATGAGCATCCTTAAAAAGTGATAGCTGCAGGAATATGGGCATAGAGATGTGACTCATATCTTTAGGACACCGTAACTTCTCTGCTTAAGAAACTAAGCAGTTCAGGAGCCAACAGCTAAGGAACTCTGGAGCTAATACATTGTCTATGCATTGGTGGGCTTCCAAATTAGAATAAAAAATAGAAAATACAAACTTGGAAATAGTATGAGGACCATATGAGGTATGGTCAGGTGTTTCTCCCTATGTGATAGCTGTGTCGAGCTTTGTATAACTGAATTGAAATTAAGGTTGCCGTGGGCTAATTCTCCATGCATAGGTCCTGCACAGTGTCCTTTCACCGATATGAATTCCCCTTCCTGCACCTCCTCCCACCCTAAAAGCCCACTTCCAAAACTTCCATTTCTCCTTTCTGCATGACTGTTTGTAGACACACTATGCAATCAAATTCATAAGCATGATACAGGGTGTTTCAAAAAAATGGATCCAATCTGTAATTGCTGTGCTGTGCAAATTGGGTTAATCTTTTTGAACGATTGTGCATGTGTTTGAATAGGTGTAATTATTACAGAGCTGTAAGCCTTGGTGGAGCTCTTCAGCCTAAAGTTTTACAAGTTTCCAAACACCCAAGTTAACCTCAAAATTTAGTGCCTGATGGGTAAAAGTAATCTCACTATTTTACAGGGTAAAATAGAAGTACCAAGAAAAGCAACCTCATGATTCTGAATTTGGGCACTTGAAAGGCTATACTGGCATCTAACGAGGCGTGCTCGCTTTTTTTTGGAAGCAGAATCGGTCCTGTGGCTCCAGCACACTTCATTAAAAAGGTCTTCGGATTTTCATTGGAAGGTGAGGATGCCTGCCAGCTGCTACCATAAAAGCATCTTATTTATTTTACTAAATGTGGATGTTGCTGTTTAATATTGGATCTTCAAATAGTCTTGAAGGGAATTGCCCAAGGTCATGCGATGCCTTTGGGAAAGACCTCAAGCATTTTGACTCACTTCTTCACTCTGTAATGCAGTGAGCTAAGCGAATTCCTTCTGTTTGGGAGCCAGAAGGTCATGCACACAAAAATTTCCTCCAGAGCAAAGCCACCAAAAAATGAAGTGTGCACACAGACTTGGAGACCAGCCTTTTTGGTTTTTACTGTCCGGCTTTGAGGCTGCAATCTTCTTCGTAGAAACAATGTGACTCCAGAAACACCTCAGTGCTTGGTTGGCATTATTTGTTTAGACACTTTTTCAATACATATGAAAATGCTGTTAGCTAAGGAGAAGCCCAGACCTCTTTGTCTTCTTTTTAAAACACTAGTTTGGGGGAACCCTCTGTTATAGCTTTTTTTTCAGTAATTTTTCAGAAAGAATAATTTGAGATTTAAGTACTAATTCTGTACCTTTGATCAGTTTGAAACACCAGATACCATTCCCTCTCTCTGTTGTATTGTGTAACCTATGGAATAGGCTTGTTGTTTCTTGAACTTACGTGTAAAACCTATCCTTTCCAGACCTCTTCTAGTCATTGCTCTATTTGTGGGTGGCAGAGAAGGGTAAGGAAGACTTCAAAGTGAAAAACAGGGGGTTTTGTGATCGCTGTGGGGCAGGCGATGCTCCAGACCCAGATGCAATGCAGAAAGGGGTGGTTGGAAGAGGATGGAGATGGTTCCTCTGCATGCCAGAAGTTCAGCCAAGCCAGACTTGACTGGAAAGGGCATCAGGGTTGTTCAATAACTAGTCAGCAGATCTGGACTTGAATCATGTAACGATTGAATCATAGAACATCCTGAGTTGGAAGGGACCCACAAGGATCATCGAGTCCAACTCCTGTCCCTGCATGTGACAACCCCACAGTTCACACCATGTGTCTGAGGACGTTGTTCAGACTCTTCTTGAACACTGTCAGGCTTGGGGCTGTGACACCTCCCTGGGGAGCCTGTTCCAGTGTCCAGCACCCTCTGGGTGAAGAACCTTTTCTGAATGTCCAACCTAAAGCTCCCCTGGCACATCTTCCTGCCATTCCCTTGGGTTCTGTCATTGGTCACTAAAGAGTTCAGTGCCTGTCCCTCCTCCCCTTGTGGGGAAGCTGTGACCACGCTGAGGTCTTCTCTCAGTCTCCTCTTCTCCAGGCTGAACAAACCAAGTGACTTTAGCCACTCATATGGCTTCCACTCCAAACCCTTCACTGACTTCATAGCCCTTGGTGATCTTGAAGGTGATCTTGAGATCAGTCCTAAACACCAGGGGAAGCTTATCCTTCCTGTGTTTATGATTTCATTAGGTTGCAATGAGCTGAACACGGGCAGCATCTTCTATGGAACAGATAGAAAAATGCTTTTGGTTATGAGACTTGGGGCATTAGAGCAGAGTGCTTGCATACCAGCTACAAAACTTCCTCTATTGGCCTGAAAAGAATAACCTGCTGCTCTGGCAGCAAAAATAGTGGTGGGAGGCAAGAAGTTCCAACCCTTAGATCTGGGTGAGGTGTGAGCAGCCAATGCTAACCAGCCTGGAGGGAGAGGTGTGAAAAGCTTTTAGACAAAGCTCTCCAAATTCCAGATCCAGATTTTTTTTATGGCATTTTCAAAAGTATCATAATTATCAGAAGTTTGTATGCATTCTAGAAGGATTAATTTCAGGAACATCATTAAGATTGTGACCTCCAAAAGCCAGGCATAGGGGAGGGTTGTGCCTGGCATGGCTGGGTTTTGTGTATGGACTTCGTCCCACCAAATGCAGGAGGAGAGACCAAGGTATTGTCACAAGCATATTTGCTAGAAATAAGAGATTTAAAAAAAAAGAATTCTGAATGAAAAAATTAAAAAAAATAGTGAGAAGGCAGAGTCTTTTCACTTTGGAAAAGGAGGAGAGAGAGAGATGGCTCAGAGTAGAGTTTCTGAGACAGACAAAGCAGGCTCAGCTTACCACGTTACTTTTGGAGGATGATCCTGAAAAGTAACCCTCAGGAAGTGGACTTTGCTGAATTTTGCTCTCAACCAGCACAGCTGGGTACTGGGGGAAATCCTAAATGACAAGTTAGGGGAGGAGACTGGATTCTCTGTTCTCCATGGGACTTGTTTCCAACTTTATCGTCATGTCTTTCACCGTTGATTCACTGGGATGAAACTTTTTCATCTTTAAGCCGTCTGATGATAAGAATTGTTAGAAATGAATCTCAGAAGCACGAGACCCTATTTTGTTTTTTTTTTCCTATGGGAGTAACCGATGCAAGTAGGATCTGTAAGAACAAAGGCTTCAGGATCCTCTGCCCTTGCTGACATCTAGGCAATCTCCCACCGAACTGCAAGGATCTGTTTGCCTCTGATTTCAGGTACCACAATGTGATCATATATCTTTACAAGCATATAAATATAAGAACATAATTTCCTGCGGTCAGTGGTAGCCAGTATCTCTTTGGCAGAGTGTATATGGTGGAGAGATGTTCCCAAAACCTGGCTAACTTCAAATCATCGTAATTCATACCGGCAGAGCTTAACACTCTCAGCATCAGTTGCTGCTGCCATTTCCCTTTCTTTACCCACCAAATTATTGCTAAAGTAAAACTACTATTAGACTAACCTGAGCTCTTTAGACTCCAGATGCTCTCCAAGGTTATTATGAGTATTCACTGTATGACATAGCCTTTATTTAGCTCCTACCAAAATTAACCCTATTTATTTTTCAGTAAATCACAGTACTACATCTGAGTTTTCTGGGACTCTATTTCTTTACACTTACTCCAAAGCCTGAGTCTGCACTGTGGTTCTCTACCAAGAAAAAGGAGACAGATGTTAGATGAAAGGTACTCTAGAGAAAAAAAAAAAAACAATATTAAAGCATGATGGATATCAAAAGATAAGAGAGCTTTTCTGAGAGCAATCAGGCAACTGAACTCAAAAATGATACAATCTTAAAAAAATGTACCTTCTGTTTTCAGTTATAAAGAAACAAAACCAGTAACCTTATTTTGAACTTTTTTATTTTTATATTTAGAGGTGCTATGTTTAGGGGAAGAAGAAACAACAAATTTTATGTAGCTTCCAGCAAGGTGCCATGTGCTTCATACAATATTTTCACATTCATTCTTCTTTCTTTACATATTTTTTTATATATATTTTAGGTTTTGGGTTGCTCATACAAACAATTTGAAAGGAAATATTCTTCAACAAATCTCAGCTGTGCCTCTAGTTCCTAGCATTTTAAAAACAAAAGTTCTCTGTCTTGTATATTTATATAAAGCCTGAATGCCAGATTTGGAAGATGTAATAAAAATATGCTTTTCTGGGATTTGTTCTTAGGGAAAGAGAACTCTCCATGACCAAATATACCCTAGTAATAAGCATTTGCTCTGTGCTGGCACCACTGTGACCTTAAATTATGAGGTTGCCCCCATTTCTAGCCAGTTTCCCCTCTTTAAATGAACAGTTAAGTCATTTGTAAATATCATAACTAAATCTGGAAGTGTAATTTAGTGACTCTATTCGAGGATTAAGAAGAAGAATAACATTACTTAGAACCATATGTAATCTTTTCTGCTTTGTTTAATTTAGTTTATGCTATGCATGCCTTATCTTACAGTCATTCTTCACTCCAACTCACTTGGTGTATTAGCAATGCTGTTGATAATACCATCAGAAAAACAGCTAAATGTTAATTTCTTTGCGAAACAAAATGTATATAGTGCGAAATGCATTGAAATAACATTAGTGATATTGGATCATTGTTCCTAGGAAAGGAAAAAGGTTGCTAGATTATACTGTTTGTTTTCCAACCAGGAAAGATTTAAAACTGTAGAAAGGAGGCATTAGATTTTACATTTGATCATACTAGTTGGCGTTATTAAACACTTGGAGCAACACTCTGGTTTCCTTTACCAAGAATGCCAGAGAACTGAAATTCCCTATGGACTACAGTTTACGTCATATTTTTTTTCATTACAGTGTTATTCACGTGTATTTTTTCAGTGGGACTGCTCCCTTGGGTGCTGTGGGTCTCTGATGTTTGATTATTGTGCTCGAGTGACAAGTGCTGATGCATTTGTACATATTATTATTATTATGTATTATGTACATATTATTTGTACACATTATTATTCATTACGATCATCACAAGTTTTATTCTTGCTGTGCCCACCCTGTGGTTCCTTATGGTAGCTGAATTCACACCTTATTTCCTCCAGAGAGTATGGATGGTGAAATAATTTTAAAGTCATGAGTAGCTAGTTTTGAAGTTATTCTGACTGCTTTTTGAATCAAACTGTCTTAATTTGTAGCCTTAAATTTTCTTATTTTTCAAAGAATCACACAGGATCACAGAATCGACTGGGTTGGAAAAGACCTCAGAGATCATCAAGTCCAACCCTTGGTCCAACTCCAGTCCATTTACTAGATCATGGCACTGAGTGCCATGTCCAATCTCAGTTTAAAAACCTCCAGGGATGGTGAGTCCAGCACCTCCCTGGGCAGCCATTCGAATGCCTGACCACTCTCTCTGTAGAGAATTTCTTTCTAATATCCAGCCTAAATTTCCCCTGGCAGAGTTGAAGCCCCTGCCCCCTTGTCCTATTGCTGACTGCCTGGGAGAAGAGACCAATCCCCACCTGGCTAGAACTGCCCTTCAGGTAGTTCTAGAGAGTGCTGAGCTCACCTCTAAGCCTCCTCTTCTCCAGACTAAACAAGCCCAGCTCCCTCAGCCTCTCCCCATAGGTCTTGTGTTCAAGTCCCTTCACCAGTATTGCTGCTCTTCTCATAATTCCATTGATTGTGTAGCGCTATTTCAGCTTTGAGTGAAATTTTGCAGAGGACACCTTTAGCCTTTGCTCGGTGTAAAGTCGAGGCAGGCAAATGAGAGGACACGCCTGAAAGATTACTATGAATTGGGCAGAGCAAGAACATCTCCTGAAGTAGTGGTGTCCCATGTCATTGACAGCTAGTCCTGGAAAATCTGAGAGTTAGGTAAAAGGAAGACTTTGGAAACCAGACTCTGGAGCTCAACAGAGCTGACACAAAGCCGTTCCCAGCATTCCTTACCTCCCAAACTGCTCCTCTAGGAGTTGAATCCAACACCCAGAAACAAATAACCACACATAAATAAATCCTCTGGCACAGCAGGAGCTAAGGAATAGAAATAGCTGTGTCTCAGTTACAAGGAGGATAGATCCTCAGCCAGCAGTGGCCCCCAACACAGAAGACAAATTAAATGCAGAGAGACAAAAATGAAAAAGAGAGAACAATGTTTCATTGAGGGGGGGGGGGGGGGGAAATAGATGGACCATCAAAAAACAGCTGTTAAGAAGAATGACCAAGAAACATACACACACACGCACACACATTAATGCATGGGACCATTTTCATAGTAGAATGTGAAATATGTATAAAAATAATTTATTAGAAAGTTTCAGCCCAATAGAGCGTCCGGTTATCAAGTGACCATTTTCCAGAGTAACATCAGAGAGTCATTATGATCTAAAATCCTTGATTTTCCTTTTTATTTCCTGTGTTTATTTATTTTAGGTCTTCATCTCTCTTACCATAAAACCAGAAAGAAGACCCATGCTTTTTTGGTGAGAAGTAAATCCAAGTTGTCATGAAACATAATCATGTACCTGTAGTCCGGTCCAAAATTTTTAAGAACCTTTACTGTTATTGACAAGGGAAGAAATATGACATAGAAAACGGTAATGTATTTCATACTTACACCAAGGGAACTGTAATCAGGATTGCTAGAATCTTGTTGTGTCTGCAAAGCAATTTGACAGAACTGGTCATTGTGAAGTTAGTGTAAATACTGTACCAGTAATTTTAGAGTTTGTTCTCGTAGAAATGGAAGTGACACTGCTATCTAATTAAATATCAGTATGAATTAACTAGTGTTCAATAGTAAAATTAGTTTTAATTAAATTTAATTTTGACAATAGAAATTAATTGTTTCACTGGGTACAGGATTGAAAAGTACATTATAAGGACATCTAATCAACAGCAGTTCTAACACCAGAACTGGCATACGGAAAGCATTTGTCGACATGTAATTAGGACTCAATCCAACACTCATCGAAATAAACTTTCCATTGATTTTAATAAGAAATACATTAAACTCTGGACACCACAGTTCACCATAATGTGGTATCTCTGCTTTTAGAAATTGGCAGCAGATCAAATTCTGTAATTCAGCTTACAAATCTGCTACAGGGAGTGACCTTCCCCATATTATATGGTATGACAACTATGAAACAGCTGCTATTAGCTTTGAAGAATGGGAGTTTTATAAGCTGGGAAAACAGTTTATCATGGTAGATTGTTATACTGAAGTAGATACAAGTTCAGGAAACATGGGAAAAAGATAATTGCCCAGTAAAAAGAACACTGAAATTCTCTGTTTCTCTACCTGTGCAAAAAAAAGCAGCAGTTTCAATGATTAAATAAACACTCTGAGGAAAGTTTTCAAAGCTACTCATAGCATAAAAAAAACAAAGGCAAGTCATTGAGATTTTTTGTATTCCTCCTTCTCACAGTAATTAATAGTTTAGTAATCAATGGATACATCAGTTATTTGAATCAGCAGGAAGGGAGATATCTCTTTTACAATCTTAATTTAGTCCAAGTTGAAAAAAAGACTTATTTTCAATAAATGTACCCAGTGTGCACTCACATCTAAGTGAATATAACACTTTTAGTTGGGAGCTACTTTGCAGTTCTTCTGTAGGACTGGCCATTCTTCCAAGCTCAGTGTTTAACCCAGCGCTTGCCATAGCATGATGCATGGAAACAGGTATCTGCATAAAAAATGGCTTCATTTATCTCTAGGCCACCTACAACCACCCTTTCAGAAAGTCAAGGCATTTTTGCAGCACTTAAACATCTGCTCCGTGAGTGACACTAGCTGCCTGCATAATTTTATTAATGCTATTCAATAATGATATTTTGGCACATGTCCTCTCAACCTATTCAAATGGCAATTGCTGGAGACAGCAGCCACACAGGCTGATCAACAGGAAAGGTCTGCAGTGCAGATGTCCACAGCTGAGCCACCTGTAAAGGCTTTTTTAGAGCCAGTGGGGAGAAGTGGACACTTCTAAGGTTGTGATTCATCTCACACTACAGCAGACATTTAAAAGAAGGCAGATGAACTCAGTCTTAAAATTGTGTAGTGACATAAAAGGTACAGAAGGTGACTGGCTTTGATACGGGTTTTCATGCTGTAGATATATACAGTTAAGTGAGATGAATCTTGCCCTGCTGGAGGGATTTTGACCTGGCAGCACGTACCATCTCCCTCTGATGCCAAGCAACCAGCAGTAGTGCAACAGTATCATACAAAATACCGTGTCATAACATTTTTCATACAGGGAGAGGCTTTTCATTTGCTTTTCTGGCCTCATGACCTGCTGTAGGTTCAACTTTCTGTAAAAGGATGCGTTTTTGTGGTCATACAAAAAAGTGTATTATTAATTCACCATTTGTAAAAATTATCCCTGCAAATAAGATAACACTATAAATAACAACGTAAATGTAAATGAGGATAACACTTGCAATTGCTGCTGTCTCCTTAAATTGCTTATTTACCCGAACATCAAACCATTTAAACCACTTCCCTGTCCCAGGGACTGAGGAATGCATGCAAAACTATCAGTTTAGTCTTATCTCAGTGTGCACTGAATAAATGTTTTTGTACATCACAGTCATAGCACAGGAGAAATTTGTGTGCGCTTAAGTCAATTCTGCTGCCCCAAGGTACTAACAAGGTCTGAAGAAGTTAGTTTATTGCTGACTTGGGTGTTTTTCTACTACCCTTTAGTTACTCCTGCAATGAAATGTAGAGGCAATTTGGGAAGAATGGGGTACCTGTGTGTACCCAAATGGAGAAGGTGTCTCAAATGAAAACTTTTCGTGGACTGGCTACGAATGTAAAAATATTGCTTCTTGAGAAAAAAACAAAACAAACTCAAACCAACCAACCAACCACAACAAAAAACCAACCACAAACAAAACCAACAACAAAACAAACAAACAAACACACAAAAACACACAAGGCAAATATTATTGAGCCATGAAAACCTGATTGGAAGAAAAACCTTTTGCTAAAGGACAACCAAATCTTTGCTAGTTTCTTGCAAAAACCCAGAGTGAATAGATCTGTGATTATTGGGGACAGTCAGTGAGAATTATGCTGAAGTTCAGTGTTTAAGTGATGATCACATTCAAGCATACTGAGCTGAAGTGGATTGGCTTGTGGCTAATTTGTGGGGGTTCTATGGATAAATTACCATCCATGCTCAGCCTGCATTCTTTAAGAACACTTTGAAATTCAAACCACACATAGTTTGCAGATTTATTTGAATTTGAGCTTGAGCATGGGCTACAGCCACATTTGGTTGTCACTGCCACTCCAAACGTGCCCCACAATGTGGTGATGCCCCAGTACCCACGAGGATTTTCCAGGACTTGTGCTCCTGCTCTAGGATTTGGGGTCTCCCTTTAGACGTCGTGCTGGCATCTGATGAGCAGGTGTCCTGCACATGAGAAATGGCAGCAGCTAAATGAGCTTTGTGGGGGTTAATGGTATTTTTAATAGACCTGCCTCCTGTCCAGGTGCCTGAGAAGAAAAATCTACAGGAACTCAAGAATTAATTACCTCTGATGCTGAGAAGAATGGAATTGAAAGGATGATCCTAGAGAAGGGAGTAGAAAGATCTAATTAATAGATTGCAAAGCTAAGAAAGACTACCGTGACCATCTGATCCCATGTAGCAGAGGTCATAGGTCTTCCCTGAATTAATTTTTACTTGAACTTGAGCATTTCTTTCTAAAAGCCATCCAATGTTGATTTATAAGTTGCTAGTGATGGAAAATCTTGCAGGCATCTTTAAGCTGTGCCAGTGATTAATCAGCTTCACTGTTAAAAAAAGAAAAAAAACAACATAGCTTTATTTTTGGTCTGAATTTGTCTGTTTTCAGCTTCCACAGATCTCAACTGTGAGTTGTTACAGAACATATTGAGTCAATTTCCATTCTTTTGCTCCTCTTCCAGCAAAAGATATGGTTCTGTTTTACTTGGACTATCTACATTATTTCAAGGTCATAGAGAGAAAAAAAAAGGAAAGAAGGGAGGAAGGGAGGAAGGAAGGGAGGGAGGAAGGAGAAAAAGAGAGGGAGGAAGGAGAGAAAGAGAGAGGAAGGAGAGAAAGAGAGAAAGAGAGAAAGAGGAAGGAAGGAAGGAAGGAAGGAAGGAAGGAAGGAAGGAAGGAAGGAAGGAAGGAAGGAAGGAAGGAAGGAAGGAAGGAAGGAAGGAAGGAAGGAAGGAAGGAAGGAAAAGGAAGGAAGGAAGGAAAAGGAAGGAAAGAGAAGGAAAGAAAGGAAAGAGAGGAAGGAGAGGAAAGAGAGGAAGGAAAGGAAGGAAGGAAGGGTGAGAGAAAGAGTGAGAGAAAGAGAGAGAAAGAGAGAAAGAGAGAGAGAGAGAAAGAGAGAGAGAAAGAGAGAAAGAGAGAGAGAAAGAGAGAAAGAGAAAGAGAGAGAAAGAAAGAAAGAAAAAAGAAAAAGAAAGAAAGAAAGAAAGAAAGAAAGAAAGAAAGAAAGAAAGAAAGAAAGAAAGAAAGAAAGAAAGAAAGAAAGAAAGAAAGAAAGAAAGGAAGGACAGCTGATGGTCAGTGCCAGTACAAGACTCGAGATTTCTTGCTCTGACACTCTCCACTTCACCAAGCTGACAGAAATCATTCAGCGCGACATTTTGGCAAGGTGTTAGGCACCACACGCTGCATTAGGCATGCAAGGAGAATTTACAAGCACTTCTGCACCCAGGTCCTTGTGTGTCTCATGGATCTGGGTGCTTCTGAAGACCCAACAGCAGTGCTTGGGTACTTAACAGTCCTCCCTCCCCTTCCCCCCTGCAACCTTTAATCTCTCTGGCTTGGTTGCCCAAGGAAAATCTATGTAGTAATGGAGGTAAGTGCTGTACAGTTAAACATCACAAGACCAGGAGATGTTCATGTGCAGGAGGAAAGGGGACTGTATAAGTACATAAATTCGAGTGTTGGTTGGTCACTGTGCAAAGGAAGGATCACTTCTACATCACAATTCTGGCTGTGAATCTCTGACATCCACAGCTTTTAGTGAGCTGTTGCAACTCTCTGCTCAACCATCCACTTGCTTTCTGAATATGTGAAGGAAGGAGCACAACCACCACCTGCTGATCCACACCACGGATTTGGAACCTGCTCCACGGCCCTCTGAAGTTGGCAGGAAGGCACTTCTGGATGGCAGATGGCCCTTTCCCCCAGCATGTTCCCCTGACGTCCTCCCACTGAGGTGCTTCTTGCAGCTGATCATTGGGGCTGTCGACATCTCTTGGCCGGCTGGTGAGTATTTGAACTACGGTTCTTGCTCTTGGCAACTGCGACCGTAATTCTCTTACGGCAGCAATGCCAAGTCTAAAGGCAGCATAACTGATGGGATGATTTTTCGAGTGGACTCAAAGAAATTAGCTCAGGTGTGACTAAATTGTTCCAATCAAGTTTGCTAATTTTCTCCGTCTTTTTTATTCTCTTTTTACCTCCTCTCCCCACACACTTTTTTTCCCCCTCTCATTCTTTTGGGAAGAATAAAGTTGCCCTCAGATTTGAAGAATTCATGTGTTCATTCTCTTTAATGAAGCTCCAGTACTTAGAGAAACAAGAGCTGTAATATTTAATGGAGATTTTGTGATTCTAACAATTACTTTTTTGAATAGTCTGACACTATATTTTCCTGCATCTGAAATGAAAAAGATTATATGGCAATGAGATGCTAAAAGTTGTTAGAGAGAAGTTTCATAGGAAATACAGAAATTATTTAGAACAAGAAGACATTAGCAATTAATTTCTTGTTTTTTCCACTTCGAATTCCACTCTGAAGGAAATGCTGCTATTATAGCTTTTAGCTCAGCTGTTTCAATTATCTGGATTGTGCTGCAATGATACAAATAAGGAAAAAGGTGTTTCCGATTTTCTTCTTTTTACAAACTTTTTGTTGTGAACTGCTTTTGATTATGAAGCCGAATGAAGTATCCATTTTTGACTGCTCAGGATTATCGAAAGGAGTGGATTTGTGCTGTTTCTTGTCATAGATTTTAAACCCAAATGTTTTAGGGTTATTTAATGTAGAAACTTTGTGGGCCCAACTGTCAGTTCCTAAGCACTCAAAGGCATCTGAAATCCTGCTGACTCCTCTTAGTCCCTCTTGGTTACTCAGGAAAAGGTCCTGTTTTTCTTCAATGGGAGCCCTGCCTGGGCAGCAGCTTCAGGATGAAGGTCTGTCTTTTTATTCAGCTCTCAGTTGGAGTCTGGTTGACTAATACTGCAAGATAGTATTAATACTTTGCTGTCAGAACTTGTCAATCCAGAGAAAGCAAGTCTGACTCATTGGAAAATATCCCCACGAGAAACAGACTTTCACAACTGCCTATCTGCATGCACGGAAAGATAAATGCTACGGTTCAGACTTTCCCCCCCAGAGAGAGACTGTTCTTCAGGAAAAGTCAAAGCAGACACATGCTCGAAGTAGGCTCAACAGATTTTACAAGATATGACATAAACGACAAAGAATTTCTCGCAGTGGCCCTCTGCAGACAGATTTATGGAAGATTGAGGACTTGAGGATTAAACTCTCTGTTGGCTGGGGTGAGACAACCTGGTTATTCTCTCCAGCTGGAAAAAGGGACTAGTAGCAAGGTCCATTTCAAGAAAATTAATCTATTTAAATGGTGCTATGCTGTCTTCAGCTGACGGTGTCGGGGTGACACTGAACATAAACACTCACAGGTTGTGGCTGGCATTGATATCCTTAAGAGAACAACAAGAGGTATGAGGAAAATGATCCCAGGTGTTAAATTCATCACCTCAGAAACTGAACAAAGTGAGGAAAAAGTAAATTGAAGGGATGACTTTGTATAGCAGGGAGCTACGCAACTAGAAGCCATGAACAAGATGTACCCACTCTGTGAAATGAAGATTAATGCTACATTTACCTCAATATTTCTGATATAAAAGTACACTGGGAGAAATATACCTCAGAGGTTTTCATTGCTAATATTCTGGTTTATATTCCATGCACTGCTGGTTTTCATTTTGCATTTTCACTGAAAGTCACATGGCCAAACAGATCTTTGCTGGCATCTAGAAGAATCATGTGGAGAAGCAAGGAGCTGCAAGGACAGGATGGGAAAAATTATGTGAGTAAAAATAAAAAGGAAAAAAAAATCAGTATTATGGTATTTTAAAAAGATGCAGATGAACCTTTGCTTCATATGACATGCTTTCAGATTTTTTTTTTTAAATAAAATCACCCTGAAAAACATGAAGATAATTATCTGTACACTTTTTTTCAGGTGTCACCTGACAGAATGTCTACAGTATAATTAACTTGTGGATGCAGAACCAGAAGATGCTAAAGAGAAACACATTTTCTTAAAAGCAATGCTGATGGTCATGTCCTGAATATGTTTTTATGAATGTTTCTTTCTAGCACAACATTCTGTGAACTATGGGAAAGCTGGCCCAGGTCAATACTGGGATGTTGATATTCAAAAGTCTTGCCTAATTTTTCTTTCTGTGAGTAGTTCTGCTGTTTTCGGTGTGCCTGTCCACAGTGGTGGAGCACAGTAAATCTGTTGTCCTGCTCCAAACTGTGCAACACTCTAAATACATGAGAAAGTTGCAAAGATCCACTAAACAGTAGCTCTGCATATAGACCCTGTACATAGTTCTCCCTGATGTTCCCCCTCCTACACATCCCCCTGTAGGAACTGTTTCTCTAAGCATCATTCTTGGAGGCCACTGAAGAGCAGTACCCTCATGGTGATGCACTCTGGACACATGCTCTTTTCTCTGGCTTATTTCCGTGGTGGCACTACCAAAGGTAACATCCATGGTCCTACCTACCCTGCCTCAGTCTGTCCCTCTCTATCCCACGTTTCCATTTGTCCTGCTGCCTTTACCCCATCACAAAGGAAGAACTGCAGACTGATGGAAAAGCTGAACTGCTTTTGGGTAAGCTTATGAACTTCTACATTGATCAGGCGTACTATTATTTGGGGGGTTTGGGTACCTCTCAATACCACCATAACCCCTAAAGCATCCCCCATACCTCTCAGGTACGCAGGGTTACTGCTGCAGGGGACTGGGGGGCAGCCTAAACCCAACTTTTATTATTCACTGCTGTTGGGATTGGCCTTTCCCAATGATGTGGAAAAGGGAGAAGTCCCCGAGTCAACTTTCTGTACAGCAACAGGGAAATGTAATGTGCAGCATTTCCTCCACATGCTTATCTGGGGGAAATGACATGGAATAACTATAATGAGTAATTTCTCTTTGAAAATTATTTACAGAATTTCATTAAAATTTGTTACCTTCTTCTCTTCACCAATAAACCCCAAAGTGCCTGATGAAAAAACATCAGTATTATTATCCCCATTTTATAATGCAAATATCAATGCCTGGGTGTCGCATGGGCTAGAGTCTAGAATTTCTTCAGCTGGAGTAGAGGACCGTATTGCTTCAGAGAACTGAGTCCAGCCTTACTTAACCAAGGCCAAAGGCAAGTCACAAGCTGTTTTAGGTTTATAATAAGAATTTCCTCGTTTTCAACCCTTTGTTCATTCCACTCAACCATACTGGCTCTCTGAAGTGCTAGCGGTGCGGAAGGAAGAAGATGCTTTATGATCCTTGATGACTATAATGTAGCAAATAAAGCTCTAGGGTGCTTTCAAACCCACAGTGATCTCGTGGGGTGGAAAATTAATCATGCTGCAGCTACTGGAGAGTATATTTTTTTTACATTAGCTGCTCGGGTCTTTTTCCAAACCAGAAGATGATAAAGCGCTTCCCACTACTGGATGAAGACAAAGGAGAGTGTCATCGACACAAGTAGTAAAATAAGCTGCATAAGCTTGTTTGGACTCCTGGTTACTAATCTAATTCTTTTACAATCCTTTTTTGGCTCTAGAAATAAGAACTATTTGCAAAATAAACAGATTTTTTTTTTTTAAAAAAAAAACAAACCCAGTCACATTGTTACAAATGTGAGATCTCAACTCCTTGATCTTGTCTTTCAAACTTAGCTGCCAGTCTTTCCTTACTACAGCATATTGGTATATTGTATATAAATGTATAGACAAACTTTTGGAAACTGCTTAGAAAACGCTCCCTGCAGTCAATATGTATCAGGAGATGCAGCTAAAACAAAACACAGTGGTCTGAGGTTTCTTGAGACTCCTGATAACTACTAGTGAAAATAAATAAATAAAAAACCAATTTAGCTTTGATTTTTCTAATTCTTTCTCACCGCCCAATTTTGTTTTCTTACACCAGACATCTTTCCAGAGACCTCTTTCATACTGGAAATATGGGGGTTGTGCGCCCCTTTAGGGTCCCAGATCACTATGTGTAGGGTGATTCACAAACGCTCCAGGTTCATACTCACAGGGTTTATTTTCCAGCTGAAAGCTCTCCCTTATCTAAATGAGGCCACTTGGGGTTTCCGGCATGGTTACAGTCTCCTTGTAAGTCTGTAACAGTCTCCTTTTCATGGGGTGCAGCAGCCCACGAGCACTGGGGATTTCACATGCTCCGAGCAAGGTCAAGCTCAGCATTTTCCACCTTGGTGTCATTACACCACTGCAGCAGGGTTAAAAAAATGGAAATCATGTAGTTGTCATAACAAATCCAGCTCTCTGGTTTTCCGGGGCTGCCACCCTTTCATCACATTGCGTCTCTGCCACCTTGTTGTAACCTGTAAGTCAAAAGCTATGTCAAAACCTTATACTGAACTTGGAAGGGAGGTCAATTTTCTGCCTTCAACCTAACCAAGTGTTTTTTTTAAAGACAAAACAGAGGCCTGTTGCATTGGTATTTACCTGGTCTTTGAATTTCAGCAATGGAAGAATCTTTCTACCCTAATTAAAATGCTAGGGCTGGGGTTCTATAGTAAGTCATGATTTTCTCCTTTAATTGCAGCCTGCTGGTCTCAAGAAGTTGCTTCACATCATTGTCTCTCTCCACTTTCCAGCACCAGACCACTTCCACTGCAGGTTCCTACTAAGGGGGAAAATTAGAAGTTCAACAAGAACAACTTAAAACAGGAGGAAACAAATGATCATGAAATTAAAGAAGTCTGACCAAAACCACACTCAGAAAAGCCTGTTAGTCATCATTAGGTTTTCCAGCTCTTCTTGTGCAAAGCTGTAGTATTTCCTAGAACATGCTGAGGAACCATGTGCAAGAGAAAGGTCAAGACTAATTGTGAGGGTTGGCACCTGCAGAGTTCTAAAGGTTCCCATGAAATATTTTGTCTTGCAGCAAGCTGTTTCCTGACATAAACTGGGCACAATCCTTGTTAGCCCACTGTTCCACCACAAATTTCATGTGGAGTCTTACGAAATAACTCAGCAAGATGAGAAAACCAATTTTTTTTTTTTTTTGATAAATTTATATTTTTGTAACATATGGATGCAGAACAAGAACTCAGGATGTGTTTTATTTTGGACATTGTGGAAGTGAGTAAAAGCAGTTCAAACTGCACAAAATGCTACAGTGGTCTGTGAATTGCTACTACAGGGCTTATTTTCATTATCCATCAGGCCTTTTATGCTTCTCAGAAGTGCAAATGGTCTTTGGAGTTGAATAAAAAGCCTGGAGGTCACTGTCATAGCTGAATTTTTGACCAAGAAGCAAGCGCAGTTCAAGTTCAGACCCTTATCCAAGAGCTTATGGCTACCATTGTTTATTCTCATTTATTAAGTCAGATGAAAGACTCTGCCCCAGGGCCTGCTTGTTTGTGCATCGTCACTCCTTGTGGTATCTGACCCACCAAGTATTCACAACTAGATAGAGATACTAGATACTCTCACTCAACCCTCCATCTACTCGAAGAAACGTGGTTGCTTTAGTGGGTGCGTTGCTGCTTGAGTTCTTGTTGGGGTGCATTTCCAGCTGTGCACAGCCCTTGAACAGTTTCCAGTCCTGCCCAGGAAGTGGTGCCCCCATTCACTGGTGTTTTCACAGAAGGGTAGATGTCCTTGGACAGCCCTTAGTGGGAAGGGAACTGCTAATTAGGGGAAAACCCAGGGAGGACTTTGTATCAAGACAAGATTCAGTCTATTCAGTGCAGTGCAGGGAGCAAGTGCAGAGGATGAAAGCCTCAGATGGCTCCTGTGGTGACTTCTGTTGCTTTCTATACTGTTTTAAAAAGACCCCAACCAACACATTTTAGGGACAGAGCTATGATAGGAAATAATATGTGGGAGTAAAAAACCTTCAATCACTAAGCGTGAGTCAATATCTGGTTTCATGCAATATTCAGCGCCCTTTTAGATGCAAATAAGTGGGTCTTACGCTGTCATTTGATGAACTTTCAGAAGCAGAAGGAGCACAGAAGGCCTGAAGAGATACTTAACAATCCAAGGACAGATGCCTAAGTATTAGGTGATGCTGTAGAAAGTATTTGTTTTGCTTGAAAGGTACCTCATCAGCATCTGATGAGATGGTCTTCTCTACAGTCAACAGTTTCAACTGCCTTCCCTCTAGGTATATACTGAAAAATACAGACAATGATACTGTGATGTGAGGCACCGAGAAACTCGAGCAGCAGTGTGTAATGCTGTCCTTCTGATCCCATCCCCATGGTATCTGTGTTCTCTCCTCTTCACTCTCTACAGATGCTGAATAATGCTGGGGATAGGAGTGTGGTTCAACGGAGTTTGCCACTAAGTGCTCTGGAGAACTGAAAGGAAAGATCCGAGACATTGCAAGACATCTTTTTTAATTTGTGCTGTCTCCTGGCGGTGAAGTGAAGTACAATGCCAGTAAATAACAAGATTCTGCAATAATTTGTCCTTCAGTGACACAGAACCTTTCCTTCAAAGTTGCTCAATATGCCGTTTTCTTTCTCATGCTCTTATTGTGATACTATATTGAATTTCTGTTTCCTCCCCACTTCCAATTAATGCAAGATGAGCCTTTTATTCAAAGTCCCTATGGGAGTCAGGCACCCATTTCTCAGCAATTTTCCATCTGAGCTGGCGCCACACTTACTTGGACAATTCTTGAAACCTCATGGTAGAGTTTGATCATTAACTAAAGAGTCGTCGTTGGAAAATATGATTATTGAAAAGGTTACCAGTCATAAACATTTACTTTGTTATGCCTGTGACTTGTGTGCAGTTGATTCATAACAATAATGATACTTTTCACCTAGGTAGCACTTTTCATCTGAACTGAAAGATCAGAGTCAATATTTCCATTTTGCTGGTGTTTCATATAAATCTCTGCGTTTGTCATTGACAAATGAAAGAGCTTCAGAAATGTTTTCCCCATCATTTGTCTCCTGGAACATAAACCAAACAAGGAAAGTTCATGTCATATCACAAAGAGTAGGAAAAAAAAGCCACACAAAACAAACAACCAAAAGCCAAAACGAGTTTGTTGGCTCGGGGAACTTAATAATGGCAAGATATGATGAAATAGCTGGGGGACATGCTGGGCCCCACACTAAGTGTAATGGAAAGCATGCGGACGGCGCGTGGACCACAACACCCTGTGTAGGTCCTGGGGCACCGTACGTGGGTCTTAACAGCAGAACCTGCCCCTCGTCTTTTCAGTGCTATGGTACGTAAATAATAGGGTTTTGCTTATACTCTCCGTGTATTCACTCAAAATCAGCATGTAACAGTGAATCATTGTGACATGATGTTCCCTTTTCAAGCTCAGCAAGACAGATATTTTCCAGATAGAGCTGAGTTTGTTTTCTTTTATGTGTGATGGGAACCACACTTGGTATTTACAGACTTTTAACATTTCCTTGCAACCGCAGCTATTCAGGCTTTTATCACATGGGAATAAACGTGTCTGACAAACGCCTCTGTCAGCAAGAATGCAGGTAAAAAGAGGAGTGAGTGCAGGAGCAGCTCTCCGGGTAAAGACGGTGTAAAGTACTTCCTATGGCTCCTATCCTGGGTTTTCTTCCCTTTGCACAGCAAAAATATAGTACGATCACAAGCAGGCTTTTTGTTTCAGGTTACTCTGTAAGTAAAATTCAACATAACAACCTAAAAGCCTTTTTATTTCCCCCAGGCATTAAGAGTTCCTAAAGACAACACATCACTTAATCTGTTTGTTAATATCCCTAAAGCTATTAGAACTGGCTGTGCTCGGAGCTGTACAGATGCACAGTCCAAAGAGACATAACTCAGAAGCCCGGGAGGGAGGCGGGGTGATACGTTTCATCATCAGGAACTGTATAGAAAAAAAGGTTGCAAACTCTTGTCTCAATGTGAAAAATGCTTCCCAAGGTTTCTGGCAGGTTTGTTCTGCTTCTCCTTTCCTCCTTGGCTTTTCATATACAGAACTGATGTCACAGAAGTAAAAGCTACAAGAAAGACAGAAAGTAAAGTAATATAAATAATTAAAAACATATCAGTGAATGGCCGTACTGTGGTTTCTGTAATGTGGACCCCATAGGAGAACGCAGTGTGTGGGGCTCTGGATGTAGCTATAACTCTGGAGTTCTTTTTTCTGACTCCAGTGATGTGTCCTCAGGGCACAAGAGATTCTTCCTAAGGATGGTTTAAAAATATTAAATAGAGTTTTTTCCACAAGATGATTTACAAAAAATACCCTTCAATAAAATGAGTAAAGAGCTCATGATGGGATGCTCTCACTGAAAAAAAAGTCCCCAGTAACAACAAAAACTGGCTGTGGAGACAGCGGTGAACTGAAGCTCTTCAAAAGACTAGAAAAATAAAATGATTCAAAGACTAATGGGTCACAAGAACTTTAGCTGCTTGCCATGAACTTGTAGTACAAGTCTGAGATTTAAAAGACTGCTGCTGTTCTTACACAGATTCTATGGATGTAGGTCCTTACTCTCCTGGCTGTGCTCTGCAGAAATCAGATTTGGATCTAGCCAAACCATCCATTGCCATCGTCACAGTTACTTCAAGCAAAAAAAGTTGTAAAATTTACCAGTTTTCCTTATTTTTAGTCACAGTTGCAAAAGGAATTAGATGCTTTCTTACCGGATATCGAAAACAGAGTAGGAATAAAGTATAACTTAACAAAGTTTGGCATACAAAGATCCTTTAATGTACAAGATTTTATTGGTGAAATTTATCAAGCCTGTTGAAGCTTTCTTTGCTGAAAATAAAAATGTATGTATGTACCTGTAAATACATAGAATGTAAATACTTAAATCATATGGGTGTTGAAAGAACTTAGCCTTGATTCTTGCTTTGAAGCCGCTCTCACACATACCACCTTAACAGCTATAACAACAGTTGTAACCAAATAAGCTGTAACCGAATACCTTTATCTGCTTCAAAATAAATCAGGAAGGAAACAACTCAATGAGTTTGCTTGCATTCTCTGAATTTGGTCATTTTCCTTTGAGATATGATGATGATCAACCCACTTGTGGAAGACTGGAAGGGCAAAGAACTATTGTCCTTTTTATAACTGATGGTGAAAAATAGTTCATCTGAACCAAAATTTCACTGTGAAGAAAAATGGTTGTGTGTGGGTTTTATGGTGTGAGACGAGTTGTCAGGCAACTGCAGCTTCTTCTGGCAAGTCTAGTCAATGTGGCTGGACCAGCAAATGGTCATTTCTCTGGTGCCTTTCTGGGGGGACTCATGTTGTGGTTAATGCTCTCCTAACGTTGTTTTACCCTATCTGATGGCACTAGTCCCTGAAAGAATCCAAAAAGCTTATTTAAAAATAAGTATAATCTAGCTTAAATGGAAAGTCAAAATATTTAATATCCTGTTTTATTTCTCTTAATCTGCCTGGGCACCAAAAAGCAGAAAAATCCACTTTCTGGCCATATGTTACACATCTAGATTTCTGATTTCAGTGGTGCCTATGACAGGGAAAAGTTCAGCTGGCTCCATGAAGTCTATTAGTGATATTGTTGTGCAGATATATTTTACCTGGAAAGCACATTAGTCAATGGGTGGAGATAGCTAGAACTTTTAGAATAAAATATGCAAGCAACTTGAGTTTTATTCTGAACTCACTTTTCTCTTGCACATTGGAATATTTCTATTTTGCTTCTGTTTTTTCTCCTAAAGTGATTCCTTGTGATTTTTTTTTTGCCTTTTTTGTTTGTATTTTTCTCCTTTTCACTCACAACTTATTGTCCTGAATTTAAGATTTGCATATCTACTTTCTGAATATAATCTGCGTTCTAAAAGACTATTCCCTAATTATTACCTATTTTTCTTAGTGTACACTCAAAACCCCTGCATGAAATGGAAACTGCCTTCATTCCTTTGCCTCTTTCACTTAAGCACTAACTTCCTACACACGGGTTGAGAGCTTTGGTTGTGGCTGCTCAGACATATATCACTCCATTTCTCTTTGTATTGGTTATTTTTACATCTTCTTGCATCTTTCTCTGCTCATCTGAAAGAGATCTTTCCAGTTCAAAACAAGCACAGTTGTGCAACTTTTTTCAGAGTTGATTTGTGGTAGTTTGGAGGGGACTGGGAATGGTTTCACAACATTGACTAGACACAGATATGTACGACTTTTACCTTTCTGATCCCTTTGCTCACCCGCTTCCTGTTTCCTTTATTGCAAAAGTTAATTTCATTAGGAAAAAAACAGAACAATATCTTTGAAAAATAAAACAAATGTTTCCAAGCTTGTTGTTTGTTTTGGTTTTCTGGAGATGACTGTTTCAGACAGAGCTACAGAATAGAAATGTCTTGCAGGATGTCTGATGTTTTGGAAGAAAAAGTTGAGGAGAAAATGTGGATCTGCTTTGCATAGCAGTCAGGTCACAAAATGTAGTATTTATAGAGGAGCAAAGAAAACTTCAGCAACAAGTCCTGGTTATGGATTTACAGTGATTCTGCCTTCCTGAAATGACACTGAACTCTTGTCAGCCCACTCCATGTTTCAACAAATTTTATGAATGCAGGAAGTCATCAGTGGTACTTCTCAAGCTTTTAATCATTAAGTACACATTTTTCTAGATGGATGTAAAAGTGCTTGAACTCCATGACATTCTCCTTGATTTACCCAGTTTTTTGCTTAATATTTGATAATCCACAGTTTTTAGCAGGTAACAGTTGCAAGAACTTGCTGCGGGAGTTTAACAAATAAACCACAGTTCAGTAGTAACTGGGAGATGTGAAAACTCACAGTCCTTGAGTGTTCGTTCCTTTAAATTTCCTTAAGAAAAAGTCTCCTTAGACTTGTTGGCTTTTGTATATGGAGAAAGCTACAAGTGATATAATCAAACATTCTGCAAATGTGATTTTCTGGAACAGCTGCATCTCTGGATAAACTGTTTGATAAGTTACCAAGGACAGTTTCTGGGTGGTGTTTGTGCTCTCTACGCGTTGCACTAAGTGCTGTTCAAACTGCCCTTGACTCCCAGCCAACAGATGGGAAAGTCATCAGCCATCAGATTACAACAACTGTTGCTTTCTGTGTTTACAAAGTCCTGTACGTGATCTGTATGTTGACAAGTTACAACCTGAATGGCAAAATATCTAATGCCTTCTCAATGCAACCTGTGTAAAACACAGCAGTAGTCAGCAGAGGGTTAATTTAACGTACTGCAGGCCTCTTGTCCAGCACAGGGCTGAGGGCTGGAGTGGCCACTTGGAAGGGGACAAGTACATGGTGGGACACCAGGAGCCATCTGGAACAACAGGACAAGGCCAGTTTGTGATTAGGACACAAAGCACATACTCATAAAAGCACAGGCATTTTCTGTGCTGTCACCAAAGTCAATAATCTTAGTAGGTGTAAGAATAGCACCCCAGGTACATAAATCTTCCCAGCCTTTAGTCTAATTTATGCATCTGTAGCACACAATCTGTGCTCTCCTCAGTCTTGGCAAGGTTGCTAGGGTAATAATTTCTCAAAAGTAAACTGTTGTGGACAATCTCTAGAAAGTATTCTGCACAACCGATACATTATTGACACCAAGTTTGGCATTACCCTATTATTATTATTGCCTAAGTTTCCCAACAAATAAACACATGATCAAATTAATCCCACCATTCAGAGGTTTATATTAGGGACAGACCTGGCTCATTCTATTTAATTTATGGGTAAAGAATCTCCATCTGTTTGTAATGTTTCCCTGTGCTATAATAATGTGCTTTACTTTCTTAGCTACTGTCCAGAGGCATAAGCTGGTTAATGCAGAACCAATATTTTCTCAAGGTACCTGGGGACTGACTTGGTAGAAGTAAATCAGTTTGGATTAGAATTACTTCATCAGTGACCATTAGAGATCAGTTATTTATTTACTTTTTGTTACTATAGTATTGCAAATATATATAGAATTACTTTTGTATTGAAAAGAATTCCATGAGGGAAGGGTTTTCAAATAATTAAATAGGTCAGCTAACAAAAATTTTCAATGCGACTTAAACATCTCTGCTCCTCTATAATTCACTTTGTCACCCTGTAATACCCACATTGATGACTGTCTTAGATCCTGTGAGGATCTGCAGATCAGGTCATTATTTGCATAGTATCTAGCAGAATGGTCAGCTGAGACAGGTACAGTTTGGAGACTCAAGATACAGAGTCCCTATGAAGGGGAATTAAAACACTTAAGAGGTCATATACGTTATAACGTGGCTTTGAATCAATACCAAATAAAAAAAAGTAGCATTTCAGCCTGCTCAGTACAGGGACTACATAAAGTATAAGGCAGAAAACAATCAGCAGCCTGGAATTTCCCAGTTGTTTCAGAAAACTTCTGCAGATGTTTTTGTACCTTCCTAGCAAAATGTACTATGAATGCACTGCTGTAAACATGGATTTGCCTTATTTAAATCAACTGCAAAAGACCAGTCTTCTGTTTGTCATGGATGTTGCATGTTTATTAAAAGGAAAGTCAACTGCAGAAAGAGCATTTTCATTTTCCTCTTATATTTTAATGTTTTTTTTTTTCAGAAGCGAGACACTCTAATATCTTGGAAAATGTCACCAAGCTTTACACTCTTTCTGAGAACCTACAACATCAAAGTAAGTTTGTGGGCATGATAGTAAAAAAAAAAACCCAAACAAACCAGCAAGAACTACAAGAACTGCAGTATTACAAAACCAGAAATGTGTAAAATAATTTTCATTTATTAAAAATATATATATATTCTTAATGTTACTGTCATAAAGTTTGATCTTTATATTTCACTGCTGAAGTCAATGAGCATTTTTCTGCTCGACAGAGGATGAAGTCCTTGGTCAGAAATAATTTGTCTTTTCTCTCTATAAATATACATACACAGAGTCATAAATGTATCTACCTAATATATGAAAGGGATTGAGAACACAGATACTAAGTCATTGCCCTGGCCTCTTGGTGAGATGGGGAAATTTTTAACACTTTCTATTTTTCAAAGCAGAAGCCCAAGCCCAACAACACCCACCTTGTTCTCCACTCATGAGCCATCATTTACCTCTGTGAAAAATGAGTACAAAATGCTACCAGCATGAGTAAAGCAATATCTGATTTTTTCACATAAGCATGACATTATAAAGCATAAGGAAGTGGAAAAGCAGGTCCTCTCGGCTGGCAGGATCAGATCTCTAGATGCTGTTCCCTCATGCGTCAAATTCTTCTTGCCATATTTCTCAGGTGATTAAGTTTGTTTACAGGAAGCCTGTCCCCATTTTATAGTGATTTTACCCTGAAATCCCATGCTGAACAGAGAAAGGTATCAGCACTGCTGTACCCCTCTTGCAAAGCAGCAAACTGAGTCAAAGATGCAGATAGTAGACATCAGTGTGAGCTGAATTGAAAGTTTCTCATTTCATGCTGGAGAAAATCCTTTAACACAGATCCAAGGACTACTTTCCTAGCTGCTGGTTAGTGGTCTAAGGGCTCCGCATTTGCATCTTCAGCACCTTTTCTTTAATGTATCCTGTGACCACAGGCTGACACGTCACATCGAATACTGTGAAAAAGAACAGCTAGAGGACTGACTAAGGCAAAATGTTTAAATCAGAGGCGTTTATTTATTTAATGAAAGAGTGTACCATGGGAATATTTCCAAAGTAAACCTCTCACTTCATAAGCATTTCTATCCAAAACTTCAGATTTACCATTTATTTTCTTATACAGCTTAAACCAACATGCCCTAAAATTAGGAAAAGTTTCTGTCACTAACTAGATATAACATGGCATCATTTTTATCTATTTATTTTAAAGTTATAAACTTTTGAAAAACACTGATCCTATTTCTTCTTCATGCCTTTACTCCTGAACTTCCTAGTTCAGACAGAAGACCCTTCTGCTGATCCTTCTGATGTTACATGAAGGAATTAGGCTGTTTAGGTATAAAAAGTACAGGAAATTACTCAGCGTTTAGTCCCATATAGTGCTTAATGTTCCAGCCACTACCTAGCAATGCACTTAAGCACATATATTACTTGCAGTACCTCGGGAGTCTCATTCATAACAATGAGTTTACTCAACAATTTGGGGGTTTAGGGCCAGAATTCTAAGAATTCTCAGAATCCTGAAGGAGGAGATTTGGATGTGAGGAACTAAGGGCAGACTAATGAGCAAAGACCTGCTCATCTCTTTATCGTTGAGATATTCTGATATTTTATGAAGAAGAGAGCGAGAGCCAAGTACAAGCCTAAATAATTTGCTCATTTTGATGAGGGATTGTGCAAGGGCTAACAAGGATTATTACTGCTTCTAAGAGACATTGATATAATACACATAAAAACAGCAACAAAGCAAAGCCTGTATTTGGATGGCATCAACTTGGAAACACAAAAGGAAAAACTGCAGTTCCACTGAGCAGGGTGGGGTAAAGAATTGAAAAGAATTGAAAAAGTCAACTTTCCTTGACGTGAAATTCAACTATATTTTCCCCTGCAAAAATGAAATGTAATACCAGTAATTTATAGAGACAGTTGAACAAATTGAAACCATCTACAGAAAATTAAGTTACATTTTTATGGAAAGAACAGAACACGTTTAACAAGCACTACCTAGAGCCAGCAGCCTTTCACTATATAACCTGCAGTGTGTTGTAATTATGCTGAGGTCAGAATGCCTGTTTCCAGCTTTAATCAGCTAAGTCAATTTTTTAGTTGGTCTAAAAAAATCTAATAAGCTTTTTGTTCTTAGATTTTTTTTTTATATATATTGCAAATGTGAATTAGAAATAAACCACAATATATCCCTAGATTTTTAAAATGCTGGGTTACATTGATGGAAATATCCTTGAGTATATTGAAAGAGATAAAACTACATACTTTGGTAAAATTTGTGCTTGAATCTTGGTGTTTTGCAAATTCCTTGTTCTTAAGCACTGTATTTAAACCTAATTTTATGTTGTATGGTAGCTTGGTTTGTATTACAAAAAGAAGGGAGCAATCTCTAAAACCATGTGTGGTCAGAGTGGGGTCTTCGTTGTAGGAACTGAACTATATTCTGTCAGTTGCTAGTGGATATTTTTATTGCCCCTTTTCAAAAGTTGGCTCCCTGATAGCAAGAGTGAGTTAGATGTAGATAATTCCATGCTTTTTTCCATGCTGCTTCTGCAAGAAGTGCCATATTGCTATACTTGTGTCCTTACTTGTTTCCTTACACGGAAAATGACTAAAGAATGAAAACTGAATGGATCATTTGTTTAAATGGCAAATATAACATGAATTCATAACGGTAAATGTGTTTTACCTGAAGCAAACACTGGATAAAATGCAGAAGCAGGATGTGACAGCAGGACTGAACCTAGAACTTGAAAATCTTCCCCTCCTGTGATAGTCCTGAACACCAGGATGAAGAATCACTCTCATTTTTTGCTTTTGCTGTTCCAAAGCATCTTGATTTGTTTATTTTTGTGCAATAGAGCATTTTCAGCCAGGGGAACAGAGAATATAACTGGTTCATAACTGCCTTTTGCTGAAGATGCCCCCCCAAGAAGCTGGAGGATGTGGTTTGAAATGTCTTCGGAGGAGAAAATCTGAGCCTGTCTCTTCCATATCCTGGTTGAGGAAACTAATCCGATTTGTACTGAGGGTTACAGTGTGAGGTGAAGGGAGGAGTAATGGTAGGGTGATTTGGTCCCATTGGACAAAAAAAGTAAAGAATAATTCTCCTAGTCTTTTGAGAGAGAGAGGGTGTAGATACCTGTGTTCAGGAAATGACCCATAACATAGGAAGTACTTTTCTACAGGTTTAAAAAGCAGCAAGATTTAAGACATATTCTTCTTGCTCAGTTCTAGATGGTTCCCTCCCCAGAGACTTCACCGTTTTGAATCTCATTTTGAGATGTCTAATACTTCCCTGGCATCACTTTGAGAGTCTGGTCACCTAATACAGGCTTATGAATGTGGCTTGGCCATAAAAATAAGATTTATGATGCTTCATTATCACAGTTCATAAATCATTTGGTGGCGCTAGCTCAAATAGACTACTTTTTTCCTTTATACCTGGTGATTCTGTGAGTTAAGATGTTATTTAAGTGAAGCAGCATGGCCAGGATACCCCCTAAGAAATAGATTCAATCAAAGTAGCGTTTGAGAGTAATGAAGATATCCAAGAGTATTTTATATCTTGCAGTTAGGATGTGCTTGCTCAGATCAGACCCAAGTTATCCAGAAGGATGTCACATCTCTGGCTGATTTCTGCAGATCTGAATCTTCACCAAATGTTTGAGCTTGTGTCGAAACCCTACATTTTTTGTTACCTGCTTTCTCAGCTTAGGTATGTTCAGAATAACAATAGCTGTAGCTCTAACAATCTGTAACTCTATTGCCCCTTTATAAAAGTAACGATCTTGCTGTTACTCAAGAGTCACTGGCCTTACAGAAGCAGCATTGCTATTATTATGTGTATATGTATATATATCCCAAAACAATTCCTAATAATTTCCATTCCTTGACTGGATGGCAGCCATTTGGTTAGTCGTCATTCAAGAGCATGGAGACCATGTAGCTTGTGAGAGCTATATTTGTGACAGCAAAACTGCCAAAAACATCCAAGTACGTAACTTGAATATCCAATTATATTAACAAATGATGATGCCTAGAACTTGAGATGGTGGAAAATGAAATGTAGACCCAATTTTCTATTAGTAACAGCTTCTAAAATGACACTCCACTACTTCACATTCGCTTTTCCCCTCCCTGACCTTTTTTCCCCTCTCTTACTTCTCCAGAAGCCTCGTCAGTCTCAGCTTTTGTGCCACTGAATGGTTGTACTGTTGAGCTTCATCTCCATAGATAAAAATCTTTACCACCACAGAGGGTATTTATTTTCACTTCTCCACAGTCTGGAGTAGTTTTTGTTTGTGGCTTTATTCCCCACCTTTGGAACGTGACCTAATGTCCATCGCACTTGAAATAAATAGAGCCGGTTCAACATTATCTGCAAATCCTGGATTGCTAAAAAACAAATAAAACAAATTAAAAAAAAATATCAGCATGTAGCAAAAACAGCAAATTGTTCAGTCTACTAGCAAGAAAATGGCAACATTGTCAGCTTTTATTATGATACTGTGACTAGTATGATTCTTATTGTCTATGCTCTTGAAAGGAAGGAGATAGATAAACTTTTGTTAAAAGAGGTTTATTTATAGTCTTCCTGTTTGCACAAAAAGTTTGAAAATTTGACCTCAATATGCCCTAAAGGCTTTAACCCAGGAAATGAAATGTCCTCATGTATATAATTTTAGATTTCATGGTTTTAAGCTTCACTGTAGGACTTCTGGCATTTCACTCTCAGTGTTGGAGTGCTTGAGGTTAGCAGCACTACAATGACTAATAAAATCATGGGTTTTTATAATCAGCAAAATATAAGATTACGTTCAAACTACAAGTCTGAGTGCAGAGGATAGAGAACAGATGTATTTCACATAGCGTTTTTTTCCTTCTCACAAGCCGTATCTTAAAATACTTCACAGAATTAAAAACACAGAAGAAAGTCTCACCCCAACACTATTTAACCAATATCCTGGGGAAACAGAAATTAGGAAGATGAGACGTGTGATTTCCTCTAAGGTTAGAAATGTCATCAGGGATGAGACATGAAAATAAAAAGAACACGGGTGCAATAAAGTTATATGAAACAACATCTAAGAAGATGCTGACATTCGCAGTGCCTAGATTCTATAAACAGACAAAGACCACAGAGCAGAGGTCAGAAAAGGTGACAGCTCCATCTGTGAGGAAGGCTGCAGGCAAACAAGGCAGCTGGTTTAAAAAAGAAAGTAAAAAAATGGGATTGGCAATTTTTACTAGATCATGGGATGCTTGCTTGTGACTAGGGGTGATATGTTCACAGTGTTGCTTGTTTAATAATCATTTTGCTCTTGTGAATGAACACATGAATTATAACTGCTACATCATGGAGATCCTGTTACCACTAACTGGTGTGCAGCACCATCAGCAGATTTGCATTCTGCAGGACATAGCTGTCTTGAAGTTAACATGTTATACACATTCTTTATCTCAAGTGAGATGTAAGAGGCAGAAATCACAAGCTCCAGTCTTCCTGAGGTGGGGGGAGATGGTCTCCTCGCCTGCAGGAGCTGTGCACCAGAATGGTGTCCCCACGTGAAAGAACCATGGGAGGAGGTCAGCAGACTGCACAGCATCAGAGATGATGAGAAAGGCATCGATCAGAGCTTCTCAGGGATCCTGCAGAGACAAAAGCCTGAACCCCCACATACACCGAAGGAGGGACAGGCAGAATCTGTGCTTATCAGGTTGGGAAATGGAGACTCTCATGATGCTGAAGGTTAGAAGCTGATGACTTGTGGCATCAGTAGGATAGCTCACGTTCCACCTGCAGATCTGCAAGTACAGAATATGTTCAGTGCCCTGGTTTCAGGAAAGGGACAAGGAGCAGTCTCTAAAGTAACCAAGCCTGATGAGCCTGAGTCATGCACCAGGAGGAAGCAGCAAGTGACAGCAGCAGCCAACTCCCCACTTTTGGGGATGGAGGCCTCATCTGATGAGCAGACCTGCTGTCTAGGGATGTTTGCTGCTAGCTGGGAGTTCAGATCTGGGACATTCCGGAGAGGCTGCCTAGGCTTGAATGGCCCTTGGATTATTACCTCTTGCTGCTCCTCCACATGGGCACCAATGACACTGCCAAGGGGAGATCCTGACTGTTTGAAGCATGACTGCATGACTAACCATCTGGAAAGCAGATTCACAGAAAGGGACATTGGGAAGAGCTGCACTGGGAAGGTCATTGCCAGCAGGTTGAGAAAGGTGATCCTTCCTCTCTGCTCAGCCTGGTGAGACACATCTGGTGTCCAGAGTCCAGCACTGTGCTCCCCAGTAAAGAGACATGGACATACTGGAGCAAGTCAAGCAAAGGTGAACAAAAATTATTAGGGACTGGAGAACCAGACCCTTGAAGGAGAGGTTAAGTGACCTGGTTTTGTTCATCTTGGAGAAGAAAAGGCTTCCTGGGGGATTTTATCAATGTTTATAAATACCTGATGGGATGATGTAAAGAAAGGGGAGGCAGACTCTTTTCAGTGCTGCGCAGCAAAAGGAAAGAGGAAACTTACACAAATTGAAACAGAGGCAATTCTGTGAGGTTTGTTTATTTTTTTTCTTTTAAATTGTGAGAGTCTTTGAACACTGGCAGAGGTTGTCCAGATGTTGTAGAGTCTCCCTCTTGGAGGAATTTGAGACCAAACTGGACATGGTCCCAAACAATATGCTTTAGCTGGTCCTGAGAGGTTGAGCTAGATGATCTCCAAAGGTCTATTGCTATTCTGCAAGTCCCAGCCTTTAATGACAGCAGCCAAAGATTTGTTCCTTTCTCACTGTTCAGGGCAGTAAAATTTAGCGTAGTTTATAGTCAGCTAATGGAAGTTCTTCAGGACCTACACAGGCAAAGGAGGATTTTCTGGGGCAGATTCTTCATTTCTTTATTTGGAGAAGGTGATAAACACTTGTTCAACACATCACCAGGCTATTGTGCTGAAAGAAACTGATGGGAAAACTGGATATTGATGGATGGGAAAGGGTGAGAAAAAAAGGCTTCTGAGGCTCATGGGGTGGTAGAGAGTAAGGATTCTGCTTTTTCATGTTTTCTGTAAATCAGAATTCAGGACAGATGTGTACAATGCGGACAGCAGCAATGATCTACGTTCCAGTATCAGTAGTGTGAGAGGCCCTGGATAACACTGCTAACTATCTGCTTTCTTCCAGTACTGTTGAAATCTGCAGGATTTCAAGAAAGCCTTGAAAATCCTTCACTTAGTTGTGATATTTTTTCCAATACAACCATTTTAACAGGACAAACTGATTAGTGGAATATTTAATAATCCTGATTCCCAGTACTACCATACTAGCTATGTCCCACCACAAGCTTATTTTTATTTTGTACACAATGGGCTACAGTTTGGTTGAAAACATTTTATACCAGCAATTCTCTTGGATAAGCTGATGTATATTAATAACAGAGTGGCTTTATGAGGCAAACAAATGTTGTCAATTTTCAACTGACAATATTGTCTCATTCCTTTGCAGAGTACTGTTGAAAGAGAGCTGAAATGTTGTTGCCTACTGGTACTGACAGATGCTGTAAGAAAGATTCTGTGGATGGACAAGCCGCATAGACATGGCAGCTATAGGGAAAAAATTGTGAAGGTCTTAGCAATCTATTTTATTCAGTAAATGGGGCTGAGCTGAGAAAAAAAAAATGCTCCAATTGAGTAGCCTCATACCGTCTATAAAGCATGTTTCAAAATACTGATGCTGGAAACAGACCTATACTTGATGAACTCCAGATGATTCCACTGATGTTAATACAGAGGAAAAACCCCAGCATCTTCCCTCCTCCATCCCCTTCCCCTGCCAGAGGTAATCCAGAGATTCTTGCACTGTTAAAGTCATTATGACATATTTTGGAACCAGCAAAAATGAAAATGATTCATCTCATCTTTCCTATGATGTTTAAAAATGTATTTTGCAGTAGCTCTAAGTACAAGGCAGCTAGAAAACCTTCAACAATTTATATAAATAAATATCATAGGAAAAATCTTTGAAGTGGGAGATCATGAGCAAACACATCTGCTTAACAGAACCGAAAGCACAAGGGTTTGAGACCTTTCCCTTGTGATCTACCAAACAAATTTAAAAAGAAATATGTGCTTTGTTTTAATGTTTTAATAACAATTTTGCATTGTTTTGTATTTCAACACTTACATAGCAAAAGGAATGTGTAGATAAACAAATGTCTCATTTCTCTTAGTAGCAGAAGTATTCTGGTTCATATTTATTGACATAGCATTAACGTCACCTTTGATAGTAAGGCTTTCATTTACTTTTGCCTAAATAAAGCCTTTAGGAGAAACTGTTTTGTTGGGGTTTATTTGTTTATTCATTTAAAGAAATCTTTGGTTCTTTAATTTCACTCATGAGAAATATTTTTGAAGGTACTACAGTTTAAACAGTTCAATATAGTATTCAAGAATCTGACCTCGCTTTACAAAGAATCACCTCTTAATCAAAAGGATGAAGCACATGAATTAACAAGTCTTTTCCATCTTGAAATACTGGGATTCTGTGATTCATTCTATTCATAGCACAGCCTGAAACATTTTTCCATTATTAACCAGTCAGTAATGCTGAAAAAAACATCCTTGAGCCTAATGATCTTGTTCAAATATTTAAGTGGAGGAAGGGATGAAACAGACAAAATCAAAGCAAACTCAGACCTCAGTAAAGATTTTCCCTGTAAGGGAAATGGAAGAACTATTTTCTAACAACTTTTCCATACATATGTGTCTTTTCTTCAGACAACCTAAGTGCGAGATCTTTATAGGGTCTCGTGTATGTTACTGTCTGCTAAGGAGCCTGTGACTAATGTTACTCACAGCAAGACGTCTCGTCCAGACTGGTAATGACCATGAGCAAACCTACAAGTTTCTGTGCAGAGAAGTGGGTGAACTTCCATTGTCTCCTGAATATTACATCAAATATGGAACCGTACAAGAGTGCTGTGGTCACTGGCCTTCAGGGAGTGCCACACAAAGAAATGAAAAGCCTAAGACATGCCAGATCAGTAAGAGCCACCTTTACCAACAATATTTTTAAACATTTAGAAATTGCTTACTATAAAAAAACAGAAGAGTTAAAAACAAAACAAACCGATTTTAAGTGATCTTAACCCACTAATGCTATGACTTGGATATTGTGAAATCTGAGCCAGTTTGTGAATTGGCTGCCTTTTGCAATTGATGCTAAATTTGACACGTGTTGGAGGCTGCTGGTGCGACATTTTCCTTACCAGTATCACTGATGGTAACTGCTCTAGGCACTTCTGTAGCCCCTTAACATTCTGTGATTCTGTGAATGATTGCAAAATGGAACAATTCAAGCAATTGCTCTTTCATAATTTCTTGCACTTGCACATGATATTTCATGTCCTTGCCTCTTCCTTCTCTTCAAGTCTTTTACAGGAAGTTTTTCTATTATACATCCTGATTAAACTATATATTTTGCTTTAAGCTTGTGATTACAGCCTCTTTAAAATGTGGTGGTATAACATTATGAAATATATATAATCAGAAATATAAAAGGTACACATTTTTAAAGATTTGTAATATGAATTTTGAACTATATATGTTTAAATAAAATTGACCTAAGTATGAAGTTGTCACGACTAAACAAGATAACCTTTTCTGAGATTGTGTTAGATTTAAGTAACCCTGTCAAACTGTTGAATTCCTATTATCTTCTTATACCCATCTAAACTTGGAGGCTCTTACCAAACAATAAGAGGTCTCTTTTCTGGCAATAAATATTAAGCATTAATACCATGTATAAAGAAAAATGTCATTTTAATGTATTTCCTAATAGTGCTGTACATCCTTTATGTTTCCTCCTAGTGTGTCATTATATGGACCTTCAAGAAGGTCTTTGTATTTTCTACTTTTATAGCCTCGTATTTTAGATAAAACCGTAGTCAAGATAATTTTGGCAAGAAGTTTTTCTTATGCCCACTAATACTACTATTCTATCAAAAGAGAGGTTAAGCTGAAGTAATACAAAATGTTACCTCTTTAGCATATAGAAAGATGAAAAAGATATGTATTTTCATTTCAGTTGGGAAGATGAGACAAGAGAAAGACTGTGACACAGTGTTTTGTAGCCCTGTCACAAATACTATGCAAGATTTGTGTATGAATTTTAATAATCAACTAATACTTAGGTGTTTGGAAGTGTTTTGGTTATTGCTTCTACTTTTTGAGTGGTTAAATGTAAAACAGAACAAGAATAAGACTAACAACAATACCAGATTTCTGATTGTTATTGTTACTGTCCTCTGGATAATCCCCAGCTCAGCTTCAGCCTTCTTGATCTGTGGCAGCCAAAACAGAAAACAGTGAAGTGGTACTTTATTTCCTTAAGGCTAGGATATAGAGGAGTAAATCCTGCTCCTACAAACATGAAAGCAATGGGGAAGCAGGACTGGCCTCTGTAATGAGGGACAATGAGGGATAAAGACAGGAAAATGAAGGAAAATATGGAAAGAATAAGTCAGCAATGTATCCAGAAAAATACCTACAAATCTGGGAAAGACATTTATATAGGGCTTAAATTTCAGGCATCTATACCTATAGATGCATCTATATAAATCTGTACTGTAGTTAAAGGTATTCTCCAAAGCAGCTCTCAAGTCTGGACCTCATGTCCAAATTAGTGAATTTTCATACGTGACTCCCAGTGTGGATGCAGCACAGGGGATGCTGCAGGCTCAGTCTAATAACCTGTGGGTATGGGATCAAGAAGGAATGCTCCCAAGTGGTGACAAGGACATCTTTATTTGGGGTGGATCTAAGAGCATCCCAACTTAACAACATGCACCTACTGAGAGTATGGGGAAACACTGACTTCATGGCCACAGCCAAGAAGCTAAAAAAGGATTTTTCACCACTAAGAAATCAAATTTCTACATGCAACTTTGAATACATGAAAAATACTTAAATAGGTATATGATATTACAAAAGAGACATCATTCCAAGTTATGTGACATTAAATAGACGGCCCAGCAAAAGGGTCAAGACAATGAATTACTACAAAATATATATTAACACCAACATAACTACATAGATAATAAATTAAAAATACAAAGGTTCAAACCGTGAGAATCAAGAAGGGCAACACATGACCTGAAATACAGCTATATTTATGATGGTGCACATTATGTGGAAAACAATGAGCAGAAATGCAGAAAGAAAAAAATGCCCTTTCTTTAGGCAATAAAGCACAATGTGTAGGTAAGAGAATCACTTTATCCTCTACAGTCATGCTGTTTCAAGAAGGAAAAAGTAACTATCACCAAGGCCGTAAAGATTTCTAGTAAGGGCAAGGGTAACTTCAGTGTAACTTCAGCAGACTAAGAGACGCTGAAGATGAAGTTTTCCAGAAGAATGCCAATAATTCCATTTCTATGTTCACAACCACACTGTTAGATCAATGACTAAATTCAATTGCCACTGGTTCATGGAGCCAGGTGCATTTTAATGCCAAGAATACCAGGAAGCAGCAACATTAAACGGGAGAAGTGAGGCCAAATGTCGTTCATCCGCAATAAACTCAGGAGCCAGTGGCCAACTACAGTCTTGGTAAGAAGCCCATGAATCAACAGACAAGGAAACCAAGGAACTGGTACAGAGGCAAGAGAAACAGTTCCTCACATGGTCTGTAAAGCTACAAGAACACGAAGCATCTTTAATGTTGATGTAGCTAATAAAGATGGATGCGGCTCCCTACAAAAAAAGCATAATTTCAACCCTTGATATTTTCAGCACAGGTATCTACAACTGGTGAGAAATCCTTCATGTAAATCATCAAGGGCTTGAAGCCCAGATATTTTAAAGAAAAAAGAAAAAATTATCATTACCACAACCCTAAAATGCTACTATACTGCAGTTATTAGAGTGAAAGTGTAATTTCCAAAAGCAAATTAGGAAAAATAGTCACCTAAAACTAGCAGGCCGAAGCTGTTGCTAGTAGATACCTAGCATGCTCAGAAAATGCATCCGGAATAACTGTATCATTTGAGCTGGAGTATTATCTCAGAGACATTTGAAAATGACTATAAAAAAGCAATTCCAAGTGTACCTGAATGGTTACAATACACACTTTTGAAACTTCTGTGCTGTGAGGTAGAATAAAAACTCCAAAGAAAAGCTGCTTATGGTGGAAATACAGTGCACAGCAAACCTGCCAGAGCATGGAAAACACAACAGAACATGAGATAATGTTACTAATCTTCTATAACTTCTCTGCAATAGTGAAAACCACAGCAGAATAGTGGTGGCCAGCCAGAGCGCAGCAAAAAATGACCAGGAAGAGTCTTGGATATCGCTTGGCTTTGTGTAGGAGAAATATAAAAGGTGATCTATATTACAAACTACTAGGATACCACCAAACACTTTGAAGACATAATGTGACTTCCACTTGCAACATTACAGATGTGAAACCTTTTGAAGACTGTTGGGTTGGGAGGATTGTGATGGTTAAGAATATGCAGTGTCAATATGCTTCACATCATCTGCGTTCCAGTAACCTGTAGTCACAACGACTTATCAAACACTTGAAATAAGACACAGTAAAAGCAGTATTTAAAACATAATAAAAGAAGGAGCCTGTATATACATCAGGAAGTCTTAGTCTGCAGGAGGCAGCTGGAAGTCAATCTTTATGTGACTGGATTAATAGCTACAGTTGTAACCCTGTTGTAAACAAAGCACTTATTTAGGTTTTCAGTCATTAGTCTTTATGTGATATTCATCAGCCTGGGGTCCATAAATTAGGTCTGAGGTTTTTCCCACTTTCTTTTTGTAGAAATAAGTATCTATCATTATTCCAATATGATGAACAGCTGATGGGGGTAGAAAGGTTTGGGTTTTTTTTTTGTGTGTGTGTGTGTTTTTTGTTTGTTTTTTTTTCATAAACCATCTTTTGAGACACTTGAGTAAGTTTCCAGAACCTGCTCTAGGCTATTCTATTGATATTTCCAATTCCTCAGAGGCTGTAAGAAAGGATTAACTGTTGGATGATATCCATGTGAGAGACCATGAACACAAGAAGTTGAAGGCTTTGCAGCATAATAATCTGTGAAAATGTCATCTGAAAAGCTGAGATAATGTCTGAAATTTGCCAATGGGCAAGAATACTGTATCTGGGGATGTAAAAAAGATAGGCTCGAGCTTGATTCTAAGAATTCAAGAAAGATGGAATTGCATCTGAATAGAGGGACTTGTGGCTCTTTGGATTATGTCTCACAGGAGATAAACACTTGCTGACCTTCAGTCCCTCAGTGCTCTTCTGCCCAGACTTTCAGTGCACTTTAATGTTTCTTTCTTGACCTTGAGACCTAACAAAGCAAAGAGGTTTAGAAACACATGAATTGGGTCTGTTGTTACGATGATCTTTTAATGAATATTTTTTGGGCGAGGTTAGTGTAAATCTGGATGCTATTCACGAACTGTTAGTACTGCAAGGTATAGAGGAAGAAAAAAATGACTGATTCTTTGAGAAGGGCAAGTGGCAATGTGTTGTCAAGGGTAGGTCCTTATCTGCATGACAAGTATTTTTATGAGCTGCACAGTCAGATATCTTGCAAGTCAGGAACTGCAGAAGGCTCTTAAGGAAAACATCACATTGAATTCCTGTTCCATGTAGTCCATTATAGATAACTGTGGAAAGAAGACAATTCACACATGTAATATATTAGCTACACTTTCTTTGGTTTGGGACACTGAGTCCCTAGAAGCACATCAATGTAGCTCTGTATGCTGTCAAATTAAGGCCAAACAGCCATGTCAGGAATTAGAAGCAGTGGAGCATCAGGATACACATAACCATGTGGTCTTGCCAATCCGTAGCTTTCTTGAACTAAAGGGTGGTTCAAAAAGATGGACCCAATTGGAAATCACTTCTGCTTTGAAACTGGGTCCATCTTTTTGAAACACCCTGTAATGCATCAAAAATGGGATGTAGTAACAACAAATGAGGACTTTGTTCAGAGAGTGGTGAGGCATGGGTTATGTAACTTTTTAATGTCTCTACCTGTGTTGCAACATAGAATAATTTTGGCTGGAAGAGACCCTTAAGATCACTTAAGATCCATAACCTAACTCTGACACTAAACCACATCCCTAAGAGCTGCATCTATATGTCTCTTAAACAGCTCCAGGGATGATGACTCCACCACTTCCCTGGGCAGCCTGTTCTAGTGCTTCACAACCCCTTCCATGAACCGTTTCCTCATGTCCAACCTGAACCTTCCCTGAGACAACTTAAGGCCATTTCTTCTCATCCAACTGTTTGTCACCTGGGAGAAGAGACCAACACCCTCCATTCTACAACCTCCTTCCAGGTAGTTGTAGAGAATTACAAGGTCTCCCCTTGGCCTTTTTTCCAGGACAAACAACCCCAGATCCCTCAGACACTCCTCATAAGACTCGTGCTCCAGACCCCTCACCAACTTAGTAGCCCTAATGTTTACTATTATCTTACAATTGTATATTATTGACTTCAATATAATTTGTAGCCTGTAATGACTCTTAAGCTTTATTCCTGAAGAGCTGCTCTGTAACCTGTCCTCCCTCTCACATTTGTGCAGTGCTGAATTTTCTCTCTTCTAAATCTATGTATTCAGACTTCTTGTTTTTCCCACCTGAAAAACATTATCTTCAGAAGCGTCATTCTTACAAAGTAAGGTGTACAATAATGTACCTTGCAGCTCAAGATATTCAGAGGCTTTGGATTCTTTCTTTTTTGATATCAATTAAAGCAGGCTGTACTATTTTCCTCTTTTTTGTGTTTATGTTTCTGAAAAATAATCAGAAGCAGAATGAGACCTGGAAAGTTTCCACTCTTTTTGCTATGGTAAAGATGCATTCAGTCATACACCAGATGATTCATGAGGTTTCTAGTAGTGGGCACTACTTACTCCTGCCCACTCTCTTTAGGGGACTTGATAAGTGTCTCTTCTGGGAGAACACAAACTGTCCAAAAGACACTCCAGAAGTTTTATGTTTCCAGGAAAATGTTGGGTGGGTTGTTTCTCATCCCATCAATAAATTTGGCTTAGAGAGCACTGGGGACAAGGAGGTCGATACTCTGTCTGATCCTGGATGAAGTACATCTCAAAGAAACATTTGAGCCTCCACAGGCTTGTCATCTTTAGTCTGCATTTTGCATGTTTTCAGGGCTGCCTGACAGGCAAGATGAATCAGAAAATGTTGAGCCCATCGGTCCCACCACACCGCAGATAAGGCAGGTGCAGAGACATTTCAGCACTCTCAAATTCTGAGCACTTCAGCACACACCTGGCAGCTGGAATTCTATTAAAAACAAGAGCCATCTAGAGAATGTCACTGGTTCAGGAGTGGGAGAAATATTCAAAAAAAGAAGCTGCTAGGAGCCCCTGTTGACCTTGTGTATATTCTCCTATAGCTTGAGAAAGGTACAACTGTCAGACCACCTATCTTACAGTGATGGGATTTTCAAGTTTCTTAACCTAAATTATACCCTTTTCTAGGTCCTTCCTTCCAGTTATGACTTGGCCAGCTAGCACAGTTATGAAAGTACTAAACTGCAAACATAAGAGCTGCTAAGAAGTGCCACAATTAATTTTCTGACACTTAGGCAAACCTCAAACTTTTATACTACTGTGTTGCCAGGATCTCAAAAATGTTCTTATAGCCTCTGCAGAAGAAGAAATCTGTTTTTTTTTTTCTCTAGAAGCATTTAAGAGTTAATTACATATGCACAAACTTTGGGGGTGAATGAAATGTGACTGCAGCTATTCTCCTGGGTAATGAGTTAAGACTTCCAACTTACATTGCCATTCAAATAATTTCCTCCAAATTTAAGTAAAAATCACAATCTTTTAAAATTGTATATCTAGTGTTGAATATACAAATTAAAGTTTTCTAATGTATTTGATGTTGCCTGTAACAAAAAACTTTAGCATTCGTATCATCTCTCTAAGTATTTTGTACTGATTGTTTATTGGGCGCAGCTATTGAAGATGTGAAATATTTTGAGAATTTGTGTACTTTTTGTGTTGGCTTTCTCAATTATCTTTGTTCTTTAGGGCTGACATAGGAACCATAAAGTGTTTTAGAGTGATGGATGCTACAGAGAAAGATCAATTGTCATAGAAAGCATGTAGGTTGATGCTTGAAGGCTTTAGCAAAAGCTGTGGGGAAAATGTATTTTCAGGTCATTGGATGCAGTCAACAGTGCTGAATCTCATTACAAGTGACTGGTCTATTGCTTCGAAATGCTGGAGCAGAAGATATTAATCTGTTCAATGTACATAAGTTCATTAATGGACTATATCAGTTTGAGTACACAGAGAACATAAGGCTTCATTCATAGAGATTTTTGCAGCTAATGATACTTTCAGTGCTCAGCTCAAAATTTGGCTTATGTTTAGAACTTAAAATTCTAACTCGTTAGGAAAAAGAACAGGAAGTGCATTCAAGGACAAAGAACAGTTTATAATCAGGGGACCCACAACACTTAAAGCTTTCCTCTTGTTAACAGCATTTTGCTTTTTCCATTCTTCTATTGTGCTATTCATTTAAAACACCTGATCTGCATTGTCAGGGCCCTGAGTACACCAGGAGGTGTTAATGTCCCTGAGCAGCCTCACCTGGGACCTCCAGCCATGCCTTGTTCATGGCCCCAGGACCTCATTTCAGCTCACCCTGAAGCCACAAGCCACTGCCACAGCGATGCTGTAGGATGCTGGTCCCAAGCTCTGCCAAAATCCTGCTGTCACCACCTTGGGTCCTGCTGAGCTGGACCGGACCTGCAGGTTGATGTCCCAGCCTGACCTCGATGCCTGGGGACACCCCCAGCCCGCCCTGCTCCCTGGCAGTGGGATGACCCCATGGGGACCCTCCGCTGCTCTCAGTGCCTGAGGGAGCTGCTGGCCCCACTGCACCCTGAACTCCATAATTTTTCAACTAAAATCTGAGGCAGATATGTTAATTTTAGTTGTAGACCAAAGAAATATTCATCCATCCATTACACAATTATATGCTTCTATGAATCTTAATGTCCATCCCTGTAAAGTAAGGGTTTTGTAAGCTTCACGTTTTAAGATATGAACGATGGAGTAGAATGATAAGAAAAACATAGCTTTGCAATTGCTCAGCAGTTGGAAAGTAATGCTTGAGTAAAGAAGTGCTTTACTGCTCTTCAATTGAAATTATTTCTATGGGACATTAGCCTGACCATTTCCTAAGAGATTCCGAAAGTAGATCATATTGTATATTTGCTATTCAAACAAAAAAAAAAAACCCCACCTCTGCTTTGCTAGGTGAAAAGTTTCCAGTATATAAAATCTTAATATTTACACATTTAATTTAATCACCCAGAGCCATCATTTTTACCAAGCAGCGTAACAAATCCAATAACATATTGTCATCTGCAAGAGGATTATAGCTTTCTTTTGGGAATTCTGCAAAGTTTGAGATAGCGTCTTTTTTTCACTTTTGAAATATAGTCTGTTTTTTCTGAGGATCTCAGTGTGCTTTGAAGACAGCTGTATAGCTGAAAGAAACCTAAATGCATTTAAACTTAACACAGTTTAATTTTTGACTAGACCTAGTCTTGTTATAGAATGAGATCAAGATTGTTTCACAGAACATATTTTTCATTAAACTTCTTAACCGCTATTAAAAGTATTTTAATTCTTTCTGGAAGCAGTCTAATACTCTTTAGACTAATTGTTTCTCCTTATATATAGAACCACCTTCTAGGAAATGAACTCTCATGTATGAAAACACAGGCTCCAAAAAGATCGTTGAATGTGCTTGACTGAAATCAAGCAAGTGGTATTTGACAAACATCTAACATGATCTTTGATCTAGAAGGATGTTAAAGAATGAAATGAGGTTTGATGAGACCGTTAAAGGAACACTGTGTCTCACTGTGGCACTAATAGCATGCAAAGACTTTTTATAGGTGTTAAAATCTTGGAGAATATTAGAATAGCTGGAACTCTTCGGTTTATTGCATGATTGCTTGAAAATGTTATTTGAATTTAGTCTTTAAGTATCTGCAGAACCATGTGTGATACCAGAATACATACATACATGTTTCAGCTAAAGGATAACTACATAACAATATCCAGTTGCTGATACTCAAGGTCAGTGGAGTTCAAATTTAAAGTAGAAGATATTGTTTTCCAGGTAAGCGTGGAACACATATAGGAAAACCCATACATTCAGAGCCCTGCGTGTGCAAGCGACAGGACTAGATGAGCACAATAGTCTCCTAATAAGGCAGAACAGATTGTGTTGAACTTCATGCCATAATAAAATCGTTCATTTAAAGCTAGCATTGAGATATACTGCAAGGAAGACATATAACACAACCCCATTCTAAAAACAGTTAGGGTGGAATTTCACAGAACTTCCCAGAAACTGGACATTTAAGTTTCAGCTGGTTACCTCAAGCTCCCTTTGTCATCAACAGGGAAAAACAGAACTGCACTGGAATAGAGACTTGCTTTTATATGACCAACTTAAAATAAAAATCAAACAACTTCTGCTTCTCTAAAAAATCGGGGTAGAAGGGGTGCTTTTGGTGACCAGGTGGGAGTTACGATGCTAAATCTAAAATTATTACATTATGCTCTATGACTAGATTTCCAACTTCTGCTTTTTATACACTTTCAAAAATTAGTTCTTATCATTATCTTATTAAAATAGTTTATGTATACCAAGAAGTGACTGGAAATTTTATTCATAACAATCTTAAAACCTTTTTCTTCATTCATCAAGTTCTGCTGTTCGGGGTTTGTTTGTGTTTACTTGCTCATTTCTACTTAAAAGCTGAAAGTCCACACTACATATAAAATGTTGCCAATGGTTTATCTTGCTGCAGTACCAGATGTCATCACCCATGTCTTACACTTCAGTAATTGGTTGGATATTTGACAAAAAGATACAAACATATCTACTAATATTTATAAAATATACTTTATAAATTAGATAGAAGCTCTCGGGAATATTAGACACTGATGTTTTTGAGCAGGCTTGATGAGATACATATTTGGCAAGCTTCAGAGTAATTTAAGAAGAGGAAATCATACAGTGTTATCTTGCTCCTTCCCTTTTCTAGTTTTATACAATCCAGGACATAAGGCTCTTGTTACCAATTGAAACTGACATGATATGAAATTTAGTTAGTTTTGTTTAACAAGAACCCTGACTTGTAGCCTTGTAGGAAGGAATTAAGTTTCATTTTCTGTTCCCATTTCACATTAGTAGTATTTGCACGTGAGCTTCTAAACTGAGCAAAGCTTTAATTTTTACAGTAATTTTGTAAAGCTGAATACCCTATTTCCATTAAATAACATTCATGTAAGACTAGAATAGTAGACATTGCACAGCAATTCTTCATCAGTAACCTAGTTCTAAAATAATCTAGTTCTTAATAATTAATTGCCTTTGGATAGGTGGATGTTTCTCAGGCATTGGACAGTCATGGAAAAAACACTGAACCGGTGCTGAGAGCACCCAGAGTTTAAGACTCTTCTGTCCTAAAATTCTGTTTCCTCCTTGCTCCAGGCATGTATGACGGAGAAAATGCTTAACATTGACATAATACATTTTCATTCCAGATTAAATTTAAATGACACATTAAAACAAGACTCTAACCACTAGAGACCAAACCATACATTTAAGTCCCAATGAGTCTTGCATTGTTCGATTGAGTCTCTTCAGAAAGATGGAGAATATTAAACTAGCCAGAAGTTTACACAACACTGCAGATTGCAGTATTTTTAATCAGTCAGCATTCTTTTATTGCTGCTAGTCCACAATGCCACAGAGGCACCCCAAAAATCAATTTAGGCAGGTGATAAGCTCCAAACAGAAAGCATTTATCCAAAATTATTCAGCACTGCAACAACATTATGAAACACAGATTCAGACAGCAGTTAGGAGTTCAATTACTACACAACCAACTCAGACACAAGGGATCCCAAAACTCTAGAATGATAATTCAAAATGTGCATCTCCCCTCTCATACAAAGTGAGGATGTTCAAGGGTACCCAGAAGACCACTTACCAAGAAGGCAAGGTGTCTCACTCCTCAAGGAACTTTCCTGAGATGGTGCCCAGATCTAAGGAGGAGAGTCTTCCACTGCAGACCCACTGGTCCAATAGAAACCAACTCCACAGGAGCCACCACAAAACTCCACCTATACTCTAAGTAGAATCTGTGCTGTGGTCATTTATGGCAGTAGTCTGGAAACTTCCCTCAGCTGAGGTGTTTCATTGGTCAAGAGTCCTGTCTGTCAACCCAAAGGGGCGTATGCATGAGCAACCTGGTGGGTTGGTCCGGAAGTTTCTGGTGCTTTTAGCAGGGGGTGCTGTGCTTGACATCCCCAGGCAATGAATTTCCATATAAGAAGTTATACACTTATATTTACTTTAATATTTGCATATGTATGTGGACTTATGTAATATGCACTTCATAATAGATTTAGTATTATTTTTGGCAGAATTTTGTTTGTAACTATGTGTTTACTCACCATTTTTTGAACAACTGCTAAAAATTAAACAAAAATTTTTGGTACTCTAATTACTATAGCACAAGGATCTTCTCCCTAGAATAAAAAATAACTTAGGTATATGAAAACCCAAAGGATTTATTTCACTTGGTGTCAGTTTGACTATATTAGCAGTTGTTTTTCTCTGAAACCTATATTTTCTCTATCCCATGTATCTTCAAAGTCCATTACATTACCTTTAGCTTTGATTAACCCAAATTGTTGTATCCTGTGTGTGATTTTTGCACATTTTCACTCATTCCTTTTCCCGAGAGAGAGATAATTGGCATAAAATTAACTCTAATACAGACTGAAAACTTTAACAGCCTTATTAAGCTTTTGTATTAAACAGAAAAAGCTTTCAAATAAGTTTGTAGCACAGGGAGCAATACAATAACGAATTCCAATTTACATCATGTGCTTGTTCAAAATACATGTAAGCCATTGCTTATAGAAATGTTTTTATTGTTGTAACATGAAACGTTAATCTTTTACATTAATGAACAGTTAAAAGTCAGTGCGAACTAAGAAGTCCATGTATAACATTATATAAAGAAGCATCTTTTGTTTGTGCATGTGAATATGCTTTCTATGTAGGAATATTGGGAAATCTGATAGGACCATAAATTTTAACTTGAGTCTTCCTTGCTTTTTCCATTTTTTTTCTTCAAAAATCTTATATTGAAATGCTCATCTGCGTTCATTCCTCTAAGACTGTAAACTTTTCCTAAAGGTCCAGTACCTTTCAGTCTACCCAATAAATTACAACTCCCTTGTAATGAGTTAGTGTTCTAATGAAGACTCACTGGCAATGCAGTGTATTTTAACAGACAAATTACTCTAAATTAAGCTCAAACCATCTGTTCAATTTTCTTTTATGATTCTAAAAAGAACATATTTTAAAATTATATCATTTAAAAATAATGTAAGTGATTGAAGTATGCAGTAACGCTTCTGCATATTTGTTCATTCAGTGTAGCATACTTATGATAATAGTGGTGTTTCTTCCTTGCTCCAGGCATGTATGAAGGAGAAAGTGGTTAATGCTTGATACAATAAATTTGCAGTTATTATGACGCATTAAGTATGTCAAAAAAGATATTTTACTCCTAGAGAGTTACACTGAATGTAAATCTCTGTATTGGAGCATCCTGATGGGATACCTAGAGGCAAAGCTTTAGCTAATTCCACAACTTGTAGGGGGTTAAGGATATCAGAGACATTAAATGCTGACAACTGTAGTTTTAATATGCTGGGGAAATGGAGCTATTCCATATCACTTTCTGTATTTGTTAACAGTTATGCCACCACTGGGGATCTCACTAGGATTTATAGAGAAAGAACATGCTGGTAGCTATTTAGGGGGAAAACAGTATTTTTTTTTCTCCTGCAGACTCGTTCAGTAGTAAATTGTGGTACAGATTGATAGAACAGCAAGAAAAATAAGAGAAAAGACACGGTGTTCTTAAAGGGTACAATTGACAGTCCAAGTAAACCCTTTGTCCTCCCATTGCCTCTCTGCTCTGTGTCCTCTGTGTTTAAAAAATATTGCATTAAATACTTATGTTGACCTCATAAGTGAGATAACTTTATTACTGTTGATTTTGGCTTCAAAGTGAGCATCGTCACTCTAAGAATATTTATCTCTGACTTCATGCGACTGCTGAATTTGATTGGGAGGCCACCTGTGGAAGTGGCTGAGAGAAGTATTGCCATGCAGAAAGACCTTTCCTCCTGGCAACATCTGGCAGGTTCCTGATCTTAATGAAACATCAGCTGAAACTACAAACTGCCTCTGACCTGCAGCTTGTCATCCTAGTCAGCTAAAAGACGGCATCAATCTCACCTGTTTGCTATTTAAAAGGCAGCAGTTTTGCCTGGGCTGGATAGTCAGGCTGCCTCTAGAGATGGTGAGGAGTGTGATGTGATTGTTTCAACTCTGTATTTTTTAGCAGGGTGAATTTCCTTTTGGAAGTGTCCCTGTTGATGGAGACAGCCTGTTTTGCTGAGACAGGCCAGATGCACTCCTGTTAAACAGCTAAACTTAGACAAGAACGCCAAAGTTAGCGTTTAGCACTCCATTTACCGTCTCCTTTTCAGTCATTTATGGAATGACATCAATGATTATAAAGGGAACATCTGCTGATGGCTTTAGGAGGTATTAAGTTCGGAATGAGCAATTTAGTCATATAATTAACAGAAATATGGTTTGTTTGGCAGAATAGAAAAAACACTATAGAGATACTGATGATAATTGTGAAGGCCAGTAAGAGAAATCAAATTGTATCACTTCAATACATTAAATGTCTGATTTTGTCATTCCAAAGTAAGTGCCTCTTAAAACCAGATGCTCCCTCTGCAATATTTGATGTGTATCTATAATGGATGGACAAAGGAAATATTACATCTTTTGTTATCCCTCAGCACCAAGGTCAAATTTGGTAAGTAAGCAGTGGTTTCAGAGTTTTAATTAGGTACAAAATAATTCTGTTTAATTCATGCAGAAATGTGTCTGCCTTTTGGGGATTTTCTAGAAGGCAGCATTTTAAAATAGGCCATCTTTTTTCGTTTGCCAGCAGAGAAAAAATTCGAATGTGTTTTATTTTTAATCTTCTAAATATTAGGAACATAACTCGTATCTCTGGTTTGGCTGAGAGTGTGCTGGAAGGATAATAATAGGATGTATGTTGCTAGTTTTCATGCTGTAGCATAATGAAACTTGAACAAAGATGTTGCTTCTCTAGAATATTAATCACTGGAACTACCAGATATATTAATACAGGACACAAAGTGATTTTACTTTATTTAAATAGAACTTCTTGACCTTTAATTATTTAAGCTATTAATTTTTTTTTGTTTTCAGAGTCTTAGGAACTAACAGTTTTCGGGTTGCTCATTTATTATTTAATACGTGATCTAATTCAATTCCATTCAAATTTATAAACTAACCTTGCAACACTGAGCACTTTCCAGTATACAGTTAAGAGCTGTGATTAAGGCTGGTTAACTGCTTATCGGTGGTCCATTCTTTTCTATTTTCTGTGCCAGAGTTAGTAGTATTTAGTTTTGACAGGATTTTAACATTTATTTTATTTCACGTGTTTTAATAAGGAAAAAATCTTAAAAAATGAATCTTCCATTTAGGAAAAGAATGGGAGAAACCTTCCCTCCCCTTACTCTTCGGAACTTCCCTATAGATTTTTTTTTTTTTGCCAGTTATTTTTGCTTTGCAAATCAAGTTTTTGTTCAGTCTCGTAGAACTCCCACTTTTGGCGGATTCCTGACTGTCTGGTACAGTTCCACTCGTCCCAGGAGGAATGGTTTCTTGAGCAGAGCAAAGGTGAGGAGTTGAAAGTTCATGATAGATTAATGTTCTTATATTATTCTGTAATTTATACTGTGGATATTACTGCTATCTAGATGGAATCTTTTAGTATGCATATGTATTCCAAAGAATTAAATGGTGGATTTTTTCCTCTGTGGAAGCTGAAGTTCTGCTTGTATAGTTCTTTATCATACAGGCTTTCCTGGTGAAAAAGAAAGGAGAAAAGGAAAATCAGACCTTTTCAAAATTACTCAAAATGTATTATTTTCTTTTCTAGAATTTGGTTCATTAACAATGGCTTAACTATTTAATTTAATATGTGTTTTTTCTTTAGTGAAAGTTTTTTACTAGAAGAGAAACTCAATGTTGTTTTCTTCCTCTCTAAATTGATATTTAGGAGGTGATAAGTTTGGGGCCATAGTGGCTGTTACTGCTCCTTTCTGTGCCCTTGGAGAGCTCAAACTATGAAATAAAGCCAAAGCTGCAGCTGCTGCAGCAAACACACACTTTTAAAATGAGAAACTTTGTGCTCTTTTCCCCTTCCCCGCAGTAAAATTTTGCATAAGATGAAAAAAATACATCACTTTACAATTAGGCCACAATCTATTAATATTTGTTAGAGATAAAATTAAATACAGGTATAACCGATTTTTTCATCGATTTTGTTTTTGCACATACGTAACGTAACATTGTATGTAGTACTATGCATTCAGAAAGAAAAATACCTTCTGTCTTTTCTCTAAGTTCTTAATCTTCAGTTTTACATTAATATTTTCAATTGCTAGCGATTTTATACACAAGCATCATCCTGATATAAAACTTTGGTACTATATCATGTAACACCTTTATATAGACAAAGCTTTGATTCAGTGTGCTGTCATGTCAGCTTCGTGGACTTCTTCAGTTTTATTAATTCGAACATACATCTGTTGAGGGGGTAATGATTTATTGTGTATGGAAATTCCACAGTACCCTATTTTGCTTTGAAAGCTATATTTATCCCTGTGAGCTAATTAATGGAATCCCAGTTGTTAAGATGATTTTCTGATGTGTCGACAAAACCCAAAGAAATAGCTGATGCACTTTTTTTTTTTTTTGTTTCCCCCCTCCCTGCTTTTCAGGTATAGAATACAGGGATTGTCCATTGGAAAGAAGAATGAATCCAGGCAAATGTTTCAGTTTCACTTTAAAATCTGTTTTTGTAATAGTTCCTTTGAAGATTTTTCTGTACTATAGCTAAGCTAAAAAGAAAACCAAACCAGCCGAAGCTAAAATAATTCTATTATTTTCTTAGCTATCTGAGCTACTTCCCACAGTGAATTAAGCGATATGATTAAAGTGATTAATTTTCTTTCATAATCTCCTTTATACAGCAATCTGTGATCTGAGATGTAGGAATCTTTAATCTAGCGGTTGAAGGCATAACAGCGTATTACTATGGCTGAAATCAGAAGTCAGAAGCATTTAAGCCATCAATTAAATGCAATTTTTAAAACCAGGATGAATCTGACCTCATTTTTGAACATCTCGCTACACTGAGGGCAATTGATAATTGACATTTCTTCTCATGGAAAGTGACAAATTCATCATCATTTGGAATCTTGCAATCAAAATGAGATGTCTTTGAAAAAAATGTTCTGTAGCTTAGTAGAAAATTAAGACTGCTAATGTTAATTTATGGTAAAAAGGAAAAAAAAATAATTTCCCAATATGAAATAACAGTAAATTCTCTGGCCCTTATTATTTAGAGGTTGGATAATGTGATTTTAGTGGATTCTTCTGGTCTTAACAGTCTGTGGATCCACCAAATGCTGTTCAAATGATACACGAGATGAGTAGAAGCAGGAGACAGAACATTTTGAAATGGATGACATTAGGGAGGCAGTCTGGTTTAGCAATTAGTGTGTGGATTCACAAGTCAGAAATTCTACATTCTATTCCCATATCTGACATTGATTAGCAAGTCACATTAGGACTTATTATCAAAAGTCAGATATGCAGCTGATCATCTAATTAGGATCATCATGCTATTAGCATAACTGCATTTGCAAATCATGCATGCAGAGCTTTAGCCTTTGTTTAACCTTGATCTGAGATATGAAAGCAATCTATGTTATGGATTGATTCAACCCTCTTATTTCGTGATTTGAGCAGCTCACAATTTTTGATCTATTTATCCTCATCAGATTCTGTCAAACTGGATATTATTACTTATCCTCATTTTAAGGTATTGGAACTGCAGCACAGAAATATAAGGTTCTGATTTCCAAAGACACTTACTTAGGTATTTAAAGATGCAGATAAGCAACTAAAGACATGTTCTTAAGTCCCAAAGAAGATCACATCCTTAAATCCTATATGCATTTTAATTACATTTTAGGTGACTAAATCACTTTAGAATTAGGTTCTGCATCTTGTGAGGGTCTGTGAAGTCAAAGACCAGTTAGAAACCGTGTCCACCTTAGCAAGTAGCACAGACCAATATAAGCAGATTGATAAAATGAAAGAGTCTGTACTAAGAATCTGGCATTTGCACATTTCAGGAGGTTTTAATGTTGGGCTGGCTCTAGTTATGCTGTGGACTGAATTCTTGCCAGAGCTCACCTTCTACTCACTTTCATTCCAAAATCGAGTTTGTGTGGGGTCCAAGTCCATAATATGAACAAAAGCATTATTGAATGGGAATGAACAGGAAATTTGCTACCAAAGATGACACCTGAGCTAAAATGTTGACGTCTTGATTCTTAGAATCAAAACAAGCTAACAAGTGTATAAGTAATTGGATTTCTCTCTGCACAGGTGGAGAATAGTGATGCCCTTGCTTGAAAAGTTAGTATTAGTAAGCAGATTGGGTCATCTGAAAAGTATGGTAAGACTTCTTGAAGTAGCTCACTGAAAAGCTGGGTAGAAACAGTTAAAACTAGCTTGAAAAGGGATGTACTTGATTTCTGGAAGGTTAGCCAACTTAACAAAACAAAATACTTAGCACCTGTCCAACTTTGAAAAGATTGCTGCATTCTGGGATTATTTTTGTAAATATTCTGAACCTCTCTTGGCCAGGTTTATAAGACAAAGCAACAATTTTCCATGCACTGCATTGCTCTCACATTTTCATGAATTTTCCATATGATGAGTAAATGAAAAGATAAAATGTCTCATTTCAGTCTTACTAAGTGTGTGAGTAAAATGAAAAGCTTTTGTGAAATTGAATACGCTTCCACGCAATAAGGTGAAAGAGAGATTAAAATTTTAAAGAACAAATATGATTGAGAGGTTCAGCCAGGTTTCAAAGATCTCCTGGAATTACTGAATCCACTAACTTCTGTTTCATTCTTTTGAGTGAATTGATTTTGTCACTCTTACATTTTCCAGAGAAATATCATGGGCATATGAGAAGTGCTCTGTGAACTGATATTCTAACCTAAATATTTACTTTTCCAAAATATGAAATGAACTGCTTTTATTGCTATATCTATGGAAAAAAAACCAATCAAAAGCCCAAAACACTCCATGTGACAACTGTGGACATCCAAGATTTTTGAAGCTATCTAGATATCCTCCCTATTTTTTTTCTGCATTGGTAATGCTGACATACTTAAGTAATAAATACACAGGAGTATTAATCAAGAGAGGTCAGCGAAAGAATGCTGGAAAAAAAAGAAGGCTCATTGTTACTCTGATAGTCTTTTAATGTCCTGAAATATTACATCAGAGTTAAAAATACAGGATATAAACAACAGATACTGAAAACACCCAAATGCATTGGATAGGGTCAGAGGTTAGTAATGCAACAGGAAAAATGTATATGGATTTTAGACCAAAAAATTGTCTTGTTGTATCTGGATTTTATGTGTTCATTTATTGGTTTATTTATTTTCTAGGACCTCAGAGCTGAGATAGCTGTAGTAAGTTTCTAGTATTTTTTTGTCATGTTCCTGAGAGTAAAAATGCTCAGTCCACATCCTGTCCCTATCTTTTTCTCTGACTGAAAACTTAGAGCTTTGTATCAAATGCTGTGGATGACTCAATAGAGTCTTCTTTTACTCTAGAAAATTAAGATACTTCTTAATTTTCCAGATGTTACTACCAAAAGGATTTGTGGTATCATAATACAACCCTTCGGAGTCTGCTAGTCTGATGGATAAATCAAAGGAGGAAGGTTTATAAAAGTGTACGATACTTGTGTTCTTCTACCAGAGGTTTCTGTTCTAGTTGCTCTAGAGAAACGCTGTTTCAGGTGGGGATAAAAGGTGGGATGTTTTCTGTGTTCTCTGGTCTGAGATCTGAAACCTCTCTCTTGGATTTCCCTTGAGAAAGGGTGGGAAAAGAAAATAAGATATCTACAGATCTTACAAACATCTACGTATGGGAATTTTTAAAACTTTTTAATAAATAATCTTTATCTCTTCAGAAGTGTATGGAGCTAATGAATGTCTGTTATTATGCGAAAGTAGGAGTTGGAAATCTGTTTCATTACAGGCTGATGCAACCTGGCATATGTCCTAAATACTATCGATGGCTTCCTAATGGAGGTACCGCAGTGGGTTTTAGTGAAAAATCACTATCAATGGCATGTGGAAAGTCTCTATAGAAAAATACAGCAATCCTTGGCATTTTGTGCATGAACATCAATGACTTGGTACATGGCAAGATATTTGTTACCATGGATAAAAAATAGTAGAGTGGAATGGATTTTCAAGGTAGCTTCAGGAAGAATTTACAATGTATCTGAAGGAAAACAGCAAGGAAAAAGCCTTTCTATGACAAGATGTCATGAAGACATGATGAATCTAATTTATCCTTTGTGTATGGATATGAATAGGGTATGGACTGACACACAAGCCATGGTGAATCCCACCATTAGTAATGTCTTTCATGATTAAACGTAGTTGAAGATGGTAAATTGCAGAAAACAGAGTTTGTAATTTCTCAGTTTTCTGTAGATTTTCATAACTGATAAAGTTTTTGACATCTGACAGAGCCAATGAATGGTACTGAAGAGAAGAGCTTGCAAAAAGGTGAGGTGTGGTTATGGCAGAGCCATTCATGTCACCAAAAGGGTTCATTTCCTATTTCTTGTTTATTTTCTCCCCTTGCATCCAACAGTGGCACATCCCAGGGACTGTTCCTGCTTCAGGTGAGAACTTCAGCTTGTAATAAGTTCATGTTCCTATAAAAAAACCTACATTCATTAATAGCCAATTATTCAACATCATCTTTGAGAGGTGACTTGGAGGTCAGACAGAGAGGTGGACACATTTTTAATTATTTTGTAAGATCTATCCATCTGCTCTATTCTATATTGCCTAATACAAGTATTTGAAAAGGAACTTCTTCTCAGTAAGGGTGACACTGGACCAGGCTGCCCAGGGAGATTGTGGAGTCTCCTTCTCTGCAGACATTCAAAACCTGCCTGGACACCTTCCTGTGTAACCTCATCTGGGTGTTCCTGCTCTGGCGGGGGGATTGGACTGGATGAGCTTTCCAGGTCCCTTCCAATCCCTGACATTCTGTGATTCTGTGTGATTTATATCATCCTCGTTCTGGACTATGCTAGTGCCATCCAGATTCTGAAAGATGAGTGTAAGCCTGAACCATTCTGGTGCATATACCTTCATCTTCTCTCCTCAGAAACCAGGGCCTAAGGAGAGCTGAGGACTCCAGGTCTCATTTTAGGTCTTACATGAAGCAGGAGAATGAATGGGGTGCACGTCTGAGCCTTAAAACTTTGCAGTTTAGATGGAGGCACTACAGATTGTCTCCAGTTTCTAGTGCTTCTTGCCTTCATGACATGACAAAATTGAGTTTTTTGTTCATAGTTTAGTCTCTGTTTTATGGTGGTGGGTTTTTTTTTTTCCTTCTCATTTGCTTTTCCTGGCTGTGGCAGTCGTGTCAGGTGGCCGGGAGGGAGGGAGAGGAGGAGATTGGAGTGTCTGCATGTGGACTGAGAGCCTCCTGACCAAGCACATGGCTTGCCTGTTGCTGAGGAGCAGATCTACAGCCAAGCCTCAGAGGTCAAGGAGAGGCTGCATTCCTGGAGCCCCCGAGGGACCCTGTGGAGGTTGCTGCAGCCCAGGAAGGCCGTGCAAGCTGCTGCACTCCAGAGCAGCTGGACGGAGAGGCTCATTCTGAAAGGAAATAGAAAAACGGGGGGAAGATTTGTTTTAAAAACTTTTACTTATCTGCATCATGCAGAAGATCTGCATTTGCTGTGTTTTAAGGGGTTGCCGGTGCTCTAAGAAAACACAGAGATTAGAATTACTGTAGTGTTTTGGGGTATGCTCATAGTAAGATTGGTTAGTGCTACCTCAAGGCTCAGACCTCCTCAGAGTCACTTCAAAACCTCATAAAAGCAAATGTTTATATATCAGCTTTCTGGGATGGAGGGCTTCTTTTCCTTCTTTGGAAATGACTACAGAAATATTAGTGAATTATCCCTTGCGTAATTTATTTGGCCAGTCCTGCTAGTAGAAGGAGACCAATAGCTACTACAAGGGACTAGAAACCATGGAAAAATGAGCTTGCTGTTTAAACTCTTGAAGTTGATCTAATTAGTGATGACAACTAGTGCCTGGTTAGTGCAAGAGATTTAAGAGCATACTATAACACCTTTTCTGTTTCCCTCAACTTTTGCCTGCTTTTCTATCTCTAGATGCTAAAATCAAACATTTCTGTTCTCTAAGAAAGCAAATATCATATAATACTTGCTGCAAACAAAGAATATTTTATATTCTCTTTAAGACATCATTTATTTATAAAATCTGTGTTTTGACAATACAAATTCATAGGTGTGTGGGCCCCCATACAGTGAGCCAACTTCTCTGATGTTCTATATCCTTGAGCAATAGTAGTACAATCTGGGAAAATAAATGTATAAGCTACAGGACGAAATGATCAACAAAAGACGTTGAACCCTATGTAAACTGAGCATAAAGCATTTTGCATTTTTTAACCCGCTTCCCTCCCTGTTTTGGGATTATTGGCAGTGTTACTGAACATGAACTGAAGTCCAAATGCCACATACTTTGCAGCAGCATTGTATCGTAAATCCTATCTGCGTTGTATTTATTGAGCCAATCTGCACCATATTTTGCTTTGTTAATATCTGTTATATTACACTAACTAGCTGAGATGCTGATGAATTGGTGTAAGAGAGTAATGGTTGGTAGTAAGTATAATTCTGATTGTCTGATTTGCAATATTTTATGGCTTTTTGTTGAGGTATCCAAAAAAGAAAGTGTGTAAATTAGTTGATACTGAGAAATTATGCGATTCCTGTGATAATGGTTTGAGGTTTGTGATGTGACGTGTAGATTTACCTTCATAAATTACTAGGCCGTTCACAGTAGATTTTACAAACTGTTGTTTTCAGAAATATTTTGTTCTATAATGGGAAAAAGGCAGCTCAGGCAGTACTGTCACCATTGTAAGCATCTGTAAAGGCAGCTTCTCACACTGAGAGTCAGGAAAGATCTACTTACCTGCAGATGCAATGAAATGGCTGTTTGTATTTATATCAGTTTTTATAACACTGGGATAATTATTAAAGGACAAATATTGATATTGCTGCTGGGGATGATCCAAAGTTTGACAGATTGATGCTTCTGAGAATTCTTTCACCGTTGGCATTATGGTATCTCTGACTATTTTACTCACAAGTAGTAAGCTGCTTATACAATCTAATTTACATAAAGTTACTTAGCCAAGAGAAGTGTCAAAATCACTAATAAGATAAAGACATCTGCTTCTGCACTACAACAGCAGGGAAAGCAAATGCTGATGTAGTTTTCAAAATAGTGAATGTGAAAAGTAGGAGATGCAACAGAAATGTGTTAAACAGAGTATTGGTACCTGTCAAAGGCTTGTTAAAAGAAGTCGTCCCAGAGAAAGGCTCTATGATTTTCAGAAAAGGCAGAGGATTCACACTTAAAAAAAAAAAAGGTAAAAGCTTTTTCTTTATATCATACTAGAGTATTCTATAGACCTATAGCACCTGGTGCAACAGGGTACCCATAGTGAATTTGATGACAATACTAAATCAGCAGGGTGGCTGACAAGACAAACAGTGAATCCACTCTCCAGGCAGACCTCCATGGTCTTGAGGAGGCAGCCAAAATAAGAAACTTCAACAAGGAGTCCATAGTTCTGCTCCTGGTGCAAAATAACCCCGTGCATCAACTCAAGATGGGAACCACCTGGCTAAATAGCAGCAATGCTGAAAAGAAGCTGGGGATTAATGAGGACACCGAGGGGAATGAAAGCAAGTGGCACGCGCTCATCGTGAGTAAAGCAAAATGGAGACTGGGCTGCATCAGGAGCCGCAAGGCCAGCAGACTGAGACACTTTGTACTCACCACTGGTGAGGCCATACTGAACACTGTGGTCATTCGCAAATCAAGAGGGATACTGAGAGACTGGAGAGGGTGCAGTGGAGGGCTGTTGAGACAAGCCAGACTAAAGTACACGGCAGATGAGGAGAGGTTGAGGGATCTGAGCTTGTTTATTAAGAAGGAGGTCAAGGGCAATCTAATAGCAGCCTGCATGCACTTGAAGCAAAGACAGAAAAGCCAAGACTCTGCTTGGTAATGGCAGATGCTGCAGTAACCACAGACGTCACCTTGGGAAGTTCACATTGGTGAGGGGAAAGGCTTTTCCACAGGAGTGTGGTGCTGCACCACTGGAACTGGTAACCCATGGAGGTGGTGGAAATCACTGCCCACAGTGCTTTTCATGGCTCAGCCAAAGGTAGAGCTGGCCTGGACTAGTGAGGTGACAGCCCCGCTTTGAATAAGAGGTTGGACAAGGGATCTTCAAGATGCATCCCAGCTGGTGTTTCTATGATTCCATAAAATAAATTGATTAAATATTGTTCACAAAACATTTAGGAATAAATGTTTGTGCTGAACACATAGATTTACTGAGTCAAAATTAAAGAACATGATTTTACATCCTATATACATCCAAGATTAGGGCTTAGTTTCCGTTGCTTTTACTGAGCATTCATTACAGAACTTTGGGCCCATTTTTTAGATGAGTAAATCAATGCTTTTGTATTTTTGATTTTGACTGTTCTGGCTTTTTCTATTATAGCAATTATAGAGACAGTTAGAAATGTGTCATATTCTAATGATCATATAGGGCATAATGATCATATAGGGCTATTAGTGCTCATATAGCAAGCTAAATGTGAGGTCTAGAAAAAGAAATATGTAAATGATCACTGAAATCTTGCCCCAGTTCTTTGCTTATTTACATGTAGTTTTAAGGGTAACTGTAATACTTTATTGCAATTTTCTTTTTTTTTTTCTTTGTTTCTAATAGTGCATTTTATTCATAAGTATGAAATGTTTTCCTGACAGCTGCTAGAATTGTTTCTCAGAACCCACAACTGAAAATATATTCAGTAAACCGCATTGTAACTTTGAAGAACAGGTTAGGACACGAATAATAATATCTTTTCTTAATTGAATCTGCAAACAAAATTCAGAGTGCTTATTTAAAATGTGTTCTGGGAAATGGCTTTTCTATTGACAGAAGAAATTACAATATGAGCTTTACATCTTTTGGAAGACTAGGTCAGATTCTGATTATGTTCACATTGGCATAATTGTAGAGTATTTCTGCTGATGCTAATTCATATTTATACCAGTGCTTTAGAATTAAAAATCCATTTGAGCATTTCTGGCAATACTGTGCCTCCTAGCATGATACTCGACATTGATTTAGTTTTAGAAGTAAAAGAAGTAAATGAGCACTATGGCTTCCTGAAATACAAAATGATATTAATTTATCCTTAATTTGTAGTTAATACAGAATATAAAGGAGAAAACTTGAATTGGTAATCTCTTTAGATTCACTTTTTCACTGTAATAATTGATAAATAAAATTCAGGCACTTATGATTATTAATAATGCAGGAATCTGAAACAGCAATAAAAATTACAAGAAATTATATAACCCATTATTTAAACAGCAGCTTTCTTCAATTTCAAAAGAGCAAACTTTTTTTTTGTTTGTTTGTTTTTTTTTGTTTTTTTGGTTGGTTGGTTTTTTTTAATATCACTTTCTGCAATACTGGCAAAAATACTGAATTCGAAAAAAATATTGCTACATTTCGCATTCACCTGAGTTTTTGTGAATGAAAGGGCAAATAGAACATTTTATTTCATTCATTATTTCTGGAGAAGAGCAAGTTGTTTGTAGTAGACAAGACATACTGGCCTATGGTCAGAAACAGTAATGTCTTATTTCTGGTTTCTTCTGCTCTGTACTAATTTTAAGACCCTTTGTGCTCTTGGGTATGTATGTCATGAAAGCTACTTTCTTTTTCTGCTGTCAGAGTTGGTAATTTTGTCAGAAGTTTCTTTCTGTGCATTGAAGAGAGATTGGTTGGCATTAACTCAGGGAATTCTGCACTAAATTCCATTGTATAGCGTAGACATGTATTCATGTCATCCATAGAACTCAGCACTACATTCTCCTCCTTTATATACCTTACTTTTGCAGTTACATTCCCAGTTTTACTTATGAAAAAGAAATCCCAAATGTGGAGAGAACCTATGAAATTATTAGACAGGTGAAAGCTATTTGCCGTTACCTGAAGCATTTAAATAAGATCAGAAGCAAATTTTCTTCGTAATATTAATATAATATCATAGAATAGTTCATGTTATAAGGGACCTCAGGAGGTCTCTAGTCCAATCTCCTACTCAAAGCAGGGTCAACTTTGAGATTAGATCAGGTTGCTCAAGGCTTTATCCAGTCTCGCTTTAAAGCCTCCAAGGAGGGAGATTGTACTGCAATTTTGGGCCAACTGCTCCACTGCTTGACTGTTATGATGGTGAAAAAGTTTTTCCTTATATCCAGTTTGAACCTCTCTTGCTTCAATTTATGCCCATTGTTACTTGTTCTCCCAATGGTCACCATTGTGAAGAGTCTAGCTCCATCTTCTTGATGACCTCCTTATAGGCACTGGAAGGCCACTGTCAGGTTCCCTTGGAAGCCTTTTATCAGTGTCTTGTATGGAGGTTAAGTGGGTGGAGGACAATACTGGATATAACCTTCTAGATGAGGTCTAACAAATGTTGAATGCAATACTGCAAGTGCCTGAGGTCTTTATCTAAGATCTTCTTTTGCTCTCAAATGACATAATCTTTTAAAATCAGCTGTCATTAAATTGGAGATTTATAGTTTTTCTTACTGTGATTAGATTGCATTATAACCAAGCTAAAGAATGATGACAGAATTATACATGTAAACAAGAAATTTATACTGATTACCCTAAAAAAATTCCATGGTGGAAGGTAAGAAATTTATCTTTGTCCCAAAAATGTGGTCCCACTGTCAGTGGACCATGACTCCTCATTCCAATGCTACTCTGAAGTCTTCATTGACTCCTCACCAGTACTGGGGTGGGAAGAATATACTGTGCTATGGTGGCAAATAATGGATCTTTTACTAAATCAGGGCTGTGTGCAGACTGTGTTATATGGATGGCTTCCCAGAAAAGATCAATTCATTTTTTACAGTATCTCATTATTCACATGAATTAAAGATGTGACTCTAATAACTCCACAACTATCACTTAATATATGTAAGACCTTCAAAAAAAATCCAAGAAAAATCCTGATTGTGGAGCAGGAAATAATATAAGCAAAGAGTGGTCTTGATAGTGACTATTTTAGAAATATAATTTGGTGGTCTTCTACAGTGTTGCCACAGAGATAGAGGACTGACATTTCTACAAGGCAAAGAAAGCATCAAATTGGTCTTAGAAAGTCAGCACTTTAAAAAAGGAGTCTTTGTAGTGGTATGAATAGAATTATTTAGTGTTCAAATCCAGTGGAATTTCAATGGCAAACAAAAATGCAAACATCAGTGGTACAGGTTCCTTCCATTTTACAAGTGAAGTGAAAGATATAACAGGAAGATTGGATTTGTTGGCAGATGCAATCCATATTTTCAATATAACAAGAACAAATTTTGATTTTTTTAGTTATCCTGGTGTAGTTTTGTCCTCCATTTTCCTTAGCCAGTTGTCTTCTTCTTAAACCTTTGTATGGAAAACTATCTTAAATACTATTTATGATGTAATAGAAAACTATTGAATTTATTAACAAGTGAGGGTTAGAAATAAAGACAATTCCATTAGAAACAACAGGATGTGAGAAGAATTAAGTCTGACAAAAAACCACCAAACCTCTTCACATTGGAAACAGTGGAACAAGAAATTAAAATGGATATGCTAAACAATCCAAAGAGAAGCATAGTCTCTAGTCACTATTGTAGGCAACCTTGATTTGGTTATCTAGTGCTGGCCCACATAGCAGATTTTTCAGTACTAGAAGTGACTTCATTACAGATGACAGAACAATGCAGAAGATGACAGAGGAGTTTTTTGTTGCTGATTGGTGTCATCATGGTCAATAAAACTGTGATTTTCCTTTATCCTTTTCTCATCTTGGCTTGAATTCTCAGTGACCTCTGAATTAAAAAACAAACCCCCCAAACCCCAAAAAATCACCCTCAACCCCAAACCAAACACACTTACAAAGGGAATTTCTAAACTCAAAATACAGAGTAAATTTGCAATTCCCTACTAGCAGGTTGAACCTTGATGATAGTTGTCAGAGATAACGTCTAGTGGAGTCTGTTTGGCTTCGGATTCAGCAAAAGCCAGAGGTGTCTTACTTAAGCGTAGATGCTTACATGAGAGCCGGGTATCTGATGAATGGAGAGCTTATCAATACAGTTATTGGAGACCAGAAAGCTACTTAGCAGTTATTCTTTTGGTCAAATATAGGTATGGGTTAAGTGGTTAGCTGAATAGTTCTCTGGATTCTATTGACTTCATAATATATTGTATATAGTAGCAGTTCACATATCTAGTTTGTACGTCTGCACTCATTTTAAGCACCTCAATCTGGAAACTAAATTTTTATCCTGAAAGATAAATAGAGATTAAAGCTGCTGTCACTACTGTTGTACCATCCAATATTGGGAATGCTTAATTCTCCTATGTAAATACTTAATTTTATAAAAACTTCTGAACCAACACCACAATTTCTCCATGATAAAATATTCTGCTGCTTGCCAGTTTGGTACTAGAGATTTTACAACTTAAAGCTCAGAGAGTGTTAAGTGAATGTAAACCTTTTGGCATTGCTGAGTGTCCATAATCATCTGTGTATCCATGGTAACTACAGGAGAGAAAGTATGGGTGTATAATCCTTCTTAAGTAACACAACATTATGTTTTTCTTGGTAGACAAAGAGGTGCTAGCTAGTCATAAGCATATTAAACAGTCTGTGAATATCAAAGTTGCAAATATACTCCTTAGCAGCAAAACAGAAATTGGTTTTGTAAAATTATAATGTGTGCTAATACTTCAGGGATATTAATACAGAATTTCTGGAGCTTCTGTTTTGAATAAAGGTGGGCAAACTAACTTCAGATCAATCATTTTAGTTATATCTCCTTTCTCTTCACCTTACAGTTCAATAGAAAAGTCATAACTAATCATGCCAATCTTGTTGCTTATCAGAGAAAGGGCTAAATTATTCTCTGACTAATCACAATGGAATTTACACCCTTTTAATGTGCTATATTCCTGTGTGATAGCCTAAACATGTTCATATAAATGTTTTTGTATGCTGTAAATGATTTTAGAATCAATATGCTATTGACTGTACAGCTATATTTATAAATAGGGCTTTTTTCCTTGTTTTCTTGTTTTATGACTTATTTTTGTTTAGCAAAAATACAGAACATTTTAGGCACAGTTATGACTGTTATTTGAAGACCAAAAATAGCTGGATACCATTTTTGTTTTATACTTTCCAGCTTTCATCCCGTGGATCTTGGTGAAGCCTGCAGGAACTGTAAGACCGTTGTCTGATTGACAAGGAACAGAAGAAGCTGCACACTTCTGCAAGTAAAATTAAACACAAGGCACGTTGGCACTGATGCTTCTGTAAAACAAGCTTTCTATGCCTGCTGCCTCTAGCATTCAGAGACTATAGAGGTATGCATGTAGATAGAAAGTAGGTGTACCTGAAGACACACAAACTTGAAAAATAAAAGCTATTTTGCTTTGAAAGAGGAAGGAAAAACCCCAATTTTGTATACAGGCAAAATAGTGTCTAAATTGAAGGGTTTTTTTCCAGTTTTCCGTGAGTTTTCAGCTGCTTTCTAATGGGACATAGAGAGTGAAGAGGAATGCAAGCATACATTCTGACCCCACACCAATTTTTTTTCTGCAACTGGTGGCCCACAGAAATTTGGTGTCTGTGGTTTTCCAGCCATGAAAGTAATCCATTGAGTGGAAATCTGTGGAGAGGTTTAAAATTTATTTTATTTTATTTTATTTATTTTATTTTATTTTATTTTATCTATTTTATTTTATCTTATTTTATTTTTTTTAAAGTTTATTTTATTTCCTATGGATGAGATACATTTGGTGTTTTGATGTCCTTCACAATGTCAGAGACTGATTATGCTTAGCACAGTTTCTATTTAAAGAAATAGGACTGGGATCCTCAAGGCAATGGTTTCTGACAACATTACTCCGTATGTTTTTCTCTGTTTTCACCTTCCTTCAGTTGTGAGGGTATGGGGGTGGGGAGAGGAGAGAAGATAATTACTGAATTTACCGTCACTATATTTTGTCCAACAATTACATTGTGAATCCAACAAAGAATGAGGCTGTCAGTCCTGAAGATTTTAATCCTTCCTGAGAAACTGGTAATGGTAGGGCCCTCATGGTTACGACTCTCCTTGTAAACAGGGAAAGGTCCAATGCAGGAATGGTAAGGAAGAAAACCTTCATTTTGGCCCAGAATCAGAGAACAAGATTAAGAACTCTAATCCAGTTTCCCTGTAAGTATCTGCAGTCTTCGAGGAAAGAATCCATCTTTGTTTTTTCAAATGAAAATGATTCAAAGTATCTCAGTCCCCCACTGGTAAGGTAGGAAAACAAAAGATCTAGACTCAGTTGTATTCCATTAACCTCGTATTTGATGTTGAAGACCGCGATAACCTCAAGAAGTTGGAGTAATGGAGCTCTAGAAGTAGGATAAACGGAAAGCCTCTTGGATGCTCAGTACAAAGCATCATGCACTCCTATTCCAAGGGAAGAATCAACCACAACTTTTGTGATTTTTGATATTTGTTTGTCTACTCTGCACTTAGAAACCTCAAATGACTTCCCAAGTTAATGACTTCCAATGGTTCAGTTTCTTTTATCATTTAGTAAATTTTTCTTGTAATAGCTGTGCCAAATTATGCAGCCTGCATGTATTGTCCTGTTCCTGGACACATTCATAACATGTAGTCATGGAACCAGAATGATCTAGTCTGGTGATGTGCCTTTTGGCAGTAATTTTTCTTCGAAAGGAAAAGGCTAGTTTGATATATTAAATAATTCTGTGCTGGATCCGGAGCTAAATGATTTGTTCTCATTTTAAGTGTTGTTCTGGAAGTGTGACAGCATGTTTCAACATGTGAAGTTAGCTGGTTCAGTCATTGTGAGGATAAACAACAAAACCTATTGAAGTTTAAATCTACTTAGTAATAAATAAGTAAGCCTTCAGTAATTTTAACAGTGAGCAATATACTTTAAAACTTGTGGGACTTTTGTACAGTTCTTCTAGAGGGCTGCCTGGGCTGGAAAGATCATCCACTTCTCATATAAATAGACTCAGCTCTTTACGGAACCTGTGGATACGGAATTCTGTGCACAGGAGGGAGTGAGCTGGATGTAATTCAAATACCATCCTTCAACAAACACTCAAAGAACTTGTATAAAAGTACCCACGAAGTCTCCTTGCTCTTTTTCTCAGTGGAGTCTGGCTCCTGGAACAGAAATAAATTATGGAAAATGTTGCATTAGCATAGAATGGAGGAAAGGGCCTTAGAAATAAAGGGCATGCCCATGTCCAGATGGCTTAACCTGCCACAGAATTCCCATATTCCATTCAGATATACAGGAATTCTGGTTATGGGTGCTCAATCCATCTATGTTGAAACTTGCAATAGATTCCATTTTGCCAGGAGAATAATCAACGGAAATTCCAGTCAGACATCCTCTTGGCTTTTCTTGTTGATTTACCATGGGGTGGGGGCAGAAGGGAAGGATAATTTTCCAGTTAAAGTGCCACAAAGCTCAAACTGGTTGTCTGGTAACTCCCTCCTGGTGGACGATAGCATGTCACTTCATCTATATACCTATGGTGGCCTGGGACTTTAATCTGAAAAATAACAGGGTGTTTGTTTGTTTGTTTTCCCCATATGCCGTACCACCATATTAGAGATCGGGGGAAGTAATTAAGTGACATTCCTCACAATTTCAAAAGAAGCCTGTATGAAAGACTTTCTTCATGGTTCACTGTAAACTTTTCAACTCGATTTCCTTTGCTGATCAGCCTTATTTAAAAGGTGGTGGGGAAATAATTGAAAATAAATATGAAACATTATTTATTAATTGGGTTACTGTATTATGCATAATATTTCATAGACAATTTAAATAATATTAGTGTTGTAAGTCTATGTACTGCACTTCAGAGGATGTATGATTTAACTGTAATAATAACATTTTTATTTGGGGTTTTTACTCTGAAGACAGCTAAGAAAAATCTCAGAGCTTCCCAAAACCACTCTTTTCAAAGAAACCACAATGTTACAGAGCCCTTTCATCATCCAGCATACGGTACTGTAGAACACAAAAATATACACTGTGCTACTTTAATTCACATTTGCAGGAGACACAGTCTGTGTGAGTATGTGCAATTATGAAATGGTAACTTTTTTTTCCTCTTGACTTTTTTAGCTGCCTCACCCCTTTTATTTGAACACATACATATGGTGTGTGAGAGTGAGCAAGCTCTCTGTAAATGTTTGGAAGGAGCATCTGTCAGACAATAAAACTTACAAGAAAACATGCTTCTCATTTAAAGTGTATTCACCAGAACTATTTCAGTGCTGGAATAGGTTCATTTGTATAGCTTGGAGGCATTAATAAGAGCAGAGAACTGTAAAGGCACCAGAAAACTCGAACTGTTGCTAAGAATCCAAGATATTTTTTTTTAAAGCATTTCTTCTATTCGGCATCACAGTCTTCTGATAGGAACCTGAACCAGTTGACAGACAGGAAACCTCCGGTAGTCCATCCAAAAAGATTGCAAAGGAGAAGATGGCATGCTTTTTGCAAACCTGGAAAGTCTAAAGATTACAATAGTTGTTGGACCAAAGGGACCCTCTTCAGGCATAAATAGCAAGACTCCTACTGTCTTCTCTTGCAGACCAACTCAGCTGCCAGCAAAAGCAGGTGCTCTCCCCCTACCAGGGCTCCAGAGGAAGCATTTAGTGAGTATTCACAGCTCTTTTTACAAATTAATATATTATTAGAGTTTGAGTTATATTTTTACAGTTTTCTCAAAGGACAAAAGCATTTAAAAGTAAGTTTTTAAGGCTGTTATTTTAAACAATTGCTGGAGTTCAACAGTCTGATGCAATTACCATATTCATTTAAAAGCAAAATTTGTACAACCTATGACAGCAACTTTAAAAAAATATTGTTTTTTAACAACTATGTAGCTTAAACAATCTGAAGTAATTACAATGTATTTTTAATGCATAAGTTATGACAGCAAAGTAATTTATATAAATATGAAATGATTTGACTTTAAATGTTATGCCATAAAACAGCCTTTGTAGAATACAAAATTAAAATAAATCATTTCTTTTGGCAACGTAACCTGCAATTTAATCTTTAGAAGAAAAAATATAACACTAATGTTTTCCACAGAAACAGTTGCTACTCTAATTAATTCAAGATGTGGCTCTAATAAGATTTCAAAAGAAAATCAGAAACAGATTTTTCTCAGAGGTAGTACTATGGATGAGGTTAAGATATTTTTATATTCATTAGAAACACTTGTCCCAGGTAGAGTTACAGATTTGTAGTATATAGCATGGAAATATCAAACCTGAAAGCACTACAGTAATGTTTTTAGAAGCATAATAATTTTTAATGTTTCAGATAAATGCTTTCTTTTGGGTTATAACTTGCAGTAGGTTACATTTTATTATGTAACTCTTATTCAATTTTGAGTTTAAAGTGACTAATATGTCTTTTTTTTTGTGTGTGTGTGGAAGGGAATGGAAAACCTGATGTTTGTCTACTGCTCCTGTAAAGTTATCTGGACGTTCCTTGTAACAATCCTGGGTTATGCCAGCAGCTTGCCTGTGGGTGATGATTCTATTTGCGCGACAGAGGAACTTGCCAAGTACAGCATTATATTCACAGGGAAATGGAGTCAGACTGCTTTCCCTAAGCAGTATCCACTTTATAGGCCCCCAGCACAGTGGTCATCAATGTTAGGTAAGTTTTAAGAACAGATACATCTGTGATATTGTTTTTTCTTCTTATTATTAATAATAAATTTTAAAATAACTAATGAAAAGGGGAAAAAAATAGCTGAAGTTATTAAGACTGAAATGCAGAAATTGAAGTATCCACAGTGCTTTCAAAAATCTCCAACTGTTTTCAATTGGATTCTGTTTTCAATTGGCTGCAGCTGAAATAAACAGTGATAAGCCAAATGCTTCAGTGTTCACTCATTTTTATACACATTTTTTTTAACCTCAGAAGTAAAACCAATAAATTGAAGAAATAAAGACAATCTAAACCAGACTTTTATGTCATGCCATGTATTCACTCAAATAGGTGTTACTCATAGTTCTGACTACAGCATGTGGAAAAAAAATGAATATGCCAGCAATGGTGTACGGGATTTTGCTGAAAAGGGTGAAGCGTGGGTATTAATGAAAGAAATAGAAGAAGCTGGAGAGAAAATTCAGAGTGTACATGGAATCTTCTCTGCTCCTGCCATTTCCAGTGGTACAGGACAAACATCCACTGAATTAGAAGTGCATCCAAGACATCCCTTAGTAAGTAAATGCACATATTCATTTTCAAAGTTTATTTTATGTCACTAGCATGAAAAATTAAATGTTTGAGTTCTCGCTTTTAGAAACAATATAAAGCAAAGAATTACTAAAAAGCATGGCACATTGCAGGGAGCACTTTGCAGCTTCTAGAAAGTAGAAGAACATAATGACCTTTCTTTCAAAAATTTTAAGTTAAAATGACCATAAGCAGCACCGGAGCATTTCTCAATAAGTGATGCAATCCTGATGGATTTTGTTTCATTAGGTCTCATTTGTTGTACGAATTGTTCCAAGCCCTGACTGGTTTGTGGGCATTGACAGCCTAAATCTCTGTGAAGGAGACCACTGGATGGAAGAAGTGGCAGTAGATCTATTTCCATACGATGCTGGAACTGATAGTGGTTTCACATTTTCCTCCCCAAACTTTGCCACTATTCCACAGGACACAGTTACAGAGGTAGGTGTATGTACATAGTTTAGAACTTCATACCTGTATGTTTTGAGTCCTCCATTTAAAAAGACCCTATGACTACAGGACAAACTCTTGTGAAACTTATTTTAGAGTGCTGATAATGTCCATGTATGGATTTATTACATAGCTGATGACCCTACTGCTTTGGTTTATTTTCTGTATCTTTCAAATGTATCAGGTATATGCAAATGGTTCATGAAAATTTGTCTCTATATTTAAAGTATTTTTCTGTAAAAGCTGACTATTTTAATATTATTTTAACAATTCTTAAAACACCAGGAAAATAAAAATATTCACAAAAGTCCTGGCATTCCTAAATATGCATGTAGACAGGAAAATTCTCAGTAGTGAATACTGTTGTGGGGAGGAGCTTTTAGTTCAAAGTATTGCTGAAACCTGACACTGTGACATTTCAGGGTAAGGAGCTGAGGGAGAGCAGAGATCTCCATCACTACTGCAGTGACCCCACTTTCAGTATCTTTTGCTTGTTTGCTACTCTATATGCCTCATACTTGCTTTTGTCCATTAGGGTGGTGGGGAGCCGAGGATGTTGATTCGAATGTTTTGAATGCTATAATCATTCCTTTAATCCTTCCTTTAAGGTCAGTTTTTCTAGAGAGAAATGCTGTGCTAATGAATAATGAGAAAAGGAACAGAGAAGCTGAGAAACAGCACATTTGGCCTCCATTATACATGTTACAGCTGCTATAGCAGACCTAACATTATTATTTAGTACTCTTGTGTTCTTTCTTTCAATAACATTTGCCACTTCCCATCAAACCATTCCATTTTCAGTACCTCCCACTGCAGTCCTCTATCTAAAGGCTGGCACAAGTCATTGTGCCCAGTCTTAAAGCATTATGCATAAAAATTAAAAATTCTGGGATTACCAGCAGTAGTTGTGTGAACTGAGGTTCATATAAACCGGTTATATGCATTTTACTTGCCAAAAAAGTATTAGCATGTTGTGTAAACATGATTTTACAGTTATCTTCTTGTTAATATGATGTGGTTTCTTGAAGGTTCCCCTTTTTACTTCACAGATCACTTGTTCATCTCCAAGTCACCCAGCAAACTCATTTTATTATCCCAAACTCAAAATTTTGCCACCTATTGCTCATGTAAAAATGGTGAAATTAAGGAAAAACCAGCTGGGCCTTTCTGCACCTTATTTTAATCTTCCAGCTAAAAGCAATGAAGTAATAGACTCTGTCTCAGGTAAGTGATTAGTACTTTGACATGCTCATTGCCATTATTTCCATTCACTCAAGAAAATACTTTGAAATCTGGCAGATGATTGGGCAGGATATTTTCCTGTCTGCATAGGAATAGTTTCCAGACTCAAACCTGGGAAATAAAACAAGCCTGTTGACATAAAAGAGAATCCTGGGAAGAATGAGGAAGGGATTGCACGTTTGAACTATGGTTCAAAGGTCTGGGTTATATCCACAGTGAGGGTTTCTCAAGCCTTATTATTGGGGTAGATCAGTGAATTTTATGAGAAAGAAACAACACTTGGTCAGAATAAGGATTCCCAAATGCTTTGCAACTTTGAAGTTAATATTAATCCTTTAGTTTTTACATGATAGAGCAAAGAACTATTATTGTCGCATCTTTCTGGGTCAGAGGGTTTGATAGTTATATGCAATAAGAATCGGTATAATTCAATTGATTTGGACATATTTGTCATAGAAACATACATCCTGACAACAAAAATAATGTTCTCACTCATTTTTCTTCCTGAAAAATATTTGCTAATAACTTTGTTTGGGTAGGAAGACATGTAAACTACTGATTCAAGTCAGTCTTAAGGGTAATTTTCGAATCTCCAGATTAACAAACACATAACTAACATGATATTTGCTCTAAGGGGAATAGAGCAGTTGGACAATGTCCACTAAGATTTTCTCCTTACATTTTTCTTGTGGATTTTTACAAAGTGTAAGACGAAGGGTTAAAAATAAGAAGACTGACTTCCTAAATACTGAGAGACAGCAGTAGATGAAATCCCCAATGTATTCCTAGAAGAGCTGCTATGTTCCAAGAGCTTCTCCAGAATGTCTGAAGATTACGTGTCTCTAGCTCTGTGCTGAGCTCATCTCACAGCCACTAAAACTAAACTCATTCCCTATACAGGGAATAATGCATGATTTATACTTTAACAAATGTATTTCTCTATCAATGTATAGTTTTTGAATGCATTTCTATTAGTAAATAAGAAATATTCAAAGTGAGTGCTACATATTTCATTTGCAGTCAGGGACCTTTCCCACAATTTTTGAAAATAATATTTGGCCCTCTTTAGCATGTAAATTTAAAATAATACATGTAAAGTGTGGTGTTTCAAAAATAGTTTTTAATGATATATCCCCACTTGACTGTGTATTCACCAGTAAATCAGTCTATTTTAAAACATATTCCAAAATCAAAAGTACAGATGAAACTGTCCCTCATTCCCTCTAGAAACATGGGAACGAGTGATCACAACAGAAGTGGGGAGTTCCATTGTAATACCAGAAAATTATACCTGAGGTCACACATTTAGTACGGCATTTAAAGCCAGTTTTGTGGACACCTATTTTACCTACAAGTGCTGTAATTCACAGTTTTCGTGTAATTTCCTGTGACAAGCAATATCCTCATTTAACCTACTAAGAAATAGTCACCTATGTTTTTATGAAAGGTATTTTAAGTGGAAGCATATATTATGGAAAGTACTTCAGAGTTTCTGACTTATTTTCTTGCAGTAAATTAAAATTACATTGAAAATCCTTTTAACATTAAAAAACTTCTAGTGATGGAACATCTTTGTTGGCAAAGGGAACTGTAATGTACACACTAAACAAGAGGAAGATGATTTACTGATTACAAAATGGGACTTTCCTACTTCTGAAGTGGAATAGAATTCAGTATGAACAACTACAGGAACAATATCTAGCTGCAAATAAATATAAAATATACCAAAATAAAGGAGAGAACTGCTTTAGACCCAGTGTTTTTAGTAAGCCATGCAAAGGCAAATTAGTTATAAAATTGACAGTAAATGTTTTGTAATACAATCTTTTGAATGTAATTATTTTAAGCATAGGGTGTTTTTGATAGAAATTCTATATGTTCAAATTAGAAAATATAATACCTCAGTGTCTCAACTGCTATAATAATAATAATAATACCAGTGTTGATGGGCTTAGGAGCTGAAAACAGACATTTTTATTTATGAGACAGCATATGGATTATATTAATATCACATGCAATTTTGGATAAGTAAGGACAGTATTTGATCATCATTCCTTAATGTTTTGCCAACTATGTATTTGCCTTAAGCACACATTTATGTAAAGTTACCTTTTTATTGTGTATATTGCAGAAACACCACTGGACTGTGAGGTTTCCCAATGGTCTTCCTGGGGTCTCTGTCGAGGTCCTTGCAGCAAAACAGGGACCAAGATCAGAACTCGTTTTGTACTTCTTCACCCTGCCAATAATGGGAACCCTTGTCCAAATCTGGATGAAGAAACAGGATGTGAACCAGAGAATTGTGTCTGAAATAAAGAAAAGATGATAATTTAGATAATTTAAAAGTAGGATAAGTTTAATTAAATCTAAACTACATGTCAGTCAATGTTCCTTATAATTTGGGTATGCTGCACTATTCTGCTGAAAAGGTATATTAGACTGGTTTTGAAAGTTGTTCTTTAATATAAAGATTTTGGGGGGTTAAATTTCTAAATTTTAGTACGACAACAGTACTTCATCATTTACAGACCGAGAAACCCCAGATAAATCCTGGCTATAAATATACTATAAGTTCTTGGAGTACCCTCTAGTGGCAGAAGAGAAGACATTTGGAAATACACACAAAAATCTTTCAATGACAAAATCTAAACTAATAATGTTCTTAAATACTGTAATTTGTTGATCTACAGCTATTTATACCTAGAAATTAAGTTTTTCTCTAAATTATGTTTTTATAATTTATTGGCATTTTTGTTGTCTTTCTAAACATGTTTAACATGCATTTCTTCAGAAACTACGTACATAAATCAGAGTGATCAGATGTTTGTGGTGTGGCAATAGTATAACTGAGTAAACTTGTCTTGAGACTTATGAATACATGAAAATGTCTCTTCTTTTTTCCTCAAAAAGTGAGAATAGTTGTCGTGAGGACACTCAGCCAGCAAAGTTACTAGAAAAATTCAGAAATGTGGATACTACTAGAAAACCTCAGAACTTAATGAAAAGTGTTTTCCGAGATTTTAAAGCTGACTGGTTGTATGTCCCTCATGTGACAAATATCTCAAAGTTAACACTGTTGACCATAACATAAATTATATCATTGTCTATATATATGCAGTAAATGTGTCTATGGTTCCTTAAATGTGTTTGCTGCTATTTCTGTTCCTCACCTTTCTACAAAGAAAACTTACCAATGTTTTAATGTTATCTAAAACTGAGGTGTACACACATATAACAAAACACAATATGCCAGAAACTGTCCTGACTGCAAGTTTTAATGCTCAAATAACTGTTATTATGAATGAATATAAAATGAATGAAACACATTGCTTATAAAAAGTTGTGGCTACCAACTAGGAAAAGGATTTTTGAGTAACGCCACTCAATAGAATATGTTTACAGTCAGCCCACAAAACTTTTACAGCACACTGTGATTTTACAAACATGCAGCACAGATATTGAACAGGAGGGTTGATTTGAGTAGGTTCCTTTTGGAATGAACCAAATATGAGAATTTTTATTATGTACTTAAAGGGGCACACTGTATTCTCTGTAGGGCTGAAACATTTAAAAGGTAATTTTCTTCCAGGAGATAAATCTTGCAAAGACTCAAAGACATTTGAAACGTTATCACACTAGGCTAGGCTGGTCCTGCAAATGTGGATAAACACAGAGATGTTAGAGCTAAGTTTAGGAATATCTGTATCTTGCATTCTGCAGACTCCCACTGTTGCCTGTTTTACTTACTCGGTTTATTATACTTTATTTATGTTAAGGTTCCTCTGTTTCCACTCTATAATGGAAGCAGTGTCATTAGTATTATTAGTATTAGTATTATTTTTACATTTTGTGTTTAGTGGAATTCTCTGCCTTTTCAATTTTTTCTTCTTTTTATATTAATTTTTACCCATTCTATGTTTTCTGTTAAACTTATTTCCTATATAGTTACACAATTATTCCTGCCTCAAAAACATATATTGAAGAATATATTTAAATATTCTCTGAGGACAGGAACTAAACTCAGGAAAGGTCTTGGGTAGAAATCAGATGCAAGTTTAAACTTACAGAAAACAAACCCACAAACCACAAGGTGTCCTTGGAGGAACCTTCCCAGAAGTTCTCTGAAAACTAGAATTTTACTTCTTCAAATGTCTGGGACATGGATTTATCTTAAAAATTTTGGAACAATGCAGAAACACAGAGACTCTTCCTTCCTTTTCCCTTACATGCAGTGTTACAGGTGACTGGCTGCCAAGATGCTGTGCCAATATGTGAGATTTAGGGAAGGAAATAGGTAAATTAATTTCTGTGTTAAACTAATGTCAGGAGACACTTTGTCAGTAAACTTGAAATGGATTTGTAAAGATTGTTTTTAGCAAGAATTTTTGTAGGAAGAATCAGCTTTGGTGCCTTGGCAGATATCTTTGCAGAATGGAAAGTGTGGTTAAAGGTAAATGTAGCAGCAAGAGTCACCACAGACTTGAACTGTGGTCCTACAAAAAGTAGGAACACCAAATTCAATTCCCATGATGGAATAGGGTACCTCATTACTGAGAACAGCTTGGCCAGTACCTTAAGAAATTTGAGGACAGTTAGCTGTGAGCAAAAAAAAGATCTTCCTATTGTCTCCTGGGAGGTAGGAGTGCCAGCTGAAGCTGTCTATATATTTATGCTTTTCTACAGGCTGTGGCTTCTCTGCAGGCAACCAATACAGCACCTTGGTGGTGAATGATTAGGAAAAAACAGGTTAACATTGTAGATAAGTCAAGGCATGTGAAGGACTGATTTGATCTGTGAACTAAACAGCTCTCCCTGGTACCACAGCAGAACGTTTGCTGTGTGAGCCTTGGGTGGACTAAAGAAAAGGGCAGATATTTCATTCTAACAGATACTCCAGAATGCCTGGGATAGATGCCCAGGGTATGTGTGTGCCTGTGAGAGAGAAATAGACTTACAAACTGAGACCCTGTTCCATTTTGCCAAGTAAACATGCCTTCCCACAATTGAGGAGAGGCTGTGTCAGAGCAGGTAAGTGAACCCACCACATGTGACCTAATCTCATCCACCAAGTCTACTATGAAATGTTGCAGGCAATTATCAAAATAGTGCAGAATCTGGTGTTAAAGATGATTCTGGAGAGAGACAGTCTTGGATTCATTGAAAAATAGCTCTAATACCCTAGCAACACTGCCTAAATTGAGCATGGTCATGGAAAGCAATGTGTTTCAAACTTCTAGAATGGAGGCAAAGCGTATGCCAGCCTTTCTGAACACTGAATGAGCATTGTCCCTTCTGGAGTGTGAGCAAAAGATCTGAGAGTATTCAATGGTATTAAAGGCAAAGAAGTCAATTTAATTATATTCCCAGTACCAGATAACAGAAGTACATTGGGAATATCTGATCTGTCATGAATGATTCAACAAAATAAAGTAGCTCAGACTGCTCTATGACAATATTTAATGTGCTCAGAAAATAAATCTAACACTTGATACAGGAATCCTGGAGTCACCTAATCCGGTTTAATGGGATGAAGCATACAGAAGTTTTGGCCATGATAATTTGCAAGTACTGCAAATGCTTGAGACAAAATGCTCTCAATATGCTGTATGAAAACCCAATCACCAGGAGGCTGATTATTTTTATTGGAAGTCCAGCAGCCCTACTATGTTAGCGTTTGTTAGCCAAATGTAAAGAAGTAATGTGTCTGTCCCAACTGGTCTGGACAGAGTGAAGGACAATGTGGAATCCTCTGGTACCTCTTGTTTGTGTTCTGTCATTGGAACATGGAATTTCTGAAACTTCAGGTAGTCAATCAAAACCTATATTTCCTGCAGGTGTATGTAGTAAGGCATGAGCATTTATGCAGGTGCATGTCAGTCAAGATTTCCCCATTGTGGAGGGTTAAGAGTCTAGTTATATGATGAGATTCTGTAAAATCTAAAATTATTTCTGATGTATATATGCTGAAGTAGTAAAGGAGCCCTAATATCACCCTTGAGACTCCTAAGGATTCAATGGCCATGAGATACAATTTGTATCTCTCTGCCCTTAACCATATGGAGTCAAAGAATAAGAAGTAATGTTTAAGGAATCAAGTCTGACAAACTCTTTATCAGTATAGGGATGTTGCATTTTGCTGGAGGTGAACTAATACTTGTGCTAGAACTTGTATGAAGATACTTCATGTTGGCAAATGGACTGAACTGATGATGGTTGTCAGCCTGTGTCAGTGCTAGATATTTTTACTGAGATAACTTCACAGATAGCAGGCGCAGATACGGGCAATAAACATAAATCAGTATTTTTTTTTTTTTAAGATATGAATTAATCCAATAAGAGTTACCTTCCTGAAATGTTAGATATTTAGGTTGCGGATGTTGATGATGAGTCCTTCTTCCTTGCCTCTAGGAAAACACAAGTACTTGTGCTATGATGGAGCCAGTTCTACAGCTACTAGTGCTAGCAGAATGCATCTCCTACCAAAGCAGATTCTCAGAAGGGCTGCTCAGGAATGGACAGGAAGACCAACATAATTTTATTTACTAGTATAGGTGTAACCAAAAAACAATAAATGCAAGTGGGACATTTAATGAGGTAATTGAAAGAAATGTTCAGAGGAGGCGTTGGACAATATGAGACAAGAGCTAGTCATGACCCCTTGGTGTGTGCATAGTGTTGAGGATGCAACTTATGCAGCTGAGCATTTGATGGCTGTATAAAACCAAACCATAAAATAAAATCCAACTTCCACCTTTTCAAGCAAAACAAATGTTGGTAAAATTCCAGCAAGGAAATGGTGTTTTCCCTGTTTACAGCACTGTGAGCCACATACATGGCATGTGTGTGTGCAGTAGAGGTGGATTGTGTCCCATATCCTGAAGTCAAGATGAAAGGACTCTGAAGTGAACTGAGAGGTCCATAAAAGGCACATTCAGGGATATCACCGAACAATTTCACCTGCAAATGCCACATGCTACTGAGGAATAGGGCAGGGTTGGAGAGAGTCAGTGAGCAAAATACAGAGCCTTCCACAGGAGTGTAGAGAGCTTGTGGAAGGGAAAATGAGCTCAAAGATTTCCCTACTGGAAATGATTCCCAAGGTGGGTCCTCCCCGCTGGACAAGGACCGTGTATTGTCTCACATTAACACCAACCTTTCAGACCCAGTGGTCTCAGTTTATAAGACAAGGAACACTTAAATGGTAAACGAGTTAATCATCAGACATACAGATTGGTCTGTATTAGTACAAAGGATAAAAATAACCCCTCAATCATTGTTTGATTTACACCATAACTTTCTTTAGAGAATTTATTAGGCAGTATCTAAGAAAAAGACAGTCTTCTGTAAAAAGCTGTTTTCAGAAAGTGTTAGAATTTTCTTATTTTCCCTGTGGTATCATATTCATTAGTGTTTCAGAGTCTTTTATTTTCCAATTTCTTTTGGCTTTTTTTGTATTTCTTTCAGCCCTTTTATGTAGTCCCTGTGGGTTTTGTACAGGATTGTACAAGATTTCTTAGTAGAAGAGGAGTGAAGCTCTGGAATAATCACCCAGAATAAATGGGAAATAAAAGTTAACAAATTCATTTAAATTGAATATTGTGCAGTTTATGGAAAGAGACAATGTAAAGTAATCTAGGGAAATGAGACCTGAGAGGTCCTTTCCAGTTTCATGTTCTTTTATGTATATAAAATACATTTTTGATCTAGGTGCTGAGAAATAAGAAGGCTTTTATAAGTTATCTTTTTCATGTTATCTCATTCTGCAGAACATACTGTAGTTATTTATAAATGTGTAACCACCAGCTGCCTTTTCTCACAGTTTTTTTTTTCTCTCTCAAATACACACTGAGAAGCAGCAAACAAGGAATGACCACAGCACTACATGCATTTGTAAATAGTTTTCTTCAAAAGCAGCACAACTGGGATATATAAAAACATGAAAAGCCAATTAATAGGGCTTCTTATGAACTCTTGGATTTCTTTTTCACTTGCTTTGTATTTTCACAGCGGAGAAAGAGAAGAGAAATGTATAATTGAAGACGTTCCCAGTGACACACTGGTAATCGGTAGGTACCTGTCAATGCTATATGATGATCTAACCTATGCAATGATAAAGATAGCTTGTAATGTAACAGGAAAATCTGTGATTGATGAATATAGAAAAAACATGGTGACAAGGGCACACTGAAAATAACTCCCCACAGCAGGGGCAAGTCATAATGTTCTCACACATTGTGTGTAACCATCACCCAAGGAAATGCAGGTTTCCAGAGCACTTAACTGACTAGACAGAGAAAAAGAATCTCTTCTAATTCTACAGCAGTGGAATTGCTGCCTCCATAGGTGCTTCTACACATTCGGACAGATTTACTCGTTCATACCAGTATTTCTGTAACATGGTTTTCCCCATGTGAATGGGAAAGCTACTTTTTTGATTAACACTGTTCAGGAAAGAAGCAATTCAAGATGTACTAAAGTTCCATTTCACCTGTGATATCACAAACACATTAAATTCACGTCAAAGACTGTAAATGTAGGACTGAAAGGGGGATAGGAAAAATAATATAACTCTCTCTCTCTTTTTTAATAATGTGATAAATATGAAAGGAAATCCAGTAAACGTAATTCGAATACTGGTAACATGCTTTTGGAGGTCTCATCATACTGTCTGTATGCTAATCTTGTCAGAGCATTAGGAGTAATTAGAAAGTATTGTTAATCAACTGTTTTTGTAGTATTCTAGAACATTTTCTAGTACAGTAAAACTTTATTGCATTTCACTCTGTCATAAAATGCCCCCTGAGCAATTTCAATCATAAGCACATGAAATACATATATTGTTTTATTGTAAATAATTTATCTTTATATTTTTGCTGAAAAAGCAATAGAGCTGTTTAATATTAAGCTATGTTTTATTTAACAGATTTTCATCTCTGTTTTCATTCAGGGAATTACAAAGTACAAAGTTGGGACATACATGAACAAGACTTTCTTAAATCCGCTCCTGGTTTGGGAATGTTTGTGACTGTCACAAGTCCTTCTGCTGAGGTAAATGTGTCTTATGAATGTTTCTGTAGGATTTATGAGTTGACTTTTGGCACTGGCATGCAGCACTATCTAAAAATAATAGACACTTTTTGGGAAACATAAATCCACAGTCTACCAGCTAGTTCAGTATTTTGATGCTGAAAGGTATAAGCACCTTATGAGTGCTATCAAAGTAAACAGAAATTACAATGTTTGATATTTGTATGGACTATTTTTGCATCACCAACAGATTTGGGAAATTGTGTCATTAAGAATAGTGACAACTGAGAAAAAAAAGGTTTAGATTTAAAAAAAATGAAAATTCACTGAAGAAGTAAAATGGTACAGAATGTGCTTGAGCAGCAGAATGGAAGTTTGATGATAAACTAAATTGCAAAAGTCAAGATTACCATGAGGGTACATAAAGCCATCATGCATAGCAACTGTCTGCATTGCCATGAGGTCCTGAGCTTTTCCAGCAATAGACAATTTATTTCTGTGCCTAGGCAAGGTCTTAGTTTTCAAACCTTAAATGCTTTAGAGAGCACTGGGTTTTGTACATTGCAGAAATCTATAGCATTTCAGTTTTTACTGTGAGCTAAATTTATTTTTCACTACGTCTATTCTGAAATTCAGATAAACCTGATGATTTCAGGAAGTTAATTGATTATTTTTTACATCCAATTTACAGTACTGTTTTTTGATTGTTTTATTGGCATTTATAATGTACATAACACTGGAACAGGCTGCCCAGGGAGGTTGTGGAGTCTCCTTCTCCGCAGACATTCAAAACCCACCTGGACACCTTCCTGTGTAACCTCATCTGGGTGTTCCTGCTCCGTCAGGGGGATTGGACTGGATGAACTTTTGAGGTCCCTTCCAATCCCTGACATTTTGTGATTCTGTGACATAACCAACATATATTACATCTAAATTACAGGTAATATTGTCAAAACTGTATGGGCCACAAGGAACATTTTCTTTTACATCCTATCTATCTGGGGAGTACATTATCTGTTTCCAGTCTAACTACACAAGACTTATGTCATTTCCAGGAAGCAGACTGGTAGGTGTATTTCTTAAATATTCTTTGTTGTCATACTAGCAATGATATCCAAACTGCAGAGTTTACAAACTAGATTAGAAGTTGGTCTAACTTCCCACAGATAATTCAACATTTCTTAGTGATTAAAGAAAACAAACCTAGAATTGTGAAGATGAAGAGATAAGAAGACTCTTATGATATTTAAGAAGTCGAGATTAAAGAGGCAAGATTAATAAAACTATAGAATGATTTAATGTTTGGATGGTGCTTTGAATATGAAAAATTCTGATCAATAAGATTGGCTATTTGCTTCAAACAGACACATGTAAGATTGACTAACACAAGCACTTTTCATAAAGATATTACATATCTTCACTGAGACTGAATGCCTGAAGAAAATATAACATTTTAATTTTTGAAAGATATTCAACTTCAGAATATGTTACCATACTTTACATTGTCTACTACCAACAAAGTTAGTCTTAATAGAGATTTTGAAAAAAAAGAAGACATCAGAAGTGATATCATTAATCTATTTCTATTTCAGCTAGAATGTCATTAGTACTGTTTTGAAAATTTTAGCTGTATGCCTCTTCACCAAAGGTAGTTGAACAGACGTGAAGAAATATTCTGTAGAGGTGTTTTTTTTTTTTCCACTTGACTGCAAGAGTTAGATAACCAGCTAGATACAAACATCTCATAAATGTGTTAAGTGAGGTAGACCCAATTTAATGCTAGATGTATGCTTTGGGAACGTGTAGATGACAGAACCAAGAAGAGCTAACAGCACTGAAGTGGGGCTATTACACTGGAATAAGTAGGTGTTCTTATGGGCTGATTTATGGAAATTACTGGAAATTTAATCATAGACATTGCAAAAGCACTTAGGTTGTCATAATACAAAAATTTGTGGAGCTCAGCAACTAGAAAGGGTAAGGCGGATAAAGCATTGGTTGGTCATAGTTAGCTACACACCATGAATGTGTTTCTGAGGATACAGCAGGAGATTTTTGTCTGGTATAGATGGAGCGGTATTAATATAATTTTACATGACACATGCACCATGTATAGTTCTGGTCATCCTGATTAAAAGAAGGGAAGAGGTATGGGGAAGAACATTGAAAACACAGATATTAAATAGGGTGTTTGTTTAGCTTAAGAAAACAGAAGTAAAACAAGGAAAATATTATTCTTTATAGTTATATCTGCAGGAATAAAGATCACAAAAGAAAAAAAAAACACATTATTTAGCTAAATTAAATCTTTACGTGGTCTTCTGTAAGAACCAGATGTAATGACTGCTTCAAAACAAAGTCTAATAAATTAATGGACAAAGGCTACCATAAGGTTGTGAGGTGGATTTCTGAATGTTCAGTTAATTAACTCAAAAAGAGCTGAAAGAGCTGAAAATGGATGTGTTCTTCATTTGTGGTAGATGTCTGAGTACACCAAGCTTCTGTTGTGGTAATGCCAAACTTGAGGATTTCCGCATATTATCTGTTTGGCTAAAACTTTTTAATCTCCTCTTAGATTCAAACCGGCTACTAGAATAACTTTTTCCTATTAATTTTAGTGAAATTGTTAATTCATGTCAAAATAAGTTGCATGATATTGCAAGTTGCATTCTTTCTCTGTGTTTATTGCTTGGTGGGTTTGGGCATTTTTGCTGTAGATCATTCAATAGTTTATAGGATATTGGGAGGTATTTCATACCAAATAAACTATGTGTGGAAAAAGGAAAAGAACTGCAGTAGTATTGAAGAATGTAATTTATGCAATAGTAGGATAGAATGTGAAATACAATGAGCAGTCCTAATAGCGCTCATTTTTTTAGTGCATTTGGACAAAGAACAGGAAACATTCATGGTGGTTTAATCAATACTAGCATAAAATAATGCCCTAACAGGAATGAAAGTTTTAAATGTATATATTTAATTAAAAATAATATTAAGAAACACTTTAAATATCCCACCTGATTCTAATTTTAGGAAGGATTTCTATAAGCAGTTAAAACTATTTTCCTATAATATGCTTAAACAGAAATTATCCACTGTTTGTTTGTTTTGTTTTTTTAAATAATTTTGAAAACACAGAAGACACAGTAAGGAAAATATTTTTTCTGTTTGCAGCGTATCCATCTGGACATCAGAGTTGGAGAACATTTTTTGGATGAATCTGTTCTTCAAGCCAAAGACAAAGTGAATGAAGTTAACATGAGACTGGAACATCTAATTGAGCAAATTCATCATGTGTCTAAAGAACAAAACTATGAAAGAGTATGTGTGTTGCCAATGGAAATGTTAAATATATTGTACATAGACTGATTGATTTATAAAGTATTATGAGATTTATTATTTAATTGCAGTGTTATTTTTAACTAACTCATTAAAATCCATTTAACCAACATACCCACATTACCTTGCAAAATATTTTTAAGCTGTCACTTAAAAAGTAATTAATCACTGTGAACTCATGCTTGTAGCAACAGGTGCTATTTTAAAGAAGGAATTTCCAAGTATAGTTTTCTTGGTCAGAGTTGGTAAGAGCAGCTGAGCAGGTGGCAGGTACCATTGCTGGTGATGTTGCCAGCTGTTGTTTCCATGCTGGTCTTTGTGGATAAACTTTATTAGAGTGGTTAAGGAAATGACTTATTTATATATCTCCGCACAGTTAGAAATAATGCCTTCCTTCAAACAACTGTATGCCCGTTGTCTTCGCTTTTCTATACATATGCCAGCAGTCAGACTGTATTTGAAATGCATCAACTAATTACAAAAAGAAAAATATGTATTGGCTGCAAAGAGTTTCTTGTCTGCACTATGAAGGTGACTGTAAACCTAAAAATGCTTGAGCGTGTACTAATGGAATATATTTAGTACAACATATATTTCTTGAACAAAGGAAAGCTCTGTTTACCTTTCAGCTTCAGGATACAGTGTGTCTGATTCTCAGTTTTGATTTGTAAATGGGTAGGAATAAGCTTTGATTTTTATCAACATGAAAAACATGTTTGTTCTCTACCATGCAGAAGAGGGATGCCTGTCTAGTTACCCAGACAGCAGCATGAAACATACAGATGCTAGAAGGTAATAATGCTTTTCCTTTTTTTACTTCAGGAGCGTGAAGAAAAATTTCGGAAGACAAGTGAAGAAACCAACAGCAGTATTTTGTGGTGGGCTATCGTACAAACAATAATCCTCATCTCAGTTGGAATCTGGCAAATCAAGTCTCTCAGAGATTTCTTGATATCTAAGAAGCTTGTTTAAGTCTTATAAAGTAAATGCACAGATTAAATAATTGAACACCATCTAACACCTAACCTCCGAAGTGACTTTGTATCTATGAGAAAACTGGTTGTAGATAACTCTCAGGCTTCTCTCATCCTCTACACTGGTTCTTACTCTGGTTTCTCAATCTGTATCGCAGCCTCTGGCATCCCTTTATGTTTTGCTCCTTGAATCTTTTATCCATTTCTTTTCCTCTGCAGATGTAAAGCTAAAACTAGAAGAGGGGCTTCATGAGTAAGGCAACATTTAAGTTCAACTCAGGACTGAGAAATCTAAAATAGAAATCTAAAACAATTTTCCAAATTTTTCAAAGTTCTCTAATGTTGTGGTTTAATCCTTGCTGGCAACTGAGCACCACGCAGCCACTCAATCACTCCCCACCCCCAGGGGAATAAGGGAGAAAATTGGAAGAGTAAAAGTGAGAAAGCTTACGGGTTGATATAAAAAAGTTCAATAAGATAATAATAACAACAACAATAATAATATGATGTAAGGGTTAATTTGGTGAGAGTGTCTTGAACTCGAGCTATGTTTGTGCAACACCTAGCTTTTCCTTAAATATAATTGTGATTGCTTTCTTTTAAAATATGCAAAGTTGAAGTGACAGTGGAGCTCACCCTTAATATTATGATCAGTGGTTGCAGCAATTGCCATGGAAGAGGGAGACCCAGACAAACCATTTGGAATTGCGCTTACTTTTTTTCTCCCAGGTAGGCCCCAAACATTAGGGTATAGAGTTAAGATCTGACCTTTCCCACAGTTGTTTATGTAAATTATAGTCTTTATGAAATATGTCAAAGTAAACCAAATTACAGGTTTCTTGGTAAACATCGAATTTGTGCCTATATATTTTATTTGAAGCTATTCTTACACTAAATTCTTCAGTCTGTTTGCGTGTTCTGTAATTATTTTTAATTATCAGCAACTGTAACATGACTGCTTAAGAAACTTACCAGTTTTTTACTTGATTGTGTATCCAATTTCACTTATTGCAGCTTGGCTGAATGCATGTTTATGCCTTAATTTAGCTAGTTTGTGTACAACTAGCATAGTAGCTAGAGTATCATGCAGTTACAAGTCAAAAGCTGCAGTTAAAAATTGAGATAATTAGCTTAACAAAGTAGTAATTGTGTAAGAAGAAGTGGGAGGTGGTTATAACATGACCCATCCCAGCAGTTGGTTAAGATGTAAAGGGACATTCTTGAAAAAGTTTCTAGAGAGCACTGTGATAGTAGAATGTTGTGGTTTGGCTTCCTGCTTGTATTTCCAGACCCTTCACTAATCTAAAAGTTAGTGAATGCTGAAATATCTGTAGACCGGTTATTATTTTAAAGGCACTGCTTGCTTTCTTTTTTCTGTCTTCTCACCTTTGTTTTCATTAGCAAGGAAATGACATCGCCCTTTAAGTTCACTTATGTTCACAGTACGGGCATGAAAATACAGCGGTGAGTGTGTAAGAATCCATAAAGTTGATATGAAGTTGAGACAAAAAGTGATGCTCTATGGACCAAATCAATCAAAACAAAATCTCATAAAGCTACTCAGTGAGGTTTGTCTTACATTTAAAAATTCTGTGACTTTAAAATTGTCACTTGAAATGTCCAGTAAATAAATGTTATTAAATTCACTTTTACAGAGCACTCACAACATGTCTTGTAATAAAATCTTCTCTGGTAAGAAACAAGTAAAGATGTGTTCCAACCATATGGTATATGAAATCCTGGAAGGAAATTTAATAAAGTGTTGCCACAAGGTTGCGATTCAGACTTTAGCTGATATTTAGTGTAAGGCTCCTAACTACATCCCAATGACAAACTTATCTCACAATACACTTACGCTTTTAAACCAAAAAGGCAGGTTCCATGTCAGAATTTATAAAGGAGCTGATTATGTTTCTTTGTATTAATTAGGTCTATACTGAAACCAGCACTGAGACTTGGAGCCTTGAATAGAGCTTAAGAGCCCTTCATTCTTTATCTATAATAATAATAATTAAATATCTTTGCTTTGATGAAATGTTTTCAGTCTCCTTCAAGATTTTTAATTAACTCTATAAAGCAGAAGCTGAATCATAGCGCTTTTGGGAAGCACTTTAGGGGCAGCAGTTTTTATGAAGTTAAAAGCCATGGGTTCCTCCTATGCAGTCTGTGGTTCTGTCACAGTCAGAGCTACAGCCTGCACAGCAAGTCTGTGAGGGAATTCTCTCTTAAAATTTTCATCAAGGGAAATTAGCATTTTTTTTCTTCAATACGAAAAATGAAAATCCAGACTCCTCACTTTGTACTTTTTTCTCCACCAAAAGAAGCAACAACAAACCTTGGATGGTGAATTAACAACCTTCCCAGACTCCTGCCTTTAGAAGGGTGAAAAGCCCCTGCTGTTCTCCACACACCTGCTGCCTGGATGGCGGCCCCGGCTCCATGGCCACCCCTGTGAGGAGGACGGGTGCAGCTCAGTGACCCACGTGTGGGGAAACCTCTCAAAGGGGATCCCCTGTGTGGGCACCCTGTCCAGTTTGATAGCAAGGGGCCAGAAAAAGCATTTTTTTTTAGGGTGTGGGGGTTAAACTCTGCTCGCATCAGCCCCCCCGGGTGGGGGGAGGAGAACAGCCACCCCTCACCTCAGAGCGAAGCAACATGGCGGCAGGAGCCCTGTAGGCCTCACCGCAGGAGTCGGCATCTTCCTCAGCCTCCCGCTCCCTGCCAGGCCCCTCTGCCCATGGCCTTCCAGGTCTTTTGCAACGTTTGCTTGTGCGAGCCGCATAAGCCCACCCCGCGGTTCAGCCTCACGAGCTGCGGCCATGTTATCTGTGAGATCTGCCTCCAGAAAGGTAATGGCAGCTGGTGGCCCAGCCCTCTGTGCCAGCAGGTCAGGCACCTCTGGCCTGTACACGTTTACCTTAAACATTACCATTTCTGTGGAACAAAAAAAGGCCTGAAGGTTTCCTTATCTTATTGATAAACCTGTTCAGTTCTTGCTATTGATTTTCTTTAAATAGGAAAAACCACCTCTGTGTGCCTCCAGTTGAATGTGGCTGGAGCAAGGGGCTCTGAGAGCAAGGCTTAGGGACAGAAAACTCCAGGCTTTAATAGAAGTTGGGTCTGGGTGCTTAGAATCCATGGTTCCATTGTAGAAAAAATCAGATCGCATTCTGTTCTGTCTAAGTTTGGAAGGGACATGCTTTTTCCTTAGTGAAATATCAGTTTGGAAAACACAAGATTTGTTTAGGGCAGGTTTTGCTAAGAGTCCTAAGACATTTTAAATGTCAGTATTGTTGATGAAACTCTAGAAGAAATTCAGCAGCATTAGGAGGACTGGAGGTGATGTTGTGAACCTCCTGTGTGTTGTATGTAATTCCTGAGTCGTATTCTGGGGCTCCTGTGATGTGCTTAGAATCGTCTGTGGAAAAGATAGCAGAGTAGGGAAGTTGCTTCTCAAAAGAAAAAAATAACAGCCAAAAATCAATGTTTTTTTTCCCCTTTAGGTCATGCTAATTGCCTTGGTCTTTGTAAGGCCACACAAAATCAATGATCAATCAGTATTTCAGCATTAAAAACTTTTGACTAGAAGTTTTCATAAGGTTGCTGTTGAGGAGAGAGGGTCACAAAATGCATTGTCTAAATACAGCTTGCAGGCTCCTAGAAGCTGAACGACAACTTTTCTTTCTGCTGTTAATATTGTTTGGCAGAAAAAATCCTGACACATGATATGTTTTTTGCTGTTAATTAAATAATGATGATGATATCAGGCTTAAAATCTATTTACTCTTTAAAGCTGTTGATAAACATTGAACCTTAGAACCCTTAGAAAAAAAGTAGCTAGTAAAATGATCTGTTACTAATATTGTAGTCATATGCATCTACTAGAACTATTTGCTACTACGTTTGCAAATAATCAAAGGTACATTTTAAGAAATTATCAAGTTCTAGAAAGTGATGTGATGAATTTTTCACGAGGTAGAATTATTAATTCTTTGAAGTTAAGGTTTCATATATTTTATCAAGAAAGCCAGACTAGGCCCCAATCTAAAAAGTCATATATCTAGCTCATTAGTGCACTTAAGCATACATTTAATTAAACCAGGAAAGTACTCCTATTTAAATCAGAGGAACTAAAAGTCACCTGCATTCAGTGACACTAATGATATTCATAAAATCATTTACATGAATCCTTATTTGCAGTAAGACCTGATGATAGTCACATGCATTTTCCCTGTGCAACTCTGTGTAATGGTTATAGAATAAAATTCTGTATTCATGTTTATTTGCATTTCTTGTTTAAACTTCGCATTCCTTCCACAAGCTCCAAACAAAGGTTTAGGCACCAAATTCTATTAAAAAATGTAGCCAAGATCTCTTGAGTTTAATGTATATTTTAACTGTGTCTCTACCTTACAGGCAAAAAAGATGAATGTTTGATCTGCAGAACTCCTTGTCGTACAATATTCCTCTCAAAACAGGTAAATGAAGCTTTGTTATTGTATTACATCAATCTGTAGTTTATTTAACAGCTACATTATTTACATTACAACATACTTCCCTTTTGTTTGCCAACATGAGTATTTACTGATGATAGGTAACTTATATACTTCTGCACTATGCACCTTTTATTTTTATGGATTTCTTACAATAAAAGCCTACAGAAACTCTTTATGTTTCCAGATTTAGGTTGAACTGTAGATCACTCCAGTCTTTTCAAGAAATATGACTGGCTACTGTGTAACATCAGGGACTACTTTCAAAGTGGGGTATTTATTGACTTCAGCATTTGTACATCACTGAAACTGGACTGTAATGGATTATTTCATGTAATGAATTGAATTGAAAATCTGCATGGTGGTGTATCAATATTTTCAAGTGTATTTATATTTTCCTAGACTGATGCCTACCTGTGAGACAAGTTTGACTTACAACGATATAAGATAAATACTAGGAGCATTCAATATATCTAACACATAAAGTCCTACAAGGCTATAAAACAATCATGTATGCAAAATAGAGGACAATTTGGGACTAACTCTGAAGTGGTGACCTTGAAGGAGGGCATGATCTCTCTAGATGTGTTTAAAAATGAGATGATGTATATCTCTACCTCTACATACTGCATACAAAAAAGTAAGAAACTGTTACACTGTATTTTGTATTTGTAAACATGGAATCTCGCAAAACTGAAGCAGGGTAAAGAAAATACCAAGAAAATACATCAAAACAACAGAATGCAAACATAATACAAAGGAACAATGCACACAGTAATAAAATAAAACCAAAACATAAGCTTCTCATGAAATTTCTAAAGGAGGTATTTTAATAAGCTTTCAACATGAGCCTACTCTGGCTACAAGAACAATTCAGATTGTGAGGGGACTCTGGAGGTCATCTTGTCCAACACCTTGCTCAAAACAAAGCTAATTTTGAAGTTAGATCAGTCTGAAATAACAGCATTTGAACAGAATTTGACACTTTGCTTCAAAAATACAGAAGGAATTTAAAAATGCAGTGATTGGAGTACTAACAAAAATATTAGATGTTTCATTAGAATCTGCCGCTGCTCTGGAGGACTGGAAGGAAGCAAATTACCATATTCTTTAAAAAAGACATTAATGATGATTGCTTAGCCTTGATTAAGAACAGATAAAATGATTGGAAAGATAATTAAATATGCATATAAAAAAGTCATGGCTCTATAATTCAGGAACCTGAGTGGAAATATACCTGGTAACCTTTATGAGCTTGATGCTGTGGAAGAATTCCCAATGAGTAGAAGGTCCTATAAATGTGTTAAAACTCCTCATTAAATTGTATGTTGGGGCAATCAACATCTACACATTAAATATTCTCATCTTTACAGTAATGTATGCTTGTCACCTTTATATCTTCCTTCTGTGTCTCACGATCCTCACTTGCTTTTTCCCAGAGGATGCTTAAGTGCTATGATAAATCAGAATATTGCTGTTCATTATTTCAGAATATCATGTTAACATCTGCTACTCCTCCATGCAACAGATAAAATATAAACAGTGTTCAACAAACCTTTATTTTAAAGAGTTTTCAAATCAGCAAGGAAGTTGGTTGGTTTTTATTTTTCTGAGATCTTATAAATTCTTAATCCAAGGTCATGGCTTTGTTAGGACCCTAGATAGGTTTCTAGAGCTTGCCTCCTATGAGTACATTGTAAAGATTCCAAACGTATTTTTATGTATATGTTATTTTTTTCTAGATTAAATTTTAATGTCTTGTTTGTATTTTCTTTACTTAAACACTGTACATGGATCAGCCTGTGGTGTCTATCTGCTTTTCTCTTTCTCAGTCTGCCAGTTCACCCTGTGAATGCTTTGGCTAATGTCAACTAAATTCGAAAGAGCAGAGGAAGTCTCAAATACAATTAATTTCCTCCTGCGAGTTCTATAAAAAGGAGTAGCTGGGGGAAGCAAAGAAAAGCAATTTAGTTCCCATGGTGCTGGGAAATTCAAGAACAGCCCATTGATAACCAGAAGGGCATTTGGCAACCACACAAACAATTCTACGGTAACCAAACCTCATCTCGTCTTTGCTCAGATGAGTTTCTGTACAGGACATTGGAGCAGCTGATGTCAGAAAATGGGGAAATAAAGATACAAATCTGTTATTAATTTAGCTCCTTATGTAATTGTTTTTCATACATATGAGACTCAGTTCTCTCTTATTATTAAAATATAGAATATAATTATACATAGAAAATAGGTTTGACAAAGGCAGCTGTTATTTAGTCTTAGATATTTGATTTCATACTAGTGTTATGCTGGTTTCGGAGTAGGTAAAAATATTGTCTATGTGTTTGTGCATTTCCAAATGTAGCAAAGCTTTTTGATTTCAATGCAAGATTTTTCCTTGAAAAGTGTTAGTACTTATCTTTCATTTTCTTAGTAGCCTAGAAAACTGTTACTTCATTCACAGGTGGTCTACTTCCTATTTCTTTCAATAATTCACCTTTCTCTAATTTTTCAAATTTTTAAACTTTTAGAGATTCTTTAGTACTTTTGGGATTCATTTACATTTTGCCTGCAACAATTTAAGTTCTTTTTGATTGGATTTTGAAAGGTGGTTCCTTACATGAAGGACGATTTTTTTTTTTTTTTCTGGCACAATCTTCTTTTATTATCTAAATATGTTGGGATTGGTTTTGCTTTTTTATTCAGCTTTTGGCTGGTTGTAAATCTACCTTCCATTATACAATCACAATTTGTCAAAGAGAACCTTATAGTTTACAGGTATGTGTCATGTTTTTTTGGCTAGATTCTTCATTTTTAAAAGATGTTTACTCTTACAGTAGAAGATGATTGAAATGTGATCACTGTTAGTTCTTAGTAATACAACAATTTTAGCTTAGTGCTATAACTAGTGTGACTATTTTGGGGTTGTCTTTTGGTTTTTTTTTCTTACGAATAAATTAGGAATACATGTATTCTGGATAAAAGTAGCACTTAACTAAGCTCTCTACATTGCTTTGTAGATTTGGATAGATGTCAAAGTGTCACTATTATTCTGAAATTCGCTTTACAGTTTGTAGCATTTCTTTCTCACTATAAATAATAAATATATCTTTATTGCAGTGATAGCTTAGGCACAGAGCACTTACTCAGCATTTTCTAAAAACACAGATGGCCGTTTCTGAGGTCACATCATGGTCTCTGATTAAAAGTCTCAGTCACAAAATAATTGCAAAATTCAACCACCATTAATAGCTCTTTCATTATGCTGGGATAGCATTTTGCTGCCCAACAGTCAGGAGAGATAAAGGGATCCCAGTTGGCATTGGAGCCATTTCAGAAAAGGACTTTGAAACAAAACTGATTATAAGATGCATCCATGTGTCTGGGGGTGGTGAGAACCACAAAGGCCAGAAAGGTACTGCCAGAAACCTGGCTGCTGGTCTGAAGGCAATGCCTCCTCTAGGGCACCACAGCATCTCCCCTGAACATCCTCTGGAAGTTGTTATTGTCTTAGTTATGCAAAGTATAAATGTGTGTAATATATTTAAACAAAAGCACAAAGCTTTGCAGATGGTTATTAAGGACACAAAATAAAACTGGGCTTGTTTTCAGTTTCTGAATCATCCTACTCTTCATCTGTGCATTTTTTATTTATATGCATCGATCAATTTAAAGAACACTTCATAAAATGCTTTATTTAATATAACTTGTAAATAAAAATGCTAACCTTGGTATACTTTCTTTTCTTGGTAGACAAGTCCTGATATTCAATCACTATTCATGGGAATAGATACGTTATGCAAGAAATACGCAAAAGAAATAACACAGGTGAATCTGCCTTTAAACTTTTTAACTCTCTAAAATAGCAACTTCTACTGAGTTTTATATAAATGGGAAAAATACATGAATGAATGTTTGAAAATGAATGTATGCTCATTACTGTCTTTGCTTCCTTAATTCCACAGTTTCACAGTTCTTAAGAAAGCATAAATTATTCAGCATGGTCACTGCTTATGTTTTCAAATTCTCTCTGAGGACTCCTAGTCTGGCTATTTTGATGATGTAAAATCACTTTCAATGCCATGCAATGAAACATTACATCTACCAGAACCTCAAATGTGTCCAAATAGCATGCCCTAATTATAGCAATAAAAAGCTACACAGTGAAAACCTGAGCTAAAGCCCTGAGCTGAATGTACTTTCTCTCTCTTTTACTTTGTTTGGTTTTCTTTTGACCAAAGTGAGCAAGTTAACAAAGATCCCTGATCTCAAAGGCTGGTCTTTATTAAAAATAAGAGCAATCTAATTCCTGAAAAGCAAAAGATCTCAAGGCAGGTCTGCATTTTTTACCACTTCTAAGATATGATTTTCCTTTTTGACTGATGCTGAGCACTGAATTGACATTTCCATAGATTTCTCCTTTATAGAGCCAAGACCTCATTTCTGTGTGGTGGGAGGCAGCTCAAAGCTGTTACTTTTGGAGTGCCTCATTATTCCATCAGTTCTTCTGAAGACACTTCTGATCCTTTGATCAGTATCCAATGGGAACCTCCCAGGCTCCTCTACAGCAAACGAAAAGTAACCATTTCAATTAGATCCTCCACCATGGGTTCATCTTCTCTGAGTGTTTCTCTTGGTTGTCTCTATCCCTACCCATTTTCTTGGCAGTTTTCTTACACATGAGAAGAAAGATTTATTAGTAAGTTATTACCTCTTGTAATTTGTCCCTCAAGCTCTTGTCTTGCCTGCACTGTATATTTTTACTGTCAACCTGTCAGGGTTTATGATCCTCATTTGGACACAAGAGGTGCTTACACACCACCAGAGTGTCTAACAATTATTTTTTAATTATCAGGATATTTTTACAAGGCAAGTTATAATTGCCAGTAAGACACATAACTTTTTATGTTGCCATTAATTTTATGTGTTTGCCTAGCACTAATGAATAAGAAACACTGCAGCAAAACTGGTTTTCCAATGTCTTTACCTTGTTCTTAAATGCAGTGTTAAAATATAAATTCAACAAAATAAATCTACCAACTCTAGGGTAGGTCATACTAGATTAAATAAACTTCATAAGGCTTTCTCTATCAGTGCTAAAAACTTTAAATGTTTTGTTGGAGAAGAATTGAAGAAGATATATTAATTACTTATTAAAATATAGAAAAATTTTAATACTGTGAAAGTTTTTCTCCATCACTTTTTTTTTTTTTTCCTGCGGTTGCATAAACATAATCAGGTGAAACTTGACATAGCTGTATTTATTTTTTAGGTTGCAGAATTTCAAGAAAAACATCGTAAACATTTATTAGCATACCACAGACAAAGGGTAACTATAATTGTGATTTTCTTATTTTTATTGTTTATGTTTACCTTTTTACTTCATTTTGTTTTTAAAAACTACATTCAACTTCCATTGGAATACTTAAAACCATTTTTCAGTATTGCCTCATTTCTGTAATTATAAATACCAGGTTTTAATTGTTTAAAATCTGTGAGGACTTTATTAATTATGGTTACTATTATTTAATAAAACATATTTTAGTTGTGGGGTGACCAAGATTAAATGGAGAGTCAATGGACAAGGAGAGAATAGACCAGTTCACTGTCTGGAGGAGAAAGTGGAAGAGGTGTGGAGAGATTGGTACTCAGATAATAAGCCCAGAGGAAAAGAAGACTGGGGCTGACAAACTAAATGGGAAACCAAATGGAGAACAAGGCAAAGGGCCAGTACCCTGAATTAGGGATAACTCAATAAGAAGGGGAATAGAACTAACTATTCTGTAGAAAACAGGTACTGAATTTGTGACTATGCCTCTTCCTTTGTAGGCTGGAAAGAAAATTTCTTTCTTTCATCTCTCTGCTACTTCTAAATATTTTATAAGATAGTTGACTGTTTCATTCATTTCCAAGGACACGGCCAGGTATATCACTTAAAGCTACTTGGCGATACTGGTGAATCAACCCATCAGTAGGTGCCCTATGTATGAAATGATAGACGTAAGCTCATAGAGCTGCCCAAATGGCTATTTTATGTGTGAAGAGAGCATCTGATTTGGTTCTCATGGATAGAACAACTTGGAAACTTGAGTTCCCTGTGGCCCATTCTCTCCTGTTGTCCATGACTGCATTTTGGGATCAGTCCTAGTGTACTGGGGACTGGGTAGATCTTTCAAGGTCCTGTCCTTCTGCCTTCAAAGCCAGGCCTAGGAGGAATTCTGATTTTATGCCCCCTTCTAATTTGTTGTAATAACTCTGGATGGTAAAACTGAAACTGTAAGTAAAATAAAGCTCTTCATAGAATTTTGCATAAATTGAAATATTATCTTCAAAGAATCTGGGCAGAGTTTTGGCATTTTTCGTTGGTAAGTTACTAAGTTATTTACTGTTGAGATGTTCATTTAACAGTGGTTGTAAAGTATGTGACCTGAGGAAGGTGTTTAGGTGACAGTACTGAAACAGCTAAAGGTTTAGTTCGGTGCTGTTTCAATGGCACACTGTTTTGGGTGGTTTTGTTGTTGAAGGTGAGTGGAAAAAGGATGGGGCAAGAATCATTTATGGAGTAAACAGTTTGGCAAATGGCAACACCTCCAGGGAGGTGAGGAAGCACAAACCTACCCTTTGATACAAGTGCTGCTTCCTGCCGCTCCCCACTCCGCAGGTCTTGGCCTTTGGGAAAGGCAGAGTACTGCATAAGGAACTTCACAACCAGGTTTTCACACTTAGCTCTCTAGTTTGTGGTACCCTTCCTTATTTTTAGTATGTCATCCTTGTCACTGTCAACCAACAGCTCTCATGACCTTGATGTTTCTGTGCATTACAGAGATCTCAGGATGCAGATCATGGTGTGTAGTGTGGGCACATGTTGTCCGTATTCCTGGCAAGTGTAGACCCCGTGTTGTGTTAGGACCCAAAGATATTGACAACCAAACAGTTAGTCACCTTCTGTAAGGCATTTTGGCCTTGAAATGATTCAGTCCTATAGAGTGACAGGGTAACAGGTAACAGTACATTGTTCCTGTCATCTGTACTGGTCATTTTCTTACTCAAGCCCAGCTCTCATTAGGAAGAGAAGACAAGAATAAAAAAAAATCCCAAATCTCATGTAAATTAGATTTTGTCTTTAACCTGTTTTGCAGAGTTTCACATCTGCAAAAAGAGCATAATATCTCCCACTGACAATATGACTTTACAAAGGTATATCAGGTGACGTTATTAAAGAATTCAAATAATATTGTGAGGAGAAGCATGAAAAGTTAACAAGAAAATTAATAATTTCTCTTCAAATCAAAATATGAATAGCATGAAGTAATGGAGGACTAAGGTCACACAACGGAAATTAAGGACAAAATACAGATGCAGATTGATGCTATTGAGTAAATTTTTATATCCTTCATAAAATATAATATATGCTAATGGAATGAAAGACTAAAAAATGCACATACTAGGAAGCTGACCTAGTGTTCTTGACCTCAATGTTCTTCAATTCTGCAAGCTCATAACAATCTTTAATGGAGATTTTTGGTTGTGTCCGTAACATAATAGGAAATACTCTTCATGTAAGCCTCTTACAAATGGGTACTGCAAAGAACTGAATACATTTTGAATCTGAAATGTGCAATATCGGCACACGGTATTTGGTATTTTGTACAGTTGTTGGTATCTTTGCCAGATAATTCCATGTTAAATGCATCAGAAGTTTTATACCAGCTATGGAAAAACAGACGAAAAAATTAAACTATTTTAAGCACTTTTTTTAGTATTTTTTTATCCAATACTACCAGCACACTTAACAAAAGGTGATCAAACTAAGTCTGTAACTGCCAAAAATCAGCATATCTTTTTCAAACTGACTGTTTAATGGATCCATACAACAGCTATAGTCTTGCCCCAATAAATCTGGAATAGCAATGATATCTAAGATTAAAACCAATAGAAAATAGCCTTTCAACACTTTAGAATACTAGTTGTATAAAAATGAAGTTGTCTATCATACAAATAGATTTTGTTTAAATCTATGATTATCTCACAGACAATGAAGTTGGAAGAATCTCTCAAGGAGGTAACTCAACAACTTCATCAGATGCAATGGTAAGAAGCTTAATGCAGCAGAAGTAAATGACAAATAGTCTTTGTAATGAGACAACAGTAATTTTAATTGATAAAACAATTTAAAAGCCATGCTTTGTGTGCCTTTCTCATATATTGTCTTTAATGCGTAGAAGAAGCATATTTTTACAGAAAGAAATGAACAGTGATTTCTGTCATAAGGTCAATTTTATTCACATTAATCAAGCCTGCCAGGAAAGAAATCCTTTTAATTTTAAATTCAAAACAGTAATTACTTTATAAATGAACTTTTAGCCATCTCTGCCATATAGAGATTCAGTTTTAAAATTTTTATTTGCATTTACATGAACATGTTTGTGTTTTTTGACAATAGGCTTCCCAGCATCAGCCTGGAAATTACTATGATCTCTTTCCTAGCCCATTGGCAAAACTGGGAGAGTTTTGTAACATGATTCTCATCTTATCTGTTTCTAGTAAAATTCAACTTCTTGACTTATCTCAATTTAGTCTTTTCTCAAAAATGCATCAAAGTCAAAAGGTTGCCCATCATTATCCCTCCACACATTGACTGATACACCTTAATCTTTTAATCTTTTTCCAACTTAAACCCAAATTTCTTATTGACCCCTAGGTGCACTGTGTGCTATTAGTTTTCATTTAATTAAATTTTATTTAAATTATTTGCTTGAAAAGATCACATTTTAAAAAAAATCATTATATGGTTCTCAAGATCGATATAACTTTCTGTCTTGAGAACTTTCTGTCTTCAGATTTCGCAAGCTGTGAGCTATCCCTGAGTCATCAGGGAGTAGATTGAACAGGATCTGTTGCAATTCTAAACTGAAGGGGATGTGACTAATAATATTTTTTTGCACTCTCTTCACCCTTTTTTGTTGTTTCCCTTTAAAAATTATTTATGCTATACTTATCTGAATTAATTGCTCTTATATCCTGTGGCCTGTACAGCGCTCTAATGTTTAAATTGAATGAACACAGAAAAAATGTATTATACTATATTACTACTGTTTAAAAAGTCTGCTTAGCAGAACATAAAACAAAAATATCAGATTAATCTTCAGTGATCCACCTATGGTGAAATTATATCATTTTCCATATAACATTTATTTTTCTGTCCTATTATATCCTTCCCATTTTCTAAGATTTCAAAAACTACTGGGAAAAAAACCCTACCAGGCTTTGTCTGCTTTTCCCTTTTAGAGAATATGGGTATGAAGAGTACTTATAGTTACAATGCACTTCTCCCTATAGATACATCTTCTTGAGAGAAGCCCTTTACAAACGTCCCTTTATGAATACCAGTGTTCAACCACGATGAAATCTCCTTAATAAGCCAGTCCATAAAGCCAGCAATTTAATTGCAAAATTTTGTTTATCTTTACTCCTTTTATGTGTTTTTTCAGTATAGACTTTCTTTTGACTCTGACATGCACATAATACTGTATTATTCTCTCTTCTGCTGCTTGGTGTAATATAACTGAAAGAAAAACAGCATAAAGGAAACTACGTATCTGGTGGATTAGCATAGTTTATATATTTTTACCCACTGCCTCCTTTTCCTTGTCTACATCTCAAATAAATAACATCTTGCCTATACCAGATACAGAGATTCTTACTGAATTTCAGATTTTCAGAGTTCTACCAAGAGAGTGTGACCCAGGGCTTCTCCTTACATGCATAGTAGACACATTCCTCCTATTTATGGTTCTTGGCAAAGATACCAGTTTTACATCGCTGTTGGTGAATTGCATAAATATGCCAACGTTTCCTTTGATAATGATATTTTTTACAGTTTGGGAAATGTATGCATCAAAATGAAGATTTTTGACTGAATTGTAGTCAACAGTTGTATTTTAACATCTGTTTTTTCATAAAGTACTTTGCCATAATGTTATCCTAAACTGAGACTGTTGGGTGTGTAATGACTAATACAGACATTACAATATAGAGAAGTTAATAGGTTATCAAATAGATTGTTATTTTGCTTCATGGCAAATAGTGTCATGTTAAAACCAGCTATTGATAGATAATATACTTTATTTTATGCTTTATTGACCAGTTAGACAAATGAGCTAATCAAACCAGCTTTCAATTCATATCTGTTGTTTCTTCCGTTTTCCCTTTAGCAGGAAACCTCCTGAACAAACTCCACAACTACCATTGTCCAGTACAAGTAGAAACCCACATTCCAGTAAGAAGTATTGGTTTAAGATGCTAGCTATGGAACACGTAGCACTGGATATAGCTATGTTCTAATATTAAATTTATTAATGACTTTAGTTCCTTCAAGAAAACAGAATGGGTATTCTTCATATTCTCTTCATCCTAGTCATCCTTCCACTTCTGAAATGTAGGTACAAATCTGTTAGTTTTCAATGAAAATCTTAACAATGACGACATACTGATATTTCATACACAAAGCTTTTTTTTTATTTTTTTCTTTTGTGAGTTTAAAAATGAGTATATTTTCTAATTTCGTGTTTTGTTTCTGCAAAGTATGTAAATAAAAAAGGACCAGGGAGGGTCTTATGTATCCAAGTGTACCTAATAACTATTAATACCAGTATAGACTGACTTTGTACTCACTGAAAAAAAATTCTAAGGCATTATGCTCCTTATTCTAAAGACTTTCTGGATAGACAGATAGATAGATAGACAGACAGACAGGCAGACAGACAGATTAATTAGTGAGGAGCTCTTCCCATTGACTGCAGGGAGAAAAATATATGATTTGTACAGGCAGCTATATGTATACTGTAGTTGACTAAAGTTAGATGGGGTGAACTCCAGTAGGTCTCATTAATAAATTGCACATACAGCTTGCTCAAGCTAAAAGATTGTGACTTTATTTTTTATAGAAAGTAAAATTTCAGATGCCCTTGTTGTGGAGACAAGTAACAAATATATAAATATACATATTTATTCTGAGTTGAATAAGAGAACAACAATGCTATTCATAAAAGAAATTTGTCTGTAAACGTCTAGACCAAAGCTCAGAATCAATTAATAGACTTTTCTTACTGCTAGTGGGTTCTGCAACAAGTCCTTAATAGTCATATATGTATTCATTATGTATTAGGCTTTTCCATTATTAGTCAAATTTAACATGAAGGATATAATGTAATTTTAACATTATAATGAATATGTTATTTTTATTACAATTTAATACTTATTTTGACCTTTGTTGTAAGAATGGAGCCAATGGAGATTGATCCTGTACCATCACCAATGAGGAAAGTAAGTGGATTTTTTGTATATATGTTTTTATATATGTATATATACATATATATGCTTTTGATTTCTCCTACTCTGTTAATACTGCAAAGATAGGATTCGCCCTGCCCTTATGCCACTTTAAACAGCTGATTTTAGCTATGCTTGATGCTTAGTAGAAGTCAGATGCTGCCCAAAGAGGAACCAAAGGGAAATAAATCACAACATTGTTTTCTGGAATTATATTCTCCACATGCCATATACAGGCTTTTAAACTTCTGATGCTGAACTAAATGGCAAATTCTTGAAATCTCACTATGTTTATACTATAAAAATATTGTAACTGTTTCCAAAATGAATGCTGCTAATGTATGAAACTGAGAGTTGCAATTAAATTTAAGTTCTAATATATTAAGAAATGGAAATATATGTAAGATTTCGACCTTCACCAGGTCTGCAGTGCAGATCTATGCTGTCATCTCATGGTTTCCTTTATAACCTATAATTGGTTATATCCATAGATAGAACTACATCCATAGATATAACCTATGGATTAGTATGTGTGATTCATCTCATTCTGAAGGACACTTATTGGTTTCATTCTTGTTTCTCTGCCTTGGCCATAAAGGGAATTTCAGAGGATCAGGTGGGATGTAAATGCTGTCGTTGCATTTGAATGGTGAAGGTGAATCACTTGGCACTCAACTTCACATTACACTGTTTTTCAAAACACTCCTGAAATCTCATTTAGGATGGATAAAAGTTTCTTATAAGCCACAAATCAAACCAAAAATTATTTTTCATCTTTCATCAACAGTTTTGTTTACTGCTTGACTAGGTGATCTTGCTTTTGCCGATGCTCAGGGGCACCAATGTGTGTATAGTATCTTCACATGTTAAGAAAATACAGGTGTAGAAATCAATGATCTGAAAGCAGTTTCAGAACTTGACATTTGAATAGGGAATTGCAAGCTTTGAATGACATCTCCAATATGAGAATAAAGGCAGGAGCTTTCCACTATATTAGTATTCTGATTAGGAAAATGATGTAAGTACCCAGTATTTTTCTTATCTGAATGTGACAGAGACAACTTCTTTCAATAAAACTAAGATACATCTACTTTCCCACATGCTGTAAATCTCTAAAAGAATAGTAACTTCATTCTGAGGTTTTACATCTTAGTCCTATGAACAAAACTGCCAGCGGAGAGCGCCAGAAAACTGAAGGCTCAAAAATGTAACACCGTTGCTTAATATACTTTAATAATTAAGACACTTACTACACTGTAATTAATACATTGCCATTCATTTAGCCTGATACACCAACTGGTCCGACAAGATTATCATTAATAACTCCACCACGAGATGGACGCATGGGTGAGTAAAAATACAGTTCGTAGCTGGATAACATTTGCATTATCTTAAGAGGATTAATAAATTTAAATCCATACATGAGCAAATTTACTGAACAAACTTCAAGTTTCGAGGTATAAGGAACTTATAATGTAGACATCAATCCAGCAGATGGGAAATGGTTAAAAATGAAGAATGAAATAAGTCGCCTGAGTACTGACCTATTCTGTTCTGTGAATAATTACCTATAACCACAATGATTTTTGCTGAGCAATCATAATCAACAGTTGCAAAGGAAATACTGTAATGATGTGTATGTTTGAATAGAACAAACATACTTGCAATATATATTGTTGACCTTCTATTAACCTTCATACTTTGCTTATAATTACCAGAGATTAACATTGTCCATAATGTCATGTTAATGTCCCTCTTGTTGTTGGTTTTACATTCAGAATGTTTCTGTAACAGCCCATTCTTAGACAGACTTTCCACTAGCTTCAGCAGTTAATAGAATCCATCTCTAATGCATAAGGAGCTTTTAGCACTCTTATTTCTACATGATGTAAACATCCCAAAACAGAGACAAATGAAACTGCAATGAAGGAACAAGAATTGCTTTTCTTATGTTGTATATGATTTATATGTTCAGATCCTTCCTAAATGCATGCTTGCCCATAAATTTATGGATAATGAGATAGTGAGAGTTGAGGTTAACTGGTTTTTATTGTCTAAATATAAATAGATCTTTAATTGGATAGTAAAATTATATGTAGAACAGTTATGTATTCAGCACATTTCAGAATCAACCCATAAAGTTTTGTAGTGGTCAAAGCTGAATGAATCAAAGCATATTTGCAAAAGTAAGGGCAAGTAGGAGCAATGATTTAATGGTACACTAAAGAGAGTTTCCTTCTCAGAGATTGATGAGGCAAAAAAAGCACAGCTGAAGAACTGGAGCACCTCAGCAGAGCTAACTTGATAGTCTAATAATAGTCTAATAAATGAGAGAAGGTGAAATAAACAAACATATGTGTTTAACTTCATAAAAATTTGCAGGAATGGTACAATATCATGTTTTTGTGACAGCCAAGCTCTAGTGAGACTAAAGAAAATTTTTCATCTTTACCATCTGTTGGAGTGCTGCTGAGGACTTTTCGTAGCTCTCACTTCTGCTGGATCTTCTTGCAGCAAGAGGCTGAAAGACAACTCATGCCTCAGCAGATATCTGTGCAAAACTGTAAAAACATATTATTATTTTTGTGCCTATTTTAATCCTTTATCAACTGACATGGTGACTTTACTTTGTCAGCCAATTCCTTATCTGTCATTGTCTATGGTAATGGTGCACCATTTATATTCTTGAATAAACCAATCATGATTTTGTCCCAAATAATGCAACTGAAGTACTAATCTTTGTTTCCAAAGTTCTCTCTTAAGTAAAATGGGTAATTAATGTTGACCCTGTTTTCAAAAATTCAATTTGTACAGGTAGTGTGTCTTACAGAAGCTCTCAGTCATCCGGAATTATGTCAAGTCAAAATAGTAGAGCAGGATCAACAAGGTAATTAAATACCTTTTCAAGATGTTACTGTCTCCTGTGAGAAACTGAAGTTTCTCTTGTCTGGCCTGTATTAATCTGCACATTTAAAGATTGTAGTCTACATCTGAATAACTGTCATTGTGCAGGCTAGCTGTCACCTATAGGAATGTGTTTGTTATTGTTGGAAGGTTTTATTTTGAAATCACTTTCTTCAAATGCAGGCAGAGATACTTTGAATTCCTGTAGCTGTGGACATCTACAGTCATGGTACTTTCATACAAAGAGCAGTAATTTTATAGTAAAGAAGTGCAACAAACTGTCTGCTTTATAATTGTAAAAATCAGAGATAACCACAAAACATCTACACAACAGCTGTTCTCTGAGTAACCTGAACATCTTCATGCAGCATGTAGCAGGTGTTTCAGGTTTTAATCTAAACATTGAAAAGGTCTCAAATTGCGAGAATTCTTAACATAAAGAAAAAGTAAACTCTTGTTCTCTATAATCATCAAGCCAAATATGTATTTCTAGCACAAATTTAAAAAACACAGAAAAAGATATTGCTGCTTTTTTTTCCCTATCTCCAATTCTTATATAATTTGTTTTGTCCTTCTGCTTTTTAAAATATTTAATAATCCTAAAGAAGTAAAAATATGATAAGGAACATGTAGAACACAAAAATTTATAGCACTTTGTATTAAAATATTAGCACTATGAATTTAAGCGGATTTGAATTCTCTTGTACTATGAAAGTAGCCTCAAATCGTATCTGTGAATTAATTTCATTGACAGATCCACACCGATAAGACTACCACATAGTGGATGTTCAGCTACATCATCATCTGGGTCACAAAGTAGTAGAAGGGGATCATGGGCTCCTCCTGAGTTCAGAACCCCTCAGCTGTACACATTTACATCACCTTCCCCACAGCCGTCGGTAACCAGACAACCAATCACCATCCCTGGACTTCTGCAAAGACAACATTTAGGCAAGTATATTTTTATAAAATAACAGCATTTAAGACTTCCTGAAAAAAATTCGGCATAACATATGCTTATTACTTATTTACTGGAGAATGGTAAATAAGAAATAAATTAAGCGAAAAAACCCATCTTTGAGCTGTATGTTTACAAGTGAATTGCAGTTCATATGCAGAACAATGGTTCGGACATTTGCTTGTGTAACCGAAATTGGGATATGGCAAAAATGTTTTTACAGGAAGAGAAATTTAATCTTTTAATAGAAATACAAAGGAGCATATTTAGATTCATAAAAAGCTATACAAAAATTCTCATCAAAATGCATAGGTTTTATTTTTAATGCTTGACAGTTTTCACTTTCTCTCTTCCTTGAATAAGTTTCCAAAATAATTTACATGAATAAAGCTTTACTCTGGTCTTACTAACCTTTTTTTTAATTTGTACTTTTATTCTTATTCCAGGATCAACTAATTTTGGAGGACATTCAACACAAAGATAAGCAAACAACTGTGAATGTTTTTGGTCAATAAGCATCTGGAGAAGCCCTACAAAGTCTTTGGACATCAAAGTATTTGTAATTTCAATAAAATGTCAAATTGGCATAAACCAGTCAACTATTCAGCATGAATAATTTATTTAAAATACGACTGATCTTGCTGATTAACATCTACAGTATTTTTAAATGGGAGTACAAAATGCTTTTGCTGGTTTTAGATATTTTGGCTTAAAATATATTGTATAAATAAACAGCCTTTATTAACTAAGTGTTAAGACTAAACATGATTATATATTCAATGAGCATTTTTTGCTGTGAACGCACTGAGTTGCAGCAGAACCACATTTTTAAATGGTTGTGCCTCTACAGTATTACAGATGTGTCCCATCCCTAAAAAAAAATTGATTTATGGATTTTTGATTCCAGAATTTCAAATTTGGGTTCTTAGCAGATGACCTTTTATTTGCACTGTTGAAAGGGGTAACGTTTGAGGGATATTACATTCTATCAGGCTCTGCCAAGCTCATAATACAGAATCTATTCCGAACCCCAGGAAGTTCACCGTTGGATGTAGGCATCAGTGATTTCTTCCCAAAATGGAATGGAATGGGGGAACTGGGATGAAGAGACAGTGGAGACCACCTTTGCTCACACAGGAATAGCAACTGGAGACTCTGAATGGAGGGTGCCAGAAAACAACCTTTTTCTTTCAAGAATAACTCTTACCTTGAAATTCCCACCATTACTATGTATCTGTGCCAAACTTTGCTATGGCTGAGTCATCAAATACGCACCTTTGTTTTGGTTTGGCCCTAACTTTACATGGAATATTTTAAAAATAATAAAATTGAAAGCTGTTTTGTTGGGATAAAGTCCCCTGAGTACATGATACATTTCTTTTGGGCTGAAAAGTTTCACTTGACCTAAAATAAAAATTAGAACAGAAAGGAGTGTATAAATGTGGAGGGTTTTTTGTGATGCTGAGACAAAGTGTTAATTCACCCAGAAAACAGAGAGGGAATGATTCCTACTATCTCTGAATTTGATTTTATGGTTCTTACATCACCTCCTGAGCTACCTACTGGGATGAGTTTTAACTGAGCCCCTTGAGTAAGAGTAAAGTGGATGGAGAAACACCTGTTTTGTGAAGATCCCTGGAGTAGGGGCTTCTCTAATAAATGTTAAGCTTCACATTTCCCTTATTTCAACGTAAAACTGGTTTGCTTTTTTTTTACCATGCAAAAGTTTGTGTTTTCTCCTCTTGCTATTTTTATACTTCCAATTTTAGATGGGATTTTTAAGTAAATTTCCTTCCAAGCCAACTTCCATTTGGAAGATTTAATTTTACAATACCACAAACATACAAGTAAAGGAGCGTGGAGTAACTTTTAAAAATTCCTATTCTCCTTTAGCTCCAGATGATCTAGAATAGCTTGGGAAATGGGGTGAGGAAAATATGATTCTCATCTTCTACCTTAATTGTGCCCCGATAGTTTCTATTTCTTTGGATCACAAGATGTTATTCTTTCTAATTTCTATTTTATCACACTGTGGAGCCATCATCCACAACTGTGAAGCTGTATTATACCTTTTATAATTGCTGAAAGTTACATTTTACAATCAGGTGAAATATCTGTGTTTGGACAGTTCTGTTTCTCCTCCCTTCAGAGAATCACACAGAATCGACTGGGTTGGAAAAGACCTCAGAGATCATCAAGTCCTACCCTTGGTCCAACTCCAGTCCATTGACTAGATCACGGCACTAAGTGCCATGTCCAATCTCAGTTTAAAAACCTCCAGGGATGGTGAGTCCAGCACCTCCCTGGGCAGCCATTCCAATGCCTGACCACTCTCTCTGGAAATAATTTCTTTCTAATCTCCAGCCTAAATTTCCCCTGGCAGAGTTGAAGCCCCTGCCCCCTTGTCCTATTGCTGACTGCCTGGGAGAAGAGACCAAATCCACCTGGCTAGAACTGCCCTTCAGGTAGTTCTAGAGAGTGATGAGCTCACCTCTGAGCCTCCTCTTCTCCAGACTAAACAAGCCCAGCTCCCTCAGCCTCTCCCCATAGGTCTTGTGTTCAAGTCCCTTCACCAGTCTTGTTGCTTGCACCCGCCCCCTGCCCAGTTGCATGGTTGTGAATGAAGACAGAATTTGACGTTGATAAACCTGCCAAGTTGTGTCTAAAAATGAAACCTGTCTGAAGATTCCTTAGAAGGAATTCTATAGGAAGGAGTCATATATGGAAGTTTTACAGCACTAACAATAATAAAATGTGCATCTTTGCGTTCAAAGATGTGAATAAGTGCACCCAGAGAGCTGAATGATTTCTGTATTGCTGCTCACCACAGTGGTTTCCACACTAATTCAGTAATAGTCTTCCTGGCTCTGGTCATCTTCACCAGTTCGTCTTTTCGTCTTCTCATAGAATCATTTTGGTTGGAATAGACCCTCAGGATCATCGAGTCCGACCATAACCAAACCCTAGCACTAAACCATGTCCCTAAGAACATCATCTATACAGCTTTTAAACCCTTCCAGGGATGGTGACTCCACCACTGCCCTGGGCAGCCTGTTCCAATGCCTGACAACCCTTTCCATGAAGAACTTTTCCTAATATCCAATCTGAACCTCCCCTGGTACAACTTGAAGCCATTTCCTCTTGTCCTTGTGATAAAAACTCAACATGGGCAGAGAGTGTTTTATGGCTGTAGGCTGAGAAGAGAACTTGGAACACCACATGAATAAAGAAAAAAGAATAGTATAAAAATGTGTGTTTATATAATTTTACTTCTGCTCTGAGCTACTTAGCAGTATCTACTAGTATCTTCTACTTAACAGGTACTACATAGTGAATTTGAGCCCGCAGTCTGATCCTAGAGAAAAAGAAGAAAAACGCTCATCTTTGGAGATCTTACAGCTTTGAAATACATTTTGAAGAGAAAAGAGAATGTAATTTGAATGAAATAAAAAGGCACAGGAGCTATCCATGCTGAGTCGAAATACCTTTGAATGACACCTTCATGCTTCCCAGTTCAGACAAAAGGAAAATTTTGAAAACACAAATTGATGAGCAGACTATCATGTGAAATTTTTCAAAACTTACATCTGTCTGTCATATCATGAAAAATAATTGCCAGGAAAAAATATTTAAAAAGCCGTTTGAGGAATGTAATTTGCCAAGATAAATGCTTTTATCTTTCGTTCAAAAAAAAAGTTAAAAATACTTAATTCAGAATCTCCTTCTTTAAGAAGGAAAGGAAAAAAATCAAAGCTTCCTCTATCTGCCAATTAGCACAAAAGTTTTTGTATTAATCTCTTAGTATCCAGCTTCACTGAATTTTTCTTACTTTCATAAAGAACTAATGTCATTTAATCTTTAAGAAAATTTGCAGTACACTAATGATGCACCAGAGGGTGCCAACTTACCTCTTATACCACCCTTTTGGGTAAATGGAGTAAAAGCTGTTCTGTTCTGGCCTTTTCAGTTTGGTATTTTTATAGAAAATCTGCAGATAATAAAAAGAAGGGCAACAAGGTATTATATGTAGAGTCTGAAGATGAAACATCAGAAAAACACTTGAACAACAAAGGGGTGGGGCTGAACGAACTAAACTGCAAGTTAAAAGGGTAATTCAGATACAGCAGGCCACAAATACGAGAAACAAAAGTAATGGAAGCAGTGATTAGTCCTGCTGATGGGGTAAGAGGTAGTGGTGTGAAGGAAGAAATTGTTTAGGCTTGATGCTGAGACGTTTTCTTAACAGAGCACTTGGGCAATGTGCTGGTCTCTCAGGGTAGGGTCAGCGCACAATCGCAGGGGGTATTCAGGACTTCAAGAGATAAGATCCCAGTTGTAAAGCTGTAATGTATAGCTCTGAGAAAGAGCCTGAACTGGCCTCACCTTCTGTTCTGTGCTTCTGCTTGCAGCTTTCTGGCTTCAAGTCATAAGATGGCACTAGTATCTCTTTTGCAGTTTTCTGGGAGAGAACACAAAAGTATATATTTCACTACAAGTGCATTTTATGTGCATACAAACAATGGCATAAGATTTTATTACAAGTCAGAATCGTGCTATTCATGCAAGGGGGTCACCACTAATGCTTAAGGTATCCTCCTGTTTGTGTTATCCTTGCCAACTCCAGCTTCATTTCACAGTCATCATGTATCTTTTTCACAAGGTGACGTTTATACCATATAAGGTAGCATCATGTCTATTTATTGCTTTGTAATACAAAGGAAGTCTGTTGCAGACAAATGCTTAGTCTGTTAGACATAATACCTGATACTTGCCAAGTAGCATTTTCTACAATTGTGCCAATTAAAATGTGAAATTGCTACCACTTATTTTTGAACTCTCATGTTCTGGCAGTCAGGAAACCATGCCATAACTCGTCAAGAAGCAGCTCTGTTGGCTTATCTGTGATAGTCCTATTTTTCCTCTAGTCTTTAACCTTCTCGTGACCTGAGGAAATGCAATTCGATAATTCTCTCCTTCTGTCCCAAAAGTACCCACATACTTCAGCCTGTAGATCAGCGTTTTGTGCCTCTGAAGTGTTTCTGATGGTCAGACACGTGCCATTGTGCCGGACTCTTCCTACAAATCTCTTCTGGGCGGACAGAAACCCCTGTGTGGGTAGCTGCTCGTGTCCACGCTGTCAGCATTTCCATATTGCACCTTCAGGATTGCTGGGTATCCCATCAGCTCCAGCAACCTTTAGTCACACAGTCACTAGAACCCCTGACTGCTACAACAGTTTGCAAGGAACACTCTGATTTGCACCAATGCACACGGGTGCCCTTCATAACAGAAGGATTGGTTTGCTGAATGCCTTCATGGAGAAGGTTAGTGATCTCCTGCCCCAGGGATCCTTTGGCTGGTGTACCACATGAGCTCTGGTCAGGTTTTTATTTGACTATGTTTAAAGCCCTGATACTTTGTGTCTTGGAGAGATACCAAGTACTTGTCATGGACTCACGAGAGTACAGCAGGACCAAGGACTAAGGTACCAGCTGTCTTGAGAGGATTGGGAAGGAACTTTCTAGGGACAAAGTGGTATTCATGTGGTGATGAGGTGGGGAGGACACAACTGTGAGTGTTAAAGGTCTTTCAGGGTTAGGAGTCAGTGAACAAGCCATGATATCAAGTTACTCACACTTTGCTACCAACAAAAGAGGAAAATTCTTTCTATTCTACAAGTGAAAAAAGGGTTTCTTTCCTTTTCTGTGCAGGACATGGGAAAGGTCCCTCACAGCCCTGCCCATAGCAAACAACAGTTCCCTGGCCTTGCTGCCCTAGAGCTATTCAGAAGTCACCAAATCTTGGAAAGAGGCTGCTCTGCATCTTAGCCCATCTTGCAATACTCTGAAACCAGGCATTTACCCCAGCTGTGCTGCCAAGGCCCACAAGCAAAAAAAAATCCAAACTCTGCAGACCAACAATACAAAGAGAATCCACTTTAACTCTGGCACTCTAGAGAATCACCCCATGCAAGTGGTATTTTGTTCTGACCAACACAGGGCCTCTCAAAGAAAGGCATGCAACAAATTTCCTATCAAGGCAGCCTCCATAACAAGATCAAGGACTGTCTATCCCCATGTGAAGTCATCTGGAGGAAGCAACACAAAAGAGAAGAGGAAAATCAATCCCACTAGACATTCCTGAAGGCTTTTTCTGGCCCCTGCCTTAACCGCGCGCACATTTTAGCCATGTTTCACATCCTTGCCCAGCTCAGTGTTGAGCCAAACAGAAGCTGACTTTGGAGTTGGTCTAAGTACATCTGTGTCTTTATGCATTTGGCTGCACAGAATATGGTGAAAAAATGTTTCAGCCATCTCCAGCTCCTCCATACTCAACTGATTTCAAACAGGCCGACAGAGCTCCCAGAGTGCCAATGGGTGATGGTAGGCAAAGCTTTGTGCGATGGGAGTGAGGAACAGATGGGCCATTTGGGATCACGTAGTCCATTCTCAATTATGTTTTTGACCTCTCAGGGTTCAGCCTGGGAGGGGGACAGCTCGGTGTGCCTTAGCTGTTATGTTAGCTGCTGTCTGTAACACAGGGTAATTATAAATTGGGGATGGTGAGAGGGAGGGACAGGAAAGCCTAGCTGGGAGAGAGAAGAAGGGATAAAGGGAGGAAGGAGAAAAGCAGCTTGGAGCATCAGGCAAAGTTTTGGACATGAACAACCTTGCTGCAATATTGCTCAGCTTTTCTACTTGTGCATTCTCAGATGTTCATGCGTGTTCTCCTTTCTGCTGTTGCCCATGCAGCGTTATCAGTGGACTGAGTCTGGGAGGTGTTTAAAGCAAGGAGAGACCGTGGAAGACCTAAAGAACAGCTAGTTGAATGTCCCTGGTCAAGACTTCTGCTGGTTTGTGGTTTGGTATCATTCCTTTTGCAATAGATACATAGACCTGGTTTGCCTTATCTATTTCTTTCATTGTGCACTCTGAAATGGGCAGTTCCAACTTTCTGTGTATCTATTTCCCCTTCTGTTAGAATCTTCGCAGTTTCTAGTCATGACTAGCAGCCTTTCACAAATTATGCAGCTTTTCTAACTAAGGAATAAGTAGATTAAGAGATAAGCAAGGCCCATAAACCTCATAACGAGCAAGACTTGCACTTTTTCACAAGCATAGTACAGTTACTGTTATTTCTAACACCATTTCACAGCTTACCAATAGAGTCTATAGAGTGTGCGGGTAAAAGTAACAGAGCCAAGTAAAGCTACAACACCATACATTAAATCTTTGCTGAAACATAAGAAGAGAGCTACAGTTCGTGTGTGTGAATTACCAAGTTTGCAGATTATTAGCATGAATGCAAAAAGCTTCTAGCACAGCATACGGTAAATACATTAGTGGTATATTCCAGAAAGCATCATTTTCCCAAGCTATAGGTCTTGCTGACATATGTGGTGGAAAGGATAATTCTGCCAGTTGTCTGTTTGCTTCAAATCCTCCGATTTTGGAGCAAGTTTAAAGCAATGTGCTTAACAGCCTTTGAAAAATTGCAATGCTATCTATCTGTGTGGAAAGTCACATATCAATGACATTTGGTTGGCACAGTGGGTTTTGAGAAAAATGGCAAAGGAAACAGTTGGCACTAAGTTTTGAGAAAAAATATATCAGAAAGTGTGAGTCTGTATGCAGTAAACTCACATTTTATTTGCTCATACATCACTTCATCGGGGTATTCAATAATTCTTTTGGAAAATGTGTGAATGACATGTAAAGCAGTTTTTATATACAGCAAGGATTTTTCTTTTAACCTAACTGATGTTCTCACAACCTATGCCATATACGATATGCTGGGTAGTACAGTATTGTCCTCCTAAAAGAATCAGCCCATCCATTCGCATTTTGCAGGACATCTGTGAGGCAGGGGCAGGTGTTCATATGCATAGGGTGAATGACTGGTGCCCTGCCATGGATGTACATGGATGTGGTGGATCTGTATCTTCATTTGATCACCTAAATATTGATGCCATGATTGCAGATTGTAGGGGAAAGCTGCTGCATATTTCCAGCTCAGTCCCAATTGGAAACTAGCAAGTGGCACCCCAGCTGCAGTCCCTCTTCTTCACACCATAAATCACAGCCAGTTAGAAATCGCAGCCATGTGGAGAAGGACTTGGGAGTACCGGTGGATGAGAGATGGGACATGAGCCGGCAATGTGCGCTTGCAGCCCAGAAGGCAAATCATACCTTGGGCTGCATCAAAAGCAGCGTGACCAGCAGGTGGAGGGAGGTGATTCTGCCCCTCTGCTCCGCTCTGGTGAGACCCCACCTGGAGTCCTGTGTCCAGATCTGGGGTCCTCAGCACAGGACAGACATGGACCTGTTGGCCAGAGGAGGCCACCAAGATGATCAGAGGGCTGGAACAGCTCTGCTATGAGGACAGGCTGAGAGAGTTGAGGTTGTTCATCCTGGAGAAGAAAAGGCTCTGAGGAGACCTTATTATGGACTTTGAGCACTTAAAGTGGGCTTATAAGAAAGATGGAAAGGAACTTTGTTAGTAGGGCCTGTTAGGACAGTACAAGGGGTAATGTTTTAAACTAAAAGAGGGGAGATTCAGGTTAGACATGAGGAAGAAATTTTTTATGCTGAGGGTGGTGAAACACTGGCCCAGGTTGCCCAGAGAGATGGTGGATGAACCATCCCTGGAGACATCCCAGGCCAGGCTGGACGGGGCTCTGAGCAACCTGATCTGGGTGAAGATGTCCCTGCTCATGGCAGGGGTGGCACTGGATGAGCTTTGAAGATCCCTTCCAACCCAAACTATTTGAAGATTTGATGATTCTATGACTAAAAATGCTAAGGCATCAGACTGCTGAAGCTTTTTTGCCCACCGGACAAGACAGCAGCCTTTTGGGAATAAGGAGTTCAGCGTCTCACTGGTGGGCTGAAATTGGCAGCTTTTGGTAGTCTTTGTAGGAGCGTGTGGATGGGGCAGAAAGTTATCTCTGTGCCGGTATGTGGAAACACCTTTGGAGTCCTTGTGTGGTGGTGGCCCTGCACTTCTCCTTCCATAACACTCCGAGTGACTTTCCTACAGCCTATTAATTAACAGTTGTAACAGTTCATCAGTGAAATCCACTCCACACGTCCTGGCCATGTACCTTAGACCAAGGGGTGACTTCATATGTATTTTTTGTGTGCCAATATTTTAATGCATTGCAACTCAAGCTCTCTTCCTTTGGGGCAATCTTTGTTTCAAGCTACTATTCCCTTAAAACTCATGCCTCAGTTGTTGATGACAGAGCTACAACTATTACCATTAAAGATACAAGCTAGACAATAAATACCACAAATATGTACACTGTATATAAAGTACACATACATTGAAAGCCTTCCTGTGATTTGCAGTCGTTAATTCATACACTGTTCCTTGAGAATCAGTTGAGAAAGATATAAATCAGAAAATCAGCTGCCTACAATATGCTGTTGAGGTAATTGCAAGGTTCTACATTGATTGTTAATATGGCAACAGGGTGTTTTAGGGGACAAAAAAAGGATTGGAGAGAAGGGAATAGCTCTTGTAAGACTCAGCTGTGCCTGTCAGAACTGTTAAAAGAGTAATACTTTTTGTTAGGCAATAAACTGGAATCCCCGCCGTGCTTCATTTAGTTTCCAAAATTCATAATGCAGCCTGTTTCCAAAAAAATTATTGGCTCGTGAGTAAAAAAACATGGAAGTTTATGCAGAATGCTTTAGAGCTTGCTCATGATATGCTAATTGCTGCATCACTTTACCTGAATTACCATTCAACAGTATTGAACTGTTTAAATATACTGTAGGTAATGTCATGTTGCCGCACAGATCACATTTAATGAGATAGTGCTGTACTGGCTATATATTTTCTCCAACTTTATGTAGTGTTTAATCCACATTCTTTATATTCTAAGACAGTGAAAATTGTGACTATTCAGGGAATACAACCTCTTAGTTTTCCCTTTAAGCATTAATAAGCAGAGCTGAAAGAGTATATTAACAGAGCACGGCAAAAGCTGTGTCTATGGGCACGGGCCAGATTTTGCCATCGAGGAACCCAGAACCCAGCAGTGAATTTACTCCAGCAGAGACTGTCAGCAAACAGCTCGTGAACCCGTGGTCTCCCACTCAGGCACTGAAAATACAGCCAAGCAGGGCAGGAGTGATACGTGAGCCCAACCATCTGAGCAAAAGGGGATTCTATTCTTTGTGAAGCTTTTTGGGCAGAGGTGCCTGGAATATAACTATTCGCTGCCAACAATTACTTTTAAAATAGAGCAACAAGTCTCTTTTATATCAAAGAGGGAGAAACAATTTGTATGAACGTCAAGCGGGGGTGAAACACCACTGGTCACGCTCATAGTTCCTACACACATCCCAGGTTTTGGTGGTTTAAAAAGCGACACATGCAGGTTTTTTGCCACATAATTTCCTAAGTGACCCAACCTCTGGCAATCGGATTGTTATAAATGGCAAGGTAAATGGGAAGGTAACAAATACAAATGTTTGATCAACAACTAGTAGGTGTTACGTTTGATTTCTTTTCTGTGAACCTGATATTGTTTTGGCAATACCGAATGTATCTTTAACATCTGATTATTTAGTCTAAAAATAATACTAAAAACAAACAAAAAACCCACAACCCCCTCCCTCCAAATGCAACTCACTTTAACTTTACAATTTATTTCAAAAAGGCAGACAAGATGTTACACTAAATGGTAGTAGCGATGTATATCCTTTCTTGGGGTCTTAGTTATGCCTCGTTATGTGGTTCTGTCATAAATATTTATAAATGTGACATACAACTCTGCTGTTTTTACCAGAATTCTCAGTGATTTTCCAGTAAACATTTTGTGCAGACTGGGAGGGGAGAGACAGCACTTGCTCGTTCACCACTGAGGGAAAGGCACCAGGTAGATGCAATAGTGTTGGGGCAATGGAGAAACCCCATGGGCTGGTGACAGTAAAAGTCCACATCCGTGCAGCTCAGACATATCAGACATAAGAATCCACTCCGCCATCAAAGTTTCTTTGCTGTGAGAAGCCTGGGATGTCTAATTAGCTGTGAACTCTGTCTGAACTTTTCCTTGAGCTGAGTGCTACGTTGTGTAGCCTCCCTAGTGTCTAATGAGGGTGAAATCGCACTGCAGTACTAATCTAATTCAGGTCAAAACAAACAAAGCAGGAGATAGCGGTCTGCTGGAGGCCAGTCTTTTATTAGTTCCTGTACTCAAAGAGGTGCTTGTTCATTTAACCTCAAATAGCCCTTTTTGTCTTGTACTTAATTTAAAAAACAAGCAGCAAATGATTTGCGGCAGTGATCTGCAAAGCAGCCTAGGGAAGTTAGGTGTGCAGGTCCTATGTCTGGAAGTAGCTTTGGTCCTTACATAATTTTTCAGCAGAGGAACGGGTTTTCAGTGAAAAGAAGTGTTTTCCAAGATAGGTGATTTTTTAAAAATTCATGTTAATTGAAAAATATGTGGGGTTTTCATATTTTTCCCACTTGTCAACCAGAAAAGGAAGATCATAACCACAAAATGTTTTACCTGGAATAGCACATTTTTATTTGGAGGATAGTAAACCAGGTACCCTGGCTGTTGCCACTCCCATTTTTTCTTCCTAGGAGACCAAGTGGGTGTCACCAGGGTGTCACATACAAGAACTTGGTCAAAAAACTGCTCACCCAACCTGCTGCACATAAGCAGGATCAGGTACACACCAGGTTTCCCAGGTGCTGTGGGGTAGGGCCTTCCTGAGACAAAAGTGGCATCTTTACATACTGGTTTTACGTGGGTTTTCCTCCCAAAAATGTCTGTATGACGTAAATAGGGAAATGAATTCAATTGTTTGTTCTCAGAAGCGAAGAAAAACTTCCTCTTGTTCCTTCTACATCCATGAAAACACGGGGGGATCGCACAGGAACAAAAAATAGAGCAACATACATGAAAAATAAATACATATTTTGTTATTAACATAAATAACATCTCTGAACTAATTTTCATATCTGATCAGATGTTAGGCTATCCAAACTGTGGGCCTGTTTCTATGCAGCACAGAGTGAGAACCTAGGAACTGAAATGGAATAACCAAATAATTTACCTTATTTTCATTGCTGTTAATTTAATCCCATGAAACTTCCGATAGTAAAGCAGGGTGGATCTAGTCTGAAACGAGCTGAAACTTCACAACAACCCTTTCCACAACACAAACTACGAATTTGCAGCCTGGTGCAAACCTGAACACAATTTGCAAAGCCTGCAATAAATCGGAACAGCATTTCCTTGCAGCCGTGGTAGGGAGAGCAGGGCTGAGTTGATGTAAAGGCAAAAAGCACTCTAAATAATGAACTGCTGAGTAAGAGTCAAGTCCGGATTACAGTACATACCTTATGGCTATCAGCAAGCAATACAGGGAATGGAAATGGGCTCTGAAAAATGCATTCAATCAGGGAAATTGCCCCACCTGTAGCTCATTAACAGGATTAAGCCCTGATACAAAGTGACAGTCAGTTTTATTTGTTTAGGCAAAAAGCTTGCTCTCTTTGTAGGTTTTGGCATATCCAGCTGGCTTCAACAATATGGATCTGAGACAGCTAGTGTAGCTTTAATGTTAAATTAGCCAGGGTTAAAGGCTTGCCAAGGCCAGGCAGAAACAAAGTGTTCTTTTTTGCAAAGTTGGCACATGGGTTGGGTTTCATTTCAGTAGCACCCATGTGGTAGGTAGTCCATTTCCCGCATCCACGACAACATTGCTCCAGGTATTAAATGTCATTTTGTCACCAGAGCTGCACGCTATTGTAGTGCTCTCCGGGGCTGAGAAAACCGTGTAAACGCCCCATCGCTTGTCGGGAAATGGTTTTCTGCGCTTGCAGCGCTTGGAGCGGCAGAGCAAAAGGGGAAACCCAAAGATCAGCCCTTTGTTTAGAAGAGACTCGCGCTGCAGAAATCTGAGGTCTGCTCTGAAGTCTAAACAGGAGATAAAGGCTCAAGTCCTCAGCTGGTAAAAATTAGTGCCGCTACTGTGAACTTCTGGAGCTGCCGCGGTTTAGTTTATTGTACGACAGCTGGAGTGTGGTCGGCAGCGTGTAACTGATTCATTGCTGCGCTGTTCCAGCTCCGTGCGGGGGAACGGGCGCTGGAAAGGCAGCTCAGGCTCCAGCGTTTGCTAAATACGGCTGGTGGTCTGGATTCAGCTTTGGAAAATAAATATATGAGGCTTTTTAAAGGTTTTTACGTTGCTATTTTAAAAGCCAGCGAGTCATAGTTTATCTCACTTCTTGTATTTGGAGGCAAAGGTGTGTATTTATGGATGTTAGACAGCAGAGCTTGTGTGAATGCGTGTAGGGGAATTATTTGTGTATTCCTGTACAGCAACATAGCATCCAAAACGCAGAAATGTGTTTGTTATTAGTAATCAGAACTTCCCTTTCTAAATGCAACTGGTGCATGTTGTTCCCTTGGCACTGCTGCTACCGCCCCATCACCAGGCTGCCCAAGGCCAGCATAAACCTCTTCTTGCATTGAGAAAATAATATAGAACTAAAACATTAAATAAACAAAACAATGACAAAAAAACCCCACCAAACAAACAAACACCCTCGCCCCCCCCGTTTCTCATTCTCCATAATTATTTGCTATGCACCTTTTTCAGAGCTTATTCTAAGGCCTAGACCTGATGTGTTAGGAAAAAGATTTCTTTGGAAATTTCTTTCTGCTCATTTGCACCTTTTTTTCCCCAGCAGCTGGTGTGAGAACCGTGATTCGGAGCTGGAGCAGACACAGCGGCCGTTGTGCTTCTCTCCAGCAGTGCTGCAGTGCTGGTGTCTTTGGGGTTGTCCAGCCCAGTGGTGCTTAAGGTAATCTGGGCTTGAGAAGTGAAATTTATTGTATTTAAGAAAAGTCAGCATTAAACCCCTCAACATTCTGCTATGTCAGAACGTGATGTACTTATATCTTAAATAAAATGCAAAGTAAACATGGTAATTTAGCAGCTATAAACCATTGTGAACTTTGGCATTAAGGGGGCAGAAAATGCTGGAAAATTTTGCTCATGTCACAGCTTAGTGAAGTTCTAATCATTAGGAATCAGGCACATATGATAAAAGGAGCAATTTTGACAAAAGTGAAGACTGATACCTTCAAAAATTTGGATCAAAAAGCAGAATACACTACTTGCCAGAGAGGAAGGCTGAGATAGATATGTGAATCAAGCTATACCAAATCTTTACAGAACAGACTTGTTTATGCCTGTTGTTCTAGCACTAAAAGTAAATGGGCAATATAGCTATATAAGGCACCAGAATCTGTCATCACTTATAGCCAGAAAACGCCACAGATAATGGACTATAATGCAACGTAAGTAGTGCTGCCGTGAAACCAGAGTAATTTCATTTAGATCAGAGGTTTCGGTTTCTGTGGTAGAGACTTATGAATATAATAATTCTTAGTCATGATGGATTATCCTCCCAATGTACTACAGCTCTCTGGGCTTTTACAGAAATGCCGGCCTCAGTTACACATTTTGTTTTAGTCTGTGCCCTGTGATATGTATTAGGCTTGTGATAGATATGAGCCACTAAAGACCAAAATGAAATCCCTAAATCCAGGATAGTCTCAGAGATCATAACATAAGCTACCCAAAACAACAAAGAAAATTGTACCATTAACTCAGAGGATATAGGTGATCATAAGTAGTTTTTTGAAGAAGTGAGAAATAAAGTCATGAAAGGCCCAGAGAACTGGCAAGATTTATCTGTATTGCAGGAGAATGTCTATAGTCACCCAGTGAAACTAATGTCTTTCTTGTTGTAAACTATTTTTAAGAGTTCTGGAGAACAGTGATTCCACACACATTCATTCTTACATGTGGGAAGCAAGTAGGAAACCCTGAAAATTTCCTTCTCTACCCACTAGAAATGCCCTATTGCAGATCCTATAGGTTTTTAAAAGATTAGAGTTTCTCTTCCTTTGCTTTATGTCTGTTTTGTGTTAGCACTTGTTGAACAACATGTAGACATTGTGTATCTCCTTTTGCATGTATACAATACTGTCAACAATGAAATAAATTCCTCTTCCTAGGCTCAAATATTCCAGCAGGAAGGATGGTGGTTGCCAACCAAAGAAGATAATGCTCTGTTCCTCAGAAGCTCACATCATCCCTATCTGAAAACCTTCACTGTTTTTTCAGACAGATCATCAGTCTTCCAATGAACTTTATTTTTTCAGACATCTCCTTGTTTGGAAGGTGGTGCTCAAAAATAGTGTTGTCAATGGGGTCATATTGTTGTTTAATATCTCTAAACTAATCTTCACATGCATGACATAGGCTGGCACAGGTCTTTGCCTTGTGTGTTCTTCAAGATGTTTTGAAGCATTTTAAACTCCCTCGGGCTGCAGGACAAGTGTGATTAAGGCACCCAGAGTCCAGGGATCGTGGTGGATCTTGCTGTGTCTTCCTTTCAATCCACACACCAGGGTCTTCTTCCCAGAGGCTAGATAATGAAGGCAAACTGGGGGAGGGTCGAATAAGGAGGTGGAGAGTGGTGATTTATACCTATGGTAGTCCCTATATTGGAGCAGAGGCATAACTAGAGCTCAAGAATTGCTTCAGGTTCCTGCAGCTCACACTCAGCTCTGGTTACTCCATTCTCAATGTGTAACAGAGACATCATGAAATGTAAGCTGACACTTCTCAGCAGTGTCTTTCTTTGGAGTGTCAAATCAATTCGTGGTTTTAAGTTTTGCACTGAAGTATAAGGAAGACACTAATGTCCATATTCATGTTTTATCATTGCAGTTGTCCAAAGGTTTTATAACTGTAGAAAATAGATGGAAAAAAAAATCTTGAGGGACCCAGGGCTTGCACAGAAAAGAAGCCAGTTGGATTTATTTAGCTACTGCATGTTGGATCATTGAGTAGAAATTTGATAGTAGCGCAGGAACATAGTAACATCTTTTTAACTAGTTTTTATTCCACGTATTTTAACTCCACGGAGATTCATGATGCAGTCACTGTGACCCACAAGAGTAGTTAGTTCTCAGCTTGTAATCCATATGTGAAAAAAGCATTTGTCTCCTTAGCCAAGGTTCACTTGCATTCACAGCATATGGAGCTGAACTTTTCCTGTTTTCTTTCCTGGCCAAAAAACCTTTGCCTTAAACTTATATCTGGCGTAATAGTGCTGATTTCAGTTACTTCAGCAATGAATAAGACCCATAGCTTATTTTTAGGCCATGTAATGATACCAGTAAAACAATACTGATGACTGTAAGTTTGACTCGCATTAATAGATTAATTGTGGGTAGATGCAAACAGATGGCATTGGTTGCTTTGTCGCTTCCTGGCAGAGTTGGCCTCATTAAAACAGCAATTTTGCTGAAGCTTTTGTGCATGTGATTAAAGTTGCCAAAACTTTTAAATAGGCAGAGTTTCAAAGTGATAGTTGGGAGGGTTTCCAAATGTATCTGGCATAGCACAGCACTCCACATTAGACTTGTAAAGCTGGATATTTTTGAGAATAAAAGAGATCTTTCATTTACCCAATAGGCACTTTTATCATTTCATATGTCATCTGTTGTATTTGTAAGAATGTTTGTTTCCCTCCAAAGAAAACAGTCAGTGGGATGTAATGAAGAACTATTTAGTAAACAGTATGCTAGATGGCTGTAATACCCCTGACACTTCTCTGAGCTTTGTCAGAAACAAAACAGGGTGAAAATGTTCTCACAAATGAGAATTCACAAATGAATGTGGGCGAGAGGGAGAGATGAGTGCGGCATTCACTGCTGTGCAGTGATGCAGAGTACTGACAATTACCAGCAATTTGTGCATTTTTGTTCAAACTGCAATTTGCTTCTTTTGCAGTGAGAGCTGGTGCTGCTGGTGCGAAGAATTATACAATTATAGATTCATTTTGGTTGGAAAAGACCTTTAAGATCATTGAGTCCAACTCTTAACCTAACCCTGTCAACTCCACCACTAAACCGAGTCCCTAAGAGCCTTATCTATGTGTCTTTTGAACACCTCCAGGGATGGTGACTCAACCACTTAGCTGGGCAGCCTATTCTAACAACCTTTTTGGTGAAGACTGCCACTGTTCTTATGTTGAATTAAAGTGTATTTGCAAAAGCATTAGTATTTATTGCCCAAAGGAAGGGTGACTTTCAGAACTGCACTGACACTCCTGCAACGTGTTTTAACCACAGAGCTCTAGTGCAACCATGAGCAAATTGTTTAAACTTTCTGTACCCTGTTGCTGCAGGATGATAACAAAATAAAACTAACTGTTCGTGGCTGTAAAATGGATATAAGGGCAGAGGAGAACAGAACTGGTTTGACATTTGCGAGCTGAGGCTAAAGCTGAAAGATTTCTCTTAGCAGAAAACATTTTGTCTACCTGTCATTTTGAGCAAGTTAAAAATGGAGGGGCTGCTTTTTGCTGGTAATTAGCAGACTGAGGCTTGCATTTGATGGTGGAGGGTACTGAATGAAAACTCAGATGAATCAGTTGAGCGGCAAACCTATTTGGAGAAATGAACCCAATCTTTGAGAGGTCTCAAATACGTAGCAAACATTTTAATTCCCTTGGTTCCAAGAATATTGCAACAGGCCACATAGAAAAGCCTAAAGTTTGATATACAGTATCTGGTTTTAGGAAGGAGATTATGCTTGTGCATGTGCTGGATCTATTGCAGTTAATGACACACGAGAAATACGGTTTTAATGGGTTCACAGATGATTTATTACAGGAGCAGAACATCATAAATTTGATAACCAGATCCTACTAATTTGAGAAAATATGTAACAAGCACATTGATGTAATTGTGTTTGTACTGTATTCACTTGTGTGGAATAGTTTAATTTATATTTGTAGGAAATTTCCATTCAAAGGCAAATCACACAACAGTATGTGCTTCTGTACGGACATATACAAGATCTTATACAGACATGCAAAATTCTGCTACAAAATACTGGTATCTCCAGGCAAAAAAGGGACTATTTTACAATTACAGAATACAAACTACTTATACATTGGCAAATCTCTGAAAGAAGAGTTTTGAACATGGCTGTATTTCTGCAAATTTATAGAAAAACCTTGCCTTAGTAATGAAAGTAGAAACTAACAAAATAACTCGTGAGGATCTGTTCCACTGATTTATTAACACTGGTCCTGGAGATGTGAAGACCATTCATGAATGATGAAACCATCTCCAGTTTTAAGCTAAAAGTAAGAATCTAATTCAAATTAGTGTAATGAACTGCCACTAATAGATAGTCTCATGAGATTATTATTTTAGCTCTTTTCAGGAGAATCTGTCAGGAGAAGGAGTTGGAAGAGGAAGCTCAGTCAAGCTGTGCAAAACCTCCTATTTCTATGCAGTAAGTGATTCTTACATCTGATTCCTTCCTACTTTCACAATAGAGCTGTAAATTACTTGATTTGGACACTGAGCTTAAGGAAAAACCATGGTGTCTTCAGGAAAGCCCTCATGCTCTCCTCAGGAGGGATATTGTTTCCTTTCACTCTCACAAAGCAATTTGACTGGCTTCCTGGATGTGTGTTGCCCCAAACGATGGCATGCAGGGTGTTTGCCCCAACAGAGGAGCACATTTTAATGCGACAACATATAATCATTCTTGCTACTCATGGATTCCCAGCTCTTTTTCCATGACTGATTTTCACGAGCAGCAGCGATGGCTTCCCCTTTTCTTCAGAGGAGGAATTTGAAGTGTTCTCTCTGTGATGTGAAAAAAGGCGGGAACTCAACCAGATTCAGATGGTTCAGTTATCTCAGGTGTAGCTGTGATCAGCTGGGTCTTGGGCCCACATTTCAAAGACAACCAGCTTACCCTCTCATGATATCCAACAGCCCACCCATGGGAAGAATTATGCTGATGTGTTGTCAACAGCGTAGGCTGCTTCCAGATTTCATGAAGGAGACAGAAATGTACATTCTGTTCATCAAAAGCCAAAAGCCTGGATCTAGCAGCAATGTAGCTCTGAATCATGTGACTCTAACTAACAGCACTGCATGGGGCTGTGGATAGACCTGACCTAGGATCCTAGGCTTGGTCTTGCATGGAGAAGGTGACAGGTTACAGGGTGCAGATGACCCACTCATCTTTTCATTGAATTTTCTTGGAAGTTATGCACTGGTTAAAACCACAAATAATTGTCTGAAGGGTTATAAGAGGTCACAGATGAGATATGATTCCCTTACTATTTGGCTCCAAAAAATACGAAAATACTGGCAATTATGGAGCTGACCTGTCATATCTGAGGGCTGCAGGGAAAGAAGGACCAGGAACATGGTAGCATTTCTCAAAGGTCACTGAAAACAGTAAGCCCTGTCACTAAATTTGAACACCTGAAGGAGTTCTTCGAATATTAAGGCTGAAATCATTAGCCTGGAACTGCTAGCAGAGTAGCTGGCTACCCTCCATGTACTTATTTGTATCCACAAAGACATGGATGTGTATTTTCAGATTTCTAAAGGCCAGTTTATGTCATGGGTCTTGAACAAAGACTATTCTGTATGAAAGTATGAACTGAAAATTAGGAGAAAGATTTAGTTCTGCAAATAACTAAAAACAACTACAGATAAAAAATAGACCAGAAAGGAGAGCAAGAGAAGCTGAAAGTCCATTTGTAGTGCTCCTCCAGGCCTCGAAGGCCTCTCAGTTTAGGAACCCTGTACCTCCTTTGACAGCAAATGTCCCTTGATCTTTGTGGTGTTTTGTTAAGCTGCTATTTTAAATGTATAGTATTCCAGGAAAAAAGAATGGTCCAATGACCAGTCTTTCTTACATCCTCTTTCCTAGAAAATATGATGGTTCATTTGACACATGGTTGTGGTTACCAGCAGCTATTATATGCTGGTTTTATTTCCTGCATTTTGAAATGATTGACTGATTTCAGAGTAAGCCTCCTCCTCTTACAAACAGAGAGTTTATAAGTCTATGCAAGCAGATTCAGTATTTAAATACTTACTTATCTGATTCTGTCCCTCAAAAGCCATATGTCAGCTTATGCTTTATAGGTTTATCTATATTTATCTATCTCAGTAATGGTCTGCCTGAAGTACAATGTGGGAGCAGAAGGGACAGCTGCCCAACAGCAGCATTTCAGAGCTGTTAAAAGACATAAGGGATGCGTTGTATCTCCACCTTCCTTTGACCAGGCATAACCATGGCTTGCCAAAAAAAAAGCACAAACAAAGCATTTTAGTCTGCTCGAAATAAAAACATTTGCTAATGGGGAAACAGAGCCCTTTGTGGAAAAATGAGACTCAGAAACAGCAGTCAACTGTATAAAAGCTTTAATCCATCATTCTTCTGGGGTGACAGAGTACCAGGTCAGGGAGACAGGTGGGATATTTGCTGTTTGGAAATGCCATCCCACCAGGGACTTGTTTTTTTCTGCTAAACAAGAAACAACCTCACTCCACTGGAAAAACACACCCTGTTTTGTAATCCTATCAGTCAGAGACCTGCAGATTTTTTTCTTACACTGTTTGGCCTTTGAAGAAAAGTTGGCATTAATAAAAATCCTGATCCTGGAGATTTATAATGGTGCAATTTTCCTCACTCTACCTTAAAAAGATGTGAGAGGTGACCAATGTGAGGAAGCCACAGCTGGTCTCAATTAGCTTCCACAACCAGTATAGCAAGTGCAAGATACACTGGCCTAGCCAGCTGCTTTGGACTGCTGTTCCAGTGATCCTAAACCTTGTATTTTTAAACCAGCATAGGTGCTTTGCGTCACTGTAGCATTATAAAGCCACTAGTGTACACCAATGAATAGGAAATCTACCTCCTGAGCACCCAGACACTTATTTTATTCAGAGAAATCACTTCTTTGAGCAGTGTTCCTCTTTATGAGGATTCCTTTCTAGGTGGATTGACTTTCATAGGAAGCAAGACATTTTTTCCAGGTTCACTTCCATTTATTTCTGTGCAGGGAAGAGGGCATCCAAAGCAACTTTGCAATAATGTGCATATTAAGTCCTTGTTCATGCAAAAGTCCTTATACACGCTGGGGGAAGTCTACAGAGCTAAAAATGGATTTAATCCCTCTCTAAATTGCCAGAACAGTGCAGAGGGCCACAGTGTAAACAAAGATCAGTAGACAGCTGGCAAAGTTGTGTTTCAAGATGTTCCTTCCCAGAAGAAGCCCGTGTTCTGTTGAAAGCACCACAAGAGGGGAGCTTGGAAGAAAATCAAGAGGGCAAAGTAGGCAGAAGAAAAGAAACATTTTATAGATCAATATCCCTGTCAAAGGCAAATATTTTCTCCTGTTTTTTCTGGCACAGAGAGTTCTGAAGGGGATATTTTTAGAATATGTTACATGAAATTTTGATTACCTTAAGAGATTTATTTTCTGCCAAAACAAAGGCATCGTATTTCTCTAACCAGAATGTGGCACTTATTGTGAAAAGGGCCAAATCTTGCACATAATCATTGAGGTCATATGCAAATAAAAGGCACCATACTTTGTGTAAATTCCCATTTTAGCCAGTCTTACAACATTTCTCGTTTACAATATTGTAACTGTTTTATGAAAAGCTCTCTGAGACTAGTCTGTTAAACCATAAGCAGCCTATTTTCCTTCAGCTCCTGCTGAAGAACTGTCTTCAAGGAATATTTTGAGATTTTAAAATTTGGGGAAAAAGAAGCCTTTTAGCAGTTCAGTTTCAACCCATCCTTTAAATGCAGTGATATCAGTATCTGCTGCTGTCATGGTCCAACGCAACAGTGATGGTGTCTGTGGGGTGGGAGATGCAGGAGTGGGTCTCTGTGCTGGTTCTTCTCATCCTTTAAGTGACCAAATGCTACCATGTGCTGTGAAAAAGGGGCTGTCCCAGCCCTGCTAATCCCTCTGCACAGCCAGTGCTTTTCTGTAATCACCATTTTATCACTCCCCATTCGGTCTCCTTCCTCTTGTCTCCTCTGCCCCGGCCTTCATCGGATTTCCATTTTTGTCTTTTCATTGGAAAAAAACATTTGTCTGGCATGTTGAAAGGCTCGTGGGAAGCGTATTGTCTCATGTATTTGTGCATGAGGAGGCCAAGGCAGGGGCTGCTGCATTATAACACAATTTCTTGTGTGTAAGTACTTTAATTAGGGTATGGCATGTAAATGCTTACTAACGGTATATTTCGATTACACTGCTAGGCTAAAGGGAATTACTATTAGGTCTAAAAACTTTCAGATTACTGTCCCTGCAAACTCCTTTCTGCAATCATACATTACAAAACTGTAACATAATGTTCTTCTGAGCTGTCTTATTCTGGCCACTTACTGACATCAAGCAAAAGAAAGCACTTCAACAGGGAAATTAAAACCAACTTTTTCATGTGTGCGATTTCAAGCAAATGATTGCTTGTTATAAAGCTACGCTGAAAATACCTCCCTTTTGTCTGTGCAATAGTAGGGCTGAGAGTTGTGGGAAGATTGTGCGCACTTGATCTTGTAGTATGGATTTTCTGTCCCTTCCTTTCTGCAGGAAATCTTGTAGATGTTTTTTTAGCTACCTTCCATCTCTGCTGGGTCTTTTAGATACTTTTTCCACTATCCCCACTTCAGAAATGTAACCCCACCCATACCCCCCTTCCGCCTTTGCTCTTGCCAAATTGCAGACCCTTGTTTAAGCTGTGCTCTTCCCACAGAAGAGCTGGACCTGGTCCTTTGTCCTTATCTGAATGACAGGGCTCAGTACATTATTTTTCACATCAGCCTGCACAGGCTGCCAGCTCTTCCAGTCATCACTGGCCTCATATTTCAACAGAACTGATAATAAAGAAGTTCTGGCTATTCCACTGTAACTGATAAAAATCTTTATTTCATGGGTAACAGAAAGAAAACCACCAGGTAAAGTCAAACACTTCCAGGAGAGTGAAAAGAGACCCTGTCTAAATTACTTGAATGACAGATCCACTTTCTTCATGACACAGATAAAACATACTGCGCCGGTGCCATCTGGAAGCTGCTCAAAATCACTCGCCCTGGTGCAAGGCCATTGCTGCCTTCCTCCCTTGCTCACAAACCTTCTCACACACACAGTGGTCACAGAGCATGGCAGAAGTGATTTTATACAGGTAATTTCTACCGTCATGCTCTGTGAGAAATTTGTGGCTTGTTTTCCTGATGTGATCTGAAGGCAAAGAGAACTAACCCCTCTAGGAATACACCCTCTATCCCTTATCATGGACAGGATAGGATAGACTAGACTAGACTAGACTAGACTAGACTAGACTAGAATAGAATAGAATAGAATAGAATGTCAGTTGGAAGGGACCTACAATGATCATCTAATCCAACTGCCTGACCACTTCAAGGCTGACCAAAAGTTAAAGCATATTATTAAGGACCTTGTCCAAATGCCTCTTAAATAGTGACAGGCTTTGTGTATGCATTGTTATTCTCCGAGTTGCACCCTTTTCCTGTTTTCCTTGCTTTCTAGCTGTAGACAGAGTGGCAAAGTATTCAGGGCATCTAAGAATATCCTTATTACCTTCCCCTGAGCACAGCCATTCTACTCAAGAGACAAGGAATTAAAGGACAAAAGTTTTGCTTGTGTGCAGCAGCAGACAGCCATCTCCTACCGATGTGAGGTTACAGACCCTTTCCACAATGGTAATCCTGGATTTCAAGTGGATGAAGAGAGCACCTGAACATAATAATAGCAGACAGTGCTGGCACAGAGGCCTGAGAGCCCGGTGACATGCAGGCCATGTCCAGTGTGTTTCCAGTCATCAGATCCCACATTTATGTCGCTTACTTACTTTGTAAATGCTAATGAAGAAAAAGGACCCTCTCACTGCGTAAGGATTCTTTTCACTACCTCCCCACGTTTGCATGCAGACACTGTCTGTCTTCAGCTTGTAATAGACACCAATTTGTCTAAATGAATCTTCACTACAAAGCCACCCTTTAACTTCTGTTTCTCAGGCATCCCTTTCCATTACTGACCACCATCAGAACTGCCATTTGACCAAAAAGAAATAAGCAGTAATTCTACAGCAAACACAAGCACTGGCATTGCAGTAGAACATTATTTACTACCCCAAATAGTGCAAACTGGTTGCATATGAACCAGAGGTTAAATCCTTCTGGGGAATTTAGTACAGAATTACATCCTTAATGTGGGATTTTGAGGTTTGCCATAGAAAGGCTTTCACTCTCTATGGCATTGTGTTGTTTTGCAAACTAATTTCTAAGGAATATTTTTTTTAAGCCCTGTTCAGTTCTAAAAGCCTTTGTAATAAATATTAGGACTCCTAAGTGATTCCAAGGCTGCTGCTGATCCTCTTCAAAGACATATCAATGCAAGCCTCTGAAGATGCAGGTTGTCACTGCTCATTCTCAAAAAATTCTGGAAGATCGTAGTTTGGATTCGTCTGTGGCTCTTCCTGGATCGTTTCTGAGCACCTGCACATAGCTTTTATATTCTATAGGCCTGCACAATGTTACTACCAAAGAAGGATTGTTCTAAACATTAGACATGTACTTCAAGAAAGAAGACTATGTTTTCCATTACCTTACTATGGTGTCTCAGTGCTATTTCTGTCGTGAACGGGATGGCTCAAGGGGCTTGTTGAAAGATCCAATTTTCTTTTCCAAGCCCAGCTGAAGTTCAGTCCAGCCTGATAATAAACGCAGATGGTATTTGGGCTGGTGGCCCATTCAAAATGAGATGATTAGCCTCCATTCTGTCCTCAGTTACCAGGTGTTCGCATGACACAGTTGTAGTGCAGCGGTCTCAACAGAGCTGTTAAAACCAGACAATCCTCTCTTGTCTTAGCAATGATCTACAGGTCAGTGCAGTGGCATGGGATCGGAGGGATGTGGGGACCGATGAAACTTTCCTTTCAGTTGATTACTTATATCTCCTTTCCCTTACATCTCCAGCTGCTCTATACAGGGGTGACTTCCTTGGCTTCAAACTAAGCAAGGTTTTGGCTGAGAAACTTCCAGTTTTCAGAATTTCAAACCACTCCATTATTTCTCAAAGTCATAGAGGCTGAAATAATTCAGCCTCCACATTTTACCAGCCCTATCTATGGAGTGGTGGGAGGAAGACGCTCACGGGAAGGTCCTAATCCTCTGTCTCCTTCACAGGATCTGTATCCATCTCCAGTTTCCACCGTCTACATGACTTCTTCAGTCTCATATAGCTGGCACAGGCATTCTCAATAACTGTGACTAATAACTGAAGAAATTCCCTGAATTCTCTTCCTTGCCCAGGATTTTCATTTAAGGCTAGATCTGTTCTCCTAGATCTGCCTAATCCAGTTTCAGGTGGGTTCTGAAATGTTTCTTTGACTGGACATTGCAGGACCTGTATTATGTGTAGCATCTCTCTAGGTGCTTGGTATTTTGGGGTAGTTGAAGTGGGATGCATATATATTCATTTATTAATTAATTTATTTATTTTAAATTTGGAACTTCTTTTTTTGGAATTTATCCTTTACTCAGGAAAATGTCTCTCCTTTTCTGAAGATGAAGAGGCTATTTGTCCCAGTCACAATCTCATTTTAAGTCTGTTTTGGAACAGTTTTCTGTTTTAGGTCTAGTGTGTCTGACATGTGTGCTATTTGCAATTCATTTATTAACCTGTGAAAGTTATTCCTCCAGTTTATTATTATTGTTTCCCTCCCAGTTGCTCACAGGCACCCCTTTGTACAGTGCTTGTAATAGCTTTTGGCAAAACTTTGGCTATTTTTTTCAAAAGTTCATTCTGTTATTTAGTCTTATTCAAAGACACTCCAATATTCTACTGCTATTACAGCTGTATGAGGTGATGTTGATTAGCAGTGATAGGTGTAATGTTCATGCTAGTCAGTTATTCATCTCTTCCATTTCTGCATATTTGGTGAGTGGCAGGATCTTTCCATCTAGTTGCCTTGCAAAAGATCTGTTCCTCTCAAAACTTCTTACTTTGCATAGGAAAACAGATTATTCCTTCCCATGGGATCTTTGGCAGATGCCATTTCATGGAAGTTTTGTGTTCTCATTTAAGGCAGGAAAAGTGTCTTTGCCACATCTTATTTTCAGGGTGTTACATCTATGTTTAGGTACTGGTGTTGTTCTCAAGATGTCAAGGAACTCGTGTTTTCTGCTCGAATAAAGCAACACGGGATCTCTGAGGTGGGTTTGGTGTGCTGATTTTCTGGTGTCTGTGTGTCACATACATTGCACACCGTTATAGCTCTTCGGAAGCATGATATGTGATAAAACTTCCTTGTGAAGCAGAAGTCCAAGAATCTATTTATGAAGAAACTTCTAAAATAGACTTTGAAAAAATCACCTTTCATGTATTTAGTGTTTCCCAAAAGATCTGGGTGATTCTTTTTTTACTGAATAGTTTATCTATTAAAAAATACAATCTAGCTGGCCCAAAATTATTTGGATACTTCAGCTAAACTCACAAAAAAATTGCAATTGGTTAATATTTGGGGGACTGTTTTCAACATGCAAGCTTTCTGACAGAGTAATTCATTTCATCCCAAAGGTGAAGTCTGCATTTGTTTATGTGAACTGTTCCTGCTATTGTTCCTCTCTGACTGCCTAGGAAACTTAAGCAAAAAGCTCAAGTGTAGATACTCATGGTGTAAATGTCTGCGGTTACTGAGGATAAGCTCATGCTGAGCCAGCCAATGGGAAAATAGGGCCCTTTCGTTTAAGACACTGTGACAGAACAAAACAAAATCCCAGGAGCTTACATGTTTTGTTGAAAAAAATCACAGGATGAGACAGTTTGGGACAGATGAGTTTTAAACATTTATTCAAGGTCATTTAGCAGCTTGATGGTAGGAGCGAAAGCAAAGTCAGTGCCTCATTCTCCAAACCAAGTTGCATCCCCTTGTTGTTTATGAAGTTTCTTGATGTTGGGCAGGACATTTTAGATACAGAAGCAACAGTGAAGAGAGACATGGAAATGCGAAAGGAGCAGCAATCTGGACCACGAAGAAAGGAGTGAAAGGAGAGGATGGTGGCAAATTTGGTAGGGAGTGGTACCAGCGGGAGTGTCCAAATGCATATAGCAAAGACAGGGAGAGAAAAAAGAAACTGAAAAGTGCAATTGGACTTAAGATGTTTGAGATCAGAGAAAACTACAACTCTAAATAGTCCTCTGGATTGTTTTCCAAAGGTACAGCCCCTTCAGTTCCTGAGGGTTCAGAACTGACCTTGCCACCTATGCATGGACATGAAACCAACACTGTTCTTTGAAAACCATTCAGCTTCAGACTGACTGATATCTCTGTATGGTCTGAGTACGGCAGGCCTTCCTAAATGTTTAGATTGAGTACTTCATATACTTTATATATAATGGAAAATTGTGAAAGTATTCTCTGAAGTATGGTCTGAAAAAATGCGTGGTTGGAAGAAAAGGTGGGTTCTGCATGTTCCCAGTATGAAGAACAGTGTCAGGGAAGAAGAGTACAGAGGGGGAGCCCATGACATGATTTTGAAACTGAAATTTAGGAATACAAAGTAATCTCCAGTAGAATTTACTGCCAAATTCTGGAATTACACATAGAACCCACAGTTACACACATACAAAATTGTTAATTCCCCCTCCCTCTCCATGAGGCTGCACGAGGATTTTGAGTGTGATTTCTGAGCAGCTTCACACCCAGAAACACAGAACTGGCCCAGGTTTAGCATTAGCAAAGTTGCCTATAGAGAGACGTGTGATTTAAATATGAGTTCAGATGAAAATCTGGTTTAAAATATATTCAAAGGTGTTAAACAGGAAGAGAGAGAAAAGCTCTTTACTTTAACATTAAAAGTGTTTTCTTTTCAGATGATTTCATAGCCATCAAAATATTTTTTCTAACTTCTTCCTCACTGCACTTTAGCAGTGGAAACTTATTTCTCTGTGCCGGGCATTCTTTTTTGTTAGTGGCACTTAGTCACAAGCGGAAAAAGGTTTCTTTGTATGCATTCCCAAGTACATGTACTATCTGCATGCATGTAAATGGTGATCCAGTTTTAAGAATAAAGAGATCATTTCCTTACCTGCAAGGAGATGCAAGAGAGGTGAGAGACAGCTTGTCTACGACTGGGTCTCTATCGCTGTTCAAATGTGAGATGGTCAGAGATCCTGGAGAAGCACATTAAAGTCCTCAAAATCTCCGCACACAAAATTTCTGGGTGGAAAAAGCAGAAGCGTGTGGGAAAATGCAAATGCTTAGTGGGCCTGTGGGTTTTGCAACATGGGGAATCTTTTCTTTCTAGTGCACAAACCAACATCTGTTTAACAACTTCTGCCTATGGCATCATTTCTGAGCCGAGCATCTGAAATGGTTTAGCTGTTGTACACACACGTTGGGGTGCTCAGTTCTTCTACCTGAGGAGGTACAACCTGAACAGGAAAGAGAGAGGGGCAGGATTCAGATTGAACATAGGGGGAGTTAGGTAGTAGCAGGTGAAAAAACTCTGCAAGAGCTTGATATTAAAAGTGAGGGATGGCTGCCTGTGAGTACTGTGCCAGCTGAGGGTGCTCCCAGTGCTGGTACCTTGCTTGGATTCCAGTTTCCACTCTGCGTGAGCGAAACAGCAGATGAGAAGGGACAAAACAGTGCAGACTAAAATCCTGGCTAAGGGATGAACCTCAAAATCTGAATTAATTCTGAGCCATGAGTGCTGTCTTAATCCAAGGCTTTTTGAGAAAATAAAAGGACATCTTGGGAGATAATGTTGGAAGATATTTCAAAGAAGTGCTTTATCCTACAGCCCATGTCTCTAAGGAAGGATCAGTCATAATCAGAGACACTTAAACCATTCCTGCGTCAGCTGTGCATGAGACCTTCCAGTGGTGGAGGTTTTACAGATTCTTGGACAAGATTTTTTAGCACAAAATTAATCACATCAGAGGAAAGTCTCCCTTGATAGCCAACCTGAAGTTCTCTTAGTGCTGTTGAAACCAATTACTTCTTGTTCTATCAGTGGACATGAAGAACGACCTGTTTTTCTCCTCTGCAGCTACTTTATAAGTCTATCCCGTTTCATTTCAGTCTCCTGGTGTGAAAACAAAACAAACCCTATTTCTGCACACTTTCCTCAACAGTCTTTTTTTTCTATAGCTCTGATTGTGCTTTTTGTTCTTCTCTAGACATCCACAACTGGTTCAATTGGTAAAGCTGATTTAGGGAAGAGGATAAAGCAGATGATATCTTGACATACATTTAGGACCAAAATGGATTGAATAGTAAGAAGAGAAAGTATATCAGAGAAGTCAATACCAAAACCCTGTCTACCTCTTCTCCTGCCCAGACATGCTCTGTTCATTTGTGCAGCTCCTTCTCCTTTTACTCCAGCAGCTGTGAGGTTTGTCAGCCCTTTTGTGGCAATTATTCTAATTCCCTGAAATCAAAGCACCTGCGAGAGAAGTGGCTTGTTTTACAAAATCAAGGCCTATTGAAACATTTTAAGGAAAACAGTTGTTTCATTCTGTAAAGATACCGATCTTCTCTTCAGTCAAGGAGAGAAGATAAAGGGGGAAAGTTTGACATTTGACTTCACTCTGGAATGCAGGTAAAGACTTGAAATATAAACTCCAAGATGAACAGATTTGATTAAGATATCATTTTAAACTACTGTCCTTCTTTTCCTTATTTATTTGTAACTGTGAAAGAAAGACAAATAGCCTTATCTTTTCCATTGGACAAAAAAAAATGCAAGCTGGCAGCTTTGCCTGAGAAAGTCTCAGTGACTTTGATGGCTACCATGAAAGTGTATTGGTCTGTTTGATCTTTTGTTGACTAACTGCAGGTTTGGGGATGTTACAATACATGTTTACATAGTGTAGGCTAGCTGCAAAGCCTCACCTCAGGTGAAAAGACACAGCTGGTTTTAAAAGCAAGTCAGGTCAGGATAAAAAAGAAAAAGAAGTTACTCAACAAGTTATGAGGTTTTAAAGGTAATGCATGGGTTATATGGCCAGCATACAAAAAGACAAAAAGACTGTAAACCATCAGAAAAGAGTGCAAATAGACTGGGATTTGATGGGATCCCTTGTAGTTTGAAGCTGAGTGTTCAGTGTAGAGCCAAAAAGTATTCCCTTTGAGGGTTATTTGTTACAGAGAAAAGCTAATTTAAACATGATCATCTAAGTCCTAGGTTAATCCTTCTCTTCAGGAAAATCTGCTTTTACAGTTGCTGTCTCATTGCACTGTCCCAGACTCAGCCTGCTACCAGCAGCTAGATTTTCTAATGCTGATACTAGCACTGAAACCATTAGTCCCCTAGGAAACAACGAGCTAATCACCAGTAGCTGTCACCTGGATGCACGAAATTCAAGTGTCCAGCCACCCTCTGCCACCACTGTGTTCAGCTATGAAAAACAATGGAGTAGCATGGATGGTGGGCTAGATTCACAGAATTCCTGTGACATTATAGCAGAGGAGCATTAGGTGATTTTGCTGCTTCAGGGAGGTCAGGCTCCCAGACTAACTGGTGCACATGGACCTATAAGCACCTTGGAACTGGATTCACAGGAGCCAGAAATATAATTGAAGTAAAACCTATAGCAGAGAAAGTGCTAAGGACAGAGACACACCTTTAGCCTTGCTCACAATAGTCTCTTTAACCCTGTTCCATTGTAAAGGGCCAAAACTCTTAACTGAGCATGTACAAAGCAGTTTCTACAATAGCAAGCAATTTGACTGGAAAGGATTGGATGGGTATGTCCAGGGGGTTGCTGCTGAGGTCCTCACATCCACACATGAAGTGGTTCAGGGTGATTATTTCCTTTTCTAAGTAGTCTGGGCATCTGCACAGAAAGGCCCCACCAAGTGCACGGATTGAAGCGATGTCCAGAGGATGTAGTTTGGGAGCTTCATGTCCCTGTAGGAGAACATCGAGGGTGTGCTACATACTGTGTGCTACAGCAGAGGGTTTTGTTTTGCCTCCCACACAAGGAATCTGGTGCACTAAGACCAGTCTGCAATCTGAGTAAACTCTGTGAACTCTGTGGTAAAGGGAGTGATGGAGAGTTGCTTCAGAACTGCACAACTGCTCTAAACCAAAATTCTGAAGAAACATAGCCAAAGTTTACAGAAAAAGAGAGGAGCCAGTCCAGTTCTGTTTAAAGCACAGAATGTCCCTTGAAACCACAGTGGTGAGGGCTCTTGCCCTCTGTGACCTCAAGTTGCCCCCCCTCCCCGGCTGAGGTGAACCATCACACATTAAATGCTGTTATCTCCGTGCTTTGGTCCATGGGTGGAAGGGGTGGAAAACCATCCATTATACATCATATCAACTATAACGCATTGTTGTTACTTCTGGGACAGCTGGTACTGGTGAAGAACACTGAACGGACCACTGGGTCTGCTTGGTGGCTTTCAATTAACCACATCCTTTTGAAGACGCCACCTTTTGTATTGACTCCAGAAGACCTTTGGATTTGGGTCTGACTTGCTGAAATAGCCAAGAGAAAAATACTCTGATTTTTGCAGTGTTGATTTTAAACCACAGCTGCTGATTATATAGAATTTTATCATAATTGGTAAAATCTTGTTTTTCAGTGTCTTTGTGCTATATTGAGTGTTTTGTGGATATAAACTGTCTGTTGGTGTATTCATAAAAGCAACAATTAAATTTTACTGTGTTCTTTGGAGAAAAAATAAGATTTAAGAGACCCTGTATAGTTTGTCCATGCTTCATCCTGAAAACTTGTTATGCAAGCAGTAAACTATGCTGGTAAACAGAGAGAGACAAGGAATAATTTTACAGTTGTGAAGAAGGTTATTTTCAAATTTGCTGTATGGAGATGAATGCAGTGATCTTAGCTCAGTGGAGATGGCTTCCCTCCAGCTGAAACATCCATTAACCTCCATATAGACGCTGTTTGTTCTTTTGGAAAAACCATCTAGGAGGTCATCAGAATAACTGCATAGGTCATTCTAAAATTTCAGCTTGTTCGATGGGCTAATACAGTTTACCCCTACAAAGTTTGTTATAGAAGTGCCCGTGATTCAGCTTTGGAGGCAGGTGTTGTATAGAAACATGCTACTAGTGGGGATGTGCACACATGTCTGTATTTCAGATGTTTCCAAGACAGCGAAGGGTGCATACTGAGGGGATGGGGGGACAAGTGAGAGGGTGGAATCTGTGAAGACTTTTTAATGAGCACTGGTTTTCGTTTCCCTGGTGTGTTGAGTTTAAATGTTGCTCAGACAATTTTTTTTGGCAAGGTGGTTGCTGTCTTGTGGAGTAAACACTTGGAGGAGCAGTTAAACCAATGGGAATACATTTGAAATCATTGTGAGAGGTGACATGCTGAAGAGCTAGCACAAAGTGAGCGCACAACAAAAACCCCCAAAAGTTAATCTAATTATGTGATATAGACATTTTACAATTGAAGAATGGGCACTAATGTCGTTTGTCTGTCTCAACCATGACATACTAATGCCAAGAAATCATTAAATAATGAGGGAAGAGGCAAAAGAGCTTTGTTAAATACAGAAAATTCTGTACAAGAATTTGTTTAATATAAACTCCTCAACAGAGTCATAACTGTCTGCAAGACAATTCAGAGTGCCTTGGCTCTGCTTTCCCATTGCTACGCCTGGCTGAAGGCAGAAAATACACCTTACTGTGAGCAAGGATTTCCCTGAATAAACACATTTGTGTGAAGTCACTCCCATCTGTAACTAGCTTTCATGATGAAAATACAATTTATTTTCATGAAACAAAGTCTTGTTGCCTCAGGGATAAAGACAGTTTTCAGATTACATTTCATAACTCAGTCTTGCAGTAGACTGGGTTTGACCGTGAGGACCCTCGTGGGGACCATTTTTGTCTCTGTAGCCTGTGTGCTCTCTCCTCTGGGCAGGAACTATTTATTCAGCTTCCAAAATAAGTGAGGAAAGAAGAGATGGGACCAGGGGCCCTGAGCTAAAAATGCCCAACTGATGGATTGTGAACAGGGGAGCTAATTTCTGCCTACTGCTCTCGCTGGATTTCCAGCTGGCTGGCTTGCCCAAAATGTAATGCAGTCTTAGCAAATGCAAAAAATGCATCAGAAAACACCATTTAAATTAGGCTCAGTTATGGCATTGAAAATAAAACATATCTTACACTAGTTTAGCTGCAGTCTCCTGTTACCTTGCAAAGTGCAGAGTATGCAAGGGTTCTGATACCAGTTTTCCTTATAGCAGATTTACCCCAAAACACTTTCACTGATAACCGTGATGAGCATCTTGTTTTAATGACCTGAACCAAAGCCAGGTATAATCAGTGAGGAAACTGTCCTGGCTTAAGCAAGCTCTGGCCTAAGAGAGACATCATGGTTGTTCCTGAGCCTTTTAGGTGTTATTTACAGTGGTCTGCTGCTAGGGGAGTGCTAAATCATCGAGTTATTTGTCTGCTGGGGAATTTAAATGGCAATTTGCTATGCTGCTGCTGCAGCTACAATACCTTTTCTGTTGCCATGATTCATTATGGGTCAAGGAAGCATATGTAACGGAAATATGCTTTATTGTGTTCTATCCCTTGTCAAGTCTTATAAACACAACATTTTTATTTTGCAGTATTCTCACTTTATTTTGACTGATGTCCATATGCGGAACTGGTGAGAATGTATCTCTGTATACAAAAATATCACCAGATGCCCTCCTCATCTTAAAATTGAGTGCATTTTTCATTTAAAGGCTGATCCTGCTTACATCTCCCAGCCCCAGTAGCTCCGGGAAATTTGCTTGAGAAAGAAATTCAGTACAAGCCTTTTCCAGTGCCTGGTGGCCAGACTGCTATGGAACTGGAAAGGGATAATCAGCCTTACAAACAGTCACAGAATCACAGAATTGACTGGGTTGGAAAAGACCTCAGAGGTCATCAAGTCCAACCCTTGGTCCAACTCCAGTCCATTTACTAGATCATGGCACTAAGTGCCATGTCCAATCTCAGTTTAAAAACCTCCAGGGACGGCGAGTCCACCACCTCCCTGGGCAGCCATTCGAATGCCTGACCACTCTCTCTGTAAAGAATTTCTTTCTAATATCCAGCCTAAATTTCCCCTGGCAGAGTTGAAGCCCATGCCCCCTTGTCCTATTGCTGACTGCCTGGGAGAAGAGACCAATCCCCACCTGGCTAGAACTGCCCTTCAGGTAGTTCTAGAGAGTGATGAGCTCATCTCTAAGCCTCCTCTTCTCCAGACTAAACAAGCCCAGCTCCCTCAGCCTCTCCCTCAGCTCTTGTGTTCGAGTCCCTTCACCAGTCGTGTTGCTCTTCTCTGCACCCGCTCTAGCACTTCAATGTCTTTCCTGAACTGAGGGGCCCAGAACTGAACACAATACTCCAGGTGTGGCCTCACCAATGCAGAGCACAGGGGAAGGATCACTGCCCTTGTCCTGCTGACCACACTATTTTGGATACAGGACAGGATACCATTGGCCTTCTTGGCCACCTGGGCACACTGTTGGCTCATGTTGAGCTTCCTGTCAATTAGTACCCCCAGGTCCCTTTCTGCCTGACTGCTCTCCAGCCACTGTGTGTCCAGCCTGTGTAACTACAAAAAGGGCCAGGTTTAAGGCTCCAGGAGCAGAAATCTTCCACCCATGGGGTCTGTCCAAACCACTCCTGCTGTGCTGCTGCTCCTCGAGCCTTTTCCAGAATCCTCCAGAGTTTTCCAAAGCATTTTTCACTCCTGAGTCCTGGCCCCAGGACATTGTTCCCTGATTCTTCACTTGTAGTTGTGTTTCCACCTAGACAAAGTTTCCACAAGTTGCTCTTCAGGCAAGGTTTGATTAGTCCTTTTGTGTTTTGCCTAATGCAGACTACTGTTCCCTGTGCTGAAAGCTGGTGTGAAGAATATTATTGTCCAGGAACCAGCTGGTAAAGAGAGCAAGGCAGTGCATCTCGTCTGCCAGAGATAGGCTGGGAGGATCTCTGCATGCTCTTCAGAACACCATGGTGAACATCACCAGCTTCACATTTTCTCAGTTAGTAGCAACCAAGAGCAAAGTGCACTGCAGTATCATGATTTAAAAGAGTCAAGGAGTGATATACAGCCCCACTAATGTATTGGAAAGACATTTGTTCAGTCCGGAGAGTGGGAGCAGTGGCCACTTACCTGTTGCTTGTATTTCAACGGGAGTTTATCCATGCTTTTAAGTGCATCTTCAGAGACGGGCCCTGTGCAGCCCAGCCAACTACTGCCTTGCTCCCAAGCGACTGTAGTGCTGTGGCATGTAGTCCCAGACCTGACGAGCCATGGGTTGAGTTTTATCTGTCTGTTCTTACCAACACACACAAGGGTTTCCAGGCTTTGGTAAAAATCTGTGATTTTCATGGCAGTCTCTGCTGAGATTCCCATATGGCAACACAAGTTATAGTGCAGTTTATGTGTTATCAACTATGAATTGTGCTGTACCTTGGAGTCTGACTTCAGCACAAAGTACCACATGATGATAACTGTCATCAGACACCTTCAGCACAGACTCTGGGTTCAGCCTAGTGCAAGACCTTGATTTGGAGTCACCCCACCAAGTCAGAATCCTTTAGAAACTCAAGCAACTGGTCAAAAAAAACAATCATTTTCTTAAAAAAGGAAAAAACAACTTTGTCCAACTCCAGGCCATGTGTAAAAGTTCAGACATAATTTGTTTCCTTACTGGTTTGCTTTCACCTGCCTCACATAATATACACTTTCCCGGCTTTATGAAAAACATGTGTCAGATATATCTAAAGCACAGGGAGCAAAATAAAAGCCAGACTCAACCTCTTGCTAGCAGCAGCCTTGGGGCTGTCAAACTCAGCTGGAGGATTGTCAGCTCCCTCTCGTGGGTAGAGGAGCACTACGCGGTACAGGCTGGTGTTTCCGAGGCAGCTGCGTGCCCCCTATCAGACCTGATTTATTGTGCAATGGGTCATATTTGTGCATGGCAGCGTCCACAAAGCATGAGAAGATATATGTGAGCACACATACCTGTGCCGGCTTGCACGTACGTGTGCACAAATATATCCACTATGGGCAAAGCAAGCAAAGCTCAGCCCTCAAACTGCTTGCAGGAAACCTGGTCTGTTCCACACTTCTGGTTTGGGGCAGATAATCCGTTTTAGTTCATTTGCTTTAATACTCATCCCTGGCTGTGGGTAGGACCCAGCATGAGAGCAGGAGCACCGGAGGATGCTTTGGCTGGCAGTGTCACCCAGCTCTGACAGTGGCATCCAATGCACCCTCAGCAAAAGGGTTTCAGCCTGGGTGACAGCAATGATGAGGTTTCTGCTACCACCCAGCCATACATCTTAGCAAGCAAGTGGGAGCACTGTCTGCTATTACTGTGTCTTCCAAATGTATTATAGGTTTACCAAGATGGCCCAGTTTGTCTTTCTGCTGCCTCAGAACTCCCTGTGCCTGCCCTCTGGCTCACCTAAAGCTGGATGAAGCTTTGGGGATGCAGCTCATTTCTCCAATGTGCAGATGGAGATCTCTCATAGAAGATATTGCTGGGACACTCCCACTTCTCCTGGTGTTATATCCAAACTCTTTTGACACTGATGCTTAAGCTTGGAAATGATGGATATATCCGAGCATTTTAAAAGTGCTGCTAAAAGGATGGTGGTCAGGAGGCAGTCTGGTTTTGGACCTTCTGGTGGTGGTTGTAGGTCAAGGTGTGGTGTCCAAAGATCCAACCAGTCCTCCAAATTAGCTGGTTATATGAGATAAACTTTGTGCTTTATTTGGAGCTGATAAAGCACACAGAAATCTAAATCACAATATGCAGGATATTTTTCCAGGATGATTTTTCCACACAAACAGTTGATTTTATCACCTCTTAAGTGATCTTGAGGAGAATATCTGTCAACATCCACTATTCCCACAGCTTCTCAGAACCTAAGAGCACTTTTCATGTTGGGAAGCATAGAGCTAAGCAGTGAGTTCAGGGATGAGAGGGTGGAAGAATGCCTTAGATCCTCTACTGCCACATATTAAAGAAAATTGAAGTTTTTACAACTCAGAATCATTGGATAAGAGACTCAAAAAACCTGTAACTCCTAAAATACTAATAGTCCTAAAATAGAGATTTGTAGACTGAACTTTTACCATATTTTTCTTCCTTCTCAAATAAAATGATCAGTTAGGGGGTAAGATCTAACAGGGTGCAGAGACCCTCTTGAGCAAATGCTCTTAACTCCTAACAACATGAGGGGGAATGAGGAGACACAGCAGCGTGCCTGGGGTGCAAAAGGTTTTCCAGGAGAAGGTCTGGGTAAAGAAAAGGGAAAAAATCTCTTGGGAATCACAGTCAAATATAATGGGATTTCAGGGTCCATAGCCATTCATCATTATAATGTGGATTTATGCCCAAAGCCTGTTATTGTATATGGTGCCAGCTCTTAAGCTAGGTAAGGAACGTGGTGCAAATACTAATGATGTACTTCTACTGAAGCAAAACTTAGACATAATGTTTCCCTGACAGGTGATCAAAACATCTCAGCAACTATCAAACTCCGTTTCCTACTGTCTGAAGTAATGGTGTTATCTAGACTGGGAGCTATTAACACTATGTTATTGCACTGCCATTCACAGAGCCCAAGGGAGGATTTCTTTTTTTTTTTTCCTTAAATTGCAATCCGTCAGGCGTGAATGAAGATCTTTATCAACTGAAAGATAACAGCTGATGTCTTCCCTCCTGCTCTCAGACAGGGAAAGTAATATCCTGCATAATGGAACAAGGGAGCCCTGGTAGCTCCAGTGAGAATGAAGAGAGAAGGGAGTAGATTGTGTTTCAGGTGTAAGTGTTGAGCTATTATATTTCATGGAGTAATGATGTCCTACCCTGTAAGACAGAGTAGAAAGAGGCTTTTTATTCTGCCCTTGGGGGCACGGCAGGGCTGTAATCGCATTCCCATTGTGTGTGGGGACCAGGGGATGCAGAAGCCACAATCTGTTTTCCTATTTCAACTTATCTACCAGAAGGGGAAAAGTTAACACTCTGATAGTCAAGACAAGCCTTTTTGAGTGTGGTATTTGTTTTGGCTGGTAGAAGTAGCTCCAGTTAACTAAAACGGCAGAGTTATTAAAGAGCCACAGGAACGGAGTGAGCAGGGTATGGCTTATTTCAGTCAAGGCTGGTCCTAGAATAACCAGTTCCTGTAGTGGTTATGGAGTGGTCTTAAATAATTTGTGTTTCTCAAATGGGTGAAAATAATGCTTTTAAGTTTCTGGGGATTCGCTGGATGTTCCCAGCCTGGGAGACAGTTCTACAGCCCTGCTGCTGAATTTATCATTGTCTTAGCAGTCATGGGGAAGGTGAAGGAACAGTAAATTTGGACCATTACAAGTCAACACCAATGGCGCTGCTTTGGTCACAGCTCAGATGGATGTGCATGGGGTGGCTTTGGACTAGCACAGGTGTCCCAGCAATGTCACCACAGCAGGCTGGAGGTCTGAGGGATCTTGCAGTCCTGCTACTCTGCTTCCTATGTAGGCTTTGGTGTCTTTCCTGAGCTGTGTGCTGCTATTGCTACATGGCTAAAGAAGATAAGTCAACAACAATACAGTGTATGACACACAACTGGTGTCAGAAAAGCCTCACATGATTCACACTGGTGAAAGAAGTGTGAATAACCTGGGTTATCAGAAAAAGCTGCAGTATTTTGATGACATTTTTCTGCCTTTCCACTTCATTTCTTGCCAGAAGCCCAAAATGCAATGAACATCACTGCCAAAGCACCGCTGGCATGTCCACACTCCAAGATGAAGCTGAATCTGTGCAAGATATTTCTTTCTCTGCTTGTGGTATCACTAGTGAATTGTTCCACTGAATAGATACCAAAGAGAAGGTTGTGGTTTTCCTCACAAAGGAAGTGATATAATAATGAGAATTTGCTCTGCTCTTTCCCATAATATGATGAAAGGCTGTAGTCAGGTTAGTTCATTACTTCAAAATAGAAAGCTTTCTTTTTGCTCTCTGAAACACTTTACAATTACCTTTTGCTGTAATTTACCTGTAAAATTACCTTTACATGTAATTCGAGACCCTTGTTCACCCACCCACTCGCTTACTAAATTGAGACACAGTTAAATACTTTTCTGAACACGAACACAAAAACGTGTTTCTCTAAAAGTGAGAGAGCGAAAAAATCCAAGGTCAGCACGCAGGGGTGGGAACAGCTGTATCCTGCTTTGCAGGCTTTGACCTTTCATCCATCTTTAACAAAGACCTCAGAAAAACTGCTTTGAATGCTAAATATGACCTGAAGTAGACATGGGAGAAATGTGCAGGCAGAGAGATTTCCTTCAAGTAGACGTGGAAAAACCTGCTACATTCTCTATGCAAGTTTCTCTTGGTGCTACTCCAGGGGGTCCTTTTTCATCAGAGTATTTTAAGACTACCCGGCAAAAATGGATGATATCCAGGACGGTCTCTTCAAGATGGATACTCTCAGACTATCACCTGGTGGTGCCTGCAGCCTGTTTGCACATAAATAAATGAGCAAAGTCTGCAAGGTTGATGACAGACTGTGCCGTGTGGTTCAGTTGTCTCTATTTTTCGTGCCTGCTGTGTTGCTCTCATATGCACTATAGTCTAAATGGAGTGTGAAAAAAAAATCTATTTACATTTAGAAATCCATCACCCTGACACGTTGGCAGATGGTTTTGGAGCCCACCTTTTATACTGTGTTTCTTAAAACTCATCAGATGCTGCTTCTTCTGTTTCAACCCTTCTCACCCCCCTTTTTATCTCCCATTCACTATCATTAACATTGTCATTAAATTGCCAGACATATAAATGCTATTTTCCATTAAGGTTGCCATGTTACCAAATAAGTGCAAGTTTGAAGGAGGAACATGAATTTAATTCCTGAATACCAGTGAGACAGATGTTTCTGTTAGGAGGAATTAGCACCTGGGCTTCCTTTCTCTTACTCAAAAACAACATTGGTGTTGCTAGCACTCTTCTGTAGTTAGTATCTGCTTGCTGTGTATATTCTTGGTGCTAAATGTTTTGCACATTAGGGATTGTGTCATTTTTCTGTTTTGGAGCATTGTTTAATAGAGCAAAAAAGCTCGCTTGCCAATAACTGCTTGTAATTTCTTAAATAAATAAATTAAATTAATTTCTTAAGTAAATTCTGTGCTGTTCAAAAAGGGGCAAACAGTCTTCTGAACCCAACACATTAGATGATCTAAGGTCTATGCAGCTGGAGGAGTCTACAGAGCTAGTCAGCTGGCAGATGTTGGCATCTGCTGCAGGGCAGCTGAATCACTTGCTGCTCTCCTTTGACTGTGCCAATTGTACCTCTGCCTGGCCTGAGCTCTTGATTCACACAGAGACATTGACGTTACACACTTAAATTAGGTGTCAACCCACGAGCTGAATCTCCCCTTGGTGGAATTATTTGGCTACTTCAGTGAAGGGACCTTTGCAGAGCAGTAGGGTGCTGAGACAACTCACAGGACTAGTGGAGGAGGCAAGGGATGTCCTGGAGACATGCACCCATCTGGGATGGCAGCTGGCGAACAGCTGGCAGTACAAGAGCATCTCAAGTGACACAAACGTCGATACTTTGGCAGTGGAATGGAGTGCCAGGTGTCTACTGTCAGTGGGAAAAATTATCCTCTGGAGATGCCTGTCTCTGTTGCGTATGGCTGGAGTCTAGATGGCCAGTTTAGATTAGACTTCCAGCTTTTCGCTGGTGAAATGAATCCCACTTTATGAAAAATTGGAGTGCTAATGGCTCAAATGTGTAATTTATATTTGCATTGTAGAGACACTTAGCAGACCAGCCAAGACAGCTCCTTTTTACTGGGGCCTCAACGAGTTAAAAAATGAGTGCTTTTTTGTCTAAACAAAAGCTCTAATACATTTTTATATGCCTATGCACACTCAAGAGAGGTGAAGAACCACTGCAGTCTTCATCCTAGAGATTGAGACCTGAAACAGAAAGGGGTGCAGTGATTTGCCTAGAGTGACATGGAAAACTTTGAACAGGAGAAAGAACTTCACCTGACTTTCCTGCCCTTGTTCTATGTCTTAATCTCAAAAATGTTTTTTCTTTTCTTCAAATAACATTCTTAAAGCAAAATCTTTATATAAATCTTGTCTGAGTAAATGCCTGTTCTCTGTAAACTGTATTCAATTACCCACGTTAGAAGTCTAAAAATGGATGGGTAATAAGAGAGCCTTTTCCTTTAATGGTGTTCTGTGTAACATGGGAAATGCAAAATTGTGCAGAAGTTACATGTTTTTTGAGCCTTGATTTCAATCAAATGGTTTAGATTTAATGAAGAGGAGTCTGACCACACATAAATGTACAGTGCCATGACAGGCTGTGATAGACAGAAGTAAGCAATAATTAACCTTAAAGAACATGCCCTGAAAATATTTTGTGAAGAGAGCAAGTACATGGCTTTATTCTGGCACAGGGTGCTGTCTACAGAGCAACCCCAACTTTTTGAAAAGTATGTGCAAAGGTCACATTGAAAAAGTATTTGATTAATATCTGTTGATTGCAGCAGATCATCAGGTCTTGTTCCTTGAGGTACTTATGAGTTTTGTGGTGCTTTTCATTTGAATTAATTTGGATTTCTTGTGGTATTCCCAGGCATCACAACACCCGTCACCTAAATCCTAAGGGATCTTCTCTGCTAAAGTCTGTCTAGGAACATCAGAGTCTTGTGAGGTCATGTAGCTTTCAATCAAAGGGTGCAGAGCTCCCTTGATACTTTTAATGGATGTTTTAGTACCTTGCCCACCAGGTGGTATATAGGTAGAGAAACATACATTGGGAAGATATCTGTGATAATGGAAACTTTACCTGGCTAAAACTTTTTTCCAAGCCTGGACTTGACTGTAAGAGACCTTAACCATAATGTTTTGCGAGTGCCAGTGTGAAACCTGAGGTCCATAAAAGCCAGTGGTAGACCATTGACTTGGGTTAGGCTGATTTTTGCCCCAGGTCTCTCAAGGGAATAATTTGCCCGGTACTATTTTTGGTTCTGTCAATGATGTGATATCTGTGTTGTATGTGCATGTGTGGGCAGTCCAAAGCTGTCCTGTCCTTTCTTCGTGCCAAAATACATTGCAAACACATTCTTGTTGAGTTACTTGTTATCACCTCATTGTCTCTCTTCCCTCATTTGCTTGCCTGCTTTCTTCTTTCAACTGCTATAATTTTAAAGGTTGTGGGGAATTGCCTCGTCTCTCTGAATAAGCAAGCATGGTAAGGAAACTTTGCTTTAAGAAGATATAATGCTTTCTTGCACAAAAGACCCTGATGTGCCTTATTTAAAAAATACTGGCACGGACTGCTAAAGAGATCTTTCAATATATCCTGGCATGCAGTGGATGCTTAACACTCATTTCCTCTCATGAATCTAAGTATCAAACCCAGATGATGAAAGTTTAATCCTTTGGCACAGGTACTGCACATTGCATCTTTCAACACAATGAAGTCCATTTTCTACAGAGCAGAGGCAGTGAAAAATGCCTTGTGCAGGACTTCAGTGCAGGTTGTTGGGTGGAAAACAGGAGAGGTTAGAAAAGGTGCAATTTCTGTAAACTAAGTTCCATCTCCAAGATACGCATCTAGCAAGTCAGGGCATTGCTTAGCAAAAGTAGAGTGCCTTAAAGCCATCTGCACAATTTCTTAGAACTTTGCTTCCCTGATGGATAACAGACGGAGGAGGAAATTTATAAGTAAAAGATTAGAGCAACTCTGCTTATAAACAGGAGTACTAATCACTCTGCCTTTGCCCTGGAGACCAGATTTAATCTCAGGGTTTAACTTAACGCAACTGTCTTGTTTCTGCTGCCAACTGAGAATGTTCAAATACTTCCATGATAAGAGATATTTCAGGATGATACAAAACTAAACATTGCTTGGCAATTGATGATCCAGCATTTAATCAACGATTACACTCAGCATAACATGGTGAAATAACGGACTGGGTAATTTGTGCATTCAATGTTTGTCATCTCCCAGTGTTTAAATCTACCTGCTCAACAGTGCTGCGCTGCATTTGTATTGTGTCAATAGTACCCGAGTTTTGTACCTTCTCCTGGTGGTTTTATTATGCTGGGAATAGGCATGGGGCAGTGGCTTTGCTGCAGGAGAGGTCTCCAGAATCTTCTCACCCTTTGGAATAGATCTCTGTGTGCTATGTAGGTGATAGGATGTGGAAACCAGAGGTCTTGGATCTCGTGAGATGTCTCTGACCTTTGCAGAGAGCTGTGGTGGATCAACAGCAGCTCATGTCCCAGCACACAGTAGGGTGTGTAAGGGTCAGCTAAGCTTTGTGTCCTGCCTACCCACCCATAATTCTAGTCCTCTCAGCATAAACTATTAGGTTTTCCATTCTCTGTTTTCTATTTCTATACCCCAGTTTTTGTGCTGTGTTTTAGAGTGTTGGGTAAAAGAACAGAGACAGCGCAATTAGACCCATGATGAGAATTGATTTTTCAATTTGATGCTCGAAGTGGAAATTAAAAAGGAAAAATGTCCCAATCTGACCTGAAATAATAACATATTAATTTTCTCATGGAAAAGAAACCAGCCACTGTGCCTGCTTTGCCCCCACTAAAACAAACTACCTTCAGGCTAAACAGAAGAATTCCATTCAGAAAGGAATTTTTTGTTTTGCTCCTTGTCTCTGGTAGCTTTCTAGATGTTATGTTGTTACATAGCTAAACTTAACTTCACAGCACAACAAAAAGCTGAATAGTCCATCTTGAAAAAAACATAGTTGTGATACTTTCTCCTTGACTCTCTCTTGTCATGTGTTGGAAGACCTGACATGAGTTTCCTACTTTATTGCGAAAAAGGGTTTGTAACACAAGTACAGAGAGGCACATACACTTTGAAAGATATTAAAGACTTGCCTTTCTTTTAGTATTTTCCAATAGCTCATTTAGATTACTTTCTACTCAGCTTGTTGGCTTCTGTGAACTAATTTTTCCTTTCTGTGACATTATGGGAAACCCTAAGCACCTAGGCACAGGGTGCCTAAAAATCAGAAACTGCAACCCAGGTTGACAACATCTGAGTCTGCTGGTAAGTCCAGATTAATCAAAAGCTTGTTAAAAACAGTTTATCTAAACTGTTGAATGAATAATGATGAAAAAGCATCCTTTACTGTTTAAGAGAACAGAGTTGGGGACATTGTATTATAGCTGGGGCAACTGGTGAGACACATTTAAGAAATCTGAACATTTCTTTGCTCCCTAGAAATAGTACTCCCTCTTAGCTGATCAAAAGAAAATGAATTTGTTCAATATCTAGTCATTCTGTCTATGAATAATAACTTATTCAGTTTTTTGCATCTTTTGTTTCATTTATTGGAGAAACAAGGGCTTAGGGATCATCTAAGACTGTGTGAAAATGTGGCCATTTAAGTCTTTTCAAGGTCATTTGACCTGAACTAAAAGGAATAAAAATAAAATTCTCTGTGTCATTAAAAGAGGTGTTCAGGTACAAGATGTGATGAAGGACAGGCCGCAATGCAAACATACCCTTTTCAGTTTAGACAACAGAGTTTACACATTATAGGAAAAAACTCACCAATAAGTGTCAGTAAGCCCCTGCATCTAGTTCGACTCTTGAAAATCCAACTCCAAGACACAAACTCATGGAAAAGCAGATACCAGTAATTGTGTTGCTCATGGAATGAGCAAATTTGGAGCAAATTTGGAGCAAATTTGTGGCAAATTAGTATTTTGGGCTTGTTTCCTGAAGATTGGCAGCACTTGATGGATGGAGAATGGTTTGCTGGTTATTCTATCCACTCGTCATGGACAAACCTTTCAACGTTTGTCTGTTTGCTTGCTTTTTAAAGGACAGTTTCAGAATAAACTGGGATATCTCTGAAAGAAAAGGCCAGGGAAAACAGAATAAATCTCCACTTTACAAAGCCGTGGTACAATCTAGATTGGAAGTCTGCATGGATTAAAGAAGATGTTCCCCCTTGTAAGCAGGAACCTAATGAGCACAGCCTTGAGACCTTTGTCTCTGGAAAAATGATATGATTTTAGTAAGTTAATTTGTAAATATTATGTGCCTATCCCACTGCTAAGGATCTCAAATACCTCTGTATCAGGTACATTTTCACATCCAGTGAGAGGAGTCTTTGAGGTTTTTCTTTTATGGAAGAATGTAAATGTGTATAAATATCTGACTAACATATTTCCTTTCTAAACTTAAAAAGAAAAAGAAGGAAAAAAATCCCAACAAACCCAAGTTTGTCTTCGATAATCATGTTTATGTAGAGTCTGAACACTAGTTGTTTTGTAAGAAAGATTTTATTTTTTTGGATTTCTGGCTTGCACATTTTCTCCTTTTATGAAGTGTGTTTCTTTTAGACATCCTGGCCTCATAAAAGTGGCTTATTTAGAACAGACTTGGCCATCTGGGGCTGCTTTGCTATAGGCTAAGCTTAACTTATTAAGTATTGTTGTCCAAAGGCAAACAAAGAGGCTACTAATGTTTTTCTTATGGACTATTCTGTGTATTTCCTATTATGTGAACAATAATAAAAAAGGAAATAAAAATGGAATGAATTGTCTAGAATTTGCCTGCTTTAGGATGAGCTAAATTGAGTCTATAGAGGTGTTCAGCTCTGTTTGCCTGAGGGGGAAGAGGAAAAGGAGGAAGAAGAGCATTTTCATGTATCTGATGAAAACGTGCCCAAAAATATCTTGCCTGTGAGTAGAGAAAGGGTGAATTACCACATCTGCTTTGGCATGTTTGATTTGAGAAATACTTCCCAACATCCAGAGCAATAATGGCTGTTCAAAAGTGAGTGATGAAACTGGGAGGTCAATCTTTTTTTCAGCAACAAAACAAATTCCCTTCAGTGCTGCAACACTTGGAGTGCATGGAAAAGTGATTGCTACTGGGGCTTAAACAGCATTTACCTGAGTATTAGTTAGTGTAACTCCTGGGAATCTGGGGGTTTTAAATGAGAAGTAATTTCTCATCACTTCAGGTTGCTTTTGACCACCTTTTGTTCTCTGCAAGATGAGTCGCAGAGATTTAAACCCCAAATATCCAAGGGAGCACTAATGTAATTTTGTACAGAGGAGAGCTGGGGACTGATCGCATCAGTTCGCCTCTTTCTCCTTTTCTTTGCAGGACAATAGTTGTATCCATCTTTCGCAATGTGCAGGTACTATTTCAGACATTATTATCATCTAGAAACACATTAAGTAGGAAGAAACAAAACAGGAGGTTTTATTAGATGCAGTCCAACATCTAACCCCTGGAGACAGGAAGCACCCAGGGCGCTGGGAGTGCTGGAGATGTCTCACTGCGCACAGGTAAACTGCTTGTTACAAGAGTTTTCTCCTCTCCTGAAACAGCCACAAGTTGCTTAGATTGGACCAGGGAGTTTTTAGAGATTTTCTTTGATATTTTTGCTAAGAAAATGGCCCAAGTATCTCTTGTTCCGAATACCATCCATCTTGTTCACCTCTTTACTTTATAATGGACTTTTGACCCTTGAGGTGCTAAAGTAAATTATAATTACCACTGGTGACACGCGGGACATTGCAAAAGTGTAAAATCGTGTATATTTAAGAGACTATCTGCATTCAGGCACTGTGTAGACACTCAAGTGTCAGAATCAAGTTTGGATCCGGTCTGAAATATATTTTTCCCTGAATCTTATCAGGATCTCAGACACAAAACTCCTTAATTTCTGCTGGGACCTTGTTTCTTGCTCCCACGTTCTCTGGGAGCATTTTCCAGCTGTTCAGAAACAGGTACCACTTGCTCCTAAACTGACCTTTGTAAAAAATATCCTTTGAGAGAAACAAATTCCTTATCCCTGATGAACCTCCCTGTCTGAACCTTTATTGCCTTTAGGAAGTGGCAGGATTCTGGAAGAAAAGTATCTGCTGTTGGTGTGCGGTTGCAGCTTAATGTGTTATGCCTGTAATAAAACACTGAGGGAAGATTCTTTCTGCTGTCTCATTGTGGAGGAAGAGTTTTTTTTGCAAAAAACCTAAAGACAATACTGAGATTAGGCTGCTGTTGTTTCAGCTCAGTGGCAGACGTTGAAGCTTTGGCTGAGAGCCATCAACAGGACCAGATGTTTTAGTCTTGCACTTCCTTTGCAATGGGAAATAATGAAAACTGAGCCTTGTAAATGAAATGGGAGTTTGCAGATTTAATTCATTTGTCGTGTCATTGTGATTCATATCGTCAGACAATCTCTCTGCCAGGGGTTCAGACTGGCAAAACAGGAGCTTGTAAGTGAGCTGCTGACGGGATTTCACAGGTGCCCTCCCATCTTGTTTTCACTTCTCAGATGTCATCTTTAGTAGCTCCCACCCTGAGAAACTATGGGAATCTATTAGTTTTCCAAAGGCAGGTGCTGTCTAGGAATTCATTTGCTATGAAGTGTGAGATACAACCCTTTCTCTTTTATAAACCAGTTTATAAGAGCTCATGGATGACTTGAATTCAAAGCAGGATGCTCATAGAAGCTGATGGCCTTCCCAGAGCTCTGCCCTGGGTGTGATGTTGAACAGCACTGTGCTACCTGGAAACTTGGATCACGCTTCACATGTTTTAGTTCTGATTTATTGCCAAAGCATCCTCTGTGCATAGTGCAGAGAGAGATGCCTCCAAGTGTGATTTGGATGTTTTGGTGGGGCAATCCTCTTTTGGAAGTGTGTGTATTTTGTCATGACTTATTGAGCTCTGTTGAAATTAAAGCTAGAAGGAGCCATCATGACCACCAGGTTTGATATCTTTGCTCTCTGTTTTACCCAGAGGCTTCAGCACTGGAACATTTCCACACTGGGAGCATCAGCAGCGCTGCTTCCAGACCCACATTCCCTCCAGCCTGACTCTCTGTGATCACCAGCGCTGAAATTCTCCACAAACTCAGAAATTTGTCACAAAACCCATGTGCATCCTGGAGCAATAACAACAAAAGCAACAGAGTTAACGCCATTGTGAATAACTGGAAGGTAACATAGAAGAAACATCATAGAGGAAGAGAGAAAAAAATATCTTATTAAAACTTCATACTTAGCTGCAGTGGAGGAAAATTCATTAAACAACCCACAACATTGGAAACAAGATGAATTATCTATATTGTTTTCCTACCAGGAAAGACTAGTTATAGACATTTTTTTCTTTGGTTATTTTAATTACCTATATGTAGTTTTATATCTATTTCACTGTGTGTTAAAACAGAGTTTTAAATATAACATATTCTAACAATACAACAGATCTAAGCAGAAAGCCAGACTCTTACAGATTATGCTATTGTAACAGAATAAAAAATGCAGTGCTTCACTCCTATTAAACATAGTTGGAAATATGTATCTACTTAACACGGTCAAATGATATCCTGAAAATATGCTTCGGAATATCCAAAATGCTAAAAGCTTGAAACAGAGGCAATAAACTGTCACAGATTTGAAAGCGGGAATATTCCGTAAATGAAAACCAGGGAAGAAAGACTACAATAACAGAATATGACCATGCACAAAGCCAAGCTCTGGCAAATGTTAACCAGTTCAATATAACAGGCTGCCACTTGTGATCCTAAGCTCAGTGGCTTAGATGAGTTATTAGAAGGTATGCTCTGATTAGGGTCTGGTTTATGGTAGATATGAAGAGCAGGATTTGTAGTGATCCTTTAGCTCTTGCCTCCTAAACTTTCAGCTGGCTTCCGTAGCTGCAGAGTTCACTGGAAACTGAGGTTTTTGGAAATCCCATCCAAAATGTTTTGTGTCTGCACACATTTGGTCACAACTGATATTTTGAAGGAGAGGAATCTGAAGACAAGCACAGTCACTGCGGCTTTGGAGTTCCCCCTATTCTGCATGTAGTAGGAGGGCAGATGCATGTTAAATACAGCAAATAGTCTTTAGGGTAAAAGGAACGTTCTTCCATTAGCTGTGTTTACAGAAGTGTGTAAATGTCTGTGATCATTATATTCCTCTTTACATTTGCTTGCTTTCCTAAATGCTTATATCTGCTTGGAATTTGCTTGCAAGATGTTCTGAGCTTCTGAGAAGTCCCTTTAGGTCCAGTGAAAAATAATGTGGCTGAAGGGGGTTTTTCTCCTGGGTGAAATGCAGCACCCTTAGAGGGAAGAATTTGGTTGTGTAAAGGTTATCATGTTGTGTCCTGCACTGTAGGCCCTATCATAATAAAAAATAATAATAATAAATAGCAGCATAGAGTTTGGTAATCAACACTGACAGTTTCCCAGGGAGAAGAGGGTAGAGGGCATAGATTGATTAGCCTCGCAGTTACATATGGTATGGTGAAGAGGAGCTATATTTGTCTCTCCTCTGCACTTAGTCATGACAGAGCCATCATATTTCACTGAGTGACTTCTACACACAGGCAATTGCCCTGTTTGTATGCAGCTGACAGCATCTGCGAGACGCTTCAGGAGGTGGGAACCCACCGTTTCCTTGTATAATTTGTTTGCTCAGACTCACTGTAGATAATTGGGCCATATTTCTTGTTGGGATGTTTTGCCTTTAATTTTAATTCTTTTTTTTTTTTTTTGCTGTGTTAAAAAGCCTTTTGATATCTGTCTTAAAAGAAGTGTAGGGTTTTTGACACTGAAATCATGTCCCCCTTGATCATTTTGAGGACTTGAGAAGAGTGCCTGACATTTCTCTATAAGACATTTTCCCAGCTCTCCAACCCTCTAGACCTGTGTGTATCTCTATGCTTTGAATTTTTGTGATTGTGATATTGAAAACATGTGCCCAATATTTGGTATTACACCTCATATAATAATGTGCTTCTGTACACACAGACCTGTAAATGCATATGTGGAAAAATATCTAGCTAAGTCACAAAATGTGTTAAGGACATAAAGACAAAAGGAACATCTTTGTACCTATAACAGGTTGCACATTAACTTTCCAGCCTTAGAAGACTTTTTCTCCTTCCATATAAATCTAGTAGAGCTGAACAAAAAGACACCAGACATTGTTCATTGTCACAGAAATAAAAAATGAAGTTTGTCACATTCTTTTCCCCCAACAGTTTAGGTACTTTTATGACTTGCATCTTTCCTTTCTTCTTCTCCCCAAGCAATTTACTTCAATGATGTTTTGGCAGCTTGTGGTATAATCAAATGTTTTATTCGAATGGCTGACAAAGATTTGGGAGAAAATGTGCCATTGTTAAATATTTTAGATGTCAAATATTTTCCTGAAGAGCTGGGCACCTGCCTGCTGGAGTCCTCTGTGATTCCCAGGAGATGTCAACAAAAACAGGAGTCAGACCGCTGATTAAGCAACATTTAAATAACGGAAAGAAAATCCTCATAATTTCTTATTGCATTTCAAAGAAATAAAGAAAACCATAAAACTGTCCTCATCACAGTTAGCTAACCCCACGTGTGGGAACGTTGTGCTGCTTCTTGCACACAATATGGGTTAGAACGTTATTGAAAATTGCAAAGCCATTTACATCCTGTCTGGCAAATGAAATGCTGCATTTTTCTTCTTAATGTAATCTAAAACATTACAAAATACAGACAAATATAATGGAAACACTGACAAGCCTTTACTCACTGGCACTGGCACATCAGCAATGATTTAACTGCAACTACAAGTGATTAAATGTGCCACTTCTAATAACTTTTCATAACATGGTATCTCTATAATATTGCACACAGAGACACATTGGCATGGGTAAAATTTTACCTCCACTAAGTGAATATCAAGATGAAAGTGATGTCTTCTATACACCACTATAAGGGACAAAGAGAGGAGCAGTGGGGGAAAGACTGAGTGGGGGAAGGGACTTTACCTCCATTAAAAGCTTTAATTAGACAGACCCTGGAATATTGTGTCTGTTTGTAGAATCCACATTTTAGTAAATATATTATGAGATGGGAGAGAGGTCAAGGGGAAAAAAAAAAAAGATTTTATTGCAGCAAATTTTTTTCACAGCCAAAGAAAATAATTTGTAATGAGGGATTTATGAAGCAAGACCTTAGGTTATCAGAAGAAGACTGAAAATAAAGGTCAAGAGATGAATTAATTTCAGTCTGTACATTCTTTCACACAGAGAAAAGTACTGAGACCGATAGTCCCTCTGCTCTTATGGACAGATGCATGGCCAAGTTGAAACCAGACATGTTTTTATGGAGGAACAAATAAACTTTGGGAAAATTTCCCATGAGAAGTGACTGGATTCTCCACCTCCTGTCATTCTTGGGAAGTGCCTTATGCCAGTGTCTGCTGGAAGACCTGCAGTGAACAAACACAAGTCCCTGGACTCACTTGTGGGACACGAGAACAAGTGTTCAGGTTGCATGGACACACTGATACAACTGATGTTCTGCTCTCAAAACCCACAAATGAAAAGCAAACAGCACACTTACTGCCTCTGTGTAGATGCAACAGTTTCAAGTCGTGATGGTGACTCCAATGTGATGGCCAAGTCAAACTTGGGTTTATGTTCATACTCTCGTGAGGGAACTGCAGATGTCTCTCAGCCATTATAAAGGAATCCAATGTTTCAATATGAACACAAAATAAATTTCAAGAGGACTTTTCTGAAGTACAGGACTTAAACAAGCACCCCACTCCTTCAGGCATTTACAAATTAACTTCAGCATAGGGCAAAGCCTGCTACATTTTGTTTGTCAGCTCTTCACTGAATGAGAGCAACCCCCATACCCAAGGAATATATCTTAGCTCTTGACGTAAGGACTTCTGCAGTGACTGAGGCAATGGAAGAGAGACATCCACAATGACCTGTTTATTCAGTAGAAGAACAGTGATTTCTTTCTGTCAGCAACAGAAAATCTTTGCAAGTATACGTCTATACAAGGCCACTGCTTCCAACCAAGCAGCCTGAGTGCCAATATTGAGATGGGATACAGGGCTGCCTTTTGTAAGTCTGTTAAAACACTGATGCAGCTCCTAAATAAGACTGTTATTTTGGCTATGAGATCTCACAAAAAAAACCCTGGCTGGGCAATGAATGGGATACTCATCTGATTTCTACATACGAATAGCAAGAAACTACAGCTCAGAAGCAAAATTCCCATGGAAGTGTCTGCACTTTGAAAGTGCCTATTCTAATTAGATATTCATAGCACTTTGAAAAGTGTTGGACTAGTGTCATACAAGCAGTTTTCCATGTGTCTGCCTGGGACAAGCAAAGAATGCTGAATATCAGATCCTTATTAATTTTGCTGTCTGGTAGCAAAATAAATAAATCAATGGAAGCAGACTTTAAATGACAAATGAGGTCTTGTTAAGGGGACCGTAATATCTCTTTTTCCATGTTCCAGTCTGTGATCAAGAGAAGCTTCCTGGCTTTGGAGTAACGTATGTCTTGTAGCACAGCCACACCTGCAGAAGACCAAAATATGCATCTACTAAATAGGATTTTCAAGTTAAACAGACAGGAAAAACTGGTAGGAGAGGAGTGCTACCTTTGTGTTTTATGAATGGTAACTGAGGCAGAGGGACCAGTTTGTCCCAGGCAACAGCAAAAGGCTGTGACCAGTCTGGGGTGCAAACACACACCAGAGCCAGGTGACTGCAGCATGGGCCAGATGGGCTTGTAGCCTTGCCCCTCTGCAGGCTCCAGTTTCAGCTTGACCATGTTATCCAGATTTGCTGTGCAGTTTGGAGCATGAGGGAGATGCCTCCAGAGGGTGAGTTATTCCTCTCCTGTCCCCCTCAATCCACCCTACTGCAGGAGATGGCCAGCACATCCTGCACCTCATGTGCAAGGGATGAAGGCAAAGCCCATCCAGCACCTTCTCTTGGGGTTATGTTTAGCACTTGCTGGTTCCCAGACCATGTGTTCAAGCTGTGATGCTGTATGCTGAGGAGCTCCAGGGCAGGTGGGAGGAGGCAGAAGAAGGTTTACATGGTTCCTTGTGCAGCTGTGCTGGTATGACACTGAGAAACTCCCAGGGAGGCAGTTATGGCCCCAAGCCTGTCAGTGTTCAAGAAGACAACACACTCAGACACATGGTGTGAATTTTGGGCTTGTCATATGCAGGAACAGGAGTTGGCCTCAATGATTCTTGTGGGTCCCTCCTGACTCAGGACATTCTATGATTCTATGAGCTGCTGGGATGAGCTGTGTTGTCACTGTGGAGAGATGTCCTGGAGCAGTTCTGCCTTGGAGATATTGCCCTGTGATCTAAACACAGCCTGCATTTGCTCTGACATGGCACAGATGAGGGCAAACACCGAGTTAAGTTGGACTACGACCTCAGACATCCTGAAAAGTCCTGCAATTGTAGTTTGAAACACTTATGTCAAATTAGTACCTATGCTTTTGATGTTTGCAGCCAAACGTTGCACACAGCAGTTTTATTCATGCACATCGAATCTGAAGTTGAGGTGAACAGTTGCACAACTGTATTCTTAGTACAAATCTGATACACAAAGCAGCCCACAGCAAAAAAATACGCTGTTCAAAAGACTGCTTTTGAAGACGTGGGCACGTGTGTATAACTTGGCTGAAAGATCACTAGGATGTTGATACAATAGCCACTGTAAATATTTGAAAGGTGTCAACATCAAGGTCTAGATTTTACCCACAGATGCCAGCACAATGTTCCCATTGATTAGCTGTTCTGTAATACAAGCCTGTGCACGGAAAATATATGTTAAAAAGAGTCTTATATAGATCATGCCAGGATTTCACTTACCCTGCTTTGTTGTATCAGTCTAACCAGAATAAACCTACTCTAAGTTTGGAGATGTTGTTATTACCAGTTAAAATCAGCAACTTATTGTAAAAAATAATAATTAAAAAACTGGTTTGGACTGACTGAGGCTCAGTACAAGATCATTATTTCAGTCCATAATTTCCTAGATAATATTCTCTCTTGATTAACAGGTCAACAAGCAGCTTTAACTACCATAACACTCATTTGGGGTGTTAATATTACTTATAAGCAGATTCTGAACTGAAGGTTATTCTTTGTCAAGTGAGCTACTTGCCTTGTGTAGATATGCTCAAATCTCTTCTTTAAAGAACATTTATGAATTTCACATCTTTGTTATTATTCATGTATTTAAGCCTGGTTTGATGCTGTGCATCTCTGTAGCACTTGTACATAAAAAAGTCGCCTATCACATTTATGGCAGAGGTAGAAGCACAGACCAGATCTTGTGAGCTTCTGCTCTGATGTTCCAACTCAATAAAGCATTTAGCACATGCTGCCTCATTTTATAATGGAAAAGGGTCTGGTTAGTCCCATTAAATTTGTGATGCTAATTCTGCGTTTGAAGTTAGCCATGTGCCATATTTAATGCCGTATCTAATAGAAATAGGTCTTCAATTATGTTGTTAATTATTTTCAGCCTGTGACGCTCTTCACCGTTAATGAAAAGCATTGTCCGTGCAAAACACTTTCCAGATATGGATAATTAACACAGCTTTTATTATAAGAAAATTGATCAGAGAAATTTTTAAGAAATAAAATTAAGTTGACACAAAAAAATTTGTACGTTTCACAAAGGACAGTCAATTAAGTGCCTATCAGAAGAAAACCATTAAAATGTTAGAAAACAGTTATAAATTTCCATTTGGAGATTTAGAAATGGATCCCACTAACTTTTTATTATGAAGCAGGTTTTTATTTTGATTTTTTTTTTTTACTTTGCATACTAGTAGCCTTTAAAAGTTGAAATTAAATGCTGTTTTTTAAAAAATGAAATATTTCAGTGAACCAAAAAGATCAAACTTGAGATAATTTCTTCTTCATGTAGAATCTTGAAATTTTTGTGGTTTTGCTCTGATTCAGGCAGAAGCACGCCTGGAATTTCCAAGCTCCTTCACAAAGTGGAAGGCTGGAGCTTCTATTTCCATGCAGCTTTATTATGAATTTACCTAGTAAAGCCCTGAGAGAGGAACCAATGCATTTTTCAGTTCAGTTTCCATTTGAATTGAGCCATGAATGAAGCTGCTCCAGGTCAAATTGAACAAAACTTCAGACTAATGGTTTTGGTTCGAGAGAAAAAAATAGTGATGTAAACTTGTTGTTGTTGTTGTTTAAATCCCCTTCCTAAAAACAAACAAGGCAAAAAGTCCCATAAAACCCAAACAACACACAAAAATAAAACCAACAACAACAAAAATAACCCCCAACAAAACCAAAATACAGAAAACTTTCTCAGAATTTTAGTGCTATCAGCCAACAATAATCTCCATCTAGTGTTATGAAGCTGTAGGTTGGGCTGAACTGAGCCCACCCATCCTGTTTAACCTATTCAGCACTGAAATTGCATCCTTAACATGAAAATATTAAAGAACTGTTTGCTTTGCACTGTTTGTTTCCTTGTTTTGTTTTATCTTACAGCAGTTAATACACCCACAGATTCATACCCAACAGAAACAACATCTGGCTTTCACAGAGGTAGGAAATATTCCATAAAAGCATCTCATTAGATTACAAATAGCCTAAGAGTTGTTAATATTTACCTTGTAGATAACAGCCTGCCTTTGTTTGCAAGACCTTGATGTGAAAATCACTTTGACCCCATTGAGAATAATGGTAGTGGTATTTTTTTTTAATGGTATGGGCACAGGGACAGAATACAGGTGCCTTTTTATTGAGCTGTGTCTCGCTGGTGGGCGGCTGGGTGACACATGGTGGGTGATCAGGCCCAATTTGTCCTGGAGAGCACCAGGCTCTACATGAGGGATGAAGAACACATGAGCAGCCACAGGAGGATGCAAAACAAGAGCCACACAGCTGCAGACTGCAAACCTGCTCAGATCACGGTAGCAGGCTTTAGTTTAACAGGCTCTTTTGAAGAACTTTATTTGTCTGTTAGCAAGGAAACCCTCAGCTGGCCTCCAGGTGATACCACATTGTACCACACCAGAGAAAACCCCAGGTAGGTCCCCAGTGGTCTCTGTATTTTCAGGTGCAAGACCAAACTGGTTTTGGCATTTTTATGTGTGTTGTGTGTTCTTGCAGGTTGTTTTATTACCCTTGGAAGTGCCTCACCTTCCAATAAAAAGCAGAGCTCCTTGGGCTTTGTGCACGTGTTGTAGGAGAGTGAGAGAGAGCATCACCATCAGGCACTTCTGCAGCTTCTGTGCCCAGCAAGGGTTTCCTACCAAAACTGGGAGCTCTCAAACCAGTGGGGACCATGATTCTGGCCCCACCACACCTCTGTGCCCTGGGGGACTGTCCTACCCACATGTCTGGGCTGCTTCACTCCTGGGGCTATTTATTCAGTGAGACATAAATTAATGTTACAGGTGGTCTGGATGCTCTAGGTAGTTTGAGATATTCTGTGTCCATATTTAATCCAGAAGAAGTAGAAAATCTTTCCCGATCATTAGAGCGATGAGAACAACCTTCTACTAAAATAAATAAAAGGGCAAAGCAGTCTGCAAATGAGGCACAAGTGATATTAGAGGATATCGCACATGACTTGAGCCTGTGTCAGGAGATGGGTAGACAAATTCTCTTGAACTGCCATGCAAAATGAGTATAACCAGGTAGATATCTCTGTTCTGGCTGGCTGTAGGAGCAGACATCTCTGATGAGTGGTGTCAGGGTAGTAATGCTGAGATGATACCACATCTTTTAAGCAGTTGAATGCAGTAATTCCAGTTCTCTTTCTAAATCTTCAAACTTCCTTCCTAAACCTCTGCTCACTAGAGCAAGTACTTGAAAATGATGACACTCACCGGATAGTACATGTAACATTCACTCCATCTGAATCTACCCCAAGCTCAGCTATTAGGCAACCCAGACCTTATAAACAGAAACACTTTCGGAGAGGAATACTAGCCTCTTTCCAAGATTAAATGTGCACTTAAAATGCTGTTTTCGGATAGTATTTTGTTCTGGGGTTAAACTCCACAATTAAAGGTGGTGTATTCTCTTACTAAGCACGAGGACTAGGCAAACTTGTTCTGAGGAGTAATAAATGCTGGCAATAAATACTGATCCTGAGGAGAAACCAAGAGCTTGCTGTACTCAAAGGGAGCAGAAATAGCAGGGACACTGGAAAATGTATTAGGAGAAAATTATTATGCTGCCTTGGGGAAGAGGGGAAGGTGGCCTCTTAAATCCCTTCCTACTCTTTATTTCTGTGACTCATCCAGATCTGCCTGTAATGGGCTGTTGCATCGCTGTATTGTTAGTTTAACTTCTTTGTATCCTGAACAGCCAGTGGGTCGGTAAAAGAAACTCTTTGTGCCTTTGGTGGGAGAGAGTGGCACCAGGGTTGTTCTTGGAAGAGGCCCAGGGAAAGTGTGGGGTGAGGATGGAGAAGGGAGTGGAAAAAAATCCCCAGAAAAGGAAAAAAAAAAAAAAAAAAAAAATAAGGTGTCTGTTTCACAAACCCTGACCTTCAGCAGAACTGCCATTTCCTGAGACTGCACAAAATGTACCGACTGGCAGCTTTTGCAGGCCTGGCAAAGATGGATGGAGCCAGGCATCGGCACCATCACAGAGCCGGCTTCCCCGGGGCCCTGCGATGGGCAGCCAGGTCAATGAGTACCTGTTCCTGTCTTTAGCATGAGAGCAGCCCAAGCTGAGCAGTGACGCTTGGCTTGGCTTGAAGTGGAAGGAGGAGCTGTGTGCAATAACCATCGCTGCTCACACGAGAGTCTGAAATTAAAGCATTTCCAGCACCCACATTTTCTTTGAAACCAGTTGTAAGCAGGTGAGTGTGTTGCTAAATAAAATTTACCGTGTCTAATTACTATATCTCCTGATGAGGTGAGATGTTGTAGAGCTGTTTAGACCTTCCTTCTCTAGTGAGCTTTTCTTCTTTGGTTCTTCATGGGTAAATGTGCTGCTGAGAGAAGAAAACATGTCAAATTACTTGGAGTATAGAGAAGATCTGGGGTTATTCCAAGAGGAACAGCCAAGTCAGATGGGGACCATCTTTCTAGTAACAGAGTCCAAGCAGGGAATAATCAGGGAGGAGCCTTATCAGTTCAGAATAACTTTATTGTCTTTGCTTCAGGCAACAATGCATTTATGTGGGTCAGTGACAACACTGCTAATGCTGGGAGGGAAAGGTGGGAGGGAATGGCTACATGCCATGTTCCAACAGCCTTTCTTTGGTGCCAACAATGGACAATAGTGGATTTTTATCGCCAACCGTTTCTCTGGAAAATTTTGAGGAGTGTATTTCATATTAGATAGAAATGAGTCTTGAAATCTTATAGAAATCAAAAGCTTCATGGCTGAGAGTGAAACAGGGTTATAATTATGGAACAAACGTTACTCCCAGAAAGACAATGGAGCCAGCAGCCATTGTGTCTTAAGAGCAGTGAAGTCTTTCTTCCCTCCTGCAGACACTGGGCACAATAATGTGCTTGAACAAGAAACTGAGAAGAATATTGACGGAAAGATCTCTTCTTTCTTCCTCTGTTTCACAGAAATGTGCTGCTTTTCTACATAAAAACAGGACAGTATTTTGAGGGAGGAACGCAAACCTCAATGTTCCTAATGGCTGGAGGTACTGGATAGCGAGGTCCCTCCAGAACGTGAGGTGTCTGTGTTCCAGTTCCAGCTCTGACTCAGAAAAAACAAATTCCTCATGACTTGCAAGACCAAGCAAACAGAGAATAGTTCAGATGTCTTCCCTGTTCTGTATTTTTTCTTTTAGTGTGAATCCTACATTTTTTCCATGGCTCAAAATAATGGTGAACATCTGCTTGGCTAAGATATCTGGGACATTGCAGGAGAGAGGGAAACATCTTGAGAGGTGTCATAATCTACATCAATCATGCATGTAGCGTTGCTATGTTGTACTTACATAGTTTATGCCAGACTTCTCACCAAAACCCTCCCGAACTTGAATGGATCCACCCAAAAGGTGGGAACATTTCCCAGCTTCTGGGTCTTAGGCTGCACTTACCCCATCTTCACTACGCATTAGTAAGAGACATGGGTGCACATGTGTCTGATCGTCTGCCCTCCTTTTCAGATGAGGGTAATATAGATAACTGAGCAACTCAGAGTGGCAAAATGCTGTGGAGCTCACTCTCCCTACAGCTGAGACACAGCCAAAGTCAGCACAGAGAGAGAGGAGCAAATTGCCGTTGGCACAGATATGCTAATTGTTATATCAGCACCAAAAAATGGATGTGCCTGTGAATGACAAATTGGAATTTGCCTGGTCCTTCCTTTATTCCTCTCGTCAAATGAGAGACCTCTTTCCTCAGATAGAACCTTAATAAGCTATCTCTTGAGGGGAAACACTGTGTGTATGGATCTTTTGCCTCATGATTCCAGACCATCTGGATGAAGGAAGATTGGTGAGAGCTGAACTTATTTTGCTGTTTGTTTTCCAAGTGTGTTGAGTTGTTAGTACTGTGTTAGCAGTGTGTTGAGCCAGTCAATCAGTTTTGTTGTCTTGGCTTTAGTCTGTCCGAACAGTTCTGCAGCTAACAAGTCATGTCTCAAGTGAATGCTTTGGCCACAGCTATTAGTGGGTTGACGTATATTTGGGAGTATGACTAAAGAAGGTGGACTGTAGCCTACAGATCAGGGCAGTCAGATGGTATGGGGAAGATCTGAGGCCCAGACCTTTCTTCTTGGTCACATAACTCTTTCTTGACAGGCTTTTTTGAAACACAAGTTCAATAGGACATATAGAATATGACCTCTTTTTCCCTATCAACAAAGATATGCTTCTTGACAGCTTCTTCCAACAGGAAGAAGTTGATTAGAGTTAATAAGTTTGGTGAGAAAACTAAATTTAATAAACTAAAGCACACACTTTGCCATGGGCTGAGTGGTGAGTTTTTTCTTAGAGGTATTCAGTTTAGTGCTTACCTGGGGTTGTCCACCAGGCTTTGACTCTTAAGTCAGCAGAGATGACCCAGACGTGCAACAAGTAGGGAGACGTAAGAGTTCAAACATATGTATTTAACACCTCCTGTTAGCTGTAGGCAGTTCCCTGCTCTGCATCTCACTCTTCTGGGGTCCTAAATCCAAAGGACCAATGATTTTACTCTGAACTGATCTGAGAGGCCCTACCATTCATTAATAGGGTTTCCATTACCCAAATTTGGGTTTCAGTACGCCTTTAGTCTCCCAGAGCTGTGCAAGGCCATGTCACTCTGCCTGGTCTCCTCAGGTACTCATGCAGATGCTCTGAGCTGTGCTTTCGTCACTGCGATGTGTGCTACCTTTGCCCAAGCATTGCATTTTCCCTGATATTTATGCCAGCTAAACCAGATAGAAGGCATACAGCTCAGTATCCTGCCTCCTGCTTTAGGTTCCTCTGGTGCTCCTGTGCATTGCACCCTAAGGAGAACCAGAGCCATGCCAGGCTACAGCCTGAGGTTGGGCACAGCAGATCATTCCTCAAGCCCAACTCCATCTTCAGGCTGCTCCTACCAGTTAGTCATACTGTCTCAACAGCCAAATCATTAATCACATTTTGGTGTGGCTTTCATCTCCAAAACACACCAACATTAATTGTAACATCCCTGTTAAGTACCAGCAGGTTAAATGGTCAAAATTTAATAACTTGCAGACATTCTGTTATCCAAGACAGCAGTTTCCCACTGTGTAGAGCTGAAAATAACCCAGCACGTAGCTGATATTTGTTGCATCAGTGTTACCTTATAAGACAGATCCTGACTAGTGTCTCAGGGTGTGCATCAGTTTGGTGGCAGCAATCAGAATTCTGTTGGACATCTGGAGTACTAAAACCAGGTACTCAAGTTAGTGGAAACTGAGTTGGTGAGAAAATAATAATGAAAAAAAGACATTTTTAAAAACTATACAGGTAGACTAGATTTTTCTATTGATTTATCTATCAAAAAACATTGATTTCATGCAGTGTTACATGTAGAAAGGCTGTTGTTTGTGATTAAGGGAAAGCCATAACACCAGAAGTCAATCTGGGTAAGTGCAGCCAGTGTTCAGGCTGCTCATCCTGGGATGCTGAAGTCTGATCTAAGGCAAACCAGATCCATGTTCAGCACTTGTGCAGCAATGCTCTTCAGTGAGGGAGAGACCAGAGACTCCTCTGAAGCTAAAATATATTTTGATGCAACATGTAGAAACTCATCCTGAACAAAAGTCCACAAAAAAGGGGGTTTCGGCACTCGCTGGATTGCAAAATGTTACCCAGCTGGATTTTGCTCACGTCAGGCTAGCAAGATGCTTTGAAAACTGCTCCTTCTTTGATCTCGGTCCTCGCAATACTGTTGGACCTCTGCTGCACAATGAGCTTGAGGTCAGTAAAACATTTTTCAGTTGTGGTGGAAGCATTGAAGTTGGAATTTGTTAAATCAGGGGCACAATTCCACGGGTAGAAATTGAACTCTATGTGTGACATTCCTCTTCTTATTACACTTTAAAGTATTAAATTGTGAAGGTTTTCACTTCCATTAAAAACAAGTTGCCAGATTTAGCATTTTGTTACTTTGAAGTCCTTCTTTTATTCTCCCCCAAAGGGCTTTAACTTTCAGACATGGTTATCCTTAAAAATATATTTTAAATGTTGGTTTTGAAACCTTACAAAGGATAAGGCATTGGAGAAATTTAGGATGGAATGACTTTCTCAAGGGCAACAGTCAGGGAACAGCAAAATGTCTCCATTTTCCTTCCACCCCCACATTTCCCTTCAGTTTCCAGTATATTTAATTGGTTGTCAGCTCTTTTTACCTCCTGTACAGAGTTTAATGCTGAACTTTTAGGTAAGCTTTTCTTAGGATTAGTTTTTACTGAAACTGGTTCCAGAGGATTCACCCGTTCCCAGTGGCAGTCTGAGTTAGGAACAACTGTGGCTGCTCCTCTGCAAACAACCATTATTAATATGTTAAAACAACATTCCTAAAATATTGAAAAGCAAGCCAAACTCTTGTGGACCAAATTGTGATTTGGAATGGATAAAAGCAGTGAAGACTCACTGTGAGACCACAGAAATATGAAAGACACTTTACTGCACATGGGAGCTCCTTGATAGCTGTAGGGAGAGGGACAGTCTATGGAGCTGATTTGGTTTTATATCTTCAGGTGGAAAGCTGCAACATTCCCCACTTTGGGAAACGCACGAGAGAAGAAACAAGAGTTATCAAAGGGACATTTACAGACCTTCCACCTACTTGGTCAATCACAGGAGAGGCCACAGATGTGGCTCTTACTGTGCTGGATCTGGAGTCCACGTGAAAGACATCTCTCATTGCAAGGACATCCACAAAGCAGTCTGCCATCTCTAATGTGACTCTCTTTCTCCCTAGCAACCATACAGTGCCTTCAAATCTTATCTCAGCTCCTTCTACATGCTAAGAGGACACAAGACCAGGACTGATCCTCACCTTGCTTGCATTATCCTCTGTCTTCAGTGAAAAGAATAATCCATCACTCTGTTCTTCTCATAGGTTATACTGGCTTAATCCCAAACTTCTTGCTTCTGCTGGAAGTATGAATATGACTGCAGTGGAAATAGGCAACCAAAAGGCATGTCCTTCTACACAGCCTGGAAAGTCTCAAGCACCATCGATGACATGACCATAAAGCCAGCACAAGGAGACAGAACTGCCATACACCTCTGGAGTGTTGCACAATGATCAGCTTCAAGCAGAGCCCTCTGTTACAGAGCCCCCAGTGCCCCTGCCCACTGGAAGACAACCTGGTAGGGAACTTAACTGGAAAATTCTTACTGCCACCTTTCTTTCCGTTTCCTTTTTCCTGTCAGTCCTTAAATCTTCGAGGGAAGCAGAAGTCTTTCTTTAGAATGATCTATTCAGTGACAGCTAAAGCCCTCTGTCTCTTTGCAGTTACCACTATCATTCTCTATGCAGTATTTATGAAAAAAATAACACAAATGGTTTCTGATTACACCAACACATGAAAAGAAACGTTTATATATGGATGTAATTTATGTTTCTTTTAAGATGAAATAAGTTTATAGAGGTACATAATTTTGAATTGCTTTAAATTCCCCCAGGTAACATTTAGAGGGGAATGACTTTGCTTGTTGCCAGTTCTCAGTCATGAGATTTCTTCACAGGCTTACAGTGTATTAACATGTTTTTGTTCTTTCAAAAATAAATTTTTCAGTTAGCTGAAACTAACTCCCAATTCAGAGAGAGCACGGTCTCTGCTGCTCAGACTTGCCAAATCAAATTTCCTCTGCAAACTCAAAAGTCCCATGTAATCTCCTCCTATATCCAATTTTCCTTTCTCCTGTTAGCTTCCTCAGTAAAGCTCTGACAGATAAGCCTTGCAGTCTTCACATTCTTTGACAGGCACAAGGTGGCACATGTAGAGCTCTCGCTTTTGTCTAGACAGTCCTTCAAAGTCTGGACTGTTCTGTGACTTCATGTGAAGTTTAAGTCAAAAGTAAATATGCCAGTAAGTATGCCTTACCTGATGGGGTAATGATTTTGGAGGGTGGAATGGTCTTTCTCAGGATGTTTTCTCTTCCCCGAGTTCTTGTTCTGAGAAGTTACAGATCCCAGGGGCCCCACTTGAATATGAGGCTTTGAGTTTTGCAAACTTACCGTGATACTAAATATGGCAAGAAGTGCTAAAGAAGAATGAGCTTAAAACTGTGCAGGAGTAATTTAGCAAAGAAGGCTAACATTATTCAGCTTGTGCTTTGTACAAAGGCCCTCTACGGCCTTCATAAGCATGATGTCATTGTTACCAATATTTTTCTCTTACGTGGGCATCTGCAATGCATCTCTTACTGTACTACAGTTTTTTATATGTGCAAGAAGAGAAGAGGTTTGCTGAGCTGCCCACTCTGCTGACAAACATCCTGATGTGTCCTCAGTCTTTTCAAATTGATCCACCGCAATTGTGCCATGGCTGGAATGAGATTTTAATTCTTAATTATAGGTTTGAGCTACTGAGTGATGTAGAAAATTAGAATAGTAAGACAACTGAATAACATGGAGTATACAAGAGTCTGACCAAGAGTATGAGGAAGAGTACAAATTGACAAAATTTTGCACTTGGAAGAGAAGTTAAAGAAACCATATAGGAAGCAGTAAGGGGGAGAAGAGTCCAAAGTTAGGAGAAGATCAGATATGGATGGAGTCGCGCTTGGAGACTTGGTAAGAGTTGTCCTCAATGGGTACCAGCAGCACACAGAGCCTTGGGAAAGCCAGAGGCTGTTGCACTAAAGCAGAGAAGGCCTCCTGTTATGTATTAGGCACAATTGAAGGACAATGTGGTGCTATGCCTTCATAACAGAACTGCAGGACATGTGCAGCTCCTACTCTTAGGATGTCTCCTATTTGTCTCTGAGGTCTGTCATGGTGAGCAAAGTGGTCACACTGCCACCAACCTGCTGATTCACAAGAAGACGGGGCTAAAGTTCTGCTTTCCCCAGGTCTATCCTGGGTGCCCTGCCTTGCAAGGAGACAGGGAAGGGGCTTGTCCTGGGACAGTAATAGTAATATGTAAAGTTGCCCTTTAAGAGAGAAAGAACTGGAGCAACAGCAGATTCAGATTTCAGCAAAACTGACCTTTGCATGCTGCCAAAGGTAGTAAGGGGAACTTCCAAAAAAAGTCAAATGAATCTCCTGGATAGGAAAAGTAAATGCATTTATTGTTAAGAAGAATTACACCAGGATCCAACTCCAATTGTTTAGAGTTATGACAGTGAGTCAGTCTCAAGGAAATCAGCTTGAATGAGGTTAGGGTTTTGTAGAGTGATACACTGGTCCTTATCATTCAGGATATTATCGTCAGTCAAGGAAATTACAGGCTCTTTTGTATTTTTCTCGTAAGACTCTGAGGTTATGATTGTGTTGGTTGGATGATTATCTAAGGAAAAATAGTCAAGATTCCTTTTCATCTCTAAGGCTCAATCAGTATAGAAATAGTCCTGCCAACTTTATAAGATGGTTGCGAAAGAATAAATAATAAAAAAGTCAGTCCTAACACAATTTAATTACATCCATTCTAGGTAGAGTCTCAGCAGTCAGAATGGCTGACCAACAATATATCTGCTCATCCCAAGCATTTGACCTTGTAACTCTCCCAACCACTGGAAGCATGAAAATAGCAAGGCTTATCTTTTTCATAGCCATGTCCTCAACTACCATTATCCACCATACAGAGTGAGTAACATTTTCTGGCCCTCACAACAGTCCCCATCAGAGAGCATGAACCAGCTAACAAGGAATTCCAAAACCTCCTGATTCACAAGGACCATTTCGGAGAACAAGAGATAAATTACCGCCCATAAATGCCTTGTAGATAAACACCTTATGGCACCTTCACACAAGATAGTTGATAAATGACTGAGTGAAAAGACAACGGGTACATTCAGGTGATGTTTCCAGTTTTTTAACATGGTACTTTTGCACTTTTTTAGAAGAGAAACCAGGAACTTCCTAACCTTGATCTTACAAATGAAAAATATAGAGACAGAAAAATACAGGTGGATTTGACCTCCAAGTAAGTATGACTCTACTGTTCTATGTGTTAATTTCAATTCCTAAGAGTGTGCCCCATTTAACTGTTCTTGACAGAATTTAGCAGGAATTTTGGATACTGTACATTAATAAATAAGTACTACCTTTGTTATTTTAAGTGCAGTGGTTTTCCTTAGCTGAGAAAGCCTGGCTCTCTCACTTGATTTATATGATGCTATGTTAAAAAAAGGTAGTAATGATACGTCTGTTATTCATGTACTTGGAAGTCTCAAAGAATTTTAAATATATCTTGACACGTATGCTCATAAATTGAGCCTAAGGTAGACATTTTGGCAAACTAGATATGGAATTAATGTCCTTGAGGCTTCCAAACACCATTGATCAGAAATACTTTCAAAATTCTCCAGAACTCTGAACTTATTTCTTTTGAACCTGCCTGTGTGGTCAGTATACGATCTATCAAATTGTCTTCAGTTTGGAGACACAGTTCGTGGGCCCAGGCTGCCTTTCAGTGCAAATTCTTCCCATTGCAAAGGGTTGATTTCACCAGTTTGAGACAGAGCAGTTGAGTGTGAGTCTCTAATGAAGCAATATAGAGAGTGAAATATGAGTGAGTACAGAGCTCCGTGCTCCAAATGTTCATGTCTCTATGAGTTTCTGAGTGATGTTCTTTTTACACTCTATCTAATGTGAGATGCAAAGGCTTATGCCAACAGCATGTTTACTATAAGCACGGAGCCATGCGTTTCTGTGGGGTGGGTTTGGAAGTATTCTCTTGAGAAGATTTGGAGAGGCAGAATCGAACACAATCTGAGAGCAGGATTCTAGTTTTACATCCCTTTCTGTATATGGCCTTGACGCCTCTGGGCCTTTTTCTACAAGTACGCTGTTCCGGGCATCAAGAGTAATGCTTCCTTACTGTCTGTATAGTGCCAACAGCTGTTGTAGCCTTCAGGTAAGAGTATAATCCCAATAAACATTGCTACATTCTGGTCTATATAGCTAAAGCAAGTGGGGGCCATGAAGGTTATTTTTCCTTAGGAAAAGCAGATGGCAGCCTAATATTTCTTTGGCAGAAAGCATTATTATAGATGCAAGAGTAACAAAACTGGAGTCACTTCCCTTGCTTACAGGTCCCAGACCATTCCAGGCTAGTGTCCCTCCCAAAATGTATCCTTGATGTCTCCCCAGGTGTGTTGCAAGGGCTTCCTTACCCACTGCCTTTTTGATACTTTCTGCAGCTGGTATTTCTAGCTTTTGGAGATCAGAATGCTACTGGTCCTGGATGCTGCTCATCTCCATACCAGAGAAGATAGAGATTTAATTATTTATAATGAGGTTTACCTTTTTTTTTTTCTTTTTTTTTTTTTTTTTCCCAAATCTCATTCAAACCTTCTTTCCTGATCACCTTTTCAGCATGTGGGAAGGGTCTTTCTGTGGGTTTGACAGGTCTCCGTTGTTCCTGCAATATCTGCTCTGTTTGGTTCTTGGAGATAATTTCTTTCTAGTGCATGAGTTTCTGTCTCTGCAATGATACTCCTTGATTCTTGTGACAGAAACCTGAAATAGCCCTGAGATATCTTTTTAGGTGATCCCATGGCATTCAGAGTTGTCTTCCAAACTTCATTCAGCCTGTTCTTCCTCACAGCTCTGCCCACACCAAGCAAATACCTCTTCCGAAAGTTCCCTGTTAGAATGTGCAAGAAACCTTTTATAAACTGAAAATATCCTCTTCAGCAGAAATGACCATTTTTTACAGTTTTGCCATGTAGAAGTCTTGTACAAGATCCACTCTTCTGTGCTTCTTTTCAGGAACCACATATGAGAATTTATGAAGGACCTGAGTTCATGCAGCACTGTGGAAAGTGCCATGATATATTTTACTGTCTTTTTAGAGTGTTGGGGTTGGTTTTGTTTTTGTGTTTGTTTGTTTGTTTCTATTCAAAGGAGTGGAATATGCTGTTCCCAGTCTTTTTTGGGAGGTTTGATACATGTAACCAGGTGAACTGCTATTGAACCTTACAACTACACAGCCAGATTGCTGATGCAGAGGCGAGTGTGGGATTTTTAGATTCACAGAATCTAATAAAACAGACAAAATGCTTTGAATTCAAAGTTTAAAAGGCTCAGGGGGCATCTCCAGTATTAGTGTACCTGTGGTTTTGTATTTCTTTGAGGGAGCACACATGCAAGTGCTTACATTGCAAGGACAGTGCTGATATATGAACAGAAAGGACTGGGAGCAGAATTTGATTTACTGCAGGGAAGTAAATTTCCCGAGGAGAGCTTGTTACTTTACCTGGCAGTGCCAAAGACTATATCACATTTTTCTCCACGATTTGTATGTAAAGTCAAAACCCCATGTAAGCCAAAAACTGCACAGAAAACTGTGTTGTAAAACATTTGTAGAGCTGATTCTTCCAGAGAATCTCTGTTTTCTTTCTCTAAGAGGAGATTTATCCCTTGCACAGGGTTTCATAGCAAATATATTTTTAAACTAACTCATGTTTTTGCACCCACTGTCCTGTTGACAGCCCACTTGTTTTGCCATCAGAGAGAAGCAGTGAAAACAGCAAGTTCTGCTCAAAGACTTTAAAATGCTCCATGGTATTATATGGGTTTAAGAAAATATTCTGACAGTGGCAAGCTCAGCCATCCAAAATCTGTCCATGGGCCTCCCAGATGGGACAGGCTCTTTCCTCAGGGTAAAAAGCTGTCACTTTAGATCACTACAGGTCTTGTTATGGTGGATTTTCCCTTCATTTGGGGCATTTTTATATTTTTAAGTTCAACACGATACAACAGATAGGGTGTCCCCCCTTCCTAAACATGAACAGGAGACCTGTACCATTCCTTGTGGCAAGGTTTCTGTGCTCCAGGTTGAACTGACCCCTGCTGCTTGTTCAAGCCAGCTCCATTTCCCTCTGTCCAGCTCCCTGAGTAGGAAAGAAGCTTCCTTTGAAGACACATGATGCTCTGTCCAGCCAGCCAGAGATATATAACAGTCTTGGCCATAAAACAAAGACATTTCATAACAATAACTTCTATCTGGTCCATTTCCTGAATTTTGTGCATTTGCCAGTTTTTCTCCTCTTTCTCTCTCCCGTAAAAAAAAAAACCAAAAAAACAAACAAACAAACAAACAAAAACAACCAAACAAAAAAAAAACACAAAAAAAAAACCAACACCAACAAAAATGAATTGAATTTCATTGTTTCCCTGTTAGCTCAGAAAGCCACGGGCCAAGTTAGAGTCTGTTTGCTGTAGATATGTGAGGGATGGAGCAGTCTATCTAGGCTCATAGATACCATCTTCAGCCTCCTTGCTACAATGGGCCCTTCTTCTGCTGAGAGACTGTTGACTGGAAAGCTGGAGCATCACAGCAACTTCTTTCATGTCCCGAGGTATCCTGGGCCTTTCTTTGATTTAAGAGGCATGTCTGAGTTCAGGCAAGCATCCTCATGTTAGTCTTTTATGTCTTGCAATCTTTCTCTGAATCCAAGCCTACGTAAACTGAGATTGCACAAGTCTCCTTGGACTTTCTCCCTTTCACGTAAGGTTTTCTTCTCTGGTGCTTTCCATCCAGCTGTAACCTGTTCTCTGTTTAGTTCAGACTGGTGACAGACCTCGGGCAGATTTAGATGGACAGTACAGTAAGTGTGTTGTGTATGACTTTCAAAGCAGGATGCTCAGGGTGATTTGATTTGGGCTGGCACATAAAACCCCCAACCAGCTTTTTGGGCTGTGAGGTCAGGTGGCATACATATGCTTTCCCAAAAGCCTGACCTTGAGCTGACACATACCTTCTCTTCCATTTGGTATTCCCAAATAGAAGCTGGACTAGAAAGAACCACCAATGCCATCTCTGTGAAAGTCCTTTAAACGCCTTGAGACTACATTTGATTTAGTTAGCAAACTGTTTTCTTTGTTGTTGTTGTTTCTTTTTCTTTTCAGCTCTTTAAACCCTTGTTTCAGCTGAAACGTATTGGTAAATTCCAGTTGAAAAAGGCCTCCTTTTTTATGAGGAGCTTTGTGATCCATCTTATGCCATTGCTCAACATTGTGTTGATCCGTTACTGAGTGCAACTTGGAAGTACCTATAAAATTGAGTGCCAGAATCTGTGACAACAGAGCAGAGGCAGAAGAACCACCTTGTTGTTGTTGTTGTTTCAAAACTTTTACCCTAAACTTCTAATTTTGGCCATTGTTAAAAAATACTGTGCTACATTAATCTTCAGTTTGTTTTGGTGCAGTTTTCTAAAGTTATTTTTATGTGCTGGTCAAAATTGTATTTATTTTAGCAGGGTTTTTAAGTCTGTTCAGACACACTTTATGCTGCCCCAAAAGACCTGGTCATATTTCTGTCTTTTCTGGGAAGCTACGGAATTTTGACTCAGTTTCTTTTTAGAGGGCTCCAACAATTGTTTAGATCTTGTTTCAATTATTTTCTGGCCATTGTTGAGTTTTGTGAGTACCTCGATTATTTGTTCCAGTTTGATTGCAGATACCAGCTCAACCTCTCTCTCCTAGGAAACTTGATTCCTCTGCTGATATTCGCCTGCCCTGTAGCAAATCTTTTTCTGTGCAAGATTATTTTTACTGGAAGGAGAAAATGGTGACAAGTATTTCTTGAATGAAATCATATTTGCTTATAGAGAATGTTCACAGACACCTGCCACAATGATGTAGGCGTCAGTGTCCTTGCTCATAATGCCGATTTTCTTCTCCAGTAATTCTACCTGGTTTGGGTGTTTCTATTTTATAGGTGGTCCTTCTGTTGTTTTCTACCTGCCACTTCTTGCTTCTGTCACTTGTGCAGACACATACAGGTCTCCCAAGGCATGAGCAGTGTTTATGGTGTGTATTCAGTTCCCAGCCAAACCATCAAAGTCAGCTTCATGGATAGATCAGCCGTGTCCTGTAGATTAATGATATGAACAGTAACTTCTGTTGTTAAACAAAATAGCATTTTTTTCTGCTCTCCCATTTATCCTCAATAAAAAGCTGCTACCAGGTCCATCAGCTTCAGAGAGGTTTGGAAATATAATTTTTGGTCCATATACCAAAGATACTACCCTTTGAAGCACTGAAGTTTCTAGCAGAATAATTAGAGAGATTTGTGTTCTGTCCCAAGTCTTCATCCAGACCTACTGGGTGACTGATAGTCTCTTAGGCTTATATGCTTTATATTCCTCTTCTGAGGTGATGAGATCACAGTAATTAATTGTTGGTTAGTCATAAAGCTATAGATATTAGTGCCTATGAAAGGTATTTGGGTCCTTCACTGAATCAATCTAGAAATGTAAAGCTAAGCTAATCAGAATGGTAACAGGCGCACTTTGTAGGTTACAAGCAGGTACACATTTTCTTTTTTCCCCTTTTTTTTTTGTATTGTTTGAACTGGAGGAGATAGTCTGAAGACTTATGAGGTGCCATTTTATTTCTCAGCCTCCATATTGTTCCCTGTTGAGCTTGTGTGAAATCAGTTCTGCAATGTTACTTCATCTGGAAGAAGTAGGCCAGAGAGTCAGGTCTGAGGGCCTGGCCTTTGCATGTATTTCCCCCTCCATGTTTAAAAGTTTTGCTCTATTCTAGATATGTAGGATAACCATGTAGCTATCAAAGAAGGAGGAGTTAAAACAATTTATCTAGGCAACAAGTGATCAACAATGTCATTAAAAGCACAACTGGAGGAGTCTGGAAATTTGGAGAAAAACCTTTACTATAGTGAAAATTTGAGTTTATGTTTGTGATGTAGGGCAACCAGGACGCGTTCCCTCAGTAGCATTTTCTCACGTGCCGACAAGAATAAAAATAAACTAATATATAGCTATTTTTCTAATGGCAACAGGAATTCTATTAAAGTTTCCCCCCTGTGCTGACATGAGGATTTGGACAGCTAAATGTTGATCCTTTGCCCCTAGAGATGCCGCAGAAAAGATGTGATGTAGCTTCCCACCAGGTCAGCGCTTGCTGTGCTCATGCAGGCAAGTCCTTGCTGGTGACCCGTTCATCTGTTGGCACCAGCAGACTCCATCTCCTCTGTGCTGCATGTCTGGGGTCAGCACAACCTGGGCTGTGGCTGCAACAGCATCTCCTGGCTACCCCTGCCCCTTGGCCACAAACACACCCTTTGTCCCTGTAGCTGATATTTTTTCTGCTTTGAGCTGGCAGGTCCTTCTCTTGATGAATCTCTTCTCTTGACCCCTGTTCTCTGCTCCCTTGTTCTGAACAGAATATTTTTTTGCTCAGCTAATGAATGATAGAGGATGATGTTTTGCCTCCAGCTCTGGTTCCACCCTTAGTGCCCTGCCTGAGGTCCTAAACTTCCCCCCTAACCCCTTTGCTCTCTCTTATGAGTGTTTTAGGTCTCCTTCCATTTATTTTATTCCAGATTTTTGGGTTTATGTCTTTTCCCTTTGCTAACATGTTATTTTTCACCAAACTGCAAATCCTTTCTTTGCCTTTACTGTTCTCTTTTGCTTCTTCAAGGCCACAAGCACTCGCTCACCCATCTGCTCTGGGGATGGCTCTGAAACATCTCTCCTTCTTCTCCAGAATTATCTTCTGAACAGGCTCTGAACTGGCACTGACCTTTTCCCAAGGGGCCAGGACACGTATTAGAATTTCGATCTTTTTATATCTTTTTCTTTCAGTGACATTGCTTGTGGTTACTTGTCCCAAAACATAGGCAAATTTTTCTAATCTGCCTTCCCTAATTGTTTTCAGATATAAATTATACATCTTAAAACTCTCAAGTCATTAGTAATTGAAGGAACTTTTGGCATGTGAAAAATGGTGTTTAAATGCTGAGAGGAATCTGGCAGAACATTACTGCTCTACCTTTCCAAATGTTGCAAGATATTCTTGGCTTATTGCGTGTTATATAAAAGAGCCTTAAAACACGGATTATCTTTAGAAAGAGAGTTAGCGGTTATTGTCAAACCACAGTGATGAATTAGCTGAAGCTGATGAGATGCGTTTGCAAAAGGAACTGACCAAGAGAAGTGAAAAGTAGCCAGCCTGTTTTGGGAATAACAATGTTCTTAAAGATAACTAAATAATACGTGATCCCACATTTATTGTTCTCTTGGAATGATTTTTCTGACTTCAGAATAAACAGAAACTTTATTTACATTATGGCTGTCTGCTTTTCATGGGGCTAACTAAGGACTTCTGCCTGTTAGTATAGCAAAGCAATTGGCCAAAACTGGGGCCACTGCAAGATCAAATATCTCTGGTTTTCTGTTGGAAGTCCTGCCATACAAGCAATTTCTGACCGATGGAGTCAGTATAACTCATGTTTTTATAGGATTCTTACTGGTATCAGGAAAAGACCTATATTGCGAGCAAAGTTAAAGGAATAGTATTTTATGCCTTGGTTTGCTCATGCATTTAAAATAGATGCTGCTTTTGAGTGCTAAGACTTTAGTCTTCAAAAGGAATAGAAGAATATGTCTTGGATGAACAGTATCATGCTCCCTTGTAGGGATATTTGTGCACCTTACTCTGACTCTTCTTTTAAAACTGGGAACACTTTACCCAATTTCTTATTTGACTTGTCATTAGAGGCTCACAATTTCTGGGATGAGTTATAACCTGCTTCTTCCATGAATATTTAATAAATTGATCTTTTGTGAATATTTAATGTACAGGTTAAATGTGAGTCCAGACAAAACTCCCATTTTGCTCTTTTTGTAACTAGCAGCTTGTCAAAGAATGTGGTGGATTCTTCATTGCATGTAGTTGTTAAATCAGGCTGAATGTCTTTCCAAGAAAAATGCCCTCAGTCAACTGCAATTTATTGGAACTGCTTTAGGAATTGCTGGGCTGCCTCCTGTGGGCTACGCTCTGCAGATGTCAGCGTAGGTGACTGCAAAGTTTCAACATAATCTTAAAATCGACAAATATATGGCTGATCTTTGAAATATGGAGGTTTGAAAAAAAAGGTTTTATTTTTTTCATCAGGGACCTTTGATGCGCTAATGGTCAGAGTTGTCTGGCTAGATGATACATCTCAGATGAAAGCAGATGGTGAGTTAGGACTTCTTTCTCACCTCTGCCTGGGAGCCATGGTACATCTTAATAACTTCCTGAGTAAACATTATATGCATGGGATTGGGATTGGTTCTAATTACAGCTCAGTAACAAGATGTTTTCCTATTTCATGAAAGCTCTCTTGATTTTTCAAAATGCCCTCATGCTTCCTGTAGCTGAAATCGTACCAGCCTTTGATTTCCTTCTAGATTGAAGCCCAGGGTTTAGGGCTCTGGGATTCTAATGCCGTGTCCTTGTTCTGGGTCACACGGAGCAGGAGACTGATCTTTTGTCTTCCAAATCTTTCTGAAAGTATTGGGCTGGGGACTGGGAACTGTTCCATGGCGAAAGTCCATCTCCTCCTCATTTTGAATAGCAACTCTATCCTGGACCCTGAAACTTTCCCTGTGGAAACTGCACAGTGCTTTCTGGTGAAAACACCACTTCTGACAATATGATATTTCTTGGCAAACACTTTCATCCCCAAATAGTAAAACATTTTGTCATGACCAAGTCTAGAATCATAGAATCGTTTTGGTTGGAAGACACCCTTAAGATCATTGAGCCTAAACATAACCCAATTCTAGCTCTAAACCATGTCTACTAACAGTGATTGTGAATAAAACAACACTCAGATATGAAGAGGATCACTTAAAGCTGTGATACGTCAAGAATCTCAGAAGTTTTGTGGACTAGAAAAGATAACAAATCATAGCAACTGTGAAGGTCAAGAGAAAAACACTATCAAATAGAATACAAATTGTGTCTTCTCTTTGAAGTGTTCAGAATATGTTCACATACTTTTAAATCAGAATTTTCTGTCAATGCCAGTGTATACATAGGGGGAACAAAAGAACAAACCTTTTTCTTCTCAATATCAGATTTATTAAGTGTAAACAAACGTCCTTCCTAGTCTGTCTGAAGCCGGCAGTGCTAAATTTTAACTTTGCAGAAAGTATTTAACATAATGTGTGTAAATATTATGTTAAAGGTTTCATGTCCTGTTTTGAACAGTGGCAAAAATTTCCTTTCAGCCTTTAGGTTTTCCACTAATTTCTTTCATATTAAATCAGAGCAGGCTAAAAAAACTGCTGATCAGATCTTTACTGAGCTTTATTGTAATGTAGTTTAAGTGGATGCAGACGGCTGGTTTTTCTTTTTCTTTATTTCTTCATTCTTCCCCTCCATGTCTGAAATATTATACAGCAGACTGAAGTTCTTGTGGCATTAACATGAGAGTCTCAAAATGGGCCAAAATATAAATATTGTAAAAATATGTCATCCAAATCAAATACTGTGTGAATAAGGGAAACTGGAGAGGTTACAATTGCTGTTCAAGGTTTTACATGCAAGGTATCTCAAAAGTTAGCTAAATACATTTCAGATGGATGTAAAATGCAGAGGAAATGTGCTAAGTATCTTCCCTCAGTGGGACCTCAAGCCTGGCTCAAATAACAACCTTGGAGGTCAAGCTCCCCTGTGGTTACCTACGGGGTGATGGAAATAGATCCTTCTTTCCTTTTGACAACAGCATCAACCTGGTAAAAAGGTAGAGGGTTTTCTATGGCCTGAGCATGCACTGTGGACATCTTTATGATCACCTGCAACCAAAACCCTGAGGGTACCCAAGAACCAAATTGCAGTATATGGAGCTTTTAGGTTTCCTTACACTTGGCAGAAGTTTTGGCTACTGTCTGCTCATAGTGCTTAACTGTATAATTGTCTTAATTGTGCTAAATTGTTCTGTGTAGTCCCTTAACAATTATGTGGGTTAGCAACAGTATTAGATGACAAAAATGACATAAATGTAATCACAGCATTGTCTAGCAGAAGCATGGAAATCGGTAAAAACCAGAGTCTGCACAGGTTTCCCATGAGGAACTGCCATCACCATTGCGCAGTCTGGCAGCTGCAGGCGACATTAGCACAGAGGGTCATCTTAATATCACTCATTATGTAAAAAGTCTTTGCTTATGGGAGAACTCTACCAAAATGGTTATTTCTAAATAGTCACTAACTAGTGAATATTTGGGCAAACAGTTTAAAGACAGTGGTTTACGTCAAAGAGCTGACATTGGCTATCAGAACTTGACTGAAGTGTTTTCAGCTGTTTTTGAGGATTGCTGTGAAATCTTACCATTACTTTCACAGAGTGGGTTTTTATGAATAGATTGTTTTTAGGGTGTCATTTGACCATATTTCTTTGCCAGAGAGCCAGGAACACAGAACCTGAAACAAGTCTCAGCAGTGAAAACTGAGGAAGAACTTGCACAGAAATTCTGGGGACTAAAATCTCAATTTCTTTTGCAGTTGTCTAGTTCATGACTCTACTAAGATCTTCCTATTGTCCAAGGCAACAGAGCCTCTCTGGACAAACGGGCTTTTGCTGTCAGTAAATCCCTTTTCCTTTCCCAGAAAGGGTCAGCCTCCCACAGTAATTCCAATGATGTGATGAAGAGGTTACTGTTGAACTATTTGAATAGATAATAACGTTATCTATTTGAATATCTATCAATTATATTTAATAATGTAAATATTTTAAATTTACTGTTTTAACAGACAATAATATATATTGCATTTTTGCAGCAAGCTGTGAACTCTAGATGTGGCTGTTCTGCCATTCCCTACTTTCCATAGGACCTACCTGAAACCTGCATTGTTTCAAACCCTGCAAGCAGCAACAACAGAGTAAAGGATGTAGTTCAAATGAGCAACCAGATTTGAGTACGAGCTTCAGGAAGCCCTAGGCAGCTATGGAACCAAGTGCCACCTTTTGTGCTGTAGTGTGTGAAGACCAAGACAAAAAAAAAAGATTGCACATAGATTATTTAAATACTTGATCAGCTCCACCATGAAATAACATCAGGAATGAACAGAAACTAGTTTGTTCTGATTGAGTTTTCATGTCAGGGTTCTTTAAGATGTTCTGTAGCATCTACAGCTAGCAAGCTTATTACGTGTCTATTTTTAAAAATATGATTATAGGTTATGGGTACGAAATAGCATGGCCACATCAATGAGTCCCATCTTAAATATTAGTGAAGCATTTATGTTTCTTGTCCTAAAGTGCTGCTAAAATTCAGAGCAAGACCCTTAAGCTAAGCTACTTGATTGATGGTCTCTGCCAGTGAAACCATTTGTAGAAGCTAGGATTACTTTATATTATCTCAAAGCAATAAAAAGTTGTGGAGAAATATTTTTTCAATTAAGCATCTATGGAAAAATCAGTGCATTCCTCTTTTCATATTCTGGGGTAGCCTATAAATTAGTTCCTTAGGTATTTACAAGGATAGCTCAGTGTGTGGGATGTGCTAATAAGCCCTCCTCAATTCTAGTTTGGGTTTCCTCTGGTGAAGTGAGCATGCATATCCCCAAGTAAACCAATGGGACAGACGCTGTTCAGTCTGAAGAATTTAACACTCCTGTAAGGTTTAAGCATTCCTAGAAAATTTTGGATTCCCTTACAAATCGTATTTACTTTTTTTTTTGTGAATAGTGTGTATAGCCAAGATGAACTCTGTCTGGAAGAGGTCTCTCATTTATCAACCAAATACCTCTCTTTTGAGTAGTGAAGAGAGCGAACCCTAGAAAAAACTTTAAAAAAAAAAATCAGTTTGAAAGGAGGAAAGAGAGATATTTTCTTAAGACTGCACGCCTTCTTGCATTTGAAGTCGTATCTTATAGAATACGTGACCAAAGTTCAACATGGTGTGGTTTGAGCTTGGTTTCCTTTGGTAAATAAAAGCCTATATTCAGTGAACGGACCTTCTTTTCATTACAAATTCAGACCCAAACTCTCTTCACAGTTTGGGGAATTGTGCTCCCAGGGTTATGACCAACAATCTGAAAAAGGAGGGACATGTATGCAAAGCTCCAGGATCTGAGATTTTGGGTTGAGGATATCTCTACCGTTTAAAAAACCATGTACAATCCCTCCACAACAGACTAACTAGAAACCTACAAAGACTTATGAAAATGTGTTGAAAAATGAATAGTCTTTTTGTATCTGGGTGTTAGGGTTTTTTTTTTAAATCTCCCTCTCTCCTCCTGAACTCATTTTCAGTAGTGTTTCTGAAAGCACTCAAATATAACTTTGCAGCTAAAGAATTGCTTTATCAGCCAAAATAATCTATAAAAAAACCTGAAGAATTTTCTGGTGAGTAAAATACTGTACTGCAAATATTTGCTCTGCTTTAACCTGGCATTGTTCCTGCTCTTAATATGTTGACAATTCTAAAGGAGAAAGACATGTTATCGTTTTGAGCTACAGTATTCCTGATCCAGTTTCTTTACAGAATATGTTACAGCAGCAATGCCCTAAAAAATGTTGATACTTTGGTACAAGTACAGCCTCATTTCGGCTGCAGTTCTATATATGTTTGTTCCATAATTTGGGTGTCTGCTGCAGACTGTGGTTCCTCCTGGGCTCTTGGCAGCCTCAGGAGGACAGTGGTGAGCCTCAGCACCTGGGGCAGTCAGTACAGAGGTGCACTTCGCTTTTTTCCTCTGGAAGACACAACCTCCAACCTGAGATAGAGGAGAGCTGTACAGTCTGTGCTCTCTTGCCATACCACTCTCAAATTTCAATTTTAAAGGGCTCGTAGAATACCTTATTTGTTTGCAAGGGACATTTCCTTGAGAGAATGGGTTGGATTCGTATCTCACACCCATGCAAAGCTGGAGTAATGGCTCTCTTATTGGAAAACGCTCAAGTTTATGCTGCTGCAATAAACCAGAAGTTGGCTACTGTTTTCTTTCCAATCATCATTTTGATGCCAGCACATATTTTTATGAGCTCCACAGTAAAAATAGAGAAAGAAACATCTGGCAAACAAAATGATTACCAAATAGATGTTGCCCATTGGCCCTGATTTCACACTCAGGATATTTAAAACGAATGTTCTGGTGCTATAGAGATCTTGACATGTTTGTGTTCAGCTTGTCGGGTCAGCTGAAATAGCCTGTGTTCACAGTGATCCCTGATGAGAGATGCTTTGAGTCACGGATTATTTAGACTATTCTCAGTGTGGGGTACAACTCAAAGCTCCTTAGCAGCGTGACTCTCATAACAATGATATAACCCAACAGCAGGTTCTCTGACCTGCCAACAGACCCGTCACTTCCAGGGAATTTGTGTAGCTAAACAAAATATTTGTGAACTAGTGGGAAAACAGGAGTCATCTGCAATGAATCTGTCTTTGGTTTAAGGACAGACAGCACTCTGTGGCCTCTTCTGATTTCCTGGCATATTGTACCAGGGTTTTGTGTGGAAATGGGTCACATCTCAAGAGATGCCAACAGTTTCTTTTCCTTTTGTCTCATCCTCACTGGGAGATGAGCACATGCACAGTTTGGTTTGCCGCCTTTTGTTCCTGCTCTGCATGTTAAAGATAGGATGGAGTCAGCATCTCTGCTCAGATATTAATTAAACAGTGACAAACTAGGCAGTAGTCCATAAAAGAGACTCATATATATATATAGTGAAAACAGACATTTTTGCTACAGCAAGTCAACAATGCGCATGTACAGAGATATGGGAGGGAGAAGAAAAGGGTAAGAGGGTGTCTTCTGTTGAGGGCTGATGTTCTCCAATATCTGAAGACAGGTGACTTCACCAGGATTAAACACGTGTGCGTGCTCCAACCTACCTTAGATTTGCCCGTTGTTGTTGAACCCGTTTCTGCATTCATCCCTTCTTTTCTTCCTCTCCCAGCACAAAACATTCCCATCAAATGCAGGTGCCCCACACAGGACTGCCTTTGCCCCAGATCCCGCCACGTTTAGAAAGTTTATCTTCCCTCTCACCCAGTCTGAGACCAGTTTGTCCTTGTTAATACAAACAGGAGCAGGCAGCTGATGTGTCCTGCAGAAAATACTTGACTTTTCCATTCCCGATTCATTCCTCACATGTAGTAAGCACCTTTGTCTCCAGACAATCTGCCTTTTCCTTCATCTCTGTCCTTCCTATGGTGCTTTGGAGATTGCCAAGGGTAGGCTGTACTCATTAACTTCTGGTTTATAACCCGTTCTCACCTGACACCTCTCTGGTTTTGGTTGTATTTTTTTACTGTCCAGCTAAGGGCAGCTTTCTGGATGAGAGTCACAACAATTTGGGGTGGTGTTTGGGGTTTTTTTTTCCAGTGGAATAATTTCTCCATTCAGGAAATACCAAGTCAGTCTTGGTAGGCCCATAGGGGCCTCAACCCAAAAGAAGCAAAGCACTCAGCCTCAGGCAGTCAGAATCACCTTAGCGGCTCCATATTCCATCAGAACATGCAAACTTCGTCAAAATGAAACACTTCAGAAAATATATTGATTTTGTCAGCACTTCTGTTTAAGAAAATAAGAAGGAGGAAGAATTTCAGTCCTGTTGAAATGTGCTGGTTTTAAAATACTGCTATTTTGGTTTTGTTTCCATTTTGGATAAACTTTTCTTTGGCATTTTAACATTGTGTTGTTTTTTTTTTTCTAACAAAATCACAGAAAAAATCTGAAAAGAACTGGTCTTCTCTGTTCGATTCTGAAGCTTGCAGGTTTCATTTTAAAATAAATGAAAACACATATGTAGATCAGCAGCAATCAGAACTTATTTCAGCAGCTCAGGCAATGTCCATACCACATCCCATCATCCAGCTATATTTGGGGAAAGTGAGACTGTGGAGGATTCAAATAACAAATTAACGTGGAATCATTACAAGTAATTTAACTTTGAAACAAGATATTTCTGCAAGAACAATAGATACAGCTTGAACCCCCTTCTTTCCCACAAATGTCAAACATGCTTGTTTTCATGGGGCCTGGGATAAAATTGTTTGACTTCTTGATAACATCTTTTTGGTATCAAAGCAAGTGAATGTGGCATAACTTCTGAAAAATTACTATGTACATGCAAAATACAAACTGAGTTTTATATCAGCTTTTTGCTTTCTCCCTGAATTCTCTTCACCTCTCCTTTTACATAAAGATTTAAAGAATATTTCAGTTTAAATATTTTCATCTAAAAATCCCCATGTTTTTTATGAAAATCTGTTGATGTTGACAATATCTGATGACTTCTGAGTGATCATTTCTAAGTGATCAGTTCTAAGTGAAGCATTTGATAATTTTTTTAAAACTGCACATGGGGAAAGTAGACACAGTCATATCAGTAAAAACTGAAAGTATGTATCTCATTTTCTTCATGCCATCACAGCAAAATCAGTCCTTAGTAATAAGATTACAGCAAGGTAGACAGTTTTATTATGCTTAAACAACATGGCAGAGCATGGGAGAATAAAGGACAGAAAAAGTTGATTGAGTCTGAGAAATGTCTGCTCTCCTTACAGTTTAAAAAAAGAATAAATTAGGAAAGTCCAACAAGAACAAGGTAGTTATGTGTCATCTCATTTAGTCTGTCTGTATTAATGAGCAATTAAAGTATAATCACATGCATGTAAGTGAACATGATTAAGAGTGAAAATTTGCCATACCCCAGGAGGAGTTTTGTTTCAATTTGTAAAAGGAGCTGGTTGTTTAATCATGAACACACAGAGGACCAGAGACAAAATCAGATTTACTCTGTGTTTTGATTCATGAATCAAGCTTTTGTTTAACTGAGAGGAAGAAAAGTTGTGATTTAATTAGTGGCATGAGAATTGGACAACCCGATCTCATCAGGACTAATCACTTCCCAGGAAAGGCTAAGCGACCCATCTCACACAGCATCTCCCAGAAATGATCACTATTTTGCAGGGCTGAGCTCAGTGTTTAACACAACTGTTGCAAGAAGCTGTCATTAGCTGTGTTAGGCAGGACAAAACGGGGACAGAAGGCTACTATTCCTGAAATGAGTGTAGTAATCCAGGCTCTCAAATCTTCCTCTTGCTCATTAAAACCAGAGTTTGCCATCTCCATCCGACACAGGCTCGAAGAACAAAATGGATTTTATTACAAAAGGAAATAACAGAGGATAACTCCAAACAAACAAAGAAGGTGGGGAGGAAGAGGTGAGGTTTGGAGAAGACGGTGTGCAAATGCTTTTAGGACTTAATATGTCCATGTGGGAGCAGCCATGGAGGGAGGCGCGCAGGGCAACAGAGGGTGCCATTGTGCCATTGTGCTAATTGCATTGGTGTTTTGGGGTATGGTTTCCCCTTGTAAACTCTGAGATCTAGTAGATAAAACACACCTTACATAATTTCTTTGCATGGCAGTCCTGGCAATGCAGGCAGGAGGGCATTGCACAAGTTTTCATGTATATACATGTACAAATAAATAAATATATTGTTGGGGGGGGTGCATAAATACAAAAAAAGCGCTCATCCTACGTGGGCTATGATGAGTGACTACAGCACACATTCTTTCCTAGCTTTGTTTGCAATCTCTCCACTAATTTCTTGATCCAGCGATCTATAGGCTCCCAGTTAAGCCCTGTCTCTTTCCCTCTCCCCAGTACTTCAGCACTGGAATATTTGCCCACAAATCTGCTCTGGCTTGTGGTCCAGCAGATCAAAGTACTCAGTCATTGACAGCACTTGTTTATAGTAAAAAATGCCATAGCTTCATATCCAGATTTAGCCCTCATCTCTTAGTGCTGTAGAAAAAGGACATTTTTAGATATTAATGCTCATTCCTAGCTCTCAAGTTATCAGAATTTACAGTTGTAATGTTCTTATGAACAGAGAAGGCTATTTTTGGTCAGAACGAGGCCTGTGATAGACCAAAGCTATTAAGGCCGCTTACTTTATTAACAGAAGGGTAAAAAATAGTCCCAATTAAATATTTTTCAGCTCTCCTAAACACTCCTGAAATAGCCCTTTCCGTAAAGGAAGGGGGGTAAGAAAAGGGTATGATGGGGCGGCGTAGTTTTCATGGCATTCCTTTGGCGTCCTGAGGAATTCATACTGCTTGTTATGTGCCCAGCCCAAAGTCCATCTGGCAAAACTCTCTCCCCCCTCTGCCACGTGCTCCTTGCCCGTGTTGCAGACAGGCACTTGCACACTTCACGCAGCATTCGCTTCACGCAGCAGAAGACACTTGGTGAGGAAAATCACTGATGCCCTTTAAATCACTGTAAAGCAGGTCGAGGTCTTAAAAGCTTAAGAGGAGAAGCTGAGCTGTGCAAATGTTGGTGTAAAAGCTCCGTTGTACAAACAAGAGCTGCGTTCCAAGGATGCTGTCACCTTGGATTTCACTAAAAATGACACCCCCCCCCCTTACAACTGGTGAATTATTTAGACTGTGAATCCTCAGGACAGGCAACCTTTATTTTGAACCTTGTCTTTTATGAGTCCTGAAGGCTCACAGTCCCTTCTCCCACCAGAACACAAACCTAAGTCTGGTTAGGTACAGGTCGTGTTGGTGCAATACAGATTTGAACACAAGTTTATGTTTCTGACAGTGTTTGAGAGGCAATATAGACCCAGCTAAAGACAAGTCCCATTTGCTGTCTATGGAACAGACAAATAGAGTTTTTTGGGCACTCAGAGGTAACATCAGTGAGACCAGCTAAGGTCCTAATGAGTTTAGGAGCATTAAGGTTTTGACCCTGGAAGATTTTTTTGAGCAGAAGTGTGTGTTTAAGGGGCAAAGGTGTGTGACATGCAAGTTGCTGCTGCTATAAATGGAGAGTCCCATCACAGTGCCATCCGTTACAAGAGAATGAAAACCATCCACGGTGTTTCTGTGAACATCAAGAAATAACTTACATCTCTTTCTGTATAGATTCATCTGGAAATACTGTTTTCCCTTGAGTTTTACTTTGAAGGTGAAGAGGATCAGGCCTGCAACAAAAATGTCTTATGGACAGAGAAGTAGAATTATTCAGTGTGAGAAGGTCCAAAATACATGCAGGAAGGACCTCAAACTGGCAACAGGCTGGAGGTAGAGGGGTTTACTCCAGATCACACAAACTGTGGGGTTTGTCATATGCAGGGACAGGTGTTGGACTCGATGATCCTTGTGGATCCCTTCCAACTCAGGACATTCTATGAACATCCACCTACTGCAATTCACAGGAGCTTCCATAACTGGACAGATTTTTCTTTGAAACAAAGGAAACTCGCCCCTTCAGACTTTCAAAAGTTAGACTGGTGTCTAATGTTGCCAACCTCACCCTTCCTGTCCCCTCCTCACCTGCCTTTGATGGTAAGCCAGGTATTGTTTGCATGACTTACATCCCCCGTTCTGTTTCTTCACCATTGAAATGTCATCAGTTACAGTGAATCAGCTCTATTTATTTATTTATTCATTTATTTTTACCTGAGCACATTGTGTGCATGAAAACTGAAAATTTCAGGCTTCTTCCTCTTCCATAACTCCTGTGGGGTTTATGCCCACAGATGCTCTCTGAAAATTATGTGGTAGTAAGGAGTCACCATGGTCCATCTGAGCCAGCAGCAAGGACTATCAGTGCAAGAGGGAAAATTGGCATCTTCTTGGGCATGTACCCTTGAATGAGTCCTGAACACCTCTGTGATTTCGCCCCACACCTAGAAATTGTTTGAGGTCTGAAGTGCCTGTATTTATCCCTTCCAAGTGTTTACATTCTTGTTTGCTACAGCTTTTCGTCTTCATTTCTGTCCTAGGACTGGGTCAAACCCAGCTGGAGTTTCTGTCCTATGGAAAATTCCAGTATTTCAGATTCTGTTTCCATTGTCAGTCAGAAGTAAAAGAAGATGTTTAGAAATTCCAGCTTGGAAGAATAAACAAAAATTGTTGCCCATCACCTGAGCCATCCCCATTTGAATATGGGTGAAATGGTTTTGCCAAACTCTTTCTATTTCCTCGTTCTATCACAATAGATAAAAGATATTTTTTTAAAAATTTCCTATTATTTATTAAACCTGTTAATCAAAATTTTCAGAAGGATCTTGGTTTTGACAAAACAGTATTATTCTGACCAAAAAAACCAAACCACTTAGCCAGAAGTTACAATCTAAGTCCAGCTTTTTCCTTCCTTGATTTCTGCCAAGTTGATGAACACAAAGACACAGAGGAGACCCACACTTCTCTTCTAAAGGTCTTTTTGCCACAGCAGAAACTTTTGCCACAAAAATCTGTTGCTGTGAACGAGGCCATTCAGTGATTTGAGACGTAAGCACACTCTGACCTGGTAACAGAAGACTTAGAGACAGTTGTTCCAAATCATAGGGGTTCATATAGGTTCATGTAGTTCAGGAAACAGTTGGCTGTGGCCAAGATGCTCAGACTTTCTCACCTACAGAATTGCACCTTCACTTGAAACTCTAACACTAACTCTAACATTTAACACTATGCTTAGTCTGCTGTGCTATATTCATCCTAAGATGTGGAATACCACAAAAACCTCAACAAAATGTATTGCTGCTTCTGTGAGAAATGCTGTGTAATCAGAGACATTTCCCAGAAAGGGCTGCTATCATTCTGTGCAAAAGCACAGTCAGACTGTTGTTTTTATCCCAGAAGTGCTCTTGCCCTTGACCTCCAAAGAACATTTTGAGAAGAGTGGTGAGAAAAAATAGAGGCTATGTCATAAGACAATTGCACAGCACTGCATTTATAATCTACTTGTGATAATTTTCAAATAGGGTAACAGTAAATGACATGAACAACATGCTAAAATTGCGAAGCTGCGAACAGTCACGACTTAATCTTTTTATTGGCATATACATCTGCACATATGTCTAAAATACACCCAGACCATGATGCCACTTCCCACTAGTACAACGATTTGGCCTTATTACTACTAGAATTGAGAGAGGAATGTTTAGCCTGAGCAGAAGGGAGAAGATCCATATAAATCATCTAGGCAGACTGCGTGTCTTCATTTTTCCTAAGGAAGGGGTATTTAGGAAATCATCTATGAGCCCTAATCATGAATTTTCTCCAGGACATTCAGGTGAAATACTAGACAACATCCATCTCTGTTGAATGGGATAGGAAAAAAGCCTAGTTAACCTTGATGTGTCCATTTATGTGCTCTTCCTGCTGAAAAAGCTGGCTGTGGATGGTGGTGAAGTGATACCTCTCTGCCCTGCTACTTGTTGGATCTCTGCTGGTCTCTAGATTCCAGAAACTGCTTTATAAATTTATCTAAAATACCCTTCTACCCAAAGCACACACTCTTTATCTTTTTCTCTCCAGATATATATATATATATTTGTGTACATGCACACATATAAGTGGCAGGGGATCACACACCATCTAAACAAGACTGTATTTTGCTTCTCTTGTGTCGAAAACCTGTTTGGTTTTGTCCAAGCACAACACAGTAAGAGTTAATCTCACCATTCAAAATCTATTTCCTCATCCAACTTTCTGTCCTACACAAGTGCTGTGTCACCTCCTGAGCTGTGCAGGATGGATGATCGGCTGTAGAATTACAACACAAGCCTGCAAGGTACAAACCGGCCGCGTGAACGCAGTTGCCTGGGGCAGGGGGAGTTATTACTCGCTCTGCGGCATCTGTCAGCATCTTGCCATGAGCTTTTCTTCTATATTTATGAAAAGGTACTGAGGCACAGCAAGCATTATGCATGATCTTGGGCATAAAAAAGGATCATGCCCTCATCAGTTTTCTGCAGTAATTTGCTAAATGTCACTGCTCTTACCCAGGTCTCATTCTGCAGAGCCCTGGCACGCTGCGGTCCTGCTAAAGTGCAGCCTGTCCTCTCACGCTCCCGGGAGCGTTTGCTCTGTCATGAGATCTTCTCAATACTGGATGTTTGATAGGCCAGTTAGCTGCCTGAATAAATATTTTCACTTTCTTTTAGTCAATGCTAGTGCCAAAATTTCAACTGAAAATAGCTTGGGGTAAGTATTGTCCTTTTAAAATCACCTTCGTAATACATTATGTTCATGGAATCATTGATGGGTGTTCCTATGCTGGTTTTTAAGTGCACTATACAATATTGCAGAGAAGTAACATTTTTATTACTAGAAGTACTACGTTTTAGTCATATCTATTTTTGAAAGGCTATCCTAAACTGTTCATGGAAAAGTAAAGCAAAACATTCTAGCTGAAAAACAGTGATACATGTCTATAGCTAACAGAGATTTGACTGTCTGACTTAAATGGCTGATTGTAGCTACTATCTACTTTTGCTGCAGCCCAGAGATTTTAGATGAAAAAAAACCCAGACTCTACCAGCTGAAGATTTAAAGAGAATATTTTAAAACTGTAATAAGAGTTTAAAAAATAAATAACAAAAAGGCAAGATCCTAGTTTGGATGGTGAGCTATTTTGGACATTGTTTGATATAAGAACTCAACATGGATCTTTTTGAAATATGGTTCTTATTACCATTTGGATAGAGTACATTTCCTTTTCTTGATTCAATCATGAAAAAATTCCACTTACAGATAGTCCGTACATTAGTGCAACCTCTTTCACACATTACTACATCATAATACAGTTGGCTGCACTTGCTTCAAACAGGTCCACTCTACCCATATGGCCTGGCTTTATTATTTCTTGCTCCCATCTGTTTTAAGTTATCTTCTTTGGGCTGCATTTTTTAAGAGATGTTCTTCAGCTACATGCACAAAGGCTGTTTCTGAGAGAAAATGTGTACAACAGGGAAATTTTGCACTCTCACATCTGTGCAAGGTTCATTGAAGTCGGTGGAACCTACTGGTGTAGATTTTGGCTCTGCAGAGTCTGTTAAACCCCATTTTGTCTGCATGGTCTAAGTTTGCATTACAAAACCCTAGAGGCCTGGCTTTTAAATCTTTTATTCACATCAATATTCCTGCTGGAGAACAGCATCTCGCGAAGAGGTGCCTTTCATTTCCACTTTTCCATTCACCTGTTCCCCTCCGCATCTGTCCCCACCAGGTCCATGAGTATTGACCACGTCCTCCACGCTGGAGAAGTAAAGCAACAATCCTTGCCCTGAGGCTTTTCCATCCTTAGCAGATGGGTGAAAACCTACAGAAGACTTCTGCTGACTCCCCCAACCTTTTGATGAGTCTCAGGGTTGTCTGAGAAGCCAGGAGGAGCAATCCCAGCTCAAAAGACCTTCTCCTACCATCCAGCCTCGCTCTATGCTCACTAGGTGGTCAGACCATCAAAGTCACTTCCTTGTTAGGAAGTCCGTAATCTTCTCCTTTCTTGTTCTCTCCTGAAACTCGATGTTCCCAACATAGTGATGCCATTTGACATTACTGATCCCTCCTAAACACCTGCTATCAAATGCATCAAATCTTTTCTTGTCAGCTTGCGTAATGCCCCAGGTCTTCGCAGCATCGAGCAAAACTGATACCACACAGCTGTTGTAGAGTCTTATTTTTTGTTTTGCGGACATGTCACTGCCCCACACTTTTGCCCTTGAATTTATTTACATTGATCTTCACCTTACATTGGTCAAGCTCAAAATGATATCGGGCAAAATCTAGGCGGAGTGGTCCAGAGCGCTGGGAATGGGAATAATACAAAAACGCGAATGCTGCCATGACAGCAACTGACCTCAAAGAGGAAGGACAGAGCCAGGATTGCTTTTCTACAATAGACCCAAGGCTGTTATTTGATCAAATGCTTTATTGTTTGTTTCTACCGAAAGTTTCAATTTTTAGGATTTTTTATTTAAGCTGACCACTGGCCTTTGGGCTTATCAAAGAGGAGCCAAAGGATTTTGTTATTCTTGTTAATATCTGGAGATAATGTATCTATGAAACCCCTTAGAAAACAGGGACGGAAGGCAGTGGATCTTAAATAACGTATTAAGTATGAAGAACGGGGTTTCTGTTTCAGAAGGGAGAACTTATGACATTACTGAATTTATTGATGAAGTTCTGCACCAAAATTTAAAAAGAAAATAACACAGAGAGAAAAAAATGAATATTAAAGCTCTGTGCATGACTATTTTCATTTGTCTAGAGGTAGGTAACATGATTTTTCACAATTTTTAAAATACTTCGTCTTTTTTTAAAGTTACATAGACAGTGTAAAAGAAAACAGACACAGCATGATGCTGATGATTTTTAAATTAACCTTTCCTTTTCTTAAATTTTCTTTTAAAAGTTTCTTCACCTGTGTGAAGAAAAATAAAAAAGTGTGTGTATTTGTTCCCATTATATAGAAAATGCTAGAATTACGTAGAAGGTATTTTTCTTATATACAAATTCCAGGGAACCTCCACACAGCATACAATCAGACTACATGAGCCCATGTAGAGCTTTGCATATATTCAGTAAAGGTAGCATTATGTCACAAAATAAAGTTTCTTCCTAGAACTATAGAATTTTATGGAAAAAAAATGAATGCTATATGACCTAGACATAAAAGCACATAGAAAGTATATGCCATTAAAAAACAAAACAAAACAAAACAAAACAAAACTTATTGCTCAGTGTTGAAGAGTACATTAATAATATAAGCAGTATATGTTAAAAAGTATTTTGAATAATATCTAATATAACTACAATCATACCATATTTTGTTATTATAATAATAATATTATTTCAATAATATGTTTTTGAACAGAACTATTGCACAAATATAGAAAAATAATTTTCACTTAGTTGTTACAATTCTACATTACTGTTAATTATATTTTTACGTAGTACAATTTCAGAACTGTGTACATTATATATTATATTATTATATATTACATGTAGGAATAAACTGTTTAAAGTTTGCAGTGACGCCTTTCTGGTAATTAACATTAAACTGTACAAATAAAACTCTGCTGTATTTTAATTTTTTCCTGCTTATTAAATGTCAGGCGAACATAAAAGTATCCACTATCAGATTTATTCTGTTTGTAATTTTTTAATTTTTGCTTAAATTTCATTAACTTAGAGAAGGCTCACACGTTATAATAATCCTTAAATATTTTTATCTTTCAAAGGAATAAAGTCAGCACACAAGTAAGGCAGAAATCAATCACTGCATTTAACAGTTCAACATGTGAACCTTTGCCGCAACCATTTTGTACTTGTTCCAAATATTGCCTTTACTGTTTATATATCTAAATACATACCAAATATATAAGTCAATAATAAGTGTGTCATTAAGAAGCACATTTGAGAAGTTATGCCTTAATTGCAAGATAATTAAATAAATGTAAGTTGAAAATAAATTCAGTTTGATATACAAAACTTCTGCGGAACAAAGATTTCTATTCACAGGAACATAGATGGTTATTTTTAGGGTTGCTTCTAGATTTTGGTTCTGATGAAGCCAGGAGAAATAGATTAATCATTACTGTTGGAATAAAATCTGTCTGGAAGCAGGTATTAGAATAGCTGTTGTATTTTTTTTGTGCTGGAGAATAGTGTTTGCCATCCAAGATTTATTCTTTTGAAGTTAATAACAAAAATAATCTTGATCAGAACTAAAAAAAAAATAAAATAATGAAATGTTCAGACATTTGTGTTGCAATTTAAAATGGGAACAATTTAGTGGGCAAATATGAATTTCAGCGTGACTATGAGTAACCACTACAGCAGCTCTGATTTGCAAATAAGTACACATCCTTTCTTTATGAAAAATGAATTGTTTTATAAAACTGACATTACTTTTTTTACTCTACCAGGTTTTCTTTAGAAAATGGGATTCTGTCAAGTAGATACTTAAATGCCGTGTTAGTTGAAATTGATTTGAAACCAACAGTAGCACAGTAATGAGAAAGAACATTGTAAAAGCTTTAAAACATGGGCTGGACGCTGTACAGAACGTGCCATTTTATAGTAACAGTGTGACAGAAGATAGAGGTACCTGTCTTTTTTTTTGTGTCAAGACCATGTCAAATGAAGTAAAAAAGACCAGCTGACCATGGGCCTTTGTGTGAAGTGATTATTTCTGGGGACTAAGCTAACAAATTCTGAGCAGCACAGTTACTTGCATAAAGAGCAATAAAACAGAGGTGATTTCAACTACAGCATTAATAATGTGCCATATGATCTTTATTCATTGTAAATCATGAGGGTTTTGTGTGCGTGTGTGTGTGCTTCTGTTTATTTTCTCCCTTTTTAAATTTTTTTAGATTTCAGGACTGCTTGCATGTGACCAACCCAAATGCCATGACCTGCTTTGAACCTCCCTTAGCCTGGAAAGATGTCCTGGCATCCAACAGGACTGAGGATTAGCTCAGTGTTGGTAGAAAAAGTTATAGAGAAAAGAGATTAATGCCATCCCCAAGGGTCAGTGGAAAACACCTCGGTCTCCAGCTCGGGAGGATGACTGAGCTGAATTCACTGTTCCACCAGTGAGGGGAAGATGTTGTACATGAGAACATGAGGCTCCATGAGCCTGAGCATGGGCAGACCTGATTGTCTATCACACAAACTCGTATTTCTTGTAGAAACAAGTTTGGAAACACACAGACACTGTGCCCAGGCCGAAAACTTCGATCTAAAATAACTTTAGAAGAATCAACTTAGAACAGGCTGCCCAGGGAGATTGTGGAGACATTCAAAACCTGCCTGGACACCTTCCTGTGTAACCTCATCTGGGTGTTCCTGCTCCGGCAGGGGCATTGGACTGGATGATCTTTTGAGGTCCCTCCCAATCCTGACATTCTGTGATTCTGTGACTGTGATTCTGTGATTCTCAGGGCAGAGAATGTGACATTGTCCAGCTGAATTATTTCCCAGGGCACAAGCAGCATGGGCAGAGGTCCTCTGGAGAGGCTGGTGACCACTAAGCGGGTGAGATGGACCATTGCCCACCTCCCCGTGTGATGCCCTGCCAGCTTTGATCTCCAGAGCTGATAGCTCCCCTGGCTGACCAGCTGCTCACAGGGAATTTTCCGAGATGGCTCTTGTCTCTGAGCTCGTTAGCCATTCTGAGCTCGTTAGCCTCTCTTGGGCCAAAGCAGACAAGCCCCAATGACATTTACTGTTTGTTGAAAGATCCGTGAGTTACATGGCCCTTCTAGTAAAGGTTGACTTTAAGGAACTTGTGGCATAATATAGCCACATGTTGACTTTGGATAGGCAGCTGGAGTAATTTGGGATTAACACCCTGTGTATTAATTATGACTTTGTACTTTGCACAAGAAGTCTGGTGAGCTAGAGGCAGATAAATGGGGTAGGTAGACAGCTACCTACTCAGGGACCTACTCAGGTCCCAACACTATTTTTTCCACATAAATAACACCAGAGCACATGTTCAGGCAGGTGTCACTCACAAAAGCAAAACACAAAGCTTCCTTGTCTTTCAAACTGCCAAGACTTCATCTTCTCTTTGTCTCAAATAGGAATATAGTTCTTTCTATGTCTTAAATTGTACCTCCCGTACACAGGTGAGCACGATGTGTGGGTTGCAAAGAAATGCAATAAAAACTGGTCCTAAGCTATGATGGCAGAAGGAAGGTCAATGAAAATTTAATTGGAGCAAATGGAACAAAAATTGTCAATGCACAAAAAGAACCCCAAACACCAAACAAACAAACAAACAAACAAACCAAACATAAACCCAACAAAAAAAAACCCACCACATTAAAAAGCAGCTTAGAACACCATTACTTGCAGCTAGACAGATTAAACTACACAGCTCTATAGAGCTCCAGCTCAGGACAAAAACTCTTATTTCCTTATTCTGTGTCCCATAACCCTTTACCCACCAGTGTCCTCCCCTTGTGCCAAAGACATTGGCAAGAGCTGAACCTTGGCAACACTCTGCTCCAGAAATCACATGGGACCGGGACAGGAAAAGAAATTGGCCACTGTCCTGGATGGAGAAGAAAGCTCTGAGGTCTGAAGGAGCCAATTTGGTGCCATTTCTCTTAAATACAAGAGACAACAGGGTCAGCAGGGGGGACTCTGAGGGGACGTGGAGCAATTATGTTTTGTGAGCTCTGCCCTGCAGAGCTTACTCAGGTGGACAGACTCATTAACAACAATTAACATCCCATTTCCAGGCTCGGCTTGTAAAAGTACAAGCGTAATCACCGACTCAAAGCTGAAGTAACATTTAACAGTCAGTTTTACTGCACGTCCAAGTCAAACAAACCAGATCTGAGTTTCTGCAGACGCTCAGTAGTCCCATGTGTTGTTTCTGGGCAACAGGGAGGCTGTTACACAAACAGCCTTGCTACAGCTCCAACAGGCTGAAACTGCGCTTTATTCAAGCCGTGTCCGAATGGTGCCTAATTGCATTCTGCCTCCCTGCTTATTTATTATTTTCCATTAGGTGACCCTGTTACCAGTGCAGCTTTGCATGGAGAACATCAAAGGGAGGTTCAGAAGTTATCAGAGCTTTCTTATCTTGCAGCCAACACGATTTCCCAATCAGCGTACATCTGCCTTGCATTTTGCGAATTTTAGCACGTTGAAATCATTGTGGCCCAGAAAAGCTTTTCTGGAGTCTGCTTGGTTGGTATACACTGAAATCACTGCTGCTTCGTGTCCTGGTCCTCCAAACGCTCAAGTACTTGAGTTACTTTGCACATCTGAATGGTCCAATTGACCCAGTGGGAATATCTGAGTGTGTAAGTGTCTGCAAGATCCCAAATCTGAAGTGGGGCTGAAAAGTGCAGGTGAAAAGGAGTCAGAAAGAAGGAAGGACATGATAAAAACACACTAAGTAGTGAACAACCTTGGGCTGTGAAATCAGGTGTTGCTGTTTACCTTCTCACAATAAAACAAAAAGGAACTGCTTGTAGCACAGGCGAGATAACAAACTGAGAAATGACAGGAGGAAATAGTAACTTTTAATCAAGTCACGTAATTCTCTCTTGATCGCAAAAGTAATTCATGCTGGAAATTAATACAAAATGCAACAAGGGAATTATTGTACTTCTTTGTAGCTTGGAATAAGGATACCTGCATTGAGTCATTATGCAAGAAAAAAGATAATGTGACAATAGTGGGACGATTCTGCAGGCCAGATGGGAAGATGTTGCTAAATTGATCGACACTGATTTTAGATGCTGGCTAACACGTAACAGAGATCAAAAATTAAACATCACAAAGTTTAGTTGTTGGATGCAGCAGAACAGTGGAGCTGAGACAAAGAAGTTCGTACACATTAGTCTGAAAAGCTGTTTCGGGCAGGGGTTTGTGTTGCGATATATTTCTACAGTACCCCTGCATCCTATTACCGAGAAATATTATTAAGCCAGAAAAAGCTGGTTAAAAAAGAAAAATCAATTTTTTGTAAATAATACTGTTTGAGACTCGCGCACTTGGGAGTACCATTGCTCATTCAGGGTTTAAACTGAGTTACCAGGATTAAAGACACAGCAAAATAAGCCCTTCCATTAACTCAGGACAGCCCGGCGCGAGACGCAAGCGTGACTTGCTCTTGACCTGCCTGTCTCGGTTTTGGCATCTTTCCCTGATTTGAGTGAATGTGACTCACTAATATTCTACAAAAATACAGTTTCCTGGTTGTTGGGTGATTAACTATTTGTCCTGTTGCAATTCTTTCCACTCACCCTCCCTTTACAGTGTGGCAGTAGGGATGAACTGTAAATTTGCTGGAACAACAACACTGGCAAACCCAGCACAAGTCCTCCTGCAACTTGCACATTCTAAACCTGCAGTGTGCTGAATTTAAATAATAATACTTAAACAACAACAAACAAAATAAACAAACAAACCAGAACAAAAAAAAAAACAAACTAAAACAAACAAACAAAACCCAAACAAACCCCTACAAAATAAAATATAAACCCGACTTTCTTCCTCAAGCCCTGCGTCAATCCGAATGATTACTGTAATAGAAGCACTGAGGAATTAATTATGAGTGTGGCTTTGGATGGAGACGGAGCCTTTGGTGTGCCATCGTACCTCGGTTTGCGGGTATTACTGCAGAGCCCTCGTATTTGAGAGCAATCAGAAGTACAGCCAGATGGGAATATAAAAAGCAGCAGCCTTTCAGCGGGAAAAAACGCCTGTTTGTCCCAGCTGAAACACTTTGCAGCAGCTTGCAGATTTTGACAACTGCCTGGGAAAGCACGGGTGAATTTGGGGGAGGTCCATCGCTTTACCTCTGTTCTGGCCCCAAAAAGTTACTGGCAGGTTTGTGCGTAGTGACCGGAACAAACTGCAATTTTGCAAGTGGTTTTTTTTTTTCTGAGAGGAGCTGTAATGCGGGTGGCTTCATGCTTTGGGGATCACGTCTGGGTGCCCTGAGGAGCCGAGCATCAAATCTTTGAGTAATTGGAGCCCAGCAGAGCCAAGCAAATTCAAATCCTTTCACTTACTTGTTCCTGAAATCCTCAGAGGACTCCCCGTTAGAGCGGGTTCATGGCACTGCCAGTTGTAGGCTAGAAACTGCCAGTTTCTGTGCATTAACATAGATCTTCATGGACTTATCAACACACCAATATATTAGCAATTCTCTTGCTATATCTCTTCTTTTCTTCCCACTGTGTGAATTTTCCAACACGTCAGGATTTGGTTTCTATTTAAAACTGCTGCATACCCATGCCTACAAATTTCTCGCACCATCTTCCACTTTGCCTGAGATACTTCATAATTTTACACTTAAATTATCAATTACTTTGTCAACACACCATTTCAGACATGACTGAGTAGCTGAAATACAGCATTTTAAAGTCAGGACACCTGAGTGGTATTTTTCCCCCATCCTGAGCTCTCCTACTGCTTTATGTGGGGTGCTGGGCAACTCACTATAACTTTTTATTTTTATATATCTGTTTTGCAGAGCTCTTATACTTTATTTCTCAAAATATTGGTCTGTAGCTAAATTCATTAGCTTCCTTTTGGGTGATGAAACACAAACTGTTACTACTTATTGAGCCTCATAATCAAAGATAATTTGAATATAATGTGGCCTCAAAATTAATAGCCCTGAAAGAAATAAGAATAATAGACTCTAAGGAAAATTACCAAAATAGGAGCACAGCAGGCTCTCTTTAAAAGTGTCTTTAAAAATAAATTGCATACTAATAATCCTATTATTCAAAGGAAAAAAGAATATCTCTCTGTGTTTAATAGATACTTCAAAAAAGCCACAGTCTTTTACAATAATGCTTCTCACAAATCACTTCAGTTTAATGACAAGATACTGTACACTTCATCTCACATTTAAGTAAATATGTTTATTTCATCCTGGAGAGATATTTTATTTTAACTTCAAGATTATAATTTCTTAGAAGCCTGTCACAAAACAACATGAGCACTGCCAAATGGAAATACATATGACCCCCCATGGTATGTTTAAAAATTAATGTTTTTTTCCTCCAGCACAGAAAAATACTTATTTGTTCTGACAAAGAAGCAAAGGACAGCGATTGGGGACAGTAAAGTTAACTGCTGCCTGAAGTCATAAACATCTGGTGGCTATTTTAATTGCATTGTGAACTAACCACAAAATCCTTCGCTAAAAGAATAGAAATATTTCCCCCATGCAATATTGTATTTTAGAATTCCTCTCTTCTGAATCAATGTCAGACGTGATTACAGCACAATGAAGTCTGTGTTTTCATGCCTGCATCTTGAAAATGCCGCATACCCTTATTACAATTACAGCGTTACTTGAAGATTCACATATGGAAAATTTATTCAGGTTATTAGTGCAAACGCTAACTTAAAACATAATGCTTGCATCATTGTCATTTTTTTTGCAAATAAGTTAGATAGATTAATATGTCTATATACAAATACTGGACATTAGAAAGCACACGGATAATCGTACAAGTGCTTAATTTTTGCATATAAAGAATATATATACACACACAGGCACACAGATATTCATACATATATAGGCATACACATGTATAAATAGGATGCATTTAGTAAGTAGTAATATAACCTACCTAAATGTGAATAGAAATTGTTGTTAATAAAATACTTGCATGAGTTGTACAGGGACCTTCTAAATGTCTGTGCTTCCTGGGGAGACCAAATGACCTCTTTTTTACAGATACCAAGATCAAAGCTCTTGGTTTAGATACTCCAGCTGTCTCTCCTGTTGGCATTTGACATGCAACCCGGTCCATTTAAAATCAGGGGGCATGTAAACATTTTAACCCTTGGCAGCAGTATCTGAGAAAGATGCTAGCAATAAATGGTCATAACTGTCTGGGCCAAATCACATTTGGTGTCCTTCCTTTGAAGTCCACGCAGGCACCATACCCTATGGTTTTGACAAAGAGCCAAGTCCAAAAAAAGGATGTAGGCTCTCGAAGCTGGCCGGACATGGACTTTGGGAGCCAGAGTGGCTCCACGCAGCTGAATAGTTGCTTCCAAACTTGCCGCGGGCCTCCCTGTTTGACCTTGGAGGGTCTTTGCCCACAGCTCTGCTTTGCTGTGCTGCCCGCGTCACCCCAGCTCCCACACCCAAGTGGAAATTTTTTGCCCAAGCAGAGTGGCGCCTTCATCCTTTGTGAAACCTTCTTTGGTGGGTGTGATCATGGGTAGCACATGTTGACAGGATTAGGCCCTACACTTAATACAGTCACAGCTAGTTTTTTTTTTTAAAGTCGTTGCCACAGGAGGGTGCCATTTTTCTGTTTAAGCTCCGATTGGTCAGGCCAATTGCTCAGGACCAAGTAATGTGTTCAAATCCCTCTTGAGATCCATCCTGTCCCAGGAAAGCAGGAGATGATGGATGTGAACCCAGGAAAGGTGCCCTTGCACGTCTGCACCCTTTCCTACCAAAGTCAAGCCAGGTCACAGAATCACGGAATGTCAGGGATTGGAAGGGACCTCAAAAGCTCATCCAGTCCAATCCCCCTGCCGGAGCAGGAACAGCCAGATGAGGTTACACAGGAAGGTGTCCAGGCGGGTTTGAATGTCTGCAGAGAACGAGACTCCACAATCTCCCTGGGCAGCCTCGTCCAGGGCTGTTCCAGGTCCCTAGGGACAGGTGAGCAAACCATATAAAAAAAGATCCTATATGTAAAAGCACTTCTGGAAATGACTTCTGGTCCTCACTGCCAAGTTGATTTCTGTTTGTTACCCGCATGCCCAGACAGGGAACAGCTCACTTAGGCACCTATTTTAGTGCTGCCATCTTCCCCCTTGTGGCTCTTTGGGCAGCAGTGAGGCATCCTCATGATCATTCTGGTGTGTATTAGGAAAAATGTGACCAGCAGGATGAGGGAAGTTGTTCCTCCCCCTCTACTCTGTCCTGGTGAGGCCACATCTGGAGCATTGTGTCCAGTTCTGGGCTCCCTAGTTTAAGTAGGACAAGGAATTACGGGAGGGAGTCCAGCGGAGAGCTACGAAGATGATGAGGGGTCTGGACCATCTTTCTTATGAGGAGAGACTGAGAGAGCTGGGTCTGTTCAGCCTGGAGAAGAGAAGCTGAGAGGGGATCTCATCAATGTTTATAAATATCTCCAGGGTGGATGTCAAGAGGATGGACCAGACTCCTTTCACTGGTGCCCAATGGTAGGATGAGGGGCAACAGGCACAGACTGAAGCACAGGAGTTTCCGTCTGAATATGAGGAGAAACTTCTTTACTTTGAGGTGCCAGAGCCCTGGACCAGGCTGCCCAGAGAGGTTGTGGAGTCTCCTTCTCTGCAGACATTCAAACCCGCCTGGACACATTCCTGTGTGATCTGCTCTGGTGAACCTGCTTTAGCAGGTGGGTTGGACTGGATGATCTCCAGAGGGCCCTTCCAACCCCAACCATTCTATGACTCTTTGATTCTGTGATCCCTGTGCCTGACTCCCAGTGTTGACGGGCAAATGTATCTAAATACAGACATTTTAGGGAGCGATCCCTGATTCTCACACCAAACAGTGCCAGCTAGTTTGTACCTGCACTGCTTTCCTTCCTGATCTTACCTCAAGGGATTCATCCGGGGTGGAAGCCGTTTCATCCCCGTATGTGGCTCCTCATGGCGTGCTCATGACTGCTCAAGCTGTGATGGTTCCTCTATTACTAAACTCACGAGTACTCAAAACTACACTCAGAGATAAATTAGTAATATTTAATCTAAATTTACTTCAGTTAACTTTCAGTACATTTGGGTGTTTAAAGGCAATGACAATCATTATAAACTGCAAATAAAGCTATTAATGGCATTGCAAGCACTGCAGAATGTATTTGCATTTGACATTTATTGTCAGCCATGAAACAATTATTTTATACCAACAAAGAACTCAGCAAACATAATCTAAGGAGGTCACTGAAAGGGGAAATTATAAAATAATGCTAACATCTGAAGTTTTTTCCCATTATTTTTTCTCATAGAAATGCAGCTATTAAAGTGTCTTCTTAAATATGTGGCTTTTAAATAAGTGCCCACTAACTCAAAATTTACTGTGCCTTAATATTCTTTCAAAAGTTATGCATCATACAGATAGATAAAACGCTCTAACTACACCATTTCAGAGTTTAAACAAACAGACTTTGAGATGTAGTGGCAAGATTTGCTTGTTAACTGACTGTAATTGTATCAGTGCATTTATTTCCACTTCCAGATGATGTTACAGAAAACCATTGGGGAAGAACTTCTTAATAGTGCAAGTGTAGGCAGAAATATTAAAAGAAGTGAAGTTCTGTAAGTAATACAGAGTAGACTACTAGTGTTTGTAGTAAAAAAATTGAAGAAATCAACATAAAATTTTTGAAATTGATGCCGTTCAAGAATTGCTACCTAACCAGAAAGACTAAAACCTGGATTCCAAGCGTACCAGTCCTGCACTTCGCTATCAGTTGCTGATATGGATCACTGGTCACAGCTCTAATTGACTGATTACACAAAAGCACTTTGCAAAATCAAGACTAAGCCTCTGCAATGTATGACCTGCAGTTCCTAGCGACTGGCTCCAACAGAGCTTCAAAGTTTGCATAGAGCCACTAAAATTGAATTTGCTGACTTAAAAGCAAAACTCAGGGGATTTGTCCCGTGCATTTACAGAGTCTCAAGGAATAATGAATAGAACTGAAACAGCCAGAAGAAACATTAATTGCTGGGGTATAAACTGAGCAGCAGTGTTTAAAAATGTACGTTGTATCTGGCTTTAAGTGAAAAAAGGATTTAGATCAGAATTAGTGTTAAGGTTGGAAGATCAGCTCTTGATTTGCCGATAGGAAAATTCAGATGAATTTTGGGAAAAAATGATAACACAAATGAGCATGCCTCTGGAACATGATTTCATTGAAGGGGTTGTGAGCTTGTTTTCCTTTTACCTATTTCAAAACTAATTCAATTAACTGGTACTGCATCTACCTATTTACACTGTAATCTCAAATCTAATTCTGCAGATGTCCTAGAGACATCTTTTTGTCTGTTGCCTTAAAAACAGGAAGAAAAGCAGAGGCAGAAAGAGGAAAGCATAATCAAAATTGCTGGTAATAACTAAAGATATGAATATCAAACTATTTCATTGTCAAAGATACTTAGAAACAAGCCATCTCACTTTCAGTGTGTGTTATGATCTCACATAGCAAACAGTGGAATAACAGATCGGGAGTGCAGAATTTATGTAATAAATTAGTCACATCAAGCATAATAAGATTTTGTGTTGTATTTCTGCAACACCACACTATCCATTTCATGAAGGCTAGGGTAAGCTTAAAAAGACCCTCAGAGTTTTCATGGACATTTCAGCAGCCCCCAAACAGAAGCCACTATACCATTGCAACCTAATAAATTCTACAAAACCAGTGGGCTTTTCTTCTTCTTGTGAAATTCAGAGAGGATATAAATGAGTTAAAATAACAAGGAGGAAAATTACCTTCCTGTAAGTCTTTGCTGACTTCTAGTTTATAGAAAAAGACAAATGTAACTCGGGACAGCATATTTGTATTAAAAAGTGACCCTTTACAACTGGAATGTCCATAATGGGTGGCAGTTGAAAGATCTGTTTTATAACCCTGTCACTTTTTTAACAGCCTCGCATGCAGTAATTTCTGCATTCAATTTCCTGTACATGTGTACGACAGCTCGCCCAAGGGAATTGGGTTCCCCTACAATCCTCTTCTTTTCCCGAGCCCTTGCAATTTCTAGCCACTGGAGGAAAATAAGGAAAAAAAATCCCATTAAAAAAAAATAACACAATAACACTCACTGTATTTATGGACCAGTGAACAAGTTTGCAATTCTTTGCTCCCAGTGACGTGAAAAAGGTCATGGCCTGATCCCACCAGGCTGTGCCATAGCTCTCCCAGATGGAGGACAAGCCGAAAGCTGTCCCTTATGGCAGCTGTCGGATCCAGATACAAAACACCATATTCTCCTTTCCCCTTCCATCTCTCCCACCTGAACGGAAGTAGAATGGGAAGGAGAAGGGGAAGAGTTAAACTCAGCCCTGCAGCTAATGGGAATAGTCCTGAGCCAGCTATGAGAAGAGATGGTAAAGATGTCATTCAGTTACCACATTAATCGTCTTCGCAGTAGTCCTGGACTGTCATGGCACAAACTGTATAACTTACGATGTACTATTTGGCATGGGAAATCATAAGGAAATCCTTTACTTAACAATGAAAAGTGTTTTCAGCCTGTTTGATAACTGACACTTCCTTGTCTATTGTTTTTGGGGTTGATGCAGGAACTGCCGGAGGGAATCGGTAGCCCAGGCTGTGCCCAGAGGACTCACTAGATCATTCTCCTCTGGCTGTGTAGTTCATTCAGAATAATAAAAATAAATCACCTATTGAGCTACATAACGGAAATTTTATACACTCGGTTATCTCTGCTAACTAATGCTCCAGGCTTTTAGAGCTGGCTTTTGGCAGATAAAGAGCCTTAATGCTTTCAGGAAAACCATTAATGCCCTGTGCCAGGCATGAGTGTTAACCCCACCAGAATCATGGCTCTGAAGGGACATGTCATGCAGCATTTGCAGACTTGAGGTCATCTGTCCTATGGTGAATGATAGTGCTTCCACCCAACCACTGCCTGCAGATGAAACAGTAGTCATTCCAGATTGTGACTGTAGCTCATCTATATTTAAAGTCTGCATGTGCATATAGCTCTATATCTATATACATGAAGTCCATAATATTTAACAGCTCCTCAGCCTTAAGTGTAATACTGGTGTTAAGGCTTTGAGCTAAGACTAGATGTGTTTTTGGTTTTGCAACAGATGTCTCCTTTGTTTTTGGCATAGTCACATTCTCCTGGAGTTATTTAATGCCCCTTTGCCCTTTTGGAGGTGAGGATGGTCTCCAGGGTGCCTAAGCACTACACTGCAAGGGACTTGCAGGTGTAATTGGAGCACAGATGATGGTAATAGCTCCAGATAATTAAACACACCTGTTGGTTTTGGTTTTTGTTTGTTTGTTTGGGTTTTTGTATGTGTGTGGTTGTTGTTGGTTTGTTTTGTTTGTTTGTTTGTTGTTTTTGTTTTGTTTCTTTTCTTCTTTTTTTTTTTTTTCAACAGACAATAACCATCTTAGAAATTATTTGGCCAGGCAACACCACTCACTGCACCCAAATACAATAAGAAATCCAACAAAGCAGTCAAGATATTAATCAATTTTCCCAATTCTTTTAAAAAACATGGAGCAGTGTGGCAAAATCAACTCCCATCTGGATAATTATTGTTGACACAGTAGCGTACATCACCTAGAGAAGCTGTTTTCTTTAATTTGCTTCATCCAGCAATGAGGTAAGTGGGCCTTAGCTCTCTGGCTACGTTATCAGCAAGACCATTAGCATGTCTGCTGTGCCATTTATCTCCTGTTCTTCCTGACATGTCCTTCATCCTGCTGTCACAACAGATAGTTCTGCAGCTGGAGACACTCTTCTGGGAGCATAGGAGCCCAAAGCAGGTACAGCTGCAGCAAGAGGGGACCAGGAAACATAGCACATCCTGAAATAAATGGTGGTTGTTTCATCTTTACCTCCTGGGAAAGCAAGAGCATGCTGACAGCAACCTTTGTGTTACAGAAATTACTTCTGCACCCAGGAAGATCATTGCTCAAACACGCCTCATTGGTGTGAGCCAGAAGATGATGAGAAGTATTGTGCATAAAATGTTTTTTGTTTTTGAAGAAAAATAAGCAAGCCATGGTGTATGCCTTCATTTCTCAAAATACCCTCAAGGATAAAGAGACTCCAGATACCCCCATCAGGACCAGGGCACCAGTGCAGCATGGTTGGCAGCTATGAAACCGCACAAGAGTCTTCTAGCTGGTCAATCACAGAATCACAAACTGGTTGAGGTTGGAAAAGACCTCAGAGGATGATCTTGTTGAACCTACTTGCTCAAGCAGGGCCACCTGAAGCTGGTTGCCCAGGAATGTGTCCAGATGGCCTTTGAACATCTCCAAGGATGGAGACCCTACCAGCTCTCTGGGCAACCTGTGCCAGAGCTTGGTCATCGTCACAGAAAAAAAAAATGTTTCCTGATGTTCAGAGGGATGCTCCTGTGTGTCAGTCTGTGCCCATGGCCCCTGGTCCTGTCACTAGGCACCATGGAAAAGAGCCTGGCTGTGTCCTCTTTGCTCTCTCCCCTCAGGTATTTTATATAGATTGATGAGATCCCCCCGAGCCTTCTCTTCTTCAGGCTGAACAGTCCCAGCTCTCTCAACCTTTTGTCATAGGAGAAGTGGTCCAGTACTTTAAGGATCTTCATGGCCCATTGCTAGACTATCTCCAGTATGTCCATGTCTCTTTAGTACTGGGGAGCCCAGAACTAGACCTAGTACATCAGGTGTGACCTCACCAGTGCTTAGTAGATGGAAGGACCACCTCCCTCAGCCTGCTGGCGACACTGCTCCTGGTGCAGTATCAAAGTGATTTTAACCAACTTGTTATCCTGGTAGCACAGCAGCCTTTAGGAACAAGATGGTCCTCTTTCCTTTCTTTCTCTCTCTTCTCTTCTCTTCTCTTCTCTTCTCTTCTCTTCTCTTCTCTTCTCTTCTCTTCTCTTCTCTTCTCTTCTCTTCTCTTCTCTTCTCTTCTCTTCTCTTCTCTCTTCTCTTCTCTTCTCTTCTCTTCTCTTCTCTTCTCTTCTCTTCTCTTCTCTTCTCTTCTCTTCTCTTCTCTTCTCTTCTCTTCTCTTCTCTTCTCTTCTCTTCTCCTCTCCTCTCCTCTCCTCTCCTCTCCTCTCCTCTCCTCTCCTCTCCTCTCCTCTCCTCTCCTCTCCTCTCCTCTCCTCTCCTCTCCTCTCCTCTCCTCTCCTCTCCTCTCCTCTCCTCTTCCTTTCTTCCTTTCTTCAGGATTTCATTTGGTGCACTGTAATGATGGGGAAGCTCTAAAATGCCTAAAACTTCTCCCTTCTCCTCTGTCCATAATGCTTGCAAGCTGTCAGTCCCCCTGGTATAAGCTCGTTTTTTTTTTTGTCAAGGACAGTGGTGACCACTTGTGCTGGCTAAAGAATCACAGCGCTTGTTGCCAGAGGCAAACCTACAACTGGACTAGTTAAAGCCCTCGAGTTTTCACACCCAAAATTTCCCTTTGCAGAACCAGAAGCATGAAGTATGCACCCCTCCATGTCATCCTGTCCATCTTATCACTCCATTCTGTACTTCCATGGTGATTTTAATGCAGTCAGTGTTAGTCCCTTGCATTGTTGAGCTCAGCATCATCCAAACCAGTGAGAGCAGCCCAGAATCCAAACCTGGGTGAGATGGACATTTTTTTGCCATTTTTTTCCTCTCCAAAATGTGCTAACTGAAAGCTGCATTCACATGATCACCAGGCAAGTTTCACAGGATGGACACGTGTAGCTGGTACACTGGCACAGCTGGATGTGGTCTCACCACCACATCTGGAGCCACCAAACCACAGCATTGCTGGCATGAGGCTGCCATTGCATGAGGATTCAGCTGATGTCTCCATAGTTTGCACAATCATGGGTTAAAGTGCACAGATTTTTTTATGCAACTTTGTGGATAGAGGATGTCAAGGTCATAACTGCCAATTTTATGTCACCAATCAGGTAGTTTAGCACTGATAGTGATTGGACACGTATTTACCAGATATGTTCCTGAACAAACCAGTACTAGCTTTTTACGTTAAAAAAAAAGCTTGATAAATATTTTTATTCCTGACTTTTAAAACCTGGAGCCTGAGAACTACAAATATGTTGAGGAGCCTAGGTCCTGTTTAGGAAAGCAGCAGGGATTAAAATGCCTGAATAAGTGACAGGCGCTAAGCACCTTTTTGCTCCTAGGCCTAAAATGTTATTGATACAAAGGATTGCCAGCAGACTTATTCTGGGAAAAGATTTGTTCAGTTATTCTGAATTGTTACATTTTGTTCTGGTTGTGGATGCACTGGTGAAATCAGAAGAGACAGCCTGCCCTTTCCATAATAAATTAAACACTGATATGCTTTGAAAAGCAATAGGGAGGAATGGTGTGGGATTCAGCAGAGCTGGGTTTATTTCACTTTCATTCCCCAATTCTTTATACATTTGTGGGCAAATAATCTTATTAGTTTGAGTCTTTATTGCCTATGTGTGAAGTATAAAAATATTTCCTTTCTCTGTTCTTTGTCTGTCTTGACTGCTCAGCTTGTAAGTTTTCTCTATATAAATACAGTGTGTAGTAGCACTAACAGGACTCCAATATTGGATGGTGATTCTAACACTATTGCAATAGAAACTGTAGCCAGCTTGCATTAAATCACCATATATTTGATGTAGCAGTGACAGATTCAGTGGCGTTAGGCTAGAGAGAAATTTATCCGAGAGTCTTTAGCAGTGATTTAGACATGAATGCCCTTTTTATGTAAAGTGATAGTTGGAAGGATTAAGGTTGGGAGGCTGATCTTTCCTAACGGCTAACTCATTGTTTTCTCACGATTCCAAAATTCTTTGGTAAGAGACATGGTCTGGACGGCTCACCATTAGCAATTTTGGAATGGAAAGTTAACCGCAAAACAGTCAGAGCTGGATATCTTGCAAAACTCGCTGAAATACTGATTTCCTTCTGAGTCTTTCTTCTGAAGATGCCAAATACATTCCTATCCATGTCCAACAACTCTGTTTTCTGAAATAGGAATGCTTGCACATACACAAATATCCATGCAGAGACACATACACGATCAAAAGAGACAACTTAAAGTCTCTGCCAAAGAACACGTATGCTGGAAAACATACTGATTAAATAACTTGTTTTCTTATCATAGACTAAGAAAATCACCTTTTGTAAGACAGGGTGCTAGTCGTAGAGGAGGCTAACATCACAGTTAGTATTAATTAATTAGAAATATTAATTTTTTTTCTTTGGTTTCTGAAATGGGAAATCATCCCACCCCAATGAAAATTTGCTACAGAAAGGAATTGTGCTCCTAGTCCTTCCCACGAGAAGAAAGACTTACTGTCAAAGAACTGGTGGAAAGCAAAGAGCGAAGGTGCCATGAGTACTTTTTGACTTAAATCCCCATGTCTGGAATTCCAAATTAGGCCTCTTGGTGCTGTGCTAATAAATACCCTGTATAAATTCCCTTTCAACCTCCGTTTGTAAATTTTGTCCTCAAATCCAGCTATGTAGCAAGTTAAGGAAAGTTGGTTTTTGTTTGTTTGTTTGTTTTGCTTTTGTTTTTCTCCCAGCAGTTTTCTCCTTGGTCTGTCTGTTGGTCTACATTCCAGTTGGGACACTTTTGTCATGTCTTTGCCATTTGGTGGTTGCATGGCTGTGACACCCTCAAGGGAAAGCTGCTCTTGCCAGAGGGAACCTTCCTCCAGGAGGATTCAAGCATATTTATAGGCAAACGTAGAGGGGTCTGGTGGGTTTTTTTGGTGTATCTTTCACATATGAATGGTGTGAGGACTTCAGGGCATCTTGTGCTCAGATGAGCAGAGGATGCTGCTCACGCTTTCACGTATCAGTCTAAACCATATGGGAAGAGGATTTATGAAACAGCCTTGTATTAGGCAAAATCGGCCCCTGTAGAGATATCTGCGTGGTACACACACACAAACGGAGCAATGCTAGGCCAGCGAAGAGCTTTTTTGGAAAAGTGCCAGAGTACACAGTTGCGGGATGCTATTTCTCAGTCACACCCCAAATTCTTCTATTCTTCTGTCCTGTTAGAAATGAAAATCCTCTTACTTGGAAGTTGTTAGTTATGCTTCCAGGTTCTAAACAATTATTTAAAGGGCTATCTTGGGTTATTTATGGCAGAGCTGTAATCAGAAAAAAAAAATGGCTGTAAAAGTACCATTGTACATATCTGGTTGAGAAGCAGCTTTTTTCACTCTGTTTACAAATCAGAGGACTTGTCAGCCAGGGAACGGAGATTTAAATGGGGTCATTTCTGGCTCAATAATCATTAGCAGTACTGACCTTCCTGCAAGATAAAGAGTCCTCCATCTAGGCACAGATTTATGTCAGTAGTACCAAAGGGTCTAGCACATCAATTCTTTCGAGGCCAGCTCTGCCTACTTTTATGATTTTAAAGTGTCTCACTGAAAGAGGCCTCTGAGCCATATTATATCGGAACTAAAAGTTATTTTTAAATCAGTGTGTTCCTGAATCAGTTATGTGGCTTTGGCCAACCCCAGGTGTTACTGTTGGTAGAAAAACAATACCATTTTACTGGCTAATTCATTCTGGACACCTTTAGATAAGGTGGTGACTTGATGTCCTCTGAGGATGGTGGAGTGACAGAGAAAATAGAGGAGAGAAAAATCTTTAAAGCTCTGACTAAGAAATCCAAATTTGGAGGAAAAGATTTTGTGCCGTACAAGTTTGGTTATTGTGAGTTTGGGACTGAATTGTATCATTATTTTTTATAGTGCTATAAAATAAAAAACTCTTTTTAACAAACCCAGTTCTAGCTGTCCCTTTTGGGTTGTACAGTCCAAGTGTGCTCTGCACAGGATATAATTAGCCTGATGCACAAGCTAGTAAAATAAATGGACTTTTAATGATGCTCAGGGTGCTCAAAGAAAAGAGTAGCCAATGCAAAAAAATGCGTTAGAACTGGAAGTCAAATAAAATTACATCTTGCAAATTACTTTTTGGCTTGTTTTCTCATTTCACCACTGGATATTCTTGTCTTTTTTTCTTTCTTTTTTTCACCCCTTCATTTTCTTTGGTTGAATTTTTCTTCACAGCTTCCAGGGAGGCAAACCTGCTGCAGGCACAAACTTTCCTGTCCATCTGATCTTCCCACCCTGTCCCAAACAGCTGCTATTTCCTATGCTCCTTCATGAAAAACAGCCTTGACAGCTCTTCCCTGGCGCGCTGCCGTGCACCCTGGGCTGTCTGATGGGGATGCCCCTGGGTCAAGGGGGATGCAGGCTGAGCCCCAGCAGAGGTGGGGGTCAGAAGACCTCCGATCTGCCCCCTCTTCCCTATGCAGAAATATTATCCCGTTTTTTGTCTTGCTTTTTTCTCGGAAGTTGGAAAACCTTTTCTGGATCCCACTGGCTTCTGCTTCTGGGTCTTTCTCTTCTTCAAGAAGGAGCAAGTTCAGTCCTGAGCTTCAAGAGCCCGTTGCTTAGGAGCTGTCATTTTAAAGAAGAACTTGTATGGCTTTATATGACTTCAGTTGTTAAGTGCACTAAATTTGTAAAGAGCGTAAGTCTCATGCTAACCCTACACATCTCGTGGATGTTCATACTGAAAGGCCAACTTTCCTCTACGATGTACTGAAAAAGGGAAATTAATCACAAAACACAAGCCTCCATGGGTTGGACAGAGTGCAAATGTCTCCCTATTTTGGTTCAAAGAAACTTTTGACTCTGAGCCCTAGATCCATTTGGAGTGGTGGCAAATTTCCACTGCCTCCAGTGGCACCAAATTTGGCCCTTGAACATTTACGTTGTTAAATGAACTAACAGTCCCTGGATGAGCCAGGAGAAGGGTCCCCTCCAGCCCACAGGGTCATGGCGTCTGACTCTCACTTACTCAAACATGCAAAGCAACACCATCAAAAGCTCATGAACAGTGGTGAATGCTGGAAGTCAAATGAAATGTCTTCATGCTTCACATAAAGCCAAAAGCAGTTGTGCAACTGCAAACCCATTAAAGCGTGAGTCAGCCAGGCGTTTGGAGGGAAAACACGTCCCATGGTGGACAGATACAGTGGGTAGATGGACCACATGGCCTGCTGCCATCCTCAACTGTTGCTCTTTTAGGTCTCCTATAATAGAATATTTGCAAAACAAGCCTTTCAAAAAGACTTCTGTGCCATGAAGCGGGGTGTAACTTCCCTGGAGGCTGGGTTTCTGCTCTGGACCTCATTATTTCTCCTGTTATACTCTCAGTTTTCCACTTTCCTTTTCTATGACTCCCATTTTTCTTAACACTGCCCTTTTTTGAGCTGCTGCCTCCTCTGCCCTGCTCACACCTCCTTAAACCCAATGTTTGCAGTTACTGCCTTGTTACTTTCCCATTGGTTGGTATCCCTCTGTCCCATTAAATAAGTTATTTATGGAGATGTGTTTAAGTGTTGTTTTCTTCTCATCTGATGCCACACTTTTCTTAAACTCTGACAGTATTGGTGCTTGATTATTTGTGTTATTACTATCAACTAGTCTGGTGTGTGCCCATATTTATGGTAGGTTTTTTCCAGTTCAATCACTAGCCTCACATATCCAGTTTGAAGAACTCTTCCTTTGCTTTTCTAAGGAGCACCTTTACTAAATGCTCTTTTCTTTAATACATTTATGGAAAATCCAGTCTGGGGAAAGCTCAGATGTTAAAGGTCTTTTTATTTGAGAATAGTTGGAAAAGTAAAGGTGAGTCAAGCCACTGATGCAAGATTGCTTTGAATGCAGTATTTGGCTGGTCACCTTCTACTGACAGGTAAAATCAGCGTCCCCCTAACTCATTGTACAGCTGTAAAACTCATGTAGCTTGTCACAACATCTACAGCATGTGGGAAAAATACAATTTCGGCTCTAAAATTTTACTTACTGTTGTTATGAACTGTGAAATGATGGCAGTTTTCCATCCGGAAACAGCTGGAACTGCATGCGGGTGAAGTAAGCTCTGTATTTTACATCTATACTTGTCTTATCTACCATAAGGTAAGGATGTTTAGAAAACAGATCAATCACTGCATAAATACACAAAAGCATGTTGCTATCCTCACAAGAAGTGTCATCAAAACTTGTGGAATTACCACACATATCCCATGATCTGTTTGCATGTAGAGTTTCAAACACAGCTTGGCATGTTTTCTTGGAAAATGTGAGTTTTTAGGTGGGCAAGCCATCTAGTTGTTAAAACACTGCCGTTTTGCAGAGCGTGATTGAATGTGTCTTGGATGCCAATCAGCTCACTCAGTGAAGAGAAAGAACAGACAAAACTCTTGGAGTGTTAAAAAGCTCCTCAGCTGCCATCCACTTTCCTGCTTTCCAGCCAGCCTGGTGGGGAGCTGGTTTTTCTCTCCTTGCAAAAACACTTGGGCATGTGCGGTGCAAGGCTTGAGCAAAGAAGCTTCAAGCAGAAACAAGTCATTTCTTACCTAAGAGCACAACTAAACTTGGTGGAGACAGAAATGAAAAATGAAAGGTTAATATTTTGGCTCCAAGGTCCTTCTGGCAGACTTGAGATTATCTTTGGACATGTCAAGAAAAGCTTTCAGGACAGATCCCGGAGCCAAATCTTTCTGAAGTGATTAGCAGTTTCGGAAAACTCAGCTGTGTCGTGCCCAGCTTGAGAAAACTCACCTTGTGAGAAATCAGGCCCCTTTGCAGGGCTGGAAGGAGATAATTCAGCCCTCCAGACCCAGTAAATCCTCACGCATGAAAGCATTGAGTGGGTCCTTCTCAAAGCTGCCTCCATTTATTCCCTGCAAAACATCTCTGCAAGACAATTCTCATTTCATCATGAATGTCTGGACCACGTTAGTGTTTGAGATGCTTCTGCATTTCTGTTATTGAGGTCTAATTGCTTTCAGCAATTCTTCCTGGTGGAAGATGGATAGAACTTTTGTCACTTATTCCAGTGTCACCGAGAGTTCTCACAGGTGAGAGCTCAGATGTCAGCCCGCTGCTTCAGAAAGGCCTGGTAAACCACATGAGGAGGACACTGCTCAAACTCATGTTTTTCGGTCAGACTTCAGAGCTGGCTCCATGAAGAAAAAAATCAGTGGGATAAAAATACTCTAACTGAATGCAAAGCCTGTCTCAAAGAATCAGCCCTTTAAGGCTGTATTCTGATTTTATATATGCTAGCTGCGATCTGGAGTATGCCTGAGACAAAGACTTTGCAGCTTAAAACTTGTATTTAAATGTGAAAAAAATGACAAAGCAAATTAAATTTTGCAGTGCATTTAGGTACAAAACTCAGCTGTGAATCCTCTGCTACTGTAAGGTCTCCAAGGCTGGTCTGCCTTTCCTCCAACTCTCTTGTACAGGCGTGGTGCGAAAACACACACCTAAATGTAGGAAATTGAATCTGAAATTTGAAAGCAATATTCCTCCTCTAGCTCATCTCTCTCTGTCTCCCCTGACCTGATGGATATTTAAATGTGCACAGAAAATGCAAAATCAGAAATGCATTGCTCCAGTAGCTTAAAGTCTATCTGAGTTTGTATCAAACCACGAAGTGATAGCCCAGCTTCAGATGAGCTGAAGGGCATGCTCTCCACATGGCCACATGTGTCACTCAGCCCAAAAGGCCATGCCATGTGTTATCTGAATACCCCTGTACTTTGGTCCATAGACAGGAGAGGGAGAAGAATAGTTAGTATGGGAATCTCTTGACGTTCGTGCACAGCTCCAGGTATCTTAGCTCTACCAGGGCCCGGTAAGTTTGCTTATAGTTTCGGGCAGAAAGTTAGGCATGTGCTGTGTCAGGTGGCAGCTGATATGAAGTGTGGAGCACCCCAGCAGAGCCCATGTGCTGAATTCAGGCACTTCATCATCTAGACATGTTCACAAGGACTTTCTGGAATCTAATCCCTTCATTTCCCTGAAATGCTGCTCTGAGTTCAGACTTGCAAAGTGGCAGAGCTCAGATTCAGGTGGTAAAATACCCGAGGAATTCTGCTGCACCACCACTTCTCCAAGTACCATAGTCCAGAGGTCTCCAGCACGCAGATGTGTGAGATGCACACCTCTCCTAAGTGTTTGTGGTCTGCTCAGTGCTGTGCAAGCTAATTACATTTCTTTCACTGAAGAACATTCCTTCCAACATCTCATCATGGCAGGGATGGCTGTATTAAGGAGAAAGCTTTTATTATTGGCCCTTTATGCATGCATCGGGGCAATAGCAACTCAGCTGTTGCAGCAGCACACAAGCTCCAGACTTCAAGTTGGCTGCTGCCCACTTCTACCACACTCTCGACACTCAGCCTGTTTGGGCCTTTTTTCACCCCCAGACATTGGCAGCAGAGCAATGGAAAACAGAAAAAGTTCAACATGTAGGAGTGTTTACTCTTGTCATGTCAGAATTTGGGATTTTCCATTTGAGCCTGAAAAACAAACCCTAAACAGAATTTATTAGGAAAATAGTAGCCATGAGGTAAACTTGTGTCAACAAACGCCAAGAGGTCAAATAGACAACGCATGACATTTTTGCTTGAATATTCTGTGTGTTCCTAGAAGCAGCAAGAAAGTTGGCTCTCAAAGTATTTGCTGGAGCGTTACAGTGACTGGGGAATAGGGCAAATCCAGAAAGTTCCTGAAAGAAAAGCCTTATTCTGATTTGTTTTAACAGAGGTCTCTTCTTCACACACTGAACCCAAGTGTTCCAGATGCCAAGGCTGGGAATGGCAGGAGATGCTGACACCAGTGCACACGTCGCCAGCAGGAGCCGGAGGATGCAGCACAGGCTGGTGCCACAGGCATCCCCGCTCCAGCCTGGGTGGAGAATAACTCTGAATTTTCCCATGTTGCACCCAAGTTAGTAAGTCATAATTCCTCCCAAAACCAGTCCTAACCAACCCACCAAAGTGAGAGATTCACAGCTGTTTTTGGTGAAGGTGCTCTGCTCTTGTTAACAGAGGCAGATATTTGCTCAGCCAGCAAAAGTGGAAGGAAAATTAATGGCAAAAGCTGAATATGAAGGAGGATATCTATTCCTGCTTCAGATAGGGTTCTTACATTGTCCTCAACAGTCATGAACCTGTATGATGCACATCACTCATTTTTACATCATGCTTGTTTTCTTTCTTGCGTCACTTTTAACTGCAGGAACTGTGTTTTGAAGAAGAATTTCATATGACATGACATTCCTAACCAACATCACAAATTAGACCATTCCTTTCTGTAGGCAGCATCTGGGGACTTGGTAAATCCAGTATTGTCAGACCTCTTGCATTCCTGGGTTATTAGCTGCCTACCAAAATGTTGCCATTGTCCATCTTCAGGGTGCCTTGGCACCACCTGAATAGAAATATTGAATACATATAATATCACATATAACAATAGGTTTTAACAGTTACTCTGTCTTAATATATTCCAATAACACTGCAAAATTAGCATTTATCCATGTTACTTCCCCTTTCTTCCTGTTCTATTTATTGTTTCAGTGCTAATAATGCCATTTCCAGGTGCGCAGTTACAGAAATTATTCTCCCTGGTTTCCATTGCAGCACACAGTGTTTGCAGATGGTGAATAAAGCTACAGTTTACTGAGATTATGAGAGAGGAATTAGAAGAAACTCACTGAGACAAATGGGGCAAATTATCATCACAAAGAAGTTAAGTCTTAAGTGTTGTGTGGAACTATTTTGCAGAGATGCAATAAACTCTGAAATGCTCTCTTGTCTCAGAAAATGGGGACAACACTCGTACAGACAGATACTATTCTTAGACTATGGGTTGAAACCAAATGATTCAGGACAAATCACATACCACAAGTAAGTGTGTGAGTTTCCAAGGCTGTGATAATTGCACAGATGGACATATCCCAACAGGTCACTTGTAAGCTACAAATACTACATAACACTGTGGTGTGCACAGGGGCCCCTGGAAGATGCCGTGACACAACTCAACATTTTGCTGTGTATCTCTCATATGAGCTCCAAATTCACATGCTTTATGGGACTTAATCTACAGCACAAAAAAATTGGAAAATACGTTGTACCACAGAGAAGAAGAAAGATGGAAAAGATAAATATTTTAGATGATGGAAAAAGTTTTCAGCTGCATCTGTGTGACCTTGGAGGGTAAAGCCACAGCTATACCAGCACATTCCCATGGGCAAGGCCATACACAGAAGACCAGGTGTACAGACCATGGGTCATGTCATGACAGTGGGAATACTCCGATGTGTCTGCTAACCCCAACTCCATTGATCGACCTCGTATTCTGTCATGGGTAAGAACAGGTGTTTACCAACAGTCAGTGAGGTGAAATAAGACCATCCCCTGGCTCACTCTGTGATGACTTCTTTGTGCAGCTATACCCTAAATCTCAAGTCACAAAGCTCGAGTAACTTTGAAAAATAGGAGTTTGGGTATATATTGTCAATTTTTTACAACATTTTTGGCACCTAAAGATGCCCAGTAAGATTTCAAAGTTGAAATACTACTAGGATCACAGTAAATTAGTGAATCCAGACTCCAAAAGAGTACAGGTGCATAAGGTGTGCCTATGTGCAAAATGTATGTCCACTGAGTTCTTCAACTATAACTCCTAAGCTTCCCCCTAAGCATTTTGACTTGTACTGTCAACTACCTTTCCAACAACATCTTTTCTGCTAGGCATGTAATTCATAGGGTAGGGAACTGGTAGGGAACAACCACCGGCCTAAGCAGAGGTCCTGGGGTGAGCTCCCACTCAGAACAGGTGGGATGAGAAAGTGCAACCGGCCTTACCTGGTAGCTCAGCAGCTGGAGAATAACCTTCTACAAGAGGAGGAATGAGGATAAATCCTGTGATCTGGTCACATTTTACAAATACGTATGTCATGTAGATCGATATGGAAGGATCTCCAGGCTTTGGATGAGCATTGAATGGAGATGCTCTAATCACCAGGCAATCACTACCCCTAGTTTCAGGAGATGTAAGATTGCCAACACAGACCTATATTTATCCTTTCTTTAGGGTCAATTAGGGTGGCTCCCCATATGTTGACTAGTCCACACCCTTTCTTAAGTGATTTTTGCAGTATATAAGTCACAGCTCTCAGCTCACAGGTCTGGATCCCTCAAGCAGTTAAGCACCTAAGGCAGGTTCTTAAGTGATTGACCTTTTTCACTCTAAAACCTTTATTAATTCTAGCTCTGAGACTCCAGCTATCCCTAAAAGTGGGAAAGTTAGACACAGGGAAAATCTTATTCTTTCCCTGTGAAGACCTACTTCACACATTTGCAACACAAGCACATCTCTGCTGTAGAGATTAAGTGCTTTGGTGAGGCATCTACCAGTGGTAAATTCTGACATCCAGATCTTAGGCATTTACCAGGAGGATTCAATTTTAAGTACAGGGAATTTAGAGCTTTAAAACGTCAATTTTGAATCCCTAGATTCAGCCACTGCTGACATGGGGTAGCTTGGAGCTGTAGGATGGAGATGAACAGGATAGAAGTATCTGGTCCTCTCCAGTGCATGGGAGCAGAGACCTCCCAGCAGAGCCCAAATCCTGTCTTGTGCACCCCAGCCAGAGCTGATTGCTGTGTGAAGCCATTCCTAACACAACTCCATAGCAAAGCCTAGCAAAAAGACAAATGGAGGTCAACACACTTCCCCACCCTGCTGTTCTTTGATGCTGCCCTCCCTGCTCCATTCACCCACACAAACCCTTGATGTAAATGGGTCAAGACTCAATTTCCATATGGGGCAGTATGTGCTATTTTTAATTTTTGAAAGTTAAACCAGCTCTGAAGCTGGATTAGTGGTGGCAGATCCCCCTAAACTATAGGCACGTAAACTGAGGGTGGACAGCTGCTCCGACGTTCCTGCTGGGGAATCTAACCCTTAAACACACTAGATGCACATACATGGCTTCTTGGCTGCCCCATTTATGCCCATCTGTTACGATGGCACACTGCCTGCTTAGAAGTTGGTCAGATCTTTGCCCTTGGGTAATGTACCAGGCAATAATGGATATATAAGGGCAGCCTATATGTGGTGGCAAGAGATCTCTTCCCCAGGAAGTATCTTCTCCTGCTCTGCCTGAACCTTGCAGTTTGGTGCCTTGGTACATCCTTGCACTCCAGGCACACCTGTTTTGTCACTGGCTTCCTAATAAGTAAGCAAGCTGAGGAGAAGAAAAGAAGCCTGTGGACCTCATGGAAAGTTCTGGCTGTCAACAATGAGGCAGGTTGTATTACAGAGCATTCCTGAAATACATGTGGTCACCAATGGGGACATCAACATGACAGTTCTGCCCACTGCCACTCTGCATAACAGGCAACTGGACCAGGGGACAAATCAAATTTCAAAGGATTGCGTAAATCTGAGCCCAAGATACCGCTTGTACATTTGCCTCAAGAAGAGAGCCAAGGGACATAACCCTTTCTGGTCTTTAGTAGGGTACATGATGCCCTTTCACGTGGGAACATGATGACATGAAGAGCTATGTCAGGTGAAAAGTCAGGATTTTCTTGTATTCCTTTAAGATACCTCCAATTCCCTTTGTCCAAAGTGGGAGAACCCCCTTAAACTGAAGACTGAGGATTTTATGTGCTTCTCTTTCCCCTCACCCCAAAGATTTTTTTTGTTAGAAGCAAAGATCTTGAGTCTGTAGGACAAGTAACATTTAGCTTGATGTAAAAGAGGGCATGCACTGATCCGCTTTTGTATTTGCAGTAGCATGCAGAGACCTCAGCTGAGATTGAAGCCCTAGTCAGTCTTTAGGACAGCTTCTGTTCTGGGAAGCTTAAAATATAAGCACATAATGTGAATGAAGACAAAAGAAAAATATTAACCTGAAGCTAACTACCAAGAATTGAATAAAATGACTTATCTGTCATCACAAAGGGAAGTTCTATTTCAGCAAAGCCCTTATAAAACCCTCACCTACACTTTATCTATGAGTTAAGTTCTCCTGTGTTAGAATCATCTCAAATACATTTGTGCTACTGTAGGCTGGTAGCAGTGTCTCTTTTGCTGCCTTTCTCTCTGAACCTTTTTGACCACCTCATGATTCTGCTTCAAGTTGATTTATTTAGTTCAGCAAAAGCTTAAGGGAAACAAAACCATTTTGATGTCACCTTGGAAGATGTTGTTAGGGGAATGATCTCCCAGGATGCGAGATCCTGACTCAGGAGACCAGGAGTGTGTTTGATTCAATGCATGGTGCCAGTGAAGATGCTACAATGCTCTCACCCTACTCTACTCTCCCAGTAAATCTCACACTTTCTTCTACACTGCCTGCAAAGCAGCTTCCAAACTCTTTGAGCTCTGGTGCCCAAATGAGCACCGCAAGTCAGTGCACCACCGCAAGCGCACTCTGGCTCCACCACCTCATGGAAAGGCGGTTGGCAGCGCTTCAGAGGCCATTCTTGCATGATGATACACATGTCCCCAAGGGTAGGTCTTGGAAGGGTAAATGAATGTCTAGATCCCACTGAAATCCTATAGTCTCCTTGTCCCTCAGGCCTCCATATAAATTGGGAATAACAGGAAATCTCTAGCTTAGAGGCATGCTATGAGGCACTTAGATACTGATGTAATTACAGCTATTTATGTACTTCAGGTGGATGGATCTGATGTATTACCCGCGATGGCGCCATTACTGTCCAAATCAGCCTCCAGTGTGCGCACATTTCTCTGCAACACTCTGGCCCACATCCCATCGCTAACAGCTATTCGGAGCATGCTTTGAGACTTTCTGGTGAAACCTCTTGTCGTTCAGTCACCAGGATGAGATAAAATTTTAACAAATGAGACAGTCTACAGCTTTCTCACTAGCACCACTGAGAAGCCCTTGCTGTGAACTCCTGTGTCTGGGAGTGAGGTGCTGTCCCACTGACCTCTGAATCTGGCTCAGCCTCAGAAGACAGGAGTGGACAGTACATGCAGTTTCTGTCCGTAGGCCATTTCTCTCAGTCTAATTAAGTCTGACAAGCCCAGGTTCTCCTTACACGTTGAGCTCACATGTTCTCATATGAGAAAATTTTATTTCAGCTGCCATTGTACAGTCAGAAGTATTATAGGTTTTGTTCTTTCTTGCCAGACAGTGTTTTTTCTATAATTGGATCCATAAGAATGCCCTTATTCCTGAGATGAGGCAGGCTTTTGCCAAGACTAATGTCTGCAGAGAAGAGCTAACGTTATTTATACCTTACAAAGTCATGCTTTTAATCCAGCAAAAGGATTTTATCATTGTGTTATTTGGATGAGTGATATGGGGTGGAAACCACCTAAATGACTCTTAAGTAGATAGTGGTGTAAACTTTTCATTCTTTAAAATCCTCCTTCAGTCTTGTGTCTGCTGGCTGCATTTTGCAAAATGCCCATCCTGACAGATGCCCTGCAAACACCAGTGGGTGCCCACCTAGCCAGGGAGATGGCTGGAGAAATGCCTCTTGCATGCCCTCTGGCAGGCTTTAGCTGTAGATGAGATGTCTCAGTGTCCAGCATGTTCAAAACTTGTCTGGATGTGCACAGGGTATCCAGCGAACCATTCTTAATTTCTGGTAAAATTTGCCAGGCAGTTCACAATAGACCTGTCCCAGGTCTTCAGTGTTGCAGTGTCCTTAGGCACAAGAAGTATTCATGTAAAGGACCCTTCCTCCCCTGTGATGGTACCTCTCTGTACATCTGGACCACTGTGAAACGCATACAGTGATGTGAACAGCCAGGTCGTTCACACACCTGAACACCTGAAGGTCCAAGTCCCCATGCAAATCATGTCCTGAGACTTCAGTATTACACACAGATAGCAGCTGAGACAGGACTGGAGAATCTCAGTTTTGCACTTCGGACCACAGGGAGTTTCCTATTCATTTCATGGAGCTGCTTCAAGAGCACAGATACTTCTTTTATATTTCTGTTGGCAACTGAGGGCCTTTGACCTCTCTGAGAAGCATGTTCTTTCCAGAAGAAAGTTTATGTGTAGACTGGCTAGTTCATTAACACACAAGGGATCAGTTCTTTGTTAAGACTAGACAGTACTTGAACACGGTTAAAAATGAAAACACAAAGGAAACTGGCCCTTTTGGGGCAGGAAAACATGGACGTGGGTTTCAGCTCTGAGTGAAGTCACTGAACTGCTGCTCTTTATGGTGGCATGAAACAGAAAAGACACGATAAAACCTTCAATGTGATGCTGCCCGGTAATTTCTAGGGTTGGAATCACTCCCAAAGCAAAGACACAGAGAATCAAAGGCTAAGGACTGTCAGCGTTGTCTGAACCATTTCTCAAATATTTAAATGCCAAACAGATCTAGGAAAGCTTTTTGAGGTAATGTAGGTTTGAGAAACTCTATCCTACAAAATACTTGAATGCAGCTATGCCACAACTTCAGGCTGACTATAAGAACGACGCAGAAGGGAAGGGGGAAAAGCATAGGGATATGTCCAGGATGTCTGCCTTGCACAATACCTTCCAGAAGAAAGGCCAAGATTTCTAACTTCTTGGATGTACTCACCCCAAAACTTGCCAAAGCTTTTCATTCTCTGTGCTGTGAACAGGAATAAGGTAATGGTAACGGGAGGTGAAATTCAATTAGGTGGAACAAAAGGGACCTTTTATGGATTTTCCATCATAAGTCGTGTACTCAGATTTTTTTTTTGGGGGGTGGAATCATACGGTTTAAAGAAATGAGGCATAACATATAAACCAGTAAAGGTGATTAAATAAACATAAATCAACACTTAGTGAAAAGTTGATGCAAACGTAATAGCAGCACACTATGTCATTGTGCTTTTGCCAGAAAGACTGCTTAAAAGTAACGAGTGAAAAACTGCTCTTACTTAGGCGTCATTTAGGCAGCAGATGGATGCCAAATGGCATTTGGGATTTTAAATCACAGTAGATATTTAATGCACTAAGTTCAATGAATCTCAGGCAAGGGACCACTTTCTTTCCTTAGACCCTCCTCACCTAATTCGTGCTGACTTCCATCTTTTCCTGTCTGAATATGACGAGGAATTACAAGGTACATATCTGATTTGTCCATTGATATTGACTTTGGTCCTACTGATAGCAGAGCAGCTGCTGCAAATTTAGACCTTTACTGGCCTCTCCATTATATTATTTTGAACTTTTCCTCAGCACATCTCAGACCCCTTTACCAGTACAAATTTTGTCACACTGGTCTTGGTAAGCCTTTTTATAAATTAATGATGCACCTACATCACAAATATTACATCTTCCTCCTCATCCTCAGAAACAGGAATGACTGAAGGGCAGTGTGATTAATGAGTACCCTTCCATGTGAGCCAGGAGTGCAGGAGGTGACCGTGCAGGTTGTCTGTTTTCCCATCTTTCCTCATCCTTTGGTCATAGGTCTAGGGAGAACAGGGTCATGATCCCACCGAAGACTTCTGGCAGGTGACCCAACTTTAGCTGGTAGCCCTTCCAAAGGCAATGAGGGATGCCTCCGGGCTTTGGGGCTGCTGGTACTGGAGAAGTTTCTCCCCTTTTCTTGAATAGGCCTCTTCTAGACCAAAGAGAATGAGACTATCACCTCCTACATCTCACCAGCCAGTTTAGCAGCTCTCTAAGGGCAATGACTCTCCTCCAAGAAAAATTTGTCAGTCATGGTCTCCATGCCACTCTCTGGAGCCTTAATGGCCTTTGAGTCATAGATTTTCCATTTCAGCTCCAGTCAAAGCACCTTTTGCACAACAAGGTCTTCCAGATCCCCTGGCACTGCAGTCAGCCACAGAGGGTGATACGAACACTGGATCTGTTTCTTCAGATGGTGTATGAACCAGAGCCACAGCCCTCAAGGAGTTCACAGAATCACAGAATGTCAGGGATTGGAAGGGACCTCGAAAGATCATCCAGTCCAATCCCCCCATGGAGCAGGAACACCCAGATGAGGTTACACAGGAAGGTGTCCAGGCAGATTTGAATGTCTGCAGAGAAGGAGACTCCACAACCTCCAGTGGCAGCTTGTTCTGATGTCTGTCACCCTCACTGTGAAGAAATTTCTTCTCATATTTAAGTGGAACCTTTTGTGTTCCAGTTTGTACTCATTGCCCCTTGTCCTATCATTGGTTGTCACTGAGAAGAGCCTGGCTCTATCCTTGTGTCAATCACTCTTTACATATTTATAAACATTAATGAGGTCACCCCTCAGTCTCCTCTTCTCCAAGCTAAAGAGACCCAGAATAGCTGGGATGGTGGTCCAGGTGATGGAGATGTTCAACAATGGTAAAGGTGACAGGATCAGCTCCATCACCACCATCTGCTCCCCTGAAAGTGTTGCATAGGTGGGTAGGACTAGAGCCTGCAAGTATATCCCAGTGTTATTGGCACCTAATGAAACACTGAACAGTGCTGACAGGAAAAGCTATTTGCATGGTTAGTTAAAATGGTGATTAGACTCTGAGAGCACTGTATGTCATGAGGTTGGTTTGCCTTCAGTGACCTTCCAGTTTTCTTCTGAGACTGTGGTTGTTAGCAGTAAAGTAGAAGACGTCTGGAGCTTAATGAGGCAGAGCCCAGGTCAGTACTGAATGGATACAGGCACTAGGTTGTGGGAGAGAAGTGCTCAGAGACTTTGGCTCCATCTATATCAGCAGACAAATTAGCCCAAGGGGCATCTTGCTCAATGCAATTCAGTTGTCTTTATGGTGCAGACACTGTCATGTTTTTGTCCAAGACTGTCTAGCATTGCTGCAGAAAATTTCTGAGCATAGGTCATGAGTCAGCAGTTCCCAGTGAGCAATTTTCTCATGGCCGCCACTTGGGACACTTAGATGCAGTGACTGGGATCATTTGGTAGAGGCAAGGAGAATGGATACAGAACAGTTCTGAGGAGAAGGACTTGGTCGTGTTTGTTGATGAGAAGCTAAACATGACCCAGTCATGTGCGCTTGCAGCCCAGAAAGCCAACCGTATCCTGGGCTGCATCAAAAGAAGTGTGGCCAGCAGGTCAAGGGAGTTGATTCTGCTCCTTTCCTCCATTCTCCTCAGATCCACCCTACAGCCTTGTGTTCAGCTCTGGGGCCACGCAACATAAGGAGGCCATGGATCTGTTGGAGTGAGTCCAGAGGAGGCCATAAAGATGATCAAGGGCTGGAGCACCTCTCCTGTGAAGACAGGCTGAGAGAGTTGGTGCTGCTGAGCCTAGAGAAGAGAAGGCTTCAGGGAGACCTTATAGCGGCCTTCCAGTACCTAAAGAGGTGCTACTAGAAAGTTGGAGAGGGACTTTTTGCAAGGGTATGTGGTGATAGGACAAGGGGTAATGGCTTGAAACTGAAAGTGTAGATTTAGATTAGATATAAAGAAGAAATTCTTCACTATGTAGGTGCTGAGGAAGTAGAACAGGCTGCCCAGAGAAGCTGTGGATGCTCTATCCCTGGAAGTGTTCAAGGCCAGGATGGACAGGGCTTTGAGCAGCCTGGTCTAGCATCCCTTCTAACCCAACCCATTCTATGATTCTATTGCATGAAGTCTCAATGTCAGACACAGATCACACATATACTTAATTCACCAGTACATACACAGTGCCTAAGGCCAGTATGGACCATTTTGAGCAAGAAAAGAATGGCTGAAGCCCTCAGCACTTGAACCATTTTTGTTATGCCAGCTTAAAACAGGTTGTCCCAAGGCCAGAAACGCGTATGTGACTCTCTTCAATTAACAGCATTGTCACACAAGGTCCCATAAAAGCCACATCCTGGTTGGAAATGCAGGTATGCATATCTATCTTAGATACAGCAGCACCAGACTCTTCCCTATTTAAGACGCAGTTCCTTGAAGGTGCCCCTCAGCTCTCTTCTGCCAACCCCAACACCTGAGTCAAGAAGCTTCATGCTGAGTGATGGAAAACCTGCACAGAGGGAGTTACTGGGTTTTTGAGGAGCTTTTACATGAAGGCAATGCATAAAGGCTGTGGAGGAGGAAGAGCTCTCTGTACTGTCTCTGCTTTTAGTTATATGGTTTAGTTTCAGGTAGTCCTAAAGGAGCAGGGAGTTTGACTTGACGATCCTTATGGGTCCCTTCCAACTTGAGATAGTCTATGATTCTGTGCTTTCACCTTATTACCATGCTGGGTCCTGACAATCTTTATCTCCCCCAAGAGAAAAGAAAATAGGTCCTGGAGTGATTTGGCAGCTTAAATTTCTCTTCCCTGACAAAATGAATATTGCAACAAGAATGTCTGTCTTCTTGTAGGGTAGAAATCCCTCAGAGAAGGTTTTGTACACAAAAATAACACATCAGCTTTATTCCAGAAAATCACACCCCACAGACATCAGAAGAAGGAAACCAAATATTTTGCTTCTCCTCCAGGAGCCCACAGCAACCCAGGCCTTGGATGGAGAGGATGTGGGCACACCAGTCACCCATCATCATGCAGCATTTACTGGCCCTGCCCACAGACAGAGACATGTTGGTCACACGTACGCAAGAACCCAGAGAGCAGCCCAGAGAGAAGTGTACAATTTAAAACCCATCTAGTAACGTTCTTGGAAACATTCTCCCCCAAGTCAAATGGAGAAAAATATGTATTCAAAATACCAACAAGAGGCACAAGGAATTGCATCATTCTCTTACGGCTCCAGGGCTGCAGCGTGGCCAAACAAAAGAGGTGCAGGAAGGGCAGGATGCAAAATTGTAGCCCTAATTGTTACTTTAGAGGAGGCTTGAGGGTCCTTGGGTTCAAGCAGGAGAGGTTACAGCCCTGCACCAGAACTCTTAATCCTCCTAAATTAAACAGTATTCACTGAAAATAAAACAAACAGTTTCAGAATAGATACGAAGCCTTAGTACTTATTTTAAAAATGTTCTTTTAGCTTCAATGATTGTTTGCTGCTGCCTTTATCTACAGTCATGATGGATCAAGCTATGGCTAAATGGAAAGTTTAATGTATTCACAGGGTGCTATTGTCTACATCTTATTATTTGCAGTCTCAGAGAAAGTGAAAGTAACTACAACTAGCGGTATGCCAGAAGCTTTCTTCTTGACTAACAATATTGCTTCAGCATGCAAAGAACTTCTTATTTCTTGTTGACAACAAGAAACTTTATGTTTGAATATGGCATGTCTTAGGTCCATGTGAAAACAAGTTTGAATGTTGAATATTTATGAATGTTGAATGTTTTTCATATCACCCACAAGGATGGCAAGCTGATTTCATTCAAGACACCGTCTTGCTTTTGGTGAAATCAGTGCTAAGAGTTCTGGTTCTTATTGAATTAAGGCTCAGGCAGACCTGAGAGCAGCCTTGCATCAGTGTGTCCCCAACGCTCCGTTGTCTGCACAGCAGCACCCCAGTGCACTGGTGACACAGTGAGCCCACAACAGACATGCAGTTCTGCGTCTGTGTATTCACACATTCACATGTGTAAATTATCTGTTTTTAAACATCATGATGTAAATGAGAGGTGTATCTTTAAGAAGGTAGGGGCTTCTTTTGGAGAAACAATGATTTTTTTTTTTTTCATCTTTTGAAAGCATGAACAAAAGAGTGGTAGGTTTAATTCATGTTCTTTTTTTTAAATTTTTTTTTTTCAGGGGTCATTATTTGCAATTTCAAGAATAGAGATCTTAAAAGAAAAATCAAATTCAACCTGTTCTTTAATCTCGCCTTTCTTTGAATCTCTCCTTTCTTTGTAGACATGTCCACCAGTCCTTAACCTGATTTATGTGATTGGTCAATTGTGAGTTAATGAAGGGGATAAAATGATTTCTGGAATGCTGGGATAATCGGCAAATAGCAATGACCAGTAACTGGACCACGGCCAAGACAGGAACTTAATCCCCTGAAGTCCAAGGGTATTATGAAGCTGCACTGAAGTGGGAACTGAAAGAAACCAGTTACATCATTCCATTTGTTTCCTTAGGTTGGGACAAATGCTCTCACTCCAGTAAGCGTATTTGAAGACTAATTACATAAGGAGAAAACAAGTTAGGAAGGAATTTCTCCACTTCTAGGCATATGTGATTTCAAGTGCGGTTTGAGGGGTTTAATCCTCTTCTTTTCTGGCAACATTTTACTGTTTGATGCATTCAGAGCGGGTTGTTTCTTCCAGAGGTCACACACTCTTGCCCTCTACCTCTGCTTTCCCTAACGATGCGGAGCAGCTCCCTCACCCTCTGTCAAACACTCCGCCTGAATTCTCATTGGCAACACAAGAGCTGAATGGTTCAGCTGCAAGGATTAAAGAGGTGGGTTTAAAATGTATGTATATCCTTCAAGTGTAAAATTTAAATTAGAATACAGAGACACCTTTGCTTGCTCTGCCTTGGATTTTCTATAAAGGTCAGAATTAGTCACTGCTGGAGTCTCCCTGAAGTTAAGCAGTTTTGACGAACTTGGGGCTACTCAGTCCAGCCGAGGGTTCTCAAACTGGATCTTTCTGCTTTGGAACACACACCTCAAGAGACATGGAGTAGGACAGGGAGAGAGGATTTTTAGGTGATTAGTACACAGCCATTGAAGTTAAAGGTTGAAACTATGCACACAAAGCCCTGACCAATGCTCATAAGTTCAGCATCTAGACAGGGACTGAAGCACAGCACCTGTAAGACCACCAAGAAGTGAGTTATCAGACATTTGGTAGAGGGAAAAGGGCACTGGTTACAGTGAGAGGACAAGGGGCACTCTAAAATATCCTCCCTGGCTGTGGTGGGTGTCACCAGCCCCAAGGAGCTTGCCAGGAGTAGAGGGATGACAACCCAATTGACCCTAGGCCTCCGGTTTTGAGAAGTTAGACCAGGTCCCTAAAGTGTTATGTGATATGTGCCAGTACAAGGAGGTTGGTTGTCTCAGTCCTTGTACTGACACTATGCAACCCACCTCCCAGGAGGGGATTTCGGGGATCCTGCAGGATGATCCCTGTGCTCTGATGAACAGCCAGATGCTCAGTTACATTTCCTCAAACACACATCATTATCTCAGATCTTGCTGGCTTAAAAAAAGAAAACAAACCAACAAATTTCAAAGGAACTAAAGTGACAGAAACTCTTCAAGGACTTGCAAGCTAACACCCTCCCATATGTTTCTGTGCTGCTTAGGCTCAATTTTCCTTCAATGAGTACTTAATTTTTATATCATTTTACAGATAGTTTTTTGACAAGAGGCCCTGGAGAGCTGATGTTGCACATGCAAGTGGACTGTATTTGCTGAGGAGAGAACTGCTTTTTATTTGCCTCATTTGCACCTCAGACAGTGGGTCCTGATTTGCTTGCTACACTAATTCACGTAATTGATGGGCAAATAACTGAACAGCTTAAAATGCCTGGGAAGGCCCAGGAGAAGGTTCAAATGGAGCCATTGCTTTTCTTACAAGAACAGTTGGGGTCTGTAATGATGTGAACTTTGAAGGGAGTAAGAGATGCTATTTGTTTTAATGAGATTTCCAGAGCCGGAGGCCCATGGAGAATCATAAAGAAGAGAATGAAGTGAGACGTAAGGAGTGAGAAGAGATTAATTAACAGTAAGAAACATCCTCTTGATACTCTTTAATAAGCTGAAACACTCAAATACATAAGAACTATGTTAATAGTCCATGGTGAAGTATTGGATGGGCCAGCACCAGGGTCTATACCCAAATGTAGGAGCTCTGGGGCAGCCCTGCTGCTCCTCTCCCAGCCTGGTTCTGATCCAAATTTGCAGATGCCTCAATAGCCCATGTCACCCACCATATCTCCCATGGAGTCAGGTTCCTCTTCCACCTCCTCCTGGCTCCCCTCCACTGGTCTCTTTATGCCTCTGGCCTTGCTGTGTGTATCTCTTCAGCAATTTTGCCTCTTCATGAGCGTTTCAGCAAGCTAATTGCTGTCCTCCCACAAGCTGGTTGAATAACTGTATCAGCCACACAGCTGCATCTCTCTTGTGTTTAGGGATTTGTTGATTAAAAAGATTAGCTCATCCAGTTTGACCCTATCAGCTCCAGCTTCCTTTGCTGCTGATGAGAAGCACATGTTGGTGGGCCTGGAGCATCTCACAGCAGAGCTCATCAGCAAGACAAGGGGTTGGACAGCAAGCAGGTGGGTTCTGGCAGTGCAAATTCTTTCTTGCTGTGGGTTCAGGACAGATCCATAGGGACTTATGGTAATCACCAGCATAGAAAACACTGCTGGTAACCCAGGATCCCATTTAAGATAAAATTCAGCAATGGGTGGCTTCAGAAGTAAAGGACTTTCTAGAGAAAGATTGAAAAAGAAGTTGTTAGTTGGATGAAGTCTGGGAAGCTAAGGGAGAAGAGCTGTTTTTTAGCTCTAATTTGCTAGAAAAGACTTACAAGAATTATTGTATAAATGCCTTGTGAAGAAATAGAAATTTTTGTCATCAGATTTATGTGTGGTGTACTACAGACATCTACTAATACATTGTATAAAGTCAGGAGAGTTGTGTCTGCTCTGTGTGTCCCTGGTTTCAGATGAAGCTTTTGTTACTAGTCAGCTTTCCAGCTCTCCAAACAAAGACAGATCTGATTAGTTTACAGCCCAAGGTGCTAAACCTCATTTCCATACCCTTTCAGTCATAGAAAAGGCTTGGAGGAGAGGTCCAGAAAAGTTTTGCTTATTCATTTACCTTCAAATGTTAAATGCTGTATTAAGGTATAGACTTCTCAGGTCTAATCTGAATCTGGTTTAAATCGGGAGGACAATAGCTCTTAAAGACAAAGATATACAGCAACAAATGTCTACAATAGCTCAGTTCAAGGCCTGACTCACCTAAGGTCTCCTAAAAATCTCCTGTTAGAAACCTTTCCATACAGTCTATTCCAGCACTTGCCTATCCATCAAGTTACAGAGCTTTCTGGTGTTCAGCACATCTGATTCTTTCATTTGTCCACAATTTTTCCATCTATCTTCTCTTCTGTGATTTGGATCTCATGTGTCTGCAGTCCGTATTACTTAACCTTTAGTGCCTGAAGCTGAACAAAGTGCTACACGTGTCTCAGATATGCCTCTCTCAATTAAAACCATAAACTAGAGATGCCAAGTCCTGACTTAACAACATATCAATTAATAGTGACTGTCATCGGGGAAATAGGAAGAACAGCAGACAGATAAAAGGAGAAAAACTGTATTGGACTAGGCATTTCTCTGGAGACTTCACTCCAACTTAACCACAAAATATAGTCAGATAACCTATGTGAGTGATAGGCCTCCCTTTAATTTTTGTACAGGTAACTGTGTTTCAGACTAACTTTTCAGAAGGAATAACAAAAGTGATTTTCTCCTACATGCACAAAAACTCACACTAGCATGTTTATGTATTGCTATGGGCAAAGCACCTTCCAGACACTCAAGGCTGTTCCCTTCTCTAAGCATTGTGCAAACCAAAGGCCGTTTTTGTTGCTTACTGGGCTATAGCAGTGCTGATCATTACATTTTGTAACAAAATCTCAGGTAACGTAAATATTTAGAAACAGGAATCCAGTGAGATTAAACAAACACAGAGCCTAATTCTTACAGGATTTACCCTGTTTTGTTATTCAGCTTGTACATTTCAGAGACAGGAAAACCAAACTGTGTAGGGCTGTGTTGATTAATTCCAAAGACTAAATGCTCATACATATGGGACTGAATTCACGGGAAGGATTTAAGGATCAGTATTAGACCCTATTCCTAAAACCTAATTAAGCAATTCCTAAAGATGGTAGTTCACAAACCCCAGCACCCTGAACATGGCTCTGCCTAGTAGCAGACCCTCTATTAAAAAAAGCAAAATGCTGAAGGCAAGAAATTTCATATGGGATTAACAGCTGGAGCTTTTTTCTCAAGTCTAAGCTATGAATCAGGTCAGTCATTCGTCTCCCTCAAAAAAATACTAGAGTTGGGCTAGCTTGTGTACAGCTCTTCTACCCCAAATATTAACCCACACATCTCTGACATGAGAGACCTTCTTCAATGTCCACAGCCTGTGCTGAAGACCATCTTAGAAGTTGGGTCATTAGGTCTTCTCATGTAATTATTAAGGGGATGGGGCTAAGTGCATGGAGAGGGGGACATTCTTTCTGCAATAGCCCGTGGGATGTGCACTTCATCTCTGACATGCTTTTCCCATATGTGGCCCAAAGAAAACCTAAAACCCAGCTCAAGGTGGGGGGAGGCAGTTTCATGTGGTGAGCCACTGGGTTTATACACAATTAACCCTATTTTGGATCGAAAAGCTTCAGTTCCAGCTCCAGAAACAAACTAGCGTCAGGGGACTGACCAAGTTATAATTGAATCTCTTTGTGTTATTGGTCCCTCAACCTTCCTAAGCTGAAGCAAGCTACATTTGATTTCTTTGGCATCGTCTAGCGTGTGTACTGCCAGCGCATTGCCCTTGGTGCCTTGTGTAAGCCAAACCAGCCACTTCTGTGACCTCTTGTTCCTTCTATACATGGAACATATTTCAATGATTTTATAACTCTTCAAATAAGGTCTCTTTTATTCTCATCTGAATGTCCTGTTAACTTGGTTTTGGATCCTCTCCCAGTCTCTAGAATACCTGATGCTTTATACTCTGAATATACCAGATTGCCTGTTGCTTCAGGTTATGACAGAGGGTGTCTGGACCGTATACTTCTCCCTTTAGATGTTAGACTGCTTATTCCAGTTGGAATAAGGGTGTCGGGAGGAAGAGTATAAGCACCTTCCTTCAAAATTCTCACTGCAAAAGCTGCCCATGAGCTTGCATGTCCTGTCTCATCAGGTAGCAAAAGCAAGAAGTCCCTCTTGTTCAGCTTGTCCAGCCTGTGTAAGTAGACAGGTTTTGAATCAAGAAAGCTCATTGTGGATTTTTTCAACACAGGTCTAAGGGCAATATCTGAGGTCACAGAGATGAGGATCTCCCAGACAGTACAGGAAACTGGCATGAGAAAAGCCACATTTCCTGGAAACTGGCTTGTGAGAAGCCAACCTGCTTGCCGGAGCATTTAGGGAAGAATCTCCAGATTAAACATTTTAAAAATATACTTTTCAACTTGCCATAATGCGTGCTCTCTCTCTCTCTCTTTTCTTTAAATGAAGAATTTCTTTCAATTCTAAAGCATCTTCAAAATTACAGTACACTAATATTTTCAAAAGTTTTTCATTTTCTTTAGATATCAGAATTAAAATAAACCGTTCCCATATGACTTGGATTAAAAATTTCAGTGGAACCAATTTGAAACTGGAAGGGGAGAGTTTAGCATGCAGAGTTCTACTTGTTCTTCATATGTTTTGCAGGAGGGGAAAATCAAAAACTCTGAAATTTCTCACAGGATGGGGAACAAGTTTTCTGATCACTTGTGGGGGCCAAGTTCTCCAGGCAGAGCTGCTCTCATAGCAAACCAACCCTGGTGAAGGTTTCTTTCCATCAACACATGGAGAAGAAATACTCCCCTCTCAAATATAAACTGGTCACAGCGGGTATAATGAATATTAGGGGGTAGATTAAGCTGAAGTAATCAACCCTATCTCTCATTCTCAACTCAACTTCCTCCTCTTCCTCCAAATTAACTTGTTTTTTTGCACAATTTCTGCTTAGTATTAAGCATGCAAGCTGTATCTCTTGTGCTGGTAGATGACGACCATGCAGTTATATTAAATAATAATTGACCCCAAACTTCTCCCAATTTTTATGCTCTTATGGGTTTTTTTGACTTCTCATTCTCTTCCTGGCCTTGGCCATTTATTCCTTGAACTTCACCCTCAAAAAGGCCTCTCAAATCCTGAAACAGCCGCTCGTGTCTCACTCGTCTGCAGATTTTCCAGTTGAAGCGTCGCAGATCATGACAAACCGGATATCTTTCAGAAAAGCCTCCCAGAGGGAAGGTTCAAGTGTTTCTCCCTGCTTTTCCCCCGCTCCTCTTCACACCCTTTTGTTATGGTTTGAACTCTGGGATCTATCATCTCTGCAGCCAGTAAATCATCGAGGAATTCAGCACAAATATGTTCAGCAGCATGTGGATTCCTATCAGTTCCTTTGGCATGCTCTACCACAGCAGTCAGTGGTTTCAGCAGAAAACGCAAGTGGTTTCAGCAGAAAAAAATAAGATGAGCAGCCCTGAGTGCCTAGCTGGTTCTCTTCTCCTGTGATGTTGGGAGGTGCTCAGCAGAGGTTATGGGATGTTCAAGCCTTCAGCTTCATTATGGAGACAACCAATGAGTTTCCAAGTGGTCACAAGGTCTTGGAAGTGTGGACAAGACTGTGTGCCACCCTCGTAAGCTTTTACAAAACCAATGTCAACCTTTCCTCAGGTTTTACCGTGAAAGCATGTGGTCAGTTCTTAATTCCTTGTCCTGTATGAACTTTGTTTTGCACTCAGATTACTACAGTAGATATTTTTCTTCTTATTGCCTGTCCCAAGCCTTCAGTCAAGAAGAAAGCTACTAGTCAGGAGCCAAGGAGACGTGACCAAGAGAGTACACCATTCACCAGCCCAGGAACAGCAGCCGAGGCAAAATGGAGCCCAGGCTGACTGCCTCTACATCTACCAGGAGAGTAAATGGGGGAAATTGCTCCTGGTAGCAGATATCATAGAATCATAGAATGTTAGGGACTGGAAGGGACCTCGAAAGATTATCCAGTCCATTCCTCCGCCGGAGCAGGAACACCCAGAGGAGGCTACACAGGAATGTGTCCAGGCAAGTTTTGAATGTTTCCAGAGAAGGAGACTCCACAACCCCCCTGGGCAGCCTGGACAGCTCCAGGCTGTGCTCCAAAAGTTATGCCATATTGGCAGAGGATGACTCAATGGCACGTGAAGTGTTGTTCTGTGCACTGGGAGCAGGTGCTGCTTGCAGAAATCCCTGTCGTGATTTACATACATAATCCTGGACATTGGAGAAGATTGGGTTCCCAGGGGAGTAGCAATGGAGAATGTTCAATGGCCAGGACAGGTCAAATAAGGCTTCAGTGAGGTCCTATGAGCAGTAGGAAAATATTTCTGAAGGTCCTTCTAAAATCCAACTTGCCTTTTCAGTTCTACACCTTTTTCTTTGCAGCGAGGTAATTTTTCTGGACACTATTGCAGGGATGATCCCAAATGGGCAGGGAGGTGCAAAGGGCTAAGAGGAAGTCAGGGGAAGAGCGAGATGGCAACACAGGATAGGCATGTGGAATGACAAGGAATAGATACCTTACCCTAATCCCCCAGGCAAGGATAATATCCAGGTTTTCCAAGCCATTTCCATTCAGAAATAAGAAAAAGAGAGAATTGCAATCAATCTGTCCCTGTATGTCACTGATGTTCTGAAGCTTAAAATAATGGCCTGTAATCCCAAGTGAGGAAGCAATTACTAATTTAAAATGAAACATAGAAAATACGTTTTAAAAAAAAAGTGCTAGTTCCTCTTTCCCTTTCTCACAAATCATTCCCTGAATTTTGTACAAGTGCTTACTATTCATAAACCTTCATCAAAATTTTGAGTAATAACTTTCAGGCAGTGGATGAAATTCAGTCCATGAATTGCGCTCTTAGATTAGTTTATGTAATTTCCCAGTAAGAGATGGCTACACTGCCGTTTGCAGTGTCAGAAAGGCCAGCTAAACATTCCAGCAGTATCCTTGTACTGCTGTAAAAGGAACTACACTACAGCATGAGGTGTGCTAAAGGCTGAATGAAATTATTCTCTTGTCAAAAATTAGTGGTTAAGGAGATGCACACATTTTAAGAAATCCCCAGTGGCTGCCCCATACACTTGCGAATATGTTATTAAATTATTTGATGGGCTTTACGTTGCTATGGGAACTTCATGAACATGGAGAGACACAACAAAATGAGGTACTTCCACTTGGGACCACGATGTCTTTGGTCCTAAGCACTTCACGATATACTGTAATTATTTAAATGCCAGCAGAGCAGTGATATCATGCAAAGACATGACAGATCACACTTTCCTCATATTAGGAGAGAGGGCTGGAACATGTGAATATGTGTACAGGAGTCTGTTTGTAATGAAACTGCCATTACGGGGCCCTTGTGTGCTTACAGTCTCATTTCATCGAGTTAAGAGTACTCACTTTTCTTAATGCTTGCTTAATGTGTTTACTTAAATATATTTAATAGCCTATGGAGTCCATTTCCATCTACTGTTGGAGTTTTTTAAGAGCGTCATAGTGGGAAGGCTGCATAAGATACCCATGAAAGACATCAGTGACTATAACATATTGAAAGCGCTGAGGAGTGCATGTCCAGTATTTAAGAAAGCAACATTCAGTTTTGTAATGAAAACAAGTAAATGAGGAAAACTGTGAGGATATATTAAAATAGAGCAACAAGTCAGTGAAGTAGCAAATTACTCTATGTACCCAACGGGAAAGAGTGAAGAAGGGCAGTTTCTTTTTTCAGATACTGCTTACTGTGGAAGCAATAGATGCCCATTTTGGAAAAACAAATTAATAACCGTACAAGGTCTCTGTTCCCTGTTCCTATCTGACCTCATCACTATCACATTCCTGGGGGCAAAACAGCTCAGTTTCAAGGAAAAGATTGGGCAGCTCTCAAGAAAGCCTAGAACCTGGTGGTTAGGACACTTAGTTTGAAGGAAAGGAAGGTTTAGTGTCCCTTGATCTGAATGATAGCTTCTTTCTTCCTAGATGAATGCAAACAGCAGCCACTACCAAAAGCAAAGGTAGTGGATGTGCTGACCACACTCTGGGACCTTCTCTGGGAGGCCTTGGGTTGACATGGCAGACTAGCTGAGACTGTGATGGAGGTCTAGGTGGGAGATCACCCTCTGGTTTTACTAGAACAGGCTCTTCAGACCATGTCTGAAGACTAAAGGCAAGCATCTAGAGACATTTCAGGCAAAGCTGCTGTGAGTCCTACAGCTATTCTTGTTTCTAGACCGGTATACAAGAAATTGCCTGACCAGTGACCTGAGGGAGGAGAGGAAGAGACTAAAAGTCTTGAAGCAGAGGCACCGAATAATTAAGAATCCACCTTTAAATTGCAGGAATGGCAAGGGGATTTTGCACTCACCCCTTCTGTGTTTCTGTACCCAGAGTCGTCCTATTCCTGCTAGAGACATCTGTATGTTAGAAAAGCAGGTCCCAGTGGCAAGGGACACAATGATCTCTTCAGAAAGGTCCCAGCTGCCTTTCCCTGTTCAGTGTCACTCATACCGCTGGGCCCGGGAAGCCAGCGCTCATGCATGTAAAATCACTCTTTTAAATTTTCTGTTTCTGTAACATGACCTGTTACTACACTACATCTTCATGAGGCAGAGCTGTCTGGAGAACATCTGTTGCAGTCCCAGCTGTTCGGGTACTTCCTCTCTCTGATGTTTCAGCACTGATGTGTGCAAATCACTGACAGTATTACATCCCCCCAGTTCCTCCAACAAATCCTGTTTTCTCTGCTCTCACAGAGACATGGGAGGAGAGGAGAGGAGAGGAGAGGAAAAAGGAAAGGAAAAAGGAAGGGAAAAAGGAAGGGAAAAAGGAAAGGAAAAAGGAAAGGAAAAAGGAAAGGAAAAAGGAAAGCAAAGAAAAAGAAAGAAAAAAGATACCTCGTATGGTTAAATATGGGTTAGGTGCTTTTTATTCTCACCAAATCAGCACCAGTAGGGTCATTGTCGACTGACTCATACCAGACAGACAGTAAAAACCATCCCAGTGTTTATTCCCTTTGGAGCCTGTATAATTAAAGCTGCCCACCTGCTCCTGAATTTTGCTGTCATTTTTTGATGCTATGGGCAACGTGATACTCAGTTATTATCATAAACTATGTTAAGCTCTACCCACTATGGGGTTTGTGACAACAATCCTTGAGAAAACTGTAATCCGCTGTGCTCAAGTATATCTCCTTGTTATAATGCTTATGATTCTTGGCTTGAGATGATGGCAGATGATGGCCATGAAAGACTTCCAAATATGGGTCTTGGCAACTGGCTCTCTCCCTAACTTGCCTGCCTTAGATGTGTTAGATGAAGCCATTTTCAGCCCATGTCTTCCAGCCTTTCAGCACAGCCGGCATTCCTGCTCCAGGACGGATGACTGAGAGATGTGATAGCCTGCCCCAGGGTGATGGTTCTGCTCTCATCTCCAAAGCCAACCTGCTGAGAGTCCAGGGTGAATCAAGGCGGCTGCAAGGAGCTGGGAGGGCTGGGGTTTAATCTGAGCAGCTCTCATGCAGCTTCACCCCAGACTTTGAAATAAAGTTGTTTCCTTCCTTTCCCTGCCTGGTCTACAACTCTTGTTTTCATCCCCACTCAAGAGCAAGCATCAGGGTGTCTAGCTGAGGGTGCTCAGTAAGTCAAGATTTGGGGCAATTTCCAGGTCTTTGGCTGGAAAATTTTTGGGGACTGGAGTTTACAGAGCTCTTCTCACTCACCTTGAGTGAGAGTTACAATGAGGTCATCCCATTAAAGGGTGGCAAATCCTCTGGGAGTGTTTTAAAAGAAATCATTCTTTGCATTTTGGGAGAAGGGTTGTAGATAAGAGCACTCCAGGCTGTGGGTCCCATGCAGCCTGATGGGCATTTGATACTTCCAGTGTCCGATATTTCCCCTTGGAAAAATGGGAATTATTGACTAATGCCCTTTACACACTGCACAGGCAACGCCAGAGGCGAAGATCAAAACACATCTCCACTGTTCAACATTTAATACACTACAATTAAAAAAAAAAAAAAATCTAGCTTCTGAGTTCCAAATAGAGTGGAATAACCTAGAGACATCAAAGTACAGTATTACAAATACAGTCATGGGGCAGCTCAAACGTCTGACAGTCTTGGAAACAATAAGATAGGTTTCCCTGTTTCCCAATACTAGTGACACATATATTAAAGCAACCATAATAAAATGGTTACTGTAACTTCATGACTGAAAACAGCAAGAACACATTTTGTCTCTGTAAACACCCTTCATTGGTTTCTGGAAGATTAAAAAGCATCAAGAATATATCTTTATACTATTTAAAAAAAAAATAGTAAGAACACCAAAGATTTTGGAAATTCATTTTTTGTGTGACTTTTTAAAAAATTTTGAATAACTAGACATCCAAAATTTGACACCACATGGTTACAAAAATTCAACATCTGATATAGTTTTCCCTGTACTAGTGCCTCCAGCTAAAATCTGAACAATGAGAAACTATCAAGATTAAAAATCTGAACAAGTTTCCTAGACAGTCTGGTCATCCATAATTGTTGGAAGCAGCCACTTCTCTTCACTGCCAAAATATTGTCTATCATTTGTTGCCTGATACTCCTGGAGGGACCTATCAGTGTTTATTTAATAATTTGAATCTGGTTTGCAAAGCTTCCATTTAACGCTAGTTGAAATATGAATTATTTATGATGCCTTTTTTCCCCCCAGCTTACTTAAGGACAACGTATGTTTTTTGATAAAAGTTTTTGAAGGAACGTGCATGAGCTGGAATGACACAAAAGTAACTTTCTGTAGTAGCTGTAGCACAAAGCTTTGATGTTGATGCATCTTGCACAGCTCCTCCAGGATGGTGAGAATTTTCCCCTCATATTTCTGTTGCACACGCTTCCCTGGGAAAAACTAGGGAAAAAAAAAAAAAAAAGAGAGAGAGAGAAAAGAAAGAAAAAATAAAACAAGAAAACAAGAAAAAAAAGGAAAAAAGAAAAGAAGAAAAAAGAAAAAAAAGAGACACTTCTCAGTGCCAATGACAGCAGTTGTCAGAAAGCTGCTACCTTATTAAGGAAAATGAGCTACTCTCCCATGAAGACCAGTATAGGGAAAGGAAAGTGTAGAGTCTTGCATCTGGGTAGGAACAACCCCAGGTTCCAGTATAAGTTGGGGAATGACCTATTAGAGAGCAGCGTAGGGGAAAGAGACCTGGGGGTCCTGGTGGACAGCAGGATGACCATGAGCCAGCACTGTGCCCTTGTGGCCAGGAAGGCCAATGGCATCCTGGGGTGTATTAGAAGTGGGGTGGTTAGTAGGTTGAGAGAGGTTCTCCTGCCCCTCTACTCTGCCCTGGTGAGACCACACCTGGAATATTGTGTCCAGTTGTGGCCCCTCAGTTCCAGAAGGACAGGGAACTGCTGGAGAGAGTCCAGCGCAGGGCAACAAAGATGCTGAAGGGAGTGGAGCATCTCCCGTGTGAGGAAAGGCTGAGGGAGCTGGGGCTCTGGAGCTTGGAGAAGAGGAGACTGAGGGGTGACATCATTAGTGTTTACAGATATATAAAGGGTGAGTGTCAGGAGGATGGAGCCAGGCTCTTCTCGGTGACAACCAGTGATAGGACAAGAGGTAATGGGTACAAACTGGAACACAAGAGGTTCCACTTAAATTTGAGAAGAAACTTCTTCTCAGTGAGGGTGCCAGAGCCTGGAACAGGCTGCCCAGGAAGGTTGTGGAGTCTCCTACTCTTGAGACATTCAAAACCCACCTGGACACCTTCCTGTGTAACCTCATCTGGGTGTTCCTGCTCCGGCGCGGGGACTGGACTGGATGAGCTTATCAGGTCCCTTCCAATCCCTGACATTCTGAGATTCTGTGAGTATAAGACTCCCGGTAACTTCCAAGAGGCCAAGAATAACCCAAATCACTCTGACAGTCTCAACCAGTAGCTGGGGAAAGAGAGCTTCACCTTTTTTTTAGACCATGATTTGGAAGAAACACAACTCTGAAAGGAATAACAACCCAGCTATGCCTTCCACTGCCTGAGAAACTGAGCTCAGCACTGGGACATGACCACCCCAGTGTGGCCTCCAGTATCTTCACTCTGTCAGCAGCTCAGGTTTTGGAAATAATTGATCTTGGTTTTGCTTTGCTACCCCTGATGCTCTCAAAGACAGTAAATGTCCTGTGATTTCCCTGTGCCAAACAAGCACTAGTGATACAATGAGAAAGGTGATGGCTTTGGACAGACATTCATTTGGTGTGTCGATCCAAGTTCAAAAGCTTTTCATTTCTCTGTATTTCAATGACTCTTCTATACAGTGAGAGTAATTATTGCTACAATCCTCAGGGATGTAGTGAGAATACATGGGCAAAGGTGTCCGGAGTGCAGACACTATGGAAATGGAGAGAGATGCTCAGTCATTTACCTACAGAGTCTATATAATATTATCTCCTAAAATTATAAAATGTAACAAGTAGGGGTTTTTAAAGTGCCATTTTTACCTTGTTCTGCCCATGTGATTTTCTGCCTTTTGATTTGTAGGTGACAATTCCAGCAAAGATGGCAAATCATATTAAGTGCCGTGGGCACTGGCAGTTTAAATGCTGACTGCAGAGCTGCGTTTGCACAGAGGCCCCCACATCACTGTCAAGGAACTGAAAAACAAGCGCAAACAGAGTTGCGCTGAGTTTATGGCCCCTTAAAAGTCTTTTCTAGCATATGGAAACATTAGGCCTTAAGACACCAAAATGAGAAAAAAAAGTGTTTTATCACTTCTGTGTGGTATCAGGTTGAACCTGTCCTTACACGCAGGCTCTATTGTGCACGCATATTTGGAAAAAGGTTTCAGATAAATATCAAAATGTGCCTCTTCTGATGTCAAGCAGGGCAGCTCTTTGCTCTCATTCAACCATGATGGAGGGCAGCTTGTGTTCCCCAAGCAGCAGCAAAATGTGGCTGGAGCCATGCGATAAAAGCTGGGGCTTGTACCAGCAGTCAATCCCACCCCATCCACCTCTCCCCTCTGATTCCCTTGTTTTGTTTCCTATTCCTATGGGCAGGGAGAGTTCAGAACATCAGCCTCCCACGCTCAGAGGGATGCTGCAGGGATACAGCAGTATAAGGAAAGTCACAATTATTTGCTGAGTCCAATATAGATATGGCACACTGAATGTAGATGGACACTTCACTGGTTTCCTGCTTATTTTTTGTAATTTTCCAATATCTCAGTGCCAAAGCCAGATTTATATTTTTGTTTTATAGTACCTGGATGACAAATTAAACTTATCTCCTTGACTTCAGTGGAACAGTAAACACCATTGGGGGTCTTTCTCTCCACCCAGAAAACAAACCACCTTCAGGAAGTGCCAGTTTCTCTTCCCCATTTAAGGATGCTCATGATGACTCTGTCCCTAACTTTGCTACCTCATTTAAGAAGTATGATTCCAGGCCTTAAAACACATTTCTCTTTGAAATCCAGGCAAGACAAGAACATGTGATAAATTAAAGATGTTCTACGGTGGTGTCCTCAAGAGAAATTGGCTGTTATTTTGAGCATTGAGTGCTCTGGTTTGTCCTGGGTCTGGGGGGGGCACTCCACAGCGGCCCCTGGCTGCCTCCTGGGCTCCAACCCATGTGGACCAGCCAAAGCAATGACTTGACTAAACCCTGGAAACCTCCTGGAACATAACACCTCTCCCCCTCTTTTTTTAATTGCTCCCACTTGCCATTCACATCTCTTCTTTTCACAATCGCCTCTGTCTTAGGCAGCATTAGTGAAAATATTAATATTTTCCATTTTCAATATTAACAACATTAATATTGAAGTAACTCAGTAAAATTTGCCATAACCCCTTAGCCAAGTCCTCAGCAACAGAATCACAGAATCATAGAATGGTTTGGGTTGGAAAGGACCTTAGAGAACTTCTAGTCCACCCCCCTGCCGTGAGCAGGGACACCTTCTACCAGACCAGGTTGCTCAAAGTCCCATCCAGCCTGACCTTGAACACTTCCAGGGATGGGGCATCCACAGCTTCTCTGGGCAGCCTGTCCCAGTGTCTCACCACCCTCATGGTGAAGAATTTCTTCCTTATACTTAATCTAAACCTACACTCAGTTTAAAGCCAATACCCCTTGCCCTATCACTACACACCCTTGTATGAAGTTCTTCTCCAGCTTTCTTGTATTTGAGATCCCAGCTCCCACTGGTTTCAGGATCTGGGCCTCCATCCTTATCTATGTGATTAAATAATTAGCTTTAAAATCCTTCACCATTTTCAACCCGATAATAAAGCACAGGAAAACGTGGCTGTAAGCTTCATGAATATTTATTTTTTCAACAGTGAAGGAGCAAGTTTACCCAACAGCTTTGCTAACTGATTGTGTGCAGAACAGGGAAGTTATGGCCATGTTAAAGCAAGCAGTAGTAGTTTATTGTTTTAGTAGACACTTCTTTTTCCTTCCTTTTGAATAAACACACCGTGGGGTCTGGGAAGACGTGTGCCAAGAGCATTACTGAGCACAGCAACAGCCGAACAAAGTGCGGCAAAAGCACAATCCTAATCATAACAGAGCAAGCAAGTATTGTTACAAATGTTCGCTTTAGCATGGAAATGAGCCAGGGGTAATAAAACCACCATAAAAATGTCAAAATGACCGATGGCCGTGAAGCACTGGCCTTTTTATAACCAAAACTTGCAATGAACTTAAAAAAATTCCTGTGTTTAGAGAAATGCCATTTTTACTTAACTTTATTGTTTGACTTATCCTCACTTCATTGCACAGTTAAATGATTGCAGGAAAACAACGGGAGAAGGGCATCGGTAGAGATCTGATTGATAGTGAATGGTATTTGAGCACGACGGTGGACTCCGTACGGAAACAAACTGCTAACTAGGGCATTAACATTAACACTGCTACTGCCTCTTTATGAGAATATGGGGCATATTTAGGTACTAATTGTTTCAACAGCAGCAATAAAACATAATGCTTAATAACATACAAATGAAGAGCTGTGTAACTCGTGTAATTCCATCAGAAAACGCTCAGGAACAGAAGCTTGACTTTAATTACTCGGATCAAAAGAAAAAAAGGCATTTTGAAGTCTGGTCTAAAGTGTTATTTATTACTCCTCTCACTAAAGCATAGATCAGCTCAGACAGAAATAGCGCTTTGGATTGGATTTGGTTAGCGAAAATGAGAAAAAATAGAATATTCAATGCTTTGCTGATGTCCATGTATATTGGGGGATATGTTAAATCCTAATTACAATAGACTGGCAGAAAGGAAAAGGCAAAAGAAAGAAAAAGTGTAAAATCTAAAATAAGGACAAATAAAGGTTATAGCTCCACATACTGCTCTCAGAGACCTGAAGGCGGTAAACACACACAAATATGCCTGGGCTAAACACAAAATGTAAAATGGGCATCCTCTTTCCTCCAGACTCTATGCACAGACGATATTTATGTGCCACTTAACAGTCAGTATAACACAAGTATTTTAAATATGGTTTTATCAGCCATTACTTCCTATTTTCAACTACTATAATTGACTTTTTTTTTTGTTTTGGGAGTGGTTTTTTGTTTGCTTTTGTTTTTTACATTTGTAGAAAACTTCTAAAATCTGAGAACCTTTGCCCAAGAGGTGTTTTGCTGGTAAGTTACAGTCAAGAGAAAGTCTGAAATGCCTACAATTCCTAATTATAAGCATCTTCTGGCAGGTCCAGAATACAGAACCAACCTGTCAGGTGTCCTGGGTGTATCCCAGTGTGTTTGAATGACAGACACTAACCCTGGCTGGTACCTTCATACCTCACTTTTTCCTCTGTGAGATTCTTGCTGAGATCTATAGGTGAAATCCACTCAGTAGAGCTAGGCGCTTTTGTCACTATACCCCTCACACCCTCCCTACATCCATCAGTTCACAGAAAAATGTACATGAGTGTCCCCTCCGTGGGTCTAACACTCACTGGGATCCCACGAATGTAGGAGACCTGCATAGTTACTTTGGCCAAACTGTACAACCCAACATACAATCCCTCATGTCCAAATGAGTGTGCTTGGGGGGAGCTGTGTCCAGCCCATGGCGAGGGCAGGGCAGGGTCCCAGCTGGCTCTCATCCATGATAAAAGGGAATGGAAGATGCTTACACCAGGAATAAGTTTATAGAATCATGGAATCATTTTGGTTGGAAAAGACCATCAAGATCATTGAGACCAACCATTAACCTAACACTGGCACTGAACCATGTGTCTAAGAACCTCATATATGCATCTTTTAGACACCTCTGGGGATGGTGACTCCACCACTGCCCTGGGCAGCTGTACCGATGCCTGACAACACTTTCTGGGAATAAATGTTTCCTTCCCCTGGAGCAACTCCAGGCCATTTCCTCTTGTCCTATGGTTTGTTACCTGTGAGAAGAGACCAACACCCTCCATGCTCCAACCTCCTTTCAGGCAGTTGTAGACAGTGATAAGGTCTCCCCTCAGCCTCCTTTTCTCCAGGCTGAACAGCCCCAGTTCCCTCAGCTGCTCCTCGTCATCCTTGTGCTCCAGATCCCTCACCATCTCCGTTGCCCTTCTCTGAACTCGCTCCAGCAATTGAGCAGACTGTTAACCCCCTGTGTTTACATTCAAATTCCCATGTAAATCCTTTGTGACACTAACTGCAGTGGATCCAGTATGATTTTCTAAAACGCTGACAGCACAGAGGAGCGGTGTGTGCACACACCGGGCTACGCTGCTGTTTACACCAGGGGCTTCTTGCAGACGCAATAAATGTCGATGCACAGCTCCAGTCTATATAAATAACACCATTACTGTAGTAATAAGCTGGAAAGTGCTGAGATCACATATTTACAGTCTGGATGCAAGTGCAGCTGGGTGTGCAGCCTGAGCAGGGCTGTCCTGTGCCAAATGTTGCCGTAAGGCCTATGGTGCATGTGTGCTGGGTGCAGGGGACCTGTGCTTGTGCCTCCTCTTTTCTGCAGATGGACTAAACTTTAGGGCCAGAAGGGACCACTAGATGACCCTATCTGGACTAGATGTATCCTTTCAACCCAATAACATTCCCAAAATCTTGCATCCAAATGAAACACCCTCTCCACAAAGCACCCAGCCTTGTTTTGAAGATTGTGAGAGATGCAGTGTCTACCCCTTCCTTTGTTAACTCCTTCCAAAATATGTGCATTTCCCATTTAAATGTGTCTGGCTTCATACTCTGGCCATTAAGTCCTGTCACATCTTTCTCTGCCAATGGGCCAGCCAAAAAAGATATGTAAAAACCTTGCAATGACTCCATTGATTTCCCAATGGACATTGCAGGGATTTTTTTCGCACTGGCATCTGCAAGAGCTGGAATGGGTGCTGTATGTGGAATAAAAATTGACTTTGGGACATTTGGAGTCCTGGGCACACTCAACATACCCCATGTAGATGGAAGTGATGCCCAGATAACAAAACCATGATAAATTCCCCATTAACCTTTGACCACCTCACAGTTTTTGCTCACTGCTACATCTCCCCTGGGGCTTTCTTCCAATATTTCAAACCTCTGAAGATTTTCGGAGAGCCACAGAAATTAAGCTGACAGAGAAATATTTCCTCTTTCCCACCCCAAGTGTGCAATTTCTGCACGGGGCTCTTTGGGTCAAAGGTTTAGGTCATGTCAAGATGAAGTTTGGGTGACGGCCAGCTTTTCTTAACTTAAAATTGTCACAGCTTGCATATCTGCTGGCTCTGGAGTGAGTAGTGAGACACATTCGCCTCAATAGGGTGGAGGTGCTGGGCTTGACCCTGAAATCTCTGCTCCACTGCAGGCACTGAACTTTGGCCATCAGCCTGAGGGACCCCAACATTTCATCTTGTTAGTGGTATTTTGGGTCCTGGTGCGACTATGGCATTTGGCTCTAGAGGTAGAGAGAGGAAAAATAGTCTCTTTTCGCTAAAAAATAGAAACCTTTTCCAAATTTTATAAAAACTAATACCTCTTTTGGATTCACAGCACCTGCACAAAATATTAGACCAAGTTGCGGTGCAAAGGTAATTCTGCAATATTTTCTGCTTTGTCTTGCCAGCACATATCCCTGACGTGTGCAAACACACCTACATTCACACCCTCTCACACACGCACAGACATCTTTCCCTTCAAAACATGGTAAGTTTAAAGAACTCTATCGTCTATTAACACATTTCCAGGCTTTTATTCCTTTCTTCTGTAACTTTTATTACACAGTCACAGACATACACACACTCTGTCATGCTGTCTCATTTTGATGTGTTCAGTTACCATATTTGCTATTGACTGAAGATCACATGGCACTTTTTATTTTAAATGTCTGATGAATGGGGTTGTTTTTAGTTTGAAAGGGACTGACCATACAAAGATTGTCCATACAAAGTTTAAAAATGCCACACACAACTGGCATGTAAGGCCGTGTTTGATCTGTAATGCAAATAAATTAAACAAAGATGGTGAGTTTTAAGCCTAAAAATCCTTTGATCTTTGAAGTCACATGGCTTTAAAAGTACAACTGTCTTCTGTATCACAGCCTGGCATATATATCTATATGCCTATATGTACATGTATACTTATACATTACATAAAAACTTCTGTGTTCAAAATAGAGTAGTTAATTGCAAGACTACGGTTTTCTTCTTTAAATATCCTCTATTCATGAGTGAAGATCAGTCGAAATCTTGTCCCACTGATGAAAAACAAGTTCAAACACAAGCAGGACCTGGATGAATTTATTTAGAGTAAGGAAGACTTTGCAGTACATGCAAGGCACAATCAAGCCTCAAAAATAAATGGCATGAAATAGGGCATGGGACAGAGTGACTCTTAAGAGCACTTACAGATTCCCTCTGGAGGCAAAATAACTCCTCAGAAATGCAAAACCCACCCAGGCACAGCAAGCCAGCACAGGGCCCAGACAATATATAGAGCCCTTCTTAAATAGAGCACATGATGGTGTTTTCCTAGGGGGAAATTTCACAACTATTTAGGTGCCCAACAAGAGATGCTCAAGAGGGAGCTGATACCCAAGGCAGCATGAAAACCCCAAGCTTTCTGCAAATCAAGACCTTTATAGCATCTCAGATGATGCATCCAAAACCAGAGCTGCCTTCTCAGCACCGTGGCTGAGAGCTGCAGCTGCGCTTGGCCACTGCACCGTCCATGCTGGGTGGTTTGTTGTGGTGTTCCCCTTTGGCAATCCCTCTATCAGCATCACTAGAGATTTGTGTCTAAAGGCAGGAGATATAAACAGCAGGAAGAAGTCACTCCTTCTGCATATCTGGCAATATATAAAGTGTTTTACTGTGTGATACAACACTAGAGCTGGATCACAAAGGGTAGAAGGCACCGGTGGAGAGCATTACGCTCAGCGTGGAAGATTGTGCTGGATGGGCAATGCAGAATTGCTTCTTTTAACCCACTAACCCCCACTCTGAGGGTCAGCGATACAGCTGCAATTTTTGAAAGTGCTACAGGACATAGTGTTTGCTTAGAGCTCAACCACACAAAACCAGTGTTCACCCCCACATTTGATGCTGGAATCAGTACCGCCACACAGCATGTGTTAGAAGTGTCGTCTCGCTGCAGCCTGGCACAGAGAGCAGAGAAGGGCCAGAGGGTTACATGTACATCCCACCCTCTGCCATGTCCCCAGTGCTGCTCACACCTGCAGTAGCTCGGGACGTACTATTGAGCAGTAAGTTGGCTTGAGATATGAGATGTAGCCCTTAGTATATCTCATGGAAGAATCCACTTATTGCCTTTATCAGATGAAGGTGATGCATTTAGTGTATAAAGGCTTTTTAGTGTGTTTTATTGGGTTTGTTTTCTTTTTTTTTTTTTATAATATTAATTGAAATCACTCAATAAACTACAGCCATTAAGAACTCCTGCCTAAATCATACCTTATATCCAAACAGAGCCCACAGTGCTCATAATGATGTCTCCCAGAAGCTGAGAGGATGCAGGCAAAGATACCCATGATCTGAATTTAGCTATTTTGGACTTCATAAATTTGTGTTAACAGAATGTAACTGAACCCTCCTGATGATGTTATTATTCATACAGGAAGATCATCGTGAGGGATGGTCTTTCTGTAGAGGTTATAACGTGGAGTTCCTGCTACAGCTTGTAGGAAAGCATCAGAATGTGCTATGCAGAGCTGTATTGCGACAGCACATGTTGGCAAACTCCAGGTGAGCAGGAAGGTGTCCCTCTTCCACTTTCTCCCCCTCCTCCTCCCCTGCACCAGTACTATTGCTAATGGGTGGGTTCTGCCAGCACTGGCACAGTGGGCAGGGATGGAGCCACCAATCCAGATGGCTGAGGCAAAAAAAAAAGGGACTTTTAGTAGCAGCATGAATTGGTGAAAGAGATCAGGAGCTCACGTGCTTCGCTGAATCGCAGCTCCATCTCAGAGCACCACGGCTGAGCAAACAGGGAACTGTTTGGTTTGCTGGTGACTCAAAGAAGTCAACAGAAAAATCACTGCAGGTCAACCCAGAGCAAATACCTTCAGAAAAGTCCAGGGAAAAGCAAAGCCTAAAGCATTGTTTTGTTTCAGGTTAAATGAAGTGTTTCACTTTGAAACGGAGCAGCTGGTTTGCTGAAGATCTCTTTTGCACAGCAGGCTTGAGAAGAAAGCAATTTCAAACTTAAAAATTGGCATGTTTCAAATTATCAGGGCTTTTTTTTTTTTTCTTTTTTTCCCCAGCAAACTTTAAGAGAAACTGCAGTGAACAGCAAACAGTTGCAGCATTGCTGAACCTGCCTTTCTGAAGAAAATGCTGGTCGCTGAAGGGCTGGATGTCTCTCCTTGGCATCTCCCCCTTCGTGCTCTCCTTCTGCACCCAACTCAACTGCCACCGGCTCCTTCAGCAGCTGCATTTACAAACACAAGTGTTTCACCTACATTAATCCTTTCCAAGCACCCTGAGGCTGAAGTTCATTTTACAGGCTCGCAAATTATTATATATTGATTTACAAAATTTTCTTTTAAAAAGAAAACCCGCTGCAGGCTTGTGCTTCAAAAACAAATGCATAGTGAAACAGATTTCCCTGTAAACAGAGAACTTTGCTATTGAGAAGTGATCTGGCCACTGCAGGCCCTCACAGCCAGAATATGAACAGTGGAAAAGATCAGCTTCTGATGGAAAGGATGGCACCGGAGGTACCTGCGATGATGTTAGGAGATTACACGTGGCTAGTGTAAAAAGGCATAGAAATAGATGACCTCCAGGTTAGAAGTACAGTTGGTCACATGCTACATTGAGCATATTCTGAGCATGGCATCTATAGAACCTGAAAAAAAAAATTCTTTATTTTCTTTGATCAAAAATATGTATAGAAATGCCTGTTTCAAGGAAAATATCATACAGTTTTTTTTCTTGTTTAACAAAATAAATTAAATATACACGACTTCTGTTTAAACTCTATATAGAATTACAAAGGTTTTATATTTGCAATTGGATTCATTTCCAGTCCATATAGGTATTTAATATGGTCCTTATTTATTTTCTCTTCTTTCTGTTTTTACTATTGTTTGAAGTGCAATGAAGTTGAATCATTTCCGAAAAGTTATCTGAGAGGTGGGGACAACCACACACAACCTAGTTGAATATTCCTCAAACACATCTTTTCCTACAAAATTATTATTTCATTCTCCTTGTTTCTTACGCTTTTTTTCTAATGTTTTCATGTATGTTGCATTGATGTAGAAAATCCAGTAGCTTGTCACTGTGAGCCATCAGAGAAGGACAGCATGTTTTACCTTCTTCACCATCAGCAGTTCAATTATTATTATTATTAATTATTATTATTTCTTAAATATAAATATAAAGGTGTTCTGTACAATGTTCCTCTTTCCTTCTTTCCATTTTCCTGGTAGTGGTACTGAGTTCCAGGACTGGGGGAGTGAAGCACGTGCTGTTTGATCTGCAGAACACTCTGTGGGAAACACGATGCCTTCAACTGGCAGAAATTGAACCAACCAGCTTGGTTATCATTTCAGATCAAATGACTGTGATTGAGAAGCATTTGGCGTTTCATATTGTGAACAGAAATTAGCTTTTCCAGACCCTCTTGTGTTGTTTTTTTTCACCAAGTGAACTGGTTATTCACTTGGCATTAAACCTCAGGTACTTTGCGGCTCGAGTCACACGGAGCAGGATGGGTCTGGGGGCTTCCCACTGAAATGAGTGATGTGCAGCAAGCACAGGAACAGCTGTGCCCATCCAGAAAAACACCACAGTCGCCTCTTGCTCTTCTCACTCCTTTTAGCAACACAAGCAAGGAGGTGATGGTTCACGTCCCTATGTCCTGTCTCACTTGTCGCCACCTTGATTAAAAAATCCAGGAAGGCTCTGCTGTTGGAGATGGCTGCTTCTCTACTGAGATTTGGAGTTCCTTCATTATTCCTCAGCTACATCCTGATTGCAATAATTAAAAAAAAAATCTCTTTTCTCTCTTTGTCTATTATATATACATTTATATAGATAGATATAGATATATACACATATATATACACACATACACACACGCATATACAATTATATATATATGTATATATATATTTAAAATTATATATATAATCTTTTCTGTCTGCTTTGCCTATTGCTGGCAGTGTGAGCTGACTTGGAGCAGTCTCTTCTGAGGTACCACGAGGAAAAGCCCAAACGAGCTACTACTGAACACGGCCGCCCTCTTAGCACTGGTACTGGATGTGCTGGTGCTGGTGGACTTTGCCTTCCACGTGCGAGTGGGTGTGGGTGTGGATGTCCGTGTACATCTTTGGGTACATTTTGGATGCCATGGCCGGGGCGAGTGCAGGCCCTTGGGACAATAAATGCTGCTGCTGGGCAACATATTCCTCATAGTTTATGGAGGAGATGCAGTCTTTGTCGGGGACCTGGGAGACGCAGATCCTGTCCCGGGGCTGTGGCCGGTGCACGGGGGCAGCAGCTGGAGGGGAGCAGGGTTTCTTCTTGGTCTGGCAAAGCCACAGGAGGATTGTCCCAAAGATGAAGACAGCTCCGGCCGGGATGCCGATGATGACGGGCCAGGGCAGGCTGCTGGCCGAGGAAGGGGGCACAGGTGCGCTCGGGGGCTTGGGATCTGGACACGACAGCAGGAGAGAGACAAAAAGAGTTAATTAAATGCAGACAAAGTGGATTCAAACCAGATGTCACACCCGGGCTGGCTTTTGTACAGGCTGTCTGGCAACCATGCCAGACCAAGTAACAAGGGAGAAATCAGGCCAGCATATGATGTTTGGTAACTGCTTCACTTTTCAGTGCTCCTGGAAGAACAAGCAACTCATTTTCTCTGGTTTAGGGGTCAGAAGGGGAGTCTTTGGGGGATTTTTTTAAACTTTCCTATCCAAGTTTTAATGGATGCACTGGAGACAGCCTGAGTGAGTTTCCTAACACCCTCACTCTGCGATGGAGTGGATACTGCTGCCCAGATTGGAGGAGACAACACAGGACGTGTCAGCAATACCTCCAAGTCAGCAGCCCAGGAGGAACGATAGGGTTGTGCAGAGCCATGGCACATTGCCCACTTGCATAGCTGTGTCTGCACGGGCTTTACACACTCTTTAGTGTCCCTGTCTATAGATACTGGAGCTACTCAGCAAAGCTCCACCATGGCAGGCAGCATGAAGATGGTGTTTCGGAGTGCTGTCTTGAGGTTCTTGTGGGGCTGAGCAGAAGGCTGAAGGATGGGAAAAACATAGGTGAGCTGGTGTGCCCTCCTTGGTGCCCAAGTCATGGAGACGTTAAAGTTCACATGGCATTGAAGTGTGTGTCCAGATCCCTATGTCAAATGGGATCTAACTCCACCAGTCTCTTCGGAGCTGCAGTTGGCTTTCCAAGGGCAGCAAATTCAGCTACTGGAGGAGATAAGATGCTTCAGACAGCATCTTTTGTACCTAACTCTCCCTTCTCCTCTCTGCTATTGGCAGACTATACATCATGTGTAGCTACTCCAGTTTCTTAGCCTGTTCTCTTGATTTATAGATTCAAAAGGAGTTCTGGGGTAGGATCCTAACTATCAAAATCCCCATCTAGATAGCTACCATCTGGGATTTGCAAAGCCCTGAAAAACACACAGGCACAGAGTTCAGCTTGCAGGGAGACACTCAAGAAACTTTTTGGTTTATCCAAATTGCCTAATACGTTATATTCAAACATACATCACTTAACTTTCCAAGCCAAACTTCTTTAAGACACTAATGTCTTTTTCCCTCCTTGACAAATAATTCTATGGCTAGCTTGAAATATTAAATATCTACCATGTGGTCTCTTTGAAGTCAGAAGGACCTATATGATTGACCTCAATAGACAAAACTTTGATTCACTAGCACTGGAAATTACAGAGTAATTGAGGTTTGAAGGAGAGTCTGGAGGTCATCTGGTCCAGCGCCCTGCTCAAAGCAAGACAGGATCAGAGAAGTGACCCATCAGCTGACCACGAAAACAACAGTCTTCATGTCAGTTGGCAGAAATCCTCTGATGGGCTGAAACGAAAGTGTTTTGATATTCCTCCATGCTGTTCTTTGGAGCTGTCTATGTCAAATCTGGTAGATTTACAAGCAAAATTGTGTTTTTCTAACTCATGGCCTTGCAACCACATCTTTGCCTTTGAGGGCAAGCTAGGTTCTCTTTCTTTGTCACTGCCAATAACAACAGGCCTGCAGGCTCTAGTTCTGGTATGAGGCCTCATTATAGTGCCACTTAAATCAATGGAAAGTCTCCCACTGATTTCAGTGGGAACTGGATCAGGCTTTCATTGTTCAGGAACTCCCAGAGGCTTTGAGTTATATTGCACCCATGCAGCCTTTTCCTTGGATTGACGGGCTTACTAGGTGGGGTTTAGTCCTAAATGTAAGTGATGCTGAAGAAGACGCCAAGAGCATTCTCTTACTTGGCAACTTGCTGTCAGTATTTGAATTTAAGCTAGTGACTCTCAATAGCTGCTGAGATGCAGAACTTTGTCAATCAGTGAGCAGAAGAAGCCATGCTGCCGTAATTACAGGACTCATGAGCATTTTCCCCACTACCTACACAGAAAACCAGTCCTAACAGCCTGGAAGAGTTGATGATCTCTGTCTCTCACTGGTGTCTTGGCTGGAGACACCCAATTAGACCCAAGAGCTAAAATGTTCTCATACTGGCTCCAGCTCTTGCAGTCTTTTAGCTGTGTTGGTCTTGTGGTGGTGAAGGGAAGAAAAAGCAGTAAAATTGACTTTTGTCATAAAACTGGTGGATCTGAAGCTAGGTTCACACAGTAAGAGGAGTCAGAAAGAAATGCCCTTTTTGATTAAAAATATTCTTCAGGGCAGAACTTCACAGTCAAGAGGCAAATGAGTAAATTACAAAGTGTGTTCCTCAGACACCCTTGATACACCCTCAGTTGGACTTGGCCACCAGTGCTGGGGCCTGGGGAGAGAAGGAAGCAGCTGCGAGTTTAGTACAAGGGTCCCCAGGGGATCACTGGATAAGAATTTAACTGTTCAATCATCCTCTCCTTCACCTCATTCTTTTCCTTTCCTTGTGACCAGGACAGTTTTTATTCTTCTCTCATTTTATGGGCCTGTATCATTGTTTCCTTTTACCAGTAAAAGCAATATAAATAAGAACAAGAGAAAGGAGGAATGTAAGGGAATGGGGTTGCAAACTGTGCTGCTATTCAGTTCCCCTCTCATGTCCTGTACCCTATTGATGAAGTGATGTAGTGCCTGCAACTGCAGTATCCTCTGCCAGCTCCTCTTCCATACAGGATCAGATCACTCATTTTATTTCACCTTGCTTGAATAATTATTTCCCATGAAGGGAGAAAAGGAAACACCATCAAGAGGATTTCAGCAGGGGCTGATTTAGTCCCTCATTCATTCTTATCAGAACCAGGCTAGCCTAAATCAGCACAGCATCACAGAGGGCCATAGACCCCACTCAGTACCAGTAGTTCCATTAATCATAGAATCATAGAATCATTTCATTTGGAAGAGACCCTCGAGATCATAGAGTCCAACCATAACCTAAACTAGCTCTAGCACTAAACCATGTCCCTGAGAACCTTGTCTAAACGTCTTTATAATCCCTCCAGTGATGGTGACTCCACCACTTCCCTGGGCAGCCTGTTCCAATGCCTGACAACCCTTTCCATGGAGTATTTTTTCCTAATATCAAATTTAAACCTCTGCTGGTGCAACTTGAGGCCATTTCCTCTTGTCCTATCACTTGCTACTTGGGAGAAGAGACCAACACCCTCCATGCTACAACCTCCTTTCAGGTAGCTGCAGGTAGCAACAAGGTCTCCCCTCACCCTCCTTTTCTCAAGGCTAAACAGCCCCAGCTCCCATAAATTCCATAATGCAGACTACTGTTTCAGATTGGGAAAAAAAAGGCATAACTCACCTGGCAGGACTGTCAGAAAAGCGCTGCGAAAGCTGTAGCCCATGGTGTTTGCCCCCAGGCAAATGTACATCCCTGCATCCTCTTCCTTGGCTCGAGTAATCATCAGTTTGTTCAGGTAGGAACCATCGGGACGGGACCAGACTTCCCCCGTAGGCAGCACAACAAACTTCTGTCCCCCAACATCAATGGTTGAGTTGTACTTGCTCTCTGTGCCGTACTCCACCCTTTTCAGCCACTGGATGACGGGTTTGACATCACTGCGGACTTTGCACTGGAAGGATGTGGTCCCACCATAGTCTACTGTTGTGTTGACAGGGTGCGTCCCTGTCAGGATGGGTTTGGATCTCGTCCTCTCTGCACAAAAACACAGGGAACTCCATGGAAAAAGGTGTTTGCCAATCTCAATAACTTGTGATTGCAGAAACATTGGAAAAAGACACAGGACAATTTCTGCAAACCTCTCCTGATATAAATTTGCCCAGCCTCTGCCAAAGCCGCTAATGGCAGATGCTCTCCAGTCTCTCCAGACAACTCCTCCATTGTCTGAGGCTTAGAAAGTCTTTTCTCATGCTCAATCCGAACCTTCCTGTTTCTAACAAGGAAGTTAGCTATGTGCATCAGACCTGCAGAAAAGCTTGTTCTCCCTCTTAGCCTTTATATTTTGGAAGATTTTCTTCAGGTCTCTCTTTGGTAGACTGAATAACTCTCCTGACTGCTAAGCAAACAGAGTCCTGAGAACCTCCTACAGAAGGTTTTTCTGTCTTGGCTGTGTTTCTGTTCTCTCAGGTCAGTCATGAAGTATTTATATATGCGTACTCAGTTTGCAGTTGTTTTACTCAGCACCACACAAGTCAGACCTGACCTTTCTTCTTCTTGGCAAGTAGTGTAAGTCCAGCCCAGACTGCTGAATTTCCCCATTCCCTTGCTGTATGAGATGACAAAAAGGGCCATCCTGCCTTGTACTCCCACTTATCCCCATGCCTCAGGGACCATATCCCAGAATAATGGGCTCTTAATGATGCACCTTTACCTACAGGGTCAGGGGCTGCAGTGATCTTTCTTGAGTCTTGACCAGAGCAAGTTAAACGGCCTGGTACTAGCCAAAAAGGCCAAAACCCATTTCAGGATTAAACTGGGCCAATAGTGCAGGTCTGAACACAAACCAAGTGGATTATTTTACTGTAAATGTTCACTTCATATTGACCCTGATGATGTCCTGTCAATGTATATAACATCAGGAAACACTTTTTTACTGTAAGGATGACTGAGCACTGGCACAGGATGCCCAAAGAGATTGTGGCATCTCCATCCTTTGTGATATTCAAAAGACAACTGGACATAGTCCTGGACAACCGGATCCAGGTGTCAGTGCTTGAGCAGGGGTTTGGACCAGATGCCCTTCAGAGATCCCTTCCAACCTCAACCATTCTGTGATTTTGTGATGCTGTGTCTCTTACCACCATGTCTGGCAGGTTGCAATTTACAGGTGAATATGACAGAAACTTCTGTATTCTCAGTTTTTTACTAGATTATTTACAAGTATATATCTATCGAGAGTCCACACCAGAACCACTGTGGCTACCCCCAGTTTGGGGACAGTGAGGGGTAGGGCAGGATATGTTCCATGTCCTTTTGGTCTTCCCAAATACTCCTTAAAGACAGACAAAATTGGATGGGAAAGGGCCTCTTCTTTCATGGACTAATGGCAGGCTGTGGATATTGTCTTATCTTTTGTCTGGGAGTCCTTCAGGAGATATCTGTCACCTCCGTTGCTGGGCCTGGTAGCTGCCTATGGGGACCAAACTCTACTGGAAGCCACCTCATGCCATATCATCCACTGCTGGGGAAACTGAGACCGCAGACACTGCTGGTGAGGAAGATCTTCATCCTCACCTCCCTGATTCTATTATTTTCCTTCAGTCTAATCATTCCCACACTCACTACGGAGCAAATTTTTGTGGAGGAAGGGCTCAAATGGCTTTTGCTTTTCTAGCCAATAAAAACTATTTTATTTCCCACTATTATTTTGCCTCCTATCTCAGACGATGAGGGAAACAAGATGGTAGGAAAGGAAATCAAACACAAGTGGTTCACAAGCTCATCTCTTCCAGCTTTAGGTTGTGTCAACACCACATAAAGTCAAAGGAAAAAATTTATCCCTCATTCTGAGGAATGCTTGGATTTTTTTCTGACATCAGAGAAATCAGCCACAGTTTCCAGACAAGGAGGTACTGCAAACCTCTATCCTAGTAGGCACAGAGAGAAATTATGGTATCACTGTGGGTGGTAACTGCTGGCAATCATCAACTGCTTTTGACGGCAAACACTGTTGGATTGAACATGTAACAAAACAGCTCCCACAAGCACCGGCTTTGGGATAAGAGGAAGAAACAATGGAGCCTCTTTCAAAAACTCAGGATACTTTCAATAATGAGGGCTCCAAAGATGTGCTTGGGAAACAAAAGTACCACAGTGGTCTCTATAGGCTTTGACTTGGGACTATGAGCAGGAATCACAGCTGGGGAGACTGAGACTCAGATAAGCAGGACTTAGGAGTAGAGGCTCAGGGGGGAAAAAGAAGGAGGAAATTGAATAAAACCTGTAATGCTCCACAGAATGATGTTAAAAATAGAAAGACGTCTGAAAACTGCTTAATGCCCTTATCTCCTTGACTCTGGTTCCAGCTTTGGTTACTGTTTTCACTCCTAGCCAGCAAAAGCTAATGAAAACAAAGGTTACATACATCTTTAAGTTGATAAAAACCAAGATAAACAGGGACACAGAAAGGGGTTTGTTCCTGGTGCTGTCTGGTTTTGATGAAGTGAAAATGCCACAGCTGCCATTAGGATGGGGCTTGATTCATTTCCCTGTCTCTGCTCCTGGTTTTAGTGTAAACACATGTTTTTACTGTCTCCACACAGCTGCCTCTTTATCAATCCCAGATGTCCAGCAGGTTTTTGCGTTTGGAGCCCAACAGAGCTCCCCACATGTGCTTTTAATTCCTGTGATTCTAGAGAAAGGACTTATCAGAGAACAGATCTTTACCTTTAAGAACAATCTTTCACACTGGGATAAACTTTCTCATGCTAAAATATATGCACAGACAGACAAATAACATGCTTTCCCTGTGGCTGGAAATAGCCCTCCATGCCCCTGCTCCTCATTAATGAAGGCTATTCAATCTTCCCTCCACTCAGCTCATCTTCTCCACTTTCTTGAGTTGACAGCTCTGTAATCATTTCCATGACAACTCCTGATGATGTCATGGACAAAGCAAAACGATTTAAGAATAAGAGCTCTTCTCTGGTAGATTTATGTGGGATTTGAGTATAATTTTCTTCAGTAATCATAGGGGAAACAGGAGATTAGAGAACAGGAATCAGAATAGCTAGATAGTAAGAAGAGCAATTTACCCCACCACAATGCAGGGTAATCCGCCACAGATCATCTTCTAAGGTTGAATCTTTGAAGCTATGTCAGCAACTAAAGATAGCAACTAAAATCCCTAGTGGGATTTTCTTTGTTTTCTTAGTATCTCATTTGTGCCCAATTCAACCTTCAGATGGACAAATGTTTGTTGTTTTTTTTATTTTTTTGTTTGTTTTGTTTTGTTTTTTGCGTGTGTTGTTTTTGTTGTTGTTGTTTTGTTTTTGTTTGTTTGTTTGTTTGTTTGTTTTTTAATCTGGCCATAAAGCCTTCTCTGGCTAATCACTCTCATCACAAAATTTCTACTAATTCCCTTGGGAGATTTCTCTAATGAAGTAGGTCTCCTATTACAGCTATCTAGACTAAATTTTCAGTTGATTGCTTTCACTTTATTACCACTTTGACAATGTAATTTTGGCCATCCTAAATATTTCCATCCCTCCTTTAAGGCACATGAAAGGGCTTCCTCAGCTACTTCTCAGTCTGTCCTTGAATGGACTCTGTTGGTGGTGTAAGATTGGACTGGGCAATGATGAGCTTTTACCATGCAGGTGCCCTTAGAGATGACTTTTTCCCAACCACCTCTCCTCATTTCAGCTGCTGAATCGTGTTGCTGCTACTCCGTCTTGCTGAGGTGTTAAGTTTATTCTTGAGTTTCAGTAATGTTTTCTCTGTCTCTGCTGATGTTTTAAACACTTGCCCATTTCTGTGTCTGGCTATTGGCACAGAGCACTTGCCATCACGCTTTCTTTACTCAGCCAGCCCCCTTCTCAAAGCTCCCTTCCTGCCTTCCCCCCCAGAGGCTGCACTTACGGATTACTTCAACTTTGTACGTTGCATTGATTTCTCCAACTTTGTTAAACACTCGGCAGGTGTATTTCCCACTATCCTCTGGCTTCAGGTTCTTCAGGTTCAGCGTCCACTTCTTCTTCTTGTTCTCCCCAATCTCTTGGGGTGTCAGGGGTTTGTTGTCCTTCAGCCACGTGATGTCAGGCCGTGGGTTCCCGCTGGCCACGCACTTCAGGCGGATGGAGCTGCCGACAGGACGGGCGATCACCCTCCGTCTCATCTTGGCAGGCTGCGTGAACCTGGGCCGGGCTGCAAAAGGCATGAAAAATTGACTGTGGTGAGCAAAGGGCGTGCAAAGAATGATGCTGCTGTCAAGTGTTATGGCCAAATTTGCTTGAGAGGCACCTGGCAGCCCTAAACATACCAGCGTATCACCCTCATATCATCTCAAATTGATTTCATTAGAAAGGAGGCACCATCCAGCCTGATGCTTTTAAATGTCTACTGGACTGCTGCAGCCATTACCGCATTACCCATCTCCATCGTACAACCCTGTAATTTCTCGGTGTCTGTAAGCGAGCTGCATCAGACCATCTCACAAAATAATACCAAAATCATGCTGTTGTAGCTGAAAGCAAAATGTGGCCCCACAATCACATTATAATTGTTACCATATTCCATGCCACTAATGCAAGCCCTTAGCCAAGACCAAAGGAAAAACCTCAGATTCCTGTCAGGCTGACACTGGTGGTCACTTGAAGCTTCATTTTCTGAAGAAGTTTTGCCCCTTAGTTCTCACTGACTATAATGGGACTTAGGAAGAGACAACTTCTTTTCAATATGTAGGGAAGTCTTAGAAGTATGCCAAACATTCGTACATTGATCTGAACTTACATGTACACAATTCCTTCACCATTAATTTATGAAGCATTCATGTTGAAAGGCCCAAAGAAGCAAACAAACAAAAGGAAAGATCCAATAAAAACCCTTTGAGTTTGCTACTAGAGGATATATCACACCAGTCCATCCCAAAAACGGAGAAGCTGAAGCAATAGCTGCTGGTGGACAGAATCATGGGTTAAGATATGGGTCTAACCTGAATCTCCCCTCTTCTAGTTTAAAACCATTACCCCTTGTCCTGTCATTACACGCCCTTCTAAAAAGTTTGTCTCCATCCTTCTTATAGGCTCCTTTTAAGTACGGAAAGGCCGCAATAAGGTCTCCCCAGAGCCTTCTCTTCTCCAGGCTAAACACCCCAACTCTCTCAGTCTGATCTGCAGCTTCCTCTCTCCAAGCACATGGGAACTGCAGCCATTGCCCTTTGAGGTCTGTGAACATATCACTTAGTCCTCACCCCTGCAGCCTTGCCCAACATCCCTCCCTCTTGGAAGAGGACACCCCTTGGCATACCCCTCTCTTCAGAGTCCTTTTCTGCAGGGGAAACCATCTGCCTCCACAGCCTTCCCTTGCTCCCTTTGGCTGTCATTTTGGGTCCCAGCCATTTCATGTTATTTCAAACTCTTGCTCAGAAATGCTTTACTCTCCACACAGAGTCTTTCATGTGTAATCTAATGAACCGGAGCAACTCTGGCACTGAAGGTCCTTGCGGTGACAGCTGAGCAGCAAGTGTGACATACTAACCCACTCCACAGGTCATGGTGCCTAAATTGCTGGGTATTCCCTTGGGGGTCTGCTGCAAGAGAAGGCCCCCTCCCAGAAAGAAAGAAGCAATCACCCTCCCAAAAAGACAATTAACCCTGTCATAGCTGCACGTTGTGAGCAATGACATTTTGAAGTTTATGTCTGAGCTGAGGGAGACATGCTGATAAGGGCTGTCATTGTGGAAATCGAGTAAATGTCTGCAAGGTGCAAGGAGAGGTTAAGAACCAGCTGTGAAATGGGTCTAAACAGTGCATAGAATCATATAATGTCCTGAGTTGTAAGCGATCTACAAGGATCATTGAGTTCAACTCCTGTCCCTGCACAGGACAATCCCAAAATTCACACCATGTGTCAGAGGATGTGGTCCAGTAGCTTCTTGAACACTGTCAGGCTTGGGGCTGTGACACCTCCCTGGGGAGCCTGTTCCATTGTCCAGCACCTTCTGGGTGAAGAACCTCTTCCTCATGTCCAACCTGAACCTCCCCTGGCACATCTTCCTGCCATTCCCTCAGGTTCTATCGTTGGTCATCAGAGACAAGAGATCATCACCTGCTCTATCTCCCCCCTAGTGAGGAAGCTGTAGAATACAATGAGGTCTCTTCTCCGGGCTGAACCGACCTATGATTATCCTCTAATATGGCAGTAATTCACTCTGAGACCAGGAACTGCAGATCCAGGTAGGGGTAGATCCTTTCTGGATGGGATTCCTGGGCTGGGACTTACATCAAAGAGCAGGTTGGAGACAAGACAGTCACATCACCCATGCAAACTGAAAAGTCAAGTGAGTGACTCTAAGCTCTCGCCTTCCCTTACCTCCCTCCTGCTTCCTCAGCAATATTTCAGAAAGACTTGGTGATGTCCCTGCTCATAAGGGCATTGAAAGACAGAAACTCTCTTTCCTCCCAAGAAAGCAGGCCTGTAACATTTCTGGTTTTCCTCCCACTGCGACTCCTATGAATCTCTCTGGAGTTTTGCATTCACTCCTCGTACATTGTTGTCCAGATACGTACCAAACTACAGGTAAAGCTAAACTTCTTTGGCTCTTTCTGTCTTTCTTTCTTCTTCCTTTTAAAGAAGGTTAAATGATTATGCAGTCTCAAAAGCTACTCCAGGCTGTGTGCAATATGCTGAAACCAGATCCCATTTACACAGTCCTGAATGTTTCCTTGACAAAAGCCTGAATTGGGCAAGTTTAGAAAAGCCAGTTAACAAAAAAGGGGAAAAAGACAGAGACACACACATAAGAGAGAAAAAGGACCCAGCAAGCACAAAGGAGAAAGAAGGAGAAGCAGCAGCGTGAGAGAGAGGCAGAAAAATTCTCTTTTGAGTGGGTGCTAGTAAATGTCTGTCCCCAAATCTGTACCATTTACAGAAGTTTTGCTTGTTGGAGTGCCAGCGAGGGCCATTACAAAGTGCCTCTGTGTTATTTATACTTCACATGCTTGTTCTCCTCCACATCACTTGGCGTTTGCTTCATAAACATGAACTGCACATTTGTACAGTATAAATTATGCCACACACAAGAGGAAGGGAAAACACAAGTGGACGAGACAAAGAGAGAGTGTTGTGTAGGGGTTCCTTGATGAAATGCTGTTTACCATGAAGATTTATTCAAGCTAATGAAAATGAAATTAAACACAAGGCTGTCAGCACAAAGACCTGGGAAGGACTTCACAGTCTCCTCTCGCTGCGGGACACCTCGAGGTGCATGGATTAGCTACAGAAGCTCCTGTCGGATGTTGTTCATACAAAGCAAGGTGGTTAGCTAAAACATGTAGTCCAACGTAATCCACCACAATTAACTCCACACAGTGACAGTACCACTACAAGCTTTCACAAAACTTATACAAAAAGTATCATGATACAACTAAGTAATGAAATACTTTCAAGTCTTTTGGATAAGAGCTCAGCCAGTTGTGGGAAGATGTTCATGGGGGTATTTTATCATTTCCCCATCAGCTCCCTGCTCTTGATGGGGACAGGACTTCTCCCCAGTGATACCATTCCATGATATTAGCTGGGAAGCGAAGTGGAGCTTTTTTTATACCATGCTTCTCCTCTCTCACTTCTCTAGGGCCCAGGACTCTGCAAACACAAACTATTCCTTCACGCATTATCCTCCAGAGACCTACCTGCAGACACACACTGACCCTCCCTGCACAATAACCCACAGCAGCAGTTTGCTGGTGACCACTGCTGGATGGAAAAGGCTTGTGTGTGTGTGATCTGCCCCAGCCACTTCCCTGACTGGGGAGGGGAGACAGGAGGGATGGAAGGGGAAAAGCAGAGGTGCAGGAACGCTCTGCAGTACAAAGAACAACTGGACCAGGGCAGCATAGAGCAAGACACAATCTGATATGAGATTCTCAATGCTTAATACTTTAGTAGCACTTACATCTTTTTTCATAATACTATTTTTTCTTATTGATCCATCATGGACCAGCTCTACCAGGAGAACATCCAGCATGGCATTTAGTTTTTGCTTCTATCTCCACCATGGTACTGAAGAATGGAGAGATGGCAGCTTTTCTTGCCAGGTGCTGAATCCCTCCTGGACTCCTGGCCTCTAGTTTACCTAAGCCACCCTTTTTCTAGCTCTAAAATGTTGTCATCCTTCTCCAGAAACAGTGAGGCTTAGCTTCCTCTCCCAGAGCAAGCTCAGTCTCAGACAAACCTGTAATTCAAAGCTGTTACGGCACTGCCTCTTCCAGGTGTGGACTGGACTACACCACAGCACGCCACGTCCCTTCTTTGCCAGCTCCTGAGGAAATCTGGCCTCATCTCAAGTGAAACGGTGAAAGCTTGACAGGTTCCACCCCTACCACCGCTATGAGGTTACGCCCTGGCCACGAATGTGGTACAAAGTCACCTCTGTATTATGAAATTAAAAGGAGTGATGTACTGCAAGAGCGAAATGGAAATGCTGTGCTTCTTCCCTTGAGGTCATAAACTCACATCACACTCCTGTAAGTAGTGGCCAAAAGCTGTTTGGCATCAGCCTGACAACATATTGTCCTTCAAGGAGTGCTTGGACCAAACTTTGGACCTGCAAGTCTTGAGGTGATTCAGAACCTGCTCCAAGTGAGATTTTAGTAGTTCCCCAAAGCTCTGCAACAGCATCAAAATCCTACGCTTGAACAGTCCAGGGCTTAGAGAAGTTCATGCAGGTGCCTAAAAGAGATGGTAATTTTAAAAAATACTCAGCTTTGGCTTAATGTTAGTTCTCCTGAAGTGAAGTCAGACCTCACATTTGCCCTCCATGGGAGCAGTGTTATGTTGGCACTGAAGGCTTTTGGAAAAATTGCTGTAAAAGTCAATATGCCTTTTATAGACAGTCTATGAAAGCTGTAATAGCTGCACATGCAAAAGAAAGTCAGTGCCCAGAAAAACAAATGCAAGGGAGAACCATGCTGGCTGTGCCCAGAAAAACAAATGCAAGGGAGAACCATGCTGGGGTATATGGCAGGAGGCCCTAGAATGGACCATAGGCTGCATTTCACAGAAGGACACTTGGGTGGGATCCATTCACACCGACACGTTCAGCTGATGCTCTATTATTTGACCATCTGTAGGGAGAACTCACTCCAGTCGCTTTGCCTTTCCCTTTCCCTTTCCTTTTCCCTTTCCCTTTCCCTTTCCTTTTCCCTTTCCCTTTCCCTTTCCCTTCCCTTTTTTCTTTCTCAACTACAAATTGTACCACATGAACAGCACTAAACCAAGAACCGAGGAAAATAAAAACCGTAATCTGCTCCTTACCCCATTGCTTCCCAGAATGATCTTCATATTCACCATTGGAGCCTTCAGGTGCCTGGCTATCCTTTCTTGAGCTGGCATCATCTGCAAAGAAAAGAGAAGATGTTAAGAAGGTCTCCTGCAGCGCAGCAGCATGATAACAAGTTTGCATTTCCTCCTGGAGGCGCCAAGCAGCTGAAACACACTCAACATACATTTGGCATCCACATCCCAGCACTTACAACTTGGCCAGTTTTATGCACAATTTAGTTCGCTGCTTTATGGGCTTTTCAGCAGGCTACCAAAGCAATGGGGGATTAATCAATGTTTCCATTAATAGCTGACAAAAGCCTCTTTGTTTATGTTTACAGGTTGGTGTTCCCTAGGAGGAGCTGATCTGTTGTACCTTTTATGCAAATGATGGTATAAATCAAAATTAAAGCTAATTAAACCTAGGAGGTGGGGGAAGACTTATGTGATCAGTCACACAGAGCACACGCAGTGGAATTAGGGCCACTAATTTTCCTTTCAGTTTCCATATAAAATCAGGAGAACAAGCAGGTCTGGGGTCAAATGAGCCCTCAAGGGATACTGAATGCAAAGCTATGGCTGGAGAAAGCAATATCAAATTGAAAAGGTGTAATCCCCAAGACGGGGGAAAAAACCAAAACCCACACAAAAGCATAAGGTTTCACCCCAGAAGGTGAAAGCCCCGCCCCTCCAGCAGATCCCACCGCAAATTCCCACTGTGATATGGCCACCTCCAAGGTCTCCACAAGGGCATCACGCAGTTCCCTGAGCCTCCTTCTGCAACCCAGGTGGTGCCAGTGGCCTCACACCTCTGCAGTGCCTGGATGTGAAGCTTTTTGCTCCTCCACTGCACAAGCTCTCAGCTCAGAGCACCCTCTTATAGCAATGCACCGCACCAGGATGGAGGTCCACCTGAGGGACTTTGGGCACTTACGGGTGAAGGCACAGCAAAGTGTGGCTCTTCCAAGGCCACTTCCCTGCCCTACAGTCTGAGCAGCTCCATACAGCAGCTGGATTTGAGGTGAAGATCTTGATCAAGAGCTACTCAGCTTGTAGCTAAAGTGTACTGAAGGGCTGAAGAAGTTTGATTTTCAGTAATAAGTCAAGTGAAGGCTGGGAAGAACGTTCACCTCAATTGGGAACTGCTCCACAACGGTGTAAAAAAAAAGTAAACAAATCAAGAGAAGTGGAAACACCTGACACAACGAATGAATCCCTTCAAATGCACAGTTCCTAAAACCCGTAAGTAAAATATCTCATGAGCAAAAGAGAGGAAATTTCTTGCTGTAATCTCTGTGGCAGAGAGGAAAAACTTATCTGAGCTTATACATGAGCACATCCCCACCCACGCCCCAGAAATGTACAAATAGTTGAACTGCTCTTTACACAGAATCACAGAATCGACTGGGTTGGAAAAGACCTCAGAGATCATCAAGTCCAACCCTTGGTCCAACTTCAGTCCATTGACTAGATCATGGCACTGAGTGCCATGTCCAATCTCAGTTTAAAAACCTGCAGGGATGGTGAGTTTACAGTTGTTTCAGAAGCCGGGTTGTGCTTAAACAGCGTTTATTGTGTAAACTTGTGTGAAGTCTCTGTGTGAGAAGAATGTGTGTTTAACCCCATCCTCACCCCAGTTTCCGCTATTTTGGAAAATCATCCTGTCTCTTCAGCATTTTACGCCGACACATGCTCCGCTCTTGTTTGCCGCTGTCCCTTATGCAGAGCGGCTGCAATGCCATATGGGTTTGTCCCCCCTCACCCCGGCAGATTTTTCCTTCTCCTTGTGGTTACTTCAGCAGTTTCCCCGGCGGTATGTGCAGCTGTCACCTCGAGGCGGAAAGAAAACTTTCAGGGCAGCAGCGTGCTGTGCTCTTACTGCTGTTCCCTCCAGCTGACTGCCCCTTCCCACCTCCTTCTCCCCCTCCATCCATCGCTGGAAACCCGAAGGCTTTCCCTGGGGTCCAGCCAGCTCCCAGCCCAAGCCACAGGGAAGCAGTATGGAACATCAACCCGTGCATGGTGCAAACGTACTGCCAGGTCTGCGCCGAGGCTGGCCCGCAGCCTGTGTTGCAAAGCAGACAAGTAACCCACGTGCTGCATTTTACAAATATATTTTTACAGCCGTGGCAAACTGAACGCAGGGATTACAAATATACCCATTATATATGATGGCTTGCATATGGTTGATTGTCTCCTTTCAGTCAAAATACTGAATTGATTCCCTTCTGGCATTTGTACAGTTTTTCACATAAGTATCAGTAGTGCTACGAATGAAATCTTGGACGGTTTCTGAGAAAGAACTTACTAAATCCCTTAGCACGATTAGAAAAATGTATTAAGTAACAGAGAAGAAAGAAAAACTGCAGCCAGAGGTATAGGATTCCTTCCATTGTTAACTGCTGAATATCTTAAAAGTGGTTAAGACATTTAAGTGGTGATGTTCTGTCAATTTTATCTTAATCCTACTCAGCTTGATGTACAAAGAGCAGCATATCATCCCCTTGCCTCCTGCCTCATGTTACAGTATGTCAGCCCATGTGCGCTCCTCCCGCCTACACACAAGGACTGACTGGGGTTCTCAACACCTTTTGACTCGCTGCCAAGCTTTTGATGTAAGTAAAATTGCTCAGAATCTGTTTGATCCTTTGAAGATGCTTCGTTGGTTGTTATCCCGTCAAATCACAAACCTGCGGAGTAACCCGCCAAACACAGAAAAAAATCATTTTGTGGCGAAGAGATCAGGATAACTAATGCCACCATGCTGAGCCTATGAAATAGATAATTTGGTGGGGGAGCAAGGCTGAAATAAATAACTGCACGCATTTATGAATGTTGGTTTAGATCCACTGGAACCAATTTTGTCTTTGTTAGGAATGTGGTGATGTTAACAACAACACATAGCAAAAGTCTCGGGGAGTAGGGGAAATGCCATAAACATGGAAACTCATGTAGAACAAAACTACTCCTTCCCATCCCCATGCTGGGTGAGGAATGTTACAGCAATATGCAGCGAATTCTGCTCCTACCTTTGGCATGACTGTATTTGAACAAACTCATGCTTGAGAACTATATGAAAAAACCTTCATTCATGAAATCCAGGAATTGGATGAAATTCAGCAAAGCTCATTTTGAGGAGATTCTCTGAAGTCCAGGAAACTCTGGTCAAGCTTAAAAGTGTGAGTGAGGCAGCAGAATAGCCAGTGAGATAATGATAAAGTGTTAACCTGAGATGTGAGTGACCCAGGGTCAAGTTCCTCTTCTGCTGCATTCAGAGAGGGATTTGAACCTCTCCTTTTGCACCTTGGGTGAGCGTCTTAAGCTCTGAACTGTGGGCTCAGAGAGCCAAAAATGAGTTTATTATTACATAAAGTGAAACTGCATTGTGGGAGACAGATATCTTAGGAACATCCCTAGGATGGAAGACCCCTGTCTGTACTTCAGATATCACCAAGATTTGACTTCCATCTGCCCCATCCAAAGTTAGTACTGTGGCTGCATGGAAATAACCTGTTTCTCTCTGTTTTGAAGAACTTCCTTTATTTTTAAATTTTTTGTATCAAGTTGTTTCCTAGGGTAGGGAAACACTTTTGCAGTTTGTTCTAGTCCCTGTGCTAGCAAGGATGGATATCTTTCTGTATCACAGACACACTTTGGTCAGCCTGTTCCTTCCTAGGGAGGGATCTATGACAGTGAAAGCAAAGCCAAATTTCCCAAAAGTTCAGAGGCATCTGTTTCAGTCCAAACCTGGGGTCTGAAGCCTGGTTAATACTGCCAGAACTGAAGACCTGCTGTTTGCATTTCACCCCAAGCTTTACAAATGCAACTGGCCTGGCAATATTCTTATTAGAGAGTTGACCTGAAAAAATAAGCCACACTCAGGTATGTATGACAAGTATACATAAAGATGAGTTAGTAGCAGAAATCACATGAGTCTTAGCCATATTCAAAAATGACCTAATAAGCCGATTGCTTACTCGTACTCTTGTCACCTCCCACAGAGGCAGGCAGGTCAGGGTGATAAATACATACAAAAAAATCAGCCTGCAGCCAAAGGGCAGCAGGGACCAGCTCTGCAGCGTTGCCAGCTCTGCTGCCAGCAGATTACCGCAAGAGGCAGTGCTAAGGAGGATGAGCTGCTGAAGTTTCCTACAAGCTCCCTTTTCTGTGACCTATATTGGAAGGTCATCCTGTACTGGACTTCTTGGACAGTATCACAGGCTTAGGAGAGCAGCCAGTTGGAAGATGAAGTGGAAAACCTGCCTTGAAAAATAAGCACTGACTAATTTTATGTCACGAGTATCTGAGGCTAAGAAAATACATACACGATTTAGGTGTCCTCACTGTACAATTTGGTTCCGTGGTGTTACAAAGCATGCTGGCTGGTTGAGAAACCTGAAGTGGAAGGCTCAGATATCATGTCAGGTGATAGACTTGGATACACGAGACAAACTCGTGTAGCCCTTTCCCCTCCAAATACCGTACCTGGCCATACAAGACGGGGCCAGCATGGATCCAGAGGCATTGGCTTGTTGTTGGGGAATGTCGTCCCAGTGGTGTGATCTCCGGCTGCTCTCCAGCCATTGCCTCTCTCTTGCTTCAGGACCTTGTTCCAAGCTGGCTTCTAGGTCTGAGATCCCACAGGACTGAGATGTTGGCACTGGGGAAATGTGTGGTGGGGCTGAAAGGGGCAATCACAGCCTTGTTTTTACATAAGGCTTGACATGTCTGAGTGTATGAGGCCCTGATTGTAAGTGCTGACATCAAGGGCCAAATTGTCCTTTCTCTACATGTATTGCCTTCCATGGGTCTTTTCGGTCTATTCCCTGTCCCAAAGAAGGCAGGATTTCTGCAGAAAAGGGATTTCTGTATGTAACTTCATCCGTTGACAAAGCACTTTGGGGACAAAGAGTGCCAGATAAGCTGGGTATAGTTACTGTTTATCACCACAGCAGAATTGTTCTATTCCCTCTTAAAATTTATAACAAATAGAAAATTCTGCATAACGGTCCAGCTCAGAGAGAAATTGATGAGAAATATTCACAGATTGTTACCAAGCCAGGATCAAATTTTATTTACCCACAGACTCTCCATGAAGGCTTTGGGTTTTAGTCGAATGGGTATAACTTGTTTTCAGGCCAATACTACATCCTAAGCGTCCATCCCCAAGTCAAAACAACAGCCCAATTTCTGAAGCAAAAATCTAGCCGTAATATTTCTCTATGATTCACAAAGTTGATTTAATTTGTTATAATGCAAGGCCCGTCCCTGCTCTGACTTGATAGGACCAGCTTTGGAGTCTTTGATGTCAGGGGCCTTGAAAGCCCCATTTCACAGATGAGCCAGCTTTGCATAAATAAACAAAGTGACCTCTGAACTGGAGCCTGAGACCTGAGCACACTTCAAAGAGCTGGGGGAGGCGATGGGGGGGGCGATGGGGAATGAAGCGATCAGCATGCATCATTAAGGCAGCCCCCGCTCAACGCCGCCGAACAAGGGGTGTAAATAAAAGGAGGGAGGCAAGCAGAGAGGGGGTGAAATGAGGGGGAAAGTGATGTAATCCAGTCAGGCTTGAACAATTATAATGAGGCCTTCTCCCATGGATGAATGAAAGAGATCTCTCTGAACTCCAGCTTTAAGCGGCGACTCTTGGTTTACCCAGATGCATCATATTTGTACATCATATTTGCTCCCCAACGTCCTTCGCTGCTGCAGGTGTCTAGTGAGAGACAAAATACCAGTTGCTTGTGGGAGATGGGTCTTCTGTCTTTCTAAAGAGTTAAATCAGAATTTGTTCTGCTGAGCCCAACCAGTAAAACCGAGGGGTGGGAACGCACCATAAACTCAGATCAGGAAGCAATTTGACTTATTTTTCACTAGTATTGATGATGCAACAGGCAGAAAATAAATACACATGAAAGTAAGTACATTCTGAAAAAAAAAGTAGAGCTTTGCAGTTTATCTCAGATAAATTCAGGATTTGCTGTAATAGCTGCTGGAATTTAAGGGGAAACACAAGGGAAAGACCATTTTGTACTTTGTTTTAGGGAGTCTTCTGCTATCCCAACTGGTTCATGTGATGCCCAGATGAATGGTCCATGCCGTACACATGCAGGTAGTAACAACTCTATCACTGGGTTTGTGGGGATTAAGGCACTTACTTTCCCCAGATCTTCTTAATGTGGATTAACACTCCAGGTTTCACTAGACTTTCAGCTGGTATTAACCCCCAATGGCCAGGGAAACACATCCCAAACTACTGGCTAGCACATGATTTCCATGTGAAAGCCACCACTGCCAGCTGTCAGGATTTTATTACTCATCTTGTGTTACTTGGGATGTTTCTGGAAAGCGTTGATCCTGGCAAGTGACTACTTGACAATCTAATTTTTTCTGTGATTGAATAATGACTTTTAACATCTGTGATTGTAAAGAAGAACTCTGCACAAATATATGTTAAAAGCTTGGAGGAAAAGCAACAAAACACTGATTTTTGAGATCTTGTGATTTTTCAGCTCGTTTGGTGGTTTTGCTAGGTCTGAATTCTGGCTTAAGGACCCTCAGTACTGGTGATCCATAGATGAATCCCAAGGCTGATTTGAAATAATGAAGATTAAGATGCAAAGTCCTCATCTTGACTAATTCTGAATTTCCCCACATCATTAAGGTCTAATTTAGCACACCACTTCTCTGAACCCTCCTTTCCACCAGAGGCAGACAGAACAAAACTCCAGTGAACACATCCCACTAATCTGGTGTAAATCTTAGATACTATTTTGAATGTTTTTCATAGTTCCTCCATCCACTCTTCACCTCACCCTCACCATTCCTTAACCTGCCTACTATATTAACAGTGTCACCTACTGTATTATAAGTACCAACACTATGAGAAGACAGGAAATGTGTTTAGAATTTGGAAGAGCACAGTGAAAGCAAAGGAATGAGGAATATTTTAAGGGACAAAAAAGGATCTCATGAAGGAAACCCCTCTCCTTGGGCCCAGCCAAACAAAACCCCTCAAGAGGAAAAAGAAGAAACCCACTCAGAGAGCACATAGCCAAGGAGCACTCTACTTTTCTCAGAAAACAAAACAAAATAAAACCAACACAAACTAAAAGGTTACTGGCAGAGAATTTGCCTCTAACAGGCACTGAAGTATTTACTGCCTACTGCCTTTGGCTCCAGTTGGGCCAGAAATAACCAGAGGTATCAATACTGGAATTTCCTGAAAATAAAAAAAATTGTCTGCATTAGTGGCTTTTTTTTTGCTATTTTCAGCTTTGGTGATTTCATGAAAGTTTTAATGCAAAAATTTTCATGTATTTCACTTCAGCCCCAGCACCGAGAATCTCTCTGTAAGCAGGGGGCTTTGCAAAAGAAACATTTGCAGCCCAGATGCCCCCCAAAACACTGGAAAGGCTCTGCAGTCTACAGAGCAAAGCCCTGGCTGGGGTGTGAAGAAAAAAGACTTCTGTCCCTAGGTAATATCAGTAACTCACATTTTTAAGTTATGATGATGTACAGGCCCATCCTATTACCTGTAGGTGACAAAGCTCTTAATTGGTGGTTATTGCTGCATCCCACATCTCAACACACAGGTGAACACATATCAGAAGTGACTACTTAATGACCAAAGAAGACTCAACTCACTTTCACAGAACGAAAAAAGGAGGGACTATGGGGTAGCATGGATGTATCAGAGCCAGTGTATTTTACGAGCCAATTCCAATCTAGCTCCAACAGCACAGGCAAACCAGTCCTACCTCTCTGGAGAGTTTTAGCAGCCCACAGAGAAAATAGCACTGCTGTGCATAAGCTCCTACTGGCACCTGAGCTCTCTTACCACCAATTCCTTCTTAATACTGCAACTTATGATAGGAGTCCAACATAGACACATCCCTTCTCTGTACTCTTGCAGACCACTAAAGACTACTGTGATTTATTGTCTGGGCTCCATTAAAAAGCTTTGGTATGCAAAGGGATCACATATTTCCTTAGAGAATCTTTGGAAGATCTAAAATTATAATAGTCTGACTATGGCTGAACCAGAGATTTTACAAATCCCTTTGCCAAAGTTGGCTCATCTAGTTCCCAAAGAGAGTTTTAGTGATTCCTTCACTGTTACTGTTAATATGGTATGATCAATAAGAGTCAAAAAAGCACAACAGAAAAGGATGTTTGTGAAAAAGGAGAACTCGAAGACTAAAAAATTCTCTCTTGGCTATGTATATACAGAAGAACTTAGAAGCTCTCCTGGGGTCATGCATGGAGCTCTTCTGAGTCCATGCAGGATGAGACCTGGGCATACCATGTTCGTCTCTCTCCTCTCCTTCTTTATCCCCATGACTCTGTATCTGGTTGAGATCTACTTTATAACTCTTTTTCCTCCTTCTTCCCCAACTCCTTTCCATAAAGGTGTGGAGGGAGAAGTCTTCCCGAAGTTTTGGTTCTTCTCTTGCCCCTTGTGGTCTATCGCTACCCACAGAGCTCACAGGGTCATCTGAGACACGTTCTCAGCCATGGCACATCCGCACATAGGGATGCTCCACCTCCTGCTGTAACCACACAAAGAACCACAAGGAGAAACGGCTGGAGTTTTCACTGAACCACTGCAATTCCCTGGCCTGCCATTATAACAATTACATTACAAGGGCAATCACAGGTCTTCCGCCATGCCGACTCCTCCCGACACAAGGACCTCCCGCCCTGCCCTCAGGTCTCCATTCCACTGGGGGTAAGAAAACAATTCTTCCTTCTTTGTTGTTGAGGTTACTTTTTTAATGACAGTGCCTCAGCACACACAGACAGCAGCCCCGGGAGCTCTGCACCACAGGCACCAGTTTGTGGTTTTATTCTGGATCTACTACTGGAGGGGATGAAAGGGAGAAGAAATCAGAGAACGAGAGGAGTGGTTACACTTCTGCCTTGTCACCAGCACTTTCTGAGCATGAAATAGTAGCACCAAAAAAAACAGCAATTAGCTGTTCTAAACTTTGAACAAACTTATAATATCTCCCAGTATTTTTTAATTGATTCTTGGACCATGATATGATAACATTAAGGATTTCTTAGAAATAGCCTCCCAGTGTATTAGACATTGTTCACACACAGCAGAAAAGACAGTCCTTGTTAAAAGAGCTCACTGCCCGTGTATTGCAGGCACGGACTGGATGTCACATGTATTGAGGTTCCTCAAGAAACACATTTTTTAGCATCCACCTGTTCTGGCCTGATGGGGGAATGATGAAGGTCTTGTGCTTTTGTAGAGTTGAAAGGCAAAGCTTCATTTATAACACTAATCAGTCTACCTGAATTTATAACAATTGTATTGAATTTATTATTTATAATAATAAATCATTAGTTACTTATAGTAAGCTTATAAACATTGAAAAGAACTATGTGATTTTAATGGTTATCTGACAAACAAAGACGTTGAAATAGTACTTATTTTAGAAACCTAACTCCAGTGCCCAAGTTAGGAGTGAGAATGAGAAGAAGGTCAGGTTGACATCTACCTCTCTTCTCTGGACTGTAAAAGAGATGACGGAGGGAGCCTCAGCCACGTACAGTGTGTGCCAAAAGCGAGGTGGTATGAACACTCCACCCAGGAACATAGGCCAAAATTCCATCTTCAACAATTCTAAATTGCTTAGGGTTGGGGGAGGGAAGCATGCCACTGGAAGGACTAACGCAAGGTTAATGATAAGAAGAAGATTACAGCAGAGCCGAAGATAAACTGATAAGACCTGGCTCTCAGCCTTCTATTTTAACCACTGTGCAGCTGCTGTTCCCCATAAAGTTATACCTCTATCACATCCCTCCCTAGTAGCACTGATCAATATTTATTATTTCCTGCACTGAGATGTGTAGGAACATCACTGATACATGTTCTATCACCCTGAACTTTCACATGGTCAACATAGCCAGCGCAAAGAAATTTCCAGACAGGTTGGAAGGAAAGAGAGGTCATATATGTCAGTGCCTAAGTACAAGAATTATTTTTGGATGGTATTTATAATCGAACAAAAATAATCAATCCCTTCCAAACACTGAGTTAATTCCTTAGTGTGGAATTACCCAATCCATCATGATGAACTGGGAACTGCTATGCTGGACTTTACAGACAGGAATGTGGATCCAGCTGTTTCTTCAACACCAGTATGAAAATTATTGAAACATTCTTTATGGGCTTACATATTTCATAGTCTTCTGGTAGAAAATAAAAATACCTCCTATGGAAGAAAATAAAACATCCTATGCAGTATAACAATTACCAAATGAAGCAAACTCTCTGAGAGGATTACTGCTTAACGTCTTTAATGGAAAAAGTGAGTCCCATGGGTGTTTGCTTGAGCTGAAAAATCACACCTCATCAAGATCCATCACTAGCCTATTATGTTTTAACTTTGATTTCAAGAAATCACAGCACCTCTAAGAGGCAAAAGTGCTAAGAAATCAACAGAGGATGACAGTTTTTAATTGGGCGTTAGAGAACATAAAAATTTCACTGTCTAGGATGTTAGTTGTATTCGATAAGGGACAAAATGTTAGGGAATCCTTCCTCTCAGATTCAAAAGTACAGAGAAATATTTCAGAAAACAGTCCATATATGCAATAAATATGGATTTTAAAAGTTATGTCATTTGCAGCTGTCAGCCCTCATCAGCCACCAACCTACGACTATATACTAAAATATATTTTGATAAATGGACTTTCTAAAGGACAGGTAAACCACTAAGCCAGAAAGTACAGAAAAGGCATTTGAGAGAGGAAAAACAAATTTAGTGCTTTTTTTTTTTTTTTAAACTTAGATTATCTTTTATTAACAGACTGGTATGCAGTGGTGTAATGTCTCTGACCACTATACTCTACATTATGAGAAATAATTAAAGAAATTGACATTTTGGGGCCCAATTATGAAAGATAGAAAGTAGCACCAGTGCCTGATGATGTCAAGTCTTTCCACATGGCCCTCATAAGCTGTTAAATACATCATTTTACAAGTGAAGTGCCATCCACCTTCTACATCATGTTCAACGACTGCTACATACATGTCTGGGTCATTGTCAGACTAATAATAAACTTGTTTAAGTAGCAAAATGTTACCACTTTTACAATTCTGTCCAAGAACAACTCTGGGCAAGTGGCAATTTTGTTGGCTCCCAAAAAAACCCTGAATACTTGGCACCCCACATAATGTGAGGATTACAGTATGTTACACTGGATAATATGGGCCTATGTCTTGCCAAAATTAAACCTAACCTAATTATTTGGAGTAAATTATAGCTTTCCATGTGGGGTAAAACACAAATTGTAAAAATGGTTGCTCCACAGTCAACTACCTAATCCCAACGCTGTCATTACAAATTTCTTAAACCTACTTCAAAACAATGGATAGTGTAGTAAAGGCATTCCTGTGGGATGGAATTAAATTCCCCTTTTTCTTTTCATTGTTTTTTGTTCGGTGTGTTTGTTTTTTTCTTATTTTTTCTTTTATTTATTTGAATGCTTGTCCTAGCACATGACCAGCAGTGTATGAGAATAACAACCAGATTAGGACCAGAAATGACCAGAGACAGGAGCTACCTAAGAAAATATGTGAGACTCAAGATTTTTTTAGGTAGAATTCACCAGATTTTGGGCCCTGAGTTGCAGTGTTACTGCATTGTTTGGAGAGCGAGAATCATAGAGTCATAGAATGTCCTGAGTGGGAAGGGACCCACAAGGATCATCCAGTCCAACTCCTGTCCCTGCATGTGACAACCCCACAGTTCATACCATGTGCCTGAGGACGTTGTCCAGGCTCTTCTTGAACGCTGTCAGGCTTGGGGCTGTGACACCTCCCTGGGGAGCCTGTTCCAGTGTCCAGCACCCTCTAGGAGAAGAATCTTTTCCTAATGTCCAACCTAAACCTCCCCTGGAACATCTTCCTGCCATTCCCTTGGGTTCTGTCATTGGCCACTAAAGAGAAGAGGGCAGCTCTCCTCAAGACTCAGAACCCTCTACAGAGATGCAACACACCCTGTGTTAGTGCACTTCATACCTTGAACTTCTCTTTGAGGCTTTACTGAGATGAAGGAAGAGTGGCAGAGAACCTGCATGAGTGATGTTGTTTTGCAGGCAGGGAACAAAGGCACAAAGACCGTACGAATGCAGTAAGACAGACAAGGGTTGCAGTTGAATTCAGTCCTTGTCAATGAACCGGAGCTAGCGAACACCTAACCAGTTACCTCTCACCTGTGACCTTGCCTAGACAATCCATAAACCACTTTTTCCAAGAAGTATTTCACGTTCTTCGATATTTTGAAGCTAAAGCAGGTGCAGTTTATTCAGTTTCTATGCGAGTTACCACGTAAGGACTGATCTTGGAGAGCATGATTTAGGTCCTCCATTTAAAACAAAGAGAATACATATCTCCAACCTATCCATGGGAAAAAAAATATTTATTTTTTCACTGTTAAACAGTGCTTTCTTCAAAACCTCTAAATACTCTAACATGCACTGCAGTTACACACCTTATATTTTACCGTAATAATGTATACTATTATTAACATACTCATATGAAAATTGCATACTGAATGTATCCCACATGCTGTTGGCTATTTTAAACAACAGATGTGAGAGGGATTTAAATGCCAATTTTAAAACTGTGCAGTTGATTAAAATCCTGTGAGCCATTCATAGATTGCCAGATATTTTATTTACATGTATTCCTCCTATGTAAAATACTTCAGGGAATACTCTAGACCCTGGCATATGGTTTAGAATGATGATAACCCATGTTGGAGATGCCACACAGACAACAGGACATATTATCCAGTTACATCTGTGTGTAAAATGCTTTGAGATTTTTTGATGGAAGGAGTTATGAATGTGTAAGGCTGAGATGCTACATTTATATCCCTCTAAATCACGCTCAGAGACAACAAGCAGTTAGAGCCCCATCAATGCAAAAACAAGCACTTTTATGAATGCGTTTCATTGCATCCATGTGCTGTTATCCTCCAGGGTAACTATGACTTGTGGGTGAACCTTGAAAAATTGCGGAGGATCAGCTTAAAAGGAGCGCTCCAATGCCAAAAAGCATCCAAGCCTTGAAAACAGAAACCTTGTGAGAATAGCCTGTGCACAGTCAGACTGCAGAGCACTCGGGGTTTACTCTTCACTTCTTCTAACACCGGGGAAACCCCTCTCCGTGCCACGAGTCTGACCGGCTTCAACTTCTGCATCTGCAGCCTCACAAATCCCACGGGCCCGAAACTCCCACGCTCTACAGCAGAGGCCCCGCCTGACAGATTACATGCAAATGCTACAAATACATCATAAGTTATAGCGGAGGAATGCTCACAGAGCTGCAGATGCGTTCGGGAGAAAAGATTCAGCAAGACCTCTTGGTAAAGTCTCCGCGGCAATACGTCCTGAATGAGGAACTCTGTCGTGTGAAAGTATTCCTAATAATTCCTTCTGTTTTCATTAATAATATTAAATTTCCTGCTTCTTGGCTATCTTTTTGTTTTAACAAGCACAGTTTTTTGTCTCACCTTCTGAAAGACTGTGCCACTGTAGTCTATTATTTCTATTTATGCTGAAGTCGTTTAAATGGACCAGGCATCCATATCCAAAATCAGCAAGTTGCAAGCCATAATCTCATACCAACCAGATTAATGTGACACCTGAGATGTGTTTTCTTTCAAGACATAGGAGTCTGAATGGCTGAAAGTGTCAGAAATGCACGAAAAAATAGTCTTTCTGCTTCAGAAACGTATATGCTGTTGATTTTGCGGTGCTCATAAATTACTTTTGGTGATCTTTTTCTTGACAGAGAGCCAACTAAAATTGAATCAAATTGCAATAGGCCAATGGTTTGAAATCACTAGAATAAAAATAAGACAGTTGCTTTCTTACTATTTGAAATACCTCATTCTGGCCCAGAAATAATTAGGGGTGGATAAATTATCTGGTGTACGATTTTCTCCGGCATATTATTTTACTCATGTCTTTCTTCTTCCTCTGCAGGGGGTGCTTGTGGTCATATTGTTCTTTTATTTATGGCTCACAGCCTTTTCAGTGGCAGCACGCACACCAAAGCGCAGGCACCGAGCGGGAATGCAAATTCCTTACGAGGTAACCAGCAAGAGAAAAACGTCCCAGACCATGCCAAATCTTTACAAGAACGGCAGTTAAACAGAAAACTCTACCCCTAAAAAACCAAAACCTTGGAAAACAGCAATGCTTAATTAGAATGTCACGATTTGTGTATTTATGAGCTTTAAATATAAGGCCTGGTTCCCTGTTAAAATCTAATTGGTTCTTTTGAAATTCCCTTATAAACCGGCATTCATATTATCCAGCTGATGCGTTCCCCTATTTATTTTGCTTGATGGTGACTTGCTTCCACTTTGAATTGGTCGCTCCCAGGACTGCTCCCTGGCTCAGCTTTCAAGCTGATTTCTCTGACAAGCTGGCAGCAATAAAATAATTCATTCCAGAGGCTGAGAGAATCACCCGCAGCATATACAGTGAGTATCGTCTGGCAGCTGTACAGAGCCCTACGCAATGGGAAGCCTGGGGTAAACCCTGCTCTGGGACACATGAATGCAGGGGGGAGGGGGAAAAGCTTCAGGAATTCGACCAGGAATAAAGGCAGCATCACGATAGTGGGATGGGAGGAATGCTGGAGAGTGGTTGCTCCGAAGGAGACTCAGTGAAACGGGGAAGAAGCAACCAAGGAGAGAAATATTTCTCATAAAATCAGAATTTCCAAGACAAGAAGCAAGCACTGGGGAGGAAGCCTGCAATGAGGCACTATGGTCTGTATATCCGTAACTGCTTCCGAAGGACCAGGGAAGATAACTGAGGACAAACCAAATGGCAGTAGCCATTCTTTTGCAGTACTTTTGATAGAGTTTTCATAGAACAGTTTGGGTTAGAAGGGACCTTCAAAGGCCATCTAGTCCAATCCCCTGCAATGAGTCCTGGAAATTCTGGGGATCCACAAGCTGTAAAAAAAAAAATAACCCTTGTGCTACACAATATGATGTAGGAAGTCTTGTAACTATGAAACTCTGAAAAAAATGCAATAGTACACCCACTCTAGTTCAAAAAAAAAAAAGGTAAACTCCTCAGAACCTAGCAAGAGCATGGGGTTTTGGATCATATCTGCCGCTGTGGTTTCTATGAGTAAAGATAGGCTTGAGATGCTACATTTCCCTGCTGAAGTCACTGGATCTCTAAGTGCTCAAAGCAGTCAGGACATTTGTGTATCAGCACAACGTGTAATGAACTGCCTCAGTTTCTCATGGAACAATCACCAGCTTGTTGCAAGGAAACCTTATTATGTATCCCTGTGTACTTCCAAACCAACCACATTGGGGTAGAGATTAGTCGCTGTTTTTACAATAAACTCCTGGACTAAGATCTGCTGTCTGATGCAGGGCTAGAGACCCCACTACCTATACACCCTGAAACCTGCCTCAGCAGAATCCCACTTGCTCCCTTGGAGTCCCATGTAGAGGGAAGCAAGTCAGGGTGATTTGGCAAGTCCCCTTAGAGATAACACGGCAGGAAAGCAGGGTTTAACTGTGCTGGTTTTGCTCTTTGAGCACTAAAAAATTATACCATTGGCCAACTAGATCAGCATCCACATGAATCTCCCTTAAATTGACATCTGGCTGGTGTAATAATAATTTTTCAGCATTTCAAACTGCAAGAAGTCTCTTCTGCAAGACCTTCTCATAACAGAGAGAGACAGCCCTCCTGCACAACCCAGTTTGTTCAGCTCAGTGGGCAGATTCCCATTGCCTTTGTTCCAACTTGCCCACATTGTCCTGGCCCAGTCTACATAAAGCTCACTGATCCCTAAGGGCAGCCTGGCCCAGGCTGGGATGGTTCTCCCGAGAAGCTGTCTAGAAGGTGATACACCACATTGTCCCTTCATAAGCAGGAGCTAGTGCAACCACACTCTCAGTACACCAGAGATGCAATCCAGACTTCATAACACGACATTTGATCACAAAGCTCCATACTGAAATCTTTCCATTAAATTGCCAGGCTGAAGTTGGCAGAATTTAGGATTATGTTTTCAATGAAGCAGAAAATTGCTTCTATTTTATTTCTAAGCTATGCGTTACTCAAGTGACCAGATATTCCAAATGAAAACTGCATTGAAAACCCCCCAGAAACCGAGGTGTGGCGTTAATTCTGGATAAAGCCAAGCAGAAGGCAGCTATCTCTTTTCTATAGGCTGAGTGGTTAGTTGGTGCCCAGCAATCTTAAGAGGACTGAATATCACTTTAATTTCAGAAGCCTTCTGCTCTGGCTATAAAAATGTTACAACTGCAATAATAATACAACTGATTGTAAAACTTCAGTGTTAGAATTGGATTAATACCACTGCTACTTTATTCCACAGTGAAAGTAGTGTAAGGGGTCTTATGTGTTATCTCCTCTAGACAAGAAGGGTTAATTAACCATTATACACTACAGTAATTGTGTTTTTGCCTTCTCAATGGATATCATCTGTGAAACCAGGAGCAATACGTTTCCAACAACTGGGAGTAACATGAGGATAAACACAGCCAAATTGTGAGCCTCTCTGGTACGAGCATAGACACAGAGAGACAGACACGTTGTTTTAGTCAGTGTGTATAACACACTTAAATTTACCATGCAGTTTCAACTTGCAATCCCGTATTTCCTGTCTTAATCTCAGGCACAATATGGGGTTTGTACAGTTTCCCTGTGGCTGCTCCATAGCAATGCGCAAATCGATTCCTATAGGAAAGGCCAGACTCTGCTTTCAGATGCATACACCCTTTCCACTGGTCTCAAATGGGAGTAGCTGGTATGGTCCAGAACAACTGGTGGAAGCACAAGGCATAGGTCTATGATCCAGGGGAGCTGATCTTTTCTAAGCTCTGCTCAATGCCGCTGAATAAAAATGAGCAAATTTTTTGGCCCTCTTTCTGCCTCAAATTTTTACCAATGACGACATTAATTCTGCCTTGTCTGCTTTTACTAAGAGTACATATTCTTTGGGCAGGGCTTGCTCAACTGTTCATAACCACTTGCACAACAGGACCCTACTACAATGAGTTAGTAACAACTAAGAGCAAAGTTGGTATTCCTTTAGAGGAAAGGCTAAATGCAAACTCATTTTAACAACCTGTACAGCGTGATGACAACATTATACAGCTATCACAGGCTGGATCAAAGCACACTAAAGCCAATTAAAATGTCTGATTGGCTTCAAAGTAGAATGGATGAAGAACATTAATGTTTAAGGAAGGATTTGAACAACAATGAAAGATTCAATAACCTGAAACTGTTCTCCAACGGCATGTCCCTGAAGGGTGGAAGTGTTCGCCAACATATATTAGAGGATTATATCAACAAGACTGAGGCAATGGCACAGGAAAAAAATAAGAAAGAAAAAAGAAAAAGAAAAAAGCAGTGGAAAGCACAAGCTGTAGAAGGTTCTAGTAAAGGGAACAATACCAATTACTTAGGAAAAGAGCCTGGGTAAAATTACCACCTTCGCCCTTTAAAGTTTCTGCCTGAAACCAAATCTAAATCACACCTTTGCTGCACAGGGGTATTACTGGATGGGAAGGTGAAATACTTAGTTAGTAGCAGCAATGCAAAGAGTGGCAGTGGAAGACGCAAAAACATCTGTTCAGTAACAGGTTGCCTTAAGGACAACATATGTTATGTAGGCTATTTGTGTGAGTTCTTTGATACCTGATTTGATCTACACCTTGGGGTGTTTTTGAGCTTAACAAGTAGTAGGCCTTATGATAAATCCTGAGCTGTATTCACAGTCAATGGTCCCATTGGCAATTTGTGCCAGAAAGATCTTATTATTAAGGAACATGGTTATTACAATCATTGCTTTGAAAGGAAACTATTTTCTTATAATATGTTGTTGCTTGTCTGAACACAATAGATAAGTAGACACTGATTTGTGCTTCTGTCATCTAAAACAAGGACAAGCTTCCAACATCATTCGCCAAATCAGACAGGACACAAGTTCCCATGTGCTACCAGGAAAGGGACTACCCCATGTAAAAGAAACACCACCTGGCCGTAAGTGCTCCTCCGTGCTTGTGATTTCTTAAAACAAGTAACTCATCTTTGCAATGGCCACAAAGCACACTTCTCAGCAACCTATCCAACCCTCCTGGCTACCAGACCTGAGGAAATGGCAAGTGCTTTGCCTTCAGCAACAAATACCCCCCTGTGGGAATGGTGGACAGAGTGAATCCACCCCAGTATGGGCAATTCACCCAAGAAAAGGGTGACAATCCTTCAACAGAGACAAGCAACAGATGAAATGTTGTTTGATCGGAACCCAGCAGGCATCAACTAGTCCCAGAAAGGTGAGGATTTAATTGTCTAGACAGCCTTACTCCGGGTAAGAAGAGGGACTGGACAACTGGCGTATTATCTCCCATCTTTGCCACTTCCCTGAGGTGAAAGATAGCTCAAAGGGTTGCCTTTTCCAGCAAAATCACTGCATTTCACTGTGAAGCTCAGCTGTTGGATTTTTAAATCATACACCTTCAAGATCTAAGAGCAGGAACCAGTTTTTAAAATGGCAGCAGCTATGAGTGAACAGTTGACAAGCATAGCCCGGGAGGAAGGGGAGAGCTTGCTTTTATGTCATACATTACTGCTTCTGAGCAAGGAAAACATAACTGGCAATAAATTATAATGAAAAGAAACAAGCTGATCAAATACTTGGCATGGAAAAAATTGTTGTTAAAAAGAAACTGATTTAACCAGCCGCAGTGTAGTGAATAATGACATATTTGAGCTTTGCCCTGTGAAAAGCAAAGGAGATGCTCTTGGAAAATGAGCTAAATGTCTCATCAATTACCGAATATAAAAGCAGAGATACCTGTAGAGCAAAGTCACAGCTAAGAACATTTTCAGTAGTAAATCCAGTCACACAAATAGGAGGATGGAAAAAGGGTTTCTTTTTCTTATGTCTTAACTGTTGCCTACTCAGCATGAGAAGCAGGTACCTGTCTCCTTCACCCCAGTCCAGCCAAGCAGGACAGCCCAGAACCGGGTGGTCAGAGAGAAGTGGGGCATCAGGGAGAAATTACCTACACATCAAGGCTTGCCCTAAATCTGCTGCAATAATCTACGTGGTCTAAAGACTCTGGTGCACAGTTCAAGCAAGGTAAGATAGGACAAATTCTGGAGAAGCCAAAAAATAGCAGAAGAAAGCAAAAGAAATCAAAAGCCAGTTGCTCTGGAGGAAAGGCGTTCATATTGGCTGACTGCAAAAGCAGTCCCTTTCTCCAAAAATTGTTTGCAAACAACCTTCTAATATTGATGGAAGGATTATTCTCTAATACTGCAGAAAGCATTGGTAATGTGAACAAGTTCAAGACAAATCTTCCCTAGAAAAACCTCTCACCTCTATTATTAATAATTTCTTATCTTTCAAGGAGTTCTGCCCAGATCCAGATAACCCTGGTGTCCAGAATAAATAAAATCTGCTTAAAAATGGGGCAGGTCAGACCCAACTGCCTGCCTGTATCAGACTTACAGCACAAACAGTAATGATCTCCAACTGTGTAGCGTTAAGGCACTTATTGCAATTTTTCTCTCCAGAGCTATGTGCATGGTGGGCTCCATCCGCACAAGCCTCTATTAGCACAACACGCAGAGTGCTCCAGGAGAAAAGCGGAAGGATTATGCTACAAACAGTTCTGTAGCCTTCAAAAGCCTTCACTATGTTAATAGCCTTTAAAGCGACATTTCAGAGCACCAGTGGCACCTGGTCCAGCTGCTCACGGCTCCGCTTCCATCTAAACCCCTCGCTGCCCATCTCCCAGCCCCTCGGGCCAAGGTGAGGAAGGTTTGTGCCTGCCTACTCAGTGCTAAAATTTATTGGTTAGGCAAGAGGAGAGGACACAGGATTCTCCTTCGGTTTCTTGTGCACATTCTCCTCTACAGCTGCTGAACGTAACTTTAGCAAACATCAAGGAGAACAGGAGGCTTTACTGAATTAAAATATTTAACATACTGGCTAGTCATCGTTCCCTTTGAAACCAATACCCATCTGGGATTTGACTTCATGAAGACTGCTACAGTCTTTCCATACCATGTCCCAAAAAAGTTCAGAAGGGAAGCACATTGTTGTATACTTTATGTAGGCCCATAGAAAGATTGGGTTTGGAGTGCACATGCACACAAAAGCTCTTTATCTCCGGGGACCTAGCCTTTGATAACTGTCATTGCAAGCATTTTATTTTGCTCACTTAAGTAGCGCTATCAATAACGGCCTTTTGCTCCAAAGACAAACGTGGTCTGCTTTTCCAAGCAAAGGAAAACAAATTAAAGACTTAAAACACCCATCAGTTGTTCACTTCAGCAATCTGATCACTATCTTCTTTTTTTTCTTTTATTTCCAGAAGACCCTTCAGGCCAGATAATGGTCACTCGCTGCCTGCAACACTGCACTTCAGTCTGCAGCATGTGTATTTTTTGAGAGCTTCAGTGAAATATGAGTGAGAGGCACAGATTAGAATCTGGCCTGGAATTACAGTTTGAACTCTGCAAAAACGGATACAGCAGGTCAAATTCTCCTCTCAGTTACACCAGAGTAGCATTCCAACGAAGAACAGAAAATCCATGTTTTCAGCCCTTGTTTTTTAGGTTATTTATACAACCCAGAACGATAGGGGAGGTTTTAGAAGGATTAAAATCATTTGTAAGAAATCTGCAGCAAGCTGCATGTGTACTGCTCACTGACGCATCAGCCGAATGCTTGAGTGAAGAATAAGAAAGTGTGTGGCTCAGTGTCATTTGGGAGAAGGCAGATGGGACTTACTGCCTTGCAAGTCTCTTGCCTCTCCATGGCAATTCATGGGGTCTGGCTGAGTTTAGAGGAAGCTCTCCAGGCAGCAGAAATTTAGTTGCAGCAACACAGAGCTCAGCAGTATTTTATTCAAATACTCAGGATTTCTCAGCTATTCTGATTTGCTCTAACAGTGTAAGACACACAGAGTTTCATGCCACCACAGCTAGGTGGATGCTGGTCCCCATGATAGCTAGTCTAATTGCATCTGTCATCACTCTATTACATTGAAGACAGTGGTAAAGGCAAACCCCAAAATCCATGAGAGGAATCAGCAAATACCAGGTTGGAAGGGACATCAAGGATCAACTGGTCCAACCTTTCTTGGCAAAGACACAGTCTAGACAAGATGGGCCAGCACCCTGTTCAGCTGAATCTTAAAAGTGTCCCATGTTGGAGAGTCCACCACTTCCCTGGGGAGATTATTCCACTGGCTGTTTGTTCTCACCATGAAAAATTTTCCTCTTGTGTCCAATTGGAATCTCCTTTAAATGGGAAGAACTGACATTAACGTGGTGGGAAAGAATAAACACCAAAAAGGACCCTGTGCAATACAGTCTATGGAGCGCTACTGTGGGAGCAATGCATTTCTGATGTGCACACAATAAAAACAGCATTTGGAGCCCCAAATACACGTAGACATGAGTGGGTTCAAGTGTGAGTTGTGCTCACATTCGCCCAGGTGCACGTGAGAAAGGTAACGGGACACAAGCATCTCTGGTGCTCGTGCACTTGAGTTATTCACAGAATCACAGAATCACAGAATGTCAGGGATTGGAAGGGACCTCAAAAGCTCATCCAGTTCAATCCCCCTGCTGGAGCAGGAACACCCAGATGAGGTTACACAGGAAGGTGTCCAGGCGGGTTTGAATGTCTGCAGAGAAGGAGACTCCACAACCCCTCTGGGCAGCCTGTTCCAGGCTCTGTCACCCTCACTGAGAAGAAGTTTCTTCTCAAATTTAAGTGGAACCTTTTGTGTTCCATTTTGAACCCATTACCCCTTGTCCTATCACTGGTTGTCACTGAGAAGAACCTGGCTCCATCCTCCTGACACTCACCCTTTATATATTTATAAACATTAATGAGGTCACCCCTCAGTCTCCTCCAAGCTCCAGAGCCCCAGCTCCCTCAGCCTTTCCTCACACGGGAGATGCTCCACTCCCTTCAGCATCCTTGTTGCCCTGCGCTGGACTCTCTCCAGCAGTTCCCTGTCCTTCTGGAACTGAGGGGCCCAGAACTGGACACAATATTCCAGATGTGGTCTCACCAGGGCAGAGTAGAGAGGAAGGAGAGTCATGAGACATGAGACAGCATTTGTTCTTCTGCTTGCTTACAGTGGAGACACGAGGGATAAATTTCATCCTGTGATTCTAAGCACCTGGCCAGAACAATAAAACTGCAATCTGTAAACGTACTCCGACTTTTTTTTTGTCTCTCTTTTTTTTTTTTTGTCTAAAAAGCTAATAACTTCCCCTTACATACACACATCCACATTGTTCAGAAATATTAGCCATTTCTCCCCTGCACCAGCTCTGGTAAGTCAGGTAATTGAAGCTTCAAAGGAGAATCATGGTTTAATGGAGGTGTGCTTGCCAAAGAAGACAAAGGACTTTCATTAGATTTCTTCCAGCTTGTTTACATGACTTATCTTTTTATAAATTCAACTTCCTTCCAAAGTTGATAATGAGGTGCCTTGAAAAAAAGAAAGAACTGGAACGGTTTATTTTGTCGCAAGACAAGTGATTATTTTTGTGATAGAGTGTGTCTGGTGTAAAGTTCAAAAACAATGGAAGTAATAGTCTTTAGGCAAAACACATAACTGCTCCTGATAACAGCCGCCTAGGAAAAAACAGCATTTTTCAGAATTCTGCATAATAGCATTGACAAATGCCTTCCAGAAGCTGCCATCATGGTTAATTTCTGCTCTAGGAGCCAAAACTAGGGATGGCTTTTCAATTAGATGACATTAATAACTTTTTTGCATTTTATTTCTTTTGCCTGAGTAGAGAACAGACATTTCTGAGACAGGAAAAGAACTATTAGCATACTAGATTAAAATGTTTCCATGCATTTGAGCCCTTGTCATTTTGACTTGGACACAAATATATCCAATTTCTCCACTGTGGAGTCCTCATAAAATCACAGGCATGGTGGTATTTTCCTAAACTGGTTTCTACAGTGTGGCAACGGGGCTTATGAATATCAAGATTTTAGTGAAGGAAAAACAGAAAGAGAGCAATTGGATAATTTGAAATAATGATGGAAGTTACTCTCTAGGTAACAAGTGATCAAAAAATTAGGTGACATGATTTGTAATTCGGCGGCTGGGCTGCATGGAGAATTACTCAAAACAACAGAAGGGGACACATGATCAGAAAAAGGATGGAGCAAAGCATCCCCTCTGCAGGGAGTCAGCTTCAGCACTTAAACTGACTGCTTCTTTATGGTTTGCATAAAACCCTGACAAATAAGCACTCACCTGGGGCATCTGACATATTAATCTGAGGGTCTATCTGAGTGAATTTATCCCAAATAACTTCCACAGTGAAATCATGCCTTAGCTGTATTTGAATTCCCTCGTCATGAAATAAAAACAACATCAAAGCAAAACTACGTGTGCAATAATTAAACAAAAATAAAAAGCTCTAGCATACTTGAGCAGACAACCTAAAAATAGTTTCCAAAGGGATTCTCAACATTTCTAAAAGTAAAAGCTGTCATAATAAGAGCATGTTGCAAATAGCAAATCTTGCTGGAAAAAGTTCTGAACCTTATGTGTGTGAACTAAGAGAAACTAAAGCAAGAATTTTTACAAGTCAGTTGACTCAATATTATGGTACATTAACCTTCATTTTTATTACTGCTCAGACCAAAACCCAGAAATACCAATGAATACACATACGCGGGTGGGGAGGAGAGAAATGGGAGGATTTGGGTTTTGTAATCACTGAAAAAATGCAGTAGGAGTTCTGTGCTAAAACCCAAACGGGCTGTCATTTTATCTAACTGATTAGCTCCATCCGTAATTAAACCCCAATTTTTCTCCCTGCGGGCTATGAATCCAAACACGTGTCTGAGAACTGTGCGGGAGGGACAAGCCGCGATGGGACGTGGGCTCAGGGTCAGGGCACAGCTCAGCCTCACTCCACCGAGACCAGACTCCAGGAGGAAAGTCACTTGCCAAAACATCCATTTAATTGACCACCTCTTATTCAATGGAATATCACATGTTTGCAAATAAAATTGCTAAAAATAAAAGGAGTAGCTGCTCTGCCTTCGCGCTGATGGGAAAGGCAGACGTTGCCTGTAGCTCTACCCACCACAATTTTAGTCTCAATTTACTCGCCACCCCCTGTTTTACGGCTCACCCTGTGGTAAGATACTGGAAGTCAGAGCTGCTGATTGCCAGTATGAACCTCATACTGGTGTTTATAGTGCCTCATACCAGCAGCCTTTGCTGGAGAACAGTTTGGAAAATATCGAGAAATATTCTCCAGTCATTCTAGTGGAAACCCATGAGAGGTCTGAATTAACCTTGGCCAAAAAGGAAGTGAAACAGGAAATAAAGAAAACTAATGAAGATAGCAGTTCTGGTAATGCACTCATTTTACATGCCTAAATCCTGCCCTCAGGCAGAAACGGGCGACTGGGCTGCTAAACAAATGCGTGAGCAAAGAATTTGGCACCGAAGTTCCTAACCACAGGTCGTTGCAAAGCAAATCATCATTGCTGCCCTTTCCCAAAGATGCTGGGCCCCAGGAGTCCTCCCAGGAGCACTGTGGCAGAGCACGAGAAGTAGCATCAAGTATTAATAGCAGCAAAATCAGTTCATTCCATCACCTTCTTCAGGGAACTGAGTGCTTCTGTAATCTTCCAGGTATGAATAAAAGCTGCTCATGTTTGACAGAGTGAGAAGCCAGTAGTGGGGCTGATGTCCCAGCCCTCCCAGGCTTCCTCTCATCTCTCTTATTAGGAGTCTAACGATCCCATGGTCATCCCAGATTCACCCCATTTCATAAATTTAAGTTATGCCAACATAGTGTGGATGCCCTTGCTCCCCGTGTTTGTATCCCTCCTTGATTTGAAACACCTTTACATTTGCCTGCAATCAAATGTCAGCGTGTTACCGTGGGACTTTTGTAAACTAAATATTTGAATTGTGATTTCCCCAGTAGCAGAGAGCTCCTGCATTGATTTGTGAACACCGTTCTTCTACACCGTGTAAGATCCTGAGCAAATGGGCAGATGAATTTTGAAGAAGCCAAGCAGATTACAGCAAACAAACTAGGAGACAACACAGCAAAAATACAGCCCAGATTTCTTTAGTCAAACTGACATGCGAGTTGTTCAGCTGTGGTTCATCTCTAGTGGAAATTCAGCATATGCTGAGCATTTCAGTCATGTGGTGAATGCAGTTAGCACAGAAATGCAAGCCCAGAGAAACACATGGCTGGTTTTGCAGGAGGTGCAACACGGTCTCATCTCAAACACTCTCCCTCATTTTCAATCCACCTCCATTTATCCAAACATTTCTAAAAAATTCCTAAACTAATGCACAGCCATATATCCACTTATTCATAGAGTTGTGCACACTGCTGTGCCTTTTCGGGCCAGGAAATCACGAGAGTGTACACACAGGTGAGAATAAACAATTGGAACTCGTAACTTGGTGAGTTTTTTGCTCCTGCTTGAAGGTATTTTCTGCATTACTCATTTGTGGCTCTGTCGTTAAGATAAATGATTTGGATGCCTTTATGTATGCAGGCTGGCATGGTGAGGCAGCAAGACCGGACCTCCAAGCCCACCAAAACTCCCACTGGCCCAGAGGAAATAGCTCTGAGAGCATCTGTGCTTGGAGCTGGCTCCAGAATAACTATTTTGCCATCAGCCCCATGGCAGTACCTGTATTCCCAAGCTCTCAGCCCAGATGAGGAATGAGTGGTGAGCTCAGACCCCTGGAAAGAGGGGTTTGCACTCCAGAATTGGTGTCTAACAATGAATTTATGCCACGATATCCCTTCCAGAATTTCCAAATATTAGTGCAAAGGAAGCGAAGGAGGCTCTCTGGACAGGTCTCTGTGCCAGCTAAACCTGCATAAATTCTGCGTTTGATCATACTCCCCTGAAAGAGCAAGAACTATTTCGGTTGCAGAAGGAATGTTCCGTAGGAACAGCAGGAGGTAAATCCTGGAGCCTTGACTTGCCTGTTACACTGGTTGATACTCAACTGAGGTTCCCAGCAAAACCAGAGGGAATTTACCTGCACACAAACTTCGTGTTTCATGGAGCCTTTCTGCCTCCAAAGCAGTGGCATTTGGGAATCAAGGGGAAGTCTGAAAGCTCCTAATGAAGGGAAATATTTCTATGGAGAAACTCCTCGGTGCAGGCAAATTAGAACTGGAAAAAATCAAAGCTCTGGAGGGTTTTATGCAACAGTAGCCAAAACCCTGAAAGAAAACATTGTCAAAGGTTTGTATTTTCTTCTTTTCTTTGAGGGGACCATTTCTGCTGGAGTGGCCTACATTCTCAGGCCCGAATGCTCCCAAATTAATTGCTTTGCGTCCTCTTCCCTCCCCCCACCCCCTTTTCTTTCTCTCTCTTTAGCTTAGTCCCAAGCTGGTGAAATCTTGGCCTGTAATGAACTGGCAGAATGATAAAGAGGTGCTGGCCTGGAGGGAGGTGGGGGGGCCAAAGCCCGCTAATAAGACCAAGATCCCCTACTTACGCCATGCCCCACCGCGGGGAAGCCATTAAAGACCCACAGAATAGAAGAGAAAAGGAAGAAAGTTCTTACCGAGAGACCTCCCCTCCCCGGGCCCACTCCAGCACTTTTTCAGAACAGAGCCCTCGACATAACTAATCCCTCCACCGCTTAATGAACTACAAGCTTCCCTTTCACTTGGACAAAAGTTTCTTTCCTTTCTCGGGCCTAATCGCAGACAAATGGTTCCCCCCACCACGATGCCTGTTAAAAACCCATTCCCTTTTTTGAGGCTGCGAGGCAGGAGGAATGCCACTGGCAAGAATAGGTACCCTTGAATTGAGCTCCTTCTGCGCTCCTGAGAGATAAGTGGGAGATGACATTGGAGCTATAATGGAAAAAATATTTTCACAAGGCAGCATCTGTTGTTTCAGTGGATGCAGCCCCATTTTTGTTCCAGAATGCTTCTGTGCATCTGTCTATATCTTTTCTGTCAGTGAAACAATTACCTCCTGCCCGCCCTCTCTCTCCACACACATATATTACTGGTAGGAATGTTGCATGGCTGCACAATAAAGCTGCCCCAGCCTGTGCCGACTTTCGTACGGACAACAACTTACTGTAGGAATGAGTGATCGGTTTGCTTCCAAAATGAAATAGTAGGCATAAGTTTTGCAATTTATTACTTCACAATGCGTGGGATGAACTCAAATATTGCCAGCTCCACACAGCAAAAGGAACACATGCTATGTAATTGAGTATAAGAAAGTCGAGCATGCAAATTTTATTTCGGTACATAAATAATTATCCTTATTTCAGGATAATAAAGGAGTAAAGTGTTTGCAGCTCTCACTTTTGCAGAGCAACAGTGAAACCAGGCCATTTATTGTAGTGTTTAACCTTCCAAATACAGTATGAATACTTCATCTTGGATGACTTTGTAGATGACCATTCAAAGCTGATTATTTCCTCAAGTTTATAAAATACACCAGTATCAGAGCCGGGAATGTGCCAGGTCCCTCCAGAGCTGTGTCCTCTGTCTCACACTCGTGTAGCAAGAAGATGTATAGACTTCAAAGCAAGCAGGGACTGTTTGAACATCACATCTGAGCTCCCATCTAGTCAGTGCTGCTGTATTGGGTGAAAATATTTTTTGGGAAATCTTCCTGAAAACATCCTGAAAGCTGAAGATGTCAAAAGATGTAAAATCCATCCTTTCCCTCAGCAGTTTCTCCCAGGGGCTTTTCACCTCCACTGCCTGGCTAGTTTCTACCTTGCTTTTGTCCAGATTCACCTTTTAGGTCTCATATTGGGTATGCCTTTCTTTTGCTACATTAAAGAGCCATTTAATATCGTGCATCTTCTGCCCATGAAGCACTTGTACACTGCAATTAAGTCACCTCTCAGTCTTCCTGTTGATAAGTTCTTTAAATCTCTTTCTTTAAGGCCATATCTTCATCCCGTCAACATTTTTGTGTTTTTTTATATAGCCCCCCCAATATGTCAGTGTGCTTTCTAATGCACGGGCCCTTTGGTTCTGTGCAACATCTCTCTATCTCGCCAACGCTGTTCACATTGCAAAACAACCTCCTGCTCCCAACAAATGAGACAACACCAGCCCTTTTACAATGGCATCGTTTACATCAATATACAATCATATTTAACAAACAGAGAGAGGTACTCAGCGCAAAAAATGCCTTTCTGAACCTTCTGTGGGAATTGATACTGCTTATTTTCTGCACCTGAACTAAGGGCAGACTTAAATTTGTTTGCAAGACAATACTTCTTTACTGGATTTGACTAGAAGGGAAGGGAGAAGGAAAATCTCCCAAACCTACCCTATCATGGGGCCTTGGGACACAAGCAACTCCCATCATAAGGAAATGCTGCAGCATGAATCTGTCTCAATAGACTTCATATCCAGTTATTATATATTTTAAAGGGAGGAGGGGGGAAGTGTGTGGATTAAATGAGCAACTGTAAATCAGTTAAGACCAAATGCTCACAATAGATAAAAGTTTACAACAATAAGCAGGTCAAATAAGACAGAAAACAGGTCTTTGGGGCATCACACCTTCAGCATTTCCTTTCCTATTACAAGCCATCACAGCAATAGTAACTGTGTTTTCTTAACAGGCCCTTGTGCAGATACACAGAGTTTTGGGTCTGTCACCCACAAAGCCTGTCTGGGAACTCACAGATGCATTTTCCCTGCAGGACTCCTGGTGGCTCTTGCTCCCATTCCACAATATTTCTGTCTGTGCTCTGGGTAGATCTGACAAACGCAGAAGCAATCGAGGAAATGACAAGTAGGAACACTAACACCATCGGAGCTGTGCAAAGAGATCTCACATCACCGCGTAGTGCAGAGGAGAGAGAAGCTGAGACCTGCTGGTGTGAATAGGAGCTTTGTGGCTTTGAGCCCACCTTGAACCACCACATTTATCTAAAACAAGGGTGATGACACACGTTTGGACCAAAGAGGCTTGAAACTGAACTAGTAACAGCTATCCAGAATCAGGAAAAAGTGTTTTTGACAGACAAGGTCTCTTCTAAGACCATTTCTCACTACTACACCACTGAATTATGGCTCTCTTAGGAGAAGTTCTCCCCATTGAAATGGCAGAACTCCCTCCCACCCCCAATATCCAGGTTACTCCAGGCTTTTGCAAAAGTAGCACGGAGCTTATCATCACCAGCTTGGAGCAGAGTTTGCATCCTAGACTAGGTGAATCTTTGCCAATGTGTGTAAAGCACCTATGAGGTGAGAAGTGACAAGAATTAGTACTTTCAGCCATGCATTTCTGACTCTGTGGAGCGGATTCAGTTTCAAAGTGTTGGATTCGGTTCTTATTTCTCTCAAGCTTGTTTGCCCATCAGTACTTGCAGGGTCAGGCATGGGAGGAGGGGACTTCTACCCAGCAAATCAAGCAGCTACAAAACAAAAGGAATCCCGTTCAATTATTCCCAGCAAGCGGATTAAGCAATGAAAGCGACATACAAGTCCTTTGTGTGGCATTTTTGCAATTATGTTCATTTTTCCTACATTACTAATACACTACTAGAAACCAGACACCATGCCCAGTAATGCAAAAACAAGACAAAAGAATGGAGCCAAGAAGGGGAAGAAATAGAGTGGAAATGGCAAAACATTAAAATATTTCTCTTAGCAAATGTTAAGTACCAGCAAGGGCACACTATATCTGGGCCCCCAGACTCAGGCAGCAATGAAGTAGGAGCAAAGCAGCAGATGGTGGTGCAGCAGATTAGAAATTGCTACCAAATGCCTGTCTGGAGAGCTTTGCTTGGGATTACAGACTTGGGCTAGAGCAAAAACCTGTAGGGAGAGACACCAAAGTGTAGAGATCCTTCAAATAGGATGGGTCCAGGCTTCATGAAGATTTAATCTGCCCGTGAAGACCTCTACCCTGCCGGTGTTGGAGAAAGCAGATAGGAAGGTTTTGTGAATGTGTTACTGGAAAAAGTAACTAGATCACATCATTGTCATGAACCAGTACAGCTGCATGGGCACCAGTAGATCTGAGTAAAAAGACTGAGATTTGGGCTTCAGAGACCAGACAAAAGCTGATGAAGGTAATCACAGTGCTCCCTTCTGTGAAAATCAACCATTAATTCCCCCCTTACCCTTCTATCCTTATTGTCTTCCAGGTGTAGAGTGACACATAAGCCATTAAAATGCCATTACATAGCAATAATTTGCTCCTAAATTGCTGATAAAAAGTGATGGACAACATTTGAGGGATGATCATCTTTACTGTTGGCTGCTTGGAACAGTTACTGCAGCACAGCTACTGAGAGCAGAGGGCATCGCAGCATTCTTTAGTGTGGAACAAGTGCCTAACAAATTTCATTCACAAGGTCATCCTTGTGTTAAATGGTTCTTAATGATATTCCTGTTAACTACCAGCAGCTACTAGTTTATCAGTGCATCTCTAACTATGGGGTGACAAACAACACACCCAATCAAGAATCAAAGAAGGCAAAGGATCTGACTTCAAACTTTACTGGATATAGCCTTCCCCTTGTATGACCAGAGGTATTTTCCAAGAGGTATTTTCCAGAGCAAAAGTTAGATGAAAGCTTGGGAGGAGATCTACTGTATCAGGATGGGCAAATGTGCATGTATGCATATATTTATCACCGCAGTCTTCCCAAGGACTCAAAGCGCCTTCAGCAGAGGGATACGGTTTCTTTACTGGGTGATGTCCAAGCATCAACCTCTGTCATTGGCTTCAACTAATGAAACATTCTGACAATAAACCGCAAGCCGCATGCCGCATCCACCGTGCTGAAGCAGTGTGTGTTTGCACGTGCATTTTTGAAAGCACATTTTCCTTGATAAGCCTGTAATTCAACTCAGCGGGTCAGTGCAAAGTGAGCTAAATGAGATGGGAGAGTCCTTCACGGTATCATTCACATGGCCAAAGATCTGAAGCAAATCTATTAAACACATTATGTTATTCCAGATATTTAGCTGTGGAAACAAGATCAGGACCTGGCTTGTGATCACAAGAAAAATGTCCCTTATGACCTTTGTCTTTCAAGAGTGAGGGGAAAAAACCACTTGAACATATATAAGGTTTACTCATATAGATTTCAACCTGGACCAAAGAGGATCTGATGAGTGGGCCAAATGTTAAATCAAAGTAAATAAGTATTTTACAGCAGTTCATATTTGAAGCTCCAGTTGTCAGTCCAAGCAAATATTGATCTCATTCTATTCCAGCATCTTCCAACCAAAGCAACACAGGATTTCCAGCCTCTATTCAGAACACAAAGCTCCAAGTAGCCTTGGAATTTTACTGTACAATATAGAATAGACTGTTTCAGTTGGAAGGGACCTGCAATGATCATTTAGTCCAACTGCCTGACCAGTTCAGGGCTGACCAAGTTAAAGCGTGTTGTTAAGGACATTGTCCAAATGCCTCTTAAACACTGATCTGCTTGGGGCATCGACCACCTCTTTAGGAAGCCTCTTCCACTGCTTGTTTGACCACCCTCTCAGTAAAGAAACACCTCCTAATGTCCGGTTTAATATATACACACATACACTTTAGAATTACACCTTTGCCTCAGCATGACCCCATTTAGCTTATGAGAAAGTATCTTCACAAAATTCTTTTTAAAAAAGAAAGAAAAAGGGAATCTCCTCCCATGAGTACTGCCCTGCACTCATGAAGGCAGCACAGTCCCCAGCAAAGTAGTTGCCCCTGTTGTAGACGGGAAACACAAGGAGGCAAAATACCCCTCTAGTTCAGCACTAACTCTTCAAAGCTCTATCTATCTATCTATCTATCTATCTATCTATCTATTTCTTCAGAGTTAGGTTATGGTTGGACTCAATGATCCTGAGGGTCTCTTCCAACCAAAACAATTCTATGATTCTATGCTTGTATATATATAAAATGGTATACATGTATTTATATATAATGGTTTTGTTTGACACAAAAAACCCGCAAGATGTCCCCTTAGTATAGGTACTCAGAAAGCTGGCATTTTCACATTGCATTTGTCAACCAAATAAGATTTTGCTTGGAAATAAAGCACACAGGCTGCCTCGCTAAGGCTTTTCCAAGATCAGTGACATGAGTAGCAAGACGTGTCATCACTTGCTGCCATAGGGGATGGTTAGTGGGTCAGACCCTGCCAATGATGCCATGCAGTGTACCCCACCAATACACACGGAGAGCGATGGGAAAGAAGCAGCCAGGGTTTATTTCCCTTTCCATGAGGAATAAACCCTGATTAGACTGGCCAAGGCAAACACTGGCCTGCCCTCCTGCCTGCCACAGAGGTCATGGCTGGTGGGGCCAAGCCAAGTGCTGGCCGTCAGCTGCTGAACCCATGCCATTCCCCACGCAGGCGAGGTTCTGCTTTTCCAATACGCAGCTACGGCCAGGCCTGGCAGGTGTTGTTCACCGGTGACGCCAGGACTTTCTCCTTGGCTTGGCTTCTCCCCTTTGGATGGGAGTCATGGCTGGCGGCAGACAGGCTGACGCCTGACCAGGGCTGCCCTGAAGGCGGGATGAGACCCCTCAGTGATGACCAAGGGCTCCCTTTTCTCTTGCCTCCAAGTTCAAGGCCAGTTCATGTTCCAACCCCAGAAGCAGAAAAGAGACAAGTGTATGGTGCACAAGGGTGCTGGATCTACCCCTCGCCTCTCGGCACATGAAAGCAAGGAATGTGGTTGCTCCATCCGCCACAGAGGACTTAAGTCTATAAAATAGCAGAGCTGGCAAAGTTTCTTTTAAAGCTGGTGTGCTTTGTAATGAGGGCAAAAGAAATCTGTTAAACTAAAACCCCAATTATAATGGCCTTTTTACATCAAAAGATAATTTAGTAGCTTTGTTACTTTCACAATAATAACAACAAAAAAAAACCCCACTTCTCAGGAGACACAAATATTTGTCTTCTTTGCTGACAGAAAGGGTGAGGCTTCTCTCATCTGCTGCACAAGTAATTCGTGCATGCTCCCCTTGTGTAACACTATCCCCCTCTGCCATCAAAGCGCTGTGGGTAGAGTTTAATCACTGCCGCTACTTGCTCCGCTTACAAGCCTTGCCACAGAAGACAGGTCTCCCTTTGGAGATGGATTTTACCATCAAATCCCTCTTTTCAAAGCCACACCTACTGCACAAGATCACAAAGAAAGGGGATTAGTAAGACACAAAACCACAACTGTTTGATCACAGCAGTTATCACTTATAAATATTGCAGCATCTTTCAAATCTCCAGGTATTTATATAAGAAATAGTTAACCTCTGCTCCATGTCTTCAAGACATATTACTCCCTCTTCACCGACGAGAGTTGATTTAAAGTTGGAAAATAAGAATGGCACTTCTGTATATAACACATATAAATAAATTATACACCCCTTTCTATGCATTGGAGATCTACTTCAAGATTAGCCCAAGCAGAAAGCCAGGATCTAAACAACCTCAGGTTGTGAAAACGTGTATCCAACAGAATTAAGGCCAATCTCCGGTGACATATCAAGAGGATATTCTGCAGCAGACAAACTAGGGACCCCTTCCCCATCTAAACCAGAAATAGAATCTAGCCGAGTCCTTCCTTCAGGCTAAATGACTTTCTAGAACATTAGTATTGGTTGTATGTTATTTCTGATACAAGCACTATGCAAACCTGTACTGAACTGAAAAAAGAAGATGGAAAAATTTAGGAACAAAATATACTAAATATCTTGAAATAAATAACTGCATGGCTATAGCCCAGAGACCATACAAAGATGTATATTGAATGTGTGCAAAAGCAACTAACACAAAGTGTTCTGTCTAAAATTTTGACACCTTTTAATATTTGTCTAATGGACCGAAACATCAAACTGTCGTCAGTTTGCCAAATCATGTTGTCAAATCACAACAAAACACGCTACTATTCTAAAAAATTCAAGACCCCATATTAATGTGTTGAAAAATCCTAAAATGCTTAATTTGTCTCAATGTTGAAACTAGACTGCATTTTCCTACACTTGCTTGTGGCCTTATGGGAGCTGTAGTTCCTGATCACACTTCATCTTCTAATAGGTATGCAGAATGACTGATTCTTGCGATGGATCAGACAAGTTTGGACAAGAGACACAGGTATTGTATTACAAAAATAGCCCATGGCAAAGAATGTAAGACAAAAGTATAAGTGCTCACTGCATTAATGGAAGCAACTTAATGCCTTATTGAACTGACTCAAAACCAAGTTGAGTCAGATTCAATAAAGCAAAATATTTTAATTTGAATCATGCATACTCAAATAAAATTTCTTTGGGATTTTCCCAACAGAAGAACTGATATTTTTGGCATAATCAGAAGTTTTCTGAATTAATAGATTTATAATTTTATGGAAATTCCATTTTCCATTAGAAAACGTCTCCGGGAAAGGTTTCCAAATAGCTTTCATAAACTTTGTTGGTTGAGGCAGCAACCATCTTTCTGTTCATTATACACTGTCTAGTACAACATAGTCCCAGCTCATGTTGGGGCTCTTCGCAGAATCACAGAATGGTTTGGGTTGGAAGGGTCCTCTGGAGAACATCTAGTTCAACGTTCAACCCATGTCTCAGTTGTTACGTTGTCAGCAATATCATTAAAAACTAGAAGAAAATACATTTCTATTGTCTAGTTTTGCAACAGCTTTTTTGGTTTCTTGTGGCATATTTCTTTCATCCCCAAGGCATAAGTCAATTTTACATTCATGAAGTTTCTTGCTTTGCCATACAAAGGACTTGTCCTTGGATCACGGAAGAAGCTGGCAAGGCTTACTATCCCTGGCAAAACTTTACTGAATATGGCTCAAATGCCAAATTTACTATGAAAATACCGATAAGAGAAGCCTTGCATTGATTTCTTGTATTTCACCGACACACAACCAAATGGGTCATCTCCTGTGGCTAGTAATTCATAGGCAAATAAGCAGGCAAATAAGTGATACGTTTCATGGTGGGCTTCACTCTTATGGCACACACCTACTCCTCCAGGCAAGAAAAGTTATTTTCTGGCCCTGGGGGAAAGTATTTGACAGTAACTGATCAGGACGAATGGCTGCCGTGTGCTTATCCAAGTCAGTGAAACATGGTAATGCACCATCCACGATTTGTACTACCGCAGCTTAAAACACATTAGGAAAACTAGCCCCATCAATAAATCCTCAATGAACGCCCCAGCACATTGCTGCGTTATCACACGAGTGGAAACAACAAATGTGTCACTCCAGCGGTTGTTTGATGTGAAATCATGTGGAACGCCTCATTTGGAGAGCGGCCCGGTCGGCCTGTCTGAAACCGATCCCCCTCGCGCCATGTTAACCAACGCCGGAGCGTGAAACCCAACCTCGCATCTGCGCTGCTGCGATCTCGTTTTGTGCCCGCTACGTGTCAGCGTCTGTTTTTATTTTCTGGCACCTTGAGCAAGTGTTAGCGACTCTAAATAATAAGTGACACGCGGACACTTTGCTGGAAATGAGCACCTGGACTGGAGCATGGCATTCATTAAACCCTGACACATTCACCTTCTGCACTCTTTTCAGTACTTTCCTTTCTTTTCTTTACCACACGATTACTCATGTGCCTACTGGCAATGTGAGAAATGGAAAATATAGCATGCCCCACTGGCCGAACAACTGGACCATGATTCCAGCAAAACTCTCCTCCGCTTTGGTCCCTTTTATCCTTCCTGCACGGCACATTTAATAAAACCACAGGCACACCTTGGTCAGCTTGCTCATTAGAGAAGATTAGGCACTGATTTTTCTTCACTGCATTGTAACCAGGAATGCCGTACACAGGTGCAGTCAAGCTAAAAGGGTATGCATGTTTTGCTTTGGATGAGAAAACAAATTTCAGGGGAAGTTAACCGCATCTCCACAGCTTTGTAACATGCAAAAAGCCTGAATTTTTCATGCACATCTTCCAAGAAGTTGAACTTCAGAGAAAGTAAAGAGCAGTGTGCACCATGATGGTTTTGAGACTAGTTCATGCTCTCCTATCCTGTGTAACTACCAGAACCAGATGAGTCAACAGAAACAGAAAAATGCAGAAGAAGATGCATGTTGGGGAACTTGCAAGCGACCAGGAAGCTGTCAGCAGTCATCCTCCCTATAGGATTTGCTGAATTAAATATTTACTGTCCTCCAAAGAGAAAGTTGTGTCTGGAAGGGTGGAGGGATTATAATGGCTGTGCCATATTGCACTGCGTAAGGCAGGTTAAACTAAACATTTTAAGACCATGTGAAGGAGGAAGAGAGATTTACAACTTCTATCTACAGCAAGCTCAGTTCTATGAGTTTAAGGCTGGGATTGCCAGGAGGATTTTTCACAGAGCATCTGCTTTCATTGGCTGACCATCCACTGCGATTAGCAAAGACAATGACTGCTCCTTAAGCCTCTAGTCATAAATATAAACAGAAGATTGATGATGAAGACTGTTATTAGTCTTTAAGAAACACAGCCTGCAAAAAAAGTCAAGTTAAAGGAGTGAAACACCAGGGACTCATCAAGCCAAAATCAATAAAGCGGCATTTAAAAATCCATTTCCAGTTCAGGATAATCCTGTTGCTGTATGGGGAAGGAAAAACCATCAGTGGTAGAACAGAAAGGACAGAAGCAAAAGCAAACTGTGGAGACTGTGTATCCTGAGAAGAGAGATGACTGTTAGAGCATAAACTGCATCTTCCACTGAATAGGTAACCATTCATCAGACTGATGCAATGTTAATATATTTGAAGTTGGAAGAGTGCAAAGCTTCAGGTTGTGAGACTCAGTCTTCGAAAGTAGAGACTTTAGGACAACCAGCTCAACTTGAACTCTCAGGCAAAATCCATGGTGAAAACAGCTAATGCATTATATGGATACAAGGAGAATACTGCATAGAAGTGGGTAGGTATACACAATACTGAGATACCATTTTGGGTCCAGACTCGATGTCACGGCTCAAAAATTAAATGGAAAGAATGAAGAAAAAAACCCAAAAGGGTACAAAAATGAGCAATTAAGAGTGTGGGAGAAAACACTTGTAAATGTTAAATTGTTCAACACATTCTAATAGTTAGAAAGAAGGCTGAGAAGTGAGTTAAGCCCCCTTAAAAGATTCTGCAACGTAACAAACTGATAAAGTTGTGGCCTCTGCAACCCTAGTGAACCAGGCAAAATATAAGCCAGTGACTGGTGGTGTAAGTCGGCAAATAACAAAGGAGTATTTGCAAAAGTGCAATTTTTCTTGTTTCGTTCAGCAGCATGTTCAATTTTCCAGCCTTTTCCTGGACACATACAGAGATGTAGAGCTGTAATATGGGACTGAAGATGTCAACTGTTTTTTTCACAGTAAATCTTTCATGGATTCCTAAACCTGTCATTTTTCATTAACTTTAACCTTGGCAGGTAGCAACGTTTGACCAAATAACCAAACCCAAATATTTCCCCGTTTTTCTAAACAAAAGGAACTAATGTAGCGTAGGTAGCAATTGTGATGACATTTGAGATTATCCTATAATCCAGTTTCGATCTTCCAGCTGGAGAGCAGAGACTGGATGGTTTGAAATCTGTGAAGCTATTTGATTTTAAAGGCTTAACAGCCAAATAAAAGGCAGAGTAGGCCAATGACACCAAATTTGCTGTACAATGTGTAGTATGCTGGATCCAGACTTTATACGTGTCCTCTGTGTGCTTAATCCGATATAAACACTTACAGCAAACCAGAAATATGTGCTGTCTGTGCAAGATGGACTGGAATTCTGTCCTTGCTCACGTCTGATCTGTTCACACAGAAGTCAGCAGGATCAGCCAAAGGAAAAGAAGTTCTCAAGACAGAAGGTATTTAACAACAACAAAAAGAACCCTAAAAAAATTGATCATGAAGGAGGAAAGGTCAGAGGGAGAAGAGTATGAATCTTTGTATCATATTGTAGTGTGCAACCAGCTCTTGTCCTCTAATTTAATCAGGAAGACATATATTAGAGAGTGACAAGTAAGAATGAATACAGTCAGTCTTGTTTTCACCGCAGGACACAGAGATTGGGTTTGGATGTCTGTTTGAAAAATTCATTTGCCAGGCAGAATGGAAGCCTGAGGGCAGAAGGCTTCAAAAAAAGAAACAAAATATATCCCAAAAGTCATCTAAAATACAGGTCTGTGCTGTCAACTAGTGTAAATGAATGTAACTCCACTAATGAGAAGGAGCAACAATAGTATAAACTAGAGGAAGATCTGACCATGACAAACTGAAACTGTGCCCTTGGTCACATCTGATCTATTCACAAAAATATGCATGCCTTCTGGGGGCAAATTTTACTATCTGTTCAAGTTTGTTTGTTTGGGGAATATGTGAAGTTATGTCTGCTGGGAGAACCAGGAGGGGCAGAGGGAGTTCTCTGGCATGAAAAGCGCTACATCATTAAACATCTCAACGAGCAAATTCCACCCTCAGTTGCACAGAAGACAATTAACCCCCTCTGGTGCTCTGCTCCAGACCATCGACCCAATGCCCAGCTCTCACCACTCTTGTAGCAAAACTCCTGGTAGAGTTATTATCTCCGAACTTTGTGCTGGCACAAAATAGGAGCGACTTTGCTGAAATAATGATCATAGCTGTTCTACCATATGGCTGAACTGCTTGTGAGGGGATCGCAATTAGAAATAAGAGAATTGTTCTGTCATGAATGGCAGCGTGCTCTAGTTCAGAGTAAATTCCCTGTCATTTGCGCATGCAGCTCTGCGTGGTTTAAACCTCAGCACAGTCGCTGGTAAGTCAATAGTAACAGAAGGATTGGGGGGACAATGATTTGTTGCTGCTGCAGAGCAACCGCATATTTTCCTTGTCAACAGCTGTGGTTCATATAGACTATAGAGATAGGCAGAAAGAGGAAAGAAAACCCACCCAATAAATAAGATGTAGGACTCTGAGGAATTGTTATTACATGCTGAGCATGCCAATATAACGCTATTCACAGTCTCCTCTCTAGGTCACTAGAGATTCCTGCATCCTTTGTCCAAAACAGTTGCTCGTCCCCAGGAGTCTGTGCAAACCCTTTTCTTTCAGCCAAACCCTGATGGAGGTTTTAACCAAGGAAGGGTGAACAAGTCCCACTTGCGCACCTCACCGAACAACCCCTGCTCTTCACACCAAATTAGCACATGCCTGTCTACCCTCTTTCTTTGTACCCATCTTCCATGCTTCTTTCCTGCTGCCTTCCACGTGACTGCCTGTGTCTGTAATCCCATCCCAGTCCCAGTCCTCTAATGCCTTCCACACACTTCTGCTGGCAGGTTTTAGTCCACAGGAACACGTAATCTCAACACTGACAGGCAGTGACACTCCTGCTTGCTTTTCACCCTCTCCGTACACAGCATCTTGATTATGGCTTAGGATATTGGAAGCTCCAAGAGGACAACTCTGGCTATGCTCTCTTTTAGCATAAAGGCTCACAGCTGAAGATGGTTGAGCTGCTCTGTCTATCCCAGCCACCTCTTTGTCACAGTAAATAATGACTCAGTCTGCCCTCATAGCAAATGAAACATAGAAATCTAAAGTGCTGTGAATGTGATGGCATGAGAATGCCAGTTCGGCTACCACAGCTCAGCTGATGAGAGGTAGCTCATTAAATGGTGATCGCAGCAGCATTGTTCAGCCAAACCCTGGGATTTTAGGTTGCTTGAATTTAACTGTAAATCCTCTAGCATCTTACTGGCATGAAAACACATGGGCATTCAGACTCAGCCCTCTGCCTCAGCTTTCTTCTGGGTAGGATAGCAAATAGAGGCAGCTGTTCCCCAACACCAGACACAAGTGCTGACCTAAACCTTCACCCTCCATCTGAGCCAAACTAAAAATGTATTCAAAGGGGTAGGAAGTCCTTACTCTACTCTAAAAACTGTCTTGAAGCATTTTGGTCCTTTCCAAGGAAGCTGATGTCACAGTTCCATGATATACACTGTTTGTTGGACTGTTGATTAACATTTATGTTGTGATAGTGTCTCAAAAAAACCTCTGTCAGGTCCCCAGCGCCTGCAGCACTTTCTCCAAAAGCTTTCATCCTACTGAAACATCAAACCATTTTACCTGGGTGAAGTTGTGGGTGACAAGAAATTAAGGTCAATCATTTAGAGTTCCAGTGAAATCCAAGCACACCTATTTACCCACAGCTTTGAGCTTAATTTGTTCTGCAGAGGAGATCAGCAGACATTGAGGTCAGTAAAAAGAACAAAAATTGGTTTTCACTCCTTTCACCAGAGAGAAGATGTTTTGGGGGAAAAGTAACAGAGTATCTGACCTTCTCACGGTAACCACGCTATCCAAGTTTTTCAGTTTGAGATCTCATTTCATGTATATAATGTAATGTTCCATAAATGACTCTTGGAAAAAATCATGCTACAAATACAAACGTATCAGAAACAGATGTAGTCCTGCAGAAAACTAGCTGTTCTCAGGTAGAAGAGTAAGCACACAGATTGCCCCAAACAATTTTAATATTAATCTTCATAAATAAATAATGGAAAATAGTCAGCGATAGTTACAGTGGTCCTGCAGCCAGGCTGAAACCTGCTTTCAAACTAAACACTGTGGAAAAGTGAGAAGGGTTGCTGGCATTTCCACAACGCAGGTTGGAAGGAACACTATAAGCGCTGATTGACACTTGACTCCTTCCCAATAACCTTCAGGAGCTGCACAAAACATCATCTCTCTGCACCCCCTTTCCTTCCACTCCTGCTCCCCATAGTAGTGCATCTCATCCTCCCACATGGGCTGAAGGTGGATACCGGCACCCACAGCCATGAAAACAATGAAACGCAAAAACACTTGGTCTCCTGGGCTAGGAGCTGAGCTATGCCTACGTGTCTGGAGCCAGATCCTTTCCTGCCTGGCTTTCACAATGCCAGCTTCTCTTTTGTTGTGCAGCACGTCCTACACAAGGAACCGCGTATCTGCTTTCATTCACAAAGAAAGATCACCCACCGAGCCGGACCTCCGTGTGCCCTTTCTCTTTCACGGCGTGGGTTTTATGAGGGCTATCTTCCAGTTTGCACAGCAAACATATGGCCTGATCCAAAGATCGTTCAACAGAAAGGCTCCTCCTGACTTCTATAGGCTTCGGTTCTTGCTTGTCTGAAGAGCAGGGAACTGTCGTCTTCATAATAAGGCCCTGGGCCAAAAATAGGGCTGCACACATGACACGACTCTCACCCCAACCCTGTGCTCATCCCCCACCTGTTTCTACAGGTCACAGCTTTGTAGCCACAGGAAGACGTTTACATCATGGTCCTATTGACACAGGTCAGAGTTCAAGGAAGCCCAGTAAATCATGAGTCTAAATAGGGCAGGGCTGGAGCCAGGCAGAGGAGAGGGGGGAACTAATGAGAGCAGAACCATCTCTTTGAAGAGGAACAAATGTGAATGTTTACAGTCCCCCTGGTACATTTTCCTTCTGCTGAAAACGTGTCCAGACGCTGGTTGGCTAATCTGCCTTCTGAGAAGCTGTGCTGAATGGCAAGGAGACCTATTCGTGCCATCAACAAGATCTTAGCCTATGGTTCAGTTTACGCTGCAAAAATCCTGGTGGCATGGAAGGGAGCCAGCGCATTAGTCCTGTGTTTTCATATGCACTGTACCAGAGAGGCTGAACTATGCATTGTGCATTCCCAAAAGGTTGGTGAAATCAGATTTAGTCCCAACACACAGTGGGAAAAGAGGAAAGGGCAAAAAAAAACCCCACCAAGAACCCAGTTAGCAAACAAGACAAGGCATGTTTCTATACTAAACCACAGTACATGGTTTAACAACCTCTCACAAATCTTCATGTATCATTAATCTGATGGGAACTTCTTTTTAGCCAGCAGAGTATGTATGATCCAGCTGCTTTATCCTACAACATTTCTGGCTTTCCTGTAAAGTTCAGAAGATCTCAAAGATATTCCCACTGCCTGTAATTACTGCAAAGTGCATCAGCACTTCTCTCTGTCACTCACTGATTTCCTCTGCCTCATTAAGACTCCACAAGTGTCTGATGAGAGCATTTAATTATAAGTGAGTGCAAACTGATAATGAGGTCTCCCAATTCTTTTGTTCATCTCTTTGTTGACCATTAAATGGTAAACTCAGGGGACTGAAGGGGAAAGTCCAGGACAAAATGAGTAGAGGAGCAGTGAGAAAGGAGAGTTAACATCCAGGTGTGGGACACTGATGCAGCAAAATCAAATTTCATGCTGAGATCCATGTAGCAAGGGTGGACACATTACTAGAAATGCTCGACCTTTCTTCCTTTTAAAAGCAATCCATGTTTGAAAGACATCTGAAAAGCATTTGTAAGACAGAACAGTCCTGTACGTGGGGATAGGCTTCTAAAGGGAAGAGTGATCTGCTGGCCATGCTCCATTCACTTAGCAAATATAATCCAGCCTGTCTTCAGCACAGCCTCTTTACTGATGCCTCATCTACACTAGAAACATTATACTTGCAGAGCTTTATTCCCAGATCCTTCCGTGCTCAAACAGACACAGAAAATTATCATATGGACAAAATCCTGCTACTGCTAGTAAAATGGATTTATTCCAGCTGAGCAGCTGGTCCTAGGCTACTTTTTCTCTGCAAGAAAGTCCTAGCAGAGATTCACACAAAGAAAGGGATCCCCAGGTAAAAGCAACATTTGTTTGGCTTCCCGGTAGTAGACTTGGCTGATATCACTTTTATTAGATGGCTGTTTCAGGGAAGAACAGAATATTAACCATGGGGGCAGTCAACCTCTCACTTCTGTAGCTTTCACTGAGATCTTCACCCTGTCTTAAGCCCTTTTAAGCCACAAATATTGCTCTTGATCAAGTTTTATTTTTTATAAATTGCAAAGGCAGGTAGTGCATTTTTCAGCAGACAGCGGTGGCCTGACTTTGCTGCTCTGCAATCATACAAATCACCCACAGAAGCTGAATGGCTCCTCTCTTGAGGCAACCACAGAAAAATCTGTGGGATGAGACTGGCCTTTCCTACATAAACCTGTACATTTAGATGTCGAATCTGAAGGTCAAAAGATATCACAGAAATATCTATATTGACCATCTACTTATTACATGGCATGATACATTGCACAAATACTTCATTGGAAACACAAAAGGTTTTAGTTAACACAGTTACCAATTTTCAAGCAACTGCATCAAACACAACAGTGAAGGCCCAACCACTGACTCCTTTTCAAGGCCCCGATGAAGAAGAGGGTTAATTGCCCAAGTGAAGTAAGGCCCAGTGCTAGCAATACCCCTCCTGCAAAATAAATATTGAGCGATCCCTGCCAAAAGCCTTAAAGAAAAGATTGCTGGTTCCCAGTCTGGCAAGGAAAGGTCCTCGCCATGTGAGGAAGACACAGAATACAGACATTGAAACCACCGTGCTGTCTCAGAAATAAGAACAAAGATCTCCACTTTGTTGATATGGTCTGCTGGATTTGGCTAGAATATAGTAATTATTCTGCAGCAGTAACTATTTTCCGTATTCTTTCCTAACTTACTTTTAGGTAACCTGTGAATGTTAACAGCATAGGATGACAATTGTTGCGAAGACTGCTGTTTTTGTTATCTATTATTTATTCTGTAGCTATTGCTCAGAGACTACATTCAGGCCATGAGACACACAGAGCAGGAACACAAAGCACAAGGTGACATGGATATGCAAACAAGACTTATGTCTGGGTTGTAGGTTTTGAGTCATTATTATTATTTTCTTGTTAGGTAAGTAAACGTAAGATGCAATGGCATCCATCATCCTTCCTGGCGCCTGCCTAGTCACATGAGTGATAAGCAATATAGCCCATGGTATTGCTTCTCATAAGGGAACATGCATAGTTCCCTGCTCTGGCTACCTGAAACTATCATATGCTTCAGTCTTATCTACACAGCAGAAAAGCGTTGTGTTAGCAAACATATTTTTTAGCACAACATTCAACACAATTTGTCCTTCTGAACAATGATTATCGCTTTTAAAAACACATTAAGCAATCTCAGATATTTCACAGAAACCGAAGTTAGTGACTTGTTAATACGTTTAAGTGTGTCTTGGCTCAGGCCCTCTGCAAAGTCAAGGACAAGCTTATCTGTCTATGCGCGAATGATAATGATTTAGCTATCTTTTTTTTTTTTTTTTAAAGGAGTTGGTTATAATGTTTGGTATTCTCTGCTTCATTCGGGTCCATGTACTCTGAGGCACTGAGCTGCTGCAGGTATTTTTGGTGACCCTCAATAAGACTGAATCCAGCACAGGTCTGGATGAGCATCTACCATATGGTGCTCCCTGCTCTGCTGGGGATGAAGTCCACCAGCTGCAGCTGTTCAGACAGCTTTCCTAATACCATCCCATGATGCAACGTCTCCTGCTCAGAAATTACTCAGAAATCCCCACTTACAAAAACAGGACACAGGAAGAGGGGTTTTAGGTCATCCAGGGCAGGCTGGCATAACCACAGCTCTGTCAAAATATGTGTCCCTCTGTGGGCATAGTAACACTCCTGCACGGTTAAGTGATGCAACCTGCCATGTTCCAAATAAGCACCAGCTGCAATTTTCTCCATATTTTGAAAATTACATGTGGCTCTCAAGAGCCTGGCAAACTGTCAACACAGCCCCTAGCCTGGTGCAATATAAGCGTCCTTAATCCAAATGGTATAAAGGGAAACAGTTACAGAAACTCTGAAAATAAAGGATGATGTTGGGTTGACAGCTTTCTAAATATTTCTTAAAATCCTGGGAGTGCCCTCGGTGGACATCTACTTTCATGCAAAACTTTAAAAGCCTGAGGTGATATCACTTTCCAGAGGAGCTGGCTTAAGGGCTATATTTAGATGATCTTGTCAAAAAAGTTCCCTTAAAATCAGGCTGCTTAGTCCTACCTAGAAAAGGATGTCATTTTATACACATTTGCTTAACATTTTTTTAAAGGAGAGAGTCGACAGGACTACCTCCTAAACTTAAATTAAATCACCATAAAAACCTTGCAGAGAAAATTCCAGTTTTGTGCCTAGTAAAAAAACACGTAGTATTTTCCTGGCACTGTGCAAATGACTGATCCAGTGGTTGTTATCTTTGAAAAATGCTCAAATTATGGAATTTGTTGTTGGTTGGCAGTTACCAAAAACTTCTGGGTAGAATCTGGCTTTTACGGTTTGAGCACTGCTTAGCATCTGTCATGAGAAAGGATTAGGATGAGTTTTCTTCTCTTGCAGGAATGCATTGAAACTGGAGAAAAAACTGAAAGCATCAGGAAAAGAAGCAAGTGAACAGAACAGCACAGTTCCTACTACTGAAGTGCTCTTCAAGTATCTTTAACAACCAAACATTAATGTGATCCTGTCTTCTCGGAGATGGATTACATGGTCTCTTTCTATAAGTCTTTTCCAGCTCTTAGATCTATGATTCATCCCTCTTTTGGGCAAAATACAAAACCAGTGTGCTGATCATTCATCATAATTAAAAATCCCATTGCATTTTTCACAAAAGCAGAGAGCCAAAATTCCAATTTGCGTAATTGCTGTACACTGCCTACCTAAAAAAATTCCCTTCAGTTTGAATCACAGAGGCATTACGCTGTAACATATTCTAATCAGAGGAAACGGGCTTTGCTCTTCACTTTCTTGACGTCATTTGCACTTAACCAAAGTGGACATAAAATGCCATTCACACACATTGTATTTGAGTCCTACTGGGTGAAGTAGCACACAAGATAATGTGCAGCTACAAGGACGGAAAAACATTTTACATGCTTTCAAGACACGACTTTCTTCTTGCTGCAAGGCTAAAACCTTTCATGGTGAGTGTGGGGCACAAGCCTCCCAGGAGACATCTCCCTAGACTGGTCTCTCAGGGACCTCAGTTTTTCTGCCCCTGATTTGAGTTGGGTTTGGTCAGAAGGGCCCTATGGCCATGTAACACTCTGCCCAAGGTGATATTTTCTACAGAGGTATTTTCCGTACTGTTTTTCTTATGGAGATGTGAATGGTTTTTAGCACAGAAACCATCTTCTGGTTCCATCCAACTCCAGAAAATCTTCAGAAAGAAAATGTGGGGTTTGATCTCAGAATTACTACTGGTCTAGAAGCCATCACAGGCTGTAACAAGCTCTTTCAGAAGACACCAAATCTGAATAAATGACTGCAGGTTATTTGGAAAGAGACAAGGTGAAGGAAAGACTATAGTACCATATCCCCACCATCATTTTCGGTGTCATTTCCAGTATTCCACACACAGCACATATCTCCTTACCATTGCAAGCCCATGGATACTATGACCAAGGCAAATATGGAAGGATTTGGGGACAACTGTGAAGGAAAACAAAAAGATTACCCTGTGGCTCTTTGAAATAATGGGTGCCAACCTGTGGCCAATGTAGATCCAGATAGAGGCTTTTCAGCAATGCATTTAATTTGGCTGTTCCCAGAATGAAGGATCAGGCCCAGGGAGCTCTTGTCACAAGGAAAGTATTGAGTTGGAATTCCCAAGCAGAAAACAATTGGGGTCTTGGAAGGGGAATACAACAATATGTTGTTTTGTTTGCTTGTTTGTTTGTTTGTTTTCCCTTTTCCTTGGGTGTCCACTATTGTGGCTGTTACAGACAGAAGATTGTGCTGGATGGGTCTCTGCCTCAGTGTGGCCTGGGCATGCCTGTGTCTTGATAGCCTGTTCCTAAAGCCGGCATGTAAGACCCTATCTGAGGAAACTAGCTCAGTGACAATCAGGGTGATAATAGGGTTATCAGTGACAGTACAGATAATTTCGTATTTTCTACAGTCAAAGACTCCTCAAAAAAGCAAATTCTTAGGGAAGAGAAGTTATGCTTGATTTATTGTAATAAAGCTATAAATGCTGTAAAATTCTAAGACTAAACTGCTACTGCCAGAGGGTCAAAGAGATTTATGGCACCTCCAGTGCATTGAGACACGCTTAACAGATCCTTCTGAGTCCTTAATTTAACAACTAAAATATGGAAAACAAATTTGGACCCCAAACCAGTGGAACATATCCATCATAGCCAGGGCTTAGATTAGACAGCAGAATCTTCTAAATTGTTAAAAGATTGTATCCCCCACATTTGGGCCAGGTACGTGCGCATGGAAGCACCTTTGTCCCGTGTCTTCTCCACTTCACACCGAGACATTATAGCTTGCTATAATATAGTTTATAAGCCTGCCTGACTGGCAAATTTTAACACACAATACTTTCCATATGTGCTAGAGAAGTTCCCTGATGCACCAACAAATCTTATATCTGCGTGCAGAAGCAAACCCAACAGTCACTGTTCTCTGTCATGTCTGTGTGTTGTCAATAGTAGAAAGCCAAAGCCAAATCAAAAGGGGATATTGAATTCTTTACATTGTGTCTCCCTCAAACCAGCAGAATGAAATTCAAAAATAAAATATTTAGGTTCTACATGAGGAAATTAACAAACAAACAAACACCAAAAAAACCTCTGGCAGAGAAATTAGATGTATTAATAAGTTTTGGAAAAGACCGATTCTGCTTCTTCTGCTTATGGCACTGGGACTCATACCATAGGGGCTCAGTTTCCAATTCCTGTACAAACTTCCTTTGAGACTTCAGGAAGTTCCCTCACTCAGTAAAATGGGACCAAGGGCTGTCACTTGTCATTTGTCTGTGCAGATGGCTTAGTCTGGAAGATCATAGGTGTGAGGTCTATTTCTTACTACGCGTTAGAAAAATGCCCAGCACAACATGGCTTTGCTTTCCATTCGGCCCACTGAGCACTACCATATAGATAAGAAATAATCCCAATGTATTTAAAACTGAAAAAAAAAAAAGAGAAAAACAAAAAATAGGCTGAGGGGAAGAAAACAGTAAGGAAAAAACTCCAAAAAACTGACAAACAAAAAAAACCCCACACAACATGTTTCTTGCAATAAAATCGTGTAAATCAGGAAGGCAATGACACTGTCCAAAAATGAGAAGACTAGTTCTGGGGTGGGACAGGTAGATTTTGTAGCTGGGGATGGGCAGCAAACTCATGGTATCTGACAGATGGATGTTACTGCCTCAGTATCCAGGCCAGCAGGACAGGAGCCGGCAGCAGCTCTGGATTCCTGCCAGGGTGCTCCTCTTTTGCAGGTTCTGCCTTAAACCGCTCTGAGATGCTGCTGGGGTCTCTGTCACCAGCTCCTGCCTCCGGAATACGACACCTTGGGTGACTTTGTTGCACCTTGTAGCCTGGCTGATAACCTTTCCTCAACCACTCACCAGGGGTCTATCCTTTCACCTGCACCTTCACCCAATGGTTCATCTGCCAGTGTCTCCTCTGCTGCTGGCCACCACAGGAGAGGTACGAAAGGACATGGAGAAGATAATGCCATAAGCTCTGTTCTCCCCCGTGGTATAAATCTTGGATACTGAAAAATACATGCACGATTTTCCCTCAGACAGAAAGCAGATTTCAAAACTGGAGAAGCGAATTCAGCCTTGGCGTAGTCCCAAGCAAATGGACAACTCAGGCTAGACTGAAGCCCAAGGGATGGCACAAGGCAGCCTCCTGCTTTTTAGCAACACATCACACCACCACACTTCAAATTAAAGGTCTGCAAAAGCCTCTACTTTATGAACCTCTATCGGGTACTTCCACGTCATACAAAAACGTAAGTGACAGAAGGAGGTAAGTGGAGAGGAGAACTAATCCACTAAGGAAATCAAATGCTGTATGCACCACTGACACAAGCACTAAATATTCACTTAGTTCAAAAAGCTTGAGCTATTTTCCTTTTTGGTCATATCAAATCACTTTCCTAATCATACACACTTGTTATTTTTCCCCAAGGGTATGAATGCAGCCAGTGAAACATCTACTTGAAGAAAAGCAAAGTGTTGGTGGTGTGACATGAATTGCTGAAGAAACGCTGCTGAGGGTCCAACCCAAATGCAAACTTGAGCAGTGGCTTTCTAGCAATACTGGAGACGCGAGTCTGAAAATCACTTCTCTATCTCTCTCTGCATCTTCTGACTCAGCCACTCAGTGCTAACCTTTCAGATTACCAGAACCCACATCTCACTTAATTCCTAAAATAGGAGGATCATAATGAAAACCTGAACACAGCTGCTTTTGACAGAGCCTGAGGTCTGCCACTTGAAATAAAGGGACTACCTTTTTCAAATTCTATTAAATTATTTTTGCAAAGGAAATTGTTTTAGCAGAAGCTATGCAAACGCTGAACCTTTTGCAAGCTGTGAAGATCCACAGGAACTGAAGAACTTTTCTCCCCTGACTCTTGCATTGTTTTGCACAGGGAATGATGAACGGGAGGTCAAAAGCAATGCAGGAACAGGAGCCTTTGGCCAACTTCGTGTGCTGAGCACTCGGAAGTCCCGCCAGGAATTTGTTCTGCATTATGCAGAACAATATGGTTTCTTTGAAATGTCCAAAAATCCTGCCCCACCCCCTCAACAGTGACACTCAGGCCCTACAGTCAGCAAAAACTGCTTTAAAATATTTCATTCTGTGCTCTGGCTAAAGTGTTAAACCAGGCTTCCTTCCACCCCTTCATGCTAATTGAAAAAAAAGCCCCCAAACTACCTGCAAAGACAATATCCAGAAATAGGTCTTTGAATTCTCTCATGTCCAGGATAGACAGAAGCACAAACAAACTACTCTGTCTCAATAATTACACATAGAAATTAAAAGAAAAAAAATACTTAAAATAGTCTTATGTAATTTAAGTGTGACTTTGCACTAATGACATTCTGAGGCCTTGTTTGAAACCTTACTAAAGAACTGCAAAGTATTATTGTTACAGCGTTATTAAAACACAATGCGAAATAATTCCAGATGTAACGAGGATGGAAAGGAAGAAAGCGCCTCACGTTCCTTCACAATTATATCTTCAGATGACTTGCTGTGTCCCAACAGCAGAGGATTGCAGTGTCTTACACACTGGAACTGCTGAGATGAAGCCCACGATGAATAATGGTGCTTTTGTTTCAAACGAGCTCCAATTCCCATGGTTTCTTTCGAGATTTCTCTCCCTCTTCACAGATTCTATATTTTGCTGACTTTTTCTTATATTTAAGTGTCAGCCAGCAAAGTATTGGCAACAACTGTGGGACAATTGCTTCTTCTCATCTCCTTCTTGCAGGGGAAAAAAAAGAAGAAAAAGGAATTTAAAGAGACAGCTTGCATGAAGCAGTGAAGCTTCAGCCATAAACGGTACATTTTCAGAGAGCATGAAGCTATGAAGGCTTTGGAAACTGGAAAAGTGCAGCATACCTCAATATCTATATTTTTTTACCAAGCCACCTGAAATGTCATTTAGGGGCAATGGACCTGTATCACAGGCAGAGGCTGCCCATGGAGGTTGTGGAGTCTCCTTCTCTGCAGACATTCAAACCCGCCTGGACACCTTCCTGTGTAGCCTCATCTGGGTGTTCCTGCTCCGGCAGGGGGATTGGAGTAGATCATCTTTCGAGGTCCCTTCCAATCCCTGACATTCTGTGATTCTGTGATTCTTAGTGACTCACACAGTCAGATGTTACCCACACAACATTCACTCGGGCCTCCCTTGCCCATGGGTGTTTGCAGGAAGGGCTGGTGGCCCGACGTGGTCAAGTTGGAAGAGCATCAACTCAGCCATTAGGAGACCCATAGGGAATCCTGAGAGGGATTGCTCTCTTGCAACCCCCAGAAGAGCTCAGAACCTTGATGTCAAACTATTAAAGATGGAGAAAATAGTGTGAAGCCCTGGAGTGAGCTGCACAATGAGTTCCATTTTCTTCCTAGCATGCTATACAAGGAGAGGAAAGATCCCCTACCTTTCCACTGTCTTTCTCTGTAGACCTAGGTTATTTGCTACCATCCGGTGAAGCACAGGTAAACCATTTATAATGAACAGAAAGTGGTCTAAGCCACCTAACTGCTGTTGACCCTTTGGGAACTTCCAGGAATGATGGCTTGCTGTGAATGAATTCAAACACCAAACAATTTTCCCTAATTTGGCAAAAGTAACAGTCCTCTTATGTTTTCTCCCATAGCCTTTGCAACTTGTTGAACTCAGCTAAGATCCTCAAGGCAAGGGATCTGGGACCTCTGTTACCATGTTGTAGGACTGTTCTCCTTGGAAACATGAATGTTCTGGCCACATACTTTTACTTGAGATCAGAAAAAAAAAAATGGATGATGCTCTCAGGAAGATTCTAATGCAGTCCTGGGTCCCACAAAACTGCATCTGTTCTTAATCAGTCTCAGCCCACTCCGCATTCTCTGTGGGCACAGAAAAGACCCACTCCTGCCCTGGATGAAGAGGCCACCCTGGTTAGATGTCCCTCCTACCTCTGCATGTGGTCAGAGGTCAAGATTTGTCTCCATGGTGCACAAGGGACATGCATGTGATGCCCACCAGGCTGGGGAAAAGCTGACACAAGGATTTCTACCACCTTAGACTTTATAGGCATGAACTTGGGCCCTTTCTCTTCTTTCACACAGGAGTCCCTGGGACCAACCACTGGGTTAATTCACCTTACCATCTTATTCTCTTCCATCTTTCCTTATGCCATTAGACCAAAGGAAACCCCAAGAATCCCTAGAAACAGCTTTGCCATTGCTCTTGCACACAGGAATGAGAATTGAGCCTGGAGACATAAACCCAAATATACAGCTGTGTACAGTATGCTGAAAACTAACCCAGCACAGAGAGCTGCTTTTATGGGCAGGATTTGTTTTTCCAAATGGGATTTATTTAAAAGAAAATTGAATGGTTATAAAGAGCTCACTCTAACAATAACACAGAAAATGAATCCAGTGTTCACTGCCGGCTTTGCTACAAGGTACAATCCAGAGAGACAAATCTTCTTTAGAGGGTCCTGGCAGCAAATGACGTGCCCTGCAGAGCAGCCCATGGGGGAACAGCTGGGTGAAAACCGTGACTCTGCTAAGGACTGAAGTTAAGGCAGGAATTTCACTGGCAGAGAATATTGCAATGCCAATGTGAGGAAGTGATGATGGCAACACCTTGTTTCAATAACCCATATCAGTAGCATAACAAGACTCTAGGAGACAAACGGGAATTGCCCCACCCAGGAAATTGTTGGATATCTCCATTCCCCATGTCACCATCTTTGTCACCAGGGCCAGGACCCCCTTAACTCCAAAGATCACTTATGTTCCTTTGATGCTCCCGCCAGCTGTATAAAACTGCCCCTATACAACCTTGCTTCAATTTTGGCTGCATTTGGGAACTAACTGATGGGTACCACAGAACTATGCATCAATAAATACCCAGTGCTTTAGGTTTCAACACAAACTGTCCATAACCCACCCTATTGAGTTCCTCAAAACAAAGCACTTGGGACATTTTGACCATCACCCTCTACAATTTCTCATCTCTCTCTGCTTTTCCCAGTGCAGTAAATGTGCTGCAGTTTCCTTTGTCCTATTTGTCTCCTTTAGTATGTGTCCCAACAGGCCAATACACCCCATTACCTAATTGCAGTTTATCGGACTATCTGAAGAATAGAAACAAAAATAATTAGCCATGACCATCAATGTTTCTGATACAATTTACTTCGAGACTACAAATCTATTTCAGTGACTAATTAGAGAGACCATTAGAGGTCTTTAATCTGGGGCACATCAAAGACCTTTCTTCTCCAATTAGGCAATGGGTTTCATTCAGTCCTGCCCAGGACAGTAAGCCATGCACTGTTGCACAGATGTTTTCAAAGCAGAGTGGGTGCAGGGACAATTTTTACAGCTCTTACTGGAAACCTATTAAGGCCATGGTATTGAGAAAGAGCACAGTATGGCCTTCATATTTTAAGCTTTGGAATATGAACCCCAGAGTTGTAAGATTATTTATCCTGGAAGCTGGCTACTAGGCAGCTGCCAGGGTAGAGCTAATCAAGTCATATTAATCCTGACATATGCCCAAGCCAATAGTCTGCCCATAGCATTCCATGCCTACTCCACAGTCAGCAGATAACCCATTACACCAAGAAGTCCTGATGAAACTCCAGATGCGATTGATTTTTTTACACCTGCCCCAACCACATTAAGACCCAGGAAGAGAAGAAGTGGCTGGATATTTTGCTGTTATGGACTGGAATCTGGAGATGTGGATTAACCCTGGGAGAACTGCCCCTTGGGACCACCTGACCCCTTTCCAAGAGCTCCAAAGACTTTTTCTTCCCAGAAAGGCATCACCTTTGCAGTCTTACCCATAGCAGCTTTAGTTTTAATTGAAATTAGCTCCCTTCTCCTTGTCCCAGAGCTCTCACATGTCCCATCACTGCCCCAGCAGCCTAGGATAACATCTCCGAAGCACATTGCAGCATCCTTTCCTTCTCCCACTCTCCAAGTTCAACACTCAGCAATCATCCTGCACCTGAAGTAGTGGCCTCCGTTGCCTCTAATTCACTCTAGAAAGCTCCATCTTCTCTCCAGCAAAGCTTGAGCTATGAACTGATCACATGTGAGACTGAACATGCCAACTCCAAGTCTATGAAACCCTATCCTGCTTTACAGTTATCCTAAAGGAATTCAGATTTCAACAGCAATTCCAAATGTACCTGCTTGTCCTCAAATGAAGTAGATTTCTCCTGTATAAATTGGCTGTGCTGATAACCAAAGCACGGCAACAAAGATGATGAAGGGAGTGGAGTATCTCCCTTATGAGGAAAGACTGAGGGAGCTGGAGCTCTTTAGTCTGGAGAAGAGGAGACTGAGGGGTGACCTTATTAATGTTTAGAAATATATAAAGGGTGAGTGTCAGGAGGATGGAGCCAGGCTCTTCTCAGTGACAACCAGTGATAGGACAAGGGGTAATGGGTTCAAACTGGAACACAAGAGGTTCCACTTAAATTTGAGAAGAAACTTCTTCTCAGTGAGGGTGACAGAGCCTGGAACAGGCTGCCCAGGGAGGTTGTGGAGTCTCTGCAGACATTCAAACCCGCCTCGACACCTTCCTGTGTAACCTCATCTGGGTGTTCCTGCTCCGGCAGGGGGATTGGACTGGATGAGCTTTCGAGATCCCTTCCAATCCCTGACATTCTGTAATTGTGTGATATTGTTATCAAAAATATGCTTACTTGATTCCTTCCTGGGTTATATAGGATTAATTAACTCAAAATTGTATAACACCTTGAAGAGGTAAGACACTTGTGCAAGTGGCAAATTCAGTAGGGTACATTAAGCAACAGTGAAAAGAAAATGGGATACATGAATTATATGAAATAAGCAGTTTTCTAAGACCTCTGTAGATAGCTTCCAAGTGTTTCTTTTACTACTACACTGGCATATTTGCTGAGAAATCGAACGTTACTCACTGCTAAGGAAACCCTGTCAAATAGCTACCAGTGTTAAAAGAGGAATTTCCCTTACTTAACCTTTTGAGGAACAAGAGGTTAACAGAAAAGGTAAATTGTAAATCTTTCCAATTAAGAAAGTGGGACCTTTTCAGCAGCATTTTCAAGGAAATCTACTGCCAGACTGTTCCCAGAATTAAAATGGAAAACCTGACACCTTTAACAATTTCCTGCCACTGTATATCTGTCAGCGTTGCATGGATTTTATCAACCCAAAAGTTAAGTTTCCAGGTTAAGGAACCTTTGCATTCATATGCTTTTGGGTTGTTTTTATACAGTTTTCTTTCCTCTGCAGCCCCAAAATACCTGGCTGAAGAATCCTGGGAAAGGCAGCGCTGTGTGTTTTTACAGATTCTTCCTCCCCCCGTGAAACACCATCCAACACAGATCTGAACAGGAGTTTTGGACCGCTCCCATTGTCCTAAATAGCTCAAATCTGTTGCCCTTCATGTCATATGACAAGATACAACTTTCACAAGTGATGGTGAAGGGACAAGCACCATCAGTGTGGCTACTACTTGCCATGCAATTGAATCCAGAGGCCATACCAAAAATTAGAGCCCCACAAGGATGAACACTGTCCCTCTGGAAGTGCACGAGTAACATATGTAAGACCCAGGTAGGAAAGCAACACCCAGTGGCACCCAGTAGCTAAAAGCCAGAGCCAGGAATAAAAATGAGGTTTTATAACTCCTTGCCTCATGTCCAGCATGCTGTGGCACCACGTTTCTGGGGTAAAGTGGAAATTTGGCTTAGCTACATGTGCTGAACATAATTAAGAGTATTGAAGATGAAGTTACACTCTTGCTGGGTTCATATCACACGTGGACGTGGTACAAGATACTATCTTATCAGCCTAGACAAACGTGGTTTAAAAAAATCACAGTTCCTTTATTTCTTGGTCTCTGTCTCACGTGCACTTAAAAGTCATCAAGATAACAATGAACATTGAGAGGCACCAGCATAGAAAAAGGTCCCAATATTTTACTGCTTCATCCTGTTTCTTACATAAAAAGTGCTGGCTTTCTTCTTCAGAGGTGTTCTAGGGTACACCAGCCCATTTTAATCACTGTAAAGACATCCACGTGCCCACGTCTCGGCCAGAGGTGCCCAGGGCACTGAGATTGCTAGGTGTTATAATTTGATCAGTTTCAATAACTAAAGAAATGCAACATTACAAACACAACCCAAGCATGCACCTCACTGCAAGGAGAAAAGCAGAAGAGCTAACAGTAAGGGAGCTCACACAGGAGGAAGAGACTACAACTACAGAAAAGGTTTCTACAGTGCTGTTAATTCTTTTAAAGCCCTCCTTGCCATCCCCCACAATATGCTGCTTTTTTTTCACAACAGAAGGAGCATTTGAGACAGGAGAAGGCATTCGGTTCAGCTGTCTGCTCTCAGCCCTGCAAAACCACAGGGCACTCTCTGTATTTCCACCTCCACCATGCTGGGGAATGACATCACCTCTGCTCCAGGGGGCTGGCGGGCCAACAAAAATAACTGTTACTGACCAAGAGCGCTGTTGCAAGGAATATTTTTGGAACCGTACTCCGCATTCCTCCGAGTCCCCTGCTTCCTAGTCCAAACATATCATGGCCTAAAAATTCCTCGCATTTTCTATGCAGTGTTTCCTTTGGGCTCGCACAATGGGGCAGTTCTTCTGCTCAGAAGCAGTAGTGTTCTGGAAAGGGAAGAGGGGAAAAGCACTAAATAACCCTAATGGCAACCGCAGGGGCCACGGTGTTATTTTTAGGTCCGAAAAATGATGCACACGGCAAGAGAATCACCTCATTTACCTTCCACTGCCCTTTACTGAACAAAAGGCCAAAGAGTTGGGTCATTTCTTCCATGTGGTGGTGAGGGGGGCTCACCTATGTTTGTGGCAAAGACCCAGCTTGGTGGAATTTTGCACAGAAGGAGGAGGACAGGAGGATACGGCATCTCCCTCCGACAGCACCTCCGGGACTGTGCAGGGATCACGCAGCCCCAGAACCTCCCCACCTCTGTGCTCAGCTGCCCTTTGGCTGCAAACGGTGCAAAACAAGGGAGGTAAATCCCAGGTTGTGTCCTGGCTGTGCACCGGCCATTGTTTTCCCGGAGGGCAGAGCAGGAGTCCCCAGCACGGACTGTCCCTCCTGACATCCCACCCGATGACACCGAACTGATCCCCTCCACTCCCATGTCTGCCGGTGTGCTGAGATCAGGTCATTCTGGAGGCTTTCTTATAGCAAACAAATGACTTTGGAAAAATGTGTACACCGAAAAATATTCCAGCCTAAGCCAAGCAATGGAAAAGACTCTTATTCCTGCTTCACAAGGCATTTCTATCACTTTTTTTTTTCCTCCTTCATTGGAAGAAAGCCATTTTTCTTATTATCGAGGTAAAAGTCATGGCTGATCTCACAGGGACAAGTTACACATACCTAAACGGTAGCTCCATTCCAGCCCTGCTCTGTCCCAAGCACAACTATTTACCCAGTCTTGGTACAAATTTCTATTTGAATAGAAACAGAGGCTATTAAACAATATGTGCTTTACTGGCCAATACTCTGTTTCTTTTTTTAGCTGCCTAGATAAGAAAAACAATGCGGAGAAGAAACTAATAGGGGACATAAAGAGGCCATTTACGCCACCGATGTTCTGCACCAGGTTTAGAAACTCCTTTTACCTTTTTGTACCTCTGTTACTCCACCAGTCCTCGATCAACTTCATCTGTTTATACTATAAAGTCTGCCACTCGCTTTCTGCTGTGCCCTCTCATAGCTGGGCCTGGAAGCACACATTTATTAGAAATCATTATATTTTTAAAGGTATTTAGATTCACTGCACATCCACAAACAGACCAGTTGCCATGAAACTGTTTTCAAACACAGGGAGAGGAAAGCAAATTCATTCTTTGGGGTGTTACAATTAAGAGACAAGGAATGGGCTTGGGAAATCAGTATTTAGGTGGAACTAATTAGCAACGACTAAAAGCTAAATGACAACGTATACCATAGCCCCCTTGTGGGATATTCTAAAATGGCTGTGCATGTCCGAAGCATTTCAAGGACTTTCATTATCTGCTCAGTCTACCGCTTTCACAGCTCAGATAAATCAGTATTTTCAACCTCAGCATTCCGCTTGTTGCCCCGTGGAATAATTCCCCAGTCATAATTTCTGAAGATACAGAAGCACACAAAATATGATCTCTTTTACTAGGCTAATAAAAACCAGAAAGTATACTGTATAAATTTTATAGACCTCGAAGGTCTATCTTCTGTAGGAGGAAATTGGGACTTCAGGCTACTGTCAGCACTGTAACAGAGAGAAAATATTTACCGGCTGCTTTGGGAAACCCACCAGATAGAAGTCACCAGCAAAGCAAAATAACAGAACTGTAAACTCACCTGAATCTTTCCTCTCTGTGGAGCTCTTTCATGCTACGCTTTCAACTCGCAGATTAACGCTAACAGAACCACACGGGGGAAAAAAGGGCCAACCAGCCAGAAAAAATACTTCTGCCTCTTCAAGCCTACCCCAAGCAGGCAACTCTATATGATCAGAATGCAAAGCACAAGGGCCGTACGAGTCTCACTCGCAGCTCTCGTGCATCGCTGTGCGCGGGGTCACCCGCTCCCGCCGGCTAAGCCGGGCTGGGGGCGTTCAGAGGAGAGAAGGCGCCTGCTCCGTGTGGAAAGTCCTGCTGATTCGGTAGGATGATCCGGGGAACCCATCTGTGCTCCGCTCCTGAAACGCGCCGGCCCTTGAGGTATTACTGCGTCGCTGAGCGCTCCGAGGTATGTCAAGCACAAGCCCTCATGGCTGTGTTGCTCCTTGCTGAATCGGGGGTGAGAAATCGGAAACCCAAACACCTCCCGAAAGCCACCTGGGTGCTTCCCAGGAGCTACGTCCTGAGCCGAGAAGATCCATATGGATTCAGCTTCTACACAAGGTGGGGGGAGGCAGGGTGGGAAAGCATTGGAGGGAAGGGAAGAAAGAGATTCGTGTAATTTTCCCCAAAGAAACAAAAGTGCTGAGTTAATGCTTTTATAAAGCTGAATGACTAGGCGAGAGGTGGGAAGGAGGACTTTTTGATTGTTGCGTTGGGGAAAGTGGGAAGAAGCTGAATACTGAGGTCCCAAGGGAGAGAGAGAGACCGTGCTTCAAGCAAAACTGGGAGCTGCAGAAAGGGAGCCGGCAAGAGGTGACCTGCAGACACAGAGAGGCACTAATAGAGATTTTGGAGATCATCTCAAGGTTAGGAGGACCCCTGCACCAGCGATATGTTTACTTCTTTCAATATCTCTCCTGCATGGTAGAGAACAGAAGGCAACTGCTTCAAAGAGCTTTCTGCAAAATCAATGTATATTTGCTTGTGGACAAAACCTCACACTTCAGACAGGTAATATCAGACACTTCAATATATGCCCTTGATTCTCAGAAAGTTCCTAAAGACCCCAAACCTCATCCAGTTTCTTTTCAGATCGGAGGCCAGAATGGTGTCCTGAGTGCAGACCTGAGCAAATGTGTTTTCATGTGCCCTAGCAGAAGGCTCCACTTCTAAAAGCATTTATGGTTTTCCATGGAAGGGACATTTTTCTCCTCAAGTTGTGTGGGTCCAGAGTGCCTGTCCACATGGAAACACTTCTTCTCACCTTAATTTCAGCGATCCACAACTGAATAACTTAGATGGGGGAAACAATGGTTGTGCAAATAAAACCACCTAGAGACCATCACATTTTTTGCTCCTTCAGTGACCAAGGAGGTAAGAGGCTATGGGGCAATATGAACACAACTGAAATCTGAAAGGTGCTTTTTATTTCCCTCATGATGACAGGTTGGATTGTAGAAAGAAATATGATTCTTGTGAGGGGAAGCAAGTTCTTCTTGGCCATGAGAAAAATCATTCCCCAGGGCTTTCCATCTTGACCACTATGGATGTGGACAGCACTGATCACTCCCTGCCTCAGCCAAGCCTCAGGGAAGAGTTCTGTTGCAAAGGAAGACAGGTGGGTATGTGTTGTGACTGGCTTCCAATTATGTAACCTGGGACTTAGTCCCAAATTCGTTAGCTGGTTTTCTCTGCTTCTAACAAATGAACAAACAGAATCCATTCCTTGGAGCCGGAGAACGGAGGGAGACTCCCATAACCTTGGCAGGTTTTTAGGGAACAGAGAGAGAAAATCTCTACTCCTCAAGTGAGATTAACCTAACTAATCTGGAGTATTCTGTCTTCACAGGAGAGAAGAAGAACCACATAGCCAGTTTAGCTCAGGTTAGTTACACGAGGATCCCATCTCCACAGTCTAGTGGAGAAAAACAGCGGGTGTCTCCTCAGCCCAGTTTTAGTCCTAGTTTGGGTGCTAAAAGATGGAACAAATAGATCTGGCTCATGACTTTGACATTTGCTCTGCTATCATCATCAGCTACATCTGATAGGATGACGCTGCTTAAGCTGTGGTAGCCAGAGGAAATCCAATGCTAAGGAAATGGACATTCACTTAATGTTTATCTAGGATCTGCTCCACCAATGAATTCCAGATGTTGGCTTTAATTGTCGCATTCTGGTATGTTTAAGCAGCAGGAGTTTGTAAGGCCGATTTGTAAATCAATCTGGCAGACGCATACTGAATCCCATCTTCGCCAGCTTTTCTAAGTAAGAAGATGCTCTTAAAATATTAAGTACTTAATGTGGCTGCAATGCAAAAGGAAGGAAAGATTCTTTTTAAATCCCTTCCCTGATGTTTTTCTTCTTTTGCTCCTTCTCTCCTTCATTTCCTCTCTGCAGAACTGCAAGACAAGCCATTCCCTTCAGATGAATGCAATGAATTTTGGCAGTCCTAGAGCTAACAAGGCCGGGTATTGGGACGCGTCCCTGCAACTTGGGCAGAGCACCCTGCTCCTCTCTCACAGACATTCCTTCTGAGTAACACTACTGATTTCCCACCACGGCTGACAGCAACTGCATGCATGGACTACATCCAGCAGCAGTGTTCCTGACATTTGAGCCCGGAATTTTCTTCCAGCAGAAGAAAAAAAAAATACATATTACTGCAACCTTGGGACTGTCTCAGGCCCTAGCTTCCATGTTCTTATTAATTTGTATTTAACTGTTACAGCAGTTACATCTCATGTGCAGAAATGTCCTTCATATTCTGAATCCCAAAGCATCGTACAAGCTCCGAGTTAGACGCTAGTAAACCTTGCAATTGTTTTGTGCTCAGCGGGACTTCACACAACAGCTGAATGTGTTGGACTGGCATTAGAGGGACTGCTTATCATGACTTATCAGTCAGGCCTTGCTTACAGGAGAGAAATAGCTTCATCTTAAGTACTATGCCCCTGCTGACTAGGGCAGACACTATAGCTCACTAAAATTGCTTCAGAAGCCCGTTTTCTCAATTTCCTTTCAAAACACCTGCTCCTGAGAAAGCACCTCGGCATTCAACACATGTGAACCCTACTGACATTTTCCCAGGAATGTGTGCTTAGTACACACATTTTTCAAAAGTTGTCACTGGATGGCCAGGTAAGGTTTCAAAAGCTTTCAACACTAGCAATACTCATCCCATGGAAGTTCATGGGAATTCTTCAAAAGGGGTTGACTCATCCTCGGCTGACTGCTTTTGAAAAACTCCCCTTTATCTGCCATCTTTGACAGCCCCAGAGATAAAGTGCTGGAAGTTCAGTTCACCTCCTCCCTTTAAAATTACAGATCTCGAAGTGGGGTCCACTTCTTCCCTCTTTTAAGAAGACGCAAAACATTTCACTTGTGGGCTGAGTTATGCCATATTTGAAGAGGGGTTTGAGAAATGCAGCGGCCAGAAATCCACCCATTACTTCACACTCTGAGCAGAGACTAAGGTATCAGTAAAGAACTGGCTGTATCGTCTCAGCTGATCAGTGGTTTAGCATTTGAGGTTGGAGAAGAAATCCCACTGCATTACAACAGCAAATACTCCAAAATAGGCAGGATGAAGCAAGCAGGTTTGAAAATACCCTTCAAATCCATGGGATCATATCTAAGCAAGGCACAAAAGCAACATCATCCAAATAAGTTAAATCATATCACTGTGCATCCTCCAGAGCTTGGGTGGCACCAGTTATCGTGTCACATCTGAAGGATAAAAAGGCAGCACAGAACTCCATAAGGGCTCAGGACACTGGTCATTCCACCTCAGCAAACAGGCTCCCTGTGCTAAGTGTCAAAAAAGCTGGTATGGGGCTCCAGGGAGGTAACTGTCAATGAGAAAAGAAATAAAATACTGGAAAAATAGGCTGTGGCAGCAATAACAGGAAAGACATGCGGGCAACTTGTTGGTTTGTATTACTTATGTGTGAAACTATTTCTGCAGTCCATAGCATGGGAGCAAAGATGAATAGATGTGACACCACACATAGAAGCGTGCTTTCTCCAAATACCAGGTGAGGAGGATCTAGTGAATCTTTAAAAGAGTTTGTCCTTTGGGACATGCCAATGTGGCCTTGGAGGAACGGGGACGCTGTCACAGGATCTGCAATATTCCTTCCCTCACTGCAGATGCTGAACGGTGGCAAAAATGTCACTTTGTGAGCACTTCAGTTCGCAGCCCATCCTCCTGTTAAGCATGAAGCTTTGAACAGAAGGCCCAAGAACTCCTGAGAAGAGCTAACATAGGTCAAACAAACAAACAGCAATAACCACATATAAGACATAACTTCAGTATTAAGAGTTTAATTCATAGTTGAGTACGTCCGTGACCCAGGTTTTGCCTAGAACACAAGTAAAATGCATCCAAATCATTCCTGGCAAAGGCATGGGAGATACACACGGGCTCTAATGGTACTGGGGATGTCAGGTGGCCAAATTCCTTTCTGATGCAATTCTGCTCCTGAAAGCTGTTACCCTTTTGTCTGTTTATTGTGGCAAGGTTTCAAGTGGCCACCACAAAATTCTCAAAATTACCCAAGGACGGAGCACCCAGAGAACAACCTCTTTTTTTTTGAAGGTCTTGAAGGTCGCATTGACATGTTTTTACAACAGGCATGATTAGGGTTTCTCAAACACCTCCCCGTAGGCTCTGAAAACCATCCTGGTGGAAAGAAGCTGGTGGAGTCCCCATAGATGAAGCCAACTGATCTGCCTATGTGAGCAGGAGATGGGTGACATCTGAGGAGCACATGTGTCAGGACAGGAGGAGCACACCTAGCACCTTGCTGGCATTTCAAGCCAAAGGCACAAACCAGCTTCTCAAGATTCACCCTCACTTCCCACAAGTGAAGGCCACTGCATCTTCGAAGCCTCCTTGAAAGAAAGGGATTAACCAAACCACACTTCAGAAATGAGGGCTACCAGTGGGCTTGCAGTTGTTAGGAGATGCTGCCAACAAAGCACAGACACCGGGTTGTGCCATGAATTGGGGAGGTGCCATCCCTCTTCTCCATGAGATTCCTGGGATCAATCTGGAAAGAGCAGCAGGCAGGTCTGGGAATCCCAGCCCACATCTGAAGTCAATTCAGCTCCCTTCCCAAATTCCCTGCCAGGTAATGGGGAGGACTGTCACCAGCTCTTCTCTCTCCTTCCAGCTGCACATTCAATAAAGGTGAGATGAAGACCCTTGTTCCCCTCAGCAAAAAGGTCATCATCATTTACCCAAGCTTGAAAAAATACAAAACCAACCTGCCAACTCATGTGATTTCTCTTTAAGAGAGAAACATCCAATATTGAACCAAAGAAAACTCAATGAAGAATTTGGTGGTGACGCTTTTTTCCAAATCAAAATAGTTTTGCAATGGAAGATTCAATCCAAAATATTTCAAAGCCCTTTGTTGGCAATCAAGCAGACTCAACAGTTCAACTGACTTAACAACATTTTTCAGGGAAACAATGACATGGAATTAAAAACAAACTAACAAAAAAGGTAATAGAAGTCCTATGCTTCATTTGGATTGTGTGATCAACTCAGATTTAGTGTCTTGGTTGGCATGAAGAGATCAGAAAACCATCCATACTTTGCATTTTTTGCCCTACAACCTTTGTAGTGTGGCTGTAAGAAAACTATATACACACACAGGAACTCACATATCTGTAGCAAGATGAATGAAAAGAAGAAATAAATAAAGACATCAACTGTCTTTATTGTACTGGATCATTGCAATGGAAAATAAAATTATTTGCTTCCCTTTAATTTACATGAAATATTTTCTGAACAGGCCTGTTAATAATTTAGCCTGTTATTAAACAACAGCATTGTTCTTACTGTTTGTCTCCCTATTGTTCTGCCACTTGCAGTAATTTAAAACAACCCAAAAGCAATCACGGACAGATGCATTGCATAGAGGACAGATGTGTTGACCCATTCAGTCCTTTAACAGCTAAACTTGCAAGGTATGTTTATGTTCTTTGCTTTTAGGTTCTCTTTAAAACATTGAGAGCTGCAAAAGACATCACGGGAGTAGAAAGTGAAGGGATAAATTCTAGGTTATCTGATTCCTTTTACTGCTCGGAGGGGTTTTATTTCTCCCCTCTTTTCCTTGGCTTCAGCACAAGGAGGAGGTTCCACCCCCATCAGCGCGACCAGAGTGAAAACTGACATTTTATGAGTGGAAATAGTCCAAGGATGGTGGCTTATGCTCTTAACATCCTGACATCTCAACCTCTGCGAGCAGCAGCGGCGTTGCCTCCGGTGGCTGCAGAACACCTTAAAAAGCAGCACAAACTGACAATGAAAATAAACGACGGTTGCAGCGCTGCTGGAGTCTGGCAGTCCTTAACAAATACAGCAGCATCTGGGTGTTAAAATACATAAATCTGTCATCATTACCGGGCTAAGGGGTCGTCATTCTATTCACAAAATAAAAGAACTGTGCATAATCAGTAGGGCAGGGAGTTCAGAACAAAGTACGCCTTTTACAAACTCTCAACTGCTGATAGATGGATGTTTGCTAGGGACTTAATGTCTTTAACAGGGGACATTTAAGAAGGAGTGTAGGTTTCAGAACTCCTGGGATTAGCGCTTTTTTTCTCTTCTTTTCCAAATTTATTGCCAAAAGTGTATAATGTAAACACTCAAGTCTTCTGACTATGAAACCCACGTTATTATAAAGAAGAATCAAAGCTTTCTAGTACAATTATATTTTTCATCAAGCACAGCACATAATATGTTCTTTCTCTCATCAAACAAAAATAAATTTGATTTAAAAATAGGTTTATACACTAATTGCCAGCAGTTTTGTTGGGCTCTCCCCCCGCCTTTTCTTCATCTTTTTCTTAATGTGGATGCCAAAGACAGCATGGGAAAGGTAGAGAACCAGACCCAACAAGCGTGTAAAAATACAACTCTTCAACAACCATACATTTAAATGGGCAACAAACCTACATCTATGGATCAAGAAGCAGCATGTGAGCGATCGATGGTGCGTACGTGCATTTGCACATAAAGAGGCAGTCTCCAAAATCAACATTCAAGTTACACCTTATAAACTAGTCCAACTTGGTGTTATTCTCTCTATAATAAATATTGTACGTTGTGCTTTAACCTACAAGTGTGCCTTTTGTGCATTTCTGAGTTAACTGATGCCAAAGGAACTAAAATTTGGCTAAAAAGCACTATCAATGTTTTCCTAAAACTGAGGACAGCAGAGCTGTACGATGGCACTAGCGAATGGGGCACAGCGCTTCCCAGCAGAGACCTCCTGGAGACACGGTGCCCATGAAGCTCAATGCAGCTTCAGTGGTCTTCTGAGTCCAGTGAGGCCATGCTAAGTTCTTCACTCCCAGCCTTTGGCAAGAAGAAGAGGGATGGAGCATGGGTGCCAAGGAAACACCATCAGGGAGAGAGGAGAACAGCAGTAGTTGTAGGAAAGTTAAGGGAAAGGTCCTGCTACTTGGGGAAGATGGTCATCTTGGATGGCTGACAAGGTGGCAGATATCTCAAAACTGCTGATGACCAGGTCAGCAATAAATATGATGGCTTCTCATTACTTGGGGCACTATTAAATAAAAGACTTTTAAGTACTGTTCTGCAGTCACAGCAGACCTTGACTAGTAAACTAGAACACCTTCTGCATGCCTGCTTTCCACATACATACATAGCACCTGCTTGGACCAGTGTCTGCCTTGGCTTTATTCACAAATGCAGCTACTTTAAGTATTTGAATAGTAACTAAACAATGCCCTCAGACACACGGTGTGAACTGTGGGGTTGTCATATGCAGGGACAGGAGTTGGACTGGATGATCCTTGTGGGTCCCTTCCAACTCAGGACATTCTGTCATTCTATGATTCTAAGCATTCTTGATTTGTAGAGGTGGGCAAGTCGGTGGCTGTGCACATCAGCATTGCTCTGTCAACACGGGCTCCAATTCTGCCCATTAACTCCATTGAGGATTGTGACAAAGACAGCTGATTAATAAAGTCAGAGGCAAAAGATGCTTTTAGCCTCAGACACAGTGACGAGAAAAACCCAACATGTACGCCACAAACTCATTGGGATCAGAGGCTAAGTCTATTAATATCATTTAACAGAAGGAAGCCATAACTTGCTCAGATCAAACACACTTTTATTGTCAGCTTGCCTGGCACAGTGTATTGCTTTCATTCCCCCCAAAAAATATTTCAGCAGCAAACAGAGCTGCAGTTTGCTATTTGCATGGGTGTAGTAGCAGCTACACACTCCAAAGCATCTGCAAAGGATTGTGGGCTAAATGCATCCATATGTCCTGCATGCCTCCAATTTACACTGGCTGCAGCTCTGGTTTGCCACAGTCTGCCACAGGATGGAGTATGGGGGGGGAAATTATATATCCATACATATATATATGAATTTCATGCTTACATCCGTGGAAAAAAATCTTTTCATTTCCTTTAAATTGTGAACAGGTGTTGTCACCTTCTTAACTTGGCTTCTATGTTACAGCTTCACGAAGGGAAAAAAGAAAACGACCCAAAACAGTGAGGCTTTTGTTAGCCAGAACATGATGTATTGATAAGCATACTGTAAAGTTTGTTATAAAATCAAATTAAACTAATAAAACCTAACAAAGATCTTGTAAAAACTGTGGACATTATACAGCATTAGCACTGAGTTACATTATAGATCTGGACTTAGAAGAAATAAGACTGCTGCCCAGTTGTGATATTTTCCAGCCTTTTACACCCGTTTGCCCAGAGCCATCAGTCAAATCACTCAGTGCCACATTTTTGATCAGTCATTTTTAGGATAGTTACAGCTAATACTGGCACATCATCACCTCTTCACGGAGAACTAACTCTTCAGTAACAAATTATTATGAGCTGTTGTGACATCAATCTAGTGTAGCACTCATCAAAATGACTAAAACTAGTGAAATCGTTGTTCTGTGGCAACCCAGGAATAGTCACCTTTTCATTTTAGAGTGTTTCTTTCTCCTCCTTTCCTCTCACAGGACATTTTCTCCTCGTTTGAGGAATCCTGCCCAGAGTCCAACAAATTCCCTGTCCCAATATGCAGCATGTTGAGTCCTGGGAAATGTCCTGTGAGAGGAAAGGAAGCACCACTGAAATTCAGGGGATAAGTATACCTGGTTGCTTTTAGATTTCTTTTAACATGCTTGTGCTGTTCCTGAGCAACACCAAGTTTGATCAGGGTGTGTTTCTTTATGCCCGCACTAATAAACACACAGAAGGAAGAGCCCTTGCTTGGGTGAGGGCATCATCAGTCAAGGACGAGATGATGAGTCCCTCCCAGTGGAAAAGGAGCTTCATTTCCAAACAAACAGTTTTTAGCCACGATTTTGCACCAAAGCGCAAAAATACATTTTATGTACCAAGCATTTCATTGACTGCTCTAGGCAGTGGGATCAGTTCATGCAGATTGACAGTCCCTTCCCACAGGCTGACACGCAGGACCCCCTCACTTGGCAACACCACTAAGACGGATCTTGGTATGAACTGAAGCCCAACCTGCACCTCCAGACAGGGGTCACTGTGACCCAGTGACATCACGCCACACAACGACAACAAGTCCTTGTGCAATGATTGCAATTGCTAGGCCTTGAGTAGTAAACTAAGGCTCCCCTTTTCTGCGCAACTCCCAAAGGCCAAAAACAATCAGAGCTTTAATTAGCAACATAACCATTACTAAGCATCAGCGGCTATGGCCAGATCCTCATCTGGTGTTAATCATGCTGCGTATGCACAGGAGGCCACCAACATAGACCAGCTGCCGGATTGGGGCCTTAACAAATTAAACACGAGAACTTTGTTACTGTTTATTGTCACGAGGAATTCTTCATTTCCATATAACAACTGACTAATCTTCATTAGTCATGATTATATGCCCTGTGATTGTGTTAACGGTCCCACGCTGGATGGGCTGCCTTTCACACTTTGTGTCGAAGTAAACGCACTAAACACAGATTGCAAACTCCATACCACAACCAGCACAATCCACACCACCCTGTTCTCAAAAGCAAATACTGCACCTCTTTTTTTCTTCTTTCTTTCCCTTTTTTTTAAGTGTTGACTCATTTCAATTTTTGCTTAGCACTGGCAGTCCCTTGGTGCACACATTGCTGACTCAGTGTTGATTCACATCTTCTTGCTGAGCACATCTCTCTCTGGCCCCCAGAGTTTATTAAGAGGCCAAAACCCAAACATAAATGAATTTGTCATGCTTTTCCAAGATGGCTGGTGGCACCTGACTCTGCGCTACAAATGTTTTCTCAGCTTTTGCACTATAAATGAGTTCTGAGACACAGATTGATGACTTCATTGGAGAACTGTAATGCAAACCGTATTTTACTGTACTTGAGAGGCTTTTTTCGCACAGTCTTTTCTACTACTATGAACTGAAAAAAGCACATTAGAATAAACATCCATTCAGACATTGCTATGTTTTTTTTCAGGATACTTACGCTGACTGTTTAAAAAAAAATAAGGTTATTTTAATGCAAATTTTTCACACATGCCTGTTATCAAAGAGAGCTGTCTTTGGACAAGCTGTAAAAAAGCACAGAATAGCAGCTGGCTCAGCAGGAAAAAGCTACTTTAAAGATAAATCATGTGATGTCAAGGAAGATTCTCAAAGCAATCAATCGCAGCAGATGGACAGCAGGCATGTAATAATAAATTTGATTGGTTTGAAAACAAGATATAGCTCAATTTCTCAAGAGCCCATCAGAGGTTTAGGACAACAAGCTGCACTCTTCCTCCTGCTCTCTGCATCAACATTTTGCTACTCCACAGACCAAATGGGGCCAAGTGGCTCAGTCAGTCAAAGGGCCAAACACCAGAGGGGAGTATGGTCTGAACAGACGATGAATTCTTCACCGAAATCTTCTTCCAAATAAACCCAAAGAAGAGTAAAAATACTTGCAGCAGTCAGAGAAACAGAGTAAGAAAGAGAAACACTGGAGCAGCAGTTCCTTGGACTTAAACGCTGATCTTTTTTGTGCTGAGGTGCACCCAAGTGAGATGTGTCTTTGCCAGTTTACAAACTCCGAGTGAAGTGAGCAGTCAGCAGTGCAGAAACAATCCCAAACCCTGCTCTTGTTGCTGCTTGTTTTTTTTGCTACTGAAGGTAATAAGTAACATGCATGGTAAACAACTGTAGGAATGACTGTTAGTAAATATTTATGCTGTAGGATAATGACCTCTTTTACTAATGCGCAGCACAGAGGACTTTTCACTTGCAGGAGTGTTATGGGCCAAGGTGTGCCAGTATTGCAACACACGGGGCTATTGCTACAGGTACTGCCAGTAAATACTTCATCTTGCATCACTTGCTCAACCACGTGATGAAAGATCGAACTGTCTATTTTTGCATCCGCATGCATGTAGGAAATGGTCAGACCTCTGGAACAAGTGATGCTGTTTATTATTGCAGAAAGAGATGGTAATGGAGGTTGTCCAGCGCTTCCTTGTTAGAAGATTTTGTCTTTAGTTATTCATAAGTCAGGCAATCACACTCATTTGGGCTAAGATTTCCCAGTAAGAGCCTGATGGTCACCCATTCTCCAATCTGGCCACAGGCTTCAGTTACGTTATCACACACTATTTCTTTTTTGTAGAACATACGTCCATTCAGGAGACAAGGTGGACAGTTTTCAAACAATGAGCAGCTATTCCACATTTTGTTTCTTCCTCTTTGGCCTTAGGCTTCCTTTTAGAGCACACTGGCAAGGAAGTTTTATTCTGCAGTAAAGAAACCGCACGTTTCAAGCAAGCATCTAAAAACAAAGTTATTTTTCACACTTGTAGGTTATAAATGTTTTTCTGAATTGATTTGGCTGGGAAAACAAACAAACAAACAAAAAACATACCGGAAAACAAAAACTACTTAAAGATTAAGATTTTGATGGGCATCATTGTACAAATAACTTTTTGGGAAGGCACAGCATATTTGTTTTGATGAGCTACAGGTAATTGTCCCTAATAAGAAACCATTGTACTTAATAACTGCAATGCTGATTTAATACTGATTAAAGAGAAGTTTCTCTTCCAGCATTTGTAAATCTGTCTGGAGTGTAATTGGCATCCCAAATCTTGTGGTAAGCCACAAAAACTATTAACGCTGGCTAGGAGGGGAAATTGTAGTTTTTACTTATATTGGTTATCTGCTTTTACTGGCTTACATTTCACGTAGGAGTGTATTAGAGCAGGATTCCTTGGATCTTTGGGATCTGGGCCCCTGCAGTCTGAGAAGATGGGGAAATAAGCAGGGCAGAAACCAATTGCTACCATCTGCATTGGCAAAACCTTTGTCTGAGAAAGAAGATCAAAAACCTATAGTAAGAGAAAAGTCCCTTCCAAAACAGCAGCAGGAAGATGCTAAATTAGGAAGAAAAGGCTTTACCAAGTGTTATGAAGGAGGAGTAGTCTTTTAGGGTGAGATTTAAGAGGTTTAGACTCAACTCTGAGCCACAGCTCATATTTTCTGTGGTCTTGGACTGATCACCTGGTCTCTGTTTGCCTTAGTTACCATCTGTAAAATCACAGTAATCTGTCTCATCCACCCTTGCAGACGGAGAAGTCCTCCAGCCAGGCAATGTGTAGGTATGTCTACCAGACATGTAGAGGCAGCCCCAAGTTTGCTCTGCTCGTGCACTGAGCTGGCTGGTGGCAAGATCTGTCATGAAAGCCACAAAGCAACATTCAAACAGGCTTATACCAAAATTATTCTATCTCACAGAGACCAACCTGCAACGTAGACAAGGGAGCTCACCTCTGCCATGTCTGCTGGCACCCATCGGTGTTGGCAGATCCACTGCCCTTTTTATTCCTTTGTAAAATTTAGTAAAATGTCACAGATTTTTGTTTGTTCTCTACACTATAATGGAATATAGAGACTAATAAGAGCTATAGAGCACTGAGTACAGGCAGGAAGGTTCAAGGCAACTGAATTTAGTCCCAAGTCTCTGTAGGACCTTGGGTAAACCATCACCTTATTCTGCTGCAGTGTACACATATATAACACAGGGGTAACAGTTCCACAGTGGTGTGGCGGAGCTCAGTTAAACACATATAGCATAACTCCAAAATCTTTCAAGAAGCTACGGTATGGATTCCGGATATTACTGCTCAAATTCCCAGAATGTTTTCATGCCAAAATGGATTTTACTTTTTCAAGTCCCAATGTTTAATGAATCACTTGATGCTATTCTAGATTTAATATCTTAACCAGCTTGCCCTTGTCTGACACCTGCATGGTTTTACATGTTTGCTGTCAGCAGTAAAGTCGGAAAAAGAGGTCTTTTTCTCCTTTGAAGGACTCAGAGAATAGAGAGACCATATGGTTCAAAAGGCCACTCTGCCTAATGAAGTTTGTGCTTTCCGGAGCACAAACAAAACAGCTCCATCAATTTGACCTTCAGCCCCAAAACTGACAAGCAGTTCGTTTTCAAACATTGCCTCCTTCTCAAAAATCAACAAATGATTGACTTGCTCTCAACCAAAAGCATTTTCACCAAGACAAACACAAACATCTGGCCAATACATTAAAAGTTTGGATCCTTTGAAAGAATAATTCAGTGATACCTTGTGTTTGCTTGTAGACCTTGGCAAGAAAGACACTAGGGGAACATTTGTTTTCAGAGGAAATTGTTCTAGTGAAAACCAAGTGTTTGAAACATTATGTGAACACATCTGTACCGCTGGAGACCAAGGACACAAGTAATCTGTCAAAAATGGTCTGAGCAACAACAAAGCACAAGGGTACACTGAGAGTCTAAGAAATAGTGGGTTTAGCCAGCATTAGAACAAGGATGCTTGGAGATGAATGATAGCTCAGCCCATATGTCTGCCACACATTTACTTTAAAGTTAGCCTTTTCTTGGCACTTGGTGATCAATATTTGTTTGTATAGGGCTCAATCTCACACCCACAGAGGCCAGTGGGAGCTTGTAATTTCCTTCTATAGCTGCCCAAGGAGGCTACAAATAACTAGTGTTTGTGCCCAGGGCTTTGCAGTGCCAAATATAATGAACACCATTGTTCTTAACACAATTAAATTTGATAATCCAATATCCCTGAGCAACTGAATTTGACTTTATGCCTCAGTCCTTCCTGAATTCTAGTCCAACTTTTGCCCTGTACCTTCCTTTCATTTGTTTCTGTTGTGCTACCATGAATAATCAGAGCCTTCTTTGACTCACAGATGCCTCAAAGCCTCTTTGCCTTGGAATAATGGGAGCTGGCTTGGGCCCTGAACTTTACAGAAGATACTGGATGACAGAGAAGATCAAAGACTTCAGCAACCTCCACATAGTGCAAAGGCACAAGAAGGACTGAAGGAGGTTCCTATAGCATTCCTTTCTCCATACCAAACAGTCTGGAAAGTACATCCAAAAGGAGTCTGTATAGACACGATGTTTTATAGACTACTTCCACTTCACCTTTTTTGCTCAGTGTAGCAAAGACAGATGAATGTGGATAGGAAAGTGGTGAATGAGGGAAAACAAATCCACAAACTATGTAAACTATAAGATGGCTTTTGCAGCTTTATCCCACTGATGCTACATGAGTCATATAGCAAGAGGGTTTCCCTCACCTAAACATCACTTTCCCGATAAGACATTTACATTCTGGTCTCCCACGCTGGCTCTGCAGTAAAGTGCATTCTCCAAGAATCAATCTGTTATCAGGTGATAATCCTCCATCAAGCAGCACCAAGTGTTTCCTACGTGTTCTTAGTTCACAGCATTTCTCCTTCTGTGATGGGAAGAAGAAGTAACTGAACAAAACCAGACCAAGTGCCAACCAGTAGGGAGCTGGAAACAGCCCCAAACTCTGTCATCATTTCCACTGAGAGAAACAGAATGTTGTAGACCAGATCCTCGGGGTGCTGGTTAGGCAATAGGATGAACAAGATGCCTGATCTCACCCCTTGCTTTGCAACCCTCCAGCTTTGCTTCCTCAGCATCCTCCAGCACGCCAAACTTCAACCAGCTATTTCCCTCCTTGCGGACAAGGACCAATGAGCATATTTCTGTGGCAGCCATGGCAGAGGAATCTCTGATTACCCAGAGAAGTGTCTTTGGGAGCCTTCAGGAATGCTCAGCCTAGCAAGTGACACCAAAATCCTATTGCCAGGCTAAGCCCTTTCAAGCCAGTCAAAAGCACAGCCAGCGAACCCATGGTCACCAAGACAGCATCTGAAGCTTTTTTAATCCTGCCTCTACCAAGGGGATTTCTCAGGAACTGAGCATCCCTGGGTCATATGCCAGATCTGAGCTTTGTTTCAACCTAAATATTATTCCTGAAGACATCGTGCTTTGCAAAAGCTCAGTACATGGATCTTCCAGCTGTGCGTTTTTATATGGGTGCCTAAACATTTGTTTTGAGAACTATCCCATTCCAGCAGCAAACATAAAGATCGGTGTGACCTCTCCTTATCACACAGACTTTCCTGTGTGGAATTCATTGTGATTTGGACCCTAGTGACTATTGCATCACTTCTGTTTATTTGTAACCTTTGGCACTGTGTAATCTTATCTGCTTGCAGCCGGCTGCAGCAGAAGATGTGCAGCAACATCCATCGCCAGCTCTGGCAATCCTCAAACACTGGAAAGGGCCAGTTAAGAGGTCAGTAAATGATTAGCAAAGCAAATCTGCAATCACTGACAGCTACACAGAAATCAGCTCGCTCTCTCCCCAAAAATCACGTGAGTCCCAGCTTTAGTCCAGCTCTACTCACCAATCACAATGAGGGTGTAGTTCACGTTGGTGCTGCCAAAGCCATTGGTGGCTTTGCAAATGTAGGTTCCCGCATCTTCGCTTTCCACCTCCTTGATTTTCAGCCCTTGCTGAAGGATTCGGAACCTTGTCCAGCCACTGTGGATAGTGCGTCCATCCTTCATCCACATGGTGAGGGGTGGGGGGTCGCCCTCCACGGGGCACAGGAGCTTGATGGTCCTCCCTAACCTCACGGACTGACGGTGAATCACTTTATCGGCAATCCTTGGAGGACCTAAGAAAGAACAGAGAGAGGAAGAGCTCTTATTGTTTTTGCCAGTGATATAGCACGGATTTAAAGACCAGACATCAATCAGGACATTACACTGACTGCAATCCAGAGGTATAGTGAAAGGTGCTAACCAAAAATCTCCTACAACAAAGGCTAAAAATAGAGAGAGTTAGAGAGGGATACATCAACAGAGATACTGGTTTGTGTGAGACCTGAAGCTGTAGCCTTGCCATCATTAGCAACTCATGCTAACCCACCAGGGAAGCCTGGTTCTGGGTCTCTCTGTTTCTTCCAAAACACCCACATTTTCCTACAGCAAGGAGGAGTCCAATACACAAACTGTTCAGCTGTATTTGATGAAGCAACTGTGGTTGTTTTTAACTTAACACCTAACCTGAAGGCAAAATTAGTAACAGCACTGGTACTTAAAACATTTCCCCCCTCAAAAAGTTATAATCCTTTCATGTTGTATGTACAGTAATTCCCTTTAATAGTCACCAGATGGGCTTTATCTGAGACACATACGCCTGCAGTTGTTGAACAGAAAGCATTCATTGGGTAGCGCTTCACTAAGAGATATACCATAGCCTGATATGTTAACATTGCTTATAGTCCAGAAGAGGTTATTTTTATAAATTGCCGTGGCGACACTGTTGGTTTGACCCGAATGACAAAAGTATTTGTTCTTCATAAAAGGTGATGATTTTATGCAAAACAGAGTGTCCCTGGAATGCCGCACTGTTTGCCACATGACAACAGGATGCTCTTGGACGGGTCAACACTCAGAAGAAAGAGGTCATAAAGACTTCAACAGCAGGAATGGTCCTATAGCTGAATTCAAACCAGAATTTCTTCCTAAGGCTCTGAAAAGTTGAAGCAGAAAGTCTTTTCCCTGCATGTGCCTTCCCTGCCTTCTCATTAACCAGACATTACACAAGTTCCCCACACAAACTGCAATAGCGATGCTCTTCCCAGAATAGTCTATTAATGGGTGTGATAATAAGTGCCTTGCTCTTGCATAAGGACAAAATGTTTTGCTAAGGATTGCTGATGCTGAGTTGCACCCAAAACCCACAAGATGTTTGTGGGATTTGGAACTGTTCCCTCATATTTTATTTCTGTTCCTAGTGTTTTGCAGGATTGGACCCACATGGGATAAGCTACAGAGCTCATATTTGCACTTCCTCATGACTAATTCCTATTATTTCAATGTCTGCCTTAATTTTCCCCAGCGTGACTAAGGCAGTACATACAGTCCAGCTCATGAATGACTACAGAGCTGCTGTTGCAGTTACTCACGTTGAATCGCACCCATGGATTTTACAGCTTTGCTGGTGAACAGAAGTGCTGCTCAAACTGAGGACAGAGTCATGAACTAGCTTAAAACTCACTAATAAGTTTAACTAAGAACCTGATTAGACCAGTGGGTCTTAGACACACTCAGATTCTGATGAACTGCTGAGGACCCAAAGTGGGGATCTCAACAGCTCATAATCTGAAAAAGTCAGTCCCTGGCAAAGGTAACACCCATCCCTGTACACCTTCAAAAAGATGCCTGTGGGACAATGTCTTGGATGTGATGGTGCCCTCCCATACTCCAAGGGAACTGTTAGAACACCATACAAAATCCTGACTGTCCAGGTCTTTCTAAGCACTGCAAACCACACTGTTAATGTTCTTTGCCTTGGGAGATCTCCAACCAGCTCTGTGAATGGAGAGATAATCCAAAGATCCTTTGAATGCTGATCTGACACAAGCTGCATTTCTGAATCTTTTAAAGAGGAGATGCACAAACCAGGAGGGATTGTGTGTGTTGGCTTTGATAAAGTTGAATTCACCAACACCGGGTGAAGATCCAGTCCCAAATTCTGCTACATTTCCCAATGTGTCGCAGTATATCATTCAGTGCAAAAGAGCAGAAATGCCCAGACAAATCCACAGCCTCGCTGAAATTCTGGGTTGGCCCTTGGAGAGGTCGACTCTGACTTAGAGTCATACCAAACCGAGTCAGACTTTAAGAGTAGCTTCATTGCTATCTACTTGTAAGCCGGGATATTCAAATGGCAAAACCAGACCTATAATTAGGGTTGGGAAAGAATGTTAGGTGCAGGGCAGGCAGGGACAGTGGAGAGAGAGCGCCCTCCTCCCAACTTGGAAACCTGCTGTAGCTCCTTCAAAATCCTTTTCCTTCCGACATTGAGGTTGACTCCTGATGAATTTTGAGACCTGGAGGAATCAGATAGTTTCCCAGTCACGTCATGTGCCTCGTTGGGGCAGGCTGCACAGGCGGCTCTCCTGACGGCACCAGAGTTGCCTCTGGACCTGTCACATGTTTGGGTCAGTGGTAAGCTTGGTCCTCCCAAATGCCATTTTCCTTTGATTGACCTTTCGTTCTGAGGAATTGTTGGATCGCTCTCTGTCACAGGATCTATTCACAGACCTTTATGACATTTAGGTAAGGGTGTATTTCTTAGGGCCTTTCTGCCTGAAAATAAAAACACTACTGCATTCCTCTGCAGCCCTTCATTAGCCCCTCCAGCGACTTTCTCAGGATGAGGAATAAAAATTGCCCCCCACTCTTTTTCCTGCTGTTAATTTTGCCAGAGAGAGCTGCATGCACTTCTCAATAAGGTACAGCCCCAGGACAAAGACGTTAAAACCTTGCTTCTGTTCATTCAGTGCTGTAAATATTCCCATTTTATTACATATCATCTTTGCATTAATAACTTTCTGCAAAAGTAGCGCTCTCTCTCTTGAACCTGTGCCTTCACCTACATCAAAGGCTTCAGAGGCCCTGGCAATCCAACGATAGCTGGACCTCCTGTACATGGCTACAGCAAGAATAAAATGTTATCATGGATCTCTGTCTTTCTTTCTAATGTACCGGCATCGATTGAATCTCTTATTTCACTACATATCTGCACAGCCCTGCCTTGGAGCTGCAACAGTGATGGATGAATGCTTTTCAAGTCAAGATACAGTCTGGCACATCTCACCACTCTTCGCTGTCAGTATTTGGATGGGAGGTGGTGGAGAGGGGGAAGTGTGTCTTGCAAAAAGGCCCTTCTGCAATGTCCCCTGTGCAGTGGGTGCTGCTGACACAGAGCTGCCTCACACGATGTGCCACGGAAATGCCACACTATCCAGATAGAAACATATTCCCCCTCCGAGTCCATGTATTAAGCTACCCAGAACCACTCGGGTTCCCCTGGAGTTTCATTTCCAGGGCTTCTCTATGGCATTTCCAGCTTCCGCTAAATGAACAGAGCAAAAACATGTAGTAAAAAAATGGCATCCCAATTTCTGATGTGCACCACTGCTACTGAAGGGAGCTCCCCACCTTGCAGAACTGGCTCACAACATGCCAGGAGGGTGGCCATGAGAGCAGGGAGCCTAATAGATGACAGGTCCCCCAAGGTGCTGGTTTGGGGGTGTCCCTTGGTGGCACAGCCCATGGTCTGGCAACCTGGACACATTCCTACAGCTGCTGAGAGAGGGAAAACCCCAGGAAAGCACCTGCTGCTTCACCTACAGCTGCCAGCGGGGTAAAACCAGGCTGAACCCTGGTTGCTGCCAACCTCCCATCCCTTGCCGCTGCCGGCTTCTGTCCTGTGCCGTAATGTAGCGCTAAAAAGCAGATGCAATTCCTCCTCAAGCAGCCAGTGTCACAATCTCAGCCATCCTAGACTCCAGCTTTGCGTTATATGTGAGCAGAAATGATCTAATGTATTTTGAGAGCAACACCCTATAGCTGCTTGCCTGGTTTGTGGGTTGCACATTAAGGCAACACCACAAGAGCCGGACGGCAGCACCACAAGGGATAGTCTCAGGAGCTGAAATCATTTTGTTAAACCAGATTGTTGAAGTTTTTCATTCATATATTTACCAACATTATTTTTTTAATGCATATATATACCATCTTTGTGGTATATATTGGCACATGCCTGCACCCATGGAGCCAAAGCTCCAGGCTGGATCCTTAGAAGACAGAGCAGAAGAGAGCATTGTTTTCTGGCCCTGGGTGTAAATCCTGGGGGAGGTGTCTTTATGCCATAACCCCAGTCATTTCTAAGCCATTAAGCAGTGATTCTTGAAAACATCAGCCTTTTTAAGTGCTGAGAATCTGCAGCTTCTGACGTTGCTAGAGACAGAGACAACTTCCCACAGCACTTTGCCATGAGATATGGGAGAAGACGCCAGGTAGATATTCTACCAAAATTGCTGACACAGATTTCTACACATTTTTATCACTGGGAGGGGAGTGGGGAATGGTGGGGAGAGAAAACAACCACCATTTCGTGCTTCCACTCTTGCAATATTCCATCAGGTAAAGGCAGCTCTCCATGGCCACTGCTGAGAAACAGCCTTTCAGCTGGAGAGGGGGCAGCCGACTTCACAGCCTGTGCAAACAGAAGGAGCTACGATGATAAATTAAGCCCTACCTCGACAAAAACCCAATGCCAGGTTTTCTTCAGCCTCCCTTGTCCTCAAACCAATAATTTGAGAGAATAATTTCTTAATATTTCGGCTGAGGGGAAAGGGTGGGGTTTGACATCCATGGATGTGACTTGGGAAGAAGTGACGAGAATGCAGCTGCCTCCCCCCCCCGCGCCTGGTTGTTATTCTTTCTCCAAATACAAACTAAATATAACTTTGCCCCATAACATTCAAATCATTTTAGTTACTTAAAGGGATCATGCCTGGAGTTCCAAGGGCCAGGGTGCAATCAGGCTTAAAATATAATTTAAACAGTCCAGACGCTACATTTTCCACCAAGTCATTTGCTTGCTTGTAGTTTTCCCATCTGCAAACACATCTAAGTACACAGAGAAATAAACCAACAATCCCAGCCAGATGCCAAGTTTTCTGTTCGAGATCATATAAGCCCAGTCAAACATTAACAAGGAAATGCCATGATCACCTCATTTGTTTCAGATATTTCTGTTCATATACATGCAGACAAGTGTGCAGATTTATTTGCCTCATTTATGAATACAAGCAACTGGAATCTCCATTCTGTTCCATTATATAAAAGACAGATCCTACACCTGTCTTACTGAACAGCTGGGCAATTTTCAGTTTATATCCTGCAATACTGTTCTCCACTATCCTATACCACAGAAAGGCCCCACTTGCTGTTCTGCTGCTGACGTTGCTTTACAAGCATTCCTGTTCTCCCCCCCAGTGCCTTGGAAGGGCTGGTGGTTGCCACTTCTTGGCAAAAGGAGTTATGTAAAGCCCAAAAAAAGGAGTTATGCAAAACCCAGGAAAGCCTCTCTGCTTTACCAAATAGCTATTTCCGGGAAGCAGCAAAAACAATTTCTAGAAGTGTATTTAAGACACAACAGTGGAATAGCCTGGAGCTTCCTGTCCATATTTCTCACAGTCAAAAACACACACACATGTAATTATATTTTCCTGGACTGCATTGCAAAGTTCATGCACTAGTTCAACTCATACATGTAGTAAACATGATTTATAGCTCTGTGTGAAAACCCTCTAGATATATGGTGTTTTGATAGTGACTCGAACCTAGAGCTATAATTTAGTAACACCTAGCAGTGAAAGCTAAATGATTTCCCACTCCACATTCCTAACTTTCCATGAACCCCTTTTACTGCTAACCTGGGGAGGAGATACTGCTTCTACAATTGTTTGGACTTAGCCTTGTTATTCCTTCAACTAAACTCTGCACTAACGTCAAGCTTCACATATGGTGAACACACCAGCACTGACCCACATCCTATGAGACCATTTGCCATGATACAGTTCAAAGTGAACTTTATTAACACATTAAACATAATTACAAAGAGGAAATTCCAAGGAAGGTCAACTAGCCCGGACAGTTTCTTGGAATGGAAAGTAATTTATAATATCCACATACTGTATTGTAAAGTTTATAAAGAATTTAAATAAGTTTTAAGAGCCCCATGGGCTATGTATATTTTATTATTTAATACCAAACACATTCACTTTCCATTAAGATAAGATTTCTTTTGAAGTGCTGTGTTAGTAAATTAGCAAAGTCATTTACTATGAAGCACCCAAACAACCCATCAACACGTGGAAGGAATTAATATCGGGGACTGGGGTACCACAGACAACGTCTGTCCTATGAGGAGAATACAGCCAAGCAGAGAAATCTTTCACTACAACAGTGACATGAAGGAGCTGGACAACGGCCGCTAATCAAACCAATCATTCAGTGTGAACACAATCTCTTGCACCAACACTTGAGGCAACATTTGGCCTTCACCATACTCATCACTGTAAAATCTGATCCTCCAAAGTCCTTAGTACAAGAATGGTTTGCACCAAAGTCAATTTCTTTCACCTCTCCCACGTTTCAGAACGAACACAGTTGGCTGGGAAGGACCATCTAAAAGCCATGTTTTAAACTCGTTTCCAGAGTTGGTTAACTTGGGCTATCCATTGCCAGAAAGCTGGGCTGGACAACTCCTGCTTACAGCAGGAGTTTAACCATTACTACAATAGTTTAACCCTCTCTGCGAGACTAACATGAGGATTATACACTTGCATGCTCAGCACATCATTATTATCCTCACTTGTGTTGGCATTCGAGCTGTAATGATGGATCAACGGATATAGAGGCCTCACTATGCTGGGGGCTGGACAGACACCTACCAAAGAACAATTCCCACATGGAAGGGCTTACAAAGCAATGGTGGCAAGAGTTCAAATTAACATGAGTAGGTGTTCCTCAAAGAGAGGAACTCTTGGCTCTCCACACAGTGGGAAGTCATTACATGGAGAGAACTGATAAAAATGCTTTTTGACAGAGATAAAAGGATGAATGCTTTGCCCATTAACTATTGGAATAAGCAGTTCAAAGGACTGGTGAATCCTGCATCCTCTCATATTTTCAAAACAAAACAGTCTCCATGTCCAAAAGGTATGAATTAGCCAAGTAAAGTAGGGGTCAGCATAGGGGTAACTGGGCCAAATGCTTTGGTATGTGACATGAGGAGATCAGATTAGATGAGCTAATGGGTCCTTCTTGGCTTGAAAACATAGGCGCCCACAGACAAAAACAATGCTTATCAAAAACAATCAAAAGATTAAAGAAAAAAACAACAGCATCTCTGTAGAACAAAGACTCTTAAAGAGGAGCACAAAAACACCACAAGTATTTGCTGGCCAGCCCCGATGACTGGTCAGGCTCAGCTTTGGGAATAGCGGCTGTTTGCAGGAGCAAGTTCTAGGCTTGGACTACACAGCTGAGCCCAACAACATGATGGAGAAAACAGCTTTGTGGATTCATTTTATAGCAAGTGAAGTGACATATTTTCTCTTTCTTCCCTACCTTTGTGGTAGGAGCTGCTTTCCTGATGAAATGGATATTTATTGATAGCACAAGAAGTGCTTGCCATATTTTTACATGAGTAATAACTAGCCCCTCGGGCAAAGGCTGCCAGTAAATTTTCTACTCTAGATGTTCCAAAAATAAGAAAAATAGAATATTTGGGAACATGTTCCATTTAATTAAGTGCCCTGCATACACATTTCACTGAGATTTAATAAAATAGTTATTGTATGTTAAACAATTGGCACTTGATTATTGCATAGATTTATTGCAGTTCAACAACAGTAGATGAGATGCGTATCTCTTACGTGGTTTTTAAATCCTTTGAGCATATGTTTTCAATAATCAGTTGTATTTATTTAACATGAAATTACCATCTTATTAAATTAAATGTGCATGGGTGACATTCAATTTCAAGCGTTGCTGAATATATTTTCAGCAGCAAAAAATAGTAACCTTATCCCTTAGGTTTTGAGGTAGCAAACGCAGAGGAGAGTTAGGATTGCTTCAAATTACTTCTGAAGAAACAGACTCCATATTCTAGAAGGCTTTTCTTCTAGTGTGGAAGAAAAGATATTATTTATTGTTTCTTAAGTGCTTCCAGTGGGCTTAGCATGGGCCAAAAGAGACGACTAATATTTCTAAGGCTGAAATGATACTGACAGTGCAGTTCAGGTATGCAGTTCAATGGATAACCAGAAAACCTTTTTTAGAGAGGAGAAAAGTACAACAAAGGTGTGTTGGCACACATACCCACACAATCTACCCTTTTCATTTCCATTCAAGAAGGCAAGTCCATCTGAATAATGACATTCTTAATTTGCCTTTTAAAAAGAAATGGCATTAAAACATGTTTTCAAGGTTCTGAAATTAAAAGGCTTTATTTTTTTTTCCTTTTTTTTTTTTCTCTCCTGTTTCCAGGAAGGACAAGCTGCCTAATTCTGGAAGAAAACTGAAATCCTCTGGCTTGAGGGAGTTAGGAGGATCCAGGGCCCAACGAAAATCCTGCCCCGTAGCCCCAACCTGTGCTCACCAAACGTAACCCAAACCCACAGTGTCTCCACCACAAGTCACACGGGGACCATTTCTGCCAACATAAGGCATCTGTTTGTTTCCCATAATCACTGGGAAACAATCCAGTCAGGCAGCCCTGAATTAGCTTCTGGGATTAATCTACCCCAATTCTAACATAAATGCTATTGTGCTCTGCCCTTCCAATTGCTTCCCAACCATGCAAATCCTGCTTCACAAGCCCAGCGGATTTCCCAGCCAAATCGCCCACCAACTCCAAGACTTTCAGCAAAACAAACCAGACACTCCACAAATCTCAGTCTAATTCACTTATTTTGTAACAAAACTCCCCTTCGAGCCACCAGTTGCAATCATGTTCCAAGACTCAGTGCTTCAAAGACAGGCATTTACTTCTGGGTCAACCTGCTTCAGTTCTGTCTCCTTCTTTTTCCCCAATGCCTACGTGCAGTATCCTGTCACCAAATCATCTTATTTAAACAGCTCCGAGAAAATTGGACGCCCAAGTTCATGTTTGGTAACACAGATTCCCCTTGAACTTTCACAGTCAATATTTAACCCAGTCTAGGCACAGTGCAAGGTTTAATAAGTAATTAGTAGTTGCCCTTATACGCAGGCGTTTGTGTGAGAGCTGCACAAGCTGGAAATTTTAAGTGTCATTGTTTATGTCTGCAGGGAAACAGAAACCACGATGGTTGACTCCATGACATATTTGGGAATGATGTGAGCAAAGATCTTTAAATAATTGGTTTGCCTTCCTGCTAGTCCACAGAGGCAAGTCTTGGGCCACACAGGGACCATTTTCATTCGTATCTAAGACCTTGGTTTTCCTCAAAATATTCTTTACACTCTTTTTTAACAAATTTCTCTCTAAGGGATGAAATTGGAGACTTTACACTCTTCACCCAACGTTGCTTTCTGCTGGCTTTTCCCAATACTCAAGATGGAAAAGGACATTTAGGGCATTAAAAAAAAAAACCACAAAAGAAATCTGGAACACTCACTGTCAAACATATCCATCTATCCAAAATATCCATAAACCTTTAGCTGTTGGGAAATCATGGCAAAGCTGTTTTCAGCCCTCTCTTTGCTCGGCTCTTGTCACTGGGGGCTTCTAAGTTTGGTCACCTCAAAAACACAGTAACAACTGTTTGTTGGTGCCCACAAAGAGATAAACACTGTGGTATTTAAGAAATGAAGATATTTTCAGAGGCTTCTCTAAAACAGAAAGCACTTCCAGCTGAATGGCTGCAGAGCAGACTTGGTGTGGAGTGCTTTGCAGAAATGTTTTTCTATCAGAAAATGACATTTTTGTCAAGAACCAAGACTTTGTCCATTTTTTTCTTTCAATATTCTAGTTTGCAGTGTGAGAAATCTTTTGCGCCATGATTTCAGCAACTTAAAATGAAACACGTACAAACAAAAAAATTCAGGATTTTAAAAGTATATTGATTAAGTAATGGTAATATTTTTAATGGCTTGCTGCACCACTAAAATATGGAAACAGCTTTGATTTGGGACAGGGATAAATGAAAATACATTAAAAACTCACAAGGGCAAATATAAATCTATATATTATTAAAAATCTTGCTCCAGAACAAAAAATTTTTAAAACTCCTCATTTTTCTCCAAAAGAAAAACACAAAACCAAGCTGACTTTCAACCTTCTAAACAACAATTCTGCCTGAAACCATACAACGTTGCCCTACTAAAACCTCCAGCTAATGGTAGGTGTGATGGAAGTGCTCAGTCCAGCTCTTTCCAAATTAAACTGTCATCACAAGGATCTACCTCATGTCACCTCAAGGATCTACATCAGTGTTTTAGTTTGGACCAGACGTGTGCTTTAAAGCAAATATTTTGATCATCCCCACCAATTATACTTTGCTTCACATCATGAAACAGTTTTGGTGCCCACAAAAAGAGCTGCTTTTATATGACACTGAGCTGCAAGGCGTGTTCCAATTCAGACAGGCATTTAAATGATAGGACCAGATTAGGGCCATTTGGAAGTGAAACGCCCCTCTGAAATGGGGATGTCAGGTCCTCAACACCAAATGTTTTGTTTTATAGATCCAATCTTATCAATCCCCACCAGCTGCTCATAAAGACAGAGCCAGTAATCACTAGCTGGCTCCCTGGTTACAATTAAATATATTAATATTAAGATCATAATAATAATAATAATAATAGCTCTTGGATTTCCATTAATTCAATCTACATGACCAGACTGGACCTAATCCAGAATAAACTCTCAAAATACCTACCGTGTGAACATCACCTCCTCATCACCAAATATTTCACTTTAAATATTTGTTCCTGTTGTGCCATTCTACAGGCTGACACACCTGTACACCTCTTCCAGGCGGGAAAAATACTTAAATGCATTTTAAAAGAAAGTGTTCACATAGATTGGTTCAGTGAAAATATACATTCAAACTCAAGAGACACCCAGTCTGCTGCATATGAAAACAAGGAAACCATCAATGAATTCTTATAGCATTCACATCTGGTTCCTGCTCCCCCGACACTGGGGCACGCACTACCTGATGTGTATGCACACAATACTTAATGGCTTTGGCAGAAGCCAGGATTTCTTAGTGCATGAAGCCTTCATACCGGAAGAATATTATATTGTCAGATCTCATATAGGAAACAGCCTCAGCTCCAAGCCATACCCAAAGAAAAGCAGGTAACATTTTCTTCAAACAGATCAACCCTAGTCTGGTGTAAAACATGCGATGACGCCGACTCAAGTCCATGCACAAGCAACCTTCTGGCTGGGAAAACTCGAGTTATCGTGGGCAGAGTCTGGGGGCTCAGTTGGTGCCCTGGACAGAGGCAAGTCCAGATTTCGGCAGCCTGCGTGCAACTGGGACAGCTTCAAACAGATCCAGTTCTCTGCTCCTCCTTTTCCACGTGCTGGCTTGCTCACAACAACAGGGTTAATGCACTAATAAGTGGCCTTTATTAGTTTTCTTAGCAAGAGATAGCAAAGACTCGTTCTGTTATGCTTACTCTATGGATTGTGCTTAGGATTAACAGGTGCTTTTCTGGACAGTTCTGGGACTGTTCAGCTTCTAACATCAGATAGCATTTTATCTGTTTGTCCAAAGCTCTGCTGCACCCCTTGCTGCTCAAAAGCTGCTTCATTTCATCTGGACAAAGGCGATACCTCTATTGTCTGGCACTTCTCAAGATGAGTGGTGTTACCAAAACAGCACCTAACAGTGGGTATATTGAAACACTAAATGTAAATATTTAAAATATAAATCCATTTAAATTCCCTAAATTATCCAAAGGAGTTGGAAATAGATTTCCTTTGCTGAAGATCTCATATTGCCAGATTTTCCTCTCTATAAATCTGCATGAGCAGAAAGATGGTGCTAATTATTACCTGATACACAAGTAAACTACCAGCCCCCTGTTATTAGCACAGCCTGTGGCTGTTGGTGAAGTGCTTTATTTGAGCTTCAGCAGCTACAGAGTGTACAGGAGTTTTGCTGACATCGATTGCTCTGTAATTTCAAATTACATCATTCCACTGGCGGGCCATGCGCCGGTGTGTAATGCTGTATCCATCAGGTAGATAGAGCTCCACTGGAATAGCAATTAATGTGCGCTCCTATTACCTCACAGTCTGGTAATGTACGGTCCCAGCTACCCTCCTGCAAGTGTGCGTGGGGGGAGAAACCTGGAGAGCGTAAGCGCTATCTAGGAAAAGCCGTGCACGGAGAAATATTGTCTCGTCGCGTGATTATGTAGCGGTTTTATCCCCCATCTCGCGCGTGTGCGTGTACAGACACACACACTTCGCATCAGCTGTCAGCAGGAATTCCCGACTGCGGATTAAAGTGTTGCCATAGTCTGTCTGCTCAGCCTGTCCTGGGCAATGCATGTGATGTAGGAGCACATAAAGTAGAGCCTTCTGATGACAGTTTAATTTGGAGAGAGCTGGATAGAGTGCTTCCATCACACCTACCATGAACTAGAGGTTTTCAATGAGGGTGGTGAGACACTGTCCCATGTTGCCCAGAGAGGTGGTGGATGAACCATCCCTGGAGACATCCCAGGCCAGGCTGGACGGGGCTCTGAGCAACCTGATCGGGGTGAAGATGTCCCTGCTCATGGCAGGGGGCTGGACAAGATCAACTTTGAAGGTCCTTTCCAACCGGAACTATTCTATGATCCACATTGGAGCGAAGTGTCCAGTCGTATGCAGATTTCTGAGCATCTCTGTTCACGGAAATAGGAGGTTTTACTCTTGCAATGACTTGAACTTGTTCTTGAGAGAAGCCAAATCAGAAATCACTGCATGCTGGTGTTTCTAAGCAAGGAGTCAAGAGGTCAAAACCCAAGGTCAGAAAAAAGCAGACAAGCAACACCCCTTGCTGTACCTGTGGCTGGATAACTCAGCACTTTCCTAATCAGCCAGTAATCCCCTAATCTTTATTGCATGTAAATTCCAATCCCTTCCCAACGGCTGTGCTATGGCAATCTCCAATCTGACTACAGTGAAACCCCATTGGAAGACTCATTGATAAAAGATGGAAACGTGTAAAATCAATTTGCTGTATATCACAAACAGCGCTGCACACCCCTTCAACGGATCAAAGAAACGCCATAAAATACCAGCAAATAAGGGCTGTTAAAAACGGTTTTTACCTAATAGTGGATTTGACTATTTGACAAAAGACAAAATTCACTTCTGAAGGGAGAACCAGGGCATTGTTTTACCTACAGTTGGTGACTAAGGCAGAAAAAGGCAGTGTAAGAAAGGTCGTAATTTAAGGCCATGCTATAAAGGTGTGAGAAAGATGCACTTGGGGTCACAATTTACGGGCAGGAGCTCAGACCTGTCCAACAATCTCAGCTTTATCTCCAGAAGGCACAGCAGGAGCAGTGCTGGCATGAAGCGGTTGCCCAATGAATTTATCATTTGGTATTTATAAGAAGCAATAGTCATCGGTGGGGCTGAGCAAAATGCCCCAGGTTTTGGTTCTGAGCTCCATCAAGATTTGGGCTGAAATGGCCCCAGAAGTAGGGACCACATTTCTGGCCCATGGGGAACAGCCTGGGCTCTGGGATCATTGCTAAGCACAGTGGTTCTTAGTTTTGAAAACAATGGAAAATTGATAACACTTATAAAAATAGAGTATCTTGGCAGGATCTCACTCTCATATCACTTTTCTACAGTTGGTAGAAGGGAAGCCAAAGCCTCCTTCGTGCAACCCACCAGAAGATAGAGAAAAATATTAAATTAAAAGAAAGCAGAAGCCAAACTAACTCCTGTGTTTCATCCATTGAGGGGAATTTGCCAGCATTCACGATTTTATTTTAAAATTCTTCTGATATTAGGTACTTGATTCTTAATGTCTCTTTTTCTGAGGGCATAATCCTGAAGGAGAATCTCCTGTTTATTTGAACATGAAAGGAAATTTGTGACCTTTGTGATCATAGGGAATCACTAAATGCTCTAAAACCAGGAAGCAAATAAATAAAATCCAATTTGTTGTAACATTCATGTTACTTAAGCCAGGGCACTGGTTTTCAGGGGTTTGACCCAGGAGTGTTGAACACGCAGGATTAGTAATGTGAGTGTTTCCCACGGATGTGTCCCACGTGATTTATTTAAGCATCTTTATGACATGCATTAAGAAAAAAGCTACACTGGCTGTGGGATCCAATAGCTGTAGGATCTAGTATAGCTTATGCTCCATTCACCATATAAGCAGGTGTCTCTCCTAGAGAAACTGTTATGCTGCAATCAAGAGGAAGCTGGCTCATACCCCCAGATGTTTGTCATTATGGGAAGGAGGGAGAAAGAGGGACATTAGGGTCAATAAAACCACGCTGCTACTCTTGCAGCACCTACAGTCCAAGAGGGACTTCAGTAGCTCAGCTCTGTCATTGATAAAAGTTTTACAAGACCTCTGCTCCAAGCAGCCCTGAAATCAAAGGTCTGTTTACTTAGCCTTTGCTTGCCGGGCTTTAGGATAGTGCAGGGAAGATCAAAGCAGAGACCTCGTTTAACATGCCCAAGTACACAACCAGCAAGTCTGTTTATGTTGGATTCCTACACACCGAGTGTGCTGCTGTCTGTCAACACTTTGGGCTCATTTTCAGCAATATTGGGTGAGGAGGGAAATATTCAGAAAGGCCTCACAGATTTTGGTCCTGCTGAAACAGAAGTGAAAGAGCAGGGAGCTTTGCTTTTAACTATGACTGCCAAGGTCAAGTATTAACTCCTTGCAGGAGAAAAAACGAAATAGACCTGTGGTCTCTGCTGAAGTGTTACACCATTAAAATGCAGCTAAAATCTGCATGAAGAGCTGGAAAAGACAACTTTGGTTCTGTATTATTTGGGCCCCAACTTTTTTTCTTGCAAATAAACAGTGAGACTAAGGTACTTGGTTTGGCATTGGTAAGGGATGACACCCTGTGCACCTCATATACAGAAAGAGATGCAATAGCCATCAGTAATTCATATCTTCCTGCAGTATCCCATTGATACCTGTACAATCCCACACTGGGCTTGGAGTAGTTTGCAATGGCAGGCCATTCATTCATCATACATAATCTCTCTTTCACACCCACTGCTGGGGACAGCCAACCAGACATGGTTTTACGGTTATCAAAACTCAGCAGGACTAACAAAGCTTAGTTGCCAATGGCCATATATTCTGTGTCTGGATTTCCCAGCACCTATTAAAGGGCAGGAACCTGCTGACAGCTTCATTTATTTGTTTTCTTGTGTGTTGCTGGTGCATTCATCTCCCTCTAATATTTAGAAAAGGTTGAACCCATGCAATGGTTTTTGCCTCAGGCATGGTGGCAGTTACATACAGCACTATTGCAATCACTCCCATCTACACGGCTTCCCATTTTCACACGTTTGTAAGAACTTTTTATCTGCTACATCACTCTGCAAACAGACATGTCTGAAAATTGGTTAACAGGCCTGAAAGCTATTGGAGGAGATAGAGATGGAACAGCCCTCTCAAAATGTTGACACATGGATCTCATGTCCTTAGGACACCAACCTAAAGACTAGACAGACCTGGACAGGTACAGGAAGGGTACTCAGAAGGAGGTAGTTGGTTACGTATTTATACTTGGAAGTTGGGCTCTCTGTAAGTTTTCTGTGAGGATTTGCTCTAGGTGAACCTGCTTTAGCAAGTGGGTTGGACTAGATGATCTCCAGAGGTCCCTTCCAACCCCAACCATTCTGTGTGATATAACCCCCACCTGGTATTACGCCAGAACCTTCACCAGAAAATCAAGATCACAAGAACTGAAGCAGTTCCACTTTTTTTCTGATTTATTTTATTTTTCTTGGTGATTATGTCAAAGTTTCCCAGAAAAATCCTCTCATGTTCTGACCAGTGTTGCTTAGAAGACACAGAAACCCAGGCAGTGCAAAATAAGAGGCAGTCTGTAACCAGTGTTAGGAAAACAAGTCTACAGCTGGTTCTAGAGTTACCTCTTGCAAAATTCCCTCATCTCCTTCTGAAATACCTGAAAAGGCCATGGGCAGAGACAAGGCACTGGACTGCACAGCCCATAGATGAGCCCAGCACAGGGCTGGGTTTCCAAAATACACGATATTTACTTTTCTTCCATCACCCACATGCTTTCTTTCTGACGTCAGATCGCCTCTATTTCACCAGATGGGAAACTGAGTCATTTTTGTTAAAAGCATTGCACATGTGTCTTGAGATCCTTCATGGATGGATCCCACAACAGCACTCTTGGAGCAGAAATGAAGCCATTTGGTGTGAATTAGACCAGCTTGTCATTTGCCCTGGGAAAATAAACCACACAGCTGACACCCAACCCAATAGTTACTATAGCAGTGACCAAGCAGTAACCAACAACATATTCAACCATACTTGCACCCTCTTCCCACTGCTACCCAATTCTAGATGTGTTTAGGGTGAAACTGCTTCAATGGGGACGTAATCCCCATCTGAACATGCCACAGGTTCCCTCCTAAACTTGCTCTCTTGCACTGATGGGAGGAGCTCATGTAGTGATGAGCCAAAAAGTGATACCTGCTTCTTCTTCCCTTGGCTTCACAGAGAAGTAAAACTTTATAAGGAGTAGAACATTTTAAGGAACATGTAGAGAAGACCACACCAACTGTAGGCTGGAGGAGCCCCGTTAGATCTCCTTCCCAACCATCTCACCATACCATCAACAGGACTGACCCTTTAAAAGAGAGACAAGTAAAAGGAAAGAGAGCATAATGGTTAAGATATTTTCTTAGGTCCTTGATTCAAGTTAGATAGCAAGGGTCATACAAGGTACCGAAGTGTCACAGCTGCACGCTGTGACATCTCCCTCTCATGGGGTGCTGTGAGGACAAACACAGAATCATAGAATAGAATCACAGAATGTCCCTAGTTGGAAGTGACCCACAAGGATCATCGAGTCTAACTCTTACATTGGATTGCCAGGCACCCTGTGATGAGGGGAGTGCTGATGAGTACCTAGGCAGATGTGCAGGTTTCTTTTAAATGAAAAAGAAATCTCACCAAAGAGTCTTCCCAGTCTTGCAGGGATGTTTTCCCCAACCAGCACAGCTCGCTTCGCTCCACCTGATTCCAGTGCCTCTAGTCAAAATCCTCATCTGTGCTCCTAAACTGTTCCCTTCCCCTCCTCCTGGCTCCGGTATCCAATCCCTTCATACGCTTGTAGACAGTTATTGTCCCCTCAGGTGCCACTTAGCCAAGCTATACATATATTTACAAGCAGCTCTTTTAATCTTCTCACATAAATCAGTCCCCCCAGTTGTCTGATCCGATCATCCGGGCCTGTCTCTCTCTGTCCAGACAAAAACCTCGCCTGTCTCCCTGACATCTCATGGATGTTGAGCTGTCAGCTCAAGCTCAGAACTCTTAATCTTCCTCCCCCTCCCCACCTCCTTCCTTAATTGCTGCAGACACCGCTACCGTCCTGCCTGTCGCTCAGGCCCATGGCCCAAGCAGTTTTTTCCTCATCTCCCCCTCCAGCTCTCCACATCCCAGCAGAGTCTTTCTGCGCCTCACTGATAAGCCCCAGCCTTGTCTTTTCATCCCTCACTTGCAGTTTGCATCCAGGCTCCCGTTATATTTCATCATGACTCCTCTGCTCCACACTCTTGCCTTGTTTATATTCATTTTTCTCTGGGCACCACTCTGGCCACATCTGCTTCTCTTCTCATCCAGCTCTCCCTTTCCCTGCCACAGCAAATGGCAGCTACTCTTCTTCACTTGTCAAGGCTCCTCCTGGCCTCTCCCCACTGTTGCTATCACCTTTTCCTTACCAGAGGTCCACCCTCTTCCAGCTGACCCAGAAGTCCAGCCTCTCTCCTCCCTTTTTACATATTTCCAATAAAAACGTAGAATCATAGAATAGTTTGGGTTGGAGGGTACCTTCAACAGTCATCCAGTCCAACTCCCCTGCTATGAGCAGGGACATCTTCACCCAGATCAGGTTGTTCAGAGCCCCGTCCAGCCTGGTCTTGGATGTCTCCAGGGTCAGGGCATCCACCACCTCTCTGGGCAACCTAGGCCAGTGTTTTACTATGCTCATTGTAAAAAATTTCTTCCTTTTCTGCCAAGGTATCCGCCCTGTGTGGGAGCAGCTCCCCATCAGCATTGGCTGAAGGTCTCTGCTCTCTCCCCACACACCTTAAAGCTTTCCTGCACCAGAACCCCACAACAGGCTGCCCAGAGAGGTTGTGGAGTCTCCTTCTCTGCAGACATTCAAACCCACCTGGACACCTTCCTGTGTGATCTGCTCTGGTGAACCTGCTTTAGCAGGTGGGTTGGACTGGATGATCTCCAGAGGTTCTTTCCTACCCTAACCATGCTGTGATTCTGTGATACCCACCACTACTGGTCAGCAGCTAAGCCTAACACATCTGCTGGTCCTCATGGTCAGCACCATCTCACTGCTGCTCTGCTCCACCCATCTCTCCATCTTCCTGCCATCGTCCTTCACCTCATACCCCCAGTAGGTCTTTGTGCACAGCCTTCTCGCTGTGTTCAGACAAGACCTTGCACAGTGGGGTGAAGGTCCTGAGCACAGCGGCGACACACACAAATCACGCTAATCACAAAAGCTTCACTAGCACCTCTCTGCTGATTATCCTCATTTCTGCATCCACAGCATTAAAGTGTAATTGCATTTTAACAAGCTTCATTAGCACATTGCCTTAGTCAAGCTTAACACACTCCAAGCACCCAAGGAAACCTCACGGTGCTTCTTTTCTGCTCAATATAATTTTCAAGGCTTCTGTAACCTGATTTGTTAGGAATAACCTCAGGGCTGTAAAGCTTTTCTTCTGCCATCCAGCAATTAAGGAATAATTTGTCACGGAGCAAGTCAAGCTGCAGGGCAGGAAAGCCCTGTGCAATACAATGAAGCCGTGTAAACCATCGCCCTCGGTGCAGGAACAAAGCGAGCATCCCTCCCCTCCTCCTTCGTTAGCTGGGAGCCTGCGCTCAGCAGCAGCTCCTGTAAACGCTGCACTAAGTAATGCAACTCCTCGGCCCGCAGGCAGAGAAATGCGTGTGCACACCCTGCCAGCGTACACCAGCCGCGACTCTGCCCCTCCTGCAGAGTTTTTGGACATCGTGCAAGTTATTTTAGCAAGTTTTATGAAGCTCTGAAGGATAACCCTGGGAAGAAAAATGTTAGTATATTAAGAATAAGGAAGAATGAACAAAAGCAGGTGATGAGTTTACAACATTCTAGAAGCTTTGATCTTGCTTAATTTATGTAGGTTTCTATCTACGATGGGCAGGAGGTCTGGTACCCTGGACAGACCAGGGTAACCTGGTAGTTCATACACAACAAGGTCGGGATGTGACCCTGCGCAGCAGCTCCAAGCAGGGACACACTCTGCATTCCAGCCATCATTCATGGTCTGATGATTGTTCATGTAGCCATGGACAGATGCACACACACTGAGAAGAAACTGATCTCACATTAGAAAGAAGGAAGAGACAACCCTTATATCTGTAGAGTCTGATGAGTATTTCTGTCTGGGCAAACCTTTGCTAGCTTTAAAGTTGTTTAATATTTTCTCCAGTTATCTCAGTGACATAAAAGTCAAACACTTTCCCAGGTATTCCTGGAAAGATGCTTCCTGTTTTGGTGAGGGAGAGAGGGTATTTTTAAATAAAAAATAATCTGACAATGCTCACTGTATATTCATCCCAGTCACAAAACCAGAAGTAGTTTTGCAGATGAAGGTTGTTACCTGATTTTTTTTCCTTAATGCCCACAGCATCCAGATGAAGGAACTGCTAGCAGACCTCGGTCACTACTTCCAAAACCATACGTAGGAACAGCATGTCAGGAATAGAAAGCTATAGAGTATCAACCACTACAGAGCCCCAGACAGCTGTGTATGAAAGCAGAAAACATAGGGTTAATGGCTCTTTAATATTTTTTGTAGTTCTTACAGATGACTGATGACTGGCATGGAGATCACTGATCACTGCTGGAAATTCTGCATGCAAAGAGACAGTCTGGTCTTGTGAGGTGTGAGCAACACTGAGCTCCTATTAATTTAAAAGGAGATCAAAGTTGCCCAGCATTTTGTAGGAAATTCTAAATCTATGGACTGGTAGGCTCCCATCTCACCATGGGAAAGGGTTCTCCTCCACCAGACCCTTCTCATGTCTCCACTTAGCCGTGCTTTGTAATTTTTCAGCTTACGCATATAAAGAAGAGAAAAAAAACCCAAACAGTTGCTAAATATCTGATATAACAATAGTACATTCTTCAGGAATATGTACTTTTCACATCCTACTACCATTATTTTAACTTTCAGAGGTAGAGGAAAAACTTCACCCATCCTCACCTTCCTCCCCCTTAACCAGACAAATAAGGCATTCAGCTTGTCTGAATTTGAATTTTTATTGGAGTCGATCCAGCAACCAGAGCACATTGCTAGAAGCCAAGGTCCCGCTTCCTTCAATACAGCTCCTTCATTCTGACTCCCTGCTTTTGTACTGCTTTGGTAATCTCAATCTGTGGTCAGGGATAGGATAAAATTTCAGCTATTTCCCCCCTCAACTGCACAGAAAAGGTCTTGCTCTTAAATCACAAGCCCTGCACCCCAAACCTCTGGTTAAATACTTAACTATAGGCAAGTCTTTGAAATCATCATGGGCTTTGCAGAAGTCACATTTCTGCCATTGCCTTGGTAAATGACCTCCACCTTTCTGCACAAGACAGTGTGGGCTCCCACATACCTTCTACAAATGTTTATATTTTACTCTCTGTGTTTTTCCCTTTTTTCCCCTCATTGCTTCTCCTCTATACAAACAGTAATTCAAGAACCACGATCAACCCTTTGCTTGGCTTCAGGTCTCTTGCATGGGCTAAAATTACCTCCAATTCTCCAGCATGGTTTGGGGAATTTATTTATATTCCGTGTTCTGGAGATAGACCTCATGTCTTGCCAAGGGCTCGCGTGGGTCTTACAAAAGGAACACTGACAAATATTTATGGAACCTAAAGTGAAACTTAAGACACTGTTAAAATAAAGTTTGCCTTAGGTTTTTTTATTTTCCTGAAGAATTGACCTGGCTTTCTTGGCAGAAAGACTAATCCAAATGCTATTGGTATCTTAACAGCTCATAAGAACCACATGCTTCAAATAAAGCCATTACTATCAGACACGCTGAGTGGTTCAATTAAACAAATATGAAAACAGACACTTCATCCTGCTTTAACTAAGGGGGATCATTTCGCTCCTGAATCCAGACTGACAATGAAAATGATATAGTATTTATAGAGTAGCTTTTTATCCTGAAAGATCCCAAAGGATTACACAGACCCCGCTTCACACACTACTGAGATGGTGCCACTTCCAGGGACAAACACGCGAGCTGTCCCCCAGCCCTGAGGAACACCACACAGCAATTTAGATGGAGGAGCACGAAAGAATTTCACATTCAGCTGAAATTATAGAAGGGAATTTAGGCAAGTAGGATGGAGATTGTTTAGACTGGAGCACATCCAGCACAGGAGGTATAGTACTCCAGTGTTTTAAATATAGAGGTTAAGGCAAAACCATAACAAAGTTCTGGTTTATACTATCCAAAAATCAGAATTTAGGGCAGAAAGCGATAGGACATCTTGAAGGTGAACAGTTTCATTCTGTCCACTTCATTTGCACATGGGAAATTCTCTAAAAGATGCTCTTGTCCACTACTCCCTTCAGGAACACAAGAATCAGGACTAATAATGCTTTGCATACTCGCATGTTAACGTAAGGATGACACAGGATGCTTTATGAATTAAAGGCTTCAAAATGCTATGACTGGTACTCTCAAACACTTGACGGAGGATAAAATATTTCGTCTATCAACAACCCACAAGGGCTCACATCAACTGCTTCCGCGACACCTTCTGGCATCATTTCCCATGAGCTGCATTGCAAATGGAATGCAGCCCAGTATGGAGACAGAGACCAACTGGCCCAAGGCTGCCCGCGAGTCTCTTGTGGTGACACCAGGAATTCAGTTTGGATCCCCAGTGTTCTTCTGTGATGACCAGGTGTTGTTTCCCCTCTCCAGGACGTTTCCTCCTGTGAAACCTTGGCCATGCTAAGGAGCTCAGCAAGCCCCATGGTTACTTTTGTTGGAGAAAGGGAAATTGCTGATTTGTGGAGTAGCAGTATGGTAGATCATGGCGAAACTGGGAAAATCCAGCATTTTAAGAATCTAGGAATGCAGTGACATGACACAAAGTCACGTGGGGATGCACCAAGAGTCAGCTGCAACTCTAGGGGTTACAGAAAGGACTGGGACTATCTCAGCATGAAGAGTTCAGCCTCTGGATGTCCTTATGTATGTCCATAAGTCCGATCAATGCAAAATGCCACATTTAACTATATATTTTTCCCCCCCCTGCAAGATTTACACCGAGTCTCCTCTAAAAATGTCAGTGGCCCTTCTGATTCACAAATACACAGCAGTCCTGACGTTATTACTGCAAACATTCCCCCACTACAGAAGCATGAAAGAAATAAAACTGTGCAGTGAGAGCTTTTTTATTTTTACCTGGCATCAAGACTAGCGCTAGCAAAAGCCTCTCTGCAGAACAATTAGCAGAAAGCACTGATCTTATAAAGCTTCTTTCTTTTTTTCAGTTCATTTAGCCTAAGTAGAGCAATCGGGGTTCTTCTGGCAGGATATCACATTCTCAACATGTAACCACTTAAAGGAGGAGGACAGCTATTGCAGGGAGATGTCCCAGGAGAAGAAATCATTATACAAGCGTAAGGGATTTCTTTGGAGTGACTTTTAAAATAATGTGAAGCTGCTGGCTTGATTGTTTTGGTTGTTTGGTGGTTTTATTGTTTTGTTTTGTTTTCCCTTTCCAGGACTGGACTATGAACCTTTCTTTCACTAGTGAGCAGTTCTTCACACACCTAATCCCCTGTGATTTAAATGAAACCCTTCAGGCAGATAATCATGTACCAGCAGGAGGAAGGGATTGACTGTGGCCCTAAAGCCTTCAGGCACGACACCACTTTTCCTCATTTATACGTATTTTAGCGGGTTTTCAGTATACACAGAACTCATATCGCTGACAGCAGGGAAGAAAGCGCATCTATACAGAGATTCTGCATTTCCCTGTTGTGGCGGGGAAACTGTCTTCAGATAAGATGTACAAGGAGGATGCAGAGGTCAGCACTGTCTGGTTCAGGGTCCCTGGACACGCAGGACACCAGAGCTCCAAACCCACGTGGCCATGTAGAAGGCGGCTCTGGGGTGTCTCATGGCTAAACAGGTAAGGACAGTCGGTGCCTGTTGTGCCAACCCTGACGGGGTGGGAGGTGCGTTGGGCTGAGGCCACCAGCACATCTGCTGTTTTGGAACAAGAAAATCTCTATTTTCGCTTTTTCTAAGCAAGAGGCAGATTGGACTTCAGGCTGCAGGCTGAGCTGGAAGAAATTCTGTGCAGCAACCTTAAGATGAAGCAGCCTGCACAACCCATGGGACGCTGCATTTCACATGGACGTGACTCGCTTCCTCTGCTCCTGTGCGAACACGCTGCCCGCGGTGAGTAAGCCTGTGTCATCCCACAAGCCTGGGAGGTTAGAAACACACCCAGCTTCAAAACCTCATGGATGGTGAACGTTTGCAATGCCAGGGCTGTGCATCTCCCAGAAAACCATGCATTGCCCAGAAAACCATAAGCATCTGCGAGCTTTGAACTGAGCAGCGAGACAGACCCCCAAGAAGGCATGGGGGTAAGGGCTTCTTCATAGAGGAGCAACCAAAATGTGTGGCTTGGAGGACCTCTGGCTGGTGTCCAAGGTAAAAAAATCAAGCCTTATGGAAAATATAACTTCTCTCTCCCACCCTCCTAGCATATTTGGGATGGTCCACTGTGCTATTGCTGATATACTTTTGCTGATATACTTTTGCTGATACACCCCTAGAGCAGCAGCACCACTGCTGCCTGCACAGCCCGAGCGCTCCTGCTAATTCCCTGCTAAACTCCTCCAACACTGGAAATGCCCAGCAAGCTGTCGCTGGTGTGGGGAAAAGTGGTGACTGTTGCTGGAAATGGAGGCAAGGTGGAAAGGGGAGAGGGGAAAGGGAATGTTAAAATAATGCAACAAGTGACAGAAGATCTTAAAAATTATTTTAAATCTAAGTTTTTGTAAAACTTCGCAGCTTGTAATTTGTTCTCTGTGTATGTGTATATATATGCACACATGAACAGCACACATGAGCACATATGTGTGCACACATGACCTACATGTGAAAACGCATGCATTTTATCACACGGCTCTGCGGAACAGGACATGACACCATCCCACATACAGAAAATGCACATCTGTGTATTGCCACATATTTCATGAGGGTAGAATTGGGACAGCGTTGTATTAATGAAACACATGATGCTACTCCACAGCCACAAAGGCTCTCTCCGTGTCTTGAAGCCCATGGCTATTTTACCATATGCAGAGTCTACTTTCTGCAACAGCATGACATCACCCACCCCACACTCCGGAAATAATTACAGCCTTGTCTGCACTGCAAAAACTGGCCCCATAATTTAAAAAAATAATTAAAAAATTGCTGTTCAGCCCATAGCAGCAACAGCAGTGCTCTAATGCAAGACTAGACTCAGCTGGTTTTAGTATTGGGTCACCTAACCCTGCTTAGAGTGGGGTTAGAAAAAACACTGGGAAAAACTCCCACACACTGACACCCCACTCTTAACAATGGCCTAATTGCAGCAGCCATGAGGAAAACAAGGGGGAAACGGTTTTCCAGTCCCCAGATATTTTTTTCTGAAATTTCAAAAGGAAAATTCTGTTCCAAAGAGTGGTAACAAATCATTACTTTTCATTTTCATTCAAATAATAATGAAAAGCAAGAACCCCAGCGTTTTCTCAAAACGATAATCTAAGAATCTTTTCTTATCTGGTCAAATGTTGTATCAGTGGTTTGGGAGTGTTTCATTTCAATCCTGGCAGTTGCTCTTCAGTTTTAATCTTTTCAAGCTTTTTGGTAAAAAGTACCCAAAAGTACTCAGACTATTTCAGAGCAGAAAATGATGCTTTTCATTTGAAGAAAGTAAGCTGAAATCACAACCTCCCTGGGTGAGAGACAATTCTATTCCTACCATTCTTTATTTGTACAACAATTAGCCCATCCTGATCCAAGATAAAGTCCCCCAGGCACAGTTGTGAAACTGTGTCAGGTCTTTTCAAGTGGACCTGAAGAATGACCAAAATCAATCCTTTCCTCAAAATGTCAGTAGTGATGAGCCAGCATGTTCCCCTCCAAAAATGTTACCCCCAGAAATTCTCAGCTAGACCCAACACTGACACGGGAGCATCCTAAATTTCCATGCCTCCCAGCAGTTCATGGCTGTTACGTTATTCCATGGAGCTTCTGCAGCTGTGTATTGGCAGAGCCACCAGCTACTCTTCTTAAACACAGAATACATAAGATTTCATGCACGTTGGACTTATAAAGTGAAAGTGACTCCCTCCCCAACATGGCAACGTCAACGAAAGATGAAATGAATTGAATTCTTTCACACACAGAGCCAACAAGCCGTAACATGGAGAAACACACTAGCTCCCCATGTCAGCAAGCAAGGAAGAAACGCACCGAGACCTCGTGCCAGATGCACCTTATCGTTTCACTCACATGTGGCAATGAACAAACACGTGGGTAACGGCAGCCCTTCCCTCTGGTATGTCCCTAGCTCTCCCTGCCAGGGGAACCGAAACTTAGGGCTATGAAGTTGGTGAAGGGTTTGGAGAGGAAGATGTATGAGGAGCAGCTAAAGTCACTTGGTCTGTTCAGCCTGGAGAAGAGGAGACCTCATCATGGTTACAGCTTCCTCACAAGGGGAGGAGGAGGGACAGGAGCTGATCTCTTCTCTTTAGTGACCAATGACAGAATGGAGGAAACAGCAGGAAGATGTGCCAGGGGAGGTTTAGGTTGGACATTAGGAAAAGATTCTTCACCCAGAGGGTGCTGGACACTGGAACAGGCTCCCCAGGGAGGTGTCACGGCCCCAAGCCTGACAGTGTTCAAGAAGAGACTGGACAACGTCCTCAGACACATGGTGTGAACTGTGGGGTTGTCACATGCAAGGACAGGAGTTGGACTGGATGATCCTTGTGGGTCCCTTCCAACTCAGGACATTCTATGATTCTGTGATTCTGTGAAATGCTTTGCAAAGCTTGCAAATACCTGGGAGGCTGCCCTATCTGACATGGCCTTGAAGATCTTCCATTCCTCTGAACAAATTACACTAGTCATTCAGATAAAAACAGAGGGAGATGAAGAAGCACTTGTGCCTGGAATTTCCTCAATTTCACCACCAACCACCGAGGGCTTAGCCAGGGCCAAGGTCTGTGGTTACTGCACAGCCATGTTTTCATTTCAGGACGATAAAGGTCCATTCACTACCACTGTCAGGCCTTGTGGGTTGTGATACAAGCTCAACAAGGAGCAAGAAAACGGCCCCCACGGTGACACCAGATTGAACTCAAGCAAGCGGGGCAGCTGTCGCAGCATCCCCGCTGTGACATGCACTGCCACGGTACTTCTACTGCTCTTATAGCGCTTAACCTATGTCAACTGCCTTCTGAGCCATCCGCTTCAAGACCTGCTAGTGACAGACATGAAATTCAGTTTGGGAAGGCGTGAGACCCAACGCCTGCTCTCCCTTACCACCTCCCTCCCACGTCTATCCACTTTCCTTGCTGCTGGGTTATGTCAGCCCAAAAGCTTCCCTGGGGGGGACAATAACAGCTGGTTCTCTCCAAACCATCTCACCCAATTAAAGAAAAATCTGCAGTCAATGCTTGCATGCTTTTATTGTTGACATGGCACAAGGCGGGTGAGAAGTGACTTCACCCTCCCTCGGCTGTGCTGACTTTACAAGATTCCTGAAAAAAGTCAACTGAACAAGAAGGTGCCACTTGCAGCCCATCATTTCTCAGAGCAGAGCCAGGCTTGTAAATGTTAGCGCTCATGTAAAACTCTCCGAGATGCCAACTCTGCTCTTTTCATCCTGAGTTAACTATATTTAGTATGTTTTCATGAAGTGCCAGCTTCTGAAGTCATGAGATAGCACAAAAGGATGAACCTTAAGAAGTATTTTAGCCATTATGGTGACACATATGTGGAAAGCTTGAGAATTTGAACCCTCAGCCAGACAATAAGTAATGACTGCCCAAATAATGATTTTAAAATACCTTACAATATCCTCTTGAGTGTTGAAGACTGAGTCATGGTTCTGGGAAGGGCAATATTACATCTTTATTGTCTGCTGCAGGACTTGACCAGGATGAAATCAGAGATTTCCTGTAACAACTTTGTGCCTCTGTCTCTTCTGTGGAGGGGACGGTCCTCAGCAAGTAGCAGGGGATGCCTGTCTGTTAAACTGGCACTAAATTAACAGAATTACAAGTGCTTAACAGTCTTCACAGATGAGGCCAAGGCAACACATTTAGGTGTCTAATCACGGATTTAAGCATCTATCGCTAAACATGTGAGTTTGAAGGCTTGGGCCCTAACTTCTTAGTGTTAAGTCTTCCCTATGAGTTGTGTCTAAATCTAAATCTCTATCCCACTGCAGCATCATGAGGTTATACCAGTACCTGAGACTGAATGAGATGGGCAATGTCAGTGTGATAACATTTAGTAAGGGCAAGCTCTGGAAGGAGCATTTTATGCTAAGGACACACCAAGCTAATGTAATGAGAGCAGAGGAGGCTTGACCAGTGTTTCTCAGCGATTCCTGGAAGGGGCCCCAAGTCCAGCTCCCTAGAAAGAGTTGGATATACTGACACAGCCCCTGCAGCGCAAATCTGAGGTTAACAAATGGGCACTTGAGCAGGTCAGGTCTTTAGTGGCTAAAGCTGTCACAGGTCACTTGCAGACAACATGTCAACTATACTTTTTACTGTCCCCTGACCCTCCCATCTCTACCCTCTCCTCCCAAACAAAAGTAAGTGGCGCTTTCTGGAGGAACTCACCAAACAATTTTCTGATGGTCACAAAGCAAAGTACGTGCTGAAGGTTTTCGCAGAGGTGTCTGCAGAGCCCAGGCTCCCAGAGCTCCAAGCGATGTCTACATTACTACTGTTCTCCAGAAGAGTCAGCTCTGCAACCTCTGTGCCCATCAGCTTTTAAGCGGGACCTTACACATTTTGTTACGCTCCCATATCATCACGCCACACAAAAGTTCCCCTTCTCTTTGAACAGAGCCCTCGACTTCACAGCCACACAACCTGGTCCTGCCATAGCCCCCTACACAGTTTTTACATATATCTTGGTATTTATTAACAGAGCCATGTATTTTCTGCTAGATATGTTGCTCCTTCATACAGGTCATGGGACTATAAAGCTCCTTGCCAAGTGGACCTCTCAAATATATAGTGTTAAAACTAAAAGGGCCGTTGTAATTGTGCAGTGTTGTGCACAGAAATGTTTCTTCCCTGCTCTCTATTGTACCCTAGGTACAGAAACAGTCCTGACTCATGGGGAGCCAAGGACAATGCTATTACCCCAGTGTTTGGGGAGCAGGGTGGAGACACAGGTCCATTCCCACAAAGACAACCTGATGACATGGATATGGCAGGAGACAGTTCACCCCCCTCAGCCATCAGCCATGAGATAAAAGAGCTTTAGGCTTGGGTTCACCACACTGTTCTTTGCCTTTTGCTGAAGATATTACGCTCTGTAGAGTCCCTGGTCTTGGATGTGAAACTGCTCAGGAGGAAGGGCCACAATTTGACCAAGCTGGCACACAGTGCTCCACAAAACTCAACATTTCAATCATTAGTCATCCGCAAGCCCTCACACGACAGCAGTTCAGTTCATGGAGGAAGAGATTGCTTTCCCACAAAAGTCCCCAACAATAATAACAAACCCAAAAAGCCCTTACACAGATACAAATCTCAGCAGGACCAACCAGGCGACTTTCATTGCTCATGTAGAGCAGGAGGCAAACGGCACTTTATCCGTCATCTCCTTTGTGTTCACAATCGGGAACAGGGAAGGGGATTTTCAGTAGTGCCGGATGGCCTGGCAAGCATGACTGGTGCTGAAAGACGAAGGGACTTTTGCTCCTCAGCCAGCCAGGAACTTCAAAGACTTTTTCATTCAGTTGCTGTTACACACATGCACATACACAACTGCTGTTAAGGTATCACAAGCCTTGGCCGAGGTCAAAGCCGCCCGACTCAAGCTACAACTGCCTACTGCAAACAGAGTAGAGAGCTTTCGAAAAGTTTGAGGTTTGTTTTTGATTTTGTTTTTGGGTTTTTTTTTAATCTATATACAACTTATGTTCTGTGCCCAACGGAAACAACGCAGAAATGACCATATGAGATTTTGTGAAGCGCGTTACGCAAGAAGTCGGATGAGATTACAGCATGGCCGTTTTCCAGCTGCCTGCCTTTCAGTCAGAAGACGCCAATTTGAAGAAAAGTGCGAATTTTGGAAGAAAATATATCAAAAATTATATACTGTAAAAAACTTTTTCGGTTCAGTATGGAAATGTATGTTTCCCAGAACAGCCACAGCCTAAATCACAAAAATCTGTTAAAGCCTTGTAATAAATCAGTGAAAACAAGACTTTCACATTTTCTCACAGATTGAGCGCATACACGGATGCACTTCTACAGCTTTTCACTCTCTCTAGCCTGAGGAATACTGACTTTATAATAATAAAGTGCTCCAAGAAACAATATTGAGAGAGAGCCACCTCAGACTAAGTAGTGTGGTGAGAACCAGCTTCCCACCTGCCCCGGTGATTTCTCTCCCACAGAACAGGTTGGTGCCTTTCTGTCTCTTTTGGGGTTTTTCCTTGCAAAAACACCGCTCAACTCTAAAATACAATGGGAAAACCACAAACCTATTTATGATAGGAGAATCCGAACGACCCCTTTTGCCTTTCAAGTCTAGCAAAGATGTTTGTTGCTTCTAAAAGGCTTAGGATCAAACTCCACAGTATTTTTTATAGGGAAGGTCCCCATAGCGCCAAGTCTCAGTTAAGGCAGATGCAGCAGGTAAGTGCAAATGTGCAAAGGAGAAGGGGTGAGATGGGAAGATGGCTGCTGTAACTTTGCACTGTGAAACAAACAGAATAAATCAAGCAAAATGCATTAGAAGTTGTTTGGGTTTTGTTTGTTTGTTTTCTGAACTGTTAACAAGAAGAGATATAAGGTTGTTTAGTCCCAAGGCTTAAGTCCATGGTTCCCTTCAAAAATGCTTATTCACTCTGCTCTCAGTAGGTTTTTATTGAGCAATTGGAAGATGCTATTTTCAAAGCCAGGACTCACGTTGGTTAATTGTTACATCTCTTTGTGTTGCCTTTTCTTTCAATGAAAAACAGCTCAAGGTTTGCAGGAAGGAGCCTCGGGGCTGCAACAGATGTCATGAACCACTTCCTACAAATTAGAAAAGGAAAGTAACCCTCTCAGGTTAATTACGGGGAGAGGCCACACACGGAGCTGTGTAATGAGCCTGTGGGACGGAGGGAAGGCAACTGCTTCATATTGGATTTCAAGAGACGGAGCATGAAATCTCCTGTGCTGACTACATGCTTTCACTCTGCAAGAGCAATGCCTTCTCCCCGGGGGAGGACACAAGCCGTACTGTCTGGGGCGGGCAGCAGAGTTAGGGAAGGACACACGTTGCTCAACCATCCTCCGATGACATCCCGTAGCGTAGGTATATTCCCGGCGGACGGCCAACACGCAGGCTGCTCTCTGCTGCTCAAAACACCAGGGATTTACACCTGTCCCCCTATTTACACAGGTGCAAGGTAGTTAGAAAGCCATGGCCTGAGGACTAAAGCGGAAGGACTGGGACTTGGCTGACCTGGATGTTGTTATTTTCCTGGTGGGATGAATAGGCCAAAGTCCTTTCATCTTTCTCTGCCTCATTTCCCCATCACTATAATGGAGACGGTGTTTTTTTGTCTATTTTTATATAGAGGGGTTAGATTTTCACTAAGGGAAAGCACCAGAACAATGCCAGGTAGCATCGTTACCAGAGAGCTCTGGGAGAGTTCAGGTGATGGCTTTTTTCTCTATTCCCCTGTTCTTTTTCATTCCCCCTCCCCATCAGGTTGGTTCAGGCTTATCTGAGACCCCATGTCTTATGAAACTGTTTCCTCAGGGACTGGGTCACTTTAAAAAATCACAGATGCTCATTTAAAGTAAATTGGTGTAGCTAAGCAATTGTAACTAAGCCATGAACTTTAGCTGAAGAATCAGCCCCATGTTTCCTTCAACTAAAATATACATCTATGGTCAGGTTACCATGACCTGACAACAAACTCAGCAATGACAAAAACAAGTGAGCCAGTTAGCATGCCTAGAAGATTTATTTTAGTGAGGGGGAAATAGCTTGATGTTTACTTAAAGTATGATTTGCAGATTCAAGGTTTAAGTGACAGTCAACAGGTCCATCCACAAATAAGGAGAATCCTGGCAAAAGCTGGGCTACAGCTTCACCCGGGAAGGCATTGCTGCCAAGAGTTCAGTGGGATCCAGGCAACGTTGCACAGATATAGCCGAACCTCCTACTTCCAGGATGGCCACGTGTAGTTGTTCCTGAAGAAGCAGGGACAAAAAACTGAAGTAAACTCATACAGTGGCCAGAAGGAATGGAAAAACTCAATATTTTCAGTCCAAAAGCAACATTTTGTTGACATTCCATCTTGTTGAGGGGGAACTGAAAGATTTTGGGTTTGTTCCAATGCAGAACAGTAGTTTTTTAAATCTCAGAAAAGCAACTGGAGCTTGATCTGCCATCCTTGGGACCACTGTAATCACAGTCTCCCCCTGGAACATCTTCCCAGTTGTGCACACACCACTTCTAACACTTTTGTTGACACTGTTCTCAAAGCAGAGGCCAAGTAGAAAGGTCTGAATCATTTCAAACTTCTCATAAAGTGCAGGTTAATACACAATTCCCTTGCTGAAAAAAAGCACCAAGCAGTGCTTGTGGCAGTGGATTTTCATCAACACCTATCACTTCCAAGTGCACAGGAGGGATATTCATAAACATACTAAAAATGACCAGCGGTCAATAAATATTAAATATCTTCCAATTTTTCCACACCCAAAGACAAACAAGCAATCTCCAGACTTGAACTGGTGGTTTGTACATCGTCCTACTCCCCTCCTTCCAAAAATAGGTACACCAAATCTTCCCCAGTTTCAGTAAGTAGATCAGAGGCTAAGTAAAACTGGTTTTCTTGAGCAGGATTAGCTTGAGGTGCTTCTGAGATAATAAGTCTGCCTTCCAGGCACCCTCCAAATACTTAGAGGCACCCGTTTGTCATCACTGCTGCATTATCCTTGCAAAATGCATCATCCTTGCACGTTGGAGCTACCTGAGCTGTAGGGTGGGAACGTGTACGTGTGTTACCTCGCATGTGTATCTGCTGGGGAGAAAAACTGTTTTTGGTCTGCGTATTTCAAGCTAAACACCAAGACCACTCAAATATTGCAGGGAGGCATGTTGCTGAACTCTGATCACCCTGTCCCAATGGTGCAGGATGGCACTCAGCTGAGCTACAGGAATGTGGCATGCTAGGTCTTCATAAAAATAGCCCTTCAGCAGGGCTAAATGAGCAGTTCTGATTTCTCACAGCAGATACGATGGGCACACACCGTCCACCTGGGCAATTATCAATGTCCTCCTAAGAGCAACTGAATGGCAAGGCAGCCTGGAATACTGAAAAAATACAGCAATTCTTGTCTGCACTTGTACCACATTTTCTTGGGCTCAAAGGATTTCTCTAAGATTTAAACAAATAACAGGATCAGAAGGTTTTAAGAAGCTCCCACAGGCTCGTATGGGGCTTGATCCAGCCCCCAGTGCAGTCAATAAGTTTAAAAAACATAATCTCCAACTTCAACACAGCAATCGCGATTTACACCAGCTGAGGATCTCTCACCCCGACGTTAATGGGAACATGACCAGGCTGCTTGCCAGCACTTGGGGCTTTGCTGTAGGAGGAGCGACGTTCAGGTATGCGTGACCACTCGCCATCAGATTTCTTTACAATGACAAGCTTTGAAGTCAGAGTGCTTTGCTCTCCTTCCACAAACCGTTTTCACTCAAAACAATAACTATTTAAATGGGAGGGTCACCAAAGTAATTTCAGATATTTTTTGTTTTTTAATCCGATGATAAAATATAGTTGAACACAAAAGCAGAAAGATCTGCCCACTCCATAGTACCTATTCAGCGCAGGCTAGATATACCAAAGCTGAACCACCTCTACTATCTCCCATCATTGTGAGAAGGCACCAGTGGCTTCACCCAATACTACCCGGAAAAACTAGAAAGAATAAAATCAAGCAATTGCCTCCTTTTGCTGAAAATCCCTAGGAAAACCACCAAAAGTTGCCTTTTTTTTGTAGCCGTCGGGGCTGCTAGAGGCTTGAATGCGACTTGTGGACCTCATCCTGCCTATTCAGAGCAAAAGATAACACCTGCGGGGAGCAGGCGAAAGGTTAAAACCTGGTACCTCAGTGTTTTCCTAAGTGCGGGGCTTGGCACCAGAACAGAGGCTGTGAACAATGGCAGGAGCATTGCGTGTGTTTTCTTTTCCCTTAAAGTAACATTTTTGCTGCAGTGTCATCTTTCTGCTCAGCCAAGCAGGCGCTCCGGGTCAAATCAGCTGCGTGAGTCGTCAGCAGATTTTTCTGGCCCTTTCAAAAGATCTTCAGGCATTGTATTAAGAAGCCAAATCGGTGAAAAAACAGGGGAGGAGAAACAAAAAAGAGTGGACAGGCTGCCCACACGTTTTACCGGTCAGGCGCTGAAATAATCAGCATTCTTTTAGTGAAATGTAGCAGCTTTAAACCAGCAATCTGGCTTCGCTCTCTGGAAAACAGCGCGCTTTCTCGAAAAAAGCTAAAACCAGGGTATTACAGCCTGACAGCTTCAGAATTCCTCAGACCTCCCGTAGGAATCGCTCACAAAAGAGAAGGCGATTCCCCAGGGCTGGATGTCAGGAAAACAGACCCTCGGATGGAAAACCCTAAGGGAAGGCATGCTTCCATTTATACCATCTTTTATATTTTGGCTAAGTGGCTTGTTTATAATTGCTGGATTTAGGCAAGAGAGGTTTCACCTCTCCTCACAGTTCCTGTAATGCAGCAATAAGAGCTTTGGGGCCTGTTGGGTCACTTCCCAAACAGAGAGGTGAAAATTTCAAATATTTTGGCAAGTATCCTCCAGCAGACAGACACAAATAACATGGAAGACAGTCTCACTTTCACAGCCTTTTCATAGAATCACAGAATCATTGAATCATTTCAGTTGGAAGAGACCCTCAGGATCATTGAGTCCAACCTTTTGCACAAGCCAGACCTGTTTCTAGGAGCTACCATGCACCAGCAGAGCAGAGAGAGAAGAAGCACTGAACAAACGTCATCGTTATTTGCCAGGACTTCCATAAAATAAACAATATTTTTAAAGATAAGCAGCATCTTTAAAAAGAAACAGCATTTTTAAGAAACCCCACCCTTGCAACACAAAGTTTCAAGGGCTGTTGCTAGCCCAAACAAAAGAAACTGCAGAGTTATATATGAGACTTCCATACATAATAGCTACCATGAGTCTCTGTGGTTATTGTGCAAATCTACAGGTTGTTAAAATGGATGAAGACAAAAGATTAATTGTTCACAATTTTGCCAAACATAATTATTTGCGCCAAGACCTTCCCATGTTTGGGACATGTAACTACATTCTTACAAGGGAAAAATAGTAGAACAACAACTAATTAGGAATTTTACGATTTCGCATATGCACATATGAGCTGAATCAAGGTAGAAAAGGGCATTTTCTTCAGTTCTTTGGTTGGCAATCTTAATAATTTGTTTGATATAAATGTATATATTTGTAAATATATTTGATGGATGGTAAGTGAATGCTAATTTCCAGTACTTGTGAAGCAGAGCTGAACTAATCATTGCTGCACGTTAAATAATGGATTATGGCCTTAATTTCTATTTGTATGACTCTAAAGGAGCAGCCTTCAAGCTTACACCCTCCCAGCTGCCTCTTCTCATGTGAACTTCTTCCAGTTTGCACTCTACTGACAGATAAAATCATTTCTGAAATGCAAATCAGAAGAGGAAGAAGTCGTCAGAAAGGGGTCTTCATACTGATTCAGTAGGTTATCAGGCCTTTACCTGCCTGGTAATCAATCCTGGGGCCTGATCAGCTTCAAGGGATGGACCCAGCAGGAGCACAAAGGCTCTTTATTCCCTTTGCTCATGTTGTGACTCTGCTGTAAAGCCTAATTCGCCGGGAAGGGCAAGGTGGAACTGGACACAGGGCCTATCAGGTATCGTTAATGTTCAGCCAAGATATGGACGTTGTGTTTGAACGAGACAGACAGTCTTTGAAGAACATAATCTGTGTTGCCAACAATGGCTGGAGTGAAAGGAACTCTCTCTGGTTACCTTATAGGATGGACTGGTAAAGCAAAGTTGGATTCTTATCAAGATGTTGGCTTTGGGTTTTTTTTTAATCATTGATTCATATGGTAATGGCTGTGAACACAAAATGCAGGGTCTTCAAAGGGAGGAAACATGAGAAGAGTATAGCTTTACCCAGTTCATGTTGAGGCTGCACACTTTCATTCTACGTGATTTTATTTAATATATAAGTCCTGCTATCCTCGCAGGGACTAATCCTACCCATGTCTTTTCAGATTCCCTCCAATTCCACTCGGACACAGACTCGCCAGCAGCAGTGAAAAGCAGCAGCTCTCCTGGGGTGCTGTGTTTCTCAGATTGACCTTAGCTCTGTTTACCCTTGCTTCGAAATTTGGGCCAACATCTGCTAAATAAACCAGAGTGCTAGGGTGATGGGAACAAGGAAGGGGAGTAAAAAGAAATGGGATTGTTCTAAGTGAGACAGTAGCTAGAGGAGCTCTAGGGAGATTGTGATGGGTCAGAATACAAATGCAATTCCCTTTGAATGAATAGAAAGCCTTTTCTGACAATTCTGATCCAGTTCTGAAGCATGTAGAACATACCTATCCAAAGATAGTGTTACCAAATCAGATTGAAGTACTCTTCAAAACACCCAGCCAAGTCACACATATACGTCACCCGTGCATGCACTAGTGGATTTGTTCATATAGCATGTTTAAGAACGGCGGCAGCTTATATTTAAGATAGCAGAATCTGTTTCCCCCAGTAGCTAAATTCAAGATAATCAAGAGCAACCGGCTGCAAGCATGGGGGCTAGAAAGGTGTTTTCAAAGCTGATGGTGTGTTCATTCCAATACATCGTGGTTTAGCCTGTCACCAACAGCAACAACAGCATTTCACAAGCCATCGCAGCTACTCCCTGACACAAGAGGTGTCTGGCTGTGTCACACTTTGAACTCCAGGGCTGGTCCCCAGGCCAGTGGACTGCACAGCATCACTATGCTGTGGTCATGTCTCCCTCCAGGTGTTTGCCAGGGGCACGATAATCAAAGTTCTCTCACTCTTCATGCATGTAAATGGAGATGAGGATGCTTGGCATTTTGCTGAAGAAACCTGGTGCTTTGCTGGATCAGAAATACAGGTATTGCCTCACACCTACAGCTTTCCTGATCTGAACATCTTGCCAGCTAAACTATCATCTTGTCACTAGCTCTGAAAACCAGTAACACTGTATGAGACAACACACACTTCTTCTGCCCCCAGACAGCCAAGAGTAAACAGTAATTATTGGAAGGGAAGGGGAGAGAAAGAGGGGCTATCCTACAGAGTGTTGTTGCTACAATGATGAGGCTGCGTAAAAGTGATCCCAGGCTTGCTCAGAGGGCTCCAGTATAAACAATGTATATGGGAAAACCTGCAGCTTTCTTACTTTTCAGAGGATGCTTTAGCAGTGTGGGCCAAAGCACGGCTTTCTCGTAGAAGCAATATTCACACTAGGAAGCCACTGACTGCACAGCATACCATTATATACTCCAGTAAAGCACTCCTTAAATAACTGTACCCTCAGTATTTGGCATATGCTTTTAAAGTATCAGGATTAACATCCCTTAAAAAAGGAAAACTGAGTAATATGAGAGCAGATATTCCCATTATCAACATATCTACATATTTTTTAATCCCAGCCAGCACGTGCCTGGTATTATCTCATGGCAGTATGTTGCAGAGCTTATCTACGATAACTTTGCTTTTCATCACCTTCAAAGTTCCCTGAATATTTCCTTGTTCGTCTGTCATGCTGCCTTTGGCTTACTGGACAGCTCTGCTCATACTCAAGGCATCTGAGAAAGAAACAGATTCCAGCTGACTCAAAGACACTCTCTCCTTGACAGCAAGCTGTCTGATACCCTTTTTCATATACAGCAATAGTGAGACTGGCACAGTGTCATCTGAGGTGAGTGTAAGCCCAAGAACACAACGTTAGTATTACACAGCACTTTATAGCAAATCTTGAAGCTCTGAGCAATCGAAAGTAAGTTAGTAGCCAAGAATATTGTGTAGCAAGCAACATTTCTTAATCAAAGATGCCAGTTGGCTGGGAATCTGCTTTTGATATGAAAACTGATTTTCTAGACATGAAAATGTGATGCTGAGTTTCAGCAAAGCTGCACTGGCTCATGGCAACCACACAGAGAAAGGAAAATGAAGTGAAACTCATCCAAAAGCATCTCGTTGAGCCACACTGGAAATTTTCAGTGAGCATGAGGAGATGGGGACCAGGAAGGTGAGTTGGTTGGTCACTGAGCAGAAAACCACCTGGAATTATGCTAAAAAGATCGACCTGCAGGAACTTTACTAGTAGAGTTCTTCCAAAAGGGTTTGCATGGTGCATCTGGCTAAAGGATATCACCGAGAATTTTGGCACCAGAGCGCAGGATGGGGTCTAGAGGCTGGAATGCTCTACCTCAGGGTCTCCAATCCCTTCACCACTCCCGGAGCAGAGCTGGACACCATGTCTCTCCAGACCAACACAATATATAGGCAACCTGGCGCTTCCCAATCAAAGGACATCTGTGAAGCAACATTATCCTTGTTTCACACCTGGGAAACTCATGCTGGCAATAGCAAAGACAAAAGGGATTTCTCTCAGATCAGTCAGGAAGACTGCTGATGCACAAAGATTTAAACCATAGTTAAGTCCCAGACGAGAATGGTAACCACTAAACCATTCTTTCTCCCCTCTAGGTTACAAGTCCTTGAATTCCCCTCCTGGAACAGATCTCAGGTACATCAATCCCACATTGGGATATTTAAGGGTTAAACAGGGCTTACAAAGCATTTTCTCTGCTGATGAAATATATTACAAATAAAATCAATAAAAATTTCAAAGAAAATGCTACTGATAGCTGTCACACTAGGAACTCCCTGAACTCTATTTGTAGTCAAAAGCAGAAAATAGTAACCTGAGCCTGTTCAGTTCACCTTTAAAAGAAGAAAATTAGAAGAAGCAGGGAGTTGAAATCTGTGTCACTCGATAGCTCCTGGCAAACTCTTCTTGGCTTTGTGGATATGCTTCTAAATCCTCTAAATTTAATGGCATAGGTTTCCCTATTTTTAGATCACAAGGCAGCTCGGCTTTTTTCCCTGCATTATTTTTTAACCAGGCCATGGTCATTAAACCTAGCAGAAAAGGAGCAAGGGTGTCCTTTAAATTTAAATTAAAAAAAAAATAAATAACCACCTACAATATATGTGGAATAGCTACGTGGCTGGAGAAAGGAAATCACTCCCAGGGGCTGACAGACCTCTTGAGTTTCCACTTCGCTGGCCCACGAGGCAGGTCTGGTGCTGGGACTCCGGAGACCCTGGAGGTGCCAGGGATCTTGGCAGCCGATGGAGGAGCTGCCTTGGCACAAGTCTCGTGTTGAGCGCAGGTCACCAACAGGTCTGCAGCGAGCGACGGTTCCACACGGCTTTGGTTGGATTATAACCAAATAACCTCCAGTTTAATGCAATAATCAAGGTGAATATGGCAACTCGTTGCCTGCTCCCTGCCCGGGTGCAGGCGGGCTCGGGGGGAACTCTGCACGGGGAGGGCACACCGTCCTCCAGATTGTTTTGAAACAACAAGAAAAAAGCTTATCGTAATCCTCCTGGCAATTAGAGCCCTGGCTGGCTGTAAGGTGTAATGCATTTATCAAAACCTCCTTTGAAGGTGCTGAGGGAAGTGAATTTGAAGCTGTTGGGGACTGCAGGAGTAAGAGAGCCCAGCTGCTCCTGGGAAGCCTGCACTGGGGCAAGGGGGCAGAGGGAGGAGAGAGAGTTCTCTTGTCTAGGACATGCACATTTTCCATCAGCCTGTTTGTGCAAGGATAAATAAAACGTTATCTCTCTCAGTGTATCTCTCGAAAGCTCGTCAGATTACGGCTGGCATGCTCCGGGGGCTCTTCCTGCTGGGTTTGCCAAAAAGTTAGCCACCCCTGGAGCCATAAATCATCCCAAACCAGGCTTCTTCCCCTGTCCTCCCCATCAATGTGAGAAAAAGTCAAACTGTTTTGTGAACATCAGGAGGACAAAACTGACAGCTTTGCCTCTTTTACAACATGCATCAGCAGCGATTCGTACACAGCACCATGTTGAAGGGAATCATCTCCCCTTGCCACACAAGGTTCTAGTCCAGCAGCATGAGGTGGGATTACAAGAGTCTTGTAAAACCATCTAAAGTAACAGGCTAGAGCAGTGTTCCCAGACCTCTGCCACCACAGACTGAGTATTGGTCTCTGATTAAATTCTCCAGTATTGGTCTCTGATTAAATTCTCCAGACCCTTTTGATTTCTCACCTAGGGCCCGCTGCTCTGTCTGCAGCCCTACAGACTGCCAGACATTGTTTTCACCCTCCCTCCTCCTCACAACTACATTTCCTTTGAGGACAGGGGGGGAAAGATTGTTCATGAGCTCATGATGCTCTCTTTCCTCATCTGCTTACAGAATCACGGACTGGTTGGGGTTTAAGGGACCTCTGGAGATCATCCAGTCCAACCCACCTGCTAAAGCAGGTTCACCAGAGCAGATCACACAGGAAGATGTCCAGGCAGGTTTGAATGTCTCCGGAGAAGGAGACTCCACAACCTCTCTGTTCCTGTTCCAGGGCTCTGGCACCCTCAAAGTCAAGAAGTTTCTCCTCATATTCAGATAGAACCTCCTGTGCTTCAGTCTGTGCCCATTGCCCCTCATCCTGTCGTTGGGCACCACTGAAAGGAGTCTGGTCCATCCTCTTGACACTCAACCTTGAGATATTTATAAGCATCGATAAGATCCCCTCTCAGCCTTCCCTCTGTCTGGTATGGGCCAGCAACCTCTTTGGCCACACGACACCCTCCTTCCCTTGGAGCAAAGACCATCTGCCCTTTGAGCAAAGACCACACCCCAGGATTTTCATGCTGAAATGTTAATGGTCTCACCACAGCAAACAGAGAGGTTGACCATGACACCATGGCTCTCCTACCACATGGAAAGGAGCTGAGTCCAGGCCATGATACAGCCAACCAAAACTACTAGGGCTCTTTGCAGAAGTGTGCTGGCACATGTGCACCCTCAGCAAGAAAAAGGATGTCAGGATAGGGAGTGAAAGCCAGGGAAGGATGGGAAGAAGCAGATGGGAAAGTAAACATGAATTAAAGATTATTTAACCTGTCTGCAGAGTAGGACTGCTGTGCCATCCCCCTACATTTCCTTCACGCACAGGGCAGGATTTGTCTTTATGTCCTATAGATGCACAGTCCCATGAGCATTCCAAAGCAGCTTCTCTCCTCTGTGCAGTTTTGTTCATCCAAAACCACTGAACAATCATTGCCTTGAGTATTTTTTTAATTACTCCCAAATGCCTTTCCTTTGGGGACTCCTGCCGAGATCCCAGCCTGGCTTCTCCTCTGGAGTAAATCAGTGTAACTACACTAACTGGGCTGCTGATTTACATCCACTAGAGATCTACCCTCCTCCCAGCTTCACTCCCTATGCTTGCCTGTGCACGAGCCTTGCCTAAAAATCTCTGGGTGAAACCTTGCAGTGCATCCTCCCCTGCACAGGGCTATTCTTGGGATTTAAGGAATGTGGGCATTATATTGCTATGAAAAGGGGCACTGTACTGAATTTATACACCGGGAGGTTGCAGGCATGAGAGCCAGGGTGTAGTAGCCTTACATCTGTGACAATGTTACAGGGGTGACAACAGCAAAAAAACTTTGATCAGTCCCAGAGTACAAATGCAGGTTTATATTCTTGCCATCTGGCAGAGTATCATGTTAAGAGCTGAGCAGACAACAGTGGCTGCTACTACACAGTGTACTATATACCAATAAAAGCTGAATGGATCTGCAATAAAGCAGACTTCTGAAATAGCTGTGAAAGGAAAATCTAGGCCACTAAGTGCTGTTAGAAACAATGTCCTGATATTTTTTCCCTTCCACTGCTATTCTCCTCTGCCTTGCTTCTGCTCTTGGGATTCCTCCCCCCTCCTTTTTCCCAGCCCTGGTGGCTGCACAGAGAGCTATCAAGTGAAATGCTGAACCTAAACTAAAGGTTGTATTCACTTAACAAGCATTAAATAATGGTCGGGAGGGGCAGACTGGCAGCTGCCTTCACAGCTGAGGCCTGTCACCCTCCATAAATGGTGAGGCACAGCATCCCCATGCATGGAGGAGGTGACTGTGGTTTCTTCTTTCCTGCTTCTCCCTCCCTACTCAGTACAAAGGCGTATGAGACCCACGCTGAGCCAGAAACCCATGGATAAAATCCTGGACTAGAGTTAATCATTGATTTTTGCACTTCTCCACAGCTCCTTCAGCACAGGAGCTCCAGTCATTCTCTGGTTTTTGCCCATGGCAGCTATAAACTCCCAAGTCTGATCAAGCCACCACTGCTTACTGGGCAACGATGCTCTGCATCCATCTCCAATGCAAGCATCTTAGCTCAAGCGTCTTTCATTAGACACTAAGTGGGCACACTCTGCCCTGTGCTTTCCACACCCCAAAAGCACATTTTCTCTGACATGTGCAGCAGTGCCTTACACAGTGCTATGTGGGCTACAAAATGCCAGAGCATCTCTCTGATGAGGATCAGAAGGAGGGACAAACTCTCATTTCACTCTCAATTTCACTGTGGCTTAAAGATGTTTGCCCAAGCTAGTAGCAAAGTCAAGAAAAGACTCTACCAATCCTAGTTCCCAGAAACCAGTTTCAACACCAAGACCACCACTCCTGCATCACCCTACTTCACAGGCCATAAACCATAACTCAAAACACTCTTGGTATTGTTCTTCACAAGAAGCAGCTGAGCTACCAAGTCATCACACCCACTGGATATAGGCAAACACAAAATGTATGTTCCAGTGATGCCCTGGTGAAAATGCCATGACCTGTGGCATGTCATCTAAGGAACCCCACAGGATTCCTTCTCTCTGTTTTGAGTATGTATTTCCCATTAAAATGAATAAGAATATTAGCCAGCAATTAGACGGAAGAAAAAATTAGCCTGGCAGTTAGATCTCTTTGTTACTAAGTTTTCCTAACAGGAAATAAAATGGTCTCAGAAGGGAAGCAATGGAAACTATCACTCGAAACAACTGAACAGGTTGCTAGACTAGACACTACAGGAAGACCCAACAGCCCTATTCTTCCTCTTTGGCATCTGCGACCCTACAATTGCTCAGTCATTTTAATAAATCCTTCAGCTCCTCTATTAGATTTACATTTTTAATGGGATTAGTTCTCAAAAGAACTCACTGCCCGGCATTCAGGCCAGCTTTTCATCTTCAGTTGCAACTCTGAGCTTTCCAAACATGCTCAGCACCCAAGAGGCTATCTTCGGAAAGTCCTAGACGAGGTGGTCTCGCTTTGCCAAGATTCTGAAGTACTATGGGTATATTTGATGGCTGCCTACTCTTCAACAAGAGGAAATGTTTGCCTGATGTCCTTATGGATGTTCACACTGTCAAAAGGGCTAGATACTATTTTCCCAAAGTAACTTGACCCAATTAAAGAACTTCTCCGGGAAAGCCAGTTGAGTATCTCTGACATCTGCATTACTACAGACACTCTGGTATTAACCAACCCCTTTATCTCACTATATTTTTGTTGATAGCTGAACTATGCAATGCAGTGGTTCTGGCATCCCAGCAATGGCTAGTTATCAGGAGCAAGAAAGCACGAGGTCTGGGAACTCATTGAAAACATTCAGAGGCGATACGTGAGGGACTGGGAGAGATTAGACAGGGTTTGCTGGGGCTCCAGGAATTCCTGCAATTCAGGAGTTACATGGCGAGATTTCTTTTTTGTATAGGACAGCAGTAAGCAGGAAGATGGAGTTTCCATTTCTCTTTAAGGTTGTTTTCCCAAAACTGTCAAAAAAGCTGTTGTTTTTCCAAAACTGTTTCAACCAGCTGGGATACTCAGGGCAAGTCCTCAGAGTAACAACCCCTATGAAAACTGGAGAGGCTCAACGGGGCTCTCATTTCACCAGGAGCTAAACTTTGGAGCCTGACGGACAACATCCACAGCTGCCTCCCCAACAATTCACCACTTAGAAAGTGCTAATTAATATGAGGTAATTAGTTTCAGGCAAAGAATGCTTGAAAAATAATCTGTGTGAGGTCAGCCACCCTAGGTTTTGTTCAACATACTTTTTTTTCCTCTACTGTTGAAACAGATCCAAGAAAGATGATGTAAGACACCTAAACTAGGCAGATGCTGGAGATTCAGAGAATCAAGTGTTTAAAAGTACTAAAATGCTTAAAGATGCATCTTCAACCCTAAATGCTTCTGATGTAACAGGCATATAAAATGTGAAAGTTTCATGGATGATGCTAATTATTCTAATATCTCATCTTCTTTTCCCATAAATCCCCACACCTAGGTTCTTGGTTTGCCTGGGGGAACGAACAAGACAACATGAAAATGATCCAGCAGAAGACAGACGTGCCGATAACGAGGTCTTGCAAGATTTGTGGCTACATTTATTTGCCACTCAGCTCCTGCCCAGTCGTGGGGCAGCTGTGAAAACAAGAGCACTGGGAAAGCACCACGTGAAGCCAGAATGGAAATGCCAACACAACTCCAAAGTAACAGCAGCCAATCTTGGCCACAGACACTACAGTAGGAGCTTTCTTGCATTGTTGTTGTTTTCCCCTAAAATAGCCTGTAAGATAAAGAGAGCCAGTGATTAGCTAAGTGCCATCTCCCATGATAACACGTTTGCCCATTATCTGCTCCTGACACCTAATATCTAATTGTGCTGAAACATCCCAGAAGGACAGTCTGTTCTAAGAGGGACTGAATAGACTGACTGTGGAGGAAAAAAAAAAACACGTTTGCTGGCACATCCAAGAAATGAAAAGGCTCTACTCCAGCAGGGTTAGAATGTCAGTAAGGGGATTTCAACAGCAAGAGTGCAAAAGGTTACTTCTAGGAAAGGTTGGCTACCTCTCAGAAGCACGTCCAGGTTCCAAACTATTGGGTCTGGTAAGGTTTCCTGCCCACAAAAATAGACGTATGGTCTCTGTTGACAAGACCTGGGCTCTTCCCACTTTCTTTCCTAACACATTGCTTCAAGGATGCCAGTGAGATCAGAAGATCTCTGTGCTCCAGAGGGAGACAGCCCCCACCGTGCCATGCTTAAAATCTTCACAGAAAAAGCAACAGGGGAGAGGAAGCATTATCACCTCTCAAGGAGTTTTTTTGTTGCTGTCTTCTTTTATAGGGCTTTTTTTTTTTTCTTTTAACTGGTTCATTTCACTGATCCTGTTTGCCAAGCAAACACACGAACAACCTGATCAGCACAGCTGGCAGAGAAGCACAACGTGGCACAGGAACAGATGGCCAGCAGTAAGAAGGTAGGAGTATCGACCCTGCCTGAAAAAAACAGCCTTAAGTAGACTGGTATCTCCCAACGTGACAGAGGGGACCTGTGGCAAAGCCCGGTTCCCCCCATGCTTCAGCCTAGCAGGATGAGATCCACTTGCCTTTCCATCATTTGGTAACCAAGGAGCCAGCTCTAGAGCTGGAAGAGCTGCATACCAAGCCCTGTGGGCTCTGGGACGGACACAAGTCATCCTGCCCCTGAATGCAGGATCAAGTCCAACACAAACAATGGTTAAATATTTGTTGTAAACTAAACAGGGATGTATCCATTATTTGGGAACCTCATGCTATTCATGCTGGAGACAGAAAAATTGTCAATCCTTCAAAAACAGCAAAGGAAAATTCTGGAGTCTAGCTCTGCTGACAATTTTTGGCTATTAGGTATGTCTTTATGTTGTCTCCTCCCATGACAAGGTGATTTTGGGTTATAAACTGCAGATGCATGGAAAATGCCTAATTCCCAGGAATGAGCCAGAGGATTTTGGATTAGGTTGCAGTGCTTCGTGACTTGCACTTCAACAAAGTAACAGCCATGATGAACACATATGTCCATGACAGTTACGACACAGCATAAGAGGTTCATTCTCCCCAAAAACTGTGACATACTTCTCTATCCACTGAATACTGTTTTACCCAAAACAAAATGTAACTCACAAAACTCAGGGATGTCGCTTTACTTGGCTCTGAAATCAGTCTGGAAGCATCTCAGTTATCCAATGTTGGAAATGGTCATGATGCATTAGATTACTATTCTGCCAAAGATCTGTGCAAGCATCTTACAGCCCTAAAACCAGTCTGAGCTCCTTAATCTAAGCAGAAGTAGCAGTGCCTGAGTCTTGGCCCAGATTTGGTTTGCTCAGGCTTTAGGATTTGAGATCTAATCATAACTAGGTTGCAGAACTCATTTCCAGGATGCTGGAATCATCTGGTGTTCTGACTGGATTCATACCATCTGGAGAAGCATAAAAAGGCTCCTGTACCCCACCACACACTGCTGTAATGTCATTCCTCTTTTCCTGATCTCTGTGCTAAATGGGATCCAATTCAGAAAACAGACCTCTATGGTCATGCAATCCAAATCCAAAACCAAAACCCATTAAGTGTGGATTTGGATCCAATAAAAGCCTTTATTCCACACAAAAATTACCGCGTAGATATAACATATAAAGTCTTCCATTGATGCCCATTCCTTGAGAAATAATATACCATTAACCAAAGTCTTACTGTATGTACTTTTGGACCATATTTTTCCTACAGGCCATTGGTTCACAAGACAACGGCAACTGTTGTCTCTTTATGTGAGAAAGCAAAAGGAAATCCTGCAGCTCTGCGAGGGATGGATGACAAGCCAGCTGAGAGCTGATGGGTCAGAATTAGAGAGCAGACCACTGTGGTCAATGTTGTGGTGGGTGTCTCTAACAGATCTGCTCAGGAAGAAGTAGATGAAGCCTTCAGACAACTGGAAGAAGCCTCATATTCACAGGACCTAGTCATCATGGGGAACATGAACCACCCTGATGTCTTTTGGAAGGGAAGAAGGGCACAAGCAGTCCAGGAGATTTCTGGAGTTCATTGACAATAACTTCCTGACATAGGTGACAGAGGAAATGACAAGACACCCTGTTGGGCCTGATACATATGAACAAGGAAGAACTGGTGAGGAATGTGAAGGTCAGGGACAGCCTTGGCTGCAGGGATTATGAATGGTGGAATTCAGGATCCTGAGAGGAAAAAGCAAGGCAAAAAGCAGGATAGTAACCCTGGCCTTCAGGAGATCAGACTTGAGCCTGTTGGAAGCTGCTTGGAAGAGTCCCATGGGAGGAGGCTCCTGGAGAAAGGATGGGTCTAGCAAAGCTGGCTACTTTTCATGGATCATCTCCTCAATGTTCAAGAATGATCCATCCCCATGAGCAGGAAATACAGTAAAAGTAACAAGGAGGCTTGTGCAGATGAACAACTAGCTCCTGGCTAAATTCAGTCACAAAACAGAAGTATGTAAGATGTGGAAGCCAATCTGCCTTATCTTGATTCCTAGGAAACCGATAAATCAAATAAACCTGAAAGACAAACATATTACAGACAAGAAAGTGACTGGTAACAGTCAGCATAGATTTACAAAGGGAAAATCATACCAGACCAATGGAATAGTGTTCCATCTAGCCTACCATGGTGGAGATGAGGAGATTAGTGGATGTTATTTATCTCAACATCAGCAAGACTTCTGTCATTGTCTCCCATAAAGTCTTCATTGGTAAACTGATTAAGTATGGCCTAGATAAATGGACAGCAAGGTGCACTGAGAACTGAGTGAGCTGATGGACATAACAGGTTGTGATCAGCAGCACAAAGTCCAACCGGAGGCCAGTCACTAGCCAGGGGTCAGTACTGTGGTGGGTACTGTTTGACTTCATCAACAATCTGGACACTGGGACCGGGTGCACCCTCAACAAGTTTGCAGAGGATACAAAACTGGGAGGAGTGGTTGCTGCACCAGATGGTCGTGCTGTCATTCAGAGGGACATCAGCAATGGGAAAACTGAAACCTCACGGACTTCAACAAAGGAGTATGTGAAGTCCTACAGCTAGGGGTGAACCATGCACCAGGACAAGCTGGAGATATCTTCATCCTGGAGATATTAAAAAACAGACTGGACAGGGCCCTGAGCATCCTGCCCCATGTGCCCCTGTTTTGAACGGGCATTTGGTCTAGATGGTCTTCAGAGTTTCCTTCTCACTTCAGCTATTCTGTAACTCTTGTTAAGTTCTAATGGAGACTATGGAGAATATGCAAATACTCTGGCTTTACAGTACACGAATAAACACATTAGATACTAAGACTGCCTTATTGTACCTTCAAGTGAAAGGTGACTATGAAAGCTGTCACAATGATGAAGGCTGCCAAAATGGACACAACAGGGGAGACTGTGTACTCTCACAAGCATAGCAGGCAACGCACAAATACGTACTGCACCAGACAGGGCCAAATATGAAGCCCCCTTTTTCTTCTTTTCATTTTACTTTTATTTCAGCTTTCGTTCAGGAATGAGGTTACAGCTTTGACTCCAAGTATCAGAGGTGCAGGGTCAAGTGTCTCACTCTTCCTCTTCCAAAGGTACATTTGAACCTGGAGCTACATATCCTGAGCCACCAACCTGAACTCAAGACTGTCTTGCTCTTCCTCTGGCTTGGCCTCTCTCTTGCTCTATTCCTAATTACATTTTCTTCAAAACTTCTACCTCTTCACATGTTTGTTGGTTTCAACAAAAGTACAAAAAAAAATTCAGGAAAGCTCCATTTCGCGAAAATGTTCCCATCACCTCTAGTGGTGACTTAACTTTAAGTATACACGAGTCCAGCTGCAATGTGTGTGTTGTGTAAACCTGGTGTGACTCTGCTGAAGTCAGCAGATGTGGTCCAGATTTGCAGCACTTTCTTGGAATTAAGAACTTTGCCTTCTATTTATAACCTACTTCCTTGCTAAAGAAACAGCTTTAAAATGTCATTCACTTTCTCAGTAAATACTTTAGAAAAAGAAACAAAAAGACCAACAAATACAAATAAGCCCCCTCCCATGCTAAGGCAAAAAATACCACTTAGTCCAAGTTTTACTGGACAAAGCTGGAGTTATCCTGATCTTGTCGCTAACATGACTGCCCATTCATTCTAATTTAAACAGGCAACAGAAAGCTATTCTCATGCAAATAATACAAAAATCTGCCAGGAAGTAGTAATACTTAGTTCAATTTGACAGCTATGCATACCATCAGACAAGCGTTGATGATAAATGAAGACAATGAATGAGAAACTTGTGTTTAGCAGCCTAAGCAATTAATAACTAAAGACAGACAGATGAAATCTGTCAGCACATGGAAAGGATCCACTAATTGCACTACACATAAGTTACAAAAGTGGACAGCTTTTGTTGTTGTGTTTTTCAGAAAGGCGAACAACGTGTAAGAAAGTTTAAAACGATGCTGCTTATCCATGGCTGCAGCTGTCCCGTGAGCAGGGTGATGCCGTATCTGCCCAGTGCCTTCCAGGTATCCTACCCCGAGCTCCTCCGCTCTGCAAGGGAACCAGGACACCACTAGCACACCCCATACTTAGATTTTCCTCCCATTAGTCAGGCGACTTTCCTGTTGACTTAACTCCCTTTTCTTTAATGTCTCTAAGGTTGATCTTTCCAACATAAGCCCCATTCATATTTAATCTCTACCTCTATTTAACTTGTCAAGGCTCTAATAAATGGGGAGAGCACTCCTGGCTGAAGGTTTTCCTCTGATCTGCTTGGTCCAAATAGGCACACAGAAGCGGATATATACTTCAAGTGACACAGGTCACGTCTCAGGGGACACAAGGGACACTGCAGCCAGGCACACCAGCCACACAGCAGACCCACCACTGCACCCCTTCATGTTGAGATAGACATCGGGTTCCAGCACCCACCTTAGCCTCACTTGCATGTTCTAGTTAATCCCCAGGATACAGGAGGGAATCTCGAAAGGGTGAAAATGGCCACCATGTAGGTTAAGTAAAAGTAGTTTGAAGGATTGCAGGAGGCTGGGATGTGGGGTTCACCACGGTCTTCTCCCACCTTGGAAAGACACTGCTGTAAAGGGTCCCTCCACCTGTTTTTCAGGAGCAGGGACTAGTTTTCCTCCCTTGACCCCAACGGAGCTTCTTTGGTTCCGAGGTCTCATTCATCAGTGCCTCTTCTGCTGGAAAAGTGGGGCAAATCTCATAAACAGCCTTTAAATGAAAGTGCAGGACACATGATGGGACAAGAGGTGGCCCTGACCAGTTGAAAGGGCTGCAAACACCATAAAACAAGGCTCTAACTGCTGCGTTTCAGAAATCTTGCTTCTATTTGATCGCACTTTCATTTGTTTTCCCATGAAAACCTTAGTGTCCTCATGGCTCACAGCCCCAAAGCTGGTTCCCATCATCACCAGGACCTTTCCTCCTCTCCCTTCTCTGATGGACTGTCCCTCTCCCCTACCTTCACCCATTAGCACTGGCCCTCCCCACATACACTGAGCCCAACAGCCACCTCGGGAGTTTACCACCGCCATGCCCTACCCACCATGTCATGCTACATCCACCATGCCGTGACCTACCCGCCATGTCACACTCGACCCACCACACCACCCAACCCCGCACCCCATGGCAGCCATTGCAGCAGATCCACACCACCGCCTCAGCAGGGAGAATGAAGCACGGGCCCTCCTCTGCCTCAGTTGCTAATTTTTCCTTCCCCAGTCTTCATACTAGCAGACATTTATCTGAAAAACAGTCACCTTTAAAGCCAAAACCCACACAGGTTAGAAGGAAGCCTTTCCATCCATGCTGTCCAGACACTCCGGCAAGCAGTGCTATCTCACGCTTGACTCCCTCCTCAGCCCCCTGACAAACATGGCTTCCCTCTTGACTTGCTATTTAAAAACCGTCCCAAGACCAGCATACAGCAGTTTCAGATTAATGAGCTGGAGCCGTCAGCGGGTGGGCAGTGTCCCTGTCTGACACAAAGCGCTGGGTGCTCCCACCACAGAGCTGCCACCGCCTTCATGTCATATCAGTCCTTTTATTTACTTGTGGCTTTGTCTTATTTTTTAAGTTAAGAAGGATCACTTCCTAAAACAGACTAGAAGCTCCAATTCCAGGGGAAAGGAGGCTCAGTCATTGCATAAATTTAAGGTTTTATTGCATTTACACATCCCCCCTCAGCGCACTTTACCAGAATAGCTCTTTATCTGCAGACACGGCTTGATGACCTGGGCTGAACATGAAGTCTGTACCAAGGCAGACAACATGACCAAGATCATTTGGTTCCCTGTGTTGTGTCTCTTCAACCAACTTCTTCCACTAAAGCAGGGGTGTCAAACTCATTTTCACCTGGGGCCACATCAGCCTCGCGGTTGCCTTCAAAGAGCCAAATGGAATTTTACGACTGTATAAATGTAACTGCTCCTGACACCCCTGTTCTAAAGCCTATGTCCTGCCCGGCCCACAGAGCAGGGTATTGAAAGCCTCCTGCACCCAGAGGTAGGCAGAAGGTGGGTATTTTATTTCATGTACAGTTTCAGAGATTTTGAAATCCAGACTGGCCTGGAGGCAGCAGCAACACCTGAACTGTGGAAACTGTCTTAGAAGGAAACCCTTATTTTCAAGAGGATTGGTTTGGTCTGAAGTTCAGCAAAGCCCACGCTGCTCTGTGAGCTGCTTTCATTTCAATGGGACAGAACACAACTTCTGACAGAAAACAGTTGTCCTATATTTTTTAGCTCTACATATCAGAGCTAATGTAATTACATGCATGGAGAAGAGAGAGCACATACTTGTAGATCTGCTACACCCAGGGCAGTCATATATAGTGATGCCAGACATGTTAAAGCCCTGTCACATTGACACAGTAGGTTTTTACATCACAATTACCACAGCACTTCTGCCAAGGTCCCAGTCAGGATCAGAGCCCTGATCAAATGAAGTACCCTGCAAACACATGAGAGAGCATGTCCAAATGGAGCCACCAGGCACAAAGCAGGAGGATGAACAGAGCTATGAAATGAATTGGCCAAGGTCCCACAGCAGGTTGATTGCAGAGGCAGGAATCACCTCAAGGGCAGGTCACACCACGCTTCGCACAGGTTTGCACAACCCTAGAATCATAGAATCATTTTGTTTGGAAGAGACCCTCAAGATCATCAATTTCAACCACAACCTAACTCTCGCACTAAACCACGGCCCTAAGAACCTCATATGTGAGCAGACACTTTAAAATCAGACTCATTGTTTAGGGAAACGTGGCTTTGGAGCACCAGTGGTCCAGATGTACATGCCAGAGTCTGCCCCTTTACAGCTCACACCTGCACTCTTGCTTTCTGTGGTAAACCAGAACCAAAACAGCACCCTCAATACATGGTGACATCATTTAATACCTTTGCTTGCTTGGTGCACCTGGCCAAGAAAAACTGGAAATGTTTTGTGTTGATTTGGGATGCAGGTGAAGAGTCCCGCGCTCTCAGGATTTAGCTGTAATGCAAGATGAGAAGCCTGGAGAGACTGATGCTGGGTGGAGAAAAGGAAATAGCCAGCGAGAGGATTAACATAAGCAATTGCAAGAGGATTGACAGTGGTGGAACCAGGGTTATAAAAAAACAGGTGTAAAACACAAACTGACTTTAACATTCAGAAGCAACTCAAAAAACCCCACAGGAACATGGACAGACATTTATGTCATCCTCGTGCAAGCACAAGGCAGCTCCATGCAGATGGGGTAACCGCTTAGGCTGTAGCCATCTGAAGTGACAAACCCCAAAGCCGGTGGATGGGAAGAGCTTCAACTACACCAGATGCAACATCTCAGCAATTTGTAGGACCTGCTTGGTATTTTACACGGCCATGCTACACACTACAAGCCGTAGAGTGTTGTGTTCCTTCCTACATATCCTGTGATGACAACACAGCAATGAGATGACATCATCTCTCAGGTAACACCATCAAGTCACAACATGCAAAGAGAAGGGCTGGAAGCTGGAGGGGCAACCTCTGGGGCTCCATCAACTTTGTTACCCTGAAATACCTAAGTGCTAAAAAAAGTGGTTGCTATGGAAAAGATCTGATTTAAACAAATAATAAATGGAAACAACTGCATTTCAATCCCAAATGCATGGTTAAGTCTATAGAAAATCTGGCTTAGGATCCCTAGAAGAAAAGCTGCATCCTAGGCTAAAAAGCCATCTTGGTCAGTCCTTGGTGGGTGATATTTTGCTGACAATCAAGCCTCCATCCTCTGTCAATCAGCAGCCTCATCCACATCATCCTCAAAGAGCAATATTCAGAAAAGCTGCTCCACCTCCCACCAGTGCCCACCCAGCAGCACAAGCACCATAATTAAGCTCTGCCAGCTTGATCCCAGGCTGGCACAGAGTTTGGAGATGGCTGGTTGGGAGGGCAGCAATGAGGCCACCCATCTCAGGCAGGGCAGACCTATGTGTAGGTTATCATAAAATCACAGAATAGTTTGGGTTGGAAGGGACCTTCAAAGCTCATCCAGTGCCCCCCCTGCCATGAGCAGGGACATCTTCACCAGATCAGGTTGCTCAGAGCCCTGTCCAGCCCAGCATTGAACGTCTCCAGGGATGGAGCATCTACCACCTGGGCCAGTGTTTCACCACCCTCATTATAAAAAATTTCTTCCTCATGTCTGGCCTGAATCTCCCCTCCTTTAGTTTAAAACCATCACCCCTTGTTCTATCACAACAGACCCTGCTAAAAAGTCTGTCCCCATATTTCTTATCGGCCTCTTTTAAGTATGGAAAGGCTGCAATAAGGTCTCCCCGGAGCCTTCTCTTCTCCAGGCTGAACACCCCAACTCTCTCAGCCTGTCCTCATAGGAGAGTTTGTGCATTTACTTGTGACCATTTCTGCTTTGTAATTTCTGAAAGCAGTTTTCAGGGGCAAACATTAGAAAGGAACCACAAGATTACAGAGGGCTTGTGGACAGCCACAGACAGGCCCATCAGAGCTCAAACTGCGGGCGCCCCAAACAGGAGACAGACATTGTCCGGGAAACTCAAGCCCATCACCAGGCACTGATTCAGATGAGGAAAACAGGCATTAAATTCGCAGCAGATCTGTGGTTTAGGAGTCCAGTTAACAAGGGAAGCTTTGCCTTGTTTATTTTTACATTCCAGTCATACATAAACAAAGAATACCATCTGCTTTTGAGTATTTAAAGTCTGTAGATCTTGCTGTCCATGTTAAGGTGCTTGGCCGGTGCCATCAGCCTCTGTTCATTGGGTCTGACGTGCCAGGTCGATTAATTCTCTTTCCTCCTAATGTTTTATAAAGGGAGAGAGCACTAGAGAAGGAAAAACGGAGGTTGCTTTTGAAGAATTGCTTGCTGTTAGGGATGGCAGAGAAACACTTCTGGTTCAGATTAGCATGATGGGCAGAGGAGACTTTTCACTATGAGCCCTCATGTTCTGTCAGCACATGAACTCTTTGCTGGTGCACTGTCCAGCCCAGTTCTGACCATTAAAGCAATAGTATTTTCAGCACTGTTTCCTTCCAGCAGCTTTCCCGTAAGCTCAAATGTCTGGAGCTATTTACACTGCCTATCTTTACTCTCCTGTGTAGACTAATAGACAGAGTAGGCACCACTCTGAGTACTCAGATACCCAAATTAGATGCCTACAGTTAGATGATACCCCCATTTTCTCACACGCTCCCTTTCACATCCTTCTCACACTGTCAGATTGGTGCTAACAAACCTGAGCATCCAGAAAACTAAGTGTCTCACCTTCTAGGATTATATTACCCCAGGAACAAACTGCATCCTTTGCCTGGGGGCTACGGTTCAACTGGCTGTGGGCTGTCAGTTTAGGCAGATTACAAAAGATGGGTCATTGACTTTCTTGCACTTTCATGCACATTAAAGAAAGAACAAGGATGAGAAGCAGGACCAGGATCCTGCACTCAGACACCTATCTAGAGAGGCAATGCCTTGCACCCAAGGGTTGATCTGTAATGAGAAGGGGAGGAGGAGAGAAAATCCCCTCTCCCAATGCACACACCACCTGTCCGAGCGGTCATCTTGCCTCCGGCGGTCCCACTTTGACACATTACACACTGGATTTGGGCTGTGAAACGCTGGGTTGCAACACATCTGTAAAAGTAACAGCCACCGTAAATGGAAGGGGGGAGCTCTGGGTTTCCTGCAAAATGTAACTAGCATGAATTAAAATGAAAAAGAAATACCCTCCGGGGTCTTCACAGAAGCTATAAACCCAAGCAACTGTTTTGCCAGGTGCTATCGTGCAGCGCCTGCTGTTAAAGCGACTCTTTGCTGGCATCTCGCCTGTCTCCTCTTCCCAGTAGCCCTGAGCCCACTGGGCAGGCAGCGCTGAACTGGGGCAACCGGGGAAGTTATTCGCCAGCAGCGCTGAACCGGCGACAGGGCTTTGAGCAGCTGAATGAAGTGTTGTCATTTCCCAGCTGGGAGCGGGAATGAGCACGGTGCCGCTTCCTGATGCTGTTATTTTATTTTGCAGCGGCTTCCCCTTCCCGCTGTCTGAATGTCACAGATTACTCCACTGCTGTGCGAGCCTCAGGGGGAGGGACGGAGGGGGAAGTGAAAAATCTGGCGAGCGCTTCCCAAGCCGCCAGCATCCCCGATGTCCCAGCTGCCGCACAGAATCCAGAGGCTGGAAAGGATGGGTGGAAAATTCACCTTTTGGGAAGCAGGAGCCACACACGGGTCATTAACCCACCTGCCAAGGTCTGCAAACACCCAAGGATCCTGCTCTCACTGCCATCTATTTAACCCCCTCTGCACTAAAGCTCACCACATCTTGCTGGCTCGGGAAATATAAGCCCCGGGGCTGCTTTTTGGAGCCTGTCAGCAGCACTCTTTTGTCAAGCAGAGGCCTTCCTGTCAAGTGACACTAAGTGCTCGCTCTCCTTTTTCCCCTTGGAAGCTGCACATGCTTCCTCCTCCGGCAGCAGCCCAGCCTTTGTCAGCCGAAGGGACCAGGGCAGCTGGCGGGTCACCCAAGTGTCTGGCAAGGAGACGACTCCGTGCAGCCCCGTATCTCACCACCTCATTGCATGCAAAGGGTCTGGGCAGGGGAGACGGTGGGGAACTTGGTGGACCAGGCTGGAAACCGGCAAATGAAGGGCAAGGATCCGTGTGATGCTTCAGAGAAAAGCCTGAAGATGCTTAGGGTTGATGCCCCCATCACAGGGGGTGACCCCCTGCGTGGCTGCTGGGAGACAGCATGCCAAATGGAAAAAGCAGCATCCAGAGGTGATATATGCTGCTTTGTGACCCTTTCCAACCTGTCCGGCTTCAAACTAGAGGCAGACAGAAAAGCAGAGGGTCTATTGGATCAAGTCAGAATAAGTGGCACAGCCACATAATTTCATACATTTACAGAAATCTCCTTCCCCCAGCAGGAGTAAGTGTCCAACCAGGGCTGAACTGAAACCCTCAGAGAGCTAACAATAACTAAGAAACAAAAGAGCTGTGACATGATTTCCCCAATGATGCTACACAGCTACAGCAGCAACAGTGAGAATGTCAGATTCTCCAGTGTACACAAAAAAGCCCTGTCACCAAAGCACCTTTTTCTTCACTCTCTCTGAAATGTTATTGGGCCATGGCCCTATCTGGGGAAGTTGACTCCATATCTACAAATTTACACGCTTAGATTTGCACTTCATAGGTTGTACACACAAAATAAGCTAGGCCAAACTCAGCTTTTTCTCCCTATCTTAATAAATAGCACCTCCAACCCATGGGAGAAGCCATGGGAGGGAGAGCAGACAGCACTAGTTTCAGCTGGGATGATCTAACACTGACCTAAAGCACTGCCACTGGCTAGCAGGTGGGGCACAGAATCATAGAACAGTTTGGGTTGGAAGGGACCTTCAAAGCTCATCCAGTGCCACCCCTGCCATGAGCAGGGACATCTTCACCCAGCTCAGGTTGCTCAGAGCCCCGTCCAGCCTGGCCTGGGATGTCTCCAGGGATGGGGCATCCACCACCTCTCTGGGCAACCTGGGCCAGGGTTTCACCACTCTCATATTCTCCTTTTCTTGCCGCTTGGTTTAGTGAGAGCTCTTCCCAGTCCCTTGGGTTTGTAAAGAAGAGACAAGGGTGCCAAATGCCTCTGTTAAAGCATTTTAAGACCTACCCTCTACAAGGTGGTGTACCCACTAATTTCAGCGGGACTGTTGCCTGACTGAGGTAGCAGCTCAGAGGGTAGGCTGAAGCTACTAAAATCATCCTTGTTTTAAGAAAATATGAAAAAGGTGCAAATAAAAGTATTCTGCACATATTTGTACGTTTTGAAAGAGATGCAAAGTGCTTTCTTCTGTATGTAAACACAGGACAGATAATTAAACAGCAGAGACTGGGGCAGCACAGCATCATTGCGAGTACCTTGTTTGTGGGTTCCCCATATAATTAACATATCAGAAAAAAAGTCATGCATGTAGATTAAAATTTACAACATTTTCAATTTTTTATCTTAAAGAACACATTAAAATCACTGCATAAAATGCAAAAAGTCAGAGAGCCAAAATTAGTGCCCCAAGAAAGGCTTTTCCTCTGATTCTCCTCTAAGTAATTTTCTCTTCTTACTTCCACAGTCAAAAAGACAATTCATTTTAATAGGCAACACCAACAGAAAATCCTGTGGCATGTGAACATCACAGCATCAAGAGAGGACACAATGGTAACCTGGAGCTCTTTTTTTTTTTCCATATAAAGCTGGGAGCCTCTGCAGGACAGGCAGTAAAACCTCAACCTGTATCAATTTCTTGGTGTATTCACCCAAACTAGGCAAAGAGGGACATATCAGTGGTTGGTAGGAAAGGGCTGAACTCCCAGACTGCTTTTAATTCATCTAGCCTCATCCTGCATCCACATGAGACAACCATGAAATGAAAGCAGGGCTCTAATTGCACAACTTAGGTTGGCCTAAATCACTGCTGTGGCTGAAGTTGGTTGTAAGTCACGCCAGTTTATCACAACTGCTTACACTAAGGGAGGAGTAGAGCAGGGCTGGTAGGTGATCAGGAGCAGCAGGCAGACAGGACCATGTCCCTCAGCAGCAGGACCAGCTCATGAAGGCTCAAGGTACCAGTGTTAGACACAGAATCACGCTGCCAGCCCTGGGCTGAGCGACAGAAACCATTTGGTAGTGCACAGCACTGCCCCACAGAAATTCAGGCGAGGAGGTATTCACCACCACACAGCCCCATGGCTTCAAGAAGCATTTAAGCAGACAGGTCACATTAAACTCTCTGTCAACATGCAGCTTCCAGCTCCGATGTTTGGATTGAGTACGTGTAACTCTCCACTGATCTCTGGGGCGATGGAGAAAACACTATCCTCACATCCCTCGAGGCGCAAAGAGAATCTTTTCCTTCTCACTTTTTCTTTTTCACCCCTCTTAAAGTGATGGTATTCCTCATCAGCTATAATCAGCATGCACGCTATCCCAAAGTGCCACTTAATACTGTCGCACAAAAACTGCAGCATGAGCCACTTTGGGTTATTATGTGCAATAACTGCAAGACACAGCAGCCCTGGTCTGCCAGGCTCCAAGAAGCTTTCTGCAAGGGGTCTCACTCAATCCCCCCTTTCTATAGACTCTCAGCTACATGCCTGAGAGATGGACGGCATCTCTCCCCATCACATCTACCCCCACCTCCACTTAATTTCATGCTTGGACTGTGACTGCACTAACGGGGCATATCTAGTTTCTCCCTCGTACGCTGATTAAGCCGACATGGTGCTTTGCACAGTCTTTCACGGAGTCCTTATCTCAGAAACAAAAGGGAGGAAAAAGCACAAGGACAACTCTGAGCAAAGCAACACTGTCTCCTCTCCTGGCACTGGCAGGAGTCTCTGGGAAATGGTGTGTACCCTCGGTCAGGAAGCTGGGAGAGAAAAGTTACGATGACTCAAGGGCTTGTCAGGTTAGTCTGGTCCCAGTAAATGCAAAATTCTGGAGGTCTGACAATGTTTTCCAGATTTTTCACTGTATTTTCCAACTGTATCACGCTGAGGAGGTGGGCAGAAATCAGAGGCTCAGAGAGGTTGCACACAAAGGTTTTCAGAAGTGGCCTCTGCTTCTGCCAGACATGCCCAGGAGTGGGTGGTGTCCTGCCCTAGCACAGTGCGTGCCCATGAAAATCAGGATCATGGCTGTGGAAGCAGGGCACTAAAGCCACAGCTGAGTGCTGCTGCTCTACATCAGTCCAAAACTCACTAGATCAGTTTTAACCAAATTATATTTCACAATACTGCCTTCTTGTCTGCCCTTGGTGTTGTTGAATGTGCTCCAGTAAGTTTAAAAAGCTTTTCTGGAGAATTATCTTGTTTTAGGACTGAAAAAAACCAACCAACCAAAACAAAACAAAACACAAAACACACAAAAAAATAAGAATTTGAAATCAGGAATTCTCATCTAATCCTATTTCTTTGTTTTTTCAAATGGTGCTAAAAGTAGGCAATATTCTAAGGTCTACAATAATTGCCACCATTAAAAGGTCCCTTCCAACTCAAACCAGTCTATGATTCTATGAAGATATCAGGATAAATCAGTGGCAGACCCATGGGTAGATGCAGAGATGGGAGACAGCTCTCCAGGCTTTAGGGACTTGAATCACTCTAAACATAGGATGCTTAGGGCATCACAAGATGCCCCAGGTCATCCACATGGAGCTGGCAGATAGGACACTGAAGCTATGGGATGCCTATCTTCTTGTAGGGTAGTAGACCATTGGGTAAGAGACCCCATGTACCAGTTTATCTGTGTTTGGAAAACCAAATAATAGTCTAGATTTCCACAATGCGGCTGTGTATGCCCTTTAGCTCCCTGTACTAAACATATAGAGATACTCTGCTCATCTCACAATAATGCAGGCACTTAAAACAGGTCAGATGATTCCCAGGCCAGGTCTCCAAGCCCATAGCCCAGCATACTCTCCACAAAGACTCCGTTTGACAGGCTCTTCAGACAGCAATAGAGCAATGACTGTAAAATAAGGATGGCCCCAAATCAAAATCTTCATCAATCCTATGATCTGAAGCTCAAAGAGACCTCTGGAAAATGTAAATGCACAAACTTGCCTTTCTCTCCTGCTTTGTTCATGGACTCCAGCCAGATACAAAACTGCTTTGGTACTATAAGACAGGTTTTTCACTCCTAATAGGCTTGTGAAGCACTCACAGCTCCTTTCAGCTCATACTAAAGCCATTCCACACCTTTACAAGTTCCCTGGTTTCTCAAAGGAGCCAGCTCAGCATCTCCAGAGCTGATTACATGAGAGCACAACACAAGTATAAAAGAATAGACTGTATTTCCAAACCACAGGTTAGAGGCTCTGCTTAGAGAACCTCCAAATCCATCACCGGCATATTTACTGTTGTCAGATTCCATTGCCGCAAGCCTTGCAAAGATATCATAGAATCACAGAATAACTTGTTGGGAGGAACTCAAGGATCATCTGGTCCTACCTTTCTTGGCAAAGTACGGTCTAGACAAGATGGCCCAGCACCCTGTCCAGCTGAATCTTCAAAGCGGCCAATGTTGGGGAATCTACCACATCCCTGGGGAGATTATTCCAATGGCTGATTGTTCTCATTGTGAAAAATTTACCTCATGTCCAGTTAGAATCTCCCTGGGAGTAACTTGCACCCATTACCCCTCATCTTTTCAATCGTCTTTGTAGCCACCCTTTAAAGACTGGAACATGGTAGCACCTGGAAGAGGAATAAGTGGAGCTGATTTCAGAGGCAAGTTAATTACCTGGGACACACCTCACTGATGCAAAGTGGCCAGCTTGGACCTCAGCTTTCCCAGCAGTTCCTTGGCTCGTCACACAAAACTGAGCTCGAGAGAGACTTGTTCTACTCACACATACCTACAGGTGACATTCGTTGAGTTCAAAACAGGTTATTTCAGGAGGAAATATCTTTGTTTGTCTTGTTTTTTTTGATGGGACCAGAGAACTGCAGCTGATACCACTATTGAATGGAGCTAGGCCAGGTGGGTTATCATTCCAGATAGCCGCTCTGCTGGAAAGTGCTTTCACACACACACAGAGTTTGGCTGGGCTGGTTAAAACACTGCAGCACTTATTGCTCCTTGAGGCCTATGAGTTCACTTCTAGGCTCCAAGCCAGCTTAGAAATCACATAACCCGCATGAGCAGCAAGGTTGTAAGGAGACGTTTGTCAAGAAAAAAGATAGTTCCTGAGCGCCGTTCCCTGCAAGACATATCTCGGCAACCCTGAAACCAAGATAGTAACTCGTCAACACTTGAGGGACAATCCTTGGTAAGGTCAGCCAAAAAATGACTGCCCACCACCACAAGTGAGAGGGTTGCCATACTTGGGGGAAAAGAAAAAAGCACCTCCTAAGCCTGGTTCTTTTCTAAAGAGAAGCACAGACGTTTTGAGTCATACTGTAGTGTTTTTATGTCAAGCAAAAGGGCCAAAGAACCATAAAAGGGCTGTAAATAATTTGTGCTCTCTAGAAAAGACAGTGGAGCATGGGTAGGTACCTTCCAAGGATCTTCTTGCAAACACCAGCACAAAGGGTAAGGGAGGATGCCAGGTAATCAGAGGATGGCATGACGAAGAGGCATGGAGCAGTAGTGGCTGGCATTACATGGTCCACAGAGCACTCCATTTATAGACATACCTCTAAAGGAGATCAGAAACCACCATGGGTCTCTTTCCCCCACCAAAACAACACACAACAGGCAGGCAGCACGGTGGAGAAATGCCTTGCGAGCTCAGTATTGACCTACCCACAGAACAAGGTCCTTTTCCCCAAATCCTGGCAGGGTTTGTCATGCCGACCCTTCACAAATCCATGTTGCTGTGTCCTCCCTCTGGAGAACCTGGTGCAGCAGCCTGGATCAGAACAGGGTCCAGGATATCGGGAGGACTAGGCAGCTTTGAAGGGACAAATTCTGGTACCTCACAAGCACATGCCACCACTGAGGAAGACAATGGGGTTTTGGCCCATCATATGGCGATGAAATTTATGTTAACAAAAAATAGCTAAATGAAGGGTAAAACCCGCATCATGGTGTGAAAATCTGCATTAAAACATAGCTAGCAATATCTTCAGGTTTCCCTCCCTAACCATCATCTTTTCTCCTTTTAATTTTTGCTGTTAAGAGGTAGCTCATTACTGGGGAATGGGGGGGGCTCGATACTTTTTTTCCAATTAAATTATGGCAGCGATGTGCAGAGAAGCACGGCACTTCCCCTCTCTCACCGGGTAAGCTGCAGCACAAAGGCTTGGGGCTGATCTCACATCCTCTTCAACAATTAAAAGTCAAGGCCAGCAGCACAGCCAAAACCTGACACGCTCTTTAGAGAACAAAGGTCGCAAGATTGAAGACTTCACTCCCTGCTTTGGCTGAAGCAGCATGAAACATCCTCTTCAAAACCTAAGGCAGTTGAATCTTTATCAGGTGATGATGGCTTTTTGGAGAATAAAGACAACTGACCTCTGTGCCTTCCCTCCTACTGTTCCACAAGAAACCTTCAAGCCCCCTAATTAGTATAAATCATTTTCCAGTAAGTGCTCCTGCCCCATGATGGCCTCATCAGACACAAGGTCCAGAGATAATGCTCCTGATGACCTCGACAGCAGCTGGGCCAAGGTTGGGTATGACAGCTGAAGCAAGCCAGAAGCTGGATGGTCACAGCAATGGATGGCCCCAGGTCTTGGAGGAATAGAATGGGCTGAGGTGGTCATTGCAGAGCTGCAGATGTGACCTCCTCACAGCTGTAGGTCACATCGCTGTCCGGCCAGGGGATGGGGAGCTGGAGAGGACAACAGCTGGGCAGGAAATGAGCCAAAGAAATGCTGCATTAGAAACCCCAGCACTCCCAATGCTTTTGCATAAATAGTGGGTTTGGAAGATTAAATAAAATAAAAAGTCATTACATGGTTAAATGGTTAATTTCATGGCCACACTTACAAAGCTGACAGAAGCCAGCGCAGCCACAGGGAGGCTCTGCTCAAGCCTGACAGCACCAACACCTCCCCCCAAAAAATGAGGTTTCACTAAGTAATATGGTTTTGGGTAATTTAAAATTAATCCTCAGAACACACTGCTTGGTCAGCCCAGGGTCTCACTCTTGAAAGAGTCCAAAAGACAGACCCATGAGACAAAAGTCAGTCATCTTCTTGGCCATCCCAGCAAGTTTGGAGGCCCTTCTTGCCTGTTGCCCCTTCCTAATGCTCCCTGCTTCATCCAGCACATTGAAATCCTTCCCTGAGAGCCCACTCCATTCAAAGGTAGCCTCCCACTTGAAGACACTTTGTGTGTGTGGTGAACAAGGCCTAACACAGTCCTGACTCCTCTGCTCAAAGCAAGGATATAATCCATGAGGAGAACATACAGTCATGGACTGAAATTACCTTGGGGTTCATAGGCTTCATCTTACTCCTTCCCACCACCTTGGACAGACTCTAGAAGTGGAGTGCAGACCAACTGCGTTTTCCCCCACACTTTGGTCTGCTTCTAGCATAACCCTTGTCCCAGCACAAAGCCTTCCTGACATTCCTCCAGCAGCCTGGGAAAACCCTCTACAAAAGGGTATTTTTAGGAGCTGTTTCCTCCTATCAACCTGAACACCAAGTGGCATTTTCCTACCATTAGCCCAACAAAAATAGAAAGCACAAGGCACCGCAGAATCAGACCTCTCACTTCCATGATGGACTCCAAGATCTAAACGTGAGCTCTTCCAAACTTAGACTCAAGTTGCAAAGAGGAAAACAAGCAACCCCCACCAGCATGGCGTTTGGGTTCACCTACGAACTTGGGGACATCTAAGTCTGAAAAAACGCTAAGACAAAAATCAAACCGACCCTTTCCACTTCTCAGAGTGTGGTCACTCACTGGTTACTGTTGTGGTAAGAAGGAAGGTTCTGGTCATTAAACCAGCAGAAAATGTTTTGTTGCATTAGTTTTCAGTGGTGCTATGAGTCCCATTGGCCTGGTGCAGACAAAAAAGTGTGAGAAGGCAGCAGGCAGCCAGCAGCAGGAACGGACACGGGGAGAGAAGGGCCTCCAAAATGAAACTCACCTTAAAATATTGTTTTTATATGAAACAGTCTCTGCTGACAAATAGCTCTTTGTCCCAATGCAGAGAGCAGGCTCAGGCAAGAGCTGCTAAGGCAGAATTCCCCTCATGCAATTCCCTGCTCAAGATAAAGCTGCAGAAGCTGGTACTGCCTCCATGTGCCCTACCACCTCTAGGGTTAAACCAAAACATTTCCAGTCCTGTCCTTAAATAAATAAGCACTCAATTTCATGAAATATTTCTACTCTGCTTTTACTGAGCCAAACTCCAAATCTTCATCCAATAGCACTGAAGTGAGCGGAGCTGCACCTCCAGGGCCCAGGCAGAAGCGCTCGCCTCCTTAAAGTCTTGTCTGTGTTAACTGAGGTTCAGAAAACAAGACATTTAATAAAACATGAGGTAGCTTTGATCAGGTTACACTAATTGATACCTTTAATTACAGCACGTAATTCCAGTTTTTAAAACTTTGTCTCCCTCCGCAAAATTTAAAAAAAAAAAAAGTAAGAGGGGGAAAAATCCCAAATTTTCTTCACTTTTGTTTCATGGGATATTGAAGAAATTCTAAAGGATGCAGGGATAGTGTAGAACAAATTGTATTTTAACTCTGGAATCAACTGGCTTAATTTTATCCATAGAAAACTGAATTCAGGTTTATCAGACATTAATTACCGATATAAAAAAAAAATAATCCCACCTCTTCCTAAAAAACTAGTGATTAAAAAATTAAATTGATAAAGAAGTCATAATGGATGAACACACACATGCATTCACCCCGCTACTTACTAATCACAGCCCCTAACAGGAGATAATGGAAGCTGCTTTTAAATGAAACGTCTAAATGGGTCTAGAGCTTGTTTTCTCCAAACTCAGCCAGGCATTGCTGCTGCCACAGCCACTTTCAATCAAGCTTTTACTGCAAAGCAAAACAAAGGAAGAAGTTAAATCCATGGGAGATTTCCAATGAATACTTAAAAATCTTTTCATGGGACAGAGTGAGGGAACTCTGTACCAGCAATGACCTCAGAAATCTGGTGAGTTCACTACATTGCAGACTGTTCCCTCTCTCCGCTAGATTTTAATTAGCTAATTCAAGGCCTTGTGTGGAGGAGGAAAGAGTAGTGCTTAAGCAGCATAAAGTTCGGCTAAATTTGCTGTGTGCTTGGAATTTAATCCACAAATACCAAGATCCTTTTGGGGACTGTTATTTTACACAGTTAAAGGTGGACATACGGCCTCATGGAGCTTTTCAAAGGGCGACGTACACAGATGGTGTGCCCACGCATACAGCCACAGCAGCTCTTCTTATATCAAATATATGCCCAGATTTGTGCATCATGGGGATGTACATGTGGGGAGAGATGCTGCTGCGCCGTACACGTGCAAATTTGTGACTGTGCAAATGCACAGCACACACCAGAGGCATTTTCCCTGCCTGCCTGTTTCTTTCCCCCTAAGCTCCTTTCACCCGTCTGCGGAACAAAGCCAGCGGTTGAAAGATTCAGCAAAAGTGCCTTGTTATGCAGAAGAAAGAGATACTTTAACTCAGCTGTCAATAAGTTTTGCCCATTTACATGTGTGCGGAACACTTTGAATAAATTACGTTTCCAGGATTTAGCTCCACGACACCGGCCAAACAAAAGCAGACTTACAGCTCGGGGTGAGGGGAGGGGGCCAAGGGGGACACACATTTTGCACAAGATGAAATCCCTTCCAGAACCATGAGGGCAAAATGGGTGAGTGTTTTTCTTTGAAAAGTGTGGCTTTTACGTCACTTTCAATCTATTTTCAGTCACATTTTCTGCTTTAAAAAGCTGGGCTTGCATCAACCATAGAGAGTCAGTTCCACATATGGTCCCTGTTGAGGTGAGGATGGGATGGTTTTGCTTTTTAATTACAGATCGAACAAAAGTTAAAATGATAGGGGAAACATGGGGTGCTGCTGATGTCTGGTAGAGACGTGCCCCTTCGGGGTCAGATTTTACTTGGAGAGGGAAATTTGCTCTTCCAGCCTTTAGCTGGAAGCAGCCAGCAGAAGGCTTACAAGACACTAGCTGGATTTTATATATTATTTTAAATATGCACACATATATCCCCAAGTGACTACTCTGCAGAAAATTTACCTGTGGGGCGTGAAACAGAGGAGGGTGCAGTTTGTCACATCACCAGGGGGGCAGAAAAGCAGCTTTCTCATGGCCCTGTCCTGCACCAGGGGAACCACTTCAGCATTCTGCTAAGTAAGACACCCTAAAAAGGCAAAATCCACTGGGTAAATCAGTGGGATTTGCTAAGAAAAAATTGGGAAATTAGGTTTTCTGATGACTGAAAGGAGACATTCCCAGACGGCAAGCACTTCTCTCTATCTTTCACTTGCCTGCAGGGAAATAATAGTATAGAGAGATGTTACAATGGGTTTAATTAAACACAAGTTTGTGCCCCTAGAAGAAACTAAGCAGATGAAGCTCCCAGCTCTGTGCCAGGCAGGACGGACCAGCTGCTCTAGTGGTAAGCGCCGATCTTTGCATCCTTCAAACTGTAACGCCGTGAAATGAAGCCTGGATGCTTTCCAGGGTTGCACCGGCCAGTGACTTTAGTAAAAATAAGTGAAGAAAAGTTGACCTATGAGGCTAAAAGCTCAGGCAGGTTCCCCATGAAAATGACAACTGAAAACATCCCCGGCTGACACGCTCTCCAGTGCCTCGGTGACAGCACTTTGCGATGGGCAGCCAAAAAGAGCTAAAGACTACATGACTCCTTCCTCCTCGAAGGCAGCAAACATGAGTTCCTGACCTCCCTGATATGAAAACCAATTACGCTGAAAGTGAGAGAAAAGGAAACCACCATCACAGCTTCATGTTTAATATCAACGGGAACACGCAGAACCTTTCTTCTCCACTTCAAACAAACGAGTGACTCATTCCCTTTGCAGCAGCAACCGTCACAACCACTGCCAGCGAAAGAAACAACGTGGGAAAAAAGAATCCATCTCAATTAGGTGAGTTCTCTGCCCCCAGCACCCACCAGCAATCGGCGCTTGACAAATGATCCAGGAAAACTTTTGGAAAATATCTCATCATCATCCAAAGCAGCCTCTCTGCAATTACCACCCTAAGCCAGCTGAAACCCCTGCCAGAAGCGTGCCGATTTCAATGCTCTTAATCTTATCTGCTCAAAAAGGATCCAGGGCATCAGCTTTACCGATGTTTCCAGGAAGAGGAGCCCTAATCAAGCATTTCTCCCGTGAATACCAGACATGGAATGTCTCCGCTTGGCCAGTAGTAGCCTGTGAAAAATTAACAAAACATTGTAAAATCTGCTTTGGAAGCAGGGGAGAGCGAGCAGAGGATGCGGTTGCTGTCTTATCTCCACCAGTGCAGATGTGAAGGCAAGGCTGACCCACGGGCAGCCTGTCACTCCAAGCTGGCCTAACCAAATCTGCAAGATCTAATACAGAGCGAGGGCACTGGTCTACCATGCTGGATGGCAATCACTCAAAATTGAGGTCTCTGCCCAATAGATGCTTTTTTTGATTATAAAGAGAGCTGCAATAATCACTGACTTTCTTAAAGTTTCAGCTGCTGCAGCATTGTGGCAATGGGAGAGTTGCAGTCAAAAAACACTGATTTTATTTTCAAGAACTCTGAATGTACAGCAGAAATAGTCAAAGAACAGCAAGCCACTTCAGGTATGAAATCTGAGACTAACCAGCCCCAGCCTGGGGACCTGACCCATCGCTCCGGAAGGCACCAAGTGGGCCATGTTGACTTTTTACTAGAGGATACCCCTGAAAAAGAAAAGCAAATGTTTACAAGCTCTTTTTCATGCCAACTGGGCCTGGTCATTCCCAAGCAAACCCCATGGAACCTGTATGGTTAGCAGATGGTACTGCATTTGCCAGGAATAATTGTTAATGTTGGGATGGCTGTTTCTTAAGCAAGTAAAAGCACTTTCAAGTGTGTGCGTGCAGGCAGATTTGCTGTGGCACTTCTTAGAGATCTGACAACACGCAGCAAAGGGTCAACAGTTCTCTCTGGAAGGCTGTGTGCTGATATCTGCTGCAAGATAACGCACCCTGCAGTCAAAGAGACTTACTTATTTTCTAGGCGTCTTATCAGTTGTTATTGTAAGTAAAGCAGTACTATGTCAAATGCCCCTTCGTTTTGACCTTACTATGGGCAGGACCCACTAAGATCTCATGGAATGTGAAATAATCATTAATACCGTCTCCATGGCAGTGCTAATAAATCATACAGCTCAACATCTTTTAACAAAGCAATAAAACTCTACCAAAGACACACCAATAAACTGTACATACAAGAACCTTTCCACCCCCGGCCTCTCCCCTCGCATTCCAAAAATGCAGAAAAGCAGCAGTGACGTTGGCTCCCATCCTCTAATCCCCAAATCCCCAATTACACCGAGGGAGCTGAAGATAACACAGATTTAAGACCTGGAAGGCAGCTTCTTCCAGAGGTAGAAGAAAGGTGTTAAACCAACAATCCTGAGTAATGGATTCATTTACCATGACACTTCTCCCTGTGCAGATAGACAGGCAACATAATGTTCTATGAACCTCTGGCCTCCCATGAAAGCCCTTAAGAGATGGGTGTGGTGGCACCTGAGCCTTCTGCAACCAGCTGAATTTCATGCCATAAGGAAAAGTTTTGCGTGTGTAAGGAAATGGGCCGGCTCACGTATTAATCCTCCTAACACTCACTGAAGCCTGGGGGTGAAGTCATGTTTATTGGCTTTAAATTAGCCTTTCCTTTTCCACCTCAACAAGCCACTCCTGATTCCCACTAGGTTGTGCTCAAAACCAGACCCCATGAGGACTTCTTCACCTCTAACTTCAGACACACACAGCGTAGGCACCTGAGGGGTCCCTCACCTCCCTTTAGAGGAGGAAAAGGTGCTTTTAGGGCATGATGCATCTCATGCCAGTAAATAGACTGGGCCAAACAAATCCTGCTCTGCAGCATAGCAGGGGCCAGACAAGCTTATCTCTTCCATGCTGTCAGAAGGACCACTGGGGCTTAGCACGGAGCACATTTTGTTGGTGGCATTTTCCGGCTGCTGCCATGATTTGATGCTCCATTTCATGGCAGTGGGGCTCCAGGCCACCGTGTCCACCTATTCCAGTTCACACGAAGCAGGAGCTCTGTATCGACCATCTATCTAGCCGTGGTGAAGGCCACCAAGTCCTCTGTGTGCGTCACCAGCCTTGTCAGCAAGGGCAGGATTTGCAGCACTAACGTAGAGAGGAAAGTTTTGCTTCCAGCTCCTGATCCACCACCCACAACTCCTCCTCCCAGATCCAGCTACAATCCCTCTGCTAGGACTTTAAAAAAAAAAAAAAAAAAAAAAGGAAAGTAATGTTTTCAGGGTCACTGTGAAATAATGTTGTTTTCAGCAAACAGAACAGCCTGAACCTGATTTACTGTACATCCTGTCCATGTTTCACAAAGAAAACACCACACAAGGTTTCAGGTCCGACCTTTGAGCTCCTCCTGCTTGGGATGCTAATTCCCTGTGTGGGGATGAGAAAACCCCAAGGGCTATTAATCCTTCCCACTCTGGGGTATAAATGGATCACCAGGAGGGAGGAAAACCACCCCTTCCCTCAAATAAGTATTATATTACACACTTAGGAGTAATTAACCTGCGTGTGAAACTCCCAGACAGCTACTTTGCTGATAGCAGCCTATACAATCCCATGGGTCTGTCCTTGGATGTTTGTCCAGACAGTGTGAACTGTGATGTGTCCTCAGGCACCGGCACCCGGTGGGGAGAAGCTGGGGGGCTCTGGATAAGGGTGGCCTAAAGTGGGCTGAGATATTAGGTAGCTAAGGAGTGAGCTAGAGCTTGTCCAGGCTCAAACTCAGGGAAAAAACCTCAGTGGGGACATGCCCATGAATCACCCAGAGGCTTTAATTACTGGCACTGCATGCAGATAAATGAGCACTGACCATATATAGCATCGCCATTAACTATCCCAGGAACCTAAATATGGCCAGGACTCAGCTCTCTGATTCACCTAAAGTGAGGTGTCTAACTCCCATTATGGCTTGCAGAGAGCTGGTCAATACTAGCTCAGTGCCCTGTTTACTCACATCTCCATCAGCTTTGAGGGCAGCTCAGACACCAACATATAGATCATAGAAACATAGAATCATTTTGGTTGGAAGAGACCCTTAAGATCATTGAGTCCAACCATAACCTAAAACTAGCACTAAACCATGTCTCTAAGAGCCTCATCTACATGTCTTTTAAACACCTCCAGGGATGGTGACTCCACCACTTCCTTGGGCAGCTTCTTCCATTGCTTCACAACCCTTTCCATGAAGAAAGGTTTCTTAATGTCCAGTCTGAACCTTGAGTTCATCTATGAGCTGAACACCTCTCACAGTGCCTCAGCTCCATGCTGCAGGATGGCACTCCCTTGCCTGGTGGGGTGAGACCCCATGGACAGGACAAAGGGGTCCCCTGGAGCACCTTCCCCATGTGTACCCACCTTCTCATCCTCCCCAGTGGTGCAGAGGCTCCTTGCCCACACAGAGAGTCAATGCACCAGCACAGCTGGATCAGGCAATCATTTGCAGACCTGCAGATGCAGGAGGGATCAGTCCTACCTGAGCCAAGTGCACATCAAGCCCTCAGCCTCGAGGTTCATCAGGGCTGTCATGGTGCTCCTTGCAGGCTGCTGCTCACTTGAGAGGGGAGCCCTGTGTGCAGGCAGTAGTTTTCAGAAGCGGTTTTTCATTCTCACTATATCCTCAGTCCAAACCTTTCCCTTTTGCTGGAAGTCTTTGCAAACACTAGCAAAACCTTTCCCGTTAATCTTTCTTCATCTGGCTAAAACAACACAGACTGTCTGTCTCCAGGGAAGGCTGTCACAGGATATGGGGGAGGAATCTATCATTTGTAATGCACGGAAATATAACTTACATATATCAAAGGCATTTTCTGTAAAAACAAATACGCAGCAAAGACTGGGAGGCCAAACCCCCGTTGCCTTCAAGCTACTGTGCTCAGCAATCGTGTGAGCAACAGCCTGAGCAAACCCAATTAACTTGATTTGTAGATTGCACAGATTAGCAATTGTGTTCCAATCGCAAATCCTGCAAGGAGCCCCTCTCACTAATGTTTCTGTACAGCTTCTCATTTGCTACCATAATATGTAAGGGCACCTATCTAAATCCCTTAAATTTATGTACTGCCAGGTATGCATCCCTGCCCTCTAACTGCCCCTGCTGACTAAGAACTGTGGAGATCTCTGCAAATTTTAATTCTGAAAACTCTCACATATCTCCATCAGGTATATAAGCAAAAATCTTGACATTGAGTGGCTCAATTTAGCTGTTAACACAGGAACTTTGGAACAGAACTGAACTGTCACGAGGACGTGATTTCTGATGGGCTTCACACTTCAACCACCAGCCCTCTGGGGCTCCTGCATCCTCCAGCTACCACTGAATTGATCCATATTTAATTCCCAGTGCGATCAGATCCAACTGTGAGACCCTTTGCATGGTAACAACCCAAATGAGGGACATCTTATTAAAACAAACAAACAAACAAACAAAAAAACAACAACCATATTCTGAAAACTGAAAAATGTTGCAGGATCCATTTCTACACTGGAAATTGTTCTTTCAGCTTTATGAACAGTTGTCTCTTGGGTAAAAATGCCTGATGAAGTATAATACATAGTCAAAGTTGCATGTGATCCTAGTAATGTTTGTATTAAACCCAGAGATGCCGCTCTAAAATGAAGAAGTTTGTGGAAAAAATAATACAATGGCGACAGAGAGGGAGGGAAAGTAGGAGGTTTTTTGGTACTGTATCAACTAAAGAAACATGTTCTGTTCGTTAAAACAAAAAAAAAAAAGAAAAGGCAAGATGTCTCATGAATAGTTCTACTGATATTGACTGGATTTCTGTATTTCTAAAAACATGAGCACTTCATAAATATACTGAAATATTCTGTCATCACCAGACAGAACGTGCCAGTTTTCTATAAATATAGACATCTGGCGGTGGTTTCTACTGTTATGGATTTCTGGTGCAAAGAATGCTACTTTGTGAGCAAATGCATGTTCGAAATTAATTTCACATGCAACAGGTTACACTAAAGAGCAAGAATGATTTGCTGGGCAGAAGCGTGTAACAAAAACACTGTGTTCCCGTGCTGCTCCTGTCCCTCTGGATGAGGTTGCCCGCACGATACTGTTGGCATAAAGCATGTTCCTCCAAGCAGTGCTGTGAAGCTTAATTAAAGCGTGCCCGCAAATTGCATTGAAACTTGAAAATGGGACTTGGTATTTGGCGTCATAATTCCAGCTGTGGTGAAACACCGCTGAGAAGACAACGTGTATTAAATACCAGTGAATAACAGCGTGTTTTGTACAAACCACCTGAGGGGTGCCACAAATAACAGCCGGTGTATAAAATTCAGTGTTATAGGGCTGTGCCATGACTTAATTTTTTTTGTCCTTTTTTTGGTGGGATTTCCAGCCATATCTCTGTCCCAATCTGGCCCACGATGCAACTGTCCACAGAGTTGCATCAGACAGAGGGCAAGCTGGGGACACGTGGGGTCACTGTAAAGACGTGAGCATGGAGGGACACCTTACATCACGAAGGGCTTGCTCAGGTGAAAATGGATACCCATCTTGTACTCGAAGGGCGACAGAAAACATCTTTGTGTAAGGGCATGGGCTACGTTTTCTATCCACATCTGCCTTGCTCACCAGGCTCCCTATAAAAAAGTCATTAGCATTAGCAGGTAAATCAATTTTTGGCTGGAAGAGTTTCCTTTCTGGTTAACATAAGCCAAGCATAAACACTCCCTCACAGGTTAACAAAAACCAGGAGCCCAAACAGGGATAATTCTTCAGGAAAGGGGGAACTGGAGTGGGGGGAAGGATGGAAAAGACAATTAATCACAACCTTTCCTACACCGTGACACATTTTTGCCAGTGATCAGGCATTTAGTGTGACTCTGTGTTGCTCCTCAGCCCCTTTAAACCCTGTCTGGGGGGAATATTTTCCAACTGAAGCCATCAAAAGAGCAGGGGACAGAGCGACCCTCAGCATCCAGCCCTGGCTGCCCACCTTCCCTGCTCCCTTCAGTAATCACTGCTAATTCACCAGCTCCACTAGAACCCTGTTTTTTTCTCTCCCAAACCACCCTAAAATCATGTTGGGACCAAATAAGAAGGAGCAAGGGACCCACTAAACCCAAAGCCTCCAGAAGAGCTCTCAGTGTGTGTCAAAGACTTGCTAAATATCCAAATAAAGACAAACCCAAGAAGCCTGGATACCCTGTGTTATCTTTGCAGGCTGGCTGCTGCCTTATCAGCTCCAACAGAAACCAGCATTTAAGAAAAATTCAGTAGTCTTTGGGTGGAAGCTGGATCCTAAGAAAACACGCAGCCGAATTGCTGGAAGTCAGTACAAGAGGAGAGGGTGAGAGGGTAAGAGATGGCCTGAAAGTCTCCGTCAGGAAATACGCTGCCATGCATGGTTTTTTAATTATTTTTTCATAATTCACTCCTCACACTACACACCCATTGCACCAGCCAAGAGCTACAAGGTGAACAATGACTCAAAATGCCACTTGCTCTCATTAGGCACCAATGGAGTCTGGGCAAAGCCACCAGCTTTTGGTACCGGGTTTCAAAGTGCATCAAGTGGAAGAAGACAGAAGATCACATCCAACACTGGTGTTAAGCCCCACTGTCCTGATGGGGAAGGATAAAGATGTTTTTTCTCCCTACCCTCACTTATTAAAAATATGTTCTTTTTGGATAATCTCTCCATGGAAGAATTTGAATGTTAAGGAGCTTTTTATTCACCAAAGTCTTGTTCGCTCTTGCACGTAACTCACCAGACACAGATTTTGGCAGCCACCCCACACAGGAGCTGGACTTTCCTTTTGCAAGGGCAGGAGAGTCTCGCTCTTGAAAAAGTTATAAAAGAGTTATAAAACACCTTTGCTTGACATTAATTGATGGGTAGAATGAGCTAGAGAGAGAAGAGCTGTCTCAAGGCCAAGGGCTGCTTTTCAGCGTCTCATTTGTAATGTGGCAGAGGCAACAGCTGGGGGGAGGCCGTCTGCCTCTTGTCAGCCCCAGAGGGAAGGACAGACAGACGGACGGTCCCCAGGGAGCTGCCCTGGCATTATAAATGCCTCTGGTAGAGGGTAAGCAGCTTTCTACCTCTGACCTGACCCTTCCTCCCCTAGAGAGGGTTCACAAATCTTCCTCAACAGCTAGCAAAAATTGAAATGACACAGCTGGGCTCCCAAAAATGTTCCTTTTTAAAAATTTTCTTCTTTTTTATTTTCAAGTTTCACCCAAGATAGCATTGCAGGAGAGGCAGACGGACAAAGCAAAGGGAACTGCAAGTGTGGAGGGTGCCCACGCAACTGGGCTCAGGCCCTGAAGTGACAGCACGCTTAGGGGCACTGCCTATCCCAAGCTCCTCAAAAAATCACAAAGTAAGCTCTAGAATAATGGAACTGGTTCAAAGGGGTCAGGAAAACTTGCTTTGGTTCTTTCTTTATTTCCCTCTTGGTGTCTAAGCCAGCCAAGGAGGCTGGTGCACACAACTCACATTTTCTAGCAATCCTTCAAAATCATCAAGGCTGGAATCTTGTGGGTTAGTTTCTCTATTCTTTAACTGAAAGCTGAATTATTTCCTGATTTCCAGGTATCCAGAAAAATAATTTTAAAGGGAAAAACTCGGTGTCAGAATCCTTGTGAAAGATGTGCTACAACTTCAGCCTATGCTTAGGTCCTCCATATTTCAAATAAGAGTAACATACTGTGTAACGCTCCGCAGCAAGCATTTCTTTGAATACAAGCAATCCTCAGGTGCTTAAAAGTAAATATTTGGTTAAACACTTGGTAACAATGGTGCCTGTGATCAGAAACTTTGCAAAAGTGCATTGAAATACTCAGTTTTGTACTTCCCCTTGGATGTCTCCGGTGTCATGCTACATGGGTTTCAGTGGATTCAAACCAGGATGAATTCAAATAGATGTGCCATACAATATTTTGCCATGTTTTATTTGACTTTAATTACTTCTTAACAGTACTGCTGCTTGAAAAAATCTTTCTTAGTTGAGGGTGTTGGTCCAGCCTAGAGCTGCTTGGCCCTTTTCCACCAAAATGCCCTTTCGACAACGACCACAAGCCTTTCCAAGCAAAATTAAATCTTTTGGAAAAACCTCTTTTTCTGTGCCAGTGTGCAAATTTACCTTTCTCAACTCTCTTCCCTTCCCCCAGATTTTAGGTTGGCTTTTCTTTGCACTTTTCTAGGAGGGAACAGAAACCCATGGTGAGCTCCAGCATGATGTGGATCAACGCCTAGGAGCAGGCAGACCTTGTTGTCAGCACATGTGAAAACACATTGCAAATGATAACAATAATAATGCTTGAATAATTTCTGCATTGTTTTTTCCTATTCAAGGACTTTTGACTGTTGTTTCCCCCAAAAATAAACATGGTGCAATGCCTGACTCTCCCTAAAGTCAATGCTGAAGTTTGTACTTAAGCAGAAGAAAAGACTGGGTATTCAAGAAATGTACTTGACCCTAGGTTTCCCATAGAATAATAATTTGATTAAACTTATTCTGCAACACTGGGCTTGTGACACACACACGAACCATGACGGGTGTGTGGCACAGGCCCTTCAGCCCATGAACAAGCGATACCTTTGCATCTCTTTCACCTTGGGCACTTGACCAGAGTTTGGGCATGAGATTATCGATCATGTAGGTCTGTTATTTTAATAGCAACAAGAAATCCTTATCAAGGCAATGTCTGCTTTACATGGGACGCTGTAAGCAAATATGGGATCTCACCTTTCTCAGGTTTATGCGGGTAAATAAAACTCAGCTGATCGATGGGTCTGGTTTTTGGAGGAAGCCTTTGTCAGGGTAAAACAAAGTCTCTATACAAACAGCTTTTAGTACCTTGCAGTTAAAACTGTAGCTGTCTGTCTTTCGTTCTGGGTTTGACACCCCTTAACAGAACAATAAGGCCTTGGTACAATCAGGACTTCCAGGCGCTAACCCCAATACTAAAATATCACACCAGCTATAATAACAACTTTGCCTGGTGTTCATTGTATCAAGCAAAACCACTGCTTGCTTGCTGACCTGCTCACCCAGAGCAATATTAAATATTTTAGACATTGTAGTCCTCCTCCAGCTCTGCCTTAACATCTGTCTCATAGAAAAATACCCTCCAACACATGCCACAGGATGAAGGCCTTGCACTGGTTTGAAGGCTGGGATACTTAGAAAGCTTGTTCAATTACTTTGATCCATTTTTCATCCCCCCCAGACAAGTTATTGGGTTTGCTGGTTGTTGGTTTTGCATTTAGTATAGTATCTGCATTACTCTTACAGATGTAAAAGGTAAAGCACCGGTACGTATGCAAACAAAAAGATCCAAATCAAGAGGCAATTAAAATTCATTCAGGCTTGTTCCTCTCTGCTATTATTTCAATCAGTGCCAAATAACTAAGCTGTTCCCTTTTAATTCTGCATTGCACATTTTCTTCTTTCAAACACTTCTCTCAGTGGAAGTTCTATGCTGGTTTTCCTTCTGGAGAAAGAAACCCTAAAGATACATTTTCAACCTCCCAGCTCAGTGTTTCCCAGATATTTTGAATCAGGGACTGCTGCCAAGATTCACATTTTTCCACAGATCACCGCACACCCTCACACTCTGAGCAGAAAGCCATTGCGGAGACACACACATGGGGATGGACTCTGGAGCCGTTCTTGTTGCCCTGTTCTTGTTGAACTTCTTGTGGTCCATGAGCTGGCATGGGAACCAGCGCTTGTCCCCCTCGCTTTGTCCAGGCCCGGGAAAATCTCACAGGTTTTAAAAGACATTTGAAAAAAAAAATAATAATAATAAAAAAAACACCATGACACCATGGGTTAATTATAATTACTTAGTACCAAGTTCTGATTTCCCTGAGCAAGCTGTAGTTTAGCCTTCCAACACAAGAGTAACCTCAGCATCCTTCCCATGGGTTCCCAGACAAGTACCAGGGTCTTCCCCTCCCTACAAAAGCCTGGATCAACAGGCAAGTGAAAGCCACAGTTTCTCCGGGGTGCAGGGTCATGGCTCGTCATGTTAGACACACGTCAATCATCCCCAGCCAGAATTCACCCGCTGCGCCTCACAAGCCAACATAAACACCCCCCTCCAGAAAACCCCTAAAAGCGTGGTTAATGCCGCCCTGCAGCTCTACCTGTTTAACCTACTGGCTCTGTTCCCCTGGAAAAATATTTTCACCCACGGGAAGTATTTTCCACAAGTTTTCTCTGCCTTATTTTTGCAGCCCCCTGAAGCCGTGTCAGTAGTCAGGAGTCCACAAGGAGATGAAGCCAAGGTTGCGGGGGGAACCTGGCTCCCTCTCAGAGCGACATATCAACTCCACCTTGGTACCAGAGTCAAAGCACGTGGTGCTTGGACTGGACGGAACTCGGTCACCAGCAGTGCTGATTTTAGCCCGTCTTTGTCTGCTGCAAGGAGGAGCTGCTCCATCAGGAGCACAACCGGCAGCAAGTGCTGGCAGCATTAATTTGCCATATCCCAGCTCCCCAAAACAATCCTTCTCCCTCATAAGCCAAAAGCAGAGGACAGTAGAAGTAAGATTCCCATTTTCCTGCAAAGCACTCCAGACAGACGGAGAATAGTCATGATGTAGAGTACGAAAGCCGGAATCTCCCAATACAGAAGGGACAGTGATGTGCTGCCCTCTGACTGAGCTGAACCAAGAGCAAAAGTCAATAAGGAATAACTACTACTTGTTCAGAATGGCCCAAACTGCTTCTGGATGAGAAGTTCCTACCAGGGTAATACACACTTCTTCTGATGGGATCCACCGAGGGAGGACCCAGGATCCAAATCTGACTTTTCCAGTCTTCACATTCACTGCCCCCAGGCAATGCTACATTTTGCAGTGTGGACCCTGCTGCATTTTACATTCCCAAAGAGTCATTTTATAAAAGTTCACGTGAATTTTCAGTCCTCTCAGGTACTGAGCCTTCCTGACACAAGTGGGAATGAAAAGGACCTGCTGCCTGTTGTTCACACTCCAATATCACAAGCTGAGATCATGCTCCTATAACATTTTAACTCATCACCTGTTTTTCCAGGTCGGCTTCTGCCCAGGTTATCCCCCCACAACACCCAACAACAAGGTCAGAAGAGCTCTCGTGCTGGCACAAGGGAGTTACGAGGCTGGAAGCAGAGCAGGACAAGGACAGGATGGTGGTGAGGTCAACTTCAGTCATCTTCAGCTGCTGTGAGATCACACCTGAGAAGCATTTACTGCCGCATTCCAAGCGGCTGCAGCTGGGCAGAGGAAGCAGGGGGTGCTGTTTGTGCAGCTAGTGACCCAACTTAGCAGGACAGAAATCTCGTATTTGACCTTTCCCAACATCACGTGAGGCAAATGCTCCATATGATGTGGCTCCAGCATTATCTACCAGGCACAGGTGCATGACTGCAATTAGAAATAACCAGCATTTCATACATAACACCACCTTTCAGCCCAGCGCAGCCCATCTGAAAACACTTGGAGCCGCAGTTACCATCTTTGCCCCACTCAACCTCCAGCTCAGGGAGCACCAAATAATTCCTTGCAAAGTCTCACAGCTATTATTTGGAAATTATATTGAAAGCCACAACACCTCTCTGCACTCTGGTTTATCTTAAACTGGGTGCTTGGTTTGTCCCAACAACATTTCTCCCCCTGCCACCCCAAAATTCAACTTCTGCAGAGAACAACGCTGCTGGTTTGTGTCCACAGCAGATTTATTCCCCCCTTCCAGCAGCTCCAGCTGCCTGTACCTTCAAGGGACAGTAGCTGCTTGAAGTGAATGGTTCCTTCTGGTTTCTGGGAATAAAAAGCTGCCCTCCATAATCAGGGTATTGTTCTCCCTAAATGGACCCAGACTCTGTAAACACGGTTCTCTGCACAGCGCCGGGAGGGTGACGGGGGAGCGTGTGTGTATGTACATGCAGGGAATGTGTCTTGTTTTTTAAAAAAAACAACAGTAAATTGTGTTAATTCATTTCCTCTGCCTAAACAGTGGTAATAAACTTCAGGAAAGGAGGAGGAAAAAGTAAACAAGAGTCAATTACAAAAAGGTGAGGGGGAGAGGTAACCACTAAATGTCTCCTTTGGGAAAGGACATTCATGTTACCACTCGGATGGGCTCCACGCAGCCCTCCCTCCATCCTGCTGGGGGTATAAATGTGACCGTAACAATTTATTTCTTTTCTAAGGTTTCAGCCTATTTTCATGAGCTCAATCCAGGGGGCTACAAAATGAACCCGATCCACAGCACATACATCCCTGGGGGCTTTGCTCCTCATGTGATGCGAGCGCTCCGGTGACCAAAACCAATACGGATAGTCAGAGCCTATTTGTAATTTTCTAACAGGAAAATAATTTCCACTAAGCAAACTACCATGCTTTGACTCAAAACCCTGATTAGCACAGTTTGAGAACAGGGCAGCATACTGCTCGGGGAATTAACTTGCTTGACCCCTAGTCTATAATGGCACTCAAATAATCTGTGAGTCAGATGAAGTTGAAAAACTCTTGGAAGACCACACTGAAAGAATTTACTGGATTTATTGGATTTTCTAAGATAAAAGAAAAATAAGCCTCAAACTCCACTTAGCTAGTCTGTGGTCTTCAGAAAGCCAAGCTTTTCCTCCTGACACTATCTGGAAGAGGAACACTGCCTATGCTGAGAAACACTTTTGAGGTCTCCTTTCTATATTTTTTTTTTTCTTCACTGGAAACTCTCAATAAACAGTAATAATTATTATAAATAAACAAGTCTATTGCTCTGACTACTTTTGAGTAGCACCTTGCTGTTTTGTTCCTTGGGACTAGTGGTAAAACATGGGGAAAAGTGACAGATTCTCATCCCTGTGAATCTACAATCCTCCTTCCAACTGGAGTAGTCACGGCGAGAAGAGCCCTGAATTGAACTTTGAATTCAATATCCTGTGGCTACATTACCAGTTGCAAAGGACTAGTCTGGTATGAACTTCCAGTCACAGGAATTATCCTGTATATGTCACTATCACAAAATACTACTTGGAATCCTCCAAATCGTCTGGTCTAGCCCCGTTTGAGCAAGCAGGGAATCAGGGAAAGCATTTTGCTTTCCCTGATACAAGCAGGGCCTTGCTCTGCTCTAGATAAAACACTGACCCATCCCTACCTTATGATTTCTCCATCTCCTGAGCAAAATGCTCCGAGCAGCCTCTGCCACTTCTTTGTGTCTCTTTGTCTCACAGAAAAAATAGATGTGTACTGAGAGCAGTGGCAAACATTCTCAGATAACAAATCCAGCAATTAGAAATCAACTGTCCAAAGCCAGTTCCCCTGCATATGCAAATATCTCCCTAATAGGTTTATGATTCCTTGTCAATCAAACCTGTCAAGGAAAAGTAAACTCCTGTCCCTGGCCATGATTAAGGTGAAAGCTCGACTCTGATTAGCCCTTAGCAAAATTAACCCCGGCAATACTGCATTTCTGATTGGTTGTGAATACCAGGAGGAGGAAAGATACTCATCAGCTCGGATCTGTTAATCTAGTTTTATATTAACTATCGCAGATCATGATGAACCCTCCCGTGTCTTGGTGCCACGCTGTACAGAACTGAAACACAGCCTGGTCTTACAAGGCCCCTGTTTCTGCTTTTTGGTAGGATTATAAATTTAAATCCTACTCACTGCTACTCAGCCACAACTCACTGAACCTAAAGGGACTCTCACCTTTGTACTGGAAAGCAATATCTGATCCTGAATATTAAAATATGAAACAAATTATCAAGCACAGAGTCTGATCTCCATATGCTGGTGGAGCTGGCAACTCTTCTCCTAGTTTCTGACTTTAAGTTGCTCAAAAATACAATGAACACTTCCTATAATACTATTACTTGTGTGGCTAAAGAGACACTGTGATTGCCACCAAAATGTTGTGTTAATGTGAAGAAGAATGGGAAAGATTTTGCTCCACCCAGAAGGCAAGCGATATGGCTCATAGCATCCTCTCTCAGAAGGGTATCCATACTCTGAAGAAGCTTTAGGTACCAGTTTTACATCGACTGATGGACGCCAAACCAGCATTCTTCCTTCCGCAGAGAGCCTGCAGTGTCCCTGGGGAGATATCCAACAATGTGCAGAGGTTTATCCTGTTATTCATTAACCCACCCATCCTTGACATGCAGTTCATACACCTGTAACTCGTCTGACACTTGTCATTGCTTAACCAGTGTTAACAGATCTGTTTCGGTAAGAATAACCACTACGAAAAATAGCTTCCTCAATTGCTCCAACAGTCAAGAAGAAAAAGGTGGGAAATTAACCAGGTCACAGTGTTCCAGCATCTGTCACAGCCTAAATCCAGTAGTTTGGCTTGATGAGCTTTGGAAGGCTGGTGGAGCTGAGTAACTGTCCCTTCTCCCTCCTTTGGGGTTGATTTGACCTCACCGCACCCACTTCTGTCTAGAAAAAGTAAAGTTTAAATGCATACAAGGCAATACTAAAATACCATCTACCACAATGAACCCCCCCCCTTTTACAATAGGGTGCTCCTGCTCAGAGTCACGGGTTGGTCAAAAGCCTATTAAGCATCATATCTATAACTAATGATGAGGTGAAAAGAGAAATACAGGACAGATTTGAAAAAGCTGCAGCCCAACATCCTTTTCGCAGCACACACACTCCCCACTCAAGACCCTCTCCCAAAGCTTGGCTGCACCGGAACGCAAGAGCAACCATAAACTAATCCGGCCTAAATTTCTCTTGGATGTTGGCTAAAATGATTCGATTTCCTTTCATATCCTCCTCCAGCTTTTTCCTCTCCCATATATCTTGTGCACGGCAGAACTCACAAGCCCCAAACTGCCACAGAGAGTCTGCACAACACCAGTACCAAACTCCTACAGTCATCAGTTCACTGAGCGTGTGCAAGCAAACCCAGCAAAGAGAATACGAATTCTTTTTAATATGTGCAATAGAAATTTTTAAGTTTGCATTTCTGCATTTGTCTGCTGTTCCTGTGTTTTTATCTAACATGTGCAGACAGCTCCTAAAATACCCACCAAAGTCAACACCCCCCAAGTGGCATCTAGGGTATGACACCTCTTGTATTACTCACTTCTCAATCGCTTGACAGGACACTCAAGATTCTGTAAATCTTTCATGAAATAAATTTACCAGACATAAAGAGAAATGATTTTGGGTCCCATCAAGATAGAAGCCACTCATAGAAGCTGAGAATAGAGATGCAGCAGTCCTGAGAAACATCAACCTGCTCTGAGAAGTCTCTGTTCCGAATTTACACTTTTCTTCCCTTAGTGTAGCTCAAAATTAAGTTTGAACACTTAATGGAAGCAGCAGCCCGGAGTTACTGGCTGAATTTCTTCCTGATAGAACTGGACTGGTTGGGATGAAATCAAAATGTTAGGTTATTCGCAGCACTGCTGGATACTGTATTTCTGCTGCGATACAATGGGCAGACTGTGTGATCGGGGCAGCCACCCAAACTCCACGCAGCCCATGTTTATTTGACTCAGAAGGGGGGAAAAAAATCTGAGATGTTAATAGATTTAGCAGCAAAGGGCATATATTAACTTGTTAAATAACACTCAGGCCAGCCTTTAGCCCCTTCACAGAGAGCAGCACTGTCCGCAGAATGGCAGCATTTCCTTGGGGATAACCCCTTTGCAGCATCCAAAGTTAAAAACAATTAATAACCAAGTTGCTTTCAGCCCCAACAGCCACCAGCCAGAGCTCACAATGGCCAGAAGCAACGTGTTTCTAGAATAAAAGTATTGAGTCCAAGGGGTCCAGTCAAGCAAGTGAAGGGCAGGATCCAAAATACCACGTTTAGCTCACATCTGTTCTGCTGTCATACTTGAAAAGCGCCTATATGAAAGATGGGGACAGATTTTTCAGAAGGGCCGGTTACAACAGGAGAAGGGGTGATGGTTTTAAACTAAAGAAAGGGAGATTCAGGCTGGACATGAGCAAGACATTTTTTACACTGAAGGTGGTGAAACTGCGGCCCAGGTTGTCCAGAGAGGTGGTGGATGAACCATCCCTGGAGACATCCCAGGCCAGGCTGGATGGGGCTCTGAGCAACCTGATCTGGTGAAGATGTCCCTGCTCATGGCAGGGGTGGCACTGGATGAGCTTTGACAGTCCTGTCCAACCCAAACTATTCTATGATTCTGTGAGAAATCCGTAAAGAGATCAATATCCCAACCTGTGCAAGTCACCCTTCAGGGATGGATCCAAAGCAGGTGGGAGTGAGTAGGAGTCACAGCACCAACACTCACAGGTTCCAACCTGTTAAAACTGGCATGGGCTGCATCTGCGTATTTCATACGACATCAGGGCTGCAGGATCAGATTATTCAAACTTACTTTTTGAAATATTTTCTTTTACCTTAGCACCAATGCTGCTATGAATGAGAACCAGACTCAGCAGGCTTTCAACAGTCAGCGGTCTTTGCAACATCTACACTCACACTGGCTCTACTCTTAAAAAAAAAAAAAAAGTCCCTTATATGACCAAAAATGTTTCAACTTGATGCAAAGGATTAGAACAGGTCGACACAGCTAAATACCTATGGAGGCATTATTATTATTAGAGAAAGCTCCAAGTCAAGATTGATTATTGAGAGCAAGAAAAGGAATAGAAATCCAAATTAAATGTTCAAAACAAGATCAAATTAATTTCAGCTTGAGCAGCCCACCAGAAAACACAGGAAGAGGTCAGGTGAAAGACAAACTCTTTGAAACAAGACAAAATGAGCAGGTTAATGAAAGGAAAGGGAGAAAGGATCATTTCCACCACCTCCAAACGTAACACATTTGCACGGACCCTTTGAACAGTGTGAGTTTACAAGTCAGTGCAGACACGAGTAGAAGTTTCGCATCTTAGGAAAAATCAGAAACCTACATTGGTTCTACTCTTGCTGAATAAATAAAGCTATGGCTAAAGGTTGTTGTCAGTTTTGTGTTTGTTTGGGGGCTTTTTGTTTGTTTTGGGGTTTCTTTGTTTGTTTTGGGGTTTCTTTGTTTGTTTTGGGGTTTCTTTGTTTGTTTTGGGGTTTCTTTGTTTGTTTTAAATTCAAACCAGGCACAAGAGGACCTCTGCATTATTACTTTCTCCTCTTGGTGGAAATGTTTATGTCTTCCAATAATTAACCCAAAAAAGCACACCCAGACACTGACCATCTCTCCCGCATTCACGCTATTCCAATAACAAGTATTCTGCACCCAGATGTAGCGGCATCGCTCGTGGTGAGACAGCCGCTCGAAAAGGAATTATCAAATGGGTCATCGGAGAAGATCAGCTCTATCAAGCCAATTCAGGCCAGATGACAAACTTCATCCTTAGGTAATAAATTAATACCAATCGTTCCAAACCTTGAAATGCAGGTTCCTATTTGCTAGCAAGTGTCACTTTTGCTTGTTCACGTTTTGATTTTGAATGACTTTTTCTTTTTTTTTTTCCTGGAAAAAAAAAGAATCCTGTAATTTCTCAAGCACCACCTCATGGCACATGAAAGCTTCTTCTGTGGCTAAAAGTCAGACTTTGGAATCCAGCCTTTGCTGTGTACAAGTTCATCACAGAAAAGACGTCTTTTAATTTGCTGCTTGCGTCTCTTAATGAAGGTCAAAGAAATAGAAGGACTTGGAAAACAAAGTTATAAAAACTTAAAGGAAAATCTAAATGTATTGGAGCAATTTGCTGAGTTTTGTAATATTCCTAATAAAAAAAAAATAAAATCAACCCTAATTTTCCAGTATGACGCACACTGTATTTTATGTTTAAACTCAGCCGCAATATAAAGCAGCCGACAGCCTCAGAAGAAGGGAGGAACCAGGGTTTAAAGAAAATAACCAGGATTTTCTTAGATCGTCATGTTGACTTTAGGTACAAGTCATGCTGGCAGATTATTCATGAGCAAGTTCCCCAAGGGCACGATCCGAAAATGCCCCAAACTTAACCAGAAGATGTGCAGCGACTTACATAAAATTTGAATCGGACTGTTAGATCTGAACTTGCTTCTCTTTCACAAGTGAGGAATTACCTAATCATTAAATCGGCTAACAACCATTCAACAGGAATAAAGGAGTAAAACAGAAGCCAACAACCATCTCTCTTATATTATCAGTATTTATCTTTTACACGTTTACTGCCGTTCACTCTTATAAACTCCAGAGTTAGAGAACGGTAAATACGTTCACCAGAATTAAGAATTCATCTCACAAGAAAATGAAAAGAAAATCTTCTAGGGTCCTATTCCCATTTCTCCAATATTCAGAAAAACAAAAATGGCACATAACGTTATTTCCACACGAAAACACTGAATTTTGAGGCAGCCCCAACAGCAAATTCCCTCTAATGCAGGCACCAACCAGGCTTGCAAGCCAAGTGTTGCTCAGAGAAGTGCCAGAGCAGAAAGCAATTAAGGTCCCGTTCTTCCCCTCCCTACGCAATACACCGAAAATGAAATCAACATCCAAACTAATTAGTTTCCAGCAGAATATCAGTTTACTCGCTAAAAGAAGGGTTGTTACTGCTCTTACCAAAAACTTCTAAACATACCATACGAAATCTCATTTAAGCCACGGGGCCAAGCCAAGCACATCCCAACGTGACCATATACGGTCACCAAGGCGAATAAGATGGCAACTTGACAGATTTGGAACAAATATTGCGTTGTGTGTCACTGAGACAACACAGGCAGGAAAATATCAGATTGTATTACCTGTATCCGACCGGAGGTGTGGAGTGGTAGGAGCTACATTGCTGCAGGACATCGTCACTAAAGGTTAGTGACCCAAGATGGCATTCGTCCCCGCGGAGGAGGGCCAGAGCAGGACACTGAGGACTTTTATGCCCTGTATAGGGCTGCTTGGAGAGAAGAGGAGTGGGGTGACATGAAGGACGAGCCACCAGGCCTGCATTATTACCCCAGGTTTAGGGCTGACACTGTCCCGTGCAGCTGGTGATGGGGCTGAAGCTGCCACCCTACACCTTGGCCATCAGCCGATGGCGTAAAACCTCTTAGAAAACCACAACACGCAGGTTTTGTTCTCAAAAAAAGTGGATTTTGTACACACAGAAGTTCTTGTGTTCACCCACAAGGGAAAGAAGGGACTTGGATATTTATCAAAATAGCTCCCGAGGAAGACTTTTTTGGTACAGGCTCCCTCCTGGAGATCCTTAGCCCAGAATAAGATTGGTCACTGGGGGAGTTATTCCAGGTTCAGCTTTTTGGAAGGGTTATTCCAGTGTATTTGCAGGTGTAGACAAGCGCTTAGCCAAAGACTTTAAATTTCGGCCCCAAAAGCATTGGTTCAAACTTAGCCAGAGCTACCTCATCCTTCATCCCTCCAGACACAGCGAGTTCTGCACCTGGGCCTCTAAAATCAGACCTACTCTCTACTTTGCATGGATACTTTGAATGTATTGACTCTTTATCAAGAGTTTCTCTTGGTTTCCCAAGATATCCCCTTTTTCGCAGTGTTTTGTACATGGGCAATGTGACACATCGGGTCACAAGAAGGGCTGCGTTAGCCCAATCAGTCAACCTAATGGGGCCCGTCGCCTTAAAAGGCATCACCTAAATAAAGATGTAAAAATAATACAAGGTAACATTTAATGCAAGATTGCAGCTGAGCACTCAACTGTCAGGAAATATCGAGGCCGGAGCGCGTGGGCAACTTAACTCTGCCCCCTTGAGCAAATGTACTATGGCACAGCCCTTCCCCAAACACAGGGCAGGCAATCACCCGGCTCCAAATTAACCTCCTAATTCCAGAATAAGCTACTTTTGCCTAATATGAGCCAAAGAGAAGAACCAGTACTTTCACATTGAGCCTCCTCAGCCACCTTCTTCACTTGATCACAAGCCGGCGAGCACCTATTTAACTTCTGACACCTCAGATTAGGAGGTGTTGGCAAACTTTGGGCCACACACGTCTAATTTGCAGTCAACATACAGATACAAGGTGTTGGTTTGGCCAGAACAAAGAGCCCGTTTTCCTCTGGAGAAAAGCCTCGCGACCTCAGGCTGAGCTTTGGCCGAAGGACTGTCTGTAAAGCCCGAGCAACTGGGACAGGTAACATTTATACACTTCCAGCGCCCAAACCCATCGTGTGATGCACTCGGAAAAAATCTGCAGGCATGTGAACGACCGGGCACATTTTTCCAAGAATTTGAAATTATCCCAACGTAAACATCTAATAATTTGGCATATATGACAGGGCAAAACAAGGTTGCAAAGCGCTACAGAGCGTCTCACCTCTGCTCACTTTACAAGTTTGATCTTTCATCTATGTCCTTCACTATCAAGAATACTCTCAACCCCAAGAGGTGCAAAGCAAGATTTAAATGTTAGGATTTTGTCCTTTTACTTCTTTACACCTTTTACTTCTCCACTTTCCCTCTCTTGATATCAGCACATGAATGAATGACATTTTACATGGGTTTCGCCCTGTTTTTTAAGTTCTATTTCTACATCATTATAAATAACCAGGACCATCTCTACATCCACTTGCAGGATGGATTTTTCCAGCTCTGAGAAGAGTTCAAATAACCCAGTTACCAATATGACCCTATCAAAGTTACATTTATCCATAGAAAAACTATTATATCCTGAAATCGCCACTGTTAATTTTCTATCACTTCTTCACACAACAACAGCCCACAGCACTTCTTTTTCCAGGGGCAATAAAAATGTATGAGCAAGACAAGTGCAAACCAAATTTAAACAGGGTCAAGCCAGTGAAGCAGCCGATACTCGGCTCACAACAGAGACAAAAATCTTTTTGTCTTCTCCTGCCCACTTCAGATCTTTTCCGGAACTCCACCAACATCTCAGGTCCATTGCAATAATATACATCCATGAGGTCATCTTAATCCATACACTGCTGCCCATTGCCTACAACTTAAACTGAGTCTCCATTGTAAACCTTGCCTGGAATTCAGACTTGCAGGACTTACAGCCTATATACTGTTTTCTTTTTCATTCAGCTTCCAGCCGAATCATTTTATAGCGCTTTTGCCTCCATAAAATATTTGCTTGGGAGCCAATGCCAAGAAGGAACAGAAATTAAAAAGCAACGTAGTAACGAAACCTTGGGTTTTTAGAGTAACGCTCCCCCTCTCTTTTCCCACTCTCACCCCTCAAGGTTTATTTTTGGCAAGTTAGGGCCCAAGCAAAGGGCAAGTTTAAACCTTTTAAGTCGTGACTCCATGGCACTGGGCGATTTAAAGGTCTTTCAACAATTCACGCAACTCCGACACTGTTGGCAACTGCAGCTGGAGCAATCTGCATCCTAAAGCCATTCTCCTGGGACAACGCGACCCCTCCTGCGTGAGCGGAGCTGGGGGGGCTGGAAATATGGTTTCCCATTCAGGCTTTCCAGAGACAGCACCCACCAAGGTATGACACAGGCGGGAGCAGAGGAAAAGCCACCACTCCTTCCACTCTGATCCCGGAGCTTTGCTTAAAGCACCTTCCCACAAAAAAACTCTCCTTTTTCCACCCCCTGTGTCACTCCCAGGTCAATGTATTTCAATTTGTCTCTGGTAGGGTAACCTGTTTATTGAAATCTGATCAACTGCTGCAGCTCCAGCATTAAAATACGCTCTCGCTGTTGGGAACTGTCATTTGTCTGTCACCGAGGAAGTTAATGGATGTGCTTGTTTAGTTTGCTAGTGGGAATATACAGGGGCAGGGGCTGGAGGGATTACAGGAGGGGAGAGGTATTTCTGATCCACAGAGGAATGCAGTTGCTTTTCTTTAAAGTTGCCTGTGTATTTTTACACACGCACGAGAAAAGCCCCTGGAAGTTCACCTGCGCCTATGAGACTGCAGCAAACCCAGAGCAACCGCTCTCCATCCAAAGCGACGGCCCCAAAACACGCAGGTAAAGGAGGTACAACACGTGGGCACGAGCCTGCACCCCTGCGCAGATAAGCTCGTGCATGGGACGAGTCTGCACAGACAGCAACTCCCTTTGGGGGTCCCTCCGAGGGCACCGCGGAGCGGAGGGACGGGCGCGAGTCGCGAGTCTCCTTACCTCTCGCCGAGTCCGAAAACGCGATTATCCCGGCGAGAAGGAGCGCGAGCTGCAATTCCATTTTGAAAAACAGATCCCTCTGTATCGTACAGGCTGCCGTCCTCTCAGACCTGGAGGCAGGGAAAACGAGAGCAAAATAATTGCTGGGGGAAGAAACTCAAACAACCCACAACTTTGCAGACTTTTAAAACCTATCGCAAAGATGCAAGAGCAGTAAGAGAAAATGAAAGAGCAATGTACTTGCAATTCATTTCTTGGCGCTCAGCAAGTAAAACTTTGCCCTCCTCTCTGTTTTAGCCTGATATAAATCAAGAACCCACTGAGGCCAGTAAGCTCCTCTAAGTTTACAGTTAATGCATAATTCTTTGGTATCCTGTACAGAACCAGTCTGGAAGGCAAACAAAACACTAGCAAGTGGCCATAAAACAAGATTTCAGGTTAACAATTTGTGGAAGAACTTGGGGAAGGGGGAGGAGGAATGTTACCTCTCCCATCAAGCAGCCCAGAAAACTTTGTGTTGCTGCTCCAGTGCCCCTCGGACAGGCTCTGCCCTGGGTACGCGCCTTCCTCCACTCTGCACCTTCTCTGAACAGCACTGATTTTTCCTTTCCTCTTTCCCCCCAAAGCCCCACTTGTTTCCGTGTGCTCCAGAGGTGCGTCCCGAAGCAAAACCACACTTAATTATCCAGATTCTTGAAGATGCCTTCGCTGTGATACACAAACCCGGGGGTAGATCAGGTTTACATTAATTACACCCTGTTCTCCTCCTAAAACTCTCACTCTCTAAACACTGTCTGAATTCCTCACCCTTGTAAACTCCCCGATTTAAACACTCCGTGCCCCCAGGACACACAACAACCCGTGCGCAGCATCCAGCAAAGTAAATACGGACGCCTTGCCATTAGTTTCCCAATTTGCAGCGGGGAGCTGGTTCGGAGGGAGGGAGGGAAGGAGAGAGGGGGCGGGGGGCGGCCGGTGGGGCCGGCGGGCGGAGGGGGCTCCCCCCGGGGCAGGACCCGGAGCGCAGCGCAGCCGGTAACGGGGAGATTCGCTGCCGGGAACTGGGGTCGGGGAAGGGAGGACGAAGGTCTGGGGCGGGGGGGACACCCGGCGCGATGCCACCTGGTGCTGCCCCCCGCTTCGGGGCTACCGCGCCTGCTCCCAGCTGTGCCTTAGTGTCTCCCCGACCCAGCGCTAACCCAGGCGGGGGTTCTCCCGGCCGGGGAGGGTGGTGTGGGGGGCACTTACCTCGGCTGCTGCCGGGGCTCTAGCACCGTGCGCTGGCGCCCATCCTCGCCGCTCGCCGCCTCATGCCCTCCGCGGCCACGGCGCCCGGCGGGGCGCTCCGCCGCCGGCCTCTACCTCATCTCCCCCCCCGCCCCGGGGCGGGTGGGGGCTGCCCGCTGCTTTGGGGGTGCCCTCCCCACGGAGCAGCTTTCTCCCTTCACCACCGGCTTTTTACCAACTCCTCCCTTTTCGCCCTGCGGGCGGTTTTTCCACTAGGGAGCTACGGGAGAGGAGCAAAGTAAAAGAAGGAGGGGGGGGAACCTTGTAAATTATTTTTCCTGCTTTCCGGGTCGGGCTGAGTGTGTGTGTGTGCGGGGAGGGACAGCGGGGACCTGACAGATCCGCCGGGGCTCCGCCGCCGCGGGATGCCCGGTGATGCCGTCCCGCGGCTCGCCCAGCCGGAATCCCGTTTAAGGAGCGAGGGGAGGAGGGGAAAGGGGCTGGGGAAAGGGAGGGGAAGGGGGGGCGGGGGGGGGGAGAGCCGGGGCGAGAGAAACAAGCGATAAAGCAACTTTCCCTGCAGGGCTTTGTGGCGGTGGGGGCAGAGCCGCCGCGGAGGGCGGTGCGGTGCCGCCCCGCTCCAAACTTCGCACCAATCCCCGGGAGCCCCCGCCCTCCTCGCTCCGCGCCGCCGCTCCCCTTAACCCTTTGCGGGGGCGGCGGAGGGGAGGACGGGCGGCCCGCGGGGCTCCGTGTGCGCCTTGGAGTGGAAGGACCCGTCCCGTAGCCCTTCTGCCCCCTTTAGCCCCACGGCGATGAACCCCCGGAGCAACCCACCGCCACCCCTTCTGCCCCTCGCAACCGACCCTGTCCCCTGCAGTGCCCCAGAGCATCCCCCGATCCACCCCCTGGAGCCCACGTAGCCCCCATAAGCTCTGGAGACCCACAACCCCCCCATGCACCCCGGAACCCGTCCTTGCCAAATCACCCCTCTTCCCAGGGCAAGGAGACCCCCGGCTGTGGGAACTCACCCTGGAGGCATCGAAGGAGAGATTGGGCTCCTTACAGCTGGGGCGTGCAGGGGACAATTATACTTAAACAGGCTGAGAGAGTTGAGGTGTTCCACCTAGAGAAGAAGAGGTTCCGGAGAGACCTTATTGCGGCCTTTCTGTACTTAAAAGGGGACTATGAGAAAGATGGGGACATACTTTTTAGAAGGGTGTGATATGGCAAGACAAGGGGTAATGGTTTTAAACTACAGGAAGGGAGATTCAGGCTGGACATGAGGAAGAAATTTTTGACACTGAGGGTGGTAAAACAGTGGCCCAGGTTGCCCAGAGAAGTGGTGGATGAACCATCCCTGGAGACATCCCAGGCCAGGCTGGACGGGGCTCTGAGCAACCTGAGCTGGTGAAGATGTCCCTGCTCATGGCAGGGGTGGCACTGGATGACCTTTGAAGGTGCTTTGTAACACAAACTATTCTATGATTCTCTGTTTCTATTATTTGGGTGGGTGAGATCCCACCCCAGCTCTGGCATTTTGACCTCTCAGCTTGGATGCAAATCGTGCCAGAAAGAGAGTGAACTGAACTAAACAAACTGGAAAATAAACTGTGGAGATGTCTGTTCCTTAGATTAACTGTTACAATTATTTATTATTTGTTTTCAAAGGGGACTCAGCTGGTGCATCCGCTCTTACAGCAAATTACTCTCCGCACAGGATAAAAATCAACCTGGCAGAATTCACCAAATAGACTAAACAAATGGCAAGAAAAAAAGCTGCTTCAATAGCTATACTTGTATATCTGGAAAGAAACACTGTTACTGTTGATGTTATTGTTTATTAGACCTCTTATTTTATACGCTCCAACATGAAGGTTTCCTTGAAGATGAAACTGTCTCAATACTAATTCAATGGGATGGGCACCAGGAGAAGCCTGAAACTCAAGCCAAGTAGTTTGAACATCCATTTTATCCATTTTGTTAGGATTATGAAATCACACCCTCTGTTATTCTTATTATTACTAGATGTTTTTACTGAGCGGTTCCTGACAGCATTAAATCTTGATATACAAAATCAATGTGAAAAACATTCAAGACTAAACATCTAAACCCCTGAATCAGAAACAAACAAAGCAGCTGACAATACCATTTTTATATTTTACATATTTATTTCATCATTTTTATTATTAAAGTTCATTCATCTGAGAAATCCCAGATGGACTGCTCCTCCTATCAGGCAATAACTTCAGCCTCATTGACTTCAAAGACAGTGTTGACTGAGGCAAACCTTAAGGACTTGACCTACATGGTCATATTCATGCCATTGATTCTGAGCAAATCACTCCAACTTGCACTAGAATAAGCTCAACCACACACTACATCTCAAGGCGAGATGTGTAAAACACCTCTCTGTAACATTTCCTCACTATTTCACCACAAAAGACTCAAGGTCTTTGTCTCAAGGACATCACCATCTAATATCCGTCCCCAAAACTATTTACATGACCTTCTGTTCCCGTTCAGACTGAAATCCAAAGCAGCCTCAGTTCTGGCTCAGCTGTGGGACGCCTGCCCATCACAGGTTTCCCGTCGGGTTAGATGGACCCGACTGAGGAGCTCCTGCTCGTTGTCTTGTTTTTGTGGGTCATGCACTGAGATCGAGGTTTAGTGCCCAGGTGCACGGTGGCTTTGTCATCATAGCATGCTCAGAGACATGGGTGAGCTCTGGGCTTGAATCAGCTCTGGCCTGGAAGAAGGGACATTCTTCCACCCCAAGCCCAGCACCAAGCATCCAGCTCAGGTTGGATACAGGAGAAAAAAATCCCCTGATGCATCCACTTCTTCCATCCTCACTTCCTTACTAAAAAATCCCACGTGTGCCTTTATGAGCTCCAACATCTTCCAGGCTGTGGGCATTCCTCCTTCCAATATACCTGTAAAGCAGCAAAATGCCTCCTGCAGCATTTCACCACTGGGAAGTTCTGGGAGATGGAGGATTATAGAGATGATAAACAAGATTTTCCAAAAGCACCCAGGTGCCTAAACACCTTCAGATCCCCCTTAAGCCTCTGTCTTTAGGCCTTGAGAAGCCTTTTAAGAGTCCGACTCCAAGTGATGTTGCAAAGGGATTACGTGGGGCAGGGAATGGAGCCCACAGCTTCCATACCCCAGGCTAAAATAACCAGAAAACAACCCCTACTGACTCCAAAATGTCTGCACAATTATTATGTTTTTGCAGGGGCTTGGGCGTGCCTGAAAGACAGTCTGAAACCATGCTGTAGACTTCATCCATCTCATTCCCAATACAGCAGCGGAGGAATAAATGGAAAACATTGATACAGCGAAAATAATTAATAATCCTGAAACAGCTCCTAGTTTATCAGAAATAAAATCTCGTGCTGTTTTCCCAACACTTCTACCTAAATAAGGAAACATACAGAGCTGTGTTTTTTTTTCTGGGCTGGCTGTAATTTGCAGGATGATTGAGTAGTCTGAAAGTCAACAGCCCCAGTTTGCTCCTGCACCCCACGGTCCTGAGACAAGCTGTGGGAAAACGGCTTTCTGGAGCTGACAAACAGAACTGAATGCTAAGCAACGAAGTACGTGTCTCCATGCGGCCTGAGAAGCAGCCTAACAGTCCATTTGTATCCCAGTTGTCCCCAAAGCCCCGTTTCCAGACCGTGGCTTTTCAGGTTTTGCATAGCTGTGATGGTCTAGTGAACATCCATCCCCAGAACAACTTTCCTCATGTCTCCAAAACCACGACTTGGCTTTTTTCCAGCTTTCTTACCTCTTTTCTCACGGGAGATGCTCACCTCCATCACTACAGAACTCCATTTTCCCCCAATTTTATCCCTTCCATCTTGATTGTGTTGCCTTTTCTTTTCCTCTACAGATGATCTGGGAGACACACCACCTCCGGGCTGTAATTCCTAACCTGCTTCAATGCTTTTCTCAAACTGCAGGTGTAGCCGCAAGGTTGAATTCCCCATCACACACAGCGCCCCCAGGATGGAGTGGGGAGCTGAAACCAACACAGTGACTTGGGTTGGCAACGGTGCCTTGTGGGAGCACGAGGCCCCATGGCACAGCTCCACAGGGACATGCCGTGGGGACGGAGGGTGTGCGGGACCGGGCGGCTGGGTGCAGCTGACGGAGCACGTGAAGGTGATGGAAGGGCATGGCCAGGATTAGGCACATTCCCTCCACCCGCTGCCCCGTTTGTGCAGCTCTCCTCAGGTTACCGGGGGGAAACCAGCCTCCCAGGGTCAGATCGAGCATCCGTCGAGGATGCCAGAGCAAGGGGATTGCTCTGGACATGGGGAAAGGTGAGTAACGTGATTAACTGGGTGGATCAATTCTGATAAAGCACTTGTTGTGTGGCAAGACGACACATTAAATGTCACAACCAAGCAGAACACACACCTTTCTGTTTGCACACCAGGAGAGTCACTGTGCTGATTCGTTTGGATCTATAGTTAAGGCTAAAAATGTGCTTTTCAGAGAAAAAGCAGTGTTTTATGAGAGCTGAATCCCCATCTACCCTATCTATGGTAATTGATACCTAGCTGTAATCTCAGTAATATTCAGAGAGGAGGTATGGGCAGATGGAAAGATGAACCAGGATGATACAGTCCTGAAAACTGAATTTTTCCTTAATAAAAAATGATATTTCTTCTCCCCACATATACATTTATTCCCTATGCTTTGCTCTTAGCAGAGTTGCAAAGAAACAAATGGTACATCATATGCATAAGGTTAACTTCTACACATGAGGCAGGAACACCGCTGGCAGGCAAAGAAAAGATGGCAACACAGGGTTGAATATCTTGTCAACCAAACCTTGTGTCCTGTGTGGGATGCTAGGAGGTCCCAGCGCCCCATGGCCCTTACATTGAGGCTTTTGAGGCTTTTTGCAGGCACGAATGATCACTCTGCTGCCTTGTGGTCTCTGTCTTGGTCTGAAGTACCACCAGGACAGGGTTCCCAGCCTTTCCCCTGAGGATTGGTCTCTTCTCCCAGGCAGTCATCAATAGGACAAGGGGGCATGGGCTTCAACTCTGCCAGGGGAAATTTAGGCTGGATATTAGAAAGAAATTCTTTACAGAGAGAGTGGTCAGGCATTGGAATGGCTGCCCAGGGAGGTGCTGGACTCACCGGCCCTGGAGGTTTTTAAACTGAGATTGGACATGGCACTTAGTGCCGTGATCTAGTAAATGGACTAGAGTTGGACCAAGGGTTGGACTTGATGATCTCTGAGTTCTTTTCCAACCCAGTCGATTCTGTGATTCTGTGACCGGTTGCACACACTGCCCAGTCTCACTGTGCCTGGAGAATGTGCTTGGCTTTCTCATGGATGCTAAATTTGCACATGACGGCATCTGCAGGAAATGCTTTCCACCATCCCCAGTTGGCCGGGAGACCCTATCTCCCTTGGCCAGGTTAGGCACGCTGTGTCAGCGCTCCCTGGCACTAAGGAAACGTGACAGCCCGGAGCAGGGGCCGGGCAGCGCTCGGGGAACGCCAGCCAGCCCAGCCCAGGAGGATGCAGCTCGTCGGCAGCGCCAGTCCCTCACACGGCCTTCCCAGGGGCTGCCAAATGAAGTTCAAGGCCTCTGTGGCTGGGAAATACTGCTCAGCAGCTTAGTTCAGGTCTCCAAGGTGGATTTTAGCAAAGGACAACTTGTCCTCTTGATAGCTTGTACAGGAGAGCCAGAGTATCCCCGGGCAGCCCCAAGAAGTACACGCCAATATTCCTTGGTGACAGCTTCAGACAACCTTCCCTGCTCCAGAAGTGTGTGGAAGAAGGTCCTGGTGTAATAACACACCACAATCCATGCAAAATTCTCCTCCCTTGCAGGAAAGGTATGCACAAGGAAGGGGTTTGGATCAAGCAATACAGATGGAAGAACACAGAGAAGGTTTTGGATGACAAGTCCCAGATCTCATCTGTTTTCTCTCTGACTCGTCCCAGTAGGTCTAAGGGAAGATATTACCTCTCCCAAAAAAATTTGCTTCCCTTTCACCTGACGAATGCATCACCATGATGGCTATAGCAGGAATAAACCACATCTGACATTCAGCACACTCTTTCCAACCTCCCAGAAGCTGCTGAGATATTCAGATAAGGAATATGGTTTAAAAAGATTATGGCAGACCAGGTTGCCACTTGTTTGAAAGAGCTATACACCTTCTGCTTTCTTTAATTGCAACTCATTCTTCTTTCCCACATCCCTTTGCATCACCTTAAGCAATTTGCTTATGCTCTGGACTTTTTTCCACTCTTAAATGTTTGCAGGCAACTCCCTTACTCAGCGTTTGCTCAAACTACAAGTAGTTAAAGTTTCCAAATGTTCTCCATAAACACATCCTTCCTCAGGCCCCTTATTCTTTATATCACTCAACACTGGTTTCTTGGAGTCAGTCTGACACTGATGTATGAAGGATTTGATTTTGCTTTCCTTTTACATCTGGCTAGTACAAGAATAATCCCACTGGAGCCATTGGAATCGTTGTAAGTGAGAAAAAAACCTGATCAAGCCAACAGACTCGTCTGTGCAGCAGCTTTTCAGTCCAGGTAGCAGGAGCTTAAGACTCAGAATATGCATCCTCAAATCAAAATATCTCATTTGCAGAGGTGACCACAGTTTTGAAGGCCTAAATCTCCTCTCATTGCTCCCTCGTATCGTCCTCCTGTGCAAGGAAGTTTGTCTGTACACAACAATGCTGGGTTTAGCAAAGAGATGTAGTGAACATGAAAGAAGAAATGTGAAAAATAGTAATTAAAACGAAACAAACAAACCACAACACAAGATCAACAGAGTGAAAACAGAAATGCCAAGTATTAATTGCTGCAGCGAAGTGAGGAATGTTAAGGGAAACTGTTTGGGGATTTATGTTCAAAAAAATAAGACAACTTCCCAGACTATTTCCTTTCAAATCTCTCTGCATTTTCCATAAATTCCATGTGCCTGTGTGGTGCTCTCTGATAACATACAAATCTGTGTGTATAAACTGTTTTGAAATGTTTGTAGAGTTTTATCCAAAAATATGACTATATGTTTGTGTTTTAATTGTCAGCAATAGGATATTAGGCAATAGCCACATGCATCATGTCAGGGGCACTGGCTAAGTTTAGGTGGTACTAGCACAACCTCCCCCTTTCTGGCTGGATCTCCATAACAAATAGTAACCGTATTATTTGAAGGAAGAACCTGCAATCAAGCAGGATCCAAGTATTATAGATAACAGCACAGCCCGTGCTCTCAGTGACCGAGGTGCCAGTCCAGACAAACCCACTGAAACCAGTAAAGCCACTTCAGATTCATACACCTACAACGAGGAGCAGAAATTTGCTGATTTCTGGGTCAGGCATTAGAGTTTTTGCAACTCTCTGAGTGGAGCATCTCCCGTGTGAGGAAAGGCTGAGGGAGCTGGGGCTCTGGAGCTTGGAGGAGACTGAGAGGTGACCTCATTAATGTTTACAGATATATAAAGGGTGAGTGTCAGGAGGATGGAGCCAGGCTCTTCTCGGTGACAACCAATGATAGGACAAGGGGTAATGGGTACAAACTGGAACACAAGAGGTTCCACTTAAATTTGAGAAGAAACTTCTTCTCAGTGAGGGTGACAGAGCCTGGAACAGGCTGCCCAGGGGGGTTGTGGAGTCTCCTTCTTTGGAGACATTTAAAACCCACCTGGACACCTTCCTGTGTAACCTCATCTGGGTGTTCCTGCTCCGGCGGGGGGATTGGACTGGATGAGCTTTTGAGGTCCCTTCTAATCCCTGACATTCTGTGATTCTCTGATTTTTGGGTGGGGGGTTGGAATGACACTTTGCTTCAATCAGTGTTGTTTGAAATGTCTTTCATTTATTAGCATTCTTGCTGAAACTGAACATTAGTTCCACTTTATCAGGAATATAATGCAGCTGCATTTTCTGGATGGGAACACCACCAAAAATATGTTAACTATATAGTCGACAGCTATGCCTTGTTTACTCTCATGTGTAAAACCATACGGAAACAATCCTCCTAGGAAGTCTCTTCTTTTTCTCTATCTGTGTGCAAATAAAAACAAATGGAGAGGCTGGAATGAGATCCTTGTCAAGAAATGGGGTGGGAGGACTTTGCTGCTGCCTCCCCAGTAAGCAGCAGGATGGGATCAGCCATCCGTGGGTGAGGATTTGTCCTCTGAGTGTGGTGGAGGGAGGTCAGCACCAGGCTGTACCTTTGCAGAGATGCTGGGGAGCCTCTTGCTCTGTCCTGCCTGGACCGGCAGCAGCTTCGTTGTGTCCAGGGTTCCCTGAGAACCTCTCCTGGATTTCCCCAAGTGCAGATCCAGCCAGGTGGGGCTGCTCTGGCACAGCAATGGGGCTTGCAGGGAAGATGCATCCATCCCCATAATGATTTCCCTCCAGGACATTCCTCTCGCAGATGCATTATTTCTGAAGCAAACCCTGCAGCCTGGGTGCTGGCTTGTACACAGCTCTCAGGTCATGCAACTGCAAACCATGATGGCTCAGCCTTGGTGTTACTTGGCTGAGGGATGAGCTTCCCAAGTAAACTGGCTGGTTCCAGAGATGGTTTCCCAACAGCACAGGACATGGGAGCTGCAATAAGGGAGGCATCTCCTGAGCTGAGGGTGGACCTCTCAGACCTTCAGCTGCTCAAATGTCCATCAGATCCTCCCTGTTGTGGTACCATGCCCATGGCTTCATCCAACAGCACTGGCAGGGTGGCTGCGGGTGTGAGGCAAGGCTGGAAGGGAAGACACTCACACCAGGAGGCCAAATGCTGATGGACCTGAGGAGCGCTGCCTGCTTGCACACAGCCCAAGGAATCATAGAATCATAGAATCATTTTGGTTGGAAGAGACCCTCAAGATCATTGAGTCCAACCATAACCTAACTCTGGCACTAAACCATGGCCCTAAGAGCCTCATCTAAAGGTCTTTTAAACCCTTTCAGGGATGGTGACTCCACCACTTCCCTGGACAGCCTGTCCCAATGCTGGACAACCCTTTCTGTGAAGAATTTTTTCCTAATATCCAAGGCGAACCTTCCCTAGCACAACTTGAGGAAGATGGCTACAAAATCCATGACATGCCATGACTACATAGCAGAGCCTCTGTCCCACACTCCCACACAGGAAGGGTTAAATATTAACCACACTGGGTCTGCTTAGACTAGAGTCCTGCAAGATGGTCCCTTTGGTGGGGCAGCCACCCCCCAGCCATGTCCACATGAAGGGAAGAGCAGAGAGCACACTAAGGAGCCCCGAAAATATGCAAGGAGCTGCCAACGTTTGCTGCCAAACACTTTTATCTTTAGACAAAGATAAATCTGTTGCTTACTTAACCCAGCCTTTACAAAACTCACAGCTCCGGGTTTCCAAAATAACAGGAGCAGAGTAGGGCTGGCTGGTGTCCTGGCGAGCAGCAGATATATACAGGGCAGCTAGATGGTGATAACATAGAAAAATGGCTGGAGAGTAAATCATATACCATAGAAATAAATAGGAACTTAACCTCCTTGGGCTGGAGAACTTATCTTCTTGTGTTTCTGTAAAGTGCAGGTCTCTGTTTACTTAAGAGAGCGATTAAGATGTAACATTAATAATGAAGAACAAAAAAAAATCTGCTACTCAGAAAGAATAATGAAGAACATAAAATTCTTGCAAAGCAAGTCAGATGTAATGCACCAGTGAAAGAGCAGAAATGTGCCATAAATACATAAGAGGGTGTCCTCGGCTGTCACATGCTTTGTAACCCAAGGCCAGAGGGAAGAAAGATGCTGGTGATCCAAGGTGCAGCCCCCAGGGCAGAGCTGGCTCTGAGCCCCAGGGTCTGCTCACCAAGGTGGTTTTATTCATGTGGTACATGACTATAAATTCAAACAGATGAATGTCATCCCAGCGTTTTGGTGTAGCGCTGAGTGACAACTGTGAATTTGGGATGTGTCTCCTCAAAGATGTCCCACATCTGACTGACCAGGCACTACCCATTTACTGGGTTTTTTGTCAAACCTCAGGCTTCCTGAAAAAAACGAGCTAGACTTCACCCTCATTTTCAGGTCATTTGTTTACTTTTTGCAGGGATAGGTGCTGTAAAACCATTGAAAATACTGGCTGGCAATAGCAACTCTCTTTCTATCTATAAAACTCACCAATCCCAGTAAATACTATTTTTTTTTTTAATACTAGACTTACTATCTGACAAGAATATAAGCCCTTTCTCTGCCACCCGTGACCCAGGCTGAACCTGTTTGGCCTGTGTTATTGTGCTGGTGTAATTCAGTGGAAAAGAGATTGGATTAAACAGGCAGCTCTGGAGGAGTAAATAAAAGGAACATGCTTTAAAGAGTAAATAGACAAGTCTGGGTATAAAGGAATAACTCCTGGCGGTGCTAAATCAAAGAGAAAATAATGTCCTCACTAAAATCTGAACATGGATGTTTGTCTCTGCAAGAAAGAGCCAAACAAAACCCAGAGGGGAGCAGAGGATGCTCTGGGGTTGTCCACAAATCCACACTAGAAACAGTACCGAAAAAAAAGAGAAAAGTATAAAAGAGAAAAAAATGAGGCTGCAGCAGTCAGTCTCACTGGGGAAGAAGCCCAATTTCTGAATGGTCTGTGCACGTGCAGGCTTTTTCCTAAGAGGAGCGCAGGGAAAGCTGCGTTAGCTCTGGGTAATTCCTCACTGATTCCAGACCAGATCTGTTTAGCAGCAGAAATATTATTTTATTCCACACTGCCAGCCCTTCAGTTCAACCTGGACTGGTGGGTCAAGTCCTCAGTTTGACCTTCCCCTTTTCTTTTTATGCTGCTCCAGCAAAGACAAGAGCATGTTTGAAGGCCGTAATAGGATTTTCCTAGCTTGAGGGATCCTTCAAGAGCATCCAGCAGCTCCTGTCCGGGCCAGCACCACGATGTCCTGGGGCAGGAGGGGTCTGGGAGGATTTGACACTGTTTGGCAACCTCAGCATGCAGCCTCGGATCATTTCTGTGGCTCCTCTGGCCCCTCTCCAACAGGTCCATGTGTGTCCTGTGCTGAGGACCCCAGATCTGGACACAGGACTCCAGGTGGGGTCTCACCAGAGCAGAGCAGAGGGGCAGAATCACCTCCCTCCACCTGCTGGTCACGCTGCTTTTGATGCAGCCCAAGGTATGATTTGCCTTCTGGACTGCAAGTTGCACATTGCCAGCTCATGTCCCATCTTTCATCCACCATCCAGCCAATAGATCTGTCTTCCTCCACAGGCTGTTTTACCCCCAGCAAAAAGTTGAGAAGCAGATGATACAAAGCTCAACGCATTCCCACCCCACTCACCAATGCTCTGCATCTCCAGGACGCCTGCAAGAGAAGCAGGACACTCACAACTCCAGGAGCAAAGCAAGAAACAAAGTTTTTTTGCAAGCCCAGGATCTGATTCTGGTTGTGTTCACACCCATTTAATCCAAGGTTGATCCTGGGTCTGTCCCCATCCCTCTGCTGTGTTCGCCTGCAGAGAGCAGAGGAGAAGACTTTAACATCTATTCTCATCTGAATATATAAGCAGTAAATATCCAAGTGGCGTAAAGCATACATGGTGTCGCTTTTCAGATATGAAATCTTCATTTTCGTGCAGTGGCATCAGAAGATATACATCCTGAATGACTCGGGGACATTTGTTTCCCATCAGATGCAAAGGAAATTCTTTGGACTTCGAAGGTGTGAGAGTCCTCCCCATAGCGCTCAAAGTAAATAAATGGAGAGAATAAATTATTCATATTGTAAAGTTATATGGTGCAAAAGAATTCTTCAAGGAATACCACATCTTGAGCCTTAGACAAGGAAATCTGGGCCACGCATTGTGGAAAAAATTGCTACATTTCAAGGCCAAGCAGAATTATGAGGATGATCAATCTGGATAATCAAAGGTGCATAGACTCAGACGTATTTTCCAATAAAGTGGAGTAAGTGTAAGTCTGTCATGTAACCCAACACCGAGGTGCAGTACTTGGGTACTGCAGTACTTGGGTACACCAAAGTCATCTGAATTAAAGGCTCACCAGAGCTTCGCTTCAGAAGAGATTCAAAAGCAAAATGAGAATTAAAACTGCCGGTCAGCATTTCCAAATCACTGATGGTGACGCCAAATGGGCAAAGCCACACTGGTCAGTGGGCTCTGGCAGGGCGACCAGCTCTACAAATCCCAGTGCACAGGGCAGACGGGAATCAATGGAAAGCAAAGGTCCATCAGAGCATTCTGCTTTCACCAGCAAAGAGTTCCTGCCCAGCCTTAGAACCCCCTCAGGGACAACCAGTCCTAGAGTCACTCTTTGCTTACATCTGGGCAAGATTTACTCCCAAAGTGTGTTTTCCCAGCAAAGTTGCAGGGCATACTCATGTTGAGAATATCTCCAAGCTACACCTCATGAGAAGCCCTCTGGAAGGTGCTTCAAGATGAGCTGGTAGAAATGCAGGTGCAGGAGGTAGAACTGCATGGCTTGAAACCCAGAAGTACAGGAAAGAGCAGCATCTGTCAGCACAAACACAAAGCTTTGGTTGTGAAAAATGGCTCATTAATAGAATGTGGAACAGGAGGGCATTTGAGCTGGTGTGTATAAGAATAAAATTTAAAAAAAATAAGAAGACCTTTTTTAGTAAAGAAACATTGTTGCTAACATCTATATCCTTGTATAATTAATGTTGTTAAACATAGGTCCATGCTTTTCTGAAGATACAACCCAAGAAGGCTAATGTGGCATGTGCAAGAACATCTTAATTATTAGTAGCTATTTTTTGCACGGCTCTCAGAGGTGTGCTGTTAAAACATGTTTATTGGATCTGAATAAAGCCTTGTGGGTCAGTCAAAAGTGACACATAAAAACCAAAGTTGAGGTTAGCCTAGTCCCATTTCTGACAAGTCCCTTTGAAGGCAGAGTTGCAGTTTATTATATTCATGAACTCTGACAGGCCAGTCCTCCAACAGGCCTAGAAATGCGTATTTCATTCTTAGGCTAAGACTTTCACCATCTGCTAAGGGCTTCTGAGCTTTTTCCTTGATCTTCCTCACCCAGTGATGAGACTGTGCAAATTGACCTTGCCTCTTTTCATCCGTTTTATTCTGCCACTCAGAGAAAATGATACCTTCTTATATTCAACTCTTGGCAGGTTGGTTTTCTTCCTCTTTGTGTTTCCCTCAGGAAGCAGAATAAGAATATAAGTCACATTTAGCACAGGTACAATCCTGTGAGAAAGGGAGTGCAGGTTCTTGAAGGGGGTGCTGCGTTGTTCCCATCACTTTGAGGTGTCTTTGGTGCCACTTTCCACATTGATACTGTGGATTTAATTGGAAGCAAAGGCTCCAGTGCACAGTGCAGGAAGGCACATCACGGCTGCACTGGAGAACCATTTCCAGGTGTGATTCTGTAGAAATCCATCCAGGGCACAGCTGAGTCTCAAACTGGTTTTCTAACTGGCATCACTGAGGATCTGTGCATTGGAACAGTGAACCATATACGTGGATAAGTCAGACAACATGGTGTTATAGCCCTGATGAAACTAGATGCCAAATTGCTTCAGAGTTAAACACAAACTTGAATGCTTGCATGGCTCAAAGGTTGCTAGGAATAAACCAGATACTTTAGAAGTTTAGCTCTGTTTTCCCAATCAAGATGTTCTTAAAACAATCTCAGGCCTGTGAAAGGCACCCAAATCAACAACTCCTTATTCTGGGAAAACTGGTAAACACACAAGGAAGTTGAGATGGTTGGAATTGCAAACTAAAATACCACATGTGTCATATTGTAATGTCTCCAGCTTTACATGCATGTTTTCTGCATAGAGGTAGGGTCATCTTTGGATATGTTAGGACACCACTATAGCCAATACCCTGATCATCTGTTCTTAGGCTCATGTAAGAAGGTGTTTGGTTACCATATAGATATACACTAGTCCATTCACTCATGCATCTCTAAGCATTTTACTACCATTCATAAATGAAATCTCAGTGAAGCCTCCTGCTCCACTGATCTGTGAGTAACTCCATTTGATGGAGAAGAAAAAGGCTCTGGCGAGTTTAGTCACTTGGCTGAGCTCCCCCAGTCAGCTTCAGCTCTGGAGCCCAGACTCCCAGTCCTTCGTAATAAACCTTAGTGCTTCATTATGGCCATTTCCCATTAAAAAAAAAAAAAAGCACTGTAGGTGAGAGAACAAGTCTGCCTGCAACGCACATACTGCAGGAGAGATTTCACAATTCCAGAGCAACGTATCTGAAGGGCTTCCACTGGAGGAGGGTTTTCCACCAAGGACATACCCAAACTTCAGCATGGTTAAACCAGATGCCAGCCCTTTTCTTCTCGCTGACAGTTCAAATGTCAATCGTATCCAAGCTCCTGATTTATAGCAATCACACCACCACTCTTGCGAGCTGTAAGTGAGAATGCCTGTGAGAGGCCCCAGATGCCACCACAGAGAGCAGGACACATGGTGTGAATGCATCTCTTAACGATGCAGTTACTGTAGGTGTAGGGCAAGTGGCTGACACTGTCACCCCCTAACAAGGGAAGTTTGCACAAAGAGCAAAAACAAGCACATGGGCTAAGGCTGACAAAACACTGGTCAGAGGTGACCTGCAGCCCCAGAATTTGGCTCCAAGTGCAAATTTTCCCAAAACTCAGGAGCATTTAGGCCTGAAGCTGTTGTGCAGCCTGTTGAAGACACAAGATCTCATGAAGACATCATCTGCTGCTTTGGTTTCTAGTGCCTCATCCAAACACCTACAATGAGCACATGGCACTCGCAACATCTTCCTCTCCTTCTTCCATTGTTTTCCTTTATTTTCACTGACTTTCTGCAGTTAGTATCATGTTTAGGAAAGCTTTGCACACACTTCTCAGCTTTGCCAGGGAACTAGATCCTCATCCCACTTTCTCCTGAAGACAATGTAGAAGTCTACATGTTTGTTTATGCTATAGAAACCACCCTTTGCTAAATATCCCTCCTTTTGATCCCAGAGTTGAGACAACAGAGAAAGAGAGAAATAAATGCTGCAAAGTCCCAGCTGTGGGTGAGTAACAGCTGGATGGTTTATCCCTTTGTTACTAAAGCCTTCTGGTGGTGCAGACATCCATCTGAGCTCCATCAGAGGCAGCATGACACCTCCTTGCTCCTATGAATGGTATGATTTCCAGGGCCAGGTCAAAAGTCATTGGCAAGATCTCACTACCGTATCCTACATATGGATAAGCCCTTCAAGACCCAGAATTGGTAGAGAGCATCAGGAAAGACAGGTAAGAAGCTCTGCATAGAGTCTTCCAGATCTGCTAAGAGAGGTGTTGATTGTCACTGGAAGGCCCACACAGTTCAGTGTAGACTCTGTGCAGGCACTTCTCCATTGTGCTCCCAGTGCATCCCATCGCTACCTTCATTTTCACCAATATCTGATTTCTGCCCCAACCCCCCATCCCCTCCCCACCTCAGATAAAGGAAACATGATTATATATTGAAAACGCCAACATTTCCTTTCATTTCTTCTTTTCTTATCCATGTCTCCCTCTTAGCTGGTAAGTGCTGCACAACCTCTGTTTTGCCATGTATAGCAGCAGCGTGTGAATAATAAATAACAACTATATGCTTTCAGCCAGAAAATAAACCGCATATGTGTCCTCAAGTCTCTCTTTTCTCTTGAAGAATTCATGCAAACATTGGTTCCAGAGACTGTTATAATCCTGTTTACTTGTCGATGCTTGGAGTAAGCATGTAATTACAGTTCCACTGTTAGATACTTAACATGTAATTCAATGGCAGAGAGCTGCCATGTTATTATAGTCTTCTAAGGTTGGATTTATGCCCTAAAACCTAAATTAGTCCCAACAATTTTTGTTCAGAGGAGGATAATTGAATGCAAACATTATCAGACACACCAAAGAGCAAATTTCACCAAGGCAAGAGACAACACAAGCAAGTCATTTATTTTTTTCTTAAGCTTCCTTTGCCACCACAGTTCTATTGGGCTTGAATCTTCCTAGACAAGCAAAGGGGTTATGTTTGAGTAAGGTGCAGAAGTTAAATGAAAAAATATCAGTGGCAATTAAAGAAACCTTAGGAATCAATTCCGTCCTTGGAGACAGACACAAAACCTCTGGGACACGTCTGTTACGGTGACAGCCATTGGTGCAACTTTGATGTCCGCACTGAGCTAAAAGATGATGAAAGTTAGAGGAGCCTCTGGCCTTTGCTCACTTATTCACCCCAGTGCAGCTACATGTCTAGGATCTGTAGTTAAGCTACTGCCTGTCATACCATCATCATCAACAACATTAATTGGGCCCTGCCTTAAAATAATCCATCCTCAGCACCACAGCACTTAACACTCCTACAGGCGTGTTCATACAAGACTTGCAGAGGGCTTTACATGTCCCGACTGCTTAAGCAATACAATGTGCCCAAGAATTTGGTCAGAGGCACAACAGGGGTAGCTGTGTTTGCCACAATAAAGCTACACACTTGCCTATGGCCACAGCTGAGACCGCTTGAGGAACAGAGGAAGCAATCCAGCCCTTGGCTGCAATCATTCTCTGCACACCCAGTGCCATATTTTTTCCTGAGCCTCAGTTTCCCATTCATAGAAGGAGCTTTGGACTTTCAGTCTTCCCAAGAGCAGGGAGACACCAGCCATGGGACCTCTCTAGAGTAATTGAATTATCTATGGCAGTGGAGATGCCTGGGTGTCCTTCACCACCTTTCAGCAAGTTTGCCCTTCTTGAACCATTCCATGACTCCTATAGAATCATAGAACAGTTTGGGTTGGAAGGGACCTTCAAAGCTCATCCAGTGCCACCCCTGCCATGAGCAGGGACATCTTCACCCAGCTGAGGTTGCTCAGAGCCCTGTCCAGCCTGGCCTGGGATGTCTCCAGGGATGGTTCATCCACCACCTGTCTGGGCAACCTGGGCCAGTGTTTCACCACCATCCATGTAAAAAATTTCTTCCTCATGTCTGGCCTGAATCTCCCCTCCTTTAGTTTAAAACCATCACCCCTTGCCCTATTGCAACAGTCCCTGCTAAAAAGTCTTGTCTCCATCTTTCCTATAGGCCCCTTTTAAGTACGGAAAGGCGACAATAAGGTCTCCCCAGAGCTTCTTTTCTCCTCTCCTGAAGCTCCTGGCCAGCCCTTTCAGTACAAACATAACACAAGCAGTTTTGTTAGAAGGTGCAGAGGCCACAGCCAGGCTAAGAGTCCACAGGAGTCATGCAAACATGGGCAGCAAGTCCCTAAAGCTCAGAGGAAGGAGAGCAGAGGAATGCAAGCACGGGGAACACCTGGGACCCCGGGCTGCCAGCAAGCCCAGGTGTGCACCATGCAGGCGGGGGGACCGTGACCGTGAGCCGGTGATGACAGCTCAGGGTCTCTAATACATTAGTTCCTGGGGTCTCCTGTGCATCTGTTGGAGGGTTTTGAGATTTGCTGTGGGCTGAGGGAATAATTAAGCAGGTGTGCTGCTGGCTGTTCAGGCTGCCTTCCAAAGTCAGTCTTGCTGGAAGTGGGTGTAACCCTATGGAAATCATGCAGACGTGGATACATATGCAATATCCTCACCCATGCATGCACGCAAACACATGCAGGGGAGCGAACAGAGGTGTGTGAATGCACTGGCTTGCACACATTTGCAGAAGCACAAGAAGCCCTCAGGGAGAGAGATGCGTGATCTGCAACACAGAACCCATCACCTGAGAGCCACCATACGCCCCTTGCAAAATGTCTGGCAGTTATGATCTCTTCTTAGCAACTCTCCGCTCTTTTATTTAAGGAGAGCTCTCTAATGGGCCGCCAGAATGGCCAGGTTCATACAACGGTTACATTGTGCCATCTTCTGGTTAAAGGCTGAGGACTCCTCCTTCAGTGCAGAAGCTTTTTTCTTATGTCTTCAAGAGCCGAGGTCTGGGGACGTCCGGGCAGCCAGCTGTTGTGGTTTAAGAGCACTATCAACCACAAGGACCTGGGTGAGTTTGCAAAGATCATGGGGATGTAGGAGCTGCCAAGCAGAGCCCTGGCCTGCCAAGCCTGCTGTTCTCGCCTCCAGGAGAAATGACACTTCAACATAGCTCTTCAGCATGACATTGAGATACCCCTATACCCATCTGGCCAGCTGTTCTGCTATGAAACACCTATAGGCAATGAGCAAAGCTACAGGAAAGTGCAAAAGAAAGTAGACTCATCAGAGTCCTCAGAGATAAAACATGTTCATCTCTCTGCTATGGAAGATCATAAATATACATAAATGCATGAGGACACATGTTCACAACAGCTGCCAATTACTCATCTGGATCATGAATATGGGGAACTGGATGTTCCCAACCCACCCTTTGCTGCAGAAAAAATGAAGATGCACAACTGCAAAGGGATACGTGATCTTGGAAAGAGCTCTTCGTGGAGAAATAACTGCTCTGAATGTGCAAGCCTAGACTTGATGCAAAATAGTAACTGACAAATCCTTTTGTTTTCCAGCAGCACAGTTTATCATCCAAGTTTTAAAACATGGCCCCTGAAAGCAGAGCAATTTCCAGTCCACATCACGCCCAACTCTGAGCTCACTTGCACCAGTGTGGCTCCCTTGACTTCGACAGCAACATTTCTCCACCTCCCAAGATCATTTCTCAGAAGTAGGTATGCAGGATGATGAGTTCAGAAAGAACTAATTAGGCACAGATTAGACAGACAAATTAGAAACTACTTCACTAAATACTGGTTAAGCAAATACAGCTTCAGGGAAGATCCATGCTCGGGATTGTCATCAGCAACGCTAGTGTGAGCTGGATGAATTAGGTGCACAGAGATCCCCACCAAAAGCTGGCATGTAATGATGTTGCTACAGGAGATGGTATGAAAGTATGAAATCATCTTCTTTTCCAAGGAAGGGGAAATAGCCGCTGTATTTCAGGCAACGGTGAGTATGGAACCTGGCAGACCAGCGGCTGCAAACGTTTGCCATCCTAGCAATATTTGATTATTTGGCCTTAATGAGCTCTGAGAATGTGTTTAGTCTCAAAATGTTGTTTTATAGTGCTCTGAAATTTCAAGTAAACCAGGATCATTATGAAAACAGCCTAATGATGTTACACACAGGTATCAGCCAGCTCTGAGGTTCCGTTTCATTCTTAGTTTGACTTAAGCAGGAGAAGCCGAGACAGAGAGTTTTACAAGATTTAGATGACTTCAGCTTCGTCTCCCACTTACAATCTTCCTGCACTTCTTAACATGCCAGGTATCTCCTTGCACAAGTCTGTCATCAGGAGGAGATACGGGAACATGTCCAGGTTTTGAAGTAACTCAGTAGGTCTGTGCTCTCGATGATCTGGCAGACGAGCAGTCAGGAGCTTGGATCGCACCATGCTGCAGTGCAGTGCTGCGTGATGTCTCTGTGCACTATGTGGGGAGCAGGAATACGCTTTCTGAGGTTAAGCTTATGCTTACATCAGGATCACCAACAGCAGAAGGATTTTGGACCTGAAGTTGGGTGCTTGGTGGGTTGAAACGAGAAGCAAAGCACATAACCATCTCATGGCAAGGCATAAGCTTTGCTAGTATCTGACCACTGCTGTTATCTAGTCATCTCCCAAGAATGACTAACTCCCTCCCTACAGTTGCATCATTGCTTGAACGTATCAGTAATAAAATATGAAGAGCTTTTCCTGCCGGCAAGCATACCAAATATCAGCCCACCATACACAGCATTAAACCTCTCAGCATTTTTCTTTTGAGCATTTCTATGCCTACATTTCTTAAATTGTATGGGCTAAGACTAATTAAAATATTCAGGGTGGGGTCTTTCAGGGCTGTGGGGTTGTGGGCTTCCAAAAGCAGCAATCTGATCTTGTATTTACTTCATTATTTGCTGCAACTTTCAAATTTTCCTGGAACTGATTTTTCCCCCAGATCTGCTTCTGGATTGCTGCTCATTCATTGCTGCCACAGTTTCCCTACTCTCCACTCCAGTGTGGCTTTGTCCTCCTCCACTTTTGACATCACGAGCTGACAGTTAAATTAAAGTTTTCTGCCAGGTCATCAGCACTGATGAATGCACCCAGCTTTGGTGTGTTTTGCAAGATCCCGTGGCTCATGGTCTCACTCTCCCTTTATGGAGGACAATCCCACTTCATCCCCCGTCTCCATTTCTTACTCTTGGACTCAGCAGGAGTTTTCAAGCCATCCCTCCCTTCACCCTTTTGCTGCTTCTGACCTGCAGTACTCCAGCATTTCACCACAGGGCTATCCCTGCCACCAGACCACTGCTCCCCATCTCTGGCTCAGCACTCCTGTGTCCAGAGGGACCAGCAGTCAGCTCTCCCTGCAAGCATTGCAGATCATAGAATCATAGAATAGTTTGGGTTGGAAGGGACCTTCCAAGCTCATCTAGTCCAACCCCTGCCATGAGCAGGGACATCTTCATCCAGCTCAGGTTGCTCAGAGCCCCGTCCAGCCTGGCCTGGGATGTCTCCAAGGATGGGGCATCCACCGCCTCTCTGGGCAACACGTTCCAGTATTTTACCACTCTCATTGTAAAAAATTTCTTCCCCATGTCCAGCCTGAATCTCCCCTCCTTTAGTTTAAAACCATCACCCCTTGTCCTGTTGCAACAGACCCTGCTACAAAGTCTGTCCCCATCCTTCTTACAGGCTCCTTTTATGTACTGTAAGGATGATGATGCTGACAGCACACATGTCCCTGATGCCCTCTGGGACTGAGAGAAGGAGCAAGTGCCCAGATGACCGGGAACTGGCCTTGTCTTGAGGACATGAAATAAGAGTCACCTCCACTACTGACCTCCTTGGCACCCTGCTGCACCCTGGGGAGCTCACTAATAGCAACAGCACTTCACTCCTGGATAATATATAGTCTGAGCAAGGGTATTTTTAACTACTTAGTATTTTTATCAAGTTTCTAGCACAGCACAATATCAAATACCCTCCTGAATCCCAAAATACATTATGGCTGCACTAGATTCATTGCATCTAATAAATCAGGAAGGCAATTATACATTTGTTTGGTATGATCTATTTTTAGTATGCCCATGTTTTTTGCTGGCTATTGGATGCTTTTCTGCCAAATGCTGGTACATAAACTCCTTCGGCACAGTGTAAAGTCATTACACTTCCCCAGAACAGACAACAATCTAATAACACAGGAGATGCCAAGACCTGATTTCATGGTCTTCTTAAAGACAGGTACCATACTTGTTTGTTACCAGTCTTCAGATGCCTCTGACCTGGAGATTTGTTGGCTTAATTTTCACTGGTGTTTTTTTCTTAATAGATGCCTGATCCTCTCATGTTGTCCAATTCCTATTGACAGCAGAGACAACTTGGGTTGATCAGGAGTGAGAGGACATGGCCCTGGCCTTTTTCAGCTCCCCTGGGTGCACTTCATCTGTTGATTTGTGTGAGAAATAGTTAGTTTGCCTTGGTGGAGAAACAAAAACACCCAAGTGCAAAAAGAAAAGGCGACTGAAGACACAATGGTCATGTCGTTATTGAAATGTGCTTCTCACTTCAGAAACAACAGTCTGCGTTCAAACGAAGTGATAAGTTGGGACAGAGATCAGGCCAAAATAAACCTCCTTATCTTAAAAAAATTCAGCTTCCTAAAGCCAACCTGGATCGGATCTGTGTGAACAACAGGAGAAAGTGCAAGAAAGCTGAGATATTTCTTATAATAATATTACTGTAGGACCCAACAAAAAGTAGACTCTGCTCACGGGACAAAAGTTATTTACAATTAGCACTGACACTATGCCCATGAGGGGTCAGACGGAAAGCAGAGCACTAACCCTTCGATGTCTTGCACGTTTAATTTACAAACACAGGCAACAATCCTGCAGAGAGGTACCTTGGCTGGACATCAAACATTAAGTGGTTCTCATTGTCTATGAACTTCCCTTTAAAAGCAACAGGATTCCTCCCAGCACGTAAGTTAGAGGCCTTTGGTTAAAAACCGTGTATTGGACTGATTTAGTGAACTCCATTGAGACGAGATGGGTGATTTTCAGTGCGTGGCACTGAGCAAGGGGCTTAATTTCGATCCCTGGCCTTGCAAAAGACTTCTTGGGCACCTTTCCCCACTATATTTACCTTTTTTTCTTTTATCCCCATTCCTTGAGGTTGGATTGAAACAAACCAACAAACAAATCCTGAGAATGTTCTTTGTGAAGGGTTATAAATTCCTTTCAGACACTAAGTCAAACCCTCAGGTGCTACAAACAGGCATTACATGGAAAACACAAGTTTAGGCTCAATAAGGTCACTGACTGTATGGCAGGGGAGGTCTCCCACACCATGCCTTGAACTCATTCCTCCTGACCCAACTAAGCAGACATCAACCAGAGGGCTGAGTCTTCCCTGCACCGTGTAAAACCCTCCGTTGTCAGACAGAAATGTGTCTGCCCCAGCCCCTCTCCCCACATGCAGCACACAGATCAGCCAGGGGTTGGGACATCTTCTCCTCCCTCCTGCCTTGATGGGAATTGCCACTTCAGATTTGCTTTGCTTGCCTGTTGTGCAGGTTACTTTTCTTTATGCACAAAATATGAATGTATGGGGGAACATACATACATATCACAGAATCGCAGCATGGTTGGGGTTGGAAGGGACCTCTGGAGATCATCCAGTCCAACCCACCTGCTAAAGCAGGTTCACCAGAGCAGATCACACAGGAATGTGTCCAGGCGGGTTTGAATGTCTCCAGAGAAGGAGACTCCACAACCTCTCTGGGCAGCCTGGTCCAGGCTCTGGCACCTCAAAGTAAAGAAGTTTCTCCCTCATGTTCAGATGGAACCTCCTGTGCTTCAGTCTATGTCCATTGCCTTCCTCCAACCCAAGCTGGCCATCTGCCAGGAGGCAACAGCACCTCAGGAGCCAGGAAGAACCATGTGAATTCTAGGGGAAAATGAGCAAGTTCTGGAGAAAAAATACCCAAAGTGGCAGTTTTGCCTCAAAACTACTATGGAGTGTGTGCCTGTGTTTGTGTGACACTTGACAGTCCCAAAAGGAATGTGAAGTGGGAAAATAAAACACCCTCCACCCCTCTGCTTCCTGCCAGCACCAAGAGTGTCCAGTTGCTAAAATGGAGACATCTCACCAGCTACAGGGCACTGGGTCAGGCTGCAGCTCCCTTGCTGCTGGTGGGCATCAGGGAAAGAGGGGGCAGGTTGCCTGATGGTCCAGGGGGCAAGTAGCAGATGAGCTCAGCCTCGTCTGGACACAGGGCTGGTGTGGAAAGGTTGAGGCTGGCTCCTCATGTAACTAAAGCATGGATAGGGTCTGCATTTGGTGTAGGGTGGAGGGGTTGCTGCGCCGTTGCGTCAGAGACAGCTGCTGAGACCATGTCTGGACCCAGGCACTGATTAGAAATTATCCCAGACAGAGCAGGGTGAGGGCAAGGGGGGTGAAGTGAGTGATGGATTAACCCGCTTCGATTCACACTTTCCCTATAAAGAACGGGTTACTTTCTGCTCTGATGCTGAGTTACGCCAACAGGCATTGCCAAGACAGGGCCTGGGCGAGATTTATTTATCTTGAATCCCTTTAAACATTTCAACACCCTGTGGCTGTGCACCCAACGAGCCTGTGAAACCGCATGCCTCGCAGTTCCTACCCTCTCCCCGCTCTTCCCTCCTGGTTGTTTCACTCCCTCCTTGCTGCAAGCCAGATTGCTTGTCAAAATTAAAAATTAAGCCATGGGAGGCACGCACTCGGCTTTCCCCTCTGCCCATCTGGCAAAGCCCTGACCCTGCCTGGGGATGGTGGAACTTCTCATAAGCACATAATCAGTATTAAAATACCCCATGGCCTCTTTTTTTCATTAAGGTCCAAGGCAATACGGATACTGGGGAGCAGCACAGCATGGGTCACTCCCTTGAAATTGTGTTAACGTTGGAGTGCCTCACGCTGCACGCAGGATGAGGCTTCGTCTTGGGAGTAGCTCCTTCATCTGCAGCCCATCACCCACAGACCTGGCTGAGGAGCTCAGATGATACGGACCATTTGTTAACTTCTCCTTCCTGCTGACTAATGAAACATGGCAGGGATGGTTTATGGGCTAGCCCTGAATCACACAGGAGCCCCAGCACCCCTGTTTCCATCCAGCACTTTTGCCTGGAGAATGCACTGAAACCATCTGGGCTCTCTGCAGGAACAGGGAGCTGTTACACGTAACCTGTTCCACCAACCTCAAGAAAGTTGCAACAAAGGGAAAGGACAGTAGTTTATCCCAAATAATTCCTTGTAAAAGCAACAACCAAAGAACACAAATATGCCCTATTCCTGCACTACTGGATGAATGCTTCTTGCTGTTGAACCTGAGTTGGACCATAGAATCATAGGATAGTTTGGGTTGGAAGGAACCTTCAAATCTCATCCAGTGCCACCCCTGCCATGAGCAGGGACATCTTCACCAGATCAGGTTGCTCAGAGCCCCATCCAGCCTGGCCTGGGATGTCTCCAGGGATGGGGCATCCACCACCTCTCTGGGCAACATGTTTCCAGTATTTTACTACCCTCATTGTAAAAAACTTCTTCCCCACATCTAGCCTGAATCTCCCCTTCTTTAGTTTAAAATACCTTGTATATCAGTCACCTCTTATATAACAATCACCCCTTGTCCTATCACAACAGGCCCTGCTAAGAAGTCTGTCCCCATCTTTCTTATAGGCCCCTTTTAAGCATTGAAAGGCCATAATAAGGTCTCCCTGGAGCCTTGTCTTCTCCAGATGAACAACGCCAACTCTCCCAGCCTGTCCCCATAGGAAGGACTTGCACCTCAGGCTTACCCTTCTAAGCTATATTCCAGCAATCTTCCAGCCATCTTCTTCCCTCACCTCCAAAAACATGACATTCACCACTCATCAAGGCAAGAATTCCTTGGCAAGACAGGTGGACATCTCAGGCTCCTTCCTCCCAGGCATCCTGGGTACCTTCACTGCATGGCAGACTGTCCTTGCCATACTGCCTGGTGAATGCTGTGCTTTGCTATCGTGCTGTTTCTGCCATCACGGTATTTTAGCACCATTTAGAACAATTTCAGCCAAAGATCTGAAAGTACTTTACAAGGTTTAGTTAATTAAGCCACTGAAGTATTATTACATCTCTCTTATGGAAGAGAAAGCCAAGCAAAGATGTTAAATGACTTACCAAATGTAATATGAGTCAGTAGCTAAGTTGGGAAAAGAACCCAGGAGTCCTGACACTTAACCCATGGCTGTAAACCATTTTTCTCCATAAAACAGAAACTAAGCAAGCAGAAGGGTGGCAGCATGGTTTTTCCTTTTATTCAAGCTGCCTTATAATTAGGAGAGCAAGAAAAATATACATTCCTAATCTTAGAGCTTCATTCGTTTGAAATGGACTGTGAGGAAGTTTTAGGAGACTTGCTGTTTTTTGAAATTCTCACATCGCAGTTGTATTTAAAGAAGCTATTGTGGTAGCAGGAGTTATGGGCTTGTTGCAGAAATGAGCTCGGTGTTATCTAGAAAGTCAGAGCAAATCATTGAGACATCACTTCAAAACAGTCTGAGAAATCTGTGACATCTTTCTGCTAAATAAAGGCATTAAAACCACGCGAACAAGTCACCATTTGTCCTTTCTGTTACCAAAGAAGCAAAAAAGGGAATGTAAAGGTGACTTCTCTTGCAGAAAAGGACTCCTTTTTCTCCAGCCCAGCATCTGCGAGTGGAACTGCCCCAACTCTAAAGATAAACATAGTGACATCAAGGGCATTTCCACAAGGAGGCCAAGGAATTTGGAAGAGGAAAGAGTAACTGGGACCCCAATGAGCCATTTGCCTGTATCCTGCTGTCCATGAGTTGTATAAATTATGGGGGAAAATATGGTGTGCATAACTGAAAGCTGCCCCTAGGCACCAATAATTTGTCTGACCTGCATTTAGACGACCAATCCGCTCAGCTCTAACCAGCCTTGGCAGCCTTGCACGGGTCGTATTTTTACATGGATGAACTGTTCTTCAACAATTTCCTCCAGTGTACTAGCAGCACAAACAGGCTTTTCTTTGCAAGCAGGTATGTGTGCCTTCTTTTTCCAGTTATTTCTTTTCTCACACACATGGTTCATGGGGCCATTTTCACAGGAAAAAAGCACAGCCCCCTCACTCTTTCCAACTAGTAGAGTTGCTATGAGCCCTGTTGCAGTTTTATGGGCAGGGATGGAGATTTGCATAGGTTTGGAATCCCCTGGTTTAGGAAGCAACATCATCACCTTTATTTTTCCATTTCTCCAAGTCCTATTCGTATCTTTCCCTAACATTTTCCTTCGGTATCACTTTTCATAACTCAAGAAATTTACTTATGCTCACGGTGACAGCCAGAATTAACAGTTGCAAAATTCCCCTTGCTTTCTGGGGTAATTCTGAGCCTGAATTAGACATCCAGAAGAAATCACTGAGAAGAAGGGGAAAAATCTGGGAAAGCTGTGCCATCACCTCCTTAAATCCAGCACTCATCCTATGAGATTGCTTGCCACGGACAAAGCCCTGAGGCCCTTGGGTCTGTGGAACTGAACATATGGTAAGAAAAGTATTAAGAAAAGAAAGCAGGTGACAAGGGCATTGTCAGAGATACAGAGATATACAAAAATATATATATTTGCCCTTTTTTTGGAAGGGATTCATCATATGCACCAAAAGCTGCATGATGTCAGGATGTAGCCAGGATTTAGGTCCTTGTAGCAATTTGCCCTTGCTTTTTATTTAACACTGAGTAGGACTGAGCCTATATGAACTGAACACATCCAGTGGTTTCCCTCAGACATTTTGTTGATGGATTGCTGGCATCACTTGTTTTCTTTTGACGGCAATTCATTTATCAGAAACAATTACTCAACTGATAAGTTCAGTGTGTTCAGCTGTTCATGGCTACACAGCAGCTACAGGCCAATAAATATGAGCTGCAATTAGCTTGATTAATGATTTCAGATCACTAAACTGCAGCTTTGTTTAAGATAAGGCTCTAATAAGCTTTTCTGCTGAATCTGGCAAGTTTACTGGCAGCGGTGACACTACCTTCATTGTCAGTACCCCAAGCCCAGCAGCTCCTTCAGTCAGACTTGATGATAAAGTGAGTCCCGCTCCTTGGGATCCCTGAAGAACTCAGCAGGTGTGTGGCGGGTGGTGTACAGTGATGGGGAACTCCTTTCCATCTGCCGCATGGTGAAGCGCTAAGGAAATTGTTTCCAAATGTCCCTTAATATAAAATTTTACTCCCCACCTCCACCTTCTGTTTTACTCCTCAGGGCTGCTGACCTTCACTTCTGCTGCCATCCTTTAGCCACCACACGAGCATGAAGCAATGAGCCAAGGCAAGAGAAAAATATAAGAGCCAAACTATCACGAGCAGATTTGTAAGCAATGAAGAGTGGGTTTTAAGAGGACCACATATGATTTTGCATGTCACAGAATCACAGAACAGTTAGGGTTGGAAGGGATCTTTGGAGATCATCCAGTCCAACCCACCTGCTAAAGCAGGTTCACCAGAGCAGACCACACAGGAACGTATCCAGGCGGGTTTGAATGTCTCCAGAGAAGGAGACTCCACAACCTCTCTGGGCAGTCTGGTCAAGGGCTCTGGCACCTCAAAGAAAAGAAGTTTCTCCTCATGTTCAGATGGAACCTCCTGTGCTTCAGTCTGTGCCCGTTTCCCCTCATCCTGTTGTTGGGCGCCACTGAAAGGAGTCTGGTCCATCCTCTTGACACCCACCCTTGAGATATTTATAAACATTGATGAGATCCCCTCTCAGCTTCTCTTCTCCAGGCTGAAAAGACAGCTCTCTCAGTCTCTCCTCATAAGAAAGATGCTCCAGACCCCTCATCATCTTTGTAGCTCTCCGCTGGACTCCCTCCAGTAATTTCTTGTCCTTCTTAAACTGGGGAGCCCAGAACTGGACACAGTTCTCCAGATGCAGCCTCACCAGGGCAGAGTAGAAAGGGTGGACAACCTCCCTGGACCTGCTGGTCACGCTCTTCTTAGTTCGCCCCAAGACACTGTTTGCCTTCTTGGCCACAAGGACACATTGTTGACTCATGGTCAACGTACTATGAAACAGAACTCCCAAGTCCTTCTCTGCAGAGTCGCTTTCCAGCAGGTCCACCCCTAACCTGTACTGGTAACTGGGGTTATTCCTCCCCAGATGTAGGACCATACACTTGCCCTTATTTAACTTAATCAGGTTCTTCTCTTCCCAGTCTGCGAGCCTGTCTGGGTCTCACTGAATGGCAGCACAGCCTTCTGGTGTGTCAGCTCTTCCTCCCAGTTTGGTATCATCAGCAAAGCTACTGAGGGTCCACTCAGTCTCTTCATCCAGGTCACTGATGAACAGGTTGAACAGGACTGGACCCAACACTGACCCCTGGGGAACCCCACTAACTACAGGCCTCCAACCAGACCCTGCACAGTTGATCACAACCCTCAGAGTTCAGCCATCCAGTCAGTTTGGCAGGCACTAACATTGCTATGGCAAGACTTGCAGAACACAAAGCTTCTCTCTCAGGCTGAGAGAGTTGGGGTTATTCAGCCTGGAGAAGACCTTATTATGGCCTTTCTGTACTTAAAGGGGCCTATGAGAAAGATGGGGACAGACTTTTTAGCAGGGCCTGTCATAATAGGACAAGGAGTGATAGTTTCAAACTAAATGAGGTTAGATTCAGGCTGGACATGAGGAAGAATTTTTTTACAATGTTCCAGTAAAATACTGGAACTTGTTGCCCAGAGAGGTGATGGATGCCCCATCCCTGGAGACATCTCAGACCAGTCTGGACAGGGTTCTGAGCAACCTGAGCTGGTGAAGATGTCCCTGCTCATGGCAGGGGTCGGACTGGATGACCTTTGAAGGTTCCTTCCAACCCCAAATATTCTATGATTCTATGAGCTGATAGCAATCCCTTTACATGGGATGGCATTTGTGTTCCATTCCTTTTCTTGTTGTAAAGAACATGAGAGTGAAGGCATGCATGCATATACGTGTATTTACATGCTCCTCCACTGCTACCCTCTGCTAACGGAATCAATAACATTGATTTTTGTGCCACAAACCCAGGCTGGTAAGGAACATGCTTGTGGAGCAGCAGTTTTGGAGTTACAAGCTCTGCTATGCTCCAAGTGTGGGCTTGAACGGGCCATGAAATAAGCTGGGGTTCACCACACTACATCTAGTGTGTTTTCCACAGACCCAGTCCCACCTCCCACTCTTCCTAGTGAAGACATTTTCAGGCTGAAGAAGAACTTTTAGGCATTGCAGACCCCTGGAGATTTTATTTCGGTGATCTGGGGAACAATGCAATTGGCATTGTGCTTTAGATGGACATCGGGTGAAATTCAGACCATTGTTATTGAACATTCCAGATATAACATGTTCACTTGCCTCAAGCAGCTCAGCCGGGGTCTGTAAGTCTGTAAGTCCTTCCCTTTGCTGCTAGCAAAGATCTACTGGTTTCTAGGTTTGCAGTAAGGCCGTGTACAGGTACAGAACTGCATTTCCAGCCCTTGCTCAAGTTTAGGTCCTGCATTAGCTCCTACATCTGTATGGGGAACAACAAGGCAACAGCTGCTGCATTTCAGCTCTACACCTTGAACCCGGATCTCTACATAGTTACAAGGAGCAGAGAGAGCTGTAGAGCATGCAGCAGCCACAGCCAAGAGGAGGAGGTTGTTCTTGCTCACCTCATTCCAAGGGCCCTTCATGCATTTTACATACTTTAGAGGGAAATACCCTGCAGCTGTCAATTTTATGCCCTCCTCATTCCTTGAGTTTACCCTGAGAAACCATTTAAAACATGGTGTAAACATTTGGAAATCAATACATTTCCCTGGGAGGTTTCCTCACAAACAACAGGTAACAGGTATATTTTATTAGCTTAATTGGATTGCTCTCTCTCAACCAGCAAGGCAGTAATCTATTTGTCAGCCACAGCCAAACACTGAACTGTTTATCCAGATGTCCCCAGGGGCTCAATAAAGGAAAAAAAAACCCAAAACAATAACAATGAAAAAGCAAAACAAAAAACCAAACAAAACCCCAAACAAACAAAAAAAAAAAAAAACAGAAAAAAACAAACAAACAAACAAACAAAACACACCCACACACAAAAAGACTCCTAAACTCTAGGTACAAAGGGCTGTGTACTCGGCCACTTCAATGTCCTCATTTTGCGACCAAGCCTGTGGCGAGAAAGACTCTAATGAACCCTTCTGGAGGAGCCTTACTCCTAGGAGCCATCTACTCATCCACTGGTCTGAAGGGCCGAGAAAGGACAACAGGAAAGGAAGAGAACTGGAAAAAAGGAGTTCTTGATCCTGAGATTTGCTATACCCATGCGATCATTTGATCTTTGTTTTAGAGAGAAGGGAGATTTTGAAGTGGTTTTTGTAGTTTGTGGCTGCTTCATTACATCATAAAAAGAAATAAGCCCATTCAGAAACTTCACCTAAACTTTAGGATTGGTTCAGAAGAAATCTCAAAGTTGTTCAGACCTCTGCATTTGCTTTACTGGAGGGATTTATCTACTGAATCCAAACTGGAGACCAACTAACTTCCAGTAAGAACTTGCTGATGTGATTAAAACTGTAAGATTGCCATGAGAACACCCCAGAAGTGAGACAAGAGATCCTGGAAAGTTTTGAGGACCATAAAGCCGTAAACCAGAATCTGATCCGCTTCTCAAGCCTGCATATCTGTTGATTTCAAATTTTGCCAGGTTGCCACAAGAACAGCTTTCATTGGGGTGATGCTGGCACACTGATACCCTGAGAACTCAGAAGCATGCTCAGAGGTGGTAAAAAGTTGTTTTTATTTTCCAGACCTTGAAAAGAAAGTCTGTGCCTGGCTCTGGGTTCCTATGGATTCGTGAGCTTTGGAATTAATTTGTTAAAAACACACATTCTGCTCCTACAGAAAACCATCAGCAAACTGCGTAGAGACAGTTAAATCTTAAGTAGATCTGCCGGCAGAAAACAAGGTGAAGACCACATATAGTTTTAGATCCCACAGAGAATCTGCTAGTCATATTTTGTAGTAAAGGGAGACCAAATTCAAAAAACCCTACAATATCACAGAGAAAAACAGCAAAGGAATCCGGGCTGTGTCGAAAGCTGGATCAAAAATATGAGGGCAATGTCATGATACATCAGTTTTACAGGGTCCTACACCCTTGGACTCGATGATCCTTGTGGGTCCCTTCCAACTCAGGACATTCTACTGACATTGGAGGAATTATTTCTAATGTAAACTGGGACAAATGTTCTCAGCAGCCAAGAGCTGAACGAAGCCAAATCAATGTACACTGACAAATGGCCAAGTCGTGGGCTTGGCTACACCAGAGTAATTTCCAGCTGATCAGCCTTGTCCTCCCTGGAGCTACCCTGGCTTCAGACCTGCAAAGGTAGAAGTGGATCCTTTGTCTACACACTAAAAAGATCTGAAGCAGCAGGAAATTGGACCAAGTGGGAGGATGAGACAAAAGAGAGAATGAAAGAGATGAAAGACAGGAGCCTTCTGGAGAAGACAATTTCTGGATCAATTTCCACAGCGTAATTTCTAGAAAACACTGATTTGGTATATGTTCCATCCCTTGCCAGCCCAACTGGGATTTTTGCAGATATGATGACAGCAATCCTCTTCAGGAAGAGAATTACACCAAGACATACCTCATTGGCTACAGCATGGCAGGGACCCAGGGGAAATAGTGAAGATGACATGATGAGGTGCTCAATGAGGTCATTGAAGAGGTCTCAGTCTAAGGTGGAGAAGAGAAAGGCTATAGCCAGAGTCACAGGTCATGCTCTCAATGCAACACTTGCCAAACCTACCAGCTTCAACAGCAGAGAGGATGGTTTGGATCAACACAGAGAGAGAAATGGTGTAACAAGAGCGGGGAAAATACAACTGCACCATGCCCATGTGGAGAGAAAAGTCAGCAAACTGGACAGGGAAAGAAAAAATCCACTGGTATGAAAAGCCCTGTAGGATGCTCTCCCTGAGAAAAGATCTCCTGAAGGAAAGGCTGGAGGGTTCTTAAGGAGGCAACGAGGCTTTCGTTATTTTGATGGAAATTCAGGGAGAGTCCAGATCCACAGCAATGTGAAGGTCCAGCTTTGATTTCATGGACAGAGCATGGTCTAGGCTTGGGTTTCACAGGTGGAGTATGACAGCTTCAGCCCAACAATTGGAGGACTCACCAGAACCATAAGCTAAGAAAATCCATTTTACCAAGTAAAAATTAGTTTAACCAGCTGTGTCAACTGAAAGAGAGAGTCTTTCCCAATCACTTTGCTTCATAAAAAGTCCCCAAACCTCAAAGCCCATATAGTTTCTTTACAACAATTTGGTTTTTTGGGGGAAAAGGTTGAAATAATCGTGTCTTTAACTGAATATTTGCTTTTAGTCAAGGCCCCATTTTCCTCTTGTTAAAAAAAAAAAAAAAAAAAAAAAAAAACAGCCTGAAAATCTTTTGCTAAATCTTAGCATCAGTCTTATGATCAAGAATGGAACACATCAATACAGCTTAATTTTAGCCCAGTTCACATCTTCGTGTTTCTCCTCCAGTGTAGGGCAGGATGGGAAAAGTGATGGTGAAGAATCTCCCTTCCTCCTGCATTACCATTTTTTCCCTTTTAAGATGAGCCATCTTTCACACCTTTCCCAGGAATTTCATTCACACCAGTTTAAAATAATATCATAAACCCAGTGATTACTCCAGCAAAACCCCCCCAGTACAGGAGGATGTTGAAGCCACACTGAAAGTTTATGAGTCTGCAAATGTCAAGATCTCCAAGAAAACTGGAAGGGGTGATGCAAAGAGGTTAAAAAGGCAAAATTACCCCATTCTCACATGGATGGGCAGATCTTGGCCATGCTCTCACCATCAGTTGAATCTCACACATGTAACCAAGAAATGCCTTTGGTGAAGGAGGCTGGGACCATATACGGTCCCAATTACAATGACCGACAGGCAAACATGCAACAGGGGGATAACAAATGGCCACAATATTTTTTTACCAAGCAAGCAAAGGGGAGGCAGAACGCCCCTGCCCCTGTGCTGGGGGGGGTTTATTTAATCTCCCCAGCCCCCTCCGCCGACAACCCCGGATCGTTTCCTCCTGTAACAGCTGCAGCCGTGGGGGACGCAGGAGCACAGAGACACACAGCTGTCCCCCAACGATCGCCGGGCACCCCTGCCGAGCCTCACTGGATCCATCCCCACGAGTCCAACCCTGGGATCAGCTCCCCCAGCCTCTCCCCAAGCCCCAGTCCTTGTGAGCTGTTTGGGACAATTTGCAAGTTTTCTTTTTTTCATGCCTCAACCTTATCAGTTTGGAGGATAAAAGATACAGCCACTCCTCTCAAACTTAGTTTGCAAAAAAAATTTTTTTGTATTTTAAGTATTACACATGAACATGTTTCTCCTTGACCAGCACACCAGTTCCATGAGATATTTTCAGCACATGCAGCTCTTGATCTGTACCCCCGGCTCGTGGGCAGGGATGATGCTTTTGGAAAATTCAGCTGTCATGAAGCTCTTAGAGAAGTTCGTTAAACCCCATTTGTAAGGATTGTAGGGTTTGGGTTATATGCATCAGCTTTTTAGGGTTTTGAAGGGAAGTTAGTGATGTTTTTTGCCAGTCAGCTGAAGGGGATTGCTGAACAGGAGGACTCTCACAGTGGTGAACATCACTTCTCACAGGGAGGCCTTTTACCATGGCAAGATTTGCACAGTTGGAATCTGAACAGGATAAACCTACAGACCGACCAAAAGCAAATGAGTCTTTTGAAAGGTCTGCCTCAGATTTGTTAACGCTGTTCCACAAAGACCTGGCTGCAGTCACGAGGACAAAGGGTTTAAAAGAAGACGCATCCTCCAACTGGGCTGGATTCTCCAGTACAAAGAACGAGAACAAGGGCACTAACTGCATTTCTCCTTTATTTTTTAGCCTATTTAGTTTGACCCTACCCATAGCAATTTTCCTGTCCTGGCTCTATATAAATGACGACTTTATAAAGTTCAACTGTTCTTTTTCTAACCTGGATTTTTTTTTTTTTTGACACAAAAAGTTCAGTATTAGACATAATCACTTTTTGGCATGCTATATAAATATGCATTTTGTTAGATTGATTGGCTCTGTATAAAGACCTAAAAGGAATAAAGTTCTACCATTCACCATTGTCAAAGCAATACCCCAGACTCCTAATCAAATCTACTGCTGCAAAGGTACAAAAAATAATAACCCTGCTATAATTAACTTGCCTGGAGCCACAGCTCTGACACCATGAAACTGAGCTTTTCTGTGCTGAACAGGGACTCGACTGATGCATTTTTTTAAGTCATAAAGTCATTTTCTCAATGGCACGGCATGTTCTCACAAGGGCTATCACAAGGTACACAGGCTGCAGGGACCTAGATCTTAATGTTGTTCGAAAAAAGCACAAGCGTTTCAATAAACCTAAGTTGGGGATACGGGAACATAGAATTAAAGAGTCAAAAACCACACAAAACCGCAGCCATGTCATATCCACACATATCAACACTGATGATCCTCATAGCAAATTTAAACCATCTCAAACTGAAGACTGAATTTGGGAAGAATTCAGTATCATCACTGCTCAGCTACCTTGTACTTGGTGGCAGTAACACACCTGTTTTTATCCTGACACATTTGATGCTGATGTTTTGAGCCCTGGCAGGAGGTTGGACTAGATGTTCTCTAGAGTTCTTCTCCAGGCCACTTCTTGATGGTTGTGTGTGGGTCTTTTCTTTACCTTGCTACCCATAGGACCTCAGTATTTAATTTATGAATTAAAAAATCTTCCCAGAAGGGATCACTGGAGACAGAAAAAACAACAACACAAACAAAACCAAACAAAAAAAACCCAATCTTGTCTTGCTCCTTTTTACATGTTTGGAGTATAAAAAAGAAATTAAAACCACTCATTGTCATGATCACACAGACTCTTAATTTATATACACTTTTTTTGCCCAAGGTGTAAGTATTCTTAAGATCTCACACAAACATGCTATCAATGCAATTAGCACAGAGCATTTTCAAGGAAAAGCAAGCAATGAGGACCAAGATTTTTTTCAGATATTAGCAATTTGGACCATTTGCACTTTCATACAGAAATAGAGTCTGTATTTTTGTGCATAAGCTGACATCTTGGGTCAAGAAACCAGTGCCTAGATTTCTTAGGAATTTATCTTTTTTGAGGCAATAAAGACATACCCAACTTGCCACACTGCTCCATTCTTTTCCAGTTCTCTGAGTGACATGAAGTATTTCTAAATTAGATTATTAATTATCGAGCCACCAGACCAGCCTCACAGCAACTGCTTAAAACTAGCTTTACCAGTTATATCGATAGCAATGCCACCTCCAAAGAGCATATAGATAAACAGATTTGAACATGACCTTGCTGAATAGCAACAGCCTACTGCTTTCATCTCACCTCTCCAACCTCGGGAGCTGGAGATGATGCCCCCATTTCACACATTAGGAGAGGTTACCTATCTAGACTTAAGCACCACAGTCTGACCACGCAAGGTCTGATTTAATCTTCGTGCAGAAGGTGGCATTTAAGGTCAAGGGAGCAATGGAATGACATGCCCACGAGCAGCATATTAGCTAGAGCATTGTGTTCCTGGGCCCATGGTCCTGTCCAAAAGCCAGACTGCAATGAGAAAAAGAATATTTTGGAAGGCTCTCTTAGTGGTATATCTCTGAAAACACCCCTGTTCACTAAAGCCACTCATTGTTGGGAGGACATGGGAGAAGTGGAGGACATACAGGTAGACGTTAACACTGCTGGACATCTTCCCAAAACTGTCCTGCATGTTGTTTCCAATGCAGAATAGGCTTTCCCAAATGCTGATACCCCACACCATGGAATCCTATGGTGTAAGAACAGTTCTGATTTGCATCTCAGCCTAAATACTGTTGCAGCTCTTTCATCAGAAAAAAAATATATATTTATTAAGCTGATCAACAGCACTTCTTGTCCTCACTGCTTACAGGAGGGAGAGGGCAGAGAGGAAAAGATGACCCTCGTTGCTCTAACACAAATCTTGCACTGCTGGCTTGAATACTGGCAGTGAAGCTGGAAATGTTCTTACAAGCCCTGGCCCTCCTCTGCAGTTCAGCTATTGGGACCGGGAGGAGGAGAGGAATTTGGGTGAATGACCATAAAACTTATCACACAAGCAGAACTCAGTGTTCCTGCCCATTTCCAAAGGGGAGGTGGGAGCCAGCCAGGAAACAGTGTGAGACCTAAAAAACACAGAAACCAAATTTAATTAACTGAAGAAGCAGAAGAGCAGCAAGTTGGTCTCACTTTGCGGGTTTTATACCAATGAACAAAAACCCATTTGTGCTTAGGTTTCCAAGCCTAAAACAGTTGTGGGAAGGAAGAGGGGGCTCTTTTCATTACAAATATTAATTGAAATTTTATCTTGAAGAAGCCCTAGTGCTGTTGAAAACATGGTTTTGACAGTGTGGTCTCCAAGGTGGAGAGGAAATCACAGCTTATCGGCATGATGGGGAAGCACTGATCACACACAGGACACTGAAAGAGTAGATTTGCAGAGGGAAGCCTGTAATGCACGTGGATGAGCTTTTTAGACATCTTAGCACCAAAGCAAGATGAACCCACAGGCACCACAGAATGAAGAGCCATAAAGTCACCTCTACCAGTGTCCAAGCTGCAGACATGACTGTGGTCAATGGTAAATCAGTGTTCATTGGGTGACCCCAGATGAGCAAGGTGATAAGGCCTTGCTGCCTTTTTAATTGCTGTCTTCACTTCTGTTTCCCATGCTGAAGTGGCTCGAGCTGGGCTGAATGAGGTTCCACCCAAATGGTCTACGCTTTCTTTTTTTTAGATGTCAAGGTGGGGGCAACCAAAAAGCACCAGCCCCACAAGTGTTTTCCTGCACTCATGACTGCATCGTTCCTCATGCTATGCAGTCAGGTATCCACCGCACAGCTGAGAATGGGTTTTGTTCCTTTGTGAAGGAGCACGTGCTTCCCCGAGTGACCCACAGGCTTTTTGAAAAATCACATTGCCATCCCCACGGTTGCTGCACATGTACTATGGCCTCCCAAACTGCATTCTGGGCAAAACGGGACAGACCTGTGCCCTTCCCATACCCAGACCAGTGTCCCAGCAGCAGGCCTGACCTTCGGATGAGAAAGTGAGGGTCCTGCTTACACCACACTTTTCAAAGAGCACATTAACCCTGATTGTCTTGGCTAACTCTCTGGAATTTCCTTCCTTGCCCTGGAGACAGAGCATTCTGTGGAAATGAAAATTAATACTTACAGGCGGCTTGAGTTTGGGTGTGTTTTCAATTATATATTAAAAAAAAAAAAAAAAAAAAAGACTGAAAATTCAATGGCTGCTACAAATAAGCCCATTTTAATTGTAAATCCATTTAGCAGGAGGTGGAATTAATCACCTAAAAGAGAGCAGGGGGAGAGCCCCGAAGTTGTGCACCAAACAAGGAGAGTGTGAATCTCGCAGTTGGCATGAGATCCCATTTCATTTTTCTTAAGTGCAGGGGTTTTAAGTCCTTGAATATCTCACTGTTCTTTCCCTCCTGTTCTCCAGAGGGAGAACAAATGCAAATGGTGTCGTGTTAGAAGGGGCTAAAAGGGCACCCTGTAATAATCCAGTGTGTGAAACCCCATGGATTCATCAAGGAGGGAAGGTGTAACAGCCCTCAGGAAGCCTGCAATAGCCTCTGTGTACACATAACACCTCCAAAGGAATTTTCTGCAGCTATTCAAGAACAGACCTGGGTCTATTCACCCCGGCTTCACCCCATCGTTCACTCGCACATGCCAAGGCAGGGCTTGGGGGAGCACAAGGGAGCACTGCGCCGCACCAAAATAACCCCTGCCAGATGAAAAATAGGGTCTGCTGTTTCTCCCATGGGCACTGGTGGTGGAGTTTGACAGACAAAGGGAAGGACAGTTTTTCCACAGCATGTACCCTAGAGCACAGGTTAGCAAGAGCAGGACTTAAAAAAGAGACCTATAAGAAAGATGGAGACAGACTTTATAGAAGGACCTTTTGTGACAGGACAAGGGGTGATGGTTTTAAACTAAAAGAGGCTGGACATGAGGAAGAAATTTTTTACAATGGGGGTAGTAAAATACCAGAACATATTGCCCAGAGAGGTGGTGGATGCCCCATCCCTGGAGACATCCCAGGCCAGGCTGAATGGGGCTCTAAGCAACCTGATCTGGGTGAAGATGTCCCTGCTCATGGCAGGGGTGGCACTGGATGAGCTTTGAAGGTCCCTTCCAACCCAAAGTAACCTATGATTCTATAATTCTGTGACCAAACTCCTAGCAGTAGTCAGTTACATTATACCACTTCCCCACACCCCTTTTTTTACCCCAAGCAGGACAGGAGAGCCCAGGCAAGACACTGCCACCCACAATGCTCCACCGTGGTAAGATCAGAGGCTGCATCCCATGCAGCCAAGTCCTAACAGACATGGCCATGGCATAATGATCTGCACTGGGGCCATGGGCAGGATGAAGATCCCATTTGTGGAGTGTTGGCTGAGGGATGGATCAGCTCCAACAGGTTTTCCATACGCATTTTCCTTGAAGGCTGTGAATTAATTCAGCTTGGGCAAATCCGCCTTCATTTGAAGTTCCTGCTCCACAAACATTCAAGCTTTAGCTGTACAAATACTTAGAGGAAATTTATTCCACATTTCCAGCCAGCACTTGTTGCCTTGCACATCAGTAAGGACTGAATCCTTTTACTGGTGATGAATTTGTCCAGGTCCTCCTTGGACCCTCTGACACTGTCTCCACAATGTCCTGCATGGTCCCACCATTATCTGCCTTGGCCCAAAGCAGTTCTTTTTAATCCCTATTTTAAACCACTCTTCTAATATTTTTTCCCTCTAGTTTTAATATTAGGGGATTTGGTGAAAAATAGTATCACATTTAGCTTATCCATTTCCATGAAGCTTTTGAAAACCTCAATTACGTTCCCCCACCAATACCCTTCTCCTCTCCAGCTGTTGCTTAGGATATTGCCATATTGTGCAGTGACTCAATTCAGACAGCCAAGGCTCTGGCCCAGAGGACAGGGGTCAACAAGCCAGTAAGTCACTTCCAGTGACCAATCTGCATATAATGCTTAATTCCCTAGTTAGTTTGCTTTTTAAATTATTATTGCAGGCTGAGTCTCTGTAATATACTGCGGACAGTGCATGGCACAATTTTTTGTAGGAACCAAATTTTGAAATTGCTACATGCAAGAACACATACCAGCTGTGACCATGAGAAAAACCATGAGTCTCATCCAGCTGACAACAGCTCACGCATACAAGATGTGCAATCAGGTCATTCGACCCTTGGAAAACACACACATCTCTCAGTTGCTTGGTTTATTTTACAGGGGAAATAAAAAAAAAAAAAATCTGTTTTCAGTGCACAGGTAGGACTGAGGATAATGAATCCACCAGTTTGGCCATCAAAGCAAAATCATTTTGGTTTGGTCTGGGTTGAAGCTACATATTTTTTTTTTGGCTTTCCTTAGACACAAGCAAGACGTAAATCCCAAAAGTGAGGCACAGAAAATTTCACACAAAAGGATTCATTTAGTTCTCAAAACTGTTTTTCTAAACTGCTTTCCATGAAACTCTGTGAACCTTGAAGCGTTTCTCAAAACTAAAGAGTTGAGTAGAGGGTTTGTGACACCAAGGGAGATCCCCTGCTGCCCTGGGTGCTGCTGTGTGGTCCTTTAGCTCACAACCCTTCAACAAGCAGCTCTTCCAACACCTTCCACAGCAGGGAAATGGTAGTTTCACCCCTCCACAAGCATGAGGCCTTAGACCCCCAAAGGACACCCAAGATAAACAAGGTCTCCACATGTGATGCCTTAATCCTTGGTAGCATCTTCACTGTTGGACATGCATCCTCCAGCATGGCAGAGCAGGCAGGAGCTTGCAAGGGAGAAGAGAAGCAAAAATGGAAAAAATTACAGAAAAAACAACAATTACCATTACCTTGTGCAGCTCTAGGATGGTTGTGGGACAGAAGGTGGTGTATGTTATGGTGTTATAGGCTACAGCACTGCAGAGGGGTGACAGGTCCCTTCACCTTGAAAGCACAGGCTGCATTCAAAGGTTAAAGTTGATGCTCTCCCTAGGGCTCCAGCAGTCAGATATTTTCCCTGCAAACTCATTGGTAAAATAAAGCAAGCTTTCAAGCATCCAGCTACAGGAAATAGTCCGGATGGATGGTATATATAGATATGTAGTTTGTATAGATTATAAAACTGCTTAATTGATAACTCTTGTATTGATAAACAGATACATATTGATACAAGTGGTGTGTAAAGCTCAAATGTTGAAATAATTTGTCTTAAACATGAGATCTGGGGCGGGGGGAAATCAAGCTTATGATATTTGAGGGATGGACAAATAATTTTCAAAAGCAGGGTCTCGCCACACTTTCTAGTGAAGCATCGTGGGCTCCCTCGCTCCTTTTAAGTCTTTCATTATTATACCAAATGCTTATCTGTCCAGTGAAGGTAGCAGCCAATTCTGCAGGCTGTTTGCAAGCAGAGAACAACAGTTTCCTAAAATTATAAGGAATTATGAAGCTTAGGAGCATTTGCAGGCTCTTCTCCAAGTGTCTACATTTGCTATAGGCTATTTATTTCCAAATAACCTCATTACTTCTGTGCAGTCAGTCGCCATTCCTGTGCTGGCCAATACACCCATGAGCCTGCCAAGCACCAGGGATCTTCACGAAACTTTCCTCCCCAAGCCTCTTTTATCCCTTCATCCTTTTATACATCACCAGCTCAAGGCCAGAATGACCCCAAACAAGCTCCTCATCTCAACCTACTGGCAAACATAAGTGTTTGCATTTGCCCAGTCAAACAGGGTAATAATGGCTTCTTTCTGATTTGCTGCAGAGTGGCAGACCATACACAAAAATAGATTTGCAAAAGTGCTCCTTGTCGCTATCAGCATCCTCTATTCTGCATCTTCACAGCAGAAACACAGGGTTTGTTGGGCAGGAGCTGGTTTCACACAGTTGTCTAATCTCAAGCACTGCAGCTCAAAGAAAGGTTCACAAAGGTTGGGAGAAATATTTTAGGGCAAATCTGATTTCCATGCTGTTTTGTTTCCTGAAATACCAAGCTCAATTTCTCCCACTGCTGGGCATCATTTTTCAGCCCCAGAACAGACAAGTAAGAAAAGGCTTTAAACAAAGGATTCGTTTAGAGAGCATCAGTGGCTCTTGTTTACATGTTATTCAATAGAGATATGTGGGTGTATTTGTTACCAAACCAGAGTAATCAGATGTTGGAGCAAAGATGTGCATCTCACAGAGGCCATTGGGGCTTTGCACAATGTTTTGAGCACTGGAAGCCAAATGAGATGCTGGTAACGTCTTTGTCTGTTGTACAACTGCACTGAAGAAATACTGTCTCTCTCTTCGATTTTTTAAGAAAATAAGTGGGGAAAAAAGGATAAAAGGGATGATATGGATCATCTGTCATATCCAGGGAAAAATGCACAGTAAGTGGGAGGCATGATAAACTCTTTGTTTGAAAAGGAACGTTTCAGCTGTGAGGATTTTTTTGGTGCTGTTTTGTAAGCCCTAAGAAGGACTGACCAAAGACACACAAATGTCATTACATCGAGAAGTGCTGCAGGTAGGTATCACTAAAACAATATTCACAATGGACAGAAGTTTAAGAGGAGAGTAAAAGAATTGGTAGGAAGGAGTTCCAGAGAAAAAACACACCCCATGACCCTACCGCTTGCAACATCGATATCAATCCGTGGGAAAAAATCCCTTTAGCACATCAACATTACGCAGCCGGAAACTTGTGAAACTCGTTCCACGGGTCCACAAACACAACCAAGGAGATGCAGCCAGAGCGCCAAGCTCAGAGAAGTGACACCAGGGAAAAGCGAGGTTATGAATGGGGCACCAGCAAATTAAGCCAAGAGGAAATTAAATTGAGAGGAAGCAGGAATGGGCAGTTATAAATGACATCGGGCTGGCTCCTGCTGTGAGCTTTCTGCCCCATGAGGAGTCTCAGCAATCGTCTTTCTATGGGTATTTCTGCTCCACACCAAGAACGACCAACCTTTGCAGAACCAGAGAAGAGGCTCAAATTGTTCAGTACAATGGTCCATTTAAAAAAAAAGATAATAATTTGGGGTGCACCAAGACCTAACAGGGTTGCCTAATATCACAAACCCCTAAAGACAGGGGAAAGGAAGTTTTCTCCATCTACACATTAGAATAAGGAAAAACATTCCCAGTAATTCCCGCTCCTCCTTCACCAATAGCCCCTTTTCCCTGGCATCTCCCCACCAGCAACCCCTGCTCTCCTCCCTCCACAGCCCAACTTCATTGCACAAGGTCACACAGTCACAGAGAGTGAGAGTTGATGGCAAAAATGTAGTATTCAAACCCAAGTAGCAATAGATATCTTGTTTGCAAATTAGCACTCTTTCCCAAGACACCAGGAAAAATGACCAGTCTGGGAACTCTTATTAGATTAAAAGAGATTTCATTTCCCTCTGTGTTAATTCTTGTTTGGAGAAGGAGGGGAAACAAAGGGGACAAACTCTCTTCACCTCATCCATCATTTTAAGGATGCAAGATCATCCTTGATGTGTTATAGCCAAGGTCTATTGGGCTTTCTAGGCAGCTTTTTTTAATTTGCTTGGCTAATAACATAAAGGAAAAAAAAACCCATCACTTCAGCTTCTCAGCCCCACACCATATAGATTTGTTATGGTATCTGGATCCTTAGGGTGACCTAGCACATTATGCCACTGCTTGGCCAAGTTTGGAGGAGTATTTCTGTGCTCAGCAGAACTGCTTTACAGCAGGGTTTGTTGTTTAAAGCCCCTCATGCTGCCTGTGCAGCCATGCTGATTGCAGGGTCTTCTATATATGTGACAGTGGTATAAGCACTGTGTGACAGAGGGTGGCGCAATAAACAAAGTCTTCCCAGAGCTGCAACTCTCCAAAAGCAGCTGCTGCTGATACTCCAACTGGCTAAATTCTGTCAAGTGGATAGTTTGGGCCTGGAAAGCACCTGATCTTTCAGTTTAAGTGTCTTTTCATCATCTCTGTGGCCCATGACCTTCAGCTCTATAAACAGCACCAGCCTCAAAGCAAAAACCCTGCCAGCCAGCCTGTCGCAGCACATGCAAGTGTCTTAAGAAGAGCCATGGACTAGAGAAATGCTCAAAGGGCATGTGTGGAAAGTCAGCAGCAGATAAGACCTGTGTTTGCTCAGATGTACAGAAGTTCATGGTTAACTAAGCACAAAAAATATTACTCACGCTTACATGGGGAAATCTATAAATAATCCCAATGGACGGAGTACACTGCTGGCAATATCCTTGTGGAATGAAGAGCTGCAGTAGCTACCAGACAATGTTAATGTCCTCAGATTTTAAGGGGTTATTAGAGTCTCCAGGGACATCAATAATTACATCACTCCTATGGCATTTTAATAGCTCATAGCAGTGAGGCAGCTGCATCTCCATGTACCTGTGTCCTCTTCCCTCCCAGATGAGCCATAGCGACACTAAATCTGACATCTCTGCAGCCTGACAGAATTACGGTGCATGAGAGATGCTCCTCAAATGGCTTTTTGCACAGAGTTATGCAAGTCTGGGACATGCCCCGTGGCTGTGCCTGGGAGCTCAGGACATACGGCAACCCTGTCACAGCCATAGCAGGTATCAGAGGGACTAAATTCATAGAAAATGCCTTCAAGAGTCTTCCTGGACAACATTTCTAGGTAGGAGGATGAACTGTCTGAGAATATACAGACATCAGCCCTGCACAGGAGAGACCCAGGAGCCCTAACGGGACCTTGGAGTGTCCCCTCCTGTCACTGCAGGCAGACCCTGAACACGTTATCCAGGTCACCCAGGGAAAGATGCACATCAGATTAGGAACACAAACTTATAGTTAAATCCCTGCTGTGTCCTTGGACACATTAAAGCCAACACATTTTCCATGGCTATCAGGGAGTTACATTGCTCATATAGAAAATGTCTTCATAAAGGCAATGATCCCAAATGCACACTGTGAATATGGTCTCAGTGGAAGATCCCAGCCCGTTCCTTTCTTTACAGACAGTGAAAAAAAAATAAATCATATTTGATCCTCAGTATGAAGGGAAACCGGGCGTGAATGCACTCATTCGTCTGGTGCCCTAACAATTAACAGGGGCTCCAGCTTAACTTGAGTGCACCAAGAGTGGAAAATTTTCGAAAGTGGTTGGTTTTGGGACGGAGCAAGCAACGCTTCCCCCTACAACAGCTTAACAGTACCACCTGGTGGACAAAGCCAAATTTGCTCTGGGTGCTTCAGAGCGGGGCTGCAAAAAAAATACAATGAAAGAAGAAAAAGATGTAACAGGGCTAGCCAGGCTTGTTTTTTCACAAAAGCTAAATTTTCTGGCCCTTTTCAGTGGACATTCAGTGAGGATGAAAACCTCACTTAGACGGAGCTGTTTAGTTCAGGTCTCCCACTACAAATGCAACCATGGGGGATCCAGCAGCCTCCTCCCAAAATAAAAGAAGCAGAAGCCTTCAAAGACTTGTCAGGAGGCAACCAGACAGCTAGCATCAACCTACATGGTACAAATAAGTGTGTCTCCGTGATAACCATCCCTAATTAAAGATATTTCACATCTGTGTGTTAAAAAAAAAAAAAATCAAGCTCCCTGAAATAGGTATTAACGAAGTAATTACTTGGAGAAGCCCTGGATAAGAGAGGAAATATTTAATCTTCCAGTTCCATAGCTTGATGAATTCCTAAATCTGCACATATCTCTGTATCTAACACTTTTGAAGTGTTTAACTAGCAATCTTTCCAGAATCTGCAGACAAAACATTCATTTTTGACAATGTGAGGGTTTCATTACGCTGAAGCAGCCTCATTATGCAGATCGATCCTGGTGTTGAATCAATTAAGCATGGCAGCAATAAAGCAAAGTGGAACTAAAACTAATGTTCTAGTGGGAGTTAAATCACCAGGATTATTCAGAGTGAAATGTTGCTTAAGGAGTCCCAGGCGAAGTTTATTTATGGTCATGAGCATCGCTGTGCTGCACTGTGCAACCTGGAGATCTTGACCTCCTCCTGCACCCCTTCGAGAAGCAGCAAATTAAACCCCTAAATCATGGAAGGTGTTTGCTTTCTCATAGCTAACTTAAGGCTCTGAGTAACTTTATTTTTTATATATATATATATATATTACAAAAATAGATATATGTTAAATAAATATATCTTATTTTCATACACATGAAACAGAAAACTCTGTCAAAGTTAAAGATGTAAAGTCAAGTTTCATTCAAAACAAGCAATATCTTAACACAGACAGGGTAAATAACTTCCCTTACTTATAAAATTGTGCAGTGAAAAATTATTAGCAAGAGTCTTGGCTACTGTAACTCGGACTCAGTTGTCTTCTACTCAACTACAACAACTTACAGACTCCTCCACAATTTGCCATGACCACTAATTAGTTTATTAAAGACTCCCTGCCAGTTGTGAACTCCTGAGATGATGGAAGCTGGAGTGCTGGGGGTTTTTAACATGTAATTAATTTTTCCATTTGTTATTTTCTTCCCCTTTGCACTTGGCTCAGCTCTGACTGCTCTGTCTTTGGATCAAGCTGAGCTCACTCAAGCACAGTGCTGCAGCTATGTTGTGCTAAGCCCAGGGATTTCTCGCTAGATGTTAATGGTGTTTATTTATTAAGAATAGTGATTGTGAACAGGATTGCTCTGACTTTCAGCCAAAATAGGTTTTCAGTTGCTCAGGTTGCTCAACATTTGCAGGCAAACCAAAGTTTGGACATTTTATTAATAAGCAGAAAACCACTTTATTTTTAAATGCTGCAGGGAAGTAAGTTTGGGCCCAAGTCGCCTGCTCTCTATCTTTGCAAAGGGTAAATCAGATTTTACCTATGAGTCCTTGGCCTTAGGATCCTGTCCTTTACAGGAGAAAAAAAGGTATGAAGCAAACAAACTGGATCCTCAAGCTGTTACTGTGATTTCCTGCTGAAGTGAAAATACTCTGTTTTTCCACCAGTGCTGGCCCAAGACAGACAACTTCTGCACAGAGACAGGTATTTTCTGAAAGCTGCAAGTCAAAAGCTTAATGGTCCCCCTCAAATGACAATTTCATCAAAATATTTCCTTAGATTAAGTTATTTTAACAACAACCCTCCAGACACCATTTAAATATCATTTGCCTGGCAATGGATCAGCTTCCAGTAGGAAAGCATGCAGTCCTGATCCAGCATCTCCCCAACCAGCTCGTGAAGACAAGAATGAAATTAATCCCTGGTTGACTTCCCAAAAGTTGCACAATTAGACACAAAAGCCAGTCCAACTCCTGAGCCAAAAAATGATCCAACTGGGGAGCAGAAAACTACACCCCTGCTTCACCTTCACAGCTCAGCAGGAGCTTGGCCATCAAGCAAGGAGGGACGTGAGGTTTTGGGATGGGACAGAGGGTTAAACCCAAGGATGGATGGTGACTCCACAGCATCCTGCCAGGGTGGGCTGTGAGGAGCCAAGGACTTGGGTAAGAAAACAGCTTGGCCTCTCTCGGAGCATCACGGAGGCAACACAGCCCTGCAGAGTGTTTCCATTGTAAGGAACTGGCATTTTCTGACGAAAAAAAAAAAAAAAAAAAAAAAATTAAAAAAAAAAAATAAAAAGAGCTCATCCTGGAAGCAGTTTTGTAGCAAGGGCTGCCAGCAGCCCCTGGAGTCAGGGTTTTTTTGAGAAGCCACTAAGCCACTCGCTTCCCCAGGTGTCCAAAATTAAGTCTCAGAGCTCACACTTAGGCTCCCCCTTTCTCACTCATATTGGCTGCTCTTCAGCTTTCCACCAGATGGGTCAGCAGCAAATCTTCTTGTCCCCAGAACACCATCTGTTGTGTCAGGGTTGCTTGACATCAGGCATCCTCGGTCTGCTGCTTTCTTGGATTTGGGCAGATACAAGGCCTGGAGATTCTCCTCCTTGAGATCCTGTCGCCAGGAGGCTATTTTTTCTTCCGTGTCCTTTTTGTTGTTGCTCAGGCCCCAGGAAGATAATTATTTATGTTTTCCATCCCCGTTTTTGTTTCACAGGGACATTCACAGCCTGAGGCATCATTGGAAAGGCAGAGGTTGTCCATTCTTGCCCATCCAAGGAGAACTGCAAGAAATTTGTATTTGGCCCTGCCAGCACTGTTGCTTCTGAGCTTTCAGTGGTGCAAAGCATCATGGTGATGCCCTCTGCTAGAGGACAACCTACAAGGAGGGGTGGAAACTGCTGGTGGGGAGCCGGGGCGCAGGGCCCAATGTGAGCCAGGCAGTGAGCAGAGCAGCTGTTCCAGCTGGCAGCCCTTCCCTAGTGCTTCTCCCACCCAGCTCTGTGGGCCTCAAAAGCCTTTGAGAAAGTGCAGGCCTGTCCACAAGCCTCCCCGAGCTCCGCTATCCCCAGCAGCAAGCTGCATGGCTCCTGTCCCACAGCTCAAGCTAGAAGTTCATGGACCTCCCCAACCACTTGTCTTCTGGGGAAGATTGTCAAGAAAACAATCATTCTCCAGATGTAGCATCCCACGCCCTTCTCAAAGCAGCAGGGGAGCTCCAGTTTCTTTCTCTTTCTCACAGACATATCTGCAACTTCTTCTTCCACTGCCTTCCCAGCCCCATCCCTCACTCTCCAGCCAGCTTCTCCCTCCTGGGAAGACTTTGCCACCCATTGTATCCTCACTCTGCTGACAAGGGCTCAGAAGGACAGGGGACACTTGCATGGTTCGTGAGTCCCAAAGGTCTACACCAGTGCTGAACCCCATGTGGACATGACGTAAACCTGCTCCAGGCACCCAGGGCTCACATTTTCAGCTCATGCCCATGGCCTTTCGCTCCCTACAGCATAACAAAACCTGTCTGGTCCTTCCTTGGAGAAGCCCTCTCCAGATACCAGAGCCCAACCACAGGCAAATGAATACTCTAATCCCTGAGTTTTGCTGAAGAGTAAGCCCTATCGGGAGCCAGCAGATCTGCTGAGCTCAGGACACATTGCAGCACTCAGGTCAAAGCAACCAAAATCTGGTTAAGGGAAGGGATTTGGAGGCCTCCTGGAGTCTCAGGGAACCCCTGTGTGTTTATGCAGTTAAGGCAAGAACAGGACACAAGTCATCACACACAAGACAGATTTTGACCTGCATTATGGAGTTTCAGAATGGGACTCACCAGGGTGTAGACTTCCAAAAATCAAAAGAACTTACCAGCATCCAGCAACAGGCACCATTTTCACTCCAGGCAGCTAAGCAGTGTCTTCTCTCTCCTTGAGGCGCTGACCTATCACTTGTACACAGCTGCAGACAATTCTCTTCTGGCTCACAATGAGGAAAAGCTTTAGCTCACCTCTAAAGATTTCCACCTTCCTTACTCCCACAGACCAGGGTTCTCAGGCCTTTAACCTACAAACCAAGAAACCATGCTGAACCTCCTCTGGCCCTAAATAACCTGAGTTTGAGCACTATGAGCCCTGGATCCACCTCCCTTCACCTGGGCAAACGAGTCACACCTGGCTCAGGTGAAACTGAATCAAACCTTTTTATAGGGTTGTATCAGTCTATGAGGACCATCCAATAGAAACACTCAAATGAAGGCTTGCTTTTAGAAATCATGGTCCCAACAAACACTACCTGCTTCTTCTCAGTGTCCTCAATGATGGAAATGTAGGAACAGGAATATAGAACATGTTGATAATAATGGACACACATTTTTCAGGGCATGGTTTTTCGCAAAACCCCTCTTTCACCGGTATGTACCAAAGACCATGAGGACTGAAACTGGAAACCTCTGTAGTAAAATGCATTAACCACTTGTGATTAAGGTAAAGGAGAACTTACGGCTGAAGGACAGTAGGAGACTTATTGGCCCCACAAAGACCTTTGTAGACCATTTCTATGGAGAATACACACATCTTGCCTTCTCAGCTCACTGTTATACTGTTATAGTTTGGAACCAAAGTGAATTACTTTGTTGGTAGCAGGGAGGATCCTGAAGGCAGAAGACTTGCTGCTTGACACAAATTAACTACTGAAGGCTCTCAGGCTCTGAGAGAGGTTACTGCAGAGTGACAGTGGTGGGGACCAGCCAGCCAGAGCAAGGCACAAGAGAGGGATGGAAGAGGAGTGAGAAAAGGAGTAGGGTGTGGGGAATCTGCAAGAAGGACTGTCTATTTTGGGAGTGATGGAGGGAAAGATAATGATGCCTTGGGCTGTGATGGACACAGAAGAAAGTTACACTGCTAGCAAGTATGTGCCCCAAAGCTCTGCTGCTCCACTCTGCCCTCAGGACCCCATCCCAGATGACTTTGTGAAAAATTGATCCCTTGTTGCCGTGAGATGTATTATGTGCACAGGTCCTGAGGGAGATAAATGCCCCCAAAAGATCCAAATTCACACTATCACATTAAAAAAAAAAAAAAAAAAAAATCAAAACAAAGATCCTGGAGCCAGTAGGGGGCGGGGGGGGGGGGTCAGGATCCAGAAGAAGGATGATGCACAACTGACTTTGAGCCACTGCATGTCTTGGGAACGTGTCTTCACCAGTCAGGGCCACCAGCAGGAGCAGAGGCAGAGCTGGCCACAGTGTTACCTGCCAGGAGAACTGCCCCTCCCACTGTGCAGCCCAGTCTTGGACTGGCTGAATATCCAGTGGAAGAAGGTATGACCCTCACAAATGCACTGGCTTCAAATAATTTGAGATTTGATGGCTCTGTAAAGTCCATATTCCACTTCCAGAGCTGTATATGAGACTCTGAGCTGCACACACCCTCTCCATTTGTACAGAGAAACCTGGGATCATTGATGCCTAAAACTGAATCCACCAAAAGCAGCTTTCCCTTCCTACCAAAACTCCCATCCCAATGCTCATGCCCAGAACAGCTCCCTGACATTGAAGCCCACTGGCATGCAACTGGCCACATTCATACCGTTGGCCTCCAGCGTGGGGTGGCCATGTCCAAGCTGCCATGGGGATGGGTCCCAAGCCCTTGCCAACCCCTGAGCAGTCTGCATTTGCTAGCCAGGGACTGACAATTTAACAACACAACTGAGTTGTGCCTGAGGACATTCCTTGGCTCTGCTCAGCTCGCTGGTGTAGCTGCAGTTCCTCAGACCACTCCCTTCCTGCCTTTCATAGCCAGTGCCTCTTTGATGTATTTCCAGTGTAGGTTAGGTCATAAAACTGCTCCAACAGAGAGACCCTCATATGATCACTTCTCAAGGAGGACTTCCCATACTCACCTCTTGCCTAACTACTCATCATTATACAAATTAAATATTTGCTTTTATCTCTTCTGCAAAAGAGCATGTGGCAGCTCACCCAGAAATGGCCCGATTGGTTTTGGATTAGCTCTGGCTGCAATATCAGGATAAGATGGGTCTGCTCTGTGCACTTAAACTGCCTTGGCTGCTCATTTCCACCAGCAGTCAGCCATCTGCACAACTATCTGTGCACCAAGAATTGTGTCAGGTACGCAGGGAAAACGCATGACGATGTTTATACAAGTTGCAGTCGCGTAGCAAACTGCCATGCAGACACTTTCTCATTGAAAATTAAAAAAAAAAATTAATTCTCAAGAAGATGGTTAAATTTGACCTAAAAGCAGTGTGGGAACAAACGTCAGCAGTACCTAATATAGGTATCAGTGCAATTTTTCTTCCTAAACAAGCCATCTTTTGCTATTTAAAAAACCCTCTTGTTCTCAAGAACATTCCAGCCCTGAGTTTTCTGCACAAAGCTTGGATCGGATGTCTACTATTCATATATTTTTCCCTCTTGGTTTCAATATTAGCTGAGGAGCATTATCGGCAGGAGTTAGAGCCGGAAATAGGAAATGAGATGGAAATTGTTAACAAGAGGGGAAAATAGTTCAAGGAGGTTGGTCCTTCTAAGAACTGTTACCTTTTACAGCCTAGGATAATGTGACACTCAGACCAGAACGATTTTAACAACAGGAAAATTCAATAAGTTTGTTGATTTTGATCCTGTTGGTCGGATATCTTGTTATTTGCTATGTTTTATTGTGCTTTACAAACACAGAACATAAATGCAGGCCATGTCCAAGAAGCTGACAAGTCCAAATATGAAAGAAATGGTAGGCGGATACATAGCACACAATACAAATGGAAGAAGGAGGTAACACGGGCCAGCAAGGTAAGTGGTGGCTTTAGCAATATAATTTGAAAGATTTACCACTGTCTGTTCTTAGTAGACCAAACCTTGATACATGTCCTGTATTGGAGGGGGCACTGCATAGACAGCAGTCACAAAGTTAAGAGGGCAATGAGACAGAGACAGGATGTAAAAGGTGGATACTCCAAGCCCAGGTCTGTCAGGTGCAGTCCTGGTGCAGCTTATTTCCAGAATTGGCAAGAGAAAGAATGGCAGACGGTTCACACTGCAAGGCGGAAATGTAAAGGGACACAACAAAAAGTGCCCTCATGGGGTGTGTTATCATTTAAGGTGTTCTTATCTATATGAAAAACCGTCCAGGATGACACAGATTAAGAGGTGCCACTGTTCTCCATAGTTGCATCTTGCCCTCTTTGTACCATGTGCATTATGTACAATCAATAAACAGAAAACATGGAGGGAGAAAACCCAGCTGCAGCTATATTTGGGTTACTGTTGGTACACATTAAACAGGTGAAGTTGGTAGAAGAAGTCAGGAGGACACTATATAACAAATCAAGGCAGCAGGCAATTTTCAGTGTTTCATTCTAGTGCTTTTCCCATTTGTGCTCTGCTGGACTTAATGTCTTGTCTTGTTCCAAATAATTTCTCCTTCGTGAAGACCAACACTATGTAGTCTCTGTACCTGTGCTAAAAAACCTGTATGTGTGCTAGAATATACCACCATCCCACTGGCTGCGAAACAGGTTCTTGAGGGACACTGCAGATGTTTATTGCTGGTAGCTATTTACAGCTAGAGTAGACAAAACCACTAGTTATGTTCATGTGATGGAGAAGAGTCTTACCCTGGGGCAGGATGATCTAGGAGTAGCTACAAAAGACCAGAAGCAATTGAGTTGGTATGACCTGAAAAAGTAACCTCCGCTCTCCCAGAAGCTCAGATATTAAAACTCCTCATGTGCAACAACAGCAAAGTAAAACGAGCTACGTTAAGCTATTATGAATGTGTCCTGTCTTATTTTGCACCCTCACCAGCCAGAACGAAGATAGTTACAGCTGCAAGTGGGTAAACTCTTGCCATATGCCAATCCGATTTTTTGCTTGGTGATCCCATGCTAGCCCTAAGGACAGGACACGTCAGCGGATACTTAAATTCTCTGTTTCCCCAAGGAGCGGATTGAACATATTATCTGTACATATACAGCCTGTGCCATTTCAACATATGTTGCTGAAATCATGAAGTGTTGCTGGCACCACCATTTCAGATTCAATTAACACCCTCAGTGGAATCCCTAAGCGGTGTGGTTTGGCACTGCCAGGACAGGTGAGGATGCTACTCACTATGTTTCTCAAGGATAAAGGCCCAACTGGCAAATTATACAGTAAAATAATAACATAAATGTATAGATTGGGAGATAAAGATGAGTACTGATCCACTAAATGTCTAACAACCACAGGTTTTAACTGTGGATTTGATCAAAATGGTGAGTTGTATCCCAAGAACAGGATATTTAGTTATTTTAAGTGCAGCTCCAACAAGCCAAGATCCTGTGGCTTTGGTTCCAAGAGAACGAAGCTAATTTTGTCTCTCTTGATTTTCAAATGAGTAGTTTTGGGATCCCTGCAATTTGCTTCAATTTGCAGGCTAAGCTGAAACTCAGCAAAAATAGTTTTCCTGGCTTCAGAATAAAAACATTCTCAGTCATATAGGAACTTGTATGTTTTCTACCTCAAAATAAAATAAAGCTCTGAGCTACCCAGAGAAAGGCAACATTCTCACCTAAAATTAAATCCTATTATTTCCTCCAAGTTTTATTTTGACTTGTTGCTGTTTATCCTACCTTCTCCATTGCTTCTGAGCTATTTGCACACACAAACGGGATTTCTCCATTCTTTAATGCTGAATAAATTACATAACAAGATTTCACAGGGGTTCCCCGTAAACAGTCTCATGTTGGACATCCACTCTGCAAATCCTGGGACATGTCTGTGGACTGCAGTATGCATGTTTTGATATGTGACATCCATATTTTAACTCCCATCTTAGGGCACATCCCTTCTATGCTGATGTATCTTCCATCACAGAAAAGCAGTTCAAGACAGAGAGACAGTTCCTGAACAAGGATGACCCTCATCTTGCCCAGAAAGATGTGGCTTGAAGATTTTGGTCTTCAGTAGCAACAGACAATAGTACATCACCTGAGTGTGGGTGTAGACCCTGATATTCACTTCCAGAGGGACTGAGTGTGTTCATACTAATTTTTCTGCTCTGGATGCCACTGCTGCATGGATGAGATTTGAGATGTTTTCCAAGGGACTACTTGTATTCCCAAGGTTTGTAAATGGCATGAACTGTGGGAAATGAAACAAATTCAAGCAAGGGTTGGAGAGTTCTTTTTCTTGCACTCACAGAACCAAAATCAGACATGGGGATTCCAGCTGGCACAATGAACCATCACAAGCATTTATATCCTTTCCAGCCTCTCTGAGCCATACAGGGTGTTTCAGCCCCAGCTTTCCATAAGGTAGGGCACTGGCTTGAACTGCATCCAGACTCCCTAAAATTGTGTGTTTAAAGGGAATACTGGACTCTGAAATGAGCTGGGTTAGCATCTCACAGGGGATAGAGGATGCACACCTATTTTATTAACTTGCCCAAAGAATTAGTAGCTGAAGTCCTGCACAGGGTGCTGCCAGTAACCTCAGATGGTCTGGGGTTTTCAGGCTGCAGCGTTCCTGTGGGCTGCTCTGTGCAGTTTTTCCTGGGGTCACTAATAGCATCTTTATTTCTATCCTTTCTTCCTCCACTCACACCTCTTCTGCCACATCTGGTGTACGCATCTCCTATGAAGAGACAAAGTTAAAAATGCCTGGTCCAGTCACATTTCATCGTTTTTCACCTTTCTGTACAAGGGGGGTCAGAGTGTACCCAGAAGTTTTATTAATTTGGCTTTCCCACACTATCGTTACTGCCCTGCTTCTCCTATTTAATTAGAAGCTCATTTCCTGAGGGATACATGTCTCCCAGAGGGGAAACAATAAGAAAGATTCGGTAATCACTAGCCTGTGCTGTAAGTTTATTTTAGGACTAGAATTGCTGGGAGTTCCAAGAGATTTGGGGGATATTTATTGTTACAGCAGAACGAGTCAAAGAACTGGTACTAGGACAGAAAGCCTTTCATGTCTGGGTCACTAATTCAAATCCCATACAGGTCAACAATGACTGTAAGTTGTCTTCATCCAAGGGGTCCTCATGGCTGAATGTGACATTAGTTTGGTGGCTTCCATTTACTGTCTAGCAGGTAAATGCCAGGTTGGCAGATCTGATGCCTCTGGGTGACCCCATCAGCAGTCTCAGCACTGCACAGGCCAGCAAGAAAGGTATTGTGCAAATTACTTGTTATTATAAAACCAGTTATATGCATGCACTCCTGGAAGAGGAGTCTTAAAGTCAAGACTAATCAACTGGAGTAGCAACACATCCAGCTCCCACCTCTCTTCTCCTTCATACCCCATTCCTCCCATTTTTCTCCTCCAACTTTCAACAGAATGAATAGTGTTCTGATGTTGCCATGCAGATTTTTGCTTGGTCAGCTGTGAATCCCAAATATGAGCACCCTTTATGCAGCCAAAGGAAAACAGATCCTATTGTTGAGTATAAAAGGAAAACAAATGCTGCTATTGAGTATAAAATCTCCATTGGCTTGGCTGGTTGCACATGGATCTACCCTGAGCTTGGGTTTTGTGATAGATCAAGGGGTTATGATCTGCAATCAGGTCCAGGCTTATATTGAAATCCCCCATTAGCCAACCAGCCTGTCAGTTATTCAGGGTGACAAACCCCATGACCTGCTGTCTATAGAGACTACATCTCTCTTTGAAGGTTATAGACACCATGTATCTTTCTCACGCTCATCTTCTGCAGTCCTGGGCTTTCAAAACTTCCTGTTGCAGATTTGCACCTTGGACTTTCTCTGTTGCAATAGTTACTTCTGTGTTGTCAAAGATGTTTCCATGTGGACACAGGATGAGAAAGCAGTGGTGTTTGGCCAGCCAATATGATATTTGAGACTGAAGCAGGGTTGGCCCAGCTCCAGCACGTACATCAGGGAGGGCTGGAATCTAGGAGCCAGTTTCTAGCCTTAATTACGTGACTTTGATTCCTTCATATCTCTACCAAATTCAGTGGCACAACTGCATATGCATTTCATGCAGAATAGAGGCCAGGACCTGGCTCTACAGTTGCAAACACTGTTATTGTAAAATTTGGCTCAGGGGTGAGTGGTTGTGCTGGTTCTGCCATCTGACAGGCTGAGCATATGCACCTGCCTTTTGAGGAGCATATTTCTCATTTATGAATTTAAGGCTTCTTCCTTGACCCAGTGACAGATCTTGGTTTGGACAGGCTGATCTTGGTTTCTTGGGAATGTCTGAGGGCAGAGCTGAGCTTTGAACCATTTAAGCCTAAAAGGTCGAAGTTTTATGAACCAGAAAAACACAAGGTGCACTTGGTCTTGACACCTTCTATGCAACTTGCGTATTTTCCCAAACAAACCCTGCCTAAGCCTTCCAAGGGCTCAGCATGAGTTTTGTAAATGTGGACAATTTGACAACTTTAATTTTGATGAGCAGAGCTAAATTACACAGCTTTTCTCACTCTGTTGTTTAATTGGCTGAGACGTTTGAAATTAGACCTAATTACTTTTCTCACTCCATTAATACCCAGTGACATCTGATTTCTGTTTTGTGAGAAGCATTGGAGTTTTGCTGAATTATTCAACTACAACCTCATTTTGAAGGATCCTGGGAAGTAGTATCAACAACAGTCATAGCTAGTTTATGCTAAAATACCTCATGCACACAACCTGCATTTCACCCAGGTCAGTTGGCTGTAGTTAAGCCTCCTTGGATCACACTTTACTTTGCTTTGTGGAGAGCTTGTTCTTGTTGGATTGCTGTGGATGGGCTCCCACCGCTTTTGCTGCTGGCAAGTGCTTGGCTTGGCACCCGCATTTGCACTTGGGTGTTCGTTCTTTGCCCGAGGTTATTCTGGCAGGATCTCTATTCCCCATTTAAATTCTTGTGGGCAAGGAGAACTTCACCATGTTGAGCTCAACTAGCAATGGGGCTGTGCAAGCTTTCTACTTGCCCTCTCCTTCTACGCTTGCACATGCATCCCTTCAGAGCGCTGCCTTTCCTTGTCCTGCTTCCTCACTATGGGGATGAGTATTTGCAGAAAGAGATTCAGAAAGCTTCTGAACATCTATCATGGAATGATAGAATCATTTTGGCTGGAAAAGACGCTCAGGATCATCAAGTCCAACCATAACCTAACTCTAGCATTAAACCATGTCCCTAAGAACCTCATCTTTATGGCTTTTAAACATCTCTAGGGATGGTAACTCCACAACTTCCCTGGGCAGCCTGTTCCAATGCCTGACAACCATTTCCATGAAGAATTTTTTCCTAATATCGACTCTAAACCTCCTCTGGTGCAACTTGAGGCCATTTCCTCTCATCCTGTCACTTGTTACTTGGGAGATGAGACCAACACCCTCCGTGCTACAACCTCCTTTCAAGTAGTTGTAAAGAGCAATAAGGTCTCTCAAAAGGAACATCAGAGTACAAGGAAAATATGGGAACAGCATTGATGGCTGAAGAAACACCATCTTTCCAACATAATTTACCTTAAGGTGAGGTTTGGGAACAGAAGCAATTGTGCACTCAGTATGTTCTCAGTATGTTCCACACCTTGGCCAACACAAGCAGGAGGGCACCACCTGCAAAGACGGTGACCTAGGTCTCTCCATGAAATTGAGAGGTCAAGGGATGGGAAAACCGCAGCCATTCCAAGAAATGGCCTTCAGGACAGCATTTTCTGGAGCGTGTTCAGGGAATCATAAAGGTGCAGGTAATTTTGCAAGTGCACAGTTAAGACAATTCAGAGACAAAACATACTAGTGAAGGTCTTGCTGCTTGGCAGACTGTCTTCTGCTGTTTTAGTCTCATGGAAAATACAGAGAACACTCTTTGATGATACCAACATTTTTGCTGAAAATAGTTTGAAGATCTTCCCAGCATTCACCTCCAGAAGAAATGGAAAAGCAGAACCATTCTGCTCATGGCTTCAGTGATGTGACAATACCACATGGCTACAATGGCTGTGTTCCATGGTCAGATCCTCAATAACCTTACTTATACGTTTCGTTTGTTGTTGTGGTTTTTGATTTTTGGTTTTTGGGTTTGTTTTGGTTTGGTTTTTTATTTTGTTTTAAGATTCAGTGCATCTCCTCTCTTTTTTAGCAACTCTAATACATTAATTTTGTGTAACTCATATGGAAAAAATATCATCAAAGTGTTGTCTAACTCTTCTACAACTTTGTGTCCTCTCAGGGTATTGGCTTCCAGTAAATCAGAAATCTGCCTTTTTTGTTTCAGCACATTTCAGAGCAGAGTCTGCACAATGCACTCCTGACCTTCCTGTCACCATGTGAGGCATCTCTTCACCTGTCCACAATATGTCTGCTCCAAGCCATACTCCAGCATCTCCCTTGGTACGGCATAGTCTTCTCCATGAAGCTGTTATCTCAAAAGGAAACAGACGGGAAACTGCCATGATAAGCACAGGGCACCTCTTCTTATATCTCTGTCTTCCAGAAACACATGAGACCAGCATCCTCCTCTAAAATTTCTGTGTAAGGGCACATAGAAAACAACAAAATTCTAATCCTCCTCCAGAATGCCTAGAAAAAACTCTGTCCATGTCCTTGAGCGATCTTAAGAGAGCAGCCATTCTCTGGCTCATGTTGGCCAGAAGTTTTGCAATCTGCAACCACGGTACTTTTCAGATTGTTATCACATCAATTTTTAAGTCATTTCTGCATCACAGAGATACATCGTTCCTGCTGAAGTGGCCATTGCCCAGCCTGGGGGATGTTCCCATGCAATAGCTTCTTCCAGCTTCGCTGAGAAATCCCAGTGATGGGAAAGTGCCAATAACTCCCATGTGTTGTTTGGTTTTGAGGTCTTGGCACAGCCACACTCCACGCCCATAGACTTCCTCGTGCAACCCAGGAATGATTGGGGTTGCAGACTGATAGTGGCCATGCTGTGGGATGAGACTGAGGGGCAACACCCATCATCAAAGAGATGTCAAGCATGTTTGCATGCTCCTGTCCTGGAAAAGACAGAGAGCTCAACTCTGGCAAACACTTCCATGATTTCCTAAATCTGTACTACATCTCACATGCTTCAAAATAATCTCATGTCCTGGGCTGGATGACTAAAAAAAGTCCATGTTGTTTCCTGACCTCCCCATTTGCTGTGACAAAACCATCACCCTGCTGATTGCAACCATCCCCATGACTCACAGTCAGAGCAGCCAGAAACAGCCCTCCACTGCGAAAAACAGTGCCTTATAAATCAGCCACAAAAAATATTAATAACTGCCTCATTTATGTCTCTTTACCCTTTCCCTCCTGCAGCCATTGTGCAGAGCCACCACAGAAGAAGCTGTAGGAAATATCAGATCTTAAACAATCCACCCGCATGACAGGCAACCTGTGTGTGTGATCCTGCGACCGACTGCTGTAATCACACCACTCAGCATGAACCCTGGTAGCACCAGCTGAATTGATAAATGCCAGCAGAAGAAATATCAGCAGGTGCTTGTTTCTCTTCTCCTGGTCCCAAAGTCCTTATATTTTGAAGAAAACATCACAGAAGCTATTAGAAGGAATAGCGCGGAGCATAGAGGTGCGGGATAGCACTTTGTGCCATGCGCTGCTTGCTCAGGGCTGCCCCTGCACAGCCTGGTTTGTGTGCACTCCCTGAAGAATAAGATCCTGAAAAACAAGTGAATTCCCCATCATTGCCTGAAGTAAGGACATGCTTATGACAGAAACACTGAATTTGATACAGTTATCACCTGTGCTGGGGAGAGGTCAGAGAAGTTGGGTATTAAATCCTGTTTTGGCCTTGAAAATCTGTAAAAGAAATACTTGCACTTTATTTCAGCCAAGCTGCTGCACCACTAGCTGCATCTCAACCAGTGAGCACTGGGACACAGGACTGGGAGGACCTCCTGTGCCACTGACACTTGCAACCCTGAGCAAAAGCATCGTAAAAATCCTTTCTATAAATCAACCACACTCCACCTTCTACTGATACCTGGACCTTCCTGCTTAGGAAGGAGCTCATTAGTCCAATTGCTAACAACCTTCCCAATTTCTAACCTAGTTATATTCATAGTTTCTTCAGACCCATTTGTTCTTCTGCCAACATTGTCCTTGAGCTGAAATAACTCTTCTCTCCCTAGTATATTTATAGACAGCTGTCACATCCTCCCTCGAACTTTTGTTTTCCTGAACTAAAGAAGGCAAATCCAGCAGTCCCATCTCATGTGGCAGGTTCTCCACTGTTCTGATCCTACCCATGCTTGCTCCAGCCTCAGGTCACTTTTCCAGTTCCAGAAGGTCTGGCCTACTCCAGAGGTCCCATCTAGATGTCCAGGTCATTGCAGTTCCTCTATATAGTGCCTGGATGAGGGAAAAACAGAGACAAATGATATAGCAGCTGGGTTTTGACCCAGATACACATGCCAGCAGCTCCAGAGTGCTACCACGACACACAATCCATGCAACACCTGTGATGCATGACAGCACCATCATGCTGTGTGGGTAGCACAGCCTAGAGCCCATAAGTGAAGCAATAAGCCCAAAGGATGATGTGTGGTGAATACCAGCCAAGCACTTAGTACTGCAGTGATTTCTTCACCAGTTAGGAGGATTTCTTCATGCGTGTCCTGGGTTTTGTTACTGTCATGAGCCCATCCTATAAACAAATTTTGTACAGTGACTTAAACAAAATACAGAACAGCAGTGCAGTGAGTTGTGTTAAATAAGGGGCAGCTCCAGAAAGAAGAAAGAGTTTGTGGGTATTGAGGAAAGGCAGACACATCTGGACACAACCAATGATGGGGTGGAGAGCTGGGAAGAGAAGAAGCAGTGCCATGGTGTGATCTGAGGACAGATTGCTCCATGGCACTAAGTGCTTCGAACTTCTCCCCATTCCTGCCCTTTCTCTTCACAAAAGCATACAAGTTGCACAGGGAGCCTTAGTAATTTTAGGCTCCTAATTAAGCTCTTGATTAGGCACCTAATCTGATTGCTTGCTTTTAGAACATTGATTTTATTTGGACATATATTTTTCCTTATACTTTATTATTTTAAAGGTTATATTTCAAGTAAGCCCAGTCTTGATGATTCTTCCAGCAACATTTCACCGTTGAGATGTACATCACTGCCAACGAGCTGCCTGCCCAGAAACAGGGAGGTTATTATAATCACCCTGTCCTCACAAAGAATCAGCCTTTGTGTCAGTCTTGGAGGCAAGGTACAGAAGGATGATGCTGAGCTTTCCTGCTAATGTGAATTTATTTTTATTTTGGTGATGGATGGGTGTTTGGGCAGCTGATTCACCTAGGCTGGGATTTTCATATTCATCTTGCTTGCAGAAGGTTATAATAAGGTCTCAGAAAACTTAGGACTAGTAACTCAAATAAGGCCATGGAAAATTACTCTGAAGTGACCTGGTGTCCTGAGATATTGTGTTTCAATGTTTAGTTGTTTATTTACTAGAAGGAAAACCTAGCAGTAATTTCTGCTATGCGAAATGCTGAATGTTTTACAAATTCTTGGCCTGTGGAGGACTTTTCCTACTTAGCGATGACCAACAGTGACCTAATTCAGATTTAACTGGACTAAGCCACAGGGCTCCAGTGTACTAGGCAAGTCCCAAAACTTCAGCAACACATGCTGCATGGTAGAGAAAATAGAAATCATGAATTCTAAGAAGCCCATGTAAGACTAGGAAGTCCCATCTTTTCAACCAAGTTGCCTGAGGGAAGAACGATGCTCTGGACACCTCTTAGTAGCGTTGTACTATGTCCAAAGATGGCCTGATGGTGAGGAGATCTTGGCCTGCAAAGAATTGCTGTCACCACACTCAACTACCTGCTTGTCAGCAGCCCCAGACAACACTGTCACAGCAGGAGAAGTGGAGAAGGCCCTAACAGAGGACAAGTTTTTGAAGTTCCAGCATATTCAGTAACATGTTTTGCATCTTTCTAGGTTTTCTGCTCAAATTGTCCACTGATCCCATGTAGTTGTAGGGTGTCAGAAAGCAGCTGTGTGCTTGAGGGGATCAGTGTACTCATAAAACTACCATGGGAGAATGTCAGAGAGAAAAGTCCTTCAGGTCCAACAATTGCAAACAAAGTCAAAAAGAGCACACAGCAAAACATGGCCTGTGTTTATAAGTCCCTGAATTTTGAGCTGTCATTGAATTCCCAGTAAATAAAGGTCCTGAAACACCTGTCATATAATGTTACATTAATGATTGAATTACAATATGTCTACTGAGAGAGAGAGCATAGAGACTGAGCACAAAAATATATGAAATATATGGAAATGGTTCTGGTCCAGACAAGAGCTACTTAAGTTATTTTTTTAATGGCTCTGAATGATACGGGTAAAATTCCTGAGTAGCAGTTTACAGTTAGACACCTTCTTAGACTCCCTCTAAATATCTACCAGAGAGCTGACTGCCCTTTTAGTGCAACCAATGATTCAACTTCAGATCAGCACTGAAACTGCCTTGTCCTGGCCATTTCGTTTGATAGTTCAAGTATTCTATTGTGAGGTTAGTTCAGTATTTTATTAATAAAAAGCTTAGTTTCAGGGATGTTTTCTTGGTTTTAGGTTAGTTTATTTAACAGCTCTAATAATATATATAAAACTGTAACTGATACTGAACCCATCTCTCTGGAGCAACACTGCTCCAAAACCTTGGAGGGCCTCGAGCGGATGCCAGCCGGTCAGTTAAAAGGCAATTTCCCCTCAATAAATCTGTGCTCTCACACACTGGGAAACTGTTAATAGTGAGAGTGGGGAATTCTGCTCAAACAGTGTCTGGCAGCAGAGGACCACACAGGGTGCAAGACAGAGGAGAACTGGGCCATAAATCATCACTTCATTGCGTTACTGTTCAAAGAGCCTTAGGGATGGAGGTTGCCACCCTTCCACCACGTATTTTTCTGTCTTCCACCTCCAGTGCACCCTTCCCCTGCCCCAGTCCTCCTCACCCTGCCTGATGGAGAGGTCCTCCACACCTGAATATCACCACCCTCTCCATGGGGTCTCCACTTCTCCTCATTCCTGGCATGTCCTGTGGGTGGCAGCAATATAAAGTGAGGAGTCTGTGCTTCGCAGGTGTGTCTTTAGTGTGGATCTTCACTGCACAGAAGGCATATACATTTGGAAGTTATATAGAGGCCATGGGAAGGAGTATTTTGGTGTAGGCTGTCATGGTATTAGTATTCAGAGACACCACAAGAAATTTTAAATAAAAGCTGGTCCTTGGCCTTTCAAAATTTGAGTGAAGAGTTGCTAAGATCTGCCAGAGTATTTATCATTAACTTACAACTTCTTAGGATGTCATGGACACAGGAGCTTGGTCCTTCCCCACATGGTCCGCCATCAGACTCAAAGCAACACTATGTTTTGCTTCACCTGCGAGAAAAATTAACAAGAAAGGCAAAGCTGGTTCCTAAATAATTGTCATAGATCCAAATTTTCTAGAATTCTTTGGCATCAACATTTTTAGAAAAGAGGAAATGGGAAGTTTGTTTAAAAGTATTTGGGTATTTACGTCTTGCTTCGTCATCACAAATGGACATGTGCGAGAAGGCAGAGACTGAAGGCAAGAGGCACAGAAGTGACCCTGGATTTACTATTCCTCTGTTTGAGGAGTGGTAACACCACAGGCTGCAAACTACATCCCTATCAGCCTCTGCACATATTTCAGGTCAGACATTCTGCAATGAAGATCCACATGCCAACAGTCCTGCAGAGGCCACGACTGTTTAACTTCTCACTTGGACTGATATTGTTTTCTTCCCAGTCTGTGTTCACAGGTAACGTAGTCCCTTTCCCCAAATAGTTAAAAGAATATAAACTTTGTCAGCTAAAAAAAACAGTTAAAAACCAAAACCACTCATGTCTTCTACCTGTGGAAAATGGTTCAAAATGAGGATACTCACCCATCCCATTGGCAGTTGAAAGATGGATTCACCAGGAAGGCAAAGCGAAAAATATATCTCTCCTGAAAAGCTCAAGTCCTTCCTCCCAGGGACTGTGTCTGCTAATACCAACAAGAGCAAAGGGACACTTGGGAATTAGTACCGGTGGCATTAACCGTCTCTGGTAAGATGAGAGAGGACTTTAATTACCTTCTCTCCTATGTAACTGCAAGCACCTGCACACCTTCTCAACAACATGGATTCTCACGAGTTTGGATTGATCCCAAGGCAGACATTATTTCTACTGACCTCCAAGAAGACTGAAAAGAATTATCAAACAATAGACACTCAGAAATGGTTAAAATAGATGAGAACAGCACCCAGCATTTTATTAAAACCGTCATTATCTATGATAAGCAAAGAGACTGACTGCAGGATACAGATCCTCATCTGTCCGTGAGTTCATGCTGCTCTTGCAGCAGGACAGGCAGCCAGCAGGGAGGGTGGGATGAATTGTCCCAAATCCCCAGAGCAAACCTGATATTTATGGATAATGCTAAAAATTATGGCATAAGGAAATCAACAAGCTCTAAAGCCCGGCTGGCTGCGGCTCCATAGGAAACAGCGGGGCGGAAAAGCAAAGTTTGCCAAATGGGTGAGGAAAAATCTGGTAGGGAATATTTTTAAAAAAAATCAAGTTTTCCCAGGATGTTTTACAACCAATGAAGCACAGAAGAAGATGTAAAATGTGTTTTTAAAAATAGTGCGTGGCTGAGGAAGGAAGCTGCACTTCAAATGGAGTTGAAATAAGTGAATGATGGACACTGTCTTCAGATTCTTGGTTATATCACATCTTTCTCAGTCCATCTCCAGAGAACCACAGGCATTGGGGTCCTCATTCCCTTTACCTGGACAAACTTTCCTCCTGCCCTTGCTTGCTGCAATAAATGTCACTAGTAGGAACTTTAGGATCGCATTTCTCTGTGCATCTGTCCAAACAATTTTTGCTTCTCCTCTCTCGGCCCCAGGTGCAAGAAAACACGTAAGAACTTGCTTAACTTCAAGCCCTGTGTTTCAATTCTACTTGCTTTAGGTGAATTCCAAGACATGCCCGTTGCTGGACTGGATCCGACACCACAAACAACAGTGTTACATGGCCTCAGTCTTCAAGGCACCAAATATCTGGACCTAGACTCAGCTGAGAAGTTTTCTAGCTTGAAATCCTCTTCCACTTCAATGAATGTAGGTGGAACAGCAAAGCCGGCAGAACAGTGTGTCATTCAAAGAAGAAACACAAGTGGTTTGTCCCCCAAAATATTGCATGGCCACAGACCTCACATACAACTTCTATCAAGTTTCCAAACCTTGGCTTTTCCCCTGTGAAACGCGGATATCTGGCGTATCCTCTCTTCCCTGGGACTTCTATCAAGGCAGATTCATTTAAGCTTGGGAAGTATTTGAATACCTTTGGAACAGAAATTACAGAAACTACAAATGGATTTGGCTGCATGTTCAAACAAAGAGCCCTGGAAGGGGCATCCCTGGTTGCTGGTGCCCCTTGAGCATCAATGGGAAGGCTGTGCCTTAACTGGCCCATTCAGGCTCAACCAGCAACACTCGCGTGTATGGGAGGCACTTGTTCAAAGGCAAACATTATATTAAACAATTAAATCAATTTTAACATTTCCATTGAAAAATTATGGTCACTTTTGACTGTTTTTACTAAATGTTCTGAGGTTTTTTTAATAATCTTCACACAGAAACTCATCCCATGAAGAGTGGAGTTTTGTTTTCTTCCCTTTTGCTCTATAGATCTGGCTGCTGCTACAATGAAATCTGACTCTAATTTTGGTTTTAATGATCAGACAGAGGCACATAGGGCAGGGCCTCTATCATTTCTTACAAATAAAGATAATTAAATAAGAATCAAATGTAGTTTTTATGGGACATTCTCTTAAAAGCTTCCATAAAATAGGGTTATAAGTCACTGTAGATCCAGGTCTTTGTAGTCATTTTTAAAAACAAAAGACTTCACACATGAAACTATTAGAAAGAAAAAAAGGCATCTTTTAATTAAAAGATTGAACAATTTATTTATATTAGGCCTATTTGTAAATTTTAATTAAAAAAATACATTAGAGGGGACCAGGAGCTGTGAAATTTTAGCACAGATTTGAAACCAAACTCAGCTAAAAATCTGGGTGCTCAGATATGGCACTTTGAAATTACCTGTTATGAAGATGAACAAGGATGTTCTGGTTTATGATCAGGATTATCTGACTCAGAGCTTGGGGTCAGAGGACCCTCTGTGTCCCTTTTGGAGCCATTCCTGGGAATCTAAATTAACTCGATTTCCCAGCATCCATGGAGGACCTCACCTTGGCTAGAGGATCCCCCAGTTGTAGCAAAGATCACGTATTTACATGGCATCTTCCGCCCTAAGGCAACTTGAAACAACTGCACCCAAAGCTTGTAACCCATCAGTGCAATGTCATCCTTTCCCCTTTGGAAGGTTTAATACCCTGCAACATAATGCAAAACTTTAGAAGAGGAATTTCAGAAGACAGAGCCCAACTGAAACCTTACAGAAATGCCCCCTTTGCTTTCCAAACACAGATTAGAGGCAAAATTTTTAAGGCATAAATTTGGTTTCTGGTTCCAGGGAAAGTTATTATATAGAGAAGAAACATCCCTATTCATAACCCTGTATAACCCAGCTAAAATCAAATGTCAAGTCCCCATAAGCATCTGTCCCTCAGCCAGAGGTTGTTTTTCTTCATGGATGAATCAAACACTGAGTAAATCTCATGAATCACCAACGGAAACATCATCCTTACAGCATCATCTCATATTTATGAATAAGGAGCTTGTTTTGCAGGTCCCTGGAGGAGAAATAAAGTAGTGGGAGCCCAGGGAGGGGCCCGGGAGTTTCACAAGCATTTTGTTTTAATAGATCATGAACAATAAGGTGTTTTCCTCCCCCCATCAAAAAAATTATAGGCAATTGCTTTACAAACTGCCAATTTAGCAGTCCTTTTATTAATAAGAAAATACTTACGCTGATGACATAGCTCAATAACCCGGTTATAAATTGCATAAATCTGTTGCAACGGGTACAAATGAGCAGCATGATTTATAAGGGGGGCCACTGACTTCTACACCTGACATAAAACTTTGCAGGCAATCAGCCACATGTTTCATTTTAGTTTTATATTTGACATATAAATCAGGTAGTGAAAGGGACTCTCTCTCTCTCCACCCCCACTCCTCCCCTTTGCACAGATGAAGCAAATGTTTTACAAGCAACACGTAACTCACTGTAGCGAGGACACAATACGAGGTATGGAAAATATTATGCTGTGATTTCATTAGTTTCACGTGAACCACTGTGACATACAGTGACCTGCTCGGCAGAGCAGGCAGTTAGGAGAGGAATAACCGTATGGGTCACCATGGACAAAACACTTGAGAAAGCAAGTCTTTTTCTTGCAGCACATGCCCAGTTTACTTCCAGGTTTAGCTAAAAGGTCCCCATCTCCCCCTCCTGAGCTGAGTAGAGTTTGGCCCTGCTTTTCAGGTCAGGGTGTCCAACACAACCCTGTAAAGGTGAAGTGGTCATCAACAGAATGGAGCAGGATAGGAAACTCAGCAGTCACTAATGATTTTTGAGAGTTGCTTTCCATGGGTGTTAATAAAATAACTCTTTGCCCTGCATACATTGCAGGATCCCGTCCCTCTTCAGATGCTGCAGCAGATGTGCCTTATAGCTTGGAGCTTCAAATTTGAGCCCCAGCTCAACAACCATCTTTATTAAAAATAAGATGCACTGTGAGCATGTTTCAGCTATTTTAGGGCATTCTGGGAAAACCTGCAAGTTTTTCCTGCATTCGTGTGTCACCCAGCTCCAAAGTGTGTCAAAACCAGAAATACCTCCTCGTTTATCTGAATCTAACAAGTCAGATCTTTGTGCAAAAGTGCTGCCTGAAATTGGGTAGTCAGCTATGTGCCCTAGAAAGCTGAAGAAAAGCTGTTCCAATTGTCTAGGTGCAAATTTAAATGTCTGATTTTCAGCAAGTGTAAAATCAGACCCACAAATATGGGAAATTTCCTACAGGTAGAATGTACAGAAGTGACATGAAATGTAAAATAATTTCTAACAACCTAAAGAAAAGCTTATTTAAACAAGTGGTATAAATCTGTAGTACTTTTACTCAATTGCACAAGTTAGCTTATCTCAGCGGGATCAAGTCCTGTCAAATATTTTATATGTTCTTTTCCAGGGATGTGAATTTTTCCATAACAGAGGTGTTGGTCAGTTCTGGAAAGCTCTTGTTATGAGTCAGGCATGTACTACTTTTCCATTTTCTCAGAAGAACTCTTTAAATACACTTGAGGCAATGGAAAGCCATCTGGAGGCAGAGGTTGAAGGATGGGTTATGACAACTTCATTCAGCGATGCAGAGCTCTGAAGAGGGAGTGATAAATGGACTATCTAATGGTACAGCAAGATTTTTGTCAGAATTAATCCCCTATTTCTTTACTTCTAATCTTCAGTGATTTTATGTAATACATTTTATGAATACAAGCCTCTTGGAAACTTCAGTTAGGCTCTGATCAGCCATTCATTTTGCACCGCCATCCAATTTCCAGTGCAGATGAGGTGTTTGCATAACCTCAGATGATAACTGCATCTTCAACAACACAAATATTTGCAGTCCCACTAAGACTGTTAATGTCTTGTCTATTCTAAGAAATAATGTATAATCCAGCTTAATCAGACACCATCTGTAATTGACCTTACTCTAGTGTGTATTCAAAGCATAAAACAGATGTTTTGTTTATCAAAATGATTTTCTTGGACCATAGCTGAGGTATCATTATTTATTAAAAAATAACTTTGAAAAATACAGGAGAAAGCTAAACTTACACCAGCTGAGAATTGCCCCTGTACATTTTTCAGCTGCTTACATTTCAGACCTTACATCTTCCTGCTCACCGATGGGTAATGGAGTTGATTTTCCCATATAGAGAAGGGGCACTGGATACTGGAAAGCTTACACCTCCAAGTGTTTGTCTTAATTAAACAAGTCCCAGAAGAATTATAATTAAGATGTTCTCTGCATGCAAATTGACATTTAGTTGGGGGTGATGGGATTAAAGCAACCACAGCAATGAAATAATTCAAGGTCAGTATAAGACTGAGCTGCCAGTGCAGTAGTTGGGTGTTGAGCCATGTCTGGATCTGACAGCAGAAGAATCCAACAGCTCACCGGTATCCCAAGCCCTTGCCATGGCCAGGAATGCACCAGGGTAAATGTGTTCATATGAGTCTATAGCCCAACTTTGCTTATTTGGCAGCCATTACTTAGTCTCAACCTTTTCATCCATAAATTGTTCTCATTTTCCTATTCTGTGCCTTCTCTTAGGCAAAAAGTTGTCCTTGCATTAGCTCCTTGTAGTAGTGGGACTGTGCATGAGGCTCTTCAGTGGCCTATCTTCATCATGTGCCTTGTATTAATTCTTTATTTAAATCTACAAATGGGTGTTTGCATGTCGATAAGTCTTCTACTGGAGGTCCCATTCTTCTCTCCTCCACACGCTACCTTCAAAACATGGAATATATAATGATCAGGAGTGATCAGAAACAGTCAGCAAGGATTTACAAAAGGGAAATCATGTTTGACCAACCTCATTGCCTTCTACAAAGCCATGACTAGTTTGGTGGATGAGAGGAGAGCGCTGGATGTTGTTTACCTTGACTAGTAAAGCCTTTGTCACTATCTCCCACAACATCACCATAGACAAGATGACAAAGTATGGGTTGGATAAGTGGACAGTAAAATGGTTTAAAAACTGGTTGAACCACCAGACCCAGAGGGTTGAAACCAGTGTCACAAAGTTAAGTTGGAGGGAAGTCACTAGGGGTGTACCTCAGTTCCTGGAGCAAATACTGTCTAACATCTTCATTAATCACCTGGACGATGGGACAGAGTGCACCTTCAGCAAGTTCACAGATGATACAAAACTGGGAGGAGCGGCTGGTACACCTGGTGGTTATGTTGATGTTCAGAGGGACCACAACAGGCTGGACAAGTGGGCAGAGTGGAATCTCTTGAAGTTTAACAAGGGAAATATCACATCCTACATTTAGGGAGAAATGACTCCACGCACCAGTACACACTGGGGGATGACTGGCTTTAAAGCAGCTTTGCTGAGAAGGAGTTGGAGGTTCTGGTGGACAACAAATGGACCATAAGCCAGCAATATGCCCTGACAGAAAGAAGGTCAGCAGCGTCCTGGGCTGCATTAGGTAAAGCATTGCCAGCAGGTTGAAAGAGGTGGCTCTTCTCTGCTCATCACTGGTGAGGCCATATCTGGAGCACTGTGCCCCATTCTGGGCTCCACAGTGCATGAGAGGCTTGGATTTATGAGAGTAAGTGCAGCACAAGGCCACAAAGATAATTAAGGGATTGGAGCATCGCTCATATGAGAAGAGACTGAGAGAACTGGGACTGTTCAGGCTGGAGAAGAGAAGGCATGGATGGGACCTTATCAATGTGTATGAATATCTGACGGGAGAGAATCAAGAGACTCAGATTCTTCTCAGTAGTACCACTGTCAGGACAAGAGGCAATGGGCACAAAATAAAACACAAGAAAATATTAACTGTGAGGACAACCAAACACTGGAAGATAATTCAAAACCAGTCTGGACATGGTCCTGAACAACCTGCTCCAGGTAACTCTGCTTGAGCAGGGTAGGTGGACTAGATTTCAAAGTTGGACGAGACCTCAAGGCTGGACTAGATCTCAAGAGCTGCCTCCAACACCAACCATTCTGTGATTCTGTGAATCTGTGACTCTGTAATAATGCGTGGTACAACAGGAGCATTTCTCTTCTTTGAAGGCAAGAATATTCACAATACAACACTGTTCATTAGCCTATTAATTGTTCATGAGCTATTTCTCATTGACATATTACAGTATGCATGTTTTTAGACTGTGTTTTCAGTTGCAGGTAATTTGACACATTATAATATAATAAATACAATTGGAAATGCAGCAGTGGTCAGATCCAAGAAGCATTTTGGCTGCAGACTCCCAAATTTGCAGGAAGTTCCAGTGCAGATCTGCACCTCACACCTGGTTCCTGTCTGTGTAATGGGCAGAAACAGCATCTCTTATCTGAAAAGCCACCTGCTATTTCAAGAAAACCCAAACCCCATAGCTATAGAGGCTGTTTAGATTCAAACTCAAGGTTTTTTAGCTAAGTTCAAGACTGTAGCTGTAAAATTTTCTACCTGCTCCACTCTATCCTGCACCTCTAAATGCAAGAAAAAAATAGGTTTAATATACATTGTAAAAGAAAAGGGGACATTGACTTAGAGCTGAACAAGACAAGAATAAAATGGGTTTTAAACAGATACGATTTTCATTTTTTTGGCAAGTTTTTTAAAATAACTTTTGGTGACACATGCTGCTAAAATGGACCCAGAAATAAACTGTTCACAATAATTTGTTTTTCCAGTTAAGTGAGAATCCATTTATTTTGATTCAAAGGATTTATTTTTTTTTAATTAACACTTTAAAATATTTTGGGGGTTGTTCTTTAAATGAACTAAGCAATGTCAGTCTGCAAAGCGGTACTTTCCCAGGGCAATGGCCTTTCTCTATCCGAAGAACCAGGCACAAGAAAAACCCTGAGTCCCAGATCTTCAGTGAGAATTATTGGTTTACACCAGGAGGGTCCTCACAAGTTGACAATCTATTTGCTTGGCACCTTTTCCAACAAACATGTGTTCCATTACATGTAAATTAGTATTATTACAGTAATACAATTGCCCTGATAAAGTGTAAATTCAGACTGTAATTTTTCTCATTTTGTTTTCCGTTGGGGAGCTCTGGTAGCACTTTTTTTTTCTGCAATTGCCTGCATTCCTCATATCACTGGAGTTTTCTTAAACCACAGCCAGATCCAAGTCCTGACTCAGATTTTTAAAAGATCCCCCTAAAAGAATCACAGACCGGTTGGGACCTCTGGAGATCATCCAGTCCAACCCACCTGCTAAAGCAGGTTCACCAGAGCAGATCACACAGGAACGTGTCCAGGTGGGTTTGAATGTCTCCAAAGAAGGAGACTCCACAGCCTCTCTGGGCAGCTTGAAGAAAGAAACTATCACTCCAAGAACATTAGCAGAGAATATTGTCTACCTAGACTAGCAGTGGATATTGTCTGCCTGGACTTCAGTAAGGTCTTTGATACTGTCTCCTATAAGATTCTCATGAAGAAGCTCTTGATGTATGGGCTGGATAAGCAGAATGTGAGGTGGGTTAGTGACACAAAGTCTCGTTGGAGGCCAGTAACCAGCAGCGATACCCCAGGTGTCAATACTGAGTCTAACATCTTGTTTAACATCTTCATTAATGAGCTGGATGATGGGGGAGAGTGTACCCTTAGCAAGTTTGCAGGAAACACCAAACTGAAAGAAGTAGTTGATACACCAGAGGGTTGTGCTGCCATCCAGAAGGACCTCGATGGACTGGAGAAATGGGACAACAGGAACTCCATGAAGTTCAACAGGAGAAGTGCAAAATCCTGCACCTGGGGAGGAACAACCCCATGCACCAGGACATACTGGGGGCCACACAGTTGGAAAGCAGCTGAGCAGAAAAGAACCTGGGAGTCCTGGTGGACACCAAGTTGAACATGAGACAACGATGTGCTCTTGTGATCCTTCCCCTTTATTCAGCGTTGTTAAGGCCACACCTGGAGTGGACTTAGTGTCTACAGTCCTTAGTGTAGACAGTTAAACCTACTTGAAATGCCACTTGGCCATGTGCGCCTTGTCTCTGCCTGCTCCCCCATAGGTACATTTTAATGCATTTTCTCCCATCTAGTTTAAAAGGTACCATGTGCTGAGCATATTAGCATTTCCTCTTCACAACTGTGTGGGTCTATGCAAATAATTCCAGCAACTTGCATGCTACTTAACTTTAATAGAGACCCCTCTACTACTTTCTACCTTTCACAAAATACTGCTAGCCCATATTGGGAGGATTAGAGAACAACCTGCATGGCCATGTACCTCTTGCTTTCTTCTTCACCACTTTTTCCTTGTGTCAGTTTGGCTCAGGACAGTTTTACTTCAAGAGAGACTTCCAGCAGCACTGGTGGTGGAGAGGCCATGTGGAGGTGCAGTGTCCCATCCTCACATGTCAAAAAGTGTGGGCTACATCTTAAGTACGGGCTCCTTGTCCTCCTGCAACCCCCAGAGCTGGCACAAATTGTGCAGTAGGCTGCTGTGTCTGTCTTGGAGGTTGGTTTTCTTTTGTGATGAAATTTCATGAAGCCTTAATAACTTTTACTCATAACTTTCCAGCCAAAACTTCACTGCCATTGACCCTGAAAAAATGAATATTTAAACAGAAGTCTGAGAAATGAATGCAGCTTAGCCGAACCAGTTTGCAGATTAGGACTATAATGGCTTAATGGGTAAAGCATGTACCTTTGGAGTCTCTTTCTTTGGCTCACTTGTGGTGACAAAGAAGAAATGAAGACCAGCTCAACATAGGAAATCAGCAGACAAGATCAAACCAGCATTTGCTGTTGGTAACTACACCCCTGTTACGGCCAGGAATCTCAGGGAAGAAAACATGACATCTGACAAGATTTATTACAAGAACCATTAGTACCATCTCCTTATTAACGGTTTTATCACATACTGAAAGAAGGTAGTGGGAAAATACTGTACCAGAGAAACTATGCATGTTGGTAAAAAATATCTCTTTCATCAGAGTTTGACAAGTCCTGAAAACACAGAGCTAAGGTACATCATGCAATAGGTAGTCAGGCAGAAAACTGAATAAAAAACATCACGTAAGTTTGTTTCACAGCTCAACAATAGTTCTGTACAACCTCACCTAACAGACAAATAAAGAAAATACGATATTTAAATAATAGCACAGTGACACTGCATTCCCTTCCTGACACTCAAAACTTGGCTCCAGACCTGTTGTGGGTTTCACTGGCTACTGAGAATGTGTTTGACAAGCCTGGCTTGAGTCTTGGGCTTTTAACTAAACAGCCAGTGTCTTGTATATAGTTCTTTGTCCCTAGTTCCCCCAGTTTAACAGCCAGATCCAAGGCAGCTCTCCTTTCAGCTGCTGGAGGTGTTGATGGTTGCTCATAACTATTCCCTTTTCTGCTTCTTACAAGTGCAGAATTCTCCTCTGGGGATGAATCTCATCAGCCTTGAAGGGAGTTTTGCAAAAATAAGAATGATGTAAGTTAAGACAGGGCATGTTTGGAGAGGAACAATGTGCTGGGGAAAAGGAGGACAGATTTTAAATTCTTCAGGGATACTCGGTTAGGCCCTGAAGCCTAAATTTATGAATCCATTCTGATTGTCTGAAATGACTGAACGCTTGCTTTAACAATATGGATTCTTGCTTTCAAAGTCCAGCCAGCATAAATCTCAGATCTGCATTGTCTGTAATATATATATCCCATTTTATTACCCAGGTTCATGACCGACACTTAAGTCAATTTAATGCTCACCCTTTCATGTAATATATTCTAAGTTATGCATCACTTCATGGTTCTGCACCACCGTGCTCAAAATTGCCTATGTTATCAATCTATATGATGATTAAAACTCATAATTTTGAAAGAAACTGGACTTTCAGAGCACTAGATGGTGCTAGAGAATGCTCTTAGCTAGCTCCAGGGCTGCATCCCTGTAAATTCTCTCCATGTACCATTTATTTTTGTGGGATATAACAGCATAATCTGCATCAAGCATCTATATTCTCAGCAGTGTTTCAGATGGGCTGCTGACATTGCCCATCACTCTTCTGTGTCGGGTGATGAGAAGTTGTTTGTTATTGCCAGAAGCAAGCTGTCAAACCCATGAGTCATGAGACTGCTTTCAAAACCAGGGGATGTATACATTTTTTTTAACTGTATTTTTTGTTTGCCCTCTAGTTCCTAAGCTTTAGGACTGTTATGATGCTATTTGTGTGCACCTTAGGAAAGTGTGGAAGTGCTGGGCACTAAAAGTATCTGTGCTCAGGCCAGGCACAGTTCAACCCACAGTTCAGACCTTGACCTGAGGGTGTTTGGAAGATTTTGACCCATCCAAAGTAAATAAACCATGCTTGGAAACCACTGGATGAAAAAGACAATTAGGAAGCAGAGTAGGGAGTTGTACAGTTCTGAGTCTGCTAACAATTACAGCAATGTTTCGGCTGGAAAACATGCTGGGAAATGAGGGTTTGGGGGAGCAGCTTGTACCCAGCAAGAGGCTTTCCCATGTCATCAAGGTCAGAGACCCATGTCTTTAGCTGGTCCCCATAGGGGAACGTTGGGTATATGTCCTGTGGTGTCCAGAAAGGGAAAGGAAGGTTTACCAAGGCAGCGGTGGGCTACTCAGAGGTGGCACTGGCATCAACAGTAACAGACCATTTTGTCACCAGCAGCCAGGCCACATGAGGACAGGCTCTTGCAGAGAAGCCCAGGTTTGGGTCATTCTCCTGCCTGTTGTCCCAAGGATGTGGGGTGTCCCAGGGAATGAGGCACATGGATGCTGGCAGCATAGCAGGGATGATGAAGGGAATTTTCCCCTCCCTGACAGCTCAGCTGTGAGGCTGAATACACTGCAGGCTGCATGAGGTGCTTATAGGGAGGCCATATGAGCAGCAGCTGAGGAACCTGGGGGTGTTCAACCTGGAGGAAAGTAGGCTGAGGGGAGACCGTATTGCTGTCTGCAACTACCTGAAAGGAGGTTGTAGCATGGAGGGCGTTGGTCTCTTCTCCCAAGTAACAAATGAGAAGATGAGAAGAAATGGCCTCAGGTTGTGCCAGGAGAGGTTTAGATTGGATATTAGGAATTTTTTTTCATAGAAGGGATTGTCAGGCATTGGGACGGGCTGCCCAGGGAAGTGGTGGAGTCACCATCCTTGGAGGGGTTTAAAAGACACATAGAAGAGGATCTTAGGGACATGGTTTAGTGCCAGTGTTAGGTTAACCGTTGGACTCAAAGATCTTGAGGGTCTCTTCCAACCAAAATGATTTTATTATTCTATATATCTTTTGCAGACAGCTGCCAAATCAACAACATTTTTGCGGCGTTGGCACCCTGAGAGATGCTCCCCAGCTGTGCCTATCCAAGGGCCGGCACTCGAGCCGCAGACACCAACTGCTGCCCGACAGCTGGAGCGGCGGCGGCCGGAGGGTTATAGGGAAGCCATGGGGTTAGACCCGGGCCACAGTTGGCAGGGACCACCCCTCCTGCTCCTGCCTGCAGGGCAGCTGCAAACGGCAGGAGAGCAGCTTCCCCGGCCACCAACACTGCAAGGGCTTGGCCTCTTAGAATCTTAGAATCATAGAATGTTAGGGATTCAAAGGGACCTCAAAAGATCATCTAGTCCAATCCCCCTGCTGGAGCAGGAACGCCTAGGTGAGGTCGCACAGGAACATGTCCAGGTGGGTTTTGAATGTCTCCAGAGAAGGAGACTCCACAACCTCCCTGGGCAGCCTGTTCCAGTGCTCTGTCACCCTCACTGAGAAGAAATTTTTTCTCAAATATATCCCTGAAGTGCTCACAGAGGATGAAACTGCAGACCAAAAAGGACACCTCACCGCCGTGCTGGTTGTCCCAGCTAAGTTACGTGCTTAAAGTCTTTGCACTACCTGAGAAACCATGGCGCCTTATCCCTGTCTCATGTCACCCACGACCTTCTAATATCACACAGGGTGGGAAATTTTCTTTTAATTGATTGTTAACCTACCAGCATCCCTCTATGTGCCTTTTATTTACATTAGCAGTCTGAAAGAACAAAGTATTCCCCTTCAGGTTCCATTCCACCAGAGAAACGGGTTTGCTGTCATCACTTCTCATAAGCACAGCCTGAGACCCACTTTCCTAAATCTCTCCCTTCCATCATTTGTCTTTACTACCTCATAGCTGTCAGGTTTTTTGTAGCTGCTACTATGAAATGAGCACAGGGTCGTTTTGGCCACAAATCACTCAATAATCCACAAGGAGCGGAGGAGGGGAGCAATTATTGATTTTTGAAAGGAAAACTTCCCTGGGATGGTATCCTCGACTGAGGATTGCAACCCCCAGATGGAACATCATTGGTAATCCTAACCAAAAATGAATTCAAGAGAGTTATAAGACACCATGTATTCTTGCATCACTGAAGTTCTCAAATCCTTCTGCCACAAAGAAACCTCTCCTGTAATAATTCAATGTGCAGCAGAGCCTTAAAGCGGCTCTTGGTTCTCTTATTGCAACATCCATATTAAACAAAGACTGATAGAGCTCTATGAATCCCCTATCCAACAAAACTTTCCTTAGGCAAGTTATTTCATCTATGCTGCCTCGGTTTCCCCACCTGTAAAAAAGACACAGTGGTAGCTGCTGGTTTGACAGTGGGACACGTTGTCCAAGAAGGAACCACGTTTTCTATGAGCTGGTTGTTTTTCTTTCCCCAGTTGAATGGGTATTCAAACATAGAGAGAAAGTTAGGTGAGAAGCATAACCAAGAATCTGGGAGAAGTAAATAGCCCAAATTTCTACAGAGAAAGCCCTCGTTGGACCAACTCATGAGAAAACAGAAAGCCATGTTCAGGCTCTTTATGTTTGGGTGATAGATGCCCTAGTAGATAAATAATTATATTTATGTTCACCAAAGAAAGAAAACTTGTACAGAAAAGCCTACTATATACTAATGTCACTCCAACTTTCACTTGGGCCAGTAAAGCCTAAACATTTCTTTCCCAGCCTTTGGCTTCCCAGAGGGTTTTTTTTCAAACGGTCAGTGAAAATTCAGACAAATGTGTCAAATATCACAGAGACTTCAGAATGAAAGAAGACGACCATCAAGACAAGAAAGAGAGGGCGCCTTCCTTTACCCTATTCAAGCTTCTTGGCATCCTGCTGGGCAATTTACTCACATTTTGTGGATGCAGGATGAATCCTAAGAAGATTTGAATTCTCATTTTGGCATGAAGTTCTGGGTAAAAACAGGCCATCAGATGTGGGTCTGCTGCACTACGCAATTAGATATTCAGACCAGACATGAGGAAGAAATATTTTACATTGAGGGTAGTGAAACACTGGCCCGGGTTGCCCAGAGAGGTGGTGGATGAACCATCCCTGAAGACATCCCAGGCCAGGCTGGATGGGGCTCTGAGCAACCTGAGCTGGTGAAGATGTCCCTGCTCATGGCAGGGGTGGCACTGGATGAGCTCTGAAGGTCCCTTCCAACCCAAACTGTTCTATGATTCTGTGGTATAATCAATAAAATACCATCAGTCTGTGGTCCAAGCAGGAGACAGTGGGCACCAGTGGTGGTCCAGACCATCACACACCAGGGTGATCTGAGTGTTGCTGCGTGCCATCACCCATCTACCTGTGGGACAGTGAGGATGCTGGTGGTGCCGTCTAGTGATGAAGCTGTGTCATTTTCGGGGGACCTTCCCTCCGTTGTCATACATCATCCCAGCTGGCCAGGAAGCAACCCTAACCTGGGTCTGTCCATCAGGGCAGCCAAGCGCAGAGCCAGGCTGTCCCCTCGCTCCCCTCCCGCCACCCCCTCGCCATCCGCGAGGACTTTGTGTCCTAAAAGCTCATTCTTTCCATAGCATAAAAAATAAACCAGCATGTGCTCCTCTCCAACGCCGCCCGTCTCCGCAACAGCCCCGGGTGGGTTGTTGTTGTCGTTCGACTCCGTCTCGCCTTAAATAACAGAATTACAGCGGGTCTAATCCTGCAAAGTGCTGAGTAACAGCTCGTTCCCAATAAATTAAGCAGGCACTCAGCGCCGCAGCCTGATATTTGTATCCACGTCCTCCCCGGATTATCGGTCTCTCCTCCTCGCTCTCTCCCCGGCCCCTCGGGGAGCAATTATCTGTGAATGAGAACAGAATAACTCTTTTAGCAGAAGGTTTCCACACTCGCGCACAAGCAGTGCTCTGAATGGATTTATCATGCTGGCTAAAAAGGGAGGTGGAAAAAAATCCCCCCTTCTCTCTCTTTTTTTTTTTAATTTTAAGGAGAAATCTCCGAAGCGGCAGCCGTTACCCAGTGGCTCCACGCACAGGGGAAAAAGTCAAAAAAAAAAAGGATATAGTAAAACTTTTTAAGGGAGGCATGAATCGGTTCTTCAGAAAAACAAGGCAGCGGTGCCAACTGGAAATGTTTGCTTTGGGGGTGAGCTAGATGGCTGGCGTCAGCCAGGGCTAAAGACATGCCAGCGGAATGCAATATTGGGGAAGCAGCAGGTCACTCAATCACTGGCAATTTGCCCAGGAGCAACTGGATGCCTTCAGATTTTTTTTTCCTTGTGTGTGTATGTTGCTTTTTTTTTTGCCCTTTTTTATTTTTTTCTCCCAAGCAAACAGAGCCCCAGCAGTTTTGGGACTGGGGAGCTGCAGAATGGTATTTCTGAAAGGCACGTTCCTGGAGCAATAGCCCTGTGGTCTGCTCGGCCGCATGGCAGTGACATCTGGCAGAAGAAGTTGTGTTTTGGTGGACGAGGCTGAATCCTGCTGCTGCTGCCTCCACGCACAAGGCAGAAGATGCAGCACCGTGTGCTGGGTCTGCCAGGGGAGTGGGCAGGCCCAGGGAAAGGATGGGGCAGTGGGATGGGACAGCAGTGCCAATGCCTCCAAAAATACCCTCCAACTGGACTTCCTCCAGTAACAAGTATCAAACACTAGAGATGAGACTTTTATTTATATTTTTGAGAGGCAACTGGATTTTTTTCGAAGGTTAATTTGCTTACAGGAGAAAGTAGGTAAAAGGCAAAAAGAAGAACATTTCATTAACTCCCCACAGCACAGGGGGGAGGCAAGGACCCAACAGGCATTTCTTGTCTGCACATCTGTAGTTTTTCATTGCTGTATCATTTGTGCCAAGTGCCAGGCAGCACACAGAACCCAAATAACCGGGGGAGGGAGGGTGTCCCAGCAGGGGCGGCTCCGAGCAAGCTGGTGGCCTGACTCGCAGCAACCACCGTCATTAGGGATTTGCCCTTTTTGCTAACGAGGGAAAACAATGTCAGGCCAACAGCTGAATGCAGCACAGTCACCAGCACATGATGTGCTGATGTCGAGCGTGGCACTTCTCCAGAGGTAGAAAGCAGCCATAAAATTGCCCTTGGTTTTGCCTTCTCCATCTGTAAGGATAAAACCCAATGTGTGAGAGGGAAGGGAGCTCTCATAAAAGCAAACCCAAGGACCAAGCTGTACCCGCGACTTCACATCGACAGGGTTCAATGCCATTCAGAAGCATTTTCACAGTTCAACACAGCACCATGATGCCCATCACCAGCACGCACCCATCTTCCCCTACAATGTCACCGCTGTACAGGGCAAAGCCACCCAAGGAAACTGCCACTGCAGATGAAGGAGGGGTGATCTTCCACATAGGCAAATCTCATCAATCCATGATGAAATTGGAGAGAAACTATAAATCTTTGGAGGCAGATCCCAGCTATGATCAGCATAGCTCAGGACTCACTTCCCACCTGAAATGCAGCTTTTTTTTTCCATTTCTGGCTTTCGGAACCACTTCTCCAGCACAGACAATTTTAGCTCAATCGCTCTTGCCTCTCCATCAAATTCCTTTTTTTTTTACATTTACTTCCTGGTTTTGGAGCTTGATCTAGCTACAGGGGAGAACAGGCCAAAATGCATTCAGCATCCCAGCTCTCCATCATTCTCCTTTTCTGCATCCCTTGTCATCTTAAAACATTCATACTTGTAAGAACAACTTGTCATTAAATCACTGGACAAGGGCTTTAGTTAAAATGGATAGCATTCCCAGGTCAGTCACCAGTTTCTTCTGTGATCTTGAGAAGAATCCCCCTGTCCCACATCCTTCTACTCTAAGATGGACATTGCAACCTTTTGTTTTCCTTGCTGTGCTTTTCTTAGTCTTGAGGGCAGAAAGAGACTCTCTCGTGCAAAGTGCATGCATGGCAAAACAGTGAAAATTATTTGAGCTTAATGTAATGTATCTTTAACCATTATTAAATAAAATACCCAAGTTACTAACAATGTTTCGGGAAACAAACAAACAAACAAACAAACAATCCCCAACATCTTTTCTAGATGATTAATCCTTACAAAAAGGATCACATCAGAGTGTCGAGCCCATGCAACTGTTCTAGATGCTGTAGTTGTCCATGCAAACATGACACCTAATCACCTGCCGCAGTGCCTCCTTCTTCCCAGGAACACCTTCAGTGTGGTTCAATGGGAGCACTGATGGGCACTGAGGAAAGGAAGTGTGTACACAATCATAATACTGTTCAGGTTGCCCAGAGAGGTGGTGGATGCCCCATTCATGGAGACATCCCAGGCCAGGCTGGACGGGGCTCTGAGCAACCTGAGCTGGGTGAAGATGTCCCTGCTCATGGCAGGGGTGGCACTGGATGAGCTTTGAAGGTCCCTTCCAACCCAAACTGTTCTATGATTCTATGATCACCTCAAAGGACAAATGTTGCAGTGAGCTCTCCCACCCAGCCCTGTGCTCCAGGGATCCAGCACGAGGAAGGGTGGTCACCGGAGACAGGCAAGACTGAGCCCTTCCCTGCTCCTGCCTCAGTGCTCTTTGTAACTTGGGAAAATCAGTTTTGCTTCCCAAACCTCAGTTTCCCCATCTGGAACATGGAAATAATGATCTTGGCTTCTTTTTAAAGCTCTTTGAGGTGAACGGCTCTTCTAAAGAGGTAAGTAGTATTATAAGTAACAGGCTCTCATGTCTGCCAAGAACCAAAAGTGATATGAGGGTGATGAAATTCAGGCCACCTCATCAGCAAAGCATGTTGTCCTGGCCTTCAGGACAAGGTTAGGGCTCTTGAAGAGAGCCCGTTCCTTTTTGGGACAGAAAGGAGTGGACACAGACCCAGCACATACTTTCCTATTATTAGTCATTTGTATCCATGTATTGCTGCAAATGTATACAGTCCCCCAAAACCCCAACCAAAGCAAGTGCATAGCCTGAAGCCATCTAACCCAGGACCTCAACCACGCAATATGGTGAGACTGCATCTAGAGTACTGTGTCCCATTCTGGGCTCCCCAGTTTAAGGAGGACAAGGAACTACTGGATGAAGTCCAGCATAGGGCTACGAAGATGATGGGATCTGGAGCATCTTTCTTATGAGGTGAGACTGAGAGAGCTGGGGCAGTTCAGCCTGGAAAAGAGAAGCTGAGAGGGGATCTCATCAATGTTTATAAATATCTCAAGGGTGGGTGTCAAGATGGGATCAAACTCCTTTCAGTGGTGCCCAACGACAGGATAAGGGGCCACAGGCACAGACTGAAGCACAGGAGGTTCCATCTGAATATGAGGAGGAACTTCTTTACTTTGAGGTGCCAGAGCCCAGGAACAGGCTGCCCAGAGAGGTTGTGGAGTCTCCTTCTCTGGAGACATTCAAACCCACCTGGACACATTCATGTGTGATCTGCTCTGGTGAACCTGCTTTAGCAGGTGGGTTGGACTGGATGATCTCCAGAGGTCTCTTCCAATCCCAACCATGCTGTGATTCTATAATATGGGCTATTTAGAAGTTTCCAGGTAATTTCCACATGACAGCTCGAGAAGGATGGATGTAACCAGCCCCCAACAAGGCTGCAACCCCAGCATCTCCCTGAGCCTTTCAGTAGAACTGGAAAGGGACAAAAGCAGGCAGAGGGACCTGCCCAGGGACCAATGCTGGAGAGTCCAGCATCTCCAGAGGACCAGGCAGGAGAGGATGGTGACGCATCGTTTGGCTGGGGGAAGGAAGCTGGAAGGATGCGAGATTCAGGCACGAGTGAGGTTGGTGAGGACCTCACAGACAAGGCTGAAGGCACGACCGAGAGCTGCTTTGCACGACAGGGCCAAATCCATCCCTGGCACAGCTCCTCTCCGGCCGCCTCTGTGTGTTTGTGTAAGGATCCAGCCCCGGCTGTGTCAAGAGGCACCGGCTGTGCGGGCCCAGCGTGCCAGCCCGGAGGCCCAGACGTGAGGACGGTGCCAGATACCGGGCATATTTTTTCAGCTGCGCGGGGCTGGGGGTTGTCACACGGGCTCAGCGTGCACCTGTGCGACCCTGAGCCATCCGGCTATTAACAGCCGGCCACAGCACTCTGATGCCGTATTGCTGACTGCTCCATTCCCAAGTGGGGTGATAAATCAGCCGCCCCGCTGACAACCCCAGGGCTCTTCTGCGGTCGGGATTGTTGCAAATGCTAATACATCTAATACTTGCTCCACAGCAGGATTCGGCCGTGTGGAGCCAGCCCAGCTCCACCATGTCCTGCCACCCGGGGTCATTCCTGCCCTGCAGCACCCCATGGGTACCCAATGCCCCCAGCACTCCTGGACCAGCCCCATGAGACAACCAGGCTCTAAGGATCTCCTGATGCAGTTAATGAGTATTTGAGGTCCTCCAAGTGATGGTAAGGTCAGCACAGTTTTCTGGTGGAGAAGCTAATGTGGGGAGGACTAATGCAAGATGTGAAGTCGCTAGGGTGTGTTTGAGGACATACAAAGCACCCAGAAGCAAAAGCTGCAACAGGCATTGAGTATCAGGGGGCTAAAACCTTCTCAGACATAGGGATAGCAGCTGAAGGGGTCAGGGAAGGAGTCAATGATGGAGAAAGCTGCATTTACCTCTTTTCTCTCTCCCTCTGCACCAGTCTGAGCATCAGCCCCGCACAATACCTGTACAGCCCAAGGAAAAGTCCTGCCATGTCCAGCCCCTTTGCACGAAACACTCAATGGGCAATGACCTTCACATTCTCTCTTTTCGTTCAGTGGTGACCCAGAATAAGCACAATCCAACCAATTAACAGAACTAGTTAGCACCAGGATGAAACAACCAAGGTGGACCACAGACTCTTGGGAAATAGATTTTGGTGCCTTGGGACACAGGAGAATAGTTTCCCAGGCATCATGTACACAGCACAGCTGGCTCTGTGACTTTTCCTCTTTTTCCTCATCAGTACTTGGTTCTAGCACAAAGATGATTTTTAATGCCAAATCATTGTGCTTCTTCCCTCTTTATTTCAAGCCACAGGCTCACCACATTCTGGACTGGTTGCAACTCATCTGGTTTCACTAATACTTCTAATATAATATTTATAACTAGCTAAGGGCTGATCATATGACGGGTATAATCAATAAGTCATGTGCCAGTTGTGGTTATTCTACAAATCAAGCCATTGTCCTGTATTTTGATGTCCACAGCCTGCTGTTTATTTGCATGGTTTTTTGCTGCTATGTCCTTCCACCTTTGCAGCCTGGCATTAAAGAAGGCTGTCTTGACTCTCGGTAATTAAGAAAAAAAGAAACATCACTTTATTTCCACCCAAAAATGGAAATGAGATGAATCAATCAAAGGCTCTACTTGCCAGATACCGCTTGCCACCATCTTTGGCTTTGCTGAAGGAACTTGCACTTAGGAAAGTTGTTCAATCTAAACAAAATCATCTTCTCAACAAGTTCCTCCTTCCCGCTGCCAGAAGGATCACCCAGCAGAAACCAAAACCAGGTCTGACAGTTTTAGCTTATCTGTAGCCAGCTGTGGCAGCCCAACTTCATATTCAATGAGCACAGGACATTTCCTGCCAGACCATCGGGTGCCAGTGAGTAAAGACGCCCTCTATTAAAGAAGTTCCCATTGTATCCAGATACCTTTTTGTTCTTTCTGCCCCCCTCACCCAGTGTGGTCTGGGTGGGCTTGGAGGGAGAGGAACCTCTTGGTAGATGCTCAGATACAGTAAGATGTGTTCTTAGCCCCTCTAGAAAGGTATTTTATCAAATATCTTCAAGAAACTTTAGTTTAGGCATCATTGAGGAAAAAAAAAAAAAAAACAAAACAACAACCTTTGGCTTAGTTTTTAAAAGAGTGAATATCTTTGGTGTGAAACCACTGGAGTGACACCAGGCTAGGATTTGGCCATGTACGGCTACAGTGAGGCAGAAGGAGAGTGAATTCTCTCTTTCCACGGGTGCTTATAGCTGGCCACAGCCTGTAAAAGCAGATGATTTAATGATTCATTCTGGAAAGCAGGAATGGATGACTTCAGGTTTGAGCTTCCCACATCACTTCTACCAGCTCCCCCCAGAGACCAAACACGTCGGTGGCCAGCACTATTGCAGGCCACAAAGCCAAGTGGTGGTACCTTCTCAGCATCTGGAGCAGGAGCTCAAAGGAGGGTCCCTCCACAACACATGGGAATTCAGCAGCAAAACCGAGGCTGTGTGGCAGCCCAAGGAGGACAAATTAAACATCTCCTTTTTCTTCTGAGGCTTTCAGTGGTGACAACCAGTACCTTGTGAGTCAGTTCATTCAGAACGGCTCTGCGCTAATGGGATTAACAAGATCTTCAGTGCCTCAGTCGCTTCATGGTGGAAAAATCCAAAATCAAGTGATGCAAAAAAGGATAATTCCTCCTGTGGAGGGAGCAAGATTGCTGTGGAACCAAACGATCAAACAATGACTCTGAATGCTGTGAATAGGCCATGCATGGAGACGTACCCAAACTTTAGATGATGCGGGCTCACAGTGTCATCGCATGGCTGAGACCTCATGCCTTACACTGGGGTGCAGCTCTATGGGATGGTTGGTGTTTAGAGGTAGTACTGGTGACAGGGAAAAGCGCATTCCTTCTCTCAGGCACTTCTCAATTATAAAGCTCCCTGCTGAGCAGTCACAAATAACACATCCATACCCACCATCATGTGAGGATGTGCAAAACACTTCTCTTCTTTGCAGAACTGGGTTTCCTCTTCCCCACAGATGCTGCATGGCCTTGTACCTTGCATAAACCCCTCTCTCCAAGGAGAAAGATACTCTCAGATTCCTTCAGTGCTCAACCTTGCCCAAATAATTTTCTGGTTCATTCAGCTCTCATGGGACTTGCCACTGAAGAGGGTGAATTGGCTGAGCATCAGCACCAGGAGGTACCAAGAGTTTGTGACAGAAGACCCAGGCGAATCGTGGAGACACATCCAGTCTCCACCATCAAGCATGGGAATAGCTCAGCTGGTTTTGTTTCCTGGTCAGGCTGTATCTCGACTACTTGCCACATAGTGCAAACAAATCTGGGGCCCTGCCTACTCAGGGCATCCTGCTGTGGGGTCCACCAACCATCTCAACTGGGTACACATGGGCAGAGATGAGCAGGACACCAGAATGCTACACTCTGCTGGGAATGGGCTATCTTGCCAGCACCAAGCACCAAAAGCAGCCGGTCACAAAAACAGTTGTGGATGTCACTTGAGCTGATATGGTAGATTCCTTTTTCATTCATGTAACCTTGTATTTGGAGTCCACTTTTTAGGAAAGAGGAACACTCAAAGAGCCTTCATGAGTGCAAATTTTTTGCACTAAAGGCAGTCATACATTAAATGTGTGTGCATTATATGAAGTTTTAGGACCTTGTCAGAAATTATTATTGTATGTTTCATACATGTCCTGTTTTCCTTCGGTCTTTCTTATGGCAGGGGGTGAAGCCTATCCAGCCAGGACTCTACTAAAGGGTTTCCAGTGTTCACACAGAGCTTGATGCTTCAAAATGACATTATTCAGGCTTTTCTCCATCTGGAAGAGTGAATGGACTACAGCTGGTCTGAAAATGGAGTTTTCTTCTTTTTTTCAGAAAATAAAATCTAACTTTTACTTAAAAAATATATATAGAAACAGCTGAAAATAAACTTTCTGCTTTTAGCTGAAAAGCTTCAGTAAACATCTGAAATTTCATGCTGAAAACAGACTCTTCTCAAAAAAAAAAGTTGCTTAATCCATAATGGCATTTTCTGTCAGAAAACATTTGAGAAGTAAACATTTTGGAACAGCTCTGGATGCTCTTTTGCCTAGCTTAGTTCAGTGCACATTAACTCTTTTAAATATCAGTTGGAACGCTGTCATATGGACCTTTAAAAAAAATAAATCTTTTTTACCATCTCTTCCAGGTAAAATCAGCAATAGATCCTTGTACTGGCTCTGTCACTCTCCTCCCATCCCATTTCCACCTTGTTTATCATAGAATAGTTTGAGTCAGAAGAGGCCTTCAAAGCTCACAGAATCACAGAATGTCAGGGATTGGAAGGGATCTCGAAAGCTCATCCAGTCCAATCCCCCTGCTGGAGCAGGAACACCCAGATGAGGTTACACAGGAAGGTGTCCAGGCGGGTTTGAATGTCTGCAGAGAAGGAGACTCCACAACCTCCCTGGGCAGCCTGTTCCAGGCTCTGGCACCCTCACTATGAAGAAGTTTCTTCTCAAATTTAAGTGGAACTTCCTCTGTCCCAGTTTGTACCCATTACCCCTCGTCCTATCATTGGTTGTCACCGAGAAGAGCCTGGCTCCATCCTCCTGACACTCACCCTTTATGTATTTATAAACATTAATAAGGTCACCCCTCAGTCTCCTCTTCTCCAAGCTCAAGAGCCCCAGCTCCCTCAGCCTTTCCTCACACGGGAGATGCTCCACTCCATCATCTTTGTTGCCCTACACTGGACTCTCTCCAGCAGTTCCCTGTCCTTCTGGAACTGAGCGGCCCAGAACTGGACACAATATTCCAGGTGTGGTCTCACCAGGGCAGAGTAGAGGGACTCATCTAGTCCAACCCCCCGTCATAAGCAGGGACATCTTCAACTAGATAAGGTTGCTCAGAGCCCCATCCAGTCTGGCCTTATGACCCAGCCTAATAGTTATCAATATCTGTACCTGCAGATTTGAAAGCAAATTAGTCTCTCAGGAATTTATCAGGGGCTCTGGATGTCACTAGAAGCAAATGAAAAAGGAAAATAGTTGTGAGTTAGGCTGAATGTTGAAATGTAAGGGCCTCAGTGTCAAGTTTGACTGTGCATCACATTTGGCTCAGCTAAAAGGTGGGTGGAAAGCACAAGAATAAAAATGCCCACATGAAAACTAGACTCAGGTCCAGACTGCATATTTCGATAGGCTCCTGTTTCAGTGTGGCTAAGGTCAACTTTCCGATCAGCTCAGCCCTGTATCACAAAGAGAAACATTATCAGCTCTTTCTGTTGTGTTAATATCCAATTTATTTTTCAGCGGTGCAATTTCCTGCCTGTTCTTTGAACAGCTATCAAAGGACAAGACACCAGATCATGGCAAACATTCTTCTAGTGGTGACATCTGCTAAACTAGTCAGTCTGTTCATATGCAGCCCACTCAGTCCATCCTAAAATATTTTATAAGCCACCAGTGGAACAGAGAATGGCAATCTGGGTCCCTGACCTTTATCTGAGCCACTTCGATGTTCAGTACAGATGGGGAATCACACTTCAGCAGCCAGAATTTCTGGGTCTGTTCATCTTAGGGTTTCTGTGCTACCTCCAAACCCAATAAATTTCACTTAACACCATCTGGCACTTGATATCCTTCACTGTTTTTCATCTGAGGACACTGGCAAATCTGCAGATAAGGCTTAATCCAAAGCCTCTGAAAACAGTTTTGGTTCATGCCTAAAAGCGCAAGACTTTATTTAGAAACATGGTTTCTACATCTTTGCTGGAAGATGCTTCTCCTTTGATCAAGCACTCAACCACCAGTGAATTCATTCAAGGAAAACATCTGGACACCTAGGAAAAGGTTGATCTAGTTGTTTTTAGAGAAGCTAAGAAATCTGACTAAAAAGATATTACCCAAACTCTTATGTGTTAGCACCATTGCTGATTTTGCTTTGGGCAACACCACTGATGCCAGGGATATCAATGTGTTTCACAAACACACTCAAGTGCTGATAGGGCCTACCCACAGCTAATTTTCAGAGCTATTTGTAGGACCTGCAGTCCCTGCATCACTGCCTCTCCTTTGCTATCTGGCTATATCCCAAAGCATTTTCCATACTAGTGCTGACTTCTGCCTGAATTTTGTGTTCTACAGGAAAAAAACAAATGTGCCCAAGCACCTAAGACTTTTGTTGTAGGTTTGATTGGAGGTTTGCCTCAGGCAGTCACTGTTCAAGGAGTCTTCCTCATTGCTCCTCACCATCCTTCTGAGTTGTGATTGTGTCTCCTGAGCACGATCTCTGCTATGCTTGAGCCCTGATTCCTGATCCACATCTGCCTGACCTCACTCCCATTCTGTCTGCTCCTTGTCCTGGATCTCCTCCTGTGTCACTGCTCTTCCTAAGCTTCAACTTAATCTCAGACTAAACTAAACTAAACTAAACTAAACTAAACTAAACTAAACTAAACTAAACTAAACTAAACTAAACTAAACTAAACTAAACTAAAAGTTCCTAGATATACCCTGTACCACTGTATTCTTTAAATTTGCATCCAATGGCCACAGTTGTCCTCAGTCACTTCTTTCAAGCCCTGCCTGACCCTGACTACCTTGCTGAGACCTCTTTAACAAGCAGGGACCCAATTAAATGACATGGCTGACAAGCAGTGTCCTGGACTGTTCAATAACCACCATGCTTGGATATCTTTTCTCCCAGATACAGACTGAGCTGAGAATCTATGACGCTGACGGTACAGCAGGCTGGAGGAAGAAAGGAAATGTATACCCAAGACTGCTCAAGAACAGCAGTGAAGACTTCAGCTGCATGCATAGTGATAAATAGAAGAGGTAAAGGCCATTTCCTAACTATAAGGTAAATTGTCATAGCATAAGATGGGTCCAGATGGCTAAATGTTCCAAATGCTCCTCACTTCCACCCAAGGGAAAAAAAAAAAATAAGCAAGGAAAAACCCCATGTTGGCCGCATGTAAATTGCCCATTGGGAGTCATCCCTACCTCAGGCTATTCCCAAAGTGTGCCCAGGCATTGCCTGAGAAAACTCACTTGGCCCAGACCAAACCCATCCAATGGAGCACATTAATGAAATACAAGGGCAAGTGTAGAGTCCTGCATCTGGGCAGAAACAACCCCAAGTTCCAGTATAAGCTGGGGAACGACCTGTTGGAGAGCAGCGTAGGGGAAAGGGACCTGGGGGTCCTGATGGACAGCAGGATGACCATGAGCCAGCACTGGGCCCTTGTGGCCAGGAAGGCCAATGGTACCTGGGGTGGATTAGAAGGGGTGTGATCAGTAGGTCAGAGAGGTTCTCCTGCCTGTCTACTCTGCCCTGGTAAGATCACATCTGGAATATTGTGTCCAGTTCTGGGCCCCTCAATTCAGGAAGGACAGGGAACTGCTGGAGAGAGTCCAGCGCAGGGCAACAAAGATGATTAAGGGAGTGGAGCATTTCCCCTGTGAGGAAAGGCTGAGGGAGCTGGGGCTCTGGAGCTTGGAGAAGAGGAGACTGAGGGGTGACCTCATTTATGTTTATAAATATGTAAAGGGTGAGTGTCAGGAGGATGGAGCCAGGCTCTTCTCGGTGACAACCAATGATAGGACAAGGGGTAATGGGTACAAACAGGAACACAAAAGGTTCCACTTAAATTTGAGAAGAAACTTCTTCTCAGTGAGGATAACAGAGCCTGGAACAGGCTGCCCAGGGAGGCTGTGGAGTCTCCTTCTCTGCAGACATTCAAACCCACCTGGACACCTTCTTGTGTAACCTCATTTGGCTGTTCCTGCTCCAGCAGGGGGATTGGACTGGATGAGATTTTGAGGTCCCTTCCAATCCCTGACATTCTGTGATTCTGTGAGCACACACGTGATTGAATAGTATAGACAACATCTCTGTCCTCTGTGTGGTGCAGGCTGGAGGATGGCCCTGGTCTGGCAGACTAGCCGAGGCAGAAAGTCCCAAACCACAGACATGGCAATTCAGAATCAACCTCTTTGTACCCGCCCCATGTCATGGCAATTGAGAATCCACCTCTTCACACTGTCCCATGTCACCCAGGTAGATGGATGTGTCCAGTTCTCAGCACTGGAGGATTCACATCCAAGATAGCAGGATACCCAAACCCAACCCTGAAGGCAAACTCCTACCCTAATGCAGCCTCTTTTTTGACAATGGAGCAAAAAATTAGAGCCAAAGCCCAACTCTTCAGCAGCCCCAACATTCTGAGCTTTATGGAGAGACTTTGAACTCTGTCAAAAGTTGACTGCTGTACATCAGCCCATCACTAATTTCTCTTTCTGTATTAATTTTTGCTATGCTGTTCACTGGGACCCCAATCAGTAAGAAGTTCACAGAACAAACTCTCTGAAAGTTGATCATGTCCACGGAGTATCCATTTATGTGCTGTGAAACATTTTAGGAGGCCAAGGTGGAGAACCTGTATTGCAGAACTGGCCTGGATTTTGGCAGGTGTCATATTTGATATCATATTAAACCTGGGAAGACATTTACCAACTAGTACTAAACCAAGCCCTGCAGTAAACTCATGTATAGTTTACCAGTCACATCTTTCATGTTTTAAGTAATGGAGCTTTTTCTCTACTTGTAGGATGCTGACAGGCAGTAGCACAGAACTGAAGACTTGTACTAAAAGGAAGCTGAAAGAGAAAGTTAGGATTTCAGGGCTCACAGATTTTATTTAAACAGTACATTTTCAGTGCTAAATGTTAGCAGAATGAACAACAGAATAAAGTCTACTAGAATTAAAATATGGGAATGAAGTTCAAAAAAGGAATATAGAAAAAAAAAATCATGCACATAGGTAAGTCAATGTTAAAAATTAATGTAAATCTATTAAAAAACATTCTGAAGAGCAACTTCCTAAAGCTCTGAAAGCCAATAATAAAAACTGCTCCAAACACTTACAAAGCAAGTAGTTTGCCAGACAACTGTTCAGACTAACAGATTATCAATATGTGATAGATGAGCCCTCAAGACACATTATCTCATTATAGCAAAGTCAAATACTGAGGATGCTCCCAGATTACAGCCTTTCCTTACTGGGAGCACGTCTGAAGAGATACCTCAAATTGAAGAGCCAGTAGAAAAGATTTTCAAACAAACTGATAAAGTGGATAAGACAAATCTGCAAGACCAGATGGTATTCACCCAAGAGCTCTATGGAAATCCAAAGAGGAAATTGCTGAACAGCTATCCATGGTGCAGAGCCAACCTGCTCTTTAAATCAGCCTATTTCAAAAGAATAGAAGCAGTAAACGTGATGAAAAATGAAACAGCAGTTTCCAGAGATGGCTCATTGAAGAAATAAATACAGAGAAGTGTGATTCTATATAAGGCAAACTGATAAATATTCTAAAAAAAAGAATGTTAGACACATCAGGGAGGAAGGTATAATGGTGAAGAGTTAAGTATTGCATCTATAGGTGGAATTCATGTCTCACTAATCAAGTCCTTTGAGAGTGTCAATGAGTTTTGGGGAATGTTGATCCAAGTAATACATTTCATTTGGATTTCCAAATGTGGGAACCTATGAAAAAATTCTTGAACAAGGGAGAAGATCCTCTTCTGGCTCAGCAACTGGTTAAAGCTAGGAGACCAAAAAAGGAATGAACAACCAGGTTTCAGAACAAAGGGAGCCAACCTGCAGGACTGGATGAGGTTCTACCCTGCTAGGACCTCCGGTGCTCAACACACACATTTATTCTAGAAAAGACATGAGAAGTGAAATGAGTGATGTTTTTTTCTGATAATACTAAGCCATCTAAAATAGTCCAAACTAAAGCTGTGAGCAAAGACATTCAGAAGGACTTACAATGCTAAGTGTCCAATAAAATGGAAGACAACATTCAAAGGAACATAAGCAATGAGAAAAAAGCAATCCTAAAGATACATGCACAATAATGAGTGCTGAGTGAGCTACTACTGTTTGGAGTAAGAACCTGGAGCTACTGTGGATGGTTTTCTAAAAATGAGAATTTAGCGCTCTATGGAGATGAAAAAGGCAAAGATAAAATTAAAAACTTGTAGGAAAAGACTCCAGAGCAATATAAAGAATTTTTGCACATAGCTCCAGTGCACCAATCTCAGATAGGATAGAGCAGAACTACAAAAGGCAAGAAAGGGCAACAAGACACCAGAGATGGGGAACAGTTTCCAGGCAAGAAGAGCCAAAATAGGCTAAAGCTCTTCATCTTGGGAGAAAAGAAGACAAAGAGGATATAAGAGAGGTCTATGAAGTCATGAGTTGCACAATTGTGGAACATTTCCTGGAACATCAAGGGTCAGAGACTAATGAAATGATCAGGCAGTGAGTTTAAAAGAGAAAGAAGGTTATTTATCTCCCAAATGAGTTACAGGACTCATCGTCATGGACACAAAAAAATCATAAATGAGTACAAATGGGCTTAAAATAGTAATGGTGGTTAGCTCGAGCTACTAAACACCATTGTCCAAACTCAGCCTTTAGTTCAGGAATTCCCTTAGCTGTTGACTGACAGGAGCTGGGATGGTGTACCATGGGTAGAACCACTCTGCACACAACCTTCTTATTGCTTTTTTGTTTGTGTCCTACAGTTTTCCTGTTTTATAACTCCAAGACAGTATGACTCTGGACTACCATGTCTTTATTCACTAACATGTCTCTAAAGTAATGTATACCAATGTGAAGTTCAAATTTAACCACAAACAAGCTGCTATGTGAAGTTTTGTGGAAAAGCATTAAGTTATACTCTTGATATACTCTAATAATAAATTCAACTCTTCTGATGAATGGTTAATAGAAGAAAATAATAAACTTTAGCAGGTGATAAAACCTCCTTCATGAAGATGAGCCTCTCTTGGAATCCTCTACCTTCTCAAAACCTCAATTTCTGCACTATCATGGTGACTGCCCACTGAAGATGTGGGTATTTAGTTCATGTAAATGGAGTTCTTGATGGTATGACTCTTCCTTTGCACCATTAAAAGTTCTTTTACACCTGGAGCATCTAACTAGAGAGTTTATAATAAATGTGCCTCTAATTGCCCTCCTTTACTGTAACCACTAAGAGTCATTGGGAATTCTTGGGACCGTGCAAACCACATTCAACAGCTTCCATTAAGAAAATCTGGCAAACAAGTGCGTGCTTTGCCCTCACCCACAAAAGCAAACCTCCACCCAAAACACATATGTTTGAACTAAAAAAACAGACTGTCCTGTACCTATGTTCTATTTAAGGTCCACTGTCCTTTCACTAGACCAAAAGAATATTAAGTGAAAGACTTTAGCATCCGCACACCGCACACCTCATCCTTTTTCCTTTTTTTTTTTTCTACCACAATTTTTCCAAAGGGATATTTAATATTCTGGTTTTGCCACGGCATTTGTTACTAAGCATACACCGTCAGTGAAGACGCCTTTATCCAAGGTCACCTCAGCCTCTTGTCCATCTGCATTTCAGAGATGGTCAAGAGCTCCAGAGTGAACCAAGAGGTGCAGGAATAGGGAAGGGTTTTAGGCTGACCAGGAATATCAGCTGATGGAGGGGACAGCTGTAAAGGGACAAGCTTGTCCTCACTGACCAGAGAGAAGAAGCAATGCTGGAGGGAGAGAGGCTGAGAGAAGGGACCTGAATTCCAAAAAAGAAAATCAGCAAAGCTCAAAGGATGCTCAATGCACGTGGGGAAACTAAGGCAGAGGGAAGTCTGAGGCTGCTTGCATGAGCCTGTGTATCTCTTGCCTAGATATAAAGAGTAATTGTTTGAAAAGCCTAGAAAACACTGTCCACTGCAGCTCTTGCCACCTTGGCTGGCTAAAGGAGGAAGAGTTCGAGCTAATGCTGATACTGAGCATCTTGTTGGTGCTGTATGGCACAGGGACTATGGTGAGGAGGTGGGCTGGGGCAAGGAAGGACATGGTACTGCTGCTTGCCAAGATCCACAGGAGACCAGGAGCATGGTGGGGAACAACCCACAGAAGTTTTGGCAGAGCTAGGGCTGCACCTTGTGTCCATCTGCACACAGAACCCCTCTCCTGACCGCATGAACAACCTCCCAGCCTCAGACAGGCCCTAAACAAACAAATGGGAGGAATTTTACTGGTTTCAGTGATGGATGAGGTCAGATCACGCTGAAGCCAGACCAGCTGCCAGTGCAACTGTGCATAAATCAGTGGATTGGCTCACAGATGGAGAAGGAGTTGAGGTTTTTGCAGGTCCTTACCCAGCTATTCAACATCCCATACATCTCACATCCCTGCAAAGCAGAAGCCCATATTTGCTCTTGCTGAAGTCAATGCAAAAGTTGTCCTTGGCCTTGATGGCTCGACGGTCACTATATAGGCTGCTACGGTGTGGCTAAGCCTTCTACCAGGTTAGCGGAGACACATCTTTCATCTTGCCTTAGCAGAAAGGAGGCATCAGCCTGAATAACATTGTACTTCCACTGGGGCTAGGCTGAGAACGTCAGGCTTTTTTAAATTTTAAATATATATATTTTTAATATATATAAAATTGGGCGTCTCAATCTGCAGCACAGTGCATCCAAAACAATCTGCAAGACTGCCAAGCACCCAGTGGTTTCCACCAAGATGTGCGTTGGTCTTTCAGATATTCAGATTCCTGACTGGGATTCAAAGGTACTGGGGCCAGAGGGATCCTGTATGAGTATTTAGTAGAGTTTTCCACGTAAAATATATTCATACAATAACCCCTGCATCAAGCCAATTATAGGACCTGAGGGAATGGCAGGAAGTTGTGCCAGGGGAGGTTTAGGTTGGACATGAGGAAAAGGTTCTTCACCCAGAGGGTGCTGGACACTGGAACAGGCTCCCCAGGGAGGTGTCACAGCCCCAAGCCTGACAGTGTTCAAGAAGAGACTGGACAACATCCTCAGACACATGGTGTGAACTGTGGGGTTGTCACATGCAGGGACAGGAGTTGGACTCGATGATCCTTGTGGGTTCCTTCCAACTCAGGACAGTCTGTGATTCTATTATTCTAAGTCCACAGCTTAAACCATAGCACATATTTTTAAAAGACGTCCAGCTTTTATTTTTACACTTCAAGTAGTGTAGACTCCATTTTTCCTTTAAGGTAACATATTGCAAGCATCGTTACGCTCAGCATATCTACATAGGTCTTACCATAAGCCTTATTTGTTCTGCCTCTGGAAGTCATTGCACTTCTTTCTGGTGGACTAGAAACCCCTGGGCAGCAGCAATGTCCTCCTTGTGAAGATGCGAATGGGTCACAGCACCCCACCCTTTGTTCTTTGTGGAGATACACTGACAAAAGATATTTTTGAGATCTTGGATCACTGTTGCAGCCCCTCCTTATGCGGAGGAGAAGAGAGGTAAGGAGAGGATTAAATGTCATAATGCAGTCTAAGAGAATAAAATTAAGCTGCAGACTGTCATAAGCACTTTTGTCTCAGAGTGCATATTGACTGTGTCGTATAAAAACAAGCATTTAAAAAGAAATACCAGTTTAAATCAATGACAGATATTACTCCAATGTACATTGGGTGTGAATAATTCTAATTTCTTACCTCATTTCACTATTCTTCCTCAGTTTCATATTATCCAAGAGGACTATCCTATAATCCTGCCCATGCACATTTGCCAAGTCTCCAAATAGCTTTTAAAAACCCCACTGATGAGAGACCACCAACTTTATGGTTTCTTGCAACTCCCACTGTACATTTTATGGGTATTTAGCAATGCTACAGGGTTTTCCTAATGCTGGAGAAATTTCTCTTCACTAATAACAGACGTGTTTCAGCAGCCTTCTTCCACTTTTTCTCCCCTCCCCTGCCTATACTCTGAAACTGCTGATTTTTAAGACATATTTTTCATAGAACTATAAAAAGAATGGATGTATTTTTTCCTTTTTATTCTTTTTTTCCAGATTAGAGACAGGACAACCTTCCAGCCTGCCAAGCCTTTTTTATTTCTTGTTGTTGTTGTTGTTTAAATACTTCATAATAAAAGAATGTGCTCCTGATGGAATTTTTATTGCAAAGAAAAAAGTTCTCCCCTTCTCCTTTCTTATATCTTACACAATTCAAAACACATATTGAAATTCTCTAACCTCCCAAGAAAGACGGCTGCTCAAAAGCTGTCAAAGGATTAATGATAATGTCAGAGTACATGACACATAGTTAAATGTTAAAAGAAGAAGGTTTAAGGCTGTGTCTAAATCTCACTTTGATGACTCAACCTTATATTGATATATTCAGCATGCCAATTGCGATCAGACTTCTGGTTTTGCTCTTCAACAGCGTTTTAAAATCATTCCTCTTGCCTAAGGAGGATGCTGGAAAATGTACATGGGAGCAGACGTTCCTTTTTAACAAGTGCAGAGCTCTGGTTTTTCACAAGATTTGGAAGTGTGTTCTGGTTGAACAGAAAGTACAGAAAGTACAAAGTTGTCACCGGTTGAACCACTTTCCAGAGACGCTCGGGAACCTCTCCTGGTGAAGATGTCCTGTCCTTCCGGCTCTGCTTTGCAGACGCCTCCCTGGCACACACCTGCAGCAGGTCTTTCCCCATCACCCATCCCAGGCACTGAAGTCAAGCCTTTCAAACACCCCAAACTGCATCTACCACTAAATGTCGCCACTTAGTAGATTATTTCTGTTCCCTTTTTCTTTCTATTTATTCATCATTTAAAAAAAAAAAATAAAACCTGTTATCTGAAGGCACATTCTAGTGTCTCACAATCATTTCTTTCAACCACATTAATTTTTTGCAGAGCAAAGAGCCACCGGTGAGGTGTCTCACCCACTGGCAGGAGGCAGAGCCTGGTTTAGGGCACGGTGTTGCAGTGTCAGGAGGAGCTCAGCCTCGTGCTGGATGGAATTAAGCCGTGACTTTGAGTAACACAGTGTCGGATGATACTGGGACGAGAGGTTAACACTTTTCCAGCGATTCTCCCTGCTCAGATTTTTACCAAGGACCCTTATGTCCTTCACAGGGAACTGGCAAAGGGCTTATTTCCTTCTTTAGTCTTGAAGGCAGAGGGGGCAGAGTTGCACGGCAAACATCTTAGTGTTTATGCTGAAGTTAGTTTCTTGGTGGGTCTTGAAGCAGAGGAGTGACCCCTTTCCCACCTCACCTGTGGCAGGCATGGTATCACCACCACACCACAGAATACTGGGCATATGAAACAGGACTGGGCTGAGATCGCTTTGCTCACCCCGAGCACAGAGGACCACAGGCGAGGAAAAAGAGGCAGGGGAATGGGGTCAGACAGTGACACCAGACCACCAGGTTGGCTCTGCCATAGATAAACCCCCCTCGTGTGTGTGTCTGTGTCCTGCCAGTACCTGCCTTGCCCGTACCTGTGCACACCTGCCCTGTGGGACACTGCAGAACTGCTAAAATGATGCAACTCTGAGTGCAGGTAAGGCCAACATTATGTGGTCTGCAAAAAGGAAAGGTGATGGGTTTTGCTACAACTCATAACCACAGTGCTGTTATTCTGCACTTCTTCCCCACAGGCAGGTGATTCCCTCCATCTGTTTTTCACATCATGCCATCATTTTGGTGGGTGGGTACCACGCAGCAGAATGAGCTGCTGCATCTATATGGCACAGAGCAGCCAGCACTGCCCGGAGATTTTCTTGCATTTGGTCTCAAGCGCCATGTTGCTCTGGTGTGACGAGGCCGTGCTGCTCCTAGCACAAATACCAACGCCAGCACATCCCCACTGCTTTGATTTCCAGAGGCAAGGTGGTCTCTGTGAGCTCAGGCATCGCTGCCCATCTCCATTGTATGCGGCAAGCATGACAATGGCCCTGGGGCTACCACAACTTGTGCTGGAGGGCAGAGTTTACTCTGCAGGAAACTCATTCTTGCGTAACTTAAAGAGTAACTTTCAGCTAAATAACATAAACCGGCAGAAGAGGCTGAGTGGAGCAGTTCAAATCTCACTCCCTTCAACTTAATCTCAAGCAAACTTTAGTTTCAACCACCTTTAAGGTAAACAGGAGCAACCCAATTGGATGATAACAAGAAAGTTTGAGCTGTTTTAACTAATGGAGAGAAAGCGGGTTAACGTACCTGGTGCAGGTTTGTAGGGCCACAGTGTCTGTGCTGCACAGTTGGCAGCAGTCGCTGCTGTATCCTCTGTGAAGGGGGCACAGACGGGCACAGGCTTCATGCACCACACAGTGCGTGACCCTGAGGGACAAGGACCATGGTGACCCAGCCCTGATTTGGGCCTCCCCAGCTCTCCTGCAATACCCATAACCACAAGGATACTAAAATGAGAGAAGGGGAAGGTCTGACAGGCAGTTATGTGACTTGGGACACTCAGGTTTAGGTTTCTTCTTGGAAGCGCTCCGTAATGCAGCTACCGCCAAGGGAGCAGCTATATAACCAGCACCCAGCAAATACGTGTGCCTTAAGGGTGAGCCATGGAAAACAAACTGTGTAAATGCCTGCAAATTCATTTGTTTTTAATGGGCTTCATCTCTTTAGCCCCTGAATTTATTTGGTCCATGGAGTCAAGCTGGCACAGCAGGGGGATTTTAGGTAGGCAGAATTTAACGGCTGAGACTGAAATTTGGCCAAGAACTTGGGTTTAATTCTTCTCCTCTTGTGAGAAGAACGACCAAATGTTTCACGTAAGCTTCCACTGAAAGACAGACCCTGCTGGAGGGGCTGGTGCTGTCACTCACTGGGACATTTGGAAGAAACCTGGTCAATCAAAAATCCCTTTGTTGGCTCTCATCTTTGAGAGTGAGAGGAACTCAGAGATGAAAGATGAAGAAAATGTTCATGCCCTGGCATTAGCAGCAATAATTCGCAGGCTCTAGCTGAGGATATCAGAGCAGTTTGCCAGCACCACCACAAGGCAGGGAGGAGATGGTACCCACACTGGAAAGTCAGGCACTTCTGAGTTCAACTGCATAAAAAACCAACTCCAGTGGTACCTCAGGCAGAGGATTCAATGGAGGAGGCAGCACAGCTGTTACGGAGATGGTGCTGAACCAGTACTCAGCATATCTTCTTTAGTACCTTCTCCAGTACCTCTAGTTTCTCCACCTGATGAAACACTTGCTGTATCTGCTCTGGGGCAGCCTGGCCACAGTAGCACCAAGCAGAAGACATTAGCCACCAGGCAGAGCTTGGTGGACCTCAACTAGGTCAACAGAAGCTCCCTTCTGTTCACCCCACATGTTGCTGATGGCTGCTCAGCTGACATGCCATAGGAGGAGGAGGGTTAGGAACCAACATCCCCTTCCCCTCAGCAAATTCAAGCAACTCACAGCTTAAATCCCATTGATTCTCAAGACAACTTAATGTCTAAGGGGTTTGGGTGACTTAAAAACAGAAACCAGGTGCCTAAATAAAGGAAATACCTCTAAAAATGACAGAGAACCTCCTGATGTTCCTTCCATCCTGAGTTTTCCTACAGCCCTGTGAAATGCAGTTTGTTCCCAGCTGTGCTGAACCTGTGTGACCTTAGGCAAGTTCCTGCCCCTCTCCCACCCTGCCTGCTGTGGGGTAATGGGAGTTAAGGGGTTTTGGGGTGCCAGCAGAAGGCAGCCCATGGCTGGTAGCAACTACCCACAGGTCCAGGCTCCCTTGTTATCCCTGTGAAAAACAAGGCGACTTTTTGCCAGGCAATAACTGTTCTAAGTAGATCCAAAGTCAGTAGCGGAGCAGCAACTGAAGGCTTCAGGGAACCGTGAAAGGCAAAGTGGTGATGGGAGGGATACCAGCGAGGTGCTGGAGCTCTCCCGACTCCTCGGTCCCCATCCCGCCGGGGTGCTCTGTGCTCCCGGGCACACTTAGGAATGCAACGTGAAGTCAGGCACCCCCCACCTCGCAGATGAAGATCTTGATGAGGAAAACGAGTGATAGGAGGGAAGAAGCGGGATGAAGGGTGTTGGAAGAGAAAGCGAACCACGGATTTCCCTGGGGAGGCAAAGGGGAGTGTGGAGGGGAAAGCGCACACGGTGGGTCGTGGCGAGTCTCCGGGGGGCAGGATTTCTCTTCCATCGCATGGAAGAGCGAGATTAAAGAAGAAAGTGGGAGTGGGGTGGGAGGGGAGGGAAGGGAAGGGGGGGGATGAACAAAGGAGATTGGCAGCACAGCTGTTTTGGGAAGAAAAAAAAAAAAAAGCCAGCCTTCCTGTTTCTTTAAAGCCGCTCATCTGCGCGGCGGGCCGGCTGCCGGCGCTGGGAGGCAGGCTGCGGGAGCCGCGGGCGGACTGACGGACGGACGACCGCACGGACGGACGGAGCCGGCCCGCCGGGGCTCTGCGGCCAGAGCGGGCGCAGATGGGCGGCGGCGGCAGCGGGGCGGCGGCAGCAGCAGCAGCAGCAGCAGCGGGAGCAGCAGCAGCAGCAGCGGGAGCAGAGCAGCGGAACCACCGCTGCTGAGCGCACCCGCGCAGCGCCATGCGGAGCACGCCGCTGGCGGAGGGCGAGCCCTGGCCGCGCCTCTGCGCCGCCGAGCTGGGGGGGCTGCGGCGGCTGCGGCGCAAACACGGCTGCAAAAGTTTCCGCGTGGAGCTCAAAGTGCTGAACGGGAGGCGGACGGGGCTCCGCGCTGCCCCACCGCCACCACCGCCACCACCACCCCCTCCCGCCGCCTCCGCTCCGCCGCCCGCCTGGGAGCCGCGCAGCTCCGCGCTCGGCGCCGCCGTCAGCGCCTTCCCCGCCGCGCCGCCGCCCCCCGCCGCCCGCCCGCCGCCGCCGCCGCCGCCCGCCGCCTCCCCGCGCCCGCGGCCGGGTGAGGCGTCCGGTGTCTCTCCGGAGATCAAAGCCCTGCAGCAGACGCGGCGGCTGTTGGCCAACGCCCGGGAGCGGACCCGCGTCCACACCATCAGCGCCGCCTTCGAGGCGCTGCGGAAGCAGGTACCTGCCGCCGGCCGGGGCACCGCGGCGGGCTACGGGAGGGGTGATGCTGGCGCCGAGCATCGCTTTGCAAATTCCTGCCTCCCCACCACCCGCCGTTCGGCTTTTCCCCGGGGGGTGCTGATGGGTGCGCGGGGAGAGCGGCCGCTCCGCCGTGTGCTTGAGGCCAGGGGAGGTTAAAGGCAGGAGCCTGGGGTGGCCGGCTGACAGAAGGGGAAGTCGGTTCAAAATGCCTGGAAGTACCAACCCTAGAATTATGCTAACAATCAAGATAAATAAATAAGGGCTTTTAATTTGCTTGCAGTTAGAAACTTTGGACATTTTTTTTTCTCACAGAGAGTCACATGGAGGGAAAAATATGAAACAAACTGAGAAAGCTCTCCGAGTGAAAACAGAGGGTGGAGAGAGGCACTTGGCCAAGCTGCGGGCTGGGGTGATGCTCCTGTACCAAGAGCACGTGTCCTCGCTAGCTCTCCTGCTGGCGTGGGCTGCCCCAGAGGGACCACTAGGAATTTGGGCAGCAATGTGCTTCTGTTGACTTGTGTAGGGTGACTGACCACTCGGAACCCTTGGGGTTCCCGCAGACACCTCTGAAACTTTCTGTGTGCCCCATGTCTGCCAGGGCTAGGCGAGTTAAGTTGTGGTCCCCTGCCAGGGTGCTTCCCGTGATCTTTACTGGTAGCATGTGCTTCAAGTGTGTACAGTGCCAGGCTCTCTTGTTGAGATGTCTTGGAAGTCCTTGTGGTCTTCTGTGAAAGATAATAGATAATGGACAAAATACCTCCATCACCTCCCCAACATGTGGAAGGCGGGGAGAGATCCAGAGAAGCTGCAAAGTTCTTTTATCTTCCCCACAAGGATAAATCAGTGCCCTGGCCCCTGTTCTCAGCCCTATCGTTCCCTCTGTGTGTAGACACCCTGTAACAGCTCACTGATAGACAAAGATGTGCTGTCACACTGTGCAAGCCCAGCTGTCCCGGCTTTTCTGCCTTTCTGGTAAATGCTGATGGGAATATTCCAGGTGTGTAGGAAGGAGGAGATGCACAAGGCTTGAAGGGCTGTGAGCTGCAGATGAGTCTGATCGTGAGAGATGCTGAGCTTCGCCTCTCCCAAGCTGGTCCCTCCAGTGGTAGCAGCATGGTCTCCTTGCAGGGGGGCTCACACACCCAGGTTTTTCACTGCCATCTTTCAGACATTATTTATCAGAGCCATTCCCCAAGTGTGCTCGCTTTAGGACTCAATCTTGTTTCGAGCTTAGCAGAGCTTTCCTCGTCCCCGTCTCTTGCATGATGCCTGCAGCCCTTCTCAATGACCACCGTGTGTTGGGTAGCTGCACCCCAACAGTTAATCCTTGCCCATTACCCACTTTTGCAAACAGACTTCCAGCCCCAGCCTCAATAGGAAGCGCAGGCTAAGGCTGGGGCTATATGTCAGGAGAGAACTCCTGAGCATCTAAACATGAGCCTTTTTAATCACCACGTGGTGGTGGGATCTGACAGCTTCTGTTATAATCACAGTAATCCAGTGTGTGGTGGATGCTGTCCCTCCGGTGCTGAGGCACCACCCCTTGTAAATGCAAACTCCAGACTTGATATATTACGTTTCTATAAGCTGCTTCCATATCTCGGTTGTTTGGCAACTGTGTGTAACGCACTTGGAAGTGTCAGTCTAATTCTCCGTGGACAGACATCTACACCACCAAAACCGCAAGGGGAAGTAGCACTGATTTCCCAAATCACTAGCAATCTTGTTCTAGGCTGAGCCTCAAGCAGAAGTCAGGCAAGCAACAAATTAAAGCTGCACTCTTTTGGGAAATAGGCATCTCTTGAAAAGCCTCAGATTCCTGGCCTTGGCCCTGTCTCCATAAATCATTTCAGCCCTGGACTCAGCTGGGAGTGTAAAGAGCCTGGAGAACAAGTTGCTGTCCTCTCTTCCCATGAAAGCCAGTCTCTGGGGTCAGCACGGGAATATACCGGCAGAGCTGTATTCAGTCTGCAGAGAGAAAGACATCATTCTCTGGGAAATGTTTGCTGCGAGGTTTTCCTAGCGATTTGCTGAGGGGTGGGCTGGCTGTCCCGACCATCATTGGATGACATTTGGATTCATTTCTCGCTGGGCTGCCAACCGCGTGCTTGGTGCCATACATGACATCAGGTGACAGTCAGCTTCATTGCACATACGCACGGCGCTGGCTTGTCACTCAAATCATTCACACCAGTGCCGGTGGCAGGTTTTTGAGGAGCAGTTCGGATCAGAAGAGAGGATGTTGCTTTCCATGACGTCTCGGTCAGCAGGAAGCAAGAGTATGGAGAGATGCATTGTAGAGGTAAACGCTATAGGGAGGCTTTCTCAGTATTCAGGAAGTATTTGAGAAGCAATTGGACATCATCAGACACATGGTGTGAATTCTGGGGTTGTCCTGTGCAGAGACAGCAGTTGCACTTGTGGGTCCCTTCCAGCTTAGGACATTCCATGATTCTATGATTCTTGTCTGGAGTAAGCAGTGTTTGCTCATCCCTAATTGCAGGAGACAATCCCCGTGTGCCGTTAGCCACAGGCCTCGGTTTACTTCTTGTTCCTTGATTATTCTTCTGTACCCTCCTTGTCATCATGTGTCAGGCTCTTAAGCAGCTGGGAGGCTTCTCCTGAGGCACTGGATCCGATACCTCCGTGCAGACGGACAGGTGAGGAGCACAGGAGAGTGCCCCGCTTGCATGCCCCATGCTCCTTCTTTGGGTTGGGTGCTGGATGTGGAGCCTCTGGAAGCAGGAACCCCACAAAGCCACCAGCACCCACATGGGCATCCCCTTCTCCATCCTGTTTGGATGCGTGGGGCCAGAGATGCCCATCCTCATGGCATGCATGGATAAAACCCCAATGCTTGCAGGATTAGGACCATTACAGCCATGCTGTAGGGAGCCCATCCATGCCTGGTGATGAAGAGGAGGAGGAGGAAGGGGAAGCCATGCCTCTCTGCAGGATGCCCTCCCCAGCTTGGAAGGCGAGCAACTGGTGTGCACCATGCTGTGCAGATGGGCTGACGGTGGCATCCCCGCGATCTGCAGCTGGGGACATATGGCACACATGTTTCAGCTTGTGTCCGCCAGCTCTCCAGATGGCAGGAAGGGGTGGGGTGTTTTTTCCTCAGTTCTTGGTGGAGGAAGAGCCGACCACAGGCGTTTCACACAAGGAGAGACTGATCTCGCCGTGTCCCTGAGCACTTAGCTGTCTCCAGCTCACCTCCAAAGCCAGAGCCCCTTCAGAGGTGGGATGCAGACAGGCAGCTGCTGGCTCGGGAAGCTGCCAGCTGTTGGGAGAGATGTGGAATTGCTGTTGTGCTCAGCCTTGGTGTCGGGGCCACCAGGAGCAAAGATCTCTCTTTCTCTGCATCAAGCTGCTTATTTCACTGTAAGGACATAACACTGAAGTGGGACTGAAGAGTAGATGCTCCTGAGATGGAGCTTCTTCCCCTGAGTCTTGACACTTATGATCTCCAGCTGCTCAGTCTGGAAGGGATTTCCTTCTCCCCAGTCCCCCAAGCATCTTTTGTCCAAGTGATCTTTCCACTGACAGTGGGCTCCTGAGGCTAACAGCGTAATTCCAAGTGGAAGACACTCTCCTGCTCTAAACCACTTTGAGATAGTAGAGATACTTCTGCTATACTTTGCTCTCCCTCTGCTGCTGCCTCTTTGGGCACTACTGGGTGCTGCTCCTGTCCCCATGGCTGGGGCTGATCTCCTGCCCTTGGCTGCCCTGGCAGGTGCTGACTGGTGGGTTCTTGCACTGCCCCATCTGCCCCAGGACCCCCCATAAGTGACACGATGAGTTGTCAGTTCTGTCCTTTTTCTCTCTCTGCTATTGCGGGTGGTCAACAAACCCAAACATCTCTGATGCAGCCAGAAATGCAGCACTGAGTTCACAAGAAACTGAGGTCATCCGTTCCTTCATCTGAAGTGCCCTTGCACTGGTGGATGTTCCAGTTTGTGAAGCAGTGCAGCCATTCGGAAGAGACAAGATGAGACAACACCACTGCTCTTCTTCAGAGCAACTACTATCCAGACCAGACCACAGTTGCCAGCAACACTGGCTCTTTTTTTTTTGTCTGCAAATTCCTTTTGGCAGCAAGGGTCTCTTACCCCACCACATCCCAAGTGTGCAACTGAACCATCTTAAGGTTTGTTACAGCATGGACTTAGCCACCAGGTTTGCTCCTGGAGGCCTTGGCCAGGAGGAGACAGTGCTCTCCACCATTAGGCTGCAACGGCACCCATGCAAACCAACTCCCACCCGTATATTGCATTTGCAGGAGTTGCAATCAAGCTTCTCAGCTGTGCTGACAGACCCTAAGGTGGCAGCAAACTCTCCCTCCATGGACGGAGACAACCACAGCAGCCTTCTTGATCTCGAGCCTGCCTAGGCTTGCACATCTGGTTTGTCTCTGGAGCACTGCTGTCCAGCTCCTCCTCAAGAAAGCAACGCGTCGAGCCACAGCGAGCTAGAGTCCGCACCGGGAGCAAATGTGTCCGCAGACATTTAGTTTCCCTGGAAGTATATTGGCTTTTTTCTAAATCTTTTCACCACTACGTTACCAGGGTGCTCTCTGCCTTTGTAGCTGACAGCCTCACTCTCTGCGCTCATGTGGGTTCTGGAGATATTTTAGGGTTTTATAGGGCTTTTTAGCTGCTGGAGTGGAGATTTTTTTGCCCCCCACTAACATCCTTTCACTTTTTTGCTGCCAGCATGCACGTGGCTGCTGTGGCTTGTTGTTAAATCGTTGCAGAAAAGACCCCGCTCGCTCCCGTCGAGAGCGTGGTGGGACATTAGGAGCAGCAGCCTCAAGGCCATGGGAGGAGGTTGCGTTGCTGCAGGGTGGCATGGGGGCAAGCTGTCTGCAGGGCTTTGAAGGGACAAGCCGGGACTAAGTGCAGGCAGGGCCTGAGGCTTGAGCAGTGCCTTAGTGACAAGCCAGCAGAGGGTGAGACTATTCTGGGGATGCATCATTACGCTCGTACTCTCTGTGTGTCATCCCAAAGGCGGCTGTGGTTTGTCACCTCTGCAGGCGGGACACCGTATGTGACCAGCGTCACTGGCGTGTCCTCACTGCGTGGTGGGCAGGCTGAGAGCTTTTACTCCATCACCTGCTGACACCTCCCAGCCCTATTCCCAGTGATTCATCCCCACCATGGTCCCACCAGCAGGAAACCCTAAGGCGCCTTAAAACCCAGCTCCTGAAGACAATCATCGAGCTCCCTGGGGGTGACAGCCAGGCCGGGGAGAGTTGGCTCTGCTCCATGGTGGCAGTTGGAGAAGTGCCACTGGGCTTCGGGAGAGCTGGAGCATCCTCCAGGCAGTGCTCACAACATGCGGTGCCACCACCACGCATTGTCATCGAACAGCACCACGTTAACTGGAGCATCTCGGTGGTTTCAGCCCATCCCGAGTGACGCTTATGGTTATTTAGAGCCCGGTTCGGGCAGAGTGGAGTGGCACTGTGGTTTAACAGCTAAGGAGAATGACAAAATACTGGCCTGAAGCAATGCAAGGGTAGAGAAAATAGGGGAGAAACCAGACACAAGGACAAAAATCCTGAAAACAATGACCGTGTCTCACCAGGAACAGGGTTTGTTTGCTTCCTTGGCTGCTGGTTTTATCCTCTGCTACAAATCCCACTCCTGTCCGGAGGTATTTGCTGTGCCTGCTGCAGCCACCCCAAGTTAACCTCTGTGTTTTCTCATGACTCCTGCTGAAATCAGAGTAAAGAGTCTGCTTTTCTCCAGCGGGATTTGAATTCAGCCTCAGCTCCCTGCCTTAATCCGCTCTCAAATTCCTCTCTGGGCTGCGGTCCCCATAGTGTGGAGGTAGGAAACTTGTGGCAGAGCCCCTGGGACTCTTTGTTCACTACCTGCCATAACTTTAGGTCCATGCCATGTATGTTCACAAAGTGATATATCCCACTCCGGTCCCCCCTGTGCCAGGCAGGGATGTGAGCAGAGCCACGCGTGTGCTCCTCACAGCTGGGCTTGGGGCAACTCCTGGCTCTAAGCAGCGATAGCAAGAGAGTGGAAAACCCCATGGTGTCCCACAGTGGCTGGTGACTAAAGAATCACCGAGGCCACGCTGGGGCTGGTGTAATGCCACTAGTTCCGGTGGAGCTTTTTTTCCTCTTCCCCAGGTGAATTGGACCCATTAGACCTCAGAGATGGAGAGGATAGCTACTAGTGTAACCCAAGAAAGGGAAACTACAGCTCTTGGGGGTAACTCCTCCTAGAGGAGATTTTCTTTGTCCAATGTCCCTGGGATTTATTTTGTGATACCCCGGTAGTCTTCTGCATAGTTATTATTTTGAGAGTTGGTTCAAAGTGCCTGCAATAAGAAGTTTGCTGCTGCCCAGAAATGTAATGTATTTCGTGCATGATACTGTGGGTGTGTGTTATGTGTCCTGAGGATGTGCAGGAGGCTTTGAGGGTACAAAACATCCGGGGATAGTGCAGGAGGACTGTCCAAAATGGAGCAGAGCCAGAACCCAGGGCAGCATCAGCCAGACTGCTGTTTGGAAGGGATCCCCGGGGTGAACTCACCCAGCACCACACCTAGGTTTTGTTTGGAGGAAGCCAATTCATTCACTCCAAGGAGTGAACTCATGTTTTTGCAATGTGAGCGATGGGGGAGCCAGGAGCTGGGAGGGAACCGGGAGCTGGGTTATTTGACAGCGTGGACCCACCCGAGAGTCAAAGGCGCCTTGGTCGAGACGTTGTGCTCCCGCCTGCATGATGCTGCTTTTGTTCGTGTTGGCTTTTTTAAGTTAGGTTTGGTCCCTGGCTGGATGCTTGGCTGCCTGTGGGAAGGCAGGGATGAGGATTTCTTTCAAGCTGCTGTGATTGCTTTGCTAGCATGGGGCTCCCCGGTCCCCACCACCGCAGCCTGGTGGCAGGGAGACAAGAGCCTCCCACGCCTGTGGGATGAAGTAGCTGCCCATCGCTGGCTGGAACAGAGCTCTGTGGAGCATCTGACACCATGAGACCCACAGATCAGGCCCTTCTCCAAAAGCACTGCCCTGAGGACCATGCCATTTACCCACAAAGCAGGATCAGGCCTTGCTAGGTTCCAAGCAGTGCTGTGCTGCCCTAAATCACAGAATCACAGACTGGTTGGGGTTGGAAGGGACATCTGGCGATCATCCAGTCCAACCCACCTGCTAAAGCAGGTTCACCAGAGCAGATCACACAGGAAGGTGTCCAGGTGGGTTTGAATGTCTCCAGAGAAGGAGACTCCACAGCCTCTCTGGGCAGCCTGTTCCAGGGCTCCGGCACCTCAAAGTAAAGAAGTTTCTCCTCATATTCAGATGGAACCTCCTGTGGTTCAGTCTGTGCCCATTGCCCCTCATCCTGTCATTGGGCACCAGTGAAAAGGGTCCGGTCCATCCTCTTAACACCCAGGTCCAGTTCAGTGTAGTGAGCAACACTGGCATGGAGGAGGCATCAGCAGAAGCTGCTGTTGTGCCATGGGCAGGAGGAGAGATATTAATATTTGGGAAGCAGGGCCATGCATCAGGCTCTGCTGCTGCACTTGGGAGTCATCTTGCAGGCAGCAAAGCCGCCCGTCTGGTAGCTGCAAGTTGCTTCATGGCTCTGAACCATGGGCCATGGTTCTCCTGGGTCCTAAGTTCAGGCATTCCATGGAAGCTGTCTGCTTCCATGGTGCCATTACTGCAATTGCCACATCCACTCACTGATAACCAACTGCACTGAAGATGCTCCCTTTGATGTCTATGGGAAATCTGCTGTGACCTTGACTGGAGCAGTGCTGGGCCCACAGCCAGTCCTCTCGGGGAAGGCAGAACATTGCTGCAGCTCCCTGGAGGGTCCCCGGACTGTGAAGGGATGTCCCAGCAATGCTTGCAGACTCGTCCATCATCATCGTCCCACATGGGATGTTAGGAGGACTCAGGGCATGTAGCTGTCAAGAGCAAGGTAGGGATGTTGAGTCCCTTGCTGGTGAACCTGAACACACCAACTAGTCCATCAACCAACGGGTCCCCCAAAAAGTAGGAGGACACATATATGTTCACCTCCACCCTGGAAATGGGTGGAAACAAAAAGGCTGGTTCCAAACCCTTCTCAAACACACTCCACAATGTAACACATCTTGAAAACAGGTGTTGATCATCTGGACAAGGCCTTCAGCTCATTAAGGCTGTTACTCCTAGAATGGTTTGGGTTGGAAGAGACCCTTAAAGATCATCTAGTCCAACCCCTCACTACGGGCAGAGACATCTTTCACTAGATCAGGTCACCCAAAGACCTGTCCAGCCTGACCTTGAACACTTCTGATGATGAGGCATCCACAACTTCTCTCTTCCTCCCAGTAGCTCCACAAACACCAGCTCTGGAGATACCTCAGGATGGTGAGAGAGGTTTGCCCTGCTCTCAGTGGTCCTGCTGCCCCAACCTGCCACCTTTCTCCCGAGGTGCCTTAACCCTGGGAAACATCTGACTCACCCCGGGCTGGAAGGAGGGATGTACAAGAGCCAGAACTATTAAGCACTGGACATTTATATGAACCTTCTGGAAATATTTTTGGCAGGAGGCGCAGCACAAACAATGAGATGGTGCAGTTGTGCTGCATGTTCAGATGTGGGGAAGAAGCAGCCAAATGCTCTCCTGGGGGGAGGACCCTGATGTGTTTTATCTCCCAGCATAAAAATAAACCAGATGAATTAGCAGACAGGTAAATTCAGCAGCTTATTATGGCATGTTGTGGAGAACTGAGCTGTCAGGAGGGCTTAGCTTACACTTCATTGCAAACATGGATGTTTCTCTGCCTCAGAACCATCCCTTCCTCCCTGCTGTGCCCAGAGGTCCCGATTCTGCCCTGTGTGAGCATCATGTGGAGGGGATCTGTGCAAGCCTGTGCTGTTACATTCCATTTCTAGCATGATAACAGTGAGATCTGGACCCACAGCACCTGACGCCTTTCTTCCTTCCAGCATTTTCATGCAGCGTAAGAGCAGAGTGGACTTGGCTTTTCACACGTTATCTGTACAGGTCCAGAGAATTTTTATATAAAATACACATTATTAATGAGGACAGAGCTACCTGGCCACAAGCTCAGTGATGTGAACTGGCTGAAGTCCATAGGATGCTCCTGGTTGTTCTCCGCAGATGCGTTGTGGTGAACATGCCTGGCATCCTTGTATGTAGGGGTGGTTATTGTACCCTCCCATGCATCTTTTTCTCAAGTTGTTCCCCAACCTCATCCTGCAGTCTCCTTTCCTGTTGTGCCCTGGGTGAGAATCAACCCCAAGAGCATGTATTTGGTGGATGACAGTGACCCTCCGGGGAGCTGCAGCAATGTTCTGCCTTCCCTGAGAGGACTGGCTGTGGGCCCAGCACTGCTCCAGTCAAGGTCACAGCAGATTTCCCATAGACATCAAAGGGAGCATCTTCGGTCTTCCAAGGGCGCTGCCTCTGAATCACAGACGTCAAGGATGGAAGAGACCTGTTGGGTCACATCCTGTCCTATCTTCCTGCCAAAGAAAGGCTCTCCTGCACAGGAATACGTCTCGAGAGCGTGCATCTTGCGTTGCTTCAGCCCCTGCCAGCCTGGGGATCACTGATAAGACCCATGAGACTCTGCAGAGCCCTTCGCAGACACAACCGACAAACATCCTCTGGTCAAAGCCCTGGTTCCTGCTGGTCCCAGCCCACCGCCGTGCTGGTCTTCCAAAGCCGAGGATGGGGCCAGTATCTTTTGTTTCTATCTGCATTCCTTCGGATTGGTGTGAAATTTCAGTTGCAGTTCCTTTCTCATTGTTTTTAATCACTGCAAATATTGCAGGCAAGACGTTGAGCTGCACTGCCGCTCGCCAGAAATCAGTGAGGTCAGATAAGGGAAATATTTTCATTAACTGCATGGGAACTTGAGCTCTCTTCTGGTTCCCCCGTGGCTCTGAGCAGACCTGCTCAGCTCCCATCTTCACAGCTTTCCCACCAAAGCGCTGGCATCTGTTTGACTCAGGTATGATGAGCAAGAAGGTAGCAGAAGGAAAGGGCTTGGTGCTCAGCAGGAGCACGATAGATGCCCGTTCGCATTGCACCCTGCTGAAAATCTGTGCAGTGCAGACCCCATGGGAGCTGCAAGGGTTACACCAGCATTAGGCATTTTTCCCACTTCTAAAACACTTGCTTTGTTTTGGGTTGGATTTTGGAGATTTCTGGGCATCCAAGTGTGTCACCCTTCACTCCAGCTTGTGCAAATCTGTCCCCTTTTCCCTGCTGGCTTTATGCTAAAGAAGGGATAAAACCAAAGTTCACTTTCTTCTCCGCCACTGTTTGGGCAAGCTTTGGATCTGGATCTGAACTAAGTGGCTCATTCCTCTCTCAATTTCCCATGTTTAATTCAAAAGGAAACATTAAAATGGCAGGAGCTGAGCCAAGACAGGGAGGGTTCCTACAAAACAGTTATTCTAACACCGTTACCATGGCAAAAACTCTTATCTCCTCACGTTGGTGCTCCGCACCCATCACAGTGGGATCTGAGCTGCACAAGGTGAACCTCTTCCCCGGACACACGGAGAGGCTCCAGTTTGGACTTTGCTGCAGCATGTGGCAACAGTGTTGTGTAATCCCAGTCGAGGGTTTTGTCAACTCTGTTAGCACTGAGATCTTTCTTGGAATTTGTAGCAAACATGTCCTACAAAACAGTTTGGGGATTTTTTTTGTTTCTTTTTTTTTTTTTTTTTAATAATAAAAAAACCAACAACACAAAAGAGAGCAAAACAGATGAGGAAAAAAGACATTACCCTGCCTTCTTGTGTTGTAACTGGACAGCGTCTGTGTGTCAGCCTCAAAGATTTTGTCATCTATTTTCCTTCCACTTGGTTGAACTTCCTCCTTGCTCTAATTCTGAAATTATTCCCACATTTCACTGAATCCTCCCATTTTAGTTTCCATCTTACTTTGGTCTTTCATGCTGCTGTTTGGTGTGTGATCTCCACTGTTCTTGTTACATCGGTGCCGAAACAGATTTGGGTGTTTCTGCTGCCCCAAGCTCTTGCTTTCAAAATGACTCTGGGCACCAGGTATTATGGTCTGAGGGCATAATGCTGGCAAAGAACTGAAGGCCATGATTTAGAGAGAGATTTTGTCAGGCAAAAATAGGCCCTTTGTGCCACCAGACTCCAACCATTTCCAGCTCTGCCTCTGATCTGCTCTGGAGCAATGGGGACAACACTTAGCCTTGCCCTTTCCTCGACTTCCAGCTTTGCAAAGAGGGTCTTGCAGGGTGTATCTGGAATCCTGTGGGACACCTAGTGCTGTTTGCAGCAGGAGGGACGTGGAAGCGGCTTTGTCTCTTTTGGGTTTGTGTTACCAGCAGAGAAGCGTCTGTTTCGTCCAACTGCCACTGGAGGTCAATGTGCTGGATATTCCCAGAGAATAGATTCCTTGCCTCCTCAGGGGTATTAGTAACAGATGATGTGTATAGAAAAAGGCCCTTTGAAGCTTGTTAGCTTGGTTCAGGAGAGGTTGGATACTGCTGGGCACCTCAGCTCTATCATACAAGCTAAAGGGTCCCACTGCCTAAAATTGTGACTGTGTGAGCTGTGCTGCTCAGTGTGCTCATAAATGACCTGGAAAGCTGGGTGAGCAGTGAGGTAGGAAGTTTGTTGGCAATGCTGCAGTGAAATGTACAGATATTTGCTAAAGACATCAAGGATAAGAAGAACTACAGAGAAATCTTATGACTTTTTACACTGAGGGTGGTGAAACACTGGCCCAGGTTGCCCAGAGAGGTGGTGGATGCCCCATCCCTGGAGACATCCCAGGCCAGGCTGGACAGGAGCAACCTGATCTGGGTGCAGATGTCCCTGCTCATGGCAGGGGTGGCGCTGGATGAGCTTTGAAGGTCCTTTCCAACCCAAACTATTCTATGATTCTATGACTTTGAGTGACTAGGTAATAATATGGCAGATAATATACAATGTAGATAAAGTGAAGTAATGTTAATGGGAAAAACCATACCAGATTCCACATACAAAATGATAGACGTTGAGCTGACCATAATCTCAGATGAGAGAGACCTCAGGGTTTCTGTAGACGGTTCAATGGAAGTCTCAGCTCAGTGCCTGGTAGTGGTGACAAATCAAATCAGGAGTGATCAGAAAAGGAATATTAAGCAAAACAGAGAACACCAACATCTGTTAGATAAATACACAAGAGCACCCACAACATGAATACTTTGTGTTGTTCTGGTCCTTCCAGCTCCAAAAGGACATGTAGGATGAGGAAACATTCAGGAAACAGCGGCAAGGTTGATCAAAGTGATGGGATGGCTTCCACACAACATCAGCTAAGGAGGTTTGGTCTTTTGCTTCTGGAAAACAGGCAGAAGAGATGATGGAGGGCTGAGAATGTGATTCACAGAGGAAATGAGTAAAGATGCATTGTCCTCTGGTACAAAAACTGGGGAACCTCAAGTGAAGACCCTGGGAGCTAAGTTCAAAACGATCAAAAGAAGAACCGTGTTATATACAATGGGTAGAAAACTGAAAGGATGTTGCTGATGCTAAAAGTTGAAAGGGGTTCAGCTTACCAGGCCCGTAGAGAAAAAGATCCATCATGGGTTGGTAAATACGGAGGAGGCACATCTAGCTCAGGTCATGGATCTGATGTTAGTTGACAGAATACTTGGGGAAATCCTATATATGCCTGAGCTGCTTGGCTCCTCCCTTGACATCTGCATATGGCCACTGTGGAGTTCATGAAGGCGTGAACCCATCTTACCTTATGTAAATGCAGGGACATCTCTCCAGGGATGAGCCTGGCTTTGTGTCTCTGTGGAGAAAAGAGAAGCTGGGGCATGAGCATAGCAAGAAGCATTAAAAAATCTCCAATTCTAAGCAGAGTGTGACACCCTAGAGGGATGAGGAGGATGAAGGCTGATGGTAGAGGAACATTGAGGCATTCTGGTGATTGCTGTGGTATGAAAATGTAGATTGACAGGCGGTCAGACAGCCCGAGTGGCTAGGATGGATATCAGATGGCTCCATTTTCCCATAAGCAGTAGACTCTTGTGCATTAAAGGCTGGAAGACCTTTAGCAATTTTGAAAAGTAGGGAAAAATTTTGCAGACTACTACCTGTTGAACTTAGAAGAAGATCTCTCATTAAGCTGGACACATCAAAGTTGTGCGCCTAAAATTGAGCACATACATAGTGTTTTGCTGGATTGCTATTGACAAGCAATCTTCTGAAGCAAGAAATGCATAGAGTTCAGTTATTTAGACACATGCTGTTTAGTTTGAATTGTCTGAATGTCTCACATTACACTAGAAATCTTCAAGGGTAAAGAAATAAACTGCATAAGATACGTCCAGAGCCCTGAGCCAGGCTCTGGTTCATTCTGTTCTGAGAGGTGAGGTACCATGACGGGGTGTTGCAGCAGGTAGGAATTACTGCCTCCGGGTCCTGTTCCTACAACAGCATCATGGTTTTGCGTGGGCTAGAAGTCATGATCAATGCTGTTTGTGTGCAAAACCACCCGGTTGCGATATAGTTGCTCATACCCTCCTTATTGCCTTATTCTGCAAGACCTGCAATGGCATTGGAGCTACTTGCAGGGTGTAAGTTACTCAAGATGAGCAGCTGGGTGGCATGGGGTTGCAGATTTTGGAGAAAAATGGGGCATGCAGGCAGCGAACCGAGCAACAGACAGACATCCCAGGCCGTATCCTGCCGTTGTGTTTTAAGCAGAACAACCCCGCTGAAATCAAGAGGCTTCGTGCTGCTTCCATCCCCGTGGAGATCAGCGGGGGAGTTCTTCTTAAAAACCTGTTGGGACCATATGGCCTTTTATCGCTAGAGTTCCTATTTATGTTAAAAACCGCTAAGAAAATAGCCTACAGTTGTTTTGTCATGCTTCAAGCAAGTTATTTTGTTTATCTGGCCTAATTTTTTTTTTTTTCCCTGTTACCCTTTCTAGGTTCCCTGCTATTCTTATGGTCAAAAGTTGTCCAAACTGGCCATCTTGAGAATAGCCTGTAACTATATCCTTTCCCTGGCCAGACTAGCAGACCTGGATTACAGCGCTGACCACAGTAACATGAGCTTCTCTGAATGCGTGGAGCAGTGCACTAGGACCTTACAAGCAGAAGGAAGATCTAAAAAAAGGAAGGTATGTTACAGCCTCCCCACGCTGCCCCCCAAACAATGTTAAAAGTTACAAAAGGAGAAAAAAAGAAATCCAAAGCTTTTTCCTTCTTTTTTTCAACATCTTGCAATTTTTCTGATTTTTTTTTACCCCTTGCCTTTCTGTCTTGTTTTTTCTCCTTCATCTGTCTGATCTTGTAATAACCGCATTCCTCCCTAATCAAAAGCTTTTCTCTCCTTCTGGTCCTCCGCACCGGGCTCTTCCTCTCGTTAGTCGCCCATCGTGTGTTTTAACACGAGCATGATCCTATTAGAGTCATCTCGGGGCTGTTATTTGTTAAACCAAACCAACCTCGAGTCGCCTTTTGGAGCCCATAAAACACAGTCGCCTGCCTGTGTTTTCTGTTTTGTTTAATTTAACACTTATCTCCCAGAAAAATCACCCGACAACAACAAGGGAAAAAGAAAAAGTAGCTAATGGAGACGTTGTATGTATAAACACATTAGTAAGATGTATGACCTGAAGGACGTGTGGGTATCTTGAGGAAACAACGTTAAATCTAATTACGCCTTGCATTCCTTTAGGTTACTTAACACTGAACCAATTAGGTGAAATCATCGTCAAGCGGCGGGAGGAGGAAGCCGAGCGTTCTGCCAGTTTTCCTCTCAGAGAGTGACATGGGTGAATTAAAAGGGTGATTGATGTCTTTGTTCGGGCTTTTATGACAAAAAGAGTTTTGTAAACTCGAATTGAACTTCCCCCTGCTTTGCGAGCTCGCTTGTCAGGCGGGATAATAAATCAGTGGGATTTTAATGGATGAATGGGCAGCTAAGCCGGGGAGCAGGCTCCTTCCCCGGTGTCGTTAAGATCTGCCTCCAATTCGGGCAGGTTTCCTTGCTTTTCCTCCTCTTTAGCCCAACAAATCATCCTGCAGAAATTCAGTTTATAAATAAACACAATAGCACACTCCCCGTCGCTTCCTCTTGCTGTCACGGGCCGTATTTATGCCCTGGGAGCAGCAGTGCCAGGCGGGGACACAGCACTGCTCACCCACCTCTGATGGCACCAGTTGAAACTGGGAGATGCGGGGAGAGCTTCTTGGCACGGCCTGAAATTGGGGGTTCATTGTGGGGTCCATAGTGCCAGAGGCGTTGGTGTCCCAGGGGCGCCGATGTGATGCCACCAACCCTAGGGTGAGGTGAGAGTTGGGTCTTGAGTCCACTCCCAGAGTCAAAATGGGGGAAAAATAGGGATGAGCATCCTTTGAGGGCTTTGGTAGATTGCTAATTTGGTTTTATATTCCCTCCCTAAACTGAGATGGGAGAAAAAACAAGGATGAACATTCTTTTTGAGGTTTTGGCAGACTGCTAGTTGGGTCTTAAGTTCCCTCCCCAAGTTGAGATGGGGGAGAAGAAAGGGATGAGCATCTCTTTTGGGGCTTCAGCAAACTGCTGGGCTGGTGCTCAGGCTTTGGGTGCCCGATGGGCTGAGACCCATTGTCTTGGCTTATGTAAACCAACCCAAGCTTAAAAGACAGAAAACACGGCGCCAGATTTCAAATGGCTCCAAGTCCCTGGGTGTTCACATCTGAGGGTTAGCGCTAGGGCCACCCTGAATTAAAAAAAAAATAAATGAAGAATTAAAAGTCTGACATTTATGACGTTTGTTTGTCACCAAAGGAAAATCTGCCTTTTCTCTACATTCTTCCAGGACACCCACCCTAACCCTTCTCCAAAGGCCCTGTCCAAAAAGAAAGCCAGGCTTTGTTACCCAAGGCAGGGTCTCAGTCCCTGTTCTGCCTTGTTGTTCTTTCTGGAAAGTGTCTTGCAAATGCATTTCTGTCACTTGGGAAAACCAAGTTTAGGGCAACACAAGAACCTGTGGATTCCACTGGCTGACAGGTATCATTTTATTTCAAGCAATATTTGCTCAGTTGATCGCAAGAGCACATTCAGCTGATAATGAAGCTAAAACCAGGGGTACCAGCAGTAATTCCCAGTAGACAGAAGGAAGGATGCAAAGCTGGGGTTGGGAGGACTCATCCTGTACGTGCCTTTCTCCTTGAGCCAAGAGAATCAACGGCACAAGGGAGGGAAATGCTGGTGTTAGAGGGAAATTACAGATCCGGGATGGCCATGCACAGGAGATCCGAGCTCTAGATGTCAGGTGGTGCGAAGGGATGTCTCTCCTGGGGGGTCTCACACAGGCGGCTGGATGAGGATACAATGGCTTGGCCCAAAGTCACCTCTACTTCATTCATTTTGAAATCGGCACGTTTTTTTCCTAAGCTGTGTGTGTTTTTAATCAGGTCTCCAAAACCGCTGCTCGCTGAGCAGTTCCTCTGAATTATTGACTTTGGGGTGGTTGTTGTATTTTTGTTTTTGTTTTTTTGAGTTTCCTTTTTTTGTTCTCTCTTTAAAAAGAAAAAATCACAGCAAGCCCAAAGGCAGACAGACCTCCACTCCTCAAGCTGAACCACTGGGTCCACAGCATCCTTATCTCCTGTCATCTCCATTCTATTGTGTCTCTGCCTCTATCGCTTGCTCTCTCAGCTCTGTGATTGCAATGTGCTATGTCACCGTGAGCTTTTCACACAAAAAAGTAGCTGGTTGGAGTTTGTTTTGGCAGGCAGGGGCTCCAGATGTTGTGTTCGCTGGATTGCACGTTGCCTTTTGCTTTGTTTTTGAGGGCGAATTTTCTGCTGTCCCTAACGTTAGGTTGTTGTTCAGACTTTGCTGTTGCAATAGGAAATTTAATGGGGTGGGATTTTTTCCCCCTTTCCACTCCATTGTGTTAATTAGAAAAGTTGGCTTTAGCCTTTCAGACTTGGCTAGGGAAAAAAAACAACAACTCCCCTTTCCAGTCCTGACTGTGGTTACATGGTGATTTTAGTTGTTGCAATTGAGATTTGACTGAGGGTGTTTGGTGATGGGAGATCTCATTTATAAGCAGCCCAGGGCCTAATTGAAGGGCTTCTAATACATTTTCCTTGAAAAAAAAAAAAAGAAGGCTGTATGAAGGAGTGTTGAATTCTGATGATAGTCTCCATTTTTTAAAGCTGACTTTTGCTTGGTTATACAAGTGACCTGGAGTAAGCCTTACCCATCACCATGCACACAGGATTTGAATGAGAGTTGGGAGTGTTCAACCTGCAGAAGAGAAGGCTCCAGGGAGACCTTATTGTGGCCTTTCAGTACTTAAAATGGGCCAGAAAGATGGGGACAGAATTTTCAGCAGGGCCTGTTGTGATAGGACAAGGGCTGATGGTTTTAAACTAAAAGAGGGGAGATTCAGACTGGACATGAGGAAGAAATTATTTACACTGAGGGTGGTAAACCAGTGGCCCAGGTTGGCCAGAGAGGTGGTGGATGCCCCATCCCTGGAGACATCCCAGGCCAGGCTGGACGGGGCTCTGAGCAACCTGAGCTGGTGAAGATGTCCCTGCTCATGACAGGGGTGCCACTGGATGAGCTTTGAAGGTCCCTTCCAACCCAAGCTATTCGACAATTCTGTTCTATGGTTCTGTGTCCTGCTGGGGACACCCTGATGTCCTGGGAAAACAAGGGGATCTGCCCTTGACTCCAGTCAAGATCCTCCAGCAGTGCTGAGTGACGGGAGGTGGATCAGAAAGGGAAGTCCCCATTTCCTCTGTCCTGCTGTACCCCATTTCTGCACAGGACACGATCCCGAGGGGCCAGAGGTCATCTGAAAGCCTCACATGGATTTTGTAGGGTTTCAGGTCCAGCCTGCTGTTTGCACAGCCTCGTTTTATAGCTTTTCCCCACTGGGCCAAATTCTGGTGCCCTGCAGGAAGGCAGCGTTATGGCTTGGGGTAGGTTTGGGGCTGTAGGGATAGCAGGGTGCACAGCAAGGTGCTCTCCCAGGAGTATGGTGTTTTTGTGGGTGCACTGCAGCCCCCACACCCCCCAGCCCCGCAGGATCTGGCCCCCAAGGCTACAGGGCAGCCCTGGCCCAACCACCGGGCAGCCCAACCGGAGCCCTTCAGTCTGCACAGGGCAGGATCCAACCACTAACAAATACCCCATAAAACACACCCAGCACTGAACAGAAAACCTCGAGCACTTAAAAAAAACAACAACAAAAAACAAATAAACATACAAAAAACCCCACAACCAAACAACAAACTGCCATGGCAAGGTTTCTCCTTTTCCCTTTCCTTTCCTTTCCTTTCCTTTCCTTTTCCTTTTCCTTTTCCTTTTCCTTTCGTTGTTTCTTTTCCTTCTCTTTCCTTCTCTCTTCTCTTCTCTTCTCTTCTCTTCTCTTCTCTTCTCTTCTCTTCTCTTCTCTTCTCTTCTCTTCTCTTCTCTTCTCTTCTCTTCTCTTCTCTTCTTTCTCTTCTTCTCTTCTCTTCTCTCTCTTCTCTCTCCTCTCCTCTCCTCTCCTCTCCTCTCCTCTCCTCTCCTCTCCTCTCCTCTCCTCTCCTCTCCTCTCCTCTCCTCTCCTCTCCTCTCCTCTCCTCTCCTCTCCCTTCCTTTCCTTTCTTTTTCTTTTCCTATCCCTGCCCTTCTCTTTTCCCTCCTGTCCTTTTTCCTTTTCCTTTTTCTATTTTCTTTTTATTCTTTTTCTTTCTCTCTCTCTTTTTTCTTTTTCTTTCTCCTCTTTTTTCCTCTTTTTATTTCTCTTTCTTTTTCTCTTTTTCTTTTCCCTCCCCCGCTTTGCTTTAGATTAACCCTCGTCCTAGGCAGCCGCATCGCCGCAGCCCTGGGAGCTAAGCTGGAGCAGGGAGCGACGGGTGAGGCATTTTTTTTCTCGCTTCATCCTCCCCCCGTCCCGGCTCTTCTGGCAGCCGCAGACTCCAGATGTTCGGAGCGCGAGCTGGGAAGTCCTGCTGGCGCCACTCGGGGCAGAGGGCAGGGGAAAGGCACGCGAGCTGGAACCCGGAGTACTCAGTCACTGCAGGACTTGGCGCATTCCCCAGCTCGCTGCTGGCACATTCCCCGGCTCTCTCCTGGCCATCTGTTCCAAAAAAACACTTTCAGAACCTCATCATCACTCAGGATACAACACTGCGAGCAGCTGTTAGCGAGGCAGAAGGAAAAAAAAAAGAAAACACACACACATATAAAAAAAAAAAAACACCCAAACCATGCGAAAGGTCTCTTTGTGAGAGAGGAAACTGGGTTATGAATAACAGGCGAGCAGTTGGAGCTCAATAAAAGTTTTCAGCTGGAATTTAGTTTCTTGTTTTTGTGCCTGTGTGTGGATGCGCACAGACGCAAGGAATTAAAAATTTAAAATTTTATATACATATATATATATTCCCCAACAATTAAATGATGTAGAAGCATACATGGAATGAAAAGCCACTCTATTTGTTACAGTCTGCTGCACTAAAATGGCTCACATTATGGATGTAATTATTGCATTATATAAAATAGTTATTGTGGTGTTCTGCCATGCCTTGATGCTGCCTCGTTGCTACTTTGCTAAAAGCAGAGCTCACACTGTAGGTTACACTTATTCCCACTGAAAAATTCAAAGGAGGACATTCTGTGGGTGTATTTACTTGCAGGAGCGAACAAGTCAAGGTTTTATACTGTATAAGAGAAATGGTAGCGGCAGGCTTGATTTGTATGGCACTGAAACCATTCGCTAGGAGCATATTTTTTCTATAACACTGTATCATGAGTCATGATTTATTTAGACAGAGCCCCGAGATAAAGCCACAACTCCCAGCCCCTCATTTGCGCGGATGATCCTGGCTGCCGAGACTTGCCGTTATTGATCATCTGATATTGATTCTTGTAACACATTCAGAGCCAGCACAGTAAAAATCTTGATGATCTGCATGGCATTTCTTCCCGTCCTGTGCGGGACGGGGGGGGGTCTAATAATGAGGTTCAACCTCCCTTTCTCTGCAGTTTGACTCAGCAGAGGTTCTTATTTAAAAATAGCTTCATTTCCCTGCTAGGACTCGCCGGCGAGAGCGGGCAGCCAGCCAGTCTGCTTCCCCACGGCCGCCGGCTCCGCGCCCCGGGGAGGAGCTGGACCACAGGAGAGCAGGGACCTGCTCCCAGCCGTCCGTCTGTCTGCGGGACAGCGGGATGGCAGCATCTGGGGGGGCCCCGGCCATGAGTTCTCACACCTGGGGAACAGAGCTGATTAAATATAAGGCAGCAAGGGGGTCACAAGGTTGTGCAAGTGCCATTAGAGGATTCCTGTCCTTATCACTTGTGGTAGATACATCATAGAATCATAGGATAGTTTGGGTTGGAAGGGACCTTCAAAGCTCATCCAGTGCCACCCCTGCCATGAGCAGGGGCATCTTCACTCAGATCAGGTTGCTCAGACCCCCGTCCAGCCTGGCCTGGGATGTCTCCAGAGATGGTTCATCCACCACCTCTCTGGGCAACCTGGGACAGTGTTTCACCACCCTCAGTGTCAAAAATTTCTTCCTCATGTCCAGTCTGAATCTCCCCTCTTTTAGTTTAAAACCATCAGCCCTTGTCCTATCACAACAGGCCCTGCTAAAAAGTCTGTCCCCATCTTTCTTATTGGCCACTTTTAGGTACTGAAAGGCCACAATAAGGTCTCCCTGGAGCCTTCTCTTCTGCAGGCGGAACACCCCAGCTCTCTCAGCCTGTCCTCATAGCAGAGCTGCTCCAGCCCTCTGATCATCTTGATGGCCTTCTCTGGACCATCTCCAATAGGTCCATGTCTTTCCATGTTCTGAAACAGCTGAAACAGCAGTTGCAAAGGGGGGTGCAAAACTAAAGGCTCATGACAAGTTCATGAGCAAGTTGAACCAGCGCTGGGAAGGGAGGCAGCAGCAGCTATATGCATCCTCGATGACACTTCACACCCTGTATTGGCCTGTTGAGGGTTTGAGCATCAGTACTCCCAAGAGCAGGGCCAAAAGCTTTTTGTTGCCAAAGGGATGTAGTGTGGCACCCTGTATTGGAGAACAGAAGCCAAAATTCACTTTGGTTTCAGGGATGTTGGAGCAGCTGCATGCAAAGTCTGGGGCCAGAGATCTGCTCCTGTGGTGGGAGCCGGCTCCCAGTGTAGGCTCCATTCCTCTGCAGCAAAGGTATTACCAATAATAGGGTAAGAATCACCCCACAGGTATCAGGTAACTACAGCAAAAGGAAAATGTGAGTAGAAGAGACAGGGGGAGGCCCTGTAACAAAGGCTGACTCATTTCCAGAAGTGCTTTGATTTACAGAGATTGAAATGCTCCGGGATGCTGCAAATTCACCAAGGTCATTGGGCCAGTTGTCAAATTCAAGAGCCTTGGGAGTTCTGATATTATTAGTTTAAAGCAGACCCTGGTTAATAAATCTGTCTTCAGAACTCCTTGCTGGAGTGGAAAAAGGTGGAGGGGGGAAGGAAAGGAGCCTGTTCCCACCTAACATAATCCATGGCCAGCATCAGGCAGCACCTGGGGACCAACCAAGCGGTGCCAGTGAGGTCTGCTGAGATCCTCTGTCACGTTCTCCCAAGTAGCAAGTGATAGGACAAGAGGAAATGGCCTCAAGTTGCACCAGGAGAGGTTTAGATTAGATATTAGGAAAATTTTCTTCACCAAAAGGGTTGTCAGGCATTGGAACAGGCTGCCCAGGGAAGTGGTGGAGTCACCATCCCTGGAGGGGTTTAGAAGACTTATAGATTAGGTTCTTAGGGACATGGTTTAGTGTTAGAGTTGGTTGGACTTGATGATCCTGAGGGTCTCTTCCAACCGAAATGATTCTATGATTGCAGAGGGATCTCTCCGTTTCCATTTTATTTGCCTCAAAGGTACGGCACGATGGCCCTTACCAGTCCAGGCTGATCTTCCCCAGTTGCAAAGATTTCAGAGCAGAGACCTGCTGCCCAGGTTCCTCTTCCTAAAACCATCCTGCTTCCCAAAACCTACCGATGCTTTTTATCAGCATTGAGCACCCTGAACTAAAGCAGGAGGTGTTAGCTGCAATCTCAAGGTCCTGTTTGTTCAGTACTTTAAGGAGCAGCAGAGGCACAAGAGAGGGGACCTGTGACTCTGGTGGCTTTGGCTTAGGGCATGAGGCTGCTATTGCTGGGTAATTCATTCCTGCAGTGGAACAGGTTTTGCTTGCTAAGACTGCTGTTCCAGACAGGAACGGGGGGAATTTGTCTCTCTACTGTCTTTGAATATTAATGAGTGTGGTCATTGCTTCCCTCCTTTTTCGTCTTTTACATATTCTTTCCATGTGGGATAAGTTAAACAACCGACTTTTCTATTACAAGTTATTAGTATGTGTTATGTATCATTGGAAAATAATATTAAGGGATTCCTAACAAAAATGTTTGTGATACACAAGGCTATTTGTCACCCTTCCACCTAAACCTCATTTATTCAAAATCCCAAATCCCAACTAAGGCTTTGAATTAGGGCAATAGTTTCTACGTTCTTTCTGAACAGCACTAGGAAGTGTCTTACAGCCAGCAGGGACACCTACTTATTGATAACAATTGCAATAACAAGCTCTGTGTTCAGATTTGGCATGTGCCAGATGTGAAGAGTTCATTATTGCTCAGGTAGGAGAGCAAGTGGTGTGGGCTGGGACCGATGGGGTGGTGTTTACCTGGGGACTTTGTTATGGCTGGGATGCAGCCATCGCACAGCGCCATCCTGTCCTTCAGCAGAGCTTCGTGGCCAAATGCCTCCTCCACCATATCCATATGTTCCAACCCCAACCCGGGAGTCCAGCAGAGACCAGCATTATTTGCATAAAGGATGACCTGGGCCCTTTCAGCAAAAATCTCTTATCGGGGGGAATTCTGATGCTTCCCAGGGTCTGCACTTTGCCAGCTTGGATTTTGGGTCCCCTTGCCTGGCAGGAATGCTCAGCTGTGATGGTTGATTTCACAAGCGACTGCCCTAATGATAGTAGTGAAATAAATAAAATTAAATGAATAAAATTGAGTTAATGAAATAAAATAAAACACCAGCCTACTAGTGATATTTTATACCTCAGTGTTACAGTATCCAGTAATGGAAAAGGAGAGACAGTACAGAAACAAAATGGATTGGGGAAAAATATGTTTTCAAGCCAAGCCTTAAGGAGTTTGACCTTTTAAGGACTGTCAGAAAGACGGCTGATCTGTCCAGGGAATTGACGACCGTGTCCAAAGGGCCTTCAGAGGCCATACTGCACCCTGAAGGGCTCTTAAATCCGCTGGCAAAAAGCAAGAAACGGTGGTTGGACGCAGTAAATGGGATCTCATTTCCAAGTTTCTGATTCCTAAGTTACTTAAAGGAGGATTTAGAAGCCCACGTGATGAAGGCAGTTTGGATAGCAGAGACGTGATCTCATGAAGGAGCAGGCCCTGAGGACTCCACTCTGTTTTGAACTATGCTAATGATTGTTTGTGGGATATTTGTGGGGCTTATTTTAATGTTAGAGGGGCTTTAGATGAGTTTTCTCCCTGTCTGAATCTGCTGCACTTTGGAGTTGTGCGTTTTCCAAGGGTCTGGCCAAAATATTCTGTAACCAAATGTGCTCACGTACATCCGCCATGGCCGTGACTCGCAGGGGATGCACGGGCACAAGGGACAGGTTGCAGTCCTGCAGGCTGACAAGTCGCGAACACAGAAAAGTAAATGCAATCACTAAAATACAGAAATAAACCCCATATCCTGCACAAATCCACTCGTCCAAACTCCTTTGCTTTCCCCCTGTAATATTAAGACTGGCTTCTGAAGCTGCAGATCTTGTCAAAAGCAGGTGTTTGCCATCATTTCTATTTTTTTTTTGCAGCAGGCGCTGGAGCCAGCACTTAATTACCTGGTTGCATTTCTTCCCCAAACCTTCCTCGCCCCCTCTCTGCTAGTCCCTCTGCTCTTTGTGGCCTCTGGCCACCCTTGTGGCATCTACAGGTGGTTGCTCTGCAAGCCCAGCTCTTAGCAGCCTCCTATGGCCAGTGGTCCCTGAGGACATCCCAGCCTGCGTCAACGACGGTCGTTCATGCAAGGACTTGCCAGGACACCATGTGTTCATTGTTCTGACGGTGCATCTCTCTCTTTCCAGGAGTAATAACCAGGAAGGGAGGATTCAGAAGAGCTTCCAGCCAGAGTTACATCTGTTCTTGGCAAAGGTTGCACAATCCAGGTGAAGACTGCAAGCAGCTTTTTTGCAGAAGCCCCTTTTTTGAGATGACGATTGGCCAAGGAACTTTCTTAACCTCTGGAACAGAAAGGAAAAAAAAAAAGGAAAATAAACAAAAAGGACAGGGATGCTTCCTATTGTTGTTAAGCCAGCCACCTTTTAGTACGTGCAATTTATTTAGCACTTTTCCCTTTGCTTAACTGGGAAATGTTACCCTCTCAGCTCATGTGTACAGTAATTTGTTGTTATTGTTGTTGCCGTTGTGCCAAAGATTTGATGGAGCTTCTACACTGTGTCTTATTTTTGCCTTAACGTTAAATCTTTGAGCCAAAGAAAAGTCAGAGGTGCCATTCAGGTGGTGGCGAGCAGGCCAGCCAGCTGTCGGTGACAAATCTGAATTTCGGAATCCTTCTGTGAGTCGCCTCTTATTTCTCCTGCCTGCACTTTGCCTGCAGCCCTGGAGCCGGCGTTCAGTGTGGGCAAGAACTGGGACAACACCAAAATAATGCTTCAGCATTCAGGTTTACTTCTTTATTTGAGCTACTCCATAGTTGTGCCTTTTGGGCAATATTCCAGCGTTCCTGCTTGTGTGACACATCCACGGGATAGAAATACTGACACGAAGTGAGAGCTGAAACAGGAGCTATGATATCTTTTTTTAATAAATAAAATTAAATAAGCAAAAGCAAAACAAAAAAAAATCAAAAGAAAGTTCAGCTAGGCAGAATGAAATGCAGCAAAACAATTCAGCGGGCGTTTCAGTTTTGTGAAGTCATTTTTTCCGTGGGTTTTTTTCAAGTGGTCAGAAACCCTTGTAATGCAAAAGCATTTGAATCCTATACTGTACCTTTCACTTCAAATTGAAGTAAAAAAAAAAAAAAAAAAGAAAAAAAAAGAAAAAAACGGAGAAACACTTGCTTGGAGTAAGCAGACTTTATAGGTAATGCAGTTCATATGTAAAACATCTGCTAATGACAGGAGGATAGAGCTCTGTGTTCAAGAGAAAAAAAAAAAAACGTTTTCAAACCAAGGAGATGGACATATTTTGTTTCCCACTCAAGGGGGAAGGTTATTTGCAAGGCCAGATTTGCATCCTGGCTACATCTGTGTAAATCAGGTTCCCGGGTGTCTGACTTACTCCAGTCTGAATCTGGCCAGGCACCACTGGGCGCTGGGGAGGGCGAGGGGCTGCAGAGGGGAATAGTCTGTTTTACTGACACGAATACAGAACTTGAAGTCCTTGGTGGCTTCCCGTTTATTGCCCGAACTCAGCAGTTGTCAGATGAACACCGAGCTGGGGAGCCGATCTGCTAAAGCTGAGCTCAGCGGAGCAGGGTCTGGGTCTAAGGGGAGCCGGGCTGTGCGGTGACAATCTGCTCACTGCCGGGTCGCCTGGTCCTGGTGGGGATGGGCAAGATCCCATTGAGGATGCTCAACATGTCTTCTACTGGATTCCTGGGACACATGGGGGACTGGGGTGTCCAGGCCCCCTCCCAGGAGTTCATTATACTGCTCACCCCTCCACCCTCACCGCCGGTCATTATTAGCAGCCCAATAAAATACATTTTTAGGTTGTCATTTGTATTTCTTTATTAAAGCACAGTTTTGAACGCTGTATTTTGTTATATATGTTAAGGCCAGCTTTTTAGCTTACAACAGGGGTTGGGGCTGAGCTCATGGACTGCGGGAAACACTCCCAGGGGTGCTTGCACGCATGTTAAATAGTTGGGTTGAAAGTGCATATGCTTTTGAGAACCGGTCATGGATGTGGCCCAGCCCCAGAAAACAGTGAGAGAAAGGGAATTGGAAGTCAGTAGAAAAGAAAGTAAGAAAAGAAAGTAAGAAAAAAAAAAGAAAAATCACTGCAAGGTGACCTAAAGGGGGAGCTGCATGTTTCGTATGGGGCCATGCTGCAATTCTCCCATCTGGGTTTTTAGCAAGAGCAAGAGTTGTCCCCACCCTGGCACATGCAGGCTACATTGCAAAGCCAGGGGCTAAAGAAACCCTGTGAGCGTTTCTGTCTTTCTTTGAGCAGCATTCAAAATTCACCAAGCGTTTTTAATTTGAGAAATACCATCTAACTTTTGTTACCAGTTCTGCAGTGGCTCTTGATTTGTGAGAGTTAATGATTATCAGTAAGACAAGGTCTGCAGGGAGAGCCAGTGATACAACGCTGTTGATGCTCTTTATTTACCTTTTTTTTTCCCTTTCAATCCCTGTTGATAGATAAATTTTCTGCAAACACGTCAGTCACAAGCTGGGTGTCATCACCAGGTTGTGATTGGGGCTTTAGGTCATACAATATTGTTTGTCCCTGTGATTAAGGAAGCATTAACCCTTGGGACCAAGTTGCTCACGTACAAACTGCCAAATTCACTTTTCTTAAACATGACCCATGATTCCCACCCTATCGCTGCCCTTCAGTAAATGCAGGCAGAAAAATAGCCGTTAAAAGTTTTAAAAGCACTTTGTTTTGCTTGGTTTAAGTGAGCAAGGCTCTGCAAGAGGCTGCGTAGATGTTTTTGCATCCCAGCGTGAGGAGCATCGATGTGCACCCCTAATGCTGCCCTGTGCTTCCTGGCCTTGCTCCACCCAACAACGCTGGCAACAAGAAGGAGGATAATTTTTTTACCAAAGGGTAGCAAACGCATGAGTTTGCTCCACTGTACCTCCACTGTAGTGGAGGTGACGTTCTGCTTTCTTGGTTGGGCACACAGCCAGGGTCAGGCAGAGCCAAAGGCTTTGCTCCTGGTTGTCACCAAGCTCCAGCTCCACATCTTGGATGGGAGGGCGCAAGAGCCCCAGTAACACAGCCCCCATGTAGGGCAATTTGCAGGAGCTCAGCTGACCATGATCCATCACAAGACAAAGGGGAAACGATGCTTATTTCATTTTTTTTTTCCCAGATCCTGAGCGCTGTATTAAACCAGAAATCACACACCAAACCAGTAACACCATAGCATTGTAGAATCATAGAATCATTTAGGTTAGAAAAGACCTTTAAGATTATCAAGCTCAACAATGAACCTAGCACTGCCAAGTCCACCTCTAAAGCATGTCCCTAAGTGCCACATTGCCTGGACATAAAGCACTGCACCCCATTAATGCTCTTACTGCATCCACTCCTTGTATGCCAGCCTCATATCCCATCTCTGATCTATCAATTGCTGCAGTTTAGTGGCCAGGGAGATATCAAAGGTGAGGACCAAGGTGAGGATCATCTCATGAATGTGGCAACACCGCCAGACTTGTTCAAAGTATTGCACAGGATTCATAGCAGCAGTCGCCATTTACCTGCTTGTTCAGTAAATGTCCTCACAGCTGCCAAGTCCTTCTGGCATGAGGAGCCCTGCCCTGCACAGGTACCTCCCAATCCAAACATCTTCAAGTCAGGTTTCATATCGGCTAAAGTTGCCAGGGCTTGAAAGGCTGTCTACTGAGTCTCAAATATACCATGTGTAATAATCTGCCCCATAAAGCCATATTCTTCTTTCTCTCAAGGGTTTCCTGTTGCTTGTGGGTGATGGGATCAGCAGAGCAGCAGAGGAGCAGTAGAACCTTTCCTACCATTTCTACCTATGAACACTGACCATGAAGTAGCTTCCGGGGTTGGAAGTAACCCTTCATAGACCAACACAGTGACATTTGCATGACAACTCCCACCAGGCTCAGCTGAGCACCTCCATCTGCCCCACATGAACAGAAATGTTCCCGCTTGGGCTGACCCATCAGTATGTCCATGGCAGGCTGGTGTTGGTCCCCATGGTTCCTATTCATCATCCCTGCTCTAACTGGGCTATTTCCATACTGAAATGGGATAGGCAAAGCAAAGACTTCTGCCCAAACCAAGTTGACTCAATGCAAGCCAAGTCTCATTGATAACTCCCAATCACGTGCCCCGGAGGATATGCCTCAAGGCAGACCCCAGCCTACAGGTTGTTTTTCCTCATGTTGTCAGTTTGAGGTGCTCTGGAGAGGTGTACAAAATTCCCATTAACATGGATTAGGGTGGTCAACACTTATTCTGTTGCTGTGCAGAAAAGAGACTTGACATTGCAAGTTAGTGCTGTTGAAGGTGCTGCTGGGATGCTGCAGACAGCCCAGAAAACAGATTAACCTTTTGGTGAGGGAAACAGTTTTTCAGCCTAAACCATGCAGCATATATAAATAGGTAGCTGTTGAAACAGAAATCACTGCCTGAAGTTTTTTGATACAGTGGTATCAGAAAAAAAAGTCCCTGTTTCATCTGCCCTCCATGCCAAGGGCTGAGATGATGCACCTTGGAGTATCGGGATGGCAATGCCTAAATCAACCTATTAGCCAACGTGCATCAACACAAATCACTCATAAAGCTGCTTGCAAAGGTCAGAACTAACTAGGAGATCCACCATCTAAACAAGACAATGTGGATCCCTCTCCTTAGATGGCTGCTTTGATGAATACAGTTGTCACATATATGCACATGCACACACACAAAACTATATAGAGAGGGTTTCCACTTTGGTTTTCAGATGTAGTATTTCACAGACTAACGTATTTCAGTGGGAATTCCCCTATTTCTGCAATATGTCATGGTGGCACCAGTTACACTGCAGATCTAAGATGTGTATTGTAATTATTAGTAATTGTATTCACTTACTCCATATAAAAATATCAGCACAGTAGCATGAATGATTTGTGTAATGATATATTTGCTGTTATTAGGACCTAATATGTTATGCCTGTAATTACATAGTATGTCCCATATAATAGGCTTGGAATTGCTGTGTAAATTTTGGGTAATTGCAGAAAACTATGCTACAAACAGGTCCCCCTAGACCGATTCAAGCATTCACTACCAGGAAATAACCATTATTAAAGGCTCTGCAGTAGACAAAGCGATAGAATGAAAGCCAAAAGCCATATGAATATACAGCAGTAATGATGGAGGAAAAGAAAGAACATGCATGTATGTTAGGGGGAGAAATAGCCAGTGCAGGGGAGAAAGAGAAGTACCAGTCCAGGTAGTGTTAATCCCTGGGGAACATTTCTTCTAACTCTGATTTCAGCAATACTCTGGCAAAAATACAAGGAACCTCCAGTGGGTGCAACATAAGCTCCAAGTAGCACAAGCTCATTCAGATGGAACTGTTTCAAAGGATTTAGAAGCCATGCTCATCATTAAAAAAAGAAAGTTATAACACTTGCATCTAGATTAAAGTCTGCCAGAGGTCATTACAGCTTAATGCATAGTCAGGCTTTTCTAAATGGGCTGGAAACTTTGACATTGATTAAAATTTATCCCCTCCTTCCCAGATCCAAGAGTTTTTCCAAATTTCATTGCACTTTTTTTGTGTGTGTGAAGCTGATCCTTCCCCTCCTCACTGCAACACCTGCACATCTTCCATCTAAAATCAATAGCAGTACCATGGTCCCCCGTGGGCTTCTTGTAGTCGTGAGTGTTTCTCCCAAGGATGGGACGTGATAGGAAGAAATGAGATCAACCATTTTTATGGCTGAGTGAATAGTTATGGGCTTTGAGGGTTTTCTCATGGTCATGAACCTCAGAACAACTTCTGATTATTTTAATTGCACTGCAGCCTTCCAGCTTTGTCATCTATGCTGCCAACTTCTATTAAGGTTCCATTAAAAGGCAATGAAACACAAGGCTTTTTACAATACCCTTGGCAGAACAATTTCCCTTTCTGGATACAGTAAAAAAAATCAGCCAAAAATACATCCTTTTGGTTAAAAAAAGAGAGATAATTTCAAGCAGATCAAAATATTTCATAAAATGTTGTCAGACTGTCTCAGCCAGAAACAACGATCCAGAAAAGGCTAATTTTCAAAGCAAAACATTGATTTTTCCTTTCTGCCTGTCATAGTCACATTTGTTTCCATTTGCTTATGAAAAGGCCTAGATAGCAGACAATATTTCACCTTGTGTAGAGCTAGGTGTTTTGTTCAGATCCGAATGTTTTCCACAACACTTTGTCATTGATAGATGTTTGGTAATTGAATTTCACTGGTATTAGTTGTACCTTTTCTTTCAAGGATCCTGAGATCTCTTTTCTTTAAGTGTAACTAAACTTAGCAACAGAGAGAAGGACAAATCCTGCCCTCAGATATGACCAGGTGAATTCAAGCAAATCCCAATTTAAACAAAGTATGTAGTAAAAGATAAGACCTGAAAGGAAAATAAAATTTAACCCTCAGTTATATGTAGAATAAGCTTGCCAAGACACTGTTTTAGAAGTTTTAACCCACAATACACCAATAACTTATAATTTGGTGGCATCCATGCCCGTGTTTGATCTTCCTGAAGTTTATGGGACTTCCTGTAGCATTAAGCACAAGTAACCAGTTTGGTTTCCCAGTGACCAAGTGTCAGGGATGGGTTTTGCGCAGTGAAATATCACATAGCTTCAAATATTGGTGGATATTAAAATTATAGTAAATTCCTGTTCTCAAGAATATGTTCCTTCTCATTTGGCATATTGCTCTAGAAAGAGATTACTAGGGCTGGTCCCCATCCTGAGCACATAAGAGAACATAAAACATGGGCTTAAGTACAGGGGTCTTTGCAACGAAGAAGGTCCCATTGCTCTACCCCTTTCCATGATACACATTACATTAGTATAACATATAACTCATGAAGTAGACCATAAATCACTCCTGGAATGGCTGTGTTGAGGAAAGCAAGGGAGTTTTTTTGGAAGAAGCCTGAAAGGGCTGAAAGTGAGACAAGTTGGCAAGACCTATGGACAGGCTTGAGCCCCTGATTGAGGAGCCCCTGACTGAGGAGCCGGCAGAGCAGAGTGGGACTGCGGGGTGAACAAGACCCCAAACAGCCAGGGCTGGTGTGGGGAGAGCTGTGATGGACTGAGATCTCCATCTCATCCATTGCACATTTGTTGGAGCAACCACAAGGCTGACACAAAGTATTGAGCGAGCACTTCTTGCAAGAGTGATGCTCCCTGGGTGAGCTGAATAGAGAGGATCCTGCACAAAAATACTGTATAATGGTCAGTGAGCATCATGAGACATAGGTTTGTGAAAGATAAATGAAGATGGGAGATAGAAACATAGAATCATTTTGGTTGGAAAAGACCTTTAAGATCATCAAGTCCAACCATTAACTCAACACAGTCACTGAACCATGTCCCTAAGGACCTCATCTACACATCTTTTAGACACCTCTAGGGATGGTGACTTGACCACTTCCCTGGACAGATTGTTCCAATACCTGACAACCCTTTCTGTGAAGAATTTTTTCCTAATATCCAAACTAAACCTCTCTTGAAGATAAAACCTCCGTTCTCTCCTAGCTTCTCCATGCAGGAGTTCATAGCGTCAGTGCAATTTATAGGCAAATATGCTACCTACACACTCCAACACTGACCTGAGTTTTACAGACTGCATGTTTGCACGCCTACAACTCAAACCTAATTGCGATGACCTCACATAAAATAGTAATAATCAACTATCAATAATACTTTGAGAATTGGCCAGGGGAAATAAAGAGAAAATGCTCGTTCTTAATAAAAACTTGTCCTGAGGTCAGGAAATTGAACCTTCTGCTAGTATTAGTTGCAGGAGCCAAAAACATTGCTGCTGAATGTTTCTGGGGAGCACATGCTTTATATACTTGAAAGATACCCTTCAACATCAAGTCCTGGTAATTGCAGAGACATGGAAAATAAAGGCAGAAATCATAAAGTTTTCCTTTTCCTCTGGTAGCTAATAAGCCCAGGATGTATTTATGTACAAGCAGAGAGCTGTCTTCATCCCAGCCTCTCTCCTCCCTGCATCCCCAGGACACAGCCCTGTGTGCAGTTAACTGACATTCCCCTAATGAATCAAACCATTTGCTCCAGAAACACAAGATGCAGGGCCAATATTTTCAAAAAGCTGCCTTTAAAGCTCTGGCAGCAATTTAGTGTGGTCATGTTTCCGAGTGTGAAGTTCTTCATGTATGAATGCTTGCACTCAGGATTTATTTGCTTGGACTGCACTCACATCCATGCGGGGAGCATGACCGTGAACTCAAAGTTTTCCATGTGCTATCTACTAGATGGGGAAAAATGGGTTTAAAGGACTAAAAACCAGGTAAGGACTGGACACCTGGTATGGATTTGCAGATCTGGGGTGATGCTTAGGGCTATAAAACAGGGAGTGAGTTAGAGAAAAAGAAAATGAAAACAAAACAAAACAAAAAAACATTTACATGAAGCAAATCCAACAGCTTTGCTCCATTCAATACAATCTTTGATTGCGCTTCACCAAGGGGGTGAGGAGTCTGTTTCTGTGCATGTCTGGGAGCACAGTGACACAAAGCATGGGGCACAAATCCCAGAGGTGGCCTCAGACATGGAAACAGCCTGACCCCATCAACATCATCCAAAATCAAGACTAATTAGTGCTTGTGGAAGAGTATCAACTCTGGTGCTGCCATGTTAACATGGCATGAGACTGTGATCAGGACCTGAATGGGGACCTGCCGTTTGGATGTACTAATTCTCGCTGACTTTGCTTGGGGATCCCTAACATGTCCCTGCCTCACACCTCTGTTATCTGCTTAGAAGGGAAGGAACACAGATCAACCTGAGCAAGATGTTTGCAAGATGTATTTTTGAATTATTAGTGACATGAACTGTCTGGGATGTACAGGGCAGGACCATGCTCCATTGTGCACGTTGTAGGTGCAAACTAGAAAGATGCTCTCTGCCTCAGCCCACACGCAAATCTCCCCCAGCTCTTCACCACCCCACCATCCCCACACACACATTCAGCATTTTCTACTTTAAAAGAAATGCCCAATTTAATACAGAAGCAAAACCACCAAGAGTCTTGCAGCTTTTATGGAGAAAAGTGTGCTTGCTCAGGAAGCGTGAAATTAAAAGCTCTCGAGCGTGCGTTTTGCCCGGCTCCACACCACGTGCACCTCGCCAGCTCCGCAACGGCCTGGGAGCTCACTAATTCGCTCCATGGCCTCATCCTGCAAACATGCACCCCTGCAAAGCGAGGCTTACTCATGGAAACACTATGCCTGCATTCCCCTGAGTGAGCAGCTCGGGAGGAACCTGCTCCCTGGGCTGCCCTGGGGACATGGCTGGCATCATCCGAGCCGTCAGCCTGGCACCATCAGGAGGGCTCCAGCAGCACAGCGAGCCACCGAGCCTGGCCAAGAGTGTGGGATCTCACATGCTCTGAAGGACACCCTCTGGCCGCGCTTGAGGCCACACTTAGATGTTTTCTCACAACACAGGTATCAAAATCTCTTCTTGAAACAAAGTGGCTTCAAGCAGCTCTCAACAGGCTCCAGAGACTACCCAGGAGTTTTACCAAAAGCAGCTTGCCTTCCCATTCATCCCTGTGTTATCAGAGTTGACTTTGTGGTGTATTTTCCTTAGGAAAAATTGGATGTTATCATTTCCCCGCCCGCTCCAACAGCCGTCAAGTCCCCCTGACTGGGTGTGACACAGACAAAATGGGCTCCTGCCAGTTGACCCTGAATCACAATAGTGGTTGGGCTCCCACTCCTCAACTTCATGGGTCAGACATAGCAAGGCAAGCAGGTCCCTGATCCACAGATCGCATTTTCTGGGGCAAGACAGGATCACACCAGGTCTGGAAGCTACATCACCTCCCAGGACTCCCAGCTCAGACAATCCCCATGGAGGTCATAACCACATGCTGTGACATACAACCTTCTGTCCCTGCCTGTACACCCCCCCATCCCATGCTGGGAGGCTCAACATGTGCAATCTCACACTTTGGAAGAGACCTCAGAACATGCCCTTCCTCGAGAGATGGGGTAGCAAAAAGTTGTTTGCTTGCATTTAAACCCAACAGGGTTTGAAAGGTTTATGTCTCCTGAGGACAAATCCTCCTGGGTTTGAGGTTTGTCCCCACAACGACAGAGGCTGAGGTACTCTCCGGGACCTCAGAAATCCCCTGAGAACCATGGTGTCTTTGCAGAGCTTTGGGGAGCTCCTGCTGTGACGCCCTCCTGCATGGCTACAGCTCTGTCGGTAACAGCGCACCAATGTGCATGTAATACATTCCAGACTCCTTTGGTTTGACTGATGCATATTTTGACATCTCAGAGAAAACATTTTGCAAGATGCACAGTCAAAGGCTCTTTCAAGCTGAGATGTTGTGGAAAGCCGCGTGAGCTCTCCAAGACACTATCTCTCTCTCTCTGCCAGCTGCTGTAATGAAAGCTCCCTGTGCAGGCCAGAAGATACAGCAGGGAATAACACATTCCTTTAAATAGCATCCTAGCTGGCTTGAGGAGGCCATGAACATTTTAACTCACTTATAATTTTCCTGTGGTTCAACCCTCTCTCCCTGCAGCAGTCTGCTCTGGGCACCAGGGCCAAGCAAAGACATGGGAAGCCTTTAAAATGGCATTAGCTAACCCATGACTGCTCAGCAAAAACCCCTTTGACTGTAATCCTGCTCAGTGTGACCACAGAAAGTAATTTGTAACCTTTTGTTCTAGTTTCTCCAGTAATAATGGTCTCTGTACACATTGTCAAGCCCATAACAGGTTGGCCAGAGAGGTGGTGGATGCCCCATCCCTGGAGACATCCCAGGCCAGGCTGGACAGGGCTCTGAGCAACCTGATCTGGTGAAGATGTCCCTGCTCATGGCAGGGGTGGCACTGGATGAGCTTTGAAGGTCCCATCCAACCCAAACTAATCTATGATTCTATGATTCTACATCCTTTCACAAGCAATACTGCACTCCACACAATACCTACCCTGTACCTTAATTATCCGGAGGTAATTAGCACTGAAGGCACAGTGCTGGGGTCAGCAGAGGAGATGTTGTTCCACCAGGGACTGATCTCAAAGAGGTGATCGCTTCAATACTATGTGGCGCTGGCTAGAAAATGCTCCCCCAACATCTTCCACGTGACGTTTTTCCAGAGGCAAAGCCAGGTAAAGAGGTCCCTGAATGTCCTCCTCCTTAAGGCCCATGCAACCATCTGTAAACCAAGTCAGTGCAAGAAAATACTGAAGGTCAAGGGGCAAAATAGTCAGCTGAGATTTTAAAAAGTGCACAGACCCCACTTGCGGCACAATTTGCAAGCAATTGTTTTGGCACAGCGGCGGGACAGCAAACTGCCAAGCAACAGCAGGAGAATGTTTGGGGCTAACGAGAATTTGGATTATCTTAAAACAGCTTTGCTTGAGGAGAAGACTGAACAGGAGACTGTCTCCAGGATGACTGGAAGGAGCAGCACGACTGCAATGTTGAGAGGTGTAGAATTTCTATATAGATATAGAAAGAGTTATTTAGAAAAATTCCCAGTTTCCCACCCCACAGGAAATTTTAAATAAAAACTGAGGATTCTGTGGCAACAGCAGCATGCAGCTTAAATAAAAATCTAAAAGAGTAAAAACTGTTTTGGGGAAAAAATTTCAAAAAGATCATTTTCTCTGCGGAGAGCTGAAGTTCTTCCCCTCCCCCCCCCAAAACAAAACAAAACAAAAGTTATTTTTCCACTCCTCAGAAAACCTGAAAAAGTATTATCACTTTTCCATGGGTGATTTTTAATTGTGCCCATCAGCTCACGTACAGCCTCTCCAGGATGGGATGTGTTTCTCTCTCATGCATGTCACTGTGCACCCAGTGTCAGTGTTTTAATCATATTATGTTCCTGATGGTAATATTCTGACACAGCCATAGCTTTGCGATGCTGAATGTCTGTGTTGCCAGAGCATGTCTAAGGTGCTGCGCTTTCTATCTGGTTTAATTTCTCTGCACTATCCTGTGCTTCTTATCTTGCTTTGCCACCGACCCAAAATACACCCACTTCTTATCCCAGAGGTTTGATATTATGGAAATAATTGGTGGCATTGTAATACTTTTCAACATTGTGAGGCAAATGGTGTCAAACAAGTGTCCCATGTTTTACAGGGGCATTTTAAGGATTGTGCCTAGATTTTATTAGGTGTTTTCCTTTGCTATGCAGCTCTACAAAGGATATTTTAAGTCACCCGTCTTGTCATGGGTTTATTTGCTGGTCTAAATCATTTGTGTTGCATAGGTCTACCAGCATTCTGTTCAAGTTTATCACAGAATATTAGAAAAAATGTTACAGCCTCATGGAATGGTCAGCAGAACCAGATCTCTTAGCTGGGAAGATCTGGTTTCTTTATGAGCCTGTACCTTGAGAAAAGGAAGTTCTTTATATTTGCTCTATAGTGAGAAATTTGACCTCTTGGAGACCAGAATTACCTTTCCTCACTTATTCCCAATGTTTGGGAATGGGTTAGTTTGCATTGAGCCAAACCACGGTCAAGGTTCTGAAAACCAAAAACACAAGTCATTTGCTAAAAATTCCTCTCCCTGCAGCATTTTCAGCACAAGCAGAGGGCATCAAAACAGCTGCTTGTGGGAACAGAACCGCTTTCACACCTCCGGCTGCAGCTGTGTGAGAAAGGACTCTGTTTTTTAACTGTACTGTGATCTCTCATCTCTTCTGGTGATGGTGAGGACAGGTGGCCTTTCCCCTTTTCGCCGCTTCCCAAACCACAATTACAGCAGCTGCAGCTTTTCAGTTTGTAAAGCAGCTCTTTGGTGAGTTTCTAATGAGGGTGTGCACCATGTCCTGTCACCACCCCAGCACAATAGGGACCAGGACACACTGACAGCATGCTGCCTTTGGGAGAAGACCCATGTCCTACATGCACTGCCACCGAAACAGTGACAGCACCAGGCATGGACCTGCAGCTGTGGGGATCACCATCACCCACAGATGTTTGGCCTTCAAAGCTCATTTAGTCCAACCCCTGCCATGAGCAGGGACATCTTCATCCAAATCAGGTTGCTCAGAGCCCCGTCCAGCCTGGCCTGGGATGTCTCCAGGGATGGTTCATCCACCACCTCTCTGGGCAACCTGAGCCGGGCTCTCACCACCCTCACTGTAAAAAATTTCTTCTTCTAGCCTGGATCTCCCCTCATTTAGTTTAAAGCCATCACCTCTTATCTTATGGAAACAGGCGCTACTAAAAAGTCTGTCCCCATCTTTCTTATTGGCTCCTTTTAAGCACTGAAAGGCCACAATAAGGTGTCCCTGGAGCCTTCTCTTCTCCAGGCTGAACACCCCAGCTCTCTCAGCCTGTCCTCAGAGCAGAGCTGTTCCAGTCCTATGATCATTTTGCAGCCTCCTCTGGACCCCCTCCAACAGGTCCAGGTCTCTCCTGTACAGAGGGTTCCAGAGTCAGACGCAGAGTTCCAGGATTTTTGAGGATTGTGAATGCCGAGAGTTTGAAGCAGGTGCTTGGAGACATGCAAAGCAGCCAAATCAGGCACCAAATTTATTCTTTTGTGAACTTCCCATCTCAGGTGTCTCACACAAATGCTGACCAGAGGTGGTCACCTATCTTACTCTCCCCTGCCCCTTTCCCTGAAATTACACATAGCTCTCAACACCACACTTCCCCTGCTCCATGCCTTGTGCAGAAAAACTCCATTGACTCCAAATCTTTCAGTTCTTTCTTCACCTTCCACATGACTTTCACCCATGTTTTTCTCTCCCCATGCTACCATCACCCATGGGGCAATTCAGTCTCTTTTCTTTTTTGTCTTCTGCCCAAGGAATGGAATGACAGAAGTGAAGTATCCAAGAAAAGGAGATTATTATCACAGTAAAGCCTGAAGCAGAGACATATTCCTGCTCTGGGCTGAGTTCATACCATACTAGCCCACAGATAGTTTTGTTTAATTTGGGGATCTTCTGATCACACTGCATTCAGACCCACATCAGCTGCATCCAAGCCACAGACAGGTTCAGATATTAAGTGATGGCACCATTTTAAATGCATGCACAAAACAAAGCACTGCAGAAACACCTGCAATGTACTCCTTGCATGTCAGCCTATCAAACAAGGAGGCAGCTCATTTCTGGACATGTCCTCTGTGGAGAGCACATCGTAGAGTATCTACCCTGTTTCCCCTAAAATAAGACAGGGTCGGTATTAATTTTTCCTCCAAAAGATGCTTGCTTTTTTACATGTATAGCTGCCTGGATGCTATTTAAATTGACTTTTTTTAATGAACTGTAGCTAGGCCTTATTTTTGGAGTAGGCGTTGTATTTTGAGCATCCTCAAAAATCCTGAAAAATCATGCTAGGTCTTATTTTCAGGGTAGGTCTTATTTTGGAGGAAACAGGGTAGTCTGACATTGGAGCTGTAGTGTGTTCTGCATTATCACAATCATTTCACTGCCTGAAACCCTATGAATTATAAATCTACTTAACATGAGCACCCATACCCTATAGACTGGCCTTTTGCAACCTCTATACACCAACCTTTCCATCCAGCTACCGCTCACGCCCTCAGTCCTTGCAAAGCCTCAACCAGCTTGTTCAGCGCAGAGACACCACTTTCCCCAGGACAGTGGGATGGGGAGGAGGAGCAGTCATCCAACCCTCAGATGAAGGCTGGTACCTGTGGAGGTCCCAGCCAGGGACCCCCCCAGGGTTTGCCGTCCCCCTGGGCAAGAAGGAGCAGCTACAAGCACATCCATCGCTCGGCTGCAGGAGCCTGAAGCCCAGCGAATGAAGTCTTCAGCAACCACTAAACTCACAAATAGACAGTAGGCGCCAGAATCCTCAGCTGTGGCTCTTTGGACTACACTGGATTTACGCTGATTTAAGCCAGCTGAGGATCCGCGCCACCGGGCCAAGTCCCGCTGGCCTACCTCAGGCTGATGGCTAGTTGACGTGACTGATGACTAAGATTTCCATTTAGCGTAACTCAAAGCATGAGCAGAGCCTATGTAGTGCTACCATTGTTGACTCCAGCCTTTTGTCTCGGGATGTAACCGATAGGCCTAATAACCGAAATCATACTGCATGCATTCATTCACCCTCTTCGCAAACAGCATGTTATTGAGCTCAGTGGTGAAAAGGCATGCACAAACACAATGGGGCTGGGATTAAGCCCAGCTGCATTACCAAAGTAAATACTTTTGCTGCTGACAGTTTGTCTGTAGGGATTTGGAGAAAAGTTTTGTGCATCTACTTAGGCAACATATGGTTTTATTTTTCCTGTTAACAAAAACAGTAGTGGTCAAAAGTCAACACCCTCTGATGACTGTTTGGTGGCCAATGTGGAATGGGCTTGGTGGTCTAAGTCCAGTTCCTTACATGTCCACATAAAAATGACCGTTTTCCTGCATTCATCTCTCACTTGGCACTGAGGTTTATAGTCTCCGCAAGCAAGTCAATGGGTTTTTGAGGTTAATCTCATCTGTCCTCCTTCCTGATTGAAAGCAATGGGTGACATGGTTTGGGTTAAGATACTTTGCTAGCTTCTTTAATTCCCCTTGTGATGAAAACCCCTCCACAACCTGTTTCCTTGAAGCCTGAAAAGGGTCAGAATTAATCCGCATTAACCAGCAGATGGAGCGTGCCAGCTAGTCAGACTTCTAAAGCAAACACAGAGACGATGAGGACGAGCGTCATGCCAAGAACACAAATGTTCTGAATTTAGCCCTTCGTCTCCAAGCCGAACGCATACTGTTCTCCAAAGATCTCTGCAACACTCAATCAACAGCTGGTCACCTTCACATCTGAAACTGAGAAGGAAATCCACAAGGGCCTGGCTTTATATTTGGCGATGACTTCAGTGTGGTGGTAAAGGGCAAAAAGTTGTCCGAGTTCCGCGGGTGCCCATCTCGCATAACTCCAGTGAAGTAATTGGCAGATACTGGCACTCAGCATCACTGGGAAGAAAAGAAGCCGACCACCACCGCCACCAAACCCTCCAGAGCTGATCGCCCTAAAAGATTTTAGAGCTTTCAAGGTGCAAACAGGCCTTGTCTACACTGAGGTAATGAAATTACAGCAGCTCGAGCACGACTGCTAATACTAAGCATCTGCAGCCTCAGAGGCAGCTCAAGAGCTGCAAAGGGGTGTTAACTCGACCCGCCACATGAAGTAATTGTTTTTAAGGGAGTGTATCCAAGCTGGAACACAGCAATGCATAACATGCACACTAAGACAGGTGTAATCCCAGGCATGGTGGGTGGGAAGCAAGGCTGGAAAATCACAACTAGAAGCCAAGAGGTGTTGCATAATGCAGACTTCCCTGCCAAGACAAAGGTAGTTTTACTGAGAGCCAGATCCTGCGTGATGCCCAGTTACTCCCACAATGCGTTTGCCATCCTCAGATGCTACTGACATCCCTGGAAGCTGAAGGCACAAAGTATTTGAGCAGGACCAGTTGTGAGAGGACAAGGGGTGATGATTTTAAACTAAGAGAGGAGAGATCCAGGCTACACATGAGGAAGAAATTTTTTACATTGAGGGTGTTGAAACACTGGTCCGGGTTGCCCAGAGAGGTGGTGGATGCCACATCCCTGGAGACATCCCAGGCCAGGCTGGACGGGGCTCTGAGCAACCTGATCTGGTGAAGATGCCCCTGCTCATGGCAGGGGTTGGACTGTATGAGCTCTGAAGGTCCCTCCAACCCAATCTATTCTGTGATTCTATGATTTTGCAAGGGATGCTCAAACCTGCCAGTGATGGGCAGGCAGCCAGGGCTGGAGGAGCTGAGCCATGAAGAGAAAATGCCGCAGCTCAGGTTGACACGCAAACGGAGCTCAGGAACGGGCCACCACAGTCCCATAGTCGCACATGCATCCATCCACAGAGGAAGAAGGTAAAGCCAGAAATTGTTTCTGTTCCTATGAAAGACAATCGCTGAAAACAAAAGTTCATCTTAACATTTTTCTGCAGAAGTTTGGGGGTTTTCATTCAAAAAGAAAAAAACTGGGAAATGTTTGGTTTCTGGCAGTCAAAAACTGGAAACTTTCTGGCCACAAACCAAAATAATTTGGGGTTTCTGGGGTTTGGTTTTGTTTTGGGTTTTCGCCAAACTCCTTAGCTTACTTTTGCCAAAAAATCTGCACATTTTTCAAGCTTTTTCTTCCTCAATGAAAACCCTAAATTTATTGTTGAAATTGGACATTTCCCACAGAATTTTTTTTCTTTTTTTTTTTTTTTACAAGAGCATTTTCATCAAAAAGAATGTTTTGAATGAACAGTTTCATCCCGCTCTGTAAGAAGAACCCTTGGAGAGTCTATCACACCCTCTACTTTTATCTCCTCTCCCCAGCTCACTTTTCTCACCCATGGGACCAAGGGGGGTGACCATGGTGTGGTTTTGACCACCATGTGGCCAAGCACTACAGCTGTGGAGCAGCCATGCTGGCCTTCCCAGCAACAAACATCTCCAAGGTGGGAATAGGTTGAGCTTTTTCTATGAAATACCAAGTATCTCTGTGAAAATAAAGAAATATAGCAAAGGAAAATAAGCATCTGGAGTCTAGATTCAGTAGTTCTTGTACTTGGACCACATTTAGGCCTATGGTTCTGGGAGATGAATGTGCTGTTACCTGTCCTCCGAAGTGCCCAAACATCATTTATCCACAGGTTCGTTAGAGCTGCTGGCCCTGTGTCCACCATAAGCTCAACAAAAGTACACAATTCATACAGTCTGCATTAATTTTCAAGGTCTGGCACAGGGAAGGTGGACATGAAAAATGGACAGGAAATAATAGATATTATGGCCTCATGACACAAACACAATGCTAGCGACTAAGAAGAAAATTAAAAACTTTAGTATTTTTCTACCCCAAGCACCAAACTCAGAGATGGAGGTGAAGAGTGAACCCAGCTCAGAACTGAGAAGGTGTTTGCACCCTGTCTCCGAGAATAACTTTGATCCGACTGAATGCTGAAACCAGAAATTGCACTGAAGTGAGGGAAATTTGGACTGGAGTCTGAGTCACAGAGCTCAAGACTGCACTTTTATGAGGCAGAGCCAAACTACAATAACAAATCTCAGCTTCCTGAAGTTTTGTGAATGTGAATTTGGTCCGGGTTTTGAATTTCACTCTTCCAACCGATCTCCCATTAAATGGCCATTGAAAGAGCCATTCCTTCCCCAGTTAAAACTAAGATATCTTGGAGTTTTTATAACAAAATAGATCCGTTTCAATGGCTGCTTTTTTTTTGCTGGAAATAATCTATTTTCTTGCTTCCAAGGTCTGTTTGGATGTTTTCTTTAATTGGACCACTGAATTAGGTGTTTGATGACCCTACCAGAGCTGGGACTACTGTGAGGAAGGGCAGGAGAAGGAAGGCCAACACAGACAGGGCAACCACGCAGGTTAGTGGCAAGTGGGAGAACATGCCAGGAGGGACAGGGGAGGTGAAGAGTCTCAAATTTAGGCAAAAATGGGATTACCACACAGAAAAAATGACAACTTGGAGGACTTTGAGCAGGATGTTTGGAGGGTTCAGTCAAGAAAAGAGCTGATGACAGGAAGAGATGGACTTGGGGTGGGTTGGAGAAGGGAAGGAATAAGGAATGTGTGGGTGAGGAGGAGGCAGGTCAGGGGCTGGCTATGAGGATGAAGTGATCTGTCAGGCATTGGGGACAGGTCAGGGATAAGGAGGAGGGTCTGAGAGGCTGGTAAGTTCTCACAGATCAGGTCAAGAGAAGGGGGTAATGAAGGCTGGGTGGGTAGTGAGGAAGAAGAGGAGATGAGGTCTTGTCTCCTTTTCTTTTCTTCTTTTCTTTTCTTTTCTTTTCTTTTCTTTTCTTTTCTTTTCTTTTCTTTTCTTTTCTTTTCTTTTCTTTTCTTTTCTTTTCTTTTCTTTTCTTTTCTTTTCTTTCTTTTTTCTTTCTCTTCTCCTTTCCCTTCTCCTTTCCTTTCCTTTCCTTTCCTTTCCTTTCCTTTCCTTTCCTTTCCTTTCCTTTCCTTTCCTTTCCTTTCCTTTCCTTTCCTTTCCTTTCCTTTCCTTTCCTTTCCTTTCCTTTCCTTTCCTTTTTTACATTTGGGTAATAATAGTCCTCACACTATTTTTTTATCTGATTTTCAGCAAGGTTTACTTAAGCCTTGACATAGTGCAACGCTGCCTGTCAGCTGAGCCATGGTTAACAGTGCTGTCCCCTAAGCCCAAGACAAGCAAGGCAAGGAGAATAAATTAGTTTAAATCTCTGCAAAAGGTTTCCCAGTTGAAAGAGGGTGAAAGCATAGGCACAGTAAATTACTGCAACTCAGCTCAGTGTTAAGTCATGCATCCTGCACATACAGAAGAGACTCTGTCATTAATACAAACCTAGAAAGAAGCTAAAACATTAATACCAGCACAGGCTGCTTTTAGAGGCCCTTAAGCAGAGCAATTGGCCTGGAAGGGGAGCTGGGGCTGCTTGTGATGAAAGTCTCACACATGGAGAGGTGGGGGAAATGCCAGACAGCCCTGGGAGAGAAGGAAATATTTATATTGATTTACTCTGACATTTGAACTGTAATGTCCTCATAATAAACCATGCCCCAGGAGTGGGTGATATTTGGATTGTCTCGACACCAGACAGTGAGAAACCCAAGAAGGGGAAACTGAGGCAGGGTCAAGGTTTGACATCCAGCTGTGTAAGCTCCCTTCGTGGTCCTTTATCAGGACTGTTTTCACCCATCATGTACTCACATAGTTAAGAGGATCTAGGAAGCTACAATTCCTTTGCTTTCCAAAGCCATTACTCAGGAAAAGACTAATTAAGTGGCAGTGTTATTACAGCAGGTCCTCGAGTCTCCGAACACAACCAACAGCGATTAAGCAGGCGTCAGCTACTGGGCAGGATTTCCCACTGCCCAGCTGTGTAATTATCACAGCAGCTAAGCCAAAATCATTTGACAAAGAAAACCAGCTGCAGGCTGCAGGTCTTGGAGATAGCACATGTCCAGCGGAGAGAGAAACAATAACCTCTTCTCCTCTGTATTTTTCCAAAAGAAAGATCAACGAAGACAATCATGCCACATTCCTAGAGGAGTAGAGAGCAATATTGATTTCTGGGGAGCACCTGGAATAAGAATCAGGGGTACAATACAGCTTACTGCCATTTTCTTGGAGAACTGAATGTTCACTGCTGCCTCCCTCACTCAAGGACATGGAGCTGGTAAGGGGGGAGGATTCGTTGTACTGCTTTGAAATATGGACCCGTACTGCAGCATCATCCCTGCAGAGAGGGGCTGAGGGCTGCCTTTAATATCCCAAATAAAGCACTGATGTGGACTTTGAGTGATGGAAAAGCTTTGGGTTTGTTTCCTGAATGGAGAAGCCTGTGACCGTACATAACCTACTGCCTCAGTTTCCCCATCTCTAAAATCATAGGATCATAGAAATAATTTTGGTTGGAAAAGACCTTTAAGATCAAGTCCAACTGTTAACCTAACACTGTCCAGTCCATCACTAAACCATGTCCTTAGAACTTCATCTACACATGTTTTAAACACCTCCAGGGATGGTGACTCCACCACTGCCCTGGGCAGCCTGTTCCAATGCCTCACAACCCTTTCCAGAAGGAAATTTTTCCTAATATCCAATCTAAACGTCCCCTGGCACAATCTGAGGCCATTTCCTCTCATCCTATTGCTTATTATTTGGGAAAAGAGACCAACACCCTCCATGCTCCAACCTCCTTTCAGGCAGTTGCAGACAGTGATAAGGTCTCCCCTCAGCCTCCTTTCTCCAGGCTGAACAGCCCCAGTTCCCTCAGCTGCTCCTCATCAGACTTTTACTCCAGGCCCAACTGACAGCATCTGTGTCAGCTGCCTCGCTGGTTGTCTCGGCCACATGGCATGATGCCTTCAAACAAACTGTACAGAGCCAACCCCACAGCTTGGAGGCTTTCTCCTGCCTGGCTGTGCCACCAGATGCACCTTCAAGAGATGTCTTCCCTCTCTGTGGTCATAAGGCTTTTGATTGCCTGTGAAATTGCTGTTAGCACCTCCAAAGCTGTTCTCCCCTCCAAGCCACAAGCTGTGTGCCATCAGGGGTGGCTGATGCACAGGGAGGAACAGAGAGCCAAACATGGGAGAGACAAATTGGGCTGCCAGTGTGTGTGTGTGTGGGAGAGGAACTGGAGTTATTTGGAAGAGCATACGCAGCTCCTTGCCATGGATCAACAGAGTGTTTAGTGGTGTAGCATGACCAATGCAGGTTAAGGGAAGATGTTGCAGCTGGGGAATGTACCACTGCCACCATCACCAGCATAGTGACATCTCCACCCTGCAAGCTACCTGCCAGGCTCAGTTGACCCGTGTAGGTAGAGAGTCTTTCCCCAGTTGTTTCAGGTAAGTAGGTGTCACAGCACATCGCAGCATGGTGTAGATCTGGCTGTGAGGATCTCAACATGAGTCCCACATCCAGCACGTGATGATGGCCAGGACTGGATACAGGACTCACCTGGACCTCCTGGCATGAAGGATGGTGTGGGAGGCAAGGCCCTTTGAAAAGAAGGACAAGGACAAAAGACAACATTGTCTAGAGTAGCAGCACAAAGACATCTGTCTCCATTTATATGTTTACTACCCAAGTCCATTTTCATATCATCATCCAAAGCTCTCTCTTTGCTCCCATTTGAATTTATCTGGAGCAATTCTCTCCCTTCTTTCAAACAGCCTGACAGGATCTTTTCCATAGGTCGCTCATGAACACTGTTTGCTTGGTGGAGCCTGCAAGCAGGGACAGATCTCACTTCTGCTGCTGCACAGGGAACTCATCGCTTTCACGAAGGTCCGAGCCCCAGCCTCTAACTGCATTCTCAGTGCCTGTGAAAATCTGCCAACCATTAGCAAATGCCTTCTCAGAGGGCTCTTCAGCCTGCAAATCCATTTGCACTTAAATTTCCGGCCACACAGCACTTGGCCTAAATGAGTAACGAAGTGTGTGACCTTCCAGCGATCAAGCCTTGCTAATATCTCAACTATTTCAAATGTTTAATAACTTAATTTAATGCAGTGAGAATGATTTAATTGAATGCACAATATCTGTAGCAGCTAATTAACCACAGTAGCCCAAAGAGGTCTTGGACTTCATACAACCTTTCAATATAATTACAAATTTTTAACAGCGAAATGAATTTAAATCCAGCCTGACAGAGCAATCCATCTTCATCTCCAGATAAAAGGTAGCACACACGGTATTAACATTTAAACAAAAGCCATGGGCAGTGGAGAGAGACGAGGAGCATTAGCAGATGTGCAGAATGAATTGCTAACAGCTCTGCGAGAGGGGAGGATGACTGCATTGGATTGTGCAGGTTGGACTTACAACACAGTCACTGACATTGCTTGCTCTGCCTGGAATCCATGAGCTCAGACTTTATGGCAAAGGTCCTTTAGGTCTACCTGCATCTCCTCAGAGGACCAGGGGTGTTGTTACTTACTTAGCACGGCACACACCGGCAAGCATGGGTGATCACGTCCCTGCTTTTATTAGAGCTGTTTTCCACCAAAGTGGATCTGACCACAATAACCCCCTGTCTCCTCTGTGCCTGTGTGGGCAAGAAAATGTCCCAATGGTCTTCTTGCACCCATCTTGCAGTGCCTCATCCTCTACCACCCTCTGGCCCACCCCTGGAGATTTCTTCCTCTCTCATCCTCCCAGAGATGGGTTATGTGCCATGGCTTTGCAGGGACATGCAGATTTGGGTACAGAGCTTGCAAGGTCAAAGTTTGACCACACTTGCTAGAGCCATGATGGGGATTAAACTGGACTTTAGGAAACAAGGTGGGATTCATGGCCCCTTAGTGCAGCATTTCAAGTAATTCAGGGGAGCTGGAGGAGCCTGTTCCTGTGCACTGGCTGTAAAACACATCAGAGGTGATTCAGGAAAGGAATATGTTTGGGTCCATCCCACATCTCTGCTCACAGAACTGTTGTTGGCATTAATGGATGCAACAAATGTGGCATGGGGTCACTTCCTTGCAAAGCCCTGACATTCAGTAGTATCTGACCTGAAAACTCAACAGCCATGAGATACCTTCCCAGACACCTCCTGGGTAACAATAACAAGAGGGGAAGAACATATTTGGAGTTTTAATTGGCTTTCTTGGTTTGAGCCTCTCCTGAAAGCCATGAAGGCGAGAAGCAGACTTTAAGTGAAAGGTGAGATTCCTCCAACAAGCAACCACCTGCCCTCAGCCACTCAGATGAGGCATTTTAAGCCTCTCTAGAACCTGCAGTACTGTAAAGCCAGAGCAGTTAATTTCCATGGAAGTGCTCCCAATTTACGCTGGTGTAAATAAGAGCAGGACTAGACTGACAGTAAAACAGAAAGCTAAAATTTAAAAAAAAAAAAAAGAAAATAAAACACAGATGTCCTACAATCGTGATAGCGAGTAGCATTAGTGGATATTAGTAGCTCAAAATAAATAGATAGGACATAAAGGAACTATTTGTTCTTGCTGTTAAAAACATTTCAGATTCCTACTTAGCGTGAATCTGTCAAAGACATTTTTTCCCCCAAGAGTTTGTGAAACATTACCATAAATCTGTCCCATGTAGAATTTTAATTGCCGAGTTCAAAACTAGGCTGACTCTGCCAAATGTGATAGCATCAGCTGGTGGCGTCATTTGTCATTGTTACAGGCAAATAAACCAGCGAGTTAATCAAAGGGGATGAAAAATGAGGTGGTTTCATTTTTTGGAGTCCTGAATCCAATTCTTTCTCCTTTCTTCTCACCAGTCTGCACCAAAATGCCAGCAGCACCAGCTGGCCAAAAGGCACTCATTCAAAAATCTATTGTAGACAACACATAGGCACATTCTCAGCTGATAATATCAAGGACAACTGGGAGGAGATAATAGGGAGTAGGAGACAAAGAGAAAGAAAAAAACTATCTGGACAGTGCAGCTGAAGGAGATGAGCAGATAGGCAATCACTGCTGCTCAAACAGCATTTCGGTCCAAGGTCCCTCCAGATCAAACTGACACAAGGTCTCTCTGGAAGGACAGAGTGGTGGAACATATTCTTTCAAGGGCCTTGGACTACCACAGAAAACAAGCAGAGATCAAAATCTCAATGGGTCTGGGAGTTTGGGAATCCCGTTTTTCAGCATTCTGCTGCCTGGAAGCTCAGATCTGGGCTTCTGCCAACCCTACATGGATCCCAGCCTTGAGGTGTTGATTGACCACACGATCACTGCCCTTGTCTTGCAGGCAGAAACAGTTGCCTCTTAATCTTTGCTCTTAATATGCCAGTGCTGGCCTTTAGCAGACTCGAAGTAGACAATAAGATAACATTTTTTGGTCAAAAGGCACCCTGTTTATCTCTTTCTTAGATCCCTTTGGTGAAAAGACAGGAATTAGTAACCAGATGCAGACCTAATGTGTTTCATGTAGTACCAACTGATAGAGCAGGCTCCCTAACACTCAAGGGATTCAGTCTAAGGTTTCTCTTATCTCAGACTCCTGGCTTCCCTGAACCACTGTGAAGAAGTGATGCAGCCAGCACCACACTGGAAGTCTGTGCAGATGCACAGGCACTCACCAATGACCACAGCGGTGGGTTTAGCATTTGAAATGATAGTTGAGTGTACACAGTCCTAACCTGTTACAAATGCAAAGTAAATGTATGACTGGAACCTTTGCACTTTGCAATTGTCAACATGTGCTTCATGGTTGACACCAGGACAGAGCACAGGTCTTCGAAGTCCATGGCCAATACCAGGAAGAGCATCTCTCTTCTCTCTGAATACTTTGAAGACATCTTCTCATACTTTCTTTTCCCAGTTTGTTCATCTCCCACTACCTCTCCTAACAAACTTTACTATGAATCTAAACTCAATAGTCCTGATCTTACATTTGTGAAAAAAACGGAAGACTAAGAGCAAAACAGGGTATTCTGCACAGCTCCACCCTCATCCTCCACCCAACTGTTCTTACCCCTGCCAAAAAAGCCCCAAAATCTTGCACACATAACTGTTTTCACTCCTGCCTTTTCTATTGCTTAGTTTTCCCTCTCTTTAATGAGAAAATCACACTTTACTTTCATCATCCCTCAACCTGAAGTTTGCTCAGGCAGGATCAAAACAGATAAAGGGTGAGGACCAGATGCTTCTCTACAACCCGCTGTGACTCCTTTTAACTCCATCTTCTTGGCAATTTCACATGCAGAAGTGGGCAGGTCTGGCCCTGCCCAGGTGCTGCTTTCCTGACTGGGGGATCTGATGGGGCAAGGTGAGCTACTCAGCTTCACACTTCAAGATGCCAGAAGAAAAAAGCTGTTTTCTTCCTCCATTTGTATGGAATAGCTTCCTCAATAGATGTGGGAGAGAGGGAGGGAACAGTAACATTCCCTCTTCTCAGAACTCCCACAGTTTTTAGGACATTTAAAAATTCCCCAGAGAAATAAGTGCGGACTTAGCCCAGAACCCAACAGCATCTGTGAAAAGAACCAAAAGGGTAATTTGAAGAAAAACAAAGTTGCCCTCTCCCAGGGCTTGATCTTATGTTCTTTAAATTTGACCTCCCATCCACTAATGTGTATGAAAAAACCCTCCACAATGAAACATTTCTTCATAGGCAATTATCTTAATTTTTATTACACAGGAATTCCTTTTCCTGTCAGATGGGGTTTGGGTGAGCTGAGCGTGGCTCATGGCATCTCTAGTTCCTCCCAACAGATATCTCGGTGGATGATCTCACAGAATGTGCATTTCCCCTCCACACAAGTTTCAAAATGGGACCACATCCCTGCAGATTTCCTACAGCCTAGAGGAGGGTGCGTCTGATTTGTCCCTCCGGCTCAAAAAGAGCAGTGGACAGACATGCCACAAGTTTTCAGGAGGCAAAGGCTGAGACAGAAGAGAGAAATGCCATTCTAATAAACAAGTGGCAAGCAAGTATATGCTAGAAAGAAGGAACAAACTGCAAGAAAGAAGCAACATGAAGGCAATTTGGCATAATAACTGGTACAGTAGCAAGCTTCTTCAAGTAGGACATATGACCAAGGTGTCTTCTGTTTGCCTGAAATACAGCAAGTAGCACACTGGTATAGTCCGTACAACAACAATTGGCCTCAGAGGTCAAATTATCCTATGAAACTTGAGATCATCTACTTTGCAACAAGTGGGAGATCCTACAGATTAATATCTTGAGCTTGTGTCTACTGAGGATAGTCTTTGTAGCCCCACTTCTGGCATCACAGAGCATTGGTCATGGTCTCAGACCCCAGTGCCCTGTGGCAATGGCTCACTACTTCAACATGTTCCAGTTCTGAAAGCAGAAACCAAACCGAAAACATGTGTCATCTTGCCAAAACTCACAACTCCACTCCAAATCTCATGACCTTTGAACTCTCAGATCCTAGAAGCAAAGCTTTTACCTCTACCTGGAAATAATTGCTTGGTGGAGAGCATCCCATCCCATACAAAAAGAAAAATAGTGCATGTTTTCACTCAACCCTACCAATGAGCTCCCATCCCCACTGAAGAGAGCCATTGTGGAGCAACTGCATTATACAAGATACTAAGACCTCGTCCAGACCATAAAATATGCAACAAAACAGATTGCCAAATACCAGTCCTTTCCATGGTCCAAGACAAAGAGCCGCCCTGCAAAGCATTAATCCCTGCAGCTGCCTTGAACTATTCATGTCTCTTGGCCTTACGTAAGGACTCGCTCCATTTTGGCTACCACTCTCACAGAAACAGAGATTTGCAGGGTCTTTAACACCATTAAAGGTCATTCTGTGAACAGAGAACCCAAAGATTTGAATGGGAGACTGATTTCTTAGCAGCAAAGGCCAGACTATTTATGTTAAGTGGAGAATAAATTTACCCAAAAACGCAGTTATGATTACACACATCAACACCTCTTTCTTTTATCTAATAGCTTCATGGTTTGTACATGCACTTACACTACAAGGGACCCCACTTCAAGTTCCTCCTTCTCCTGGGGCAATCTGAACATCACACATCTTCCTGCCCCAAACCACCAAACCACAGGACAGAGCTCCATAATTAAGCATTACCAAAGCCCAGTGAGTTGTCTTCTTGAGGTCAGCTCCGCAGGAGAAGTGTGTTTTCCTGTGGGCCAGCTGGGGACCATGCACCACCTCCTACTGCTGGGGATGGCAGCACTCAGCTTCAGATGTCCCCCGAGAGAAGGTGACCTGTAGGAGACACAAAAACACCTGCAGAAATGTGGGAAGCATTATGTTTTGCTGAGCTTTGGACAAAATGTACTTGCAGTCTAGATACGGGCTTCAGTGTGTCATCTGAGTCACCCTGTTATAGACCTTTGGTGGGGTTGGTCATCTTCTCTTACTGACAGTATTAAAATGTTCATATGTGAACATGAATATTTGGAAACCTGATCTACAAGCTGGAGAGAGAAAGCCACGGTCTCTCCTTCTGTGGCAGAAAGGATTTTTACGGTTTTGTCATACGAAGCTCTAAGGAGTCGATTTGAAGAACATCCTCTGCTGAATATCATGTAGTTTTGTGGTGGGGCTGATTGCCTTACAAGCTGAGTTTTGAAGGTGGAGGAGGTGGTGGAGGAAACTGCATCTAAGTTTCCTTCACTGTGAATAAATGCTCAAATAGATGTGCCTTTGCATATAAAGCAGCTACCACTTCCACACGGCTATTTGGTTCTTTGCTTTCCACACAAAGGCCTGAAAATAAAATGTTTTGCTTTAAACCAAAAGAACATTTGGCTCGACACAAGAATGTTTTTTAATGTGTTGGGTTATTGAAAGAAAGCTAAAAATTTTGAGCTTGGCTGGAGCAAACCCTAAACTTTATACAAATGTTTGGTTCTGTAACTAAGGCACACAAACAAACAAACAAAAATCTGTTTCTCACAGCTTAGCTTCTCATCCCAATAAAAGGTCTTTCTCCAAACCACTAGTTTTCAGTGAGTACGAGATGCCACCTTTCGTGGTTTACTTATTTGGAGGCTAGGAGACCTCTGCTTAAAAGCAACTAGAAGGAATTCTGCCTAGTGACAAGAAGCCCATGTTTCTGGCACAAAAAGCTGTTTTGCTCCTTCAGGTGGCAGTTTATGGCAAGATCAGTAGTAGTGAAAGTCATCACACTAGCAGCCAGACCTCATCACGTGTATTTTAACTCAAAATCAGACAAAATGAGAGGCTGTGGTACTACCCTTCCGCTGTCCATGTGGTAGATGAGAACTTCTGGCCCCAGGCAATGTCTTATGGGCATAACTCTGAACAGGAAACAAAGATAAAGTTGTTTCATTAGCAAAGGGACTTATTTTCCCCACCACTCTGGTTCCTGGCTGTCCTGAAGCCCCTCATGGCTCTGCTGCCATTACTTGCAAGTACTCTGATGAAGTACTACCAAATGCTGGCTCCCAAGCCCATCCCACACCATTTTATGTGACAGCAAACCCTCAGTTTAGAGGCTCACAGAAGTTTAATGTGCAGTGACTGAAATAACTTGTCTGTTTGGTGACCCAAAATGGCTTGGGCAATTACATATCCATTAGGATTCTTAGAGCTGTGGGGTGTATGGAAAGTAGTCTATATTGAGCCATCAGCTGTGAAAGCATTTTCGCTCCTAAACATGTGAACAAACTGGGGAAAAAAAGTCAGGTCAGTGTTTTTCCAATGATTATGGTATTTGCAAGCGGAATTTTTTGGTAAATCTGACAGCAAGCTGGACACAACAGCAAAAATTGAGGTATGTTGGTGCAGGCTCATCCCTCATGCGTACCAGCTCCAGTGGGGTTAGAGAAGATGTTGCTCCAAACACCCAAAATAAGCGTTATGAAATACAGGCTGCTTTATACTGTCATGTTTTGGTGTATGCAACTGTAGTGTATTAGGTAACCTGGTCTTAGAGGGGAGCCACAGATGGGGTTATACATCAGCAATTGACAAAAACGCCTTTTGGAGCCCTTCTCCAGCACAAAGGACTACCCAAAAGAGGACATGATAAAGCAAAACACACACACACACACACACACACCCCGCCCCGATATACTTTAAGGTACACTGAAATAATGGATTTTGAACTGTACGGATTAAAAAATTGAGGTGGCAGACCTAATGAAACCTGGTTTACTCAAAGGCTTTTTCCTTACAAGTCCACCCTGTCCCAGGCCAGGAAAGGTGTAGCCAGTGGTGCCCTATGCAGCCATAATCCAGGTCCCTCCCATCAGTTTGCACAAATCCATTAAAACCCAAATGATCTATGAGACCACCTTGCCTTGGCCAAATTTGGTTGCCCAAGTGATTCAGGTGAAGGTAATGACTGGATGGCAGGGAGGCTGCTGAGGAAAGGGAAAGGACCAAAGGGGGAACAAAAACATACCCAAGATACTTGGAAAGATCCCTGGGCTTTGAGCTGGCTACCAATTAAAAACCACAGGCAATGTGACTTAAGCCAGACTTGTGCAACAGGCTGCTTAGGAGTGTCCATGACTATTGAAATCCACAGGCAGGGACACATTTCACTAATATTTCACTGACTTGCACCAACCCTCCAAGCTTGAACAGCGCTCGGCTACAAGCCCAAACCCAAACTCTGTTAGTGAAGGCACTAGAAATCAGGACCAGGTTTTGAAATTGTGGGTAGCATAGACTTCAGTTAGGCAGCTTCAAGCAGAGGTGCAAACCTCCCATGGGGGGTGGAGATGCCTCACTCGCTCTCTTCCCCAGGCTAATTCTCTGGATGCTGCAGAAATGCATCAAGCAAAGGCACTTTTTAAGCCTCTGTGCCAGAGGGTGAATCTACTACTTCCACAACCCAGCTCCTCTGGCTTTAAGGGTTTGCCAGGCAACTGAACACCTGTGAGCAAGAAACCACTCCATGCCACTGTGGGGAAAGCAGGACTTGAGCTATCCCTTGAAATATAAATGCTGATGCCCCAGGGTGGAACAAGCAAGGGTATAATCCCCATGAATTTCCACCCCATCAGGAACTTTGCTCCAAGGCAAAGTTCAACCACCAAGGTTCAGAGTGGAAACGTTTCAGCCACTTGCTTTTCTTGGGCTCCTGGGCTGGTTTTGCCTTTTGTTGGCTTTACCTTCTTGCTGCTTTCTTGTCTCCCCTCTCCTTGTTCTCCCCTTTCCCAATCAAATCTTTCTTCCGCAACTCCCACGCTGATCTCTCAGTTCGGTCTTTTTCAAGGCATTTCTTCACCTGGGAGAGAAACAAAAGGCTTTATGCCCAGTCTCTGTGCTCATTCCTGCACAGCACATGGCAGCTGTTCCCACAAAACACACTGCTCTCCTCTCCAAAATCCCCATTCAGTCTCCTTCATAGAGGAAGACAGATCCATCCCAGCTCACAGCGTTCAGTGGGGTTGATATGAGCATCGTGGGGAAAACCCTGACCCAACACCACCCCATTATTAAAATGTGCAGCAAACTCAGCCATAAAAGCCCTGTGGACTGATCGTTGATGTTGCTGCTGAGCATTTTGCAAATATCCGATGATATGGCCCCTCTCCTACAGACACCATGATATAATTAGGCAAAAAAGCGATGGAAGGAAAGATAAAAAGAAAATATGGGTAGATTTGGCATACAGCCTGCTGCTCTCTTCCTTTGTTTATAGTATGTACGAGGGAGAAAAAACAGAGAAGAACGAAGGATTTTGTGCATTTGCAGTGCACTCAGGTCTCGCAGCATTATTAAAGGCTAGTTTGGCGATCTGCAGTTTTACATTCTGTTTTTCCCAAGATTTGTGAAAAAGTACATGGGATAGGCAAAAAACACAGTACAAGGGGACTCTAAATCTCCTTCCAAAGACAATTAACTGTTATGATTATTCACTAATAATGAATCTGTGTTCGCAAACTAGCCTGACTGCAGAGTATGCTAAACACGTTATCATCAGCTCCGAGCTCGGTGAAACCTGATAGTGCTTCAAAACACGTCGGGTTCCTCGCTGCGAGGAGCACTGCTTGCTTTTTTATCTCCTGCCTCCACATTTCAGTATTATTTTAAAGCTATAATTGAATTTCAATCGTGTGTGTGTGTGTGTGTGTGTGTGTGTGTGTGTGTGTGTGTGTGTGTGAAAAAAGGAAACACTTCTCCCAAGATTTACTGCACGTCTGTTACTGTGTGGGCTGTTTTGACTCCGCAGCATAGCAGAGACCATGCAAACCGCGCACTATTGGAATCAGTTCAAACTTTTACAGTCCTTCAAATTGGGGCTGGAGCCGGAGAGGAAATACTAAAATCCTGTATATACAACTTCTGTCTGTGAGGGGGAGAGAAATTCCATGAAAATTAAGAACTCAATGATGTATAAATTTATATTCTGTTTAAAGGGTGGGTTGGGTTTTTTCTTTTTTTTCTTTTCTTTTTTCAGTCTTTCTTTTTTTCTGTTGAAAAAACAATTGAACTCTTATATAAGGAAACATAGGATCTTTAAATAATACTGCGCTCTGTGAGCTGGTAGTAGAATAGGGGCTCAATCTTTTTAAGCCAAGCCATCTAATTAGCATGTAAGCCAAGTTTTATGAAGGTGAGTCACTTCAGACCTGTTGCTCCTGAGAAAGCCAAGCCAATTTCTTTTAATGGCATGTGCTGTGAGTAATTAAACCGGATCCTGCAATCACCGTATTGTCCTTCCCACCCGCAAACAGCCGCCAGTAGGCTACAGTCAACTGGCACATCCAGAGCAGCTCCTGCCTGGCAGGGATCAGCAAACCCCATGGCCAAGACGGAAAGAGGAGAGGATTCAGGATGCTTGTAGCACCCTCTGATGGCTGCACAGCTTTGCCCCCAAAAAGCCTTTCAGTACAAAAGAAAAACTAAATTAAACAACACCATATTGGGGTTCCTATTCCTCCAGCACGATGCCCAGTGCCTGGTACACAGCTGACCACTAGTATGGTCCTAGCACTGCACCGGTTTTGGAAACATGGACACTATGACCCATCCTCGGTGGCTTTCCAAAGGGATCTCACAGCCTCGGCGCATGGTTCTCACTCAGAAGGAAGCTGCTCTAACCAGGACTATTCCCATATTGTTTCCATTATATTTTTATGATTGTCATGTGGACAGGGGAAAAGGGAAGGCGAGGGGAGACAAATAAAAGAGAAGCAGGATGTCAAGTTCTGCCTTTGAGGAGAGAGCTGACAAAAACGCAATGGTCAACTCCCTCTAGCACATATTTGCAGACACTGAAAATCTGAGTGAGCATTGGCAGCCCCCCGATGGGAAGGACAAAGTGCTTCCCTCAAATGCAGTTTTGCAGCCCTTCTTGCAAGCAAGAAGGTTACACCCTTAGTCCCCCTTTGGGGTTTTCTGGTAGTTTGGGGTTTTTTTTTGGCCTAGGCAATTTGCTCTCTATCGCACAGGTCAGACAAAGGTAAGCATTACAGTTTGACAAATAGCTTTTTGCCTGGAAACCCTTGTGCAGCTCCAGCAGGACACAGCGCTCAGCCCTTCCCCAGCCCATCCACCCATCCCTGGTGGTGACACCACACGACCCCATGGGTCACAGCACCACAATGGGCACAGCTCAGCACCCCTGGCTGTTTGCAGCTCACATCTGCGGGATCATGGACACCAACGTGTGTCTCCAGACCCTTGCTGGCTGCTGGAGTGGGCCAAACCATCTTGTCCCCTGTTCCTGTGACAAACATCTGAGCCTGCTGATCTCCATCTGGAAAATGGGATCATTTTCTTTCGTCTGGGTTCCTCAACTGGCTTCCACTGGTGCTAACAGGTTAAAGTGCTGCAGCTTGGCTCTGGGTTGATGCTACTATGCTGGAGAAGGAGAGTTCATCTCTCCATCATTACAGCACATGAGTGTCCACGCCACCGGGGTTTGGCTCTGCTGCACTGGTCTTTATCGGTCCCTGTCATCCCTCCACTTGCTGAAACAGTTCTGGAGTTTGTCCTGCTGCCAAAGAGGAGAAAAACACAAATCTTGCAGAACTGGTCAGCGGGAAAGAAGTTTGATAACCTGGTCAGGGCATGAAAGGCAGAACTGGAGACTTCTCTTTTGGTCAAGAAATGGGCAGCGATACTGGGACTGGCTATCAAAGGAAAAGACGAGAGACAGAAGAAAAGGGGAAATCGTCTTCTCCAAGTACTTGTACTTTGTAAAAACCCTGCACTGTATGCCAGCTCTTTCTATAGCTGGCCCTCACTGTGATATTGGTTAGAGTTGTATGTGAGCACCTACCTTATATCTCCAATACCATATTCATACTGGGATACAGACGAGGCTCAAAGCAGCACATCACATGCAAAGTGGTTGCATCCAATACTCTTGTCTCTTACAATATGACATGTACATAACTAGTGTGGATTATCTTGTCCACATATGGTCATATGTCCATCAATATTGGTTTTAACTTTCCCCAGAAAATGACATTTCTGTCACAGAAAGTTTTCGGCCACAAGCAAATCATCAGACACAAAACACACGTTGCAGGGCGTTATGGCAGCTGTAGTTCTTTCTTGGGGTTTCTAGCGTCAGGAGGCACAGCCAAACCATCCCCACAAACACAACATGAGAACAGCTTGCGGTGAAAAAGGAGACATCAGGACAGGCAACCAGGTGGCAGAAACAAACCTGGATGGGAAAAGCAAATTACCACTTCCAGTTTTGGCTGCAACATTGTCAGTTCCTTTTTGACAAACCCGAAAAGACTTTTGTTTTCATCAAAAGTTTCTGCAAAAGAAAAATCATGTTCACTCAAGGACTCATTTTTTCCTTCCTTTCTGCTGAGTGATGACATATCTCGCAGAACCCCCAAGCGTAGGTGAAGTAGGAGAACCACACAAATACAAGTTGAAATGCAGCTATACTTCCTTCCTGTGAAATACTGTCAACTCTTGCAAATTCTGCAACGTGAGCAGCCAGGGCAGAGGTGGCAAGGAACAATAAACAATGGAGGAAGCATTTGCTGGCACTGCTGGAGAAGCTCCTGAAAAGCCCAAGAGCGAGGTCTCCCATGGTGCTGTGTGCTGGGTCCATGTGGTCCCCAGGGGGGTTATGAGCCAAAGAGACCATGAAAAAGCAAAGAGAGCTGGAAGAGCTGCCACAGGGTGATTTAACACATCCATGGCAAAGCCATGCTCTCCATCCCTTGTCTGGAGACCTGTGTCTGAACACCAGAATGAGTTGAAGATGGGCAGCCACCTTTCACTCCCACAGTTTGTGCCTTTTTCTCCATCCACATGCTCCATGATGGCTGGAGGGAGCGGGTCAGGCTTCGGTACATCTTTTTAAAAGCTGCCCAGAGGTAAAGAGTGTACTATCTCTCCAGCTGAGCAACTTATGGTAGGAAGAGGCATCTCTAGACAGAAGTGTCACGTTCTGGTCTCATGCTTGCACCACTTCTTAAACTTCTTAGGGAAAAAGTAAAATGATTTGCTTCAGGGTCTCTCAGTTGTTAGTAATTTCTCAGCATCCTTCTGGATGTAGCAAAAAGGCAGAATGACAACACCACATAATGCTACATGGATTTGATCTCTTGGACACCATGACACTGGTGTGTTGTCACCTAGGATGTACCAACAGGAACACTGGCTGCCCAGGTTGCCCTAGAGCTTTTTGCTGGGACTGCTCAGCCCAACACCCTGAGGCTGCCACGGCCACCAGCCACTGCCAGCCCAGCTGAAATGTGTCTCCACATCTCTGCTCCCTAGGTAATCATCTCCTAAAAAAGCTCATTTAGGCCACAGAATGAAATCTGAGAAGAGACACGGTTGCTGTCTATAAATACATCAGGGGCGAGCACCAGGGAGGCAGTTGAGCTATTGAAGCTAAAAGACAATGTTGGCACAGGAACAAAGGGGTATGAAGAGGCCAGGAATAAATTAGGCGAGAAATTAGAGAGAGAAGACAACCCTCTGAGAAGCTCTCGCCTGGAACAGTCTTCCAATAAGGACTAGAAGACACAAAGCACTGTTCAGTCAGATGGATCTGACTAAACTAATGAAGGTGTGGGCTAGACATGGGGTGGCTGTATGCCACTGCTGCCTGAAACACAAAGTGTCACAACGGGCATCCAGGTGATCCTTTCTAGTCCCACATCCCATGTTCTTATGAATGTGTAGGTACCACTATGTCAGACATATAGGCAAACAGAGATATAGCTATAAATGCCAGATTTTATCTCAGCTGCTCCAGTGTCGCATCAAAGTATCCATGTTTGTAAATGCAGCTAAGAGAAAAGAAAGCCCACTATAACCTTTTTCATGAGTTTGGCCATTTTTGTTACCTCTTCTGTGCTGACGCCCACCAGCACACTGTTGCAACATGTGCTGATAAGTAACCATGGTCCCTGCTCCACAGACCTAGCCCAGATCTTCTCCAAAGTGCAGGTAAAATTGGAATTCACTGCCTTGATGAGGAAGGGGTAGAACTAGACTGCTCATCCTATGGAAAAAGGTAAGGAAACAGCCCAGTCCATCCAGAAGACCAGATGGAGAAAAACAGTAAGACTCACTTTTCAAGAGCCATTAAGATAACACATCCTACCATCAGTGGTTGCCACCACCATGTCACATTTTACTCTAGGTGAGCCTGCTTTAGCAAGCGGATTGGACTAGATGATCTCCAGAGATCTCTTCCAACCCCAACCATTCTGTGATCCCCAGCCCTCCATGGACAAAGGTGGCAGTGAAACAAAGCCCTAAGGTGGAGCAAACAGAGAGCTGCTTCCCTTTGCATTGGGAGTGGAAGGAAAGTCACTGCACAGCCCTGACACAAAGCAGCACCAGGCATGGCCATGGTGTTGGAAACCCATGAAGCCTTGCAGGCTGCTGCCCCATCTCACCCCCAGTATGGATAGTGCCTCCCTGAAACATCACTCCCCCACGCCTGGGTCTGATTTTCCCCCTCAGAAGATGCACACTGGCATCCTCAGGGCTTTAAACAGATTTAAAAGGTCCATCCTGCACAGGTGGATTCTCCCTCAATACCATGCAGGGCTCCCCAAGGAGCCTTTTCAACCCACGTGCTGTAAAGCCAAGGAAGTGGGCAGAGATAGCTGCAGTTCTCTGCATTGTCCATGCACACAAATTGGGGATTTATGGCAGCTGAAAGGGGACATCTCACTTCCCACCAGCCCTCAATACCAACATAAGATTAAGTAATAACATCTGCTGGAGGAAAATTGTAGGTGCTCAAAAAGAAATACTCATTATATATATTTTTTTTCTACTCCTCATGCTATAAGGAAGCTCTGGTTTATCAGCTGGAGATTTGCCAAAAGCCAGCCCCCATTACAAAATCACGCTTTTGAAAAGACTGCAGAAGTAGGTTTGTGCTTGAATATGTATAATGCATAAGCTTATATGATATATAGGTCCCCTGACATCCCTGAGGTAACCTGAGTATAGCTTAGATATCTCAGGTACTGTAACTCAGATTCATTCTGTAAACACTTTGGGGCTACATTATCTTTCACATCTATTTTACTTAAGCTACATTATCACAATCACCTCAAACAAGAGCCAATAAACTCTTCCTACCACACGCCATATCATATATTCCCTTTATACCTCACATTTAACAAAGTTCACCAAGGATGTTTAAATCTGATGCTTTTTAAAAAATACATCTATAAAGCAAATTCAGGGCAGATGGGTAGGTGAAAGGTCTATTTATTAAACTTAAAATTCATATATAGTTCTCAATTCCTCTGTACATTTAGGTTCAATCCAGGGAATGCTGTTACCAAGGTTAGGGCTTGTTGCACATGCGTATTTTTATATAAATCAATGGCCGCTCTTACAGGCATAGAATCATCCTACATAAAAACCCACAAGCTCTTATTCTAGCCCACTGTCTTCAAGTGTTTTTAGGATCTTTCTGACCATCAAAGACTCTGAAAATGTAAGCAATTATTTCTAAGAGATGCTGGATGGGGGACCAACAGGAGCAGGGCCATTTTGTGCAATTCTCCTGACTCCCAGAGAACCCCAAAAGGCTCCACCACATCTACAAGTGCATCTAGAAGAAAACAAATGAATTTAATTCACTTTAACAACAGAGAGAAACACACTCTTGCAGCTGTGCAATGATCAGCGGTGCAACAGCCCATGTATTGCAAGCTTAATACTTATTCCAAAAACACATTCACCTCAGATGCACTTGGTTTGCAGACTTCAGGAACGTGGTGAAGGAAGGAGATATTTGAAAGACCTCTCTATTCCGCATTGCCCAAAGGTGTTCCCCCCACCAACCAGTGCCCTGAAGGAGAGTAGCATGAGCCCAGGAACCAACCTACACTTGTGAATTGAGACCATCTTCCCACTCCAGCACACAGCTCTTGCACATTTTGGCATCAAAACAAAATGGTGTTAAGGAGGCCTTTGGGAAATGAAACAAAAATGGCTTTTTTTTTCTCTGTCCATCACTTCTCCTCAAGACCTGAAGTCCCAGGACATCCTGCCTGACACAATCAGAGCTGGCCCCTTTGGGCTTTTAATGAAGTGACAGCTTCAGGCTTTCCAGGCAGAAAGTTCACTGGAAATGCCATGGGAGGGGTTTTGTCCTTCCTAAGGAGGATGAGAAGTTGCAAGTGAAACCCGGATGCTGGTTGCAAAGGTAGAAACCAAACTTTGGCTTCTCAACTCTTTGAGGAGCAGGACAAACCCATGACAAATTTTTCTTCTTGTGTCCGTATTGATGGTGTTTTAACAAGGTATAGCTTAATTCAAAAGTGTTCACAGGAGCTCACAATAGTGACAACAGTAAAAGGGCCATGACATTTCACTCCAGGTGAAGTAGATGGGGAATTCACAGATGGGAATTTATGAAACCTATTAATGCCCTGCAGCCTTCTCCTCTCTCTATATTCATCTGAAACACTCATTTTTCAGTTCCCTGTTATAGCACAGGGACAGCTTTCCTTTGCTCACTGGGGAGTCACAAGAACATGAGATGCTTAAATATTCTTGCATGGGAACGTCTCCTATGTACCCAAAGAACATCCTTCCCTCCATGCCCTCCCACAGAGGACAAAGAGCCCCAGCTCTGCCAAAGCAACAGTCTCAAGAAGGAAGTAAAGAGGTGATACCTTCATGCTTTGTATACCCCATAAATAAAGGAACACAGGAGGGGCACACACTGCAGCTAAATGTGCTTCTGGTTTTGGAGATATTTCTCCTTTTTATGATTATGTGTCACTTTGCTGCCACTGTGCAGGGACCTCAGTAGATGTATATGTTGTGTGTTCAAGCATAACTCTTGGAAGCTACATGGAGACTCAGAAGTCCCTAAATTTCAACCTCAGTTTCCTTGCTTTGTTTATCTTTCATATGCAGCAAGAAACAGGGATCTACCTCGAAAACCAATGACAGCAATTTAGCCCATTTCACCCCCACTCAAAGCAGACAGGAACATACAATCTGGAAATCATCATTACCTTGTAAGTGTGGCCACTTATTTTGAGGACTAAGTAAGTCAGAGTTTGCCTCATCTGTGAAGCTTGGCACAGTTTTCCTCCCAACTTTCCTATACAAAATTTCAGGCTTAACACCTTTTTTTTCCTGCAAAATTTGCCTTTGAGCAGTCAACTGTTTTCCTGCTAAAGTATGTCTCATGCTGAGATATGAAAAGCATAGATTTTGGCTAAAAAATCTGTCACTGAGGTCAGAAAGCTTCTACAGACTTCATAAACTCCATAACCCTAAGTGATTTAAGGCTACAATCCTCAGGTTTCTTTTGGGCCAACCTTTGACTGCACCAGGAATTTGGTTGACTGCCTTTCAGTTCCCAGTGGAGACGGTCACTTTGTGAGATATTTTACAATTTGAGATGGATTTTAAGATGGTGTCTCTGACAGAAACATCTATTGTGTTGAATGGACCACTTAGACAAAGTTTGTTGCAGCAACAGAGCTCTGATTGCCATCCACGAGATTAAGCAGTGCAAGAAGGGAGGAGGGATCCCTCCACAGGCCCCTCTCCTCGGTCTCTGGTCCTCAGCATCATAGGCTACTGGCTTTGCATGCCACGCTCATTATTGCTCCATCCCAGAGCACTGCAAGCTCATTTTTACAAACCTTTCACCATTTCCCTCTAAAACCCCCTCCTCTGCTCACTGAAAGGTGTCTCCCTCGCCTCCGGCGTTGGGATGCAGAGGGTTCACCCGCCCCAGCGCAGCCACCTGGGAGCCAGCGGGATGCCAGGGCCGCGGTTTCCAGCGCAACAAAAATAACATCAAGACTATCAACCTATTTCAGGACCGTTCCCTCATGCAGGGCCACCCAGCCAAACTATTCCAGGCTGCTACTGTACTTGCTGACGGCTGCGGCCTGTGTGTGCCTGGCATACTGTACGTTCCCTTGTAAGGGCTTGCCCCATTCCCTGCTGTGCTCCAAGTCGTCATCTGGCCATTTGCCCCACACCTGCTGACGGGAAGGTCCCCGCAACACCCACTCTTGAAAACTCACTCCCAAGGCTCTCCTGGGAGCTCCCTGGCAGGCTATGGTGGCTTTGAATTGAAGGAGATGCTCCCAGGGCAGAGATGAGGTGATGCGTTGTGGTGGGACAAGGCACTGAAGTGGGATTAGGCACTGGACAAATTGGAGAACTGGGCAATCACCAACTACATGAAGTTTAACAAGAGCAAATGCTGGATTTTGCACCTGGGACACGGCAACCCTGGCTGTACATACAGACTAGGGGACGAGATGCTGGAAAGCAGCTCCACAGAGAAGGATCTGGGGGTTTTGGGCAACAGCAAGTTGAACATGAGTCAACAGTGTGACCTGACAGCCAAGAGGGCAACCGTGTCCTGGGTGCATCCAGCACACCATGGTCAGCCGGGCAGGGAGGGGGTTGTCCCACTCTGCTTTGGTACATCCTCACCTGGAGCACTATGTGCAGGTCTGGGGACACAGGATAAAAAAAGATATTAAGCTACTGGAGAGTGTCTGGAAGAGGCTATGAAGTTGGTGAAGGGTTTGGAGGGCAAGTTTTATGAGGAGCGGCTAAAGTCACTTGGTTTGTTCAGCCTGGAGAAGAGGAGACGTGAGAGGAGACCTCATCATAGTCTACAGCTTCATCACAAGGGGAGGAGGAGGGACAGGTGCTGAACTCTTCTCCTCAGTGACCAATGACAGAACCTGAGGGAATGGCAGGAAGACGTGCCAGGGGAGGTTTAGGTTGGACATGAGGAAAAGGTTCTTCACCCACAGGGTGCAGGACACTGGAACAGGCTCCCCAGGGAGGTGTCACAGCCCCAAGCCTGACAGTGTTCAAGAAGAGACTGGACAACGTCCCCAGACACACGGTGTGAACTGTGGGGTCACAGTGCAGGGACAGGACCTGGGTTCAAAGATCATTGTGGGTCCCTTCCAACTCAGGACATTCTATGGTTCTGTGGTCCTGCATTGCAGGGTCATGGTGCTCTGGTCCTGCAGCAGACATGTGTCTCATCAGGAAATTGTTTTAAAAAACACTCCCCTTTTCTAGATCCTCTGCAGTCAGCTAAGACCTGGGACTGGGGTGCAGGAGGAGGGAGGGGAATGCAATAGCTGCGTCCAACACGGGATCCCCAACTTGGGTCTACATCCAACAGACTCTCTGTGGCTTTTTTGGCAGCGACGTGTCCCTGATGTCTCTGCAATGCTGCTTCCAGACAGGCACAGCCTTCAGTCAAAAGCACTGCTTGACACTGGGCACCTTCAAAACATCACCCAGCAATCTCGAGCCAGCTCATTGCCCCATCATCCCGTGCTCAGATGAACTGTTTTGCAAAATCTGGAAGCCATTCCCTTGATCCATCAGATAAGGCTGCTGCAGGAGCCAATTTCTCAGCAGCACTCCTGGCCCGCAGCTGAAGCGATTCCTGCAGTAGCCCAGCCTGATAAAACCGCTGCTAGATTCCTCCCTTTTTGGCTGAAGATTTAATTTGAGATCTAGTATCCCACTGTGCACTCCCCCAGACTTCCAAAATGTTCTTCTCTAAACAGCTTTAGCGTCTCATGCTGCCAGGCTTTGAACATCTGGAGTCCAGACTTCATTGTCACTGACCCGGGACTCGCCATAGTTCTCCTCCTCCAGCTCAAAATTAAACACACACAGTCATCCTGATCTGAGCAGAACCCTTCTGCCAGGTGGTGTCAGAATCCCGCAGCGCCAGGCCCAACAGCTCACATTTATTTTTAATACAAAACAGCCCCAGCTCAAGGCACCCACGCTGGATTTCTAGGAACCCCAAAAAACCTCCATTGTGTCCTTAGAAATCACTACGGCCTCTCCACCCACATCAGTCTGAGGACAAAATAAGGGAAAATCTATTATCTGGCTTCTTATTTCTCCCTGAGGTGGAAAAAACCCAAAATAATCTGTCCAAATGGACTGTAATGGTACCCCTGCAGAAGCATCAGCAGTCACTGGTAACGTTCCCACCGGTGGGAAACCTCTACATGCAAACACACTGGTGGGTGCAATTTCCATCCCCTGCCACATAAGCCCATGCACCATTTGGAGTCATGGACCCATCAGGATCAGGCCACAGAGGCTGTCCCCAGCCCTATAGGAATTGCAATAACCATCCTCACCTCTCTTAATGTATTTCTGAGAAAGTTACCCAGCTCCACACCTGCCTTGTGCAGGGTGTCTTCTGCCAGTGTGTCACCCTGCCCGGAGCCATCACATAGACGTCGAAGCTGTAGATCCTTGTCATGGCACAGGACCACAAGAAATAATAAAAAAAAAATCTACATTATATAGCTGCTTTGCACTAACATAAAAAACTTTCCCTGCTCCATATGCGACTGCACATCCAGTTTTGAATTTGTCTGCAGCTTCTGGTGACTTTCAGGGTGTCACTGGAAACATTCAGGAGAGTAAACTTCTGGCAAATAAAAATCTTTCTTTTGCCTGACCAAGATGAATCCCTTTGCTTATGGAGCTTGTCCCCATCCAGACACCCAGCTTAATCAAAGAAACTCTCCAGCTCCTGATTGAGGAGAACATCCTCATCTTAGAATCACAGAATAGTTTGGGTAGTAAGGGACCTTCAAAGCTCACCCAGTGCCACCCCTGCCATGAGCAGGGACATCTTCACCAGATCAGGTTGCTCAGAGCCCCGTCCAGCCTGGCCTGGGATGTCTCCAGGGATGGGGCATCCACCACCTCTCTGGGCAGCCTGGGCCAGGGTTTCACCACCCTCAGTGTCAAAAATCGCTTCCTCACATCTGGCCTGAATCTCCCCTCTTTTAGTTTAAAACCATCACCCCTTGTACTATTGCAACAGGCCCTGCTAAAAAGTCTGTCTGCATCTTATCCACCTTCTGCTCTGAATCATCAAGTGTAAATTAGCAGCAATGTTGCCCACAAGTTAGAGTCTGGAGGAAACACAGACTGGACAGATGTTCTGCTTTTAGAAGACTGCAAGTGATATATTTGCAAGAGCGATGGGCTCAGTGAGAGGAGTGAGACTGCTGTCTGGCAGCCCTTGGAGGAAAGGGTCAGGATCAGCTACTGTCAGACTGATGCTATCAAGCTAAATAGAGAAGCATAGGGAGCTCCAAATCCCTCCTTCAAAAACTCCTTCCTTTAGCATCACCTAAGCTGACCTTTGATGTATTACAAATTTAATCATTTTTGCTCGATACTTGAATCCCATCCATCACCGGTCAGCGATGGGTGGCAGAACCTCATCCTGTGCATGTGTCTCTCCTCTTTAGCAAGCACCCAGAGTATCTCAGTGCATCTGATGTTGACTTTGGAGAGCTCTTGGGTACCAGAATGACAGGGCTGAAGAATGAGATCTGCTGCCAGAAGGGGTGCTAGTTCAACACTGACTCAAGAGAGGAAAATACCACTTACTGAACTTCCAACACTTGATTCTCAACAATAGAAGTTCTTGGAGCTCTCCCATCTAAATGCGAACCTTGCCCATCGCTGCATGGATTTGAGATCTCACAAGAACAGGCACAGCATAAGGAAGACACTGTGTTATTCAGGGCAAACCAGGAGACAGTTTATAGAAAGAGCCTTCTGGATTTTTAATAGACTAATACTGAATGTTTTATTTGAGCTTTACTGCTTCAATTTTCAGCTATCGGTGGGTCTGTGTGTAAAATACGCAGGTTTGTTTGTGTACCTTGGTGTCCAAGTGTGACGATTTGCGCCAGGGGGTCTGCGAGCAGCAGGGAAATGAAAGGGAGGAGAAGGAGGAGGCAGCTAGTCAAAGAAAAAGGGTATTATTACCTTTATGCAAATTTTAGGGTTATAGTTTTCTCCTGGCATCACCTCCCAAGGCCTCCATCTAAAATTTCCTCTCAGTGTACTTGTTCACTTAAAATCAGTCAGAATGTGAGATTTCAGCTGTGTTCCCCCCCACCAACCCACCCTGACACACTCAAAATAAATTATGCCAAAGAAAAAGCCTCCCTAAGAACTGTGCAAGAATTGGCATCCTGCAGGTGCTTCTTTAACTCACCCTCATCCTACCAAAGACCCACACCGAGCTCAGGTTTTACGGACCAGAGCTGAAGACACTGTCATCAGTTGGGGAAAGGGGAGATGGTGCCTTGACCCCACCAACTCCTGAGCAGCCTGGCTTCGTCCAGCAGAGCCTCTAAGTGTGTGGCTTATCTACAGCTTAACTGCTTTGATATCTCTGGCTAAAAGGCCCTGGAGAAGAACAAAATAGCAGTTGGCATACCCTGTGCATCCGTCCGTCTGTCTGCCTGCCACTGCCCTCTGCCGGGGCTGCACAGGCCTGGAACACGGGTGGAGTGAGAGTTGGGCAATCTTGCTGATTGCTTCACCTGGCGGAAAAGGAGCTGGGATGTTGATGGACAGCCGGCTGAACATGAGCCAGCAGTGTGCCCAGGTGGCCAAAAAGGCCAACAGTATCCTGGCTTGTATCAGGAATAGTGTGGCCAGCAGGACTAGGGAAGTGATGTGTCACTGTACACAGCACTGGTGAGGCCCCACCTCAAATCCTGTGTTCAGTTTTGGGCCCCTCACTACAAGAAAGACATGAATGTCTCCGTGGATGGGACATCTCCCACCTCTAGTGCTTGTTTATGTACCAAACAACACCAGGGCAAAGCAACCACCCCAGGACTCAGGCAGGGGATGGCAGCCAGGGGCTGTACTTTCATCCACTGTCTGCAGATCCTTTCTTGTCCCCTTTGGTGGCTTTATTTGTTCCAGAGACCATGAGGAGCACAGCTAGTGACAGGGGACCAAAATTACATGGTGACCATCAGAGGTAGTTGTCATTTACCTGCCTTGAGGAACCAGTGGCCCTGCACAGGTGCCTGATTCTGCTCCTTGTTCACAAGGGGTCTGGACCGTCACACACGCCTTTCTTTGTAAAACAGGTTAGGGAGAAGGAGATGATAAATTTCCTCCCAAATGACATGAGAAGTTATGCCACATAATTCAGCATCCAGCCTGGAATGGCTTCTCCTTCATTCTGAGAGTGGGACAAGCAGAGCATTTTTCAGAAGCATCTTGTTTATGATCCTTCAGCGAGTCCAAGCACACTGCGAATGAACAGCCCCAGCAAAGGAAACCCAGATCAGTCACGCTTCCTCCAGCAGACAGCGACGGGAAGGTACAAATAGCTATAAAAGAGGCAGATATTCATTAATTTCTTGAACACGAGGGCACCCTCCTAAGCTCTAGGCCCTAGAGAACAGCTGAGGCCTGAAAGCAATATTCAGATCTGCTCCAAAACTTGTTAACCTAATCTTTTATGGGTTTGGACTAGCATTGTGATCCATACTAATATCCGACCTGCTTTTGAATTTTCCTAAGTGCCTGGGATTCAGCAACACGCCACAGTAACACACTCCAGAAAACGATTGTGCTTTCCATGAGAAAACTGTGTTCAGATACCCCTTGAATGAGGTGTGTGACATAACAAAATACAGTACAATCACATAAAACAGCGGGAGATCCTTACTTTGGAGAGTGTAGCAATAGCTGGATCATCCCAGAAAGGAAATCCTCAATGCTGAGGCCAGGTCCTCAGCATGGATTTTTCCTGAGCTCTGCGCTTACCTAACCACAGAGCCTAGGAAGAACTGTAACTGATAAAGAAGCGAAACCCAGCACTTTTTAGCTCCTCAACCCTCCTTTTCATCTGGAAGAAGGTTATTTCAGCACTGAGCTCCAGGATGTAAAGGCCACAGAGTTGGTCAGCGATCAATGGAAAGTCTATCTGAGGGTGTGAAGGAGAAGAAATGCATTCACCCGGGGAAATCTGGCATCAGTATGAGCAGCAAATGAGACAGAGAGAAAGGTTTCCTCTCTCTTGGGGGGTGAAAGAACTATCACAGCAACTTTTATGGATTACAGTCTTGCAGCCAAACCTGGAACCTCCTGGCTGCTGCAAAGAACTTTTTAAGATTTCCCCAGTACATGCACTGAAGTAGCTGTTATCACACACACCACACACCTTTTGATTTACATTCCTCAGACTGTCTGCTGGAAGAAAAGCAGAGCCAGCGGCAGGGGAGGTACTTTGAGGAGAACACGACTGCCTTTTGGAAAGGGCTTTGGAGGAGCAAAGTTGTACAATCACAGCAGCAAGAGCACAGGAGAGCATCCCATCACTTCTACAGAGCAAATGCAATGTGCAAAACAACAGAAAGCGAGCGTGGTCCTTCCATCCCTATCCAGCCCAACCTGGTGGTGAGGCTGGGTTGTGTTTTCTGACTCTAACATGATTCCCTGCTTATTGTTAGCAAAGAAGCCAGTAAATCAGATGATGCTCAGAGGGCTGGAACACCTCACTTATGGGAACAGGCTGAGAGAGTTGGGGTGTTCAGCCTGGAGAAGAGAAGCTCCAGGTAGGCCTTATTGTGGCCTTTCTGTACTTAAAAGGGGCCAATAAGAAAGATGGGGACAGACTTTTTAGCAGGGCCTGTCACGACAGGACAAGGGGTGATGGTTTAAAACTAAAAGAGGGGAGATTCAGGCTGGACATGAGGAAGAAATTTTTGACACTGAGAGTGGTGAAACACTGTCCCAGGTTGCCCAGAGAGGTGGTGGATGCCCCATCCCTGGAGACATCCCAGGCCAGGCTGGACGGGGCTCTGAGCAACCTGAGCTGGTGAAGATGTCCCTGCTCATGGCAGGGGGGCACTGGATGAGCTTTGAAGGTCCTTTCCAAGCCAAATTTTTTGGTGATTCTATGATCCCCTCTTACCTGCCCTGCCTGCCTGAAGGCACATCAGTAAAAAGGAAACTTCTCTCATATTGAAACTGGGACCCAACCTAAAGGGCTCGCAGGGATCACGTAAAAGCAAAGTTTGACCTGCTAAAAGATCCATGAGTTTAACACTTTCCCTAGTGCTCCCCCTAAACAGTTGAAGGTAATTCCATGGCTCTCCTATGGAAACCCACCACTGGACTTATCTCCTAGAGCAACATCAGTATATGCATGCTGGATAAGGGACCTCAACAACCAAGTTGTCTCCTTGTTTCTGTATAAGAAAACACCTGCATGTCCTCTGTCATTCCAGGGAGCCGGTAACACAAGGAGTGATTGCAGGCAATTTGGGCGATACCACAGGCTTTGGGTTTCAGCTGCTGTTAGCAGGTGGAACCATATGCCATGGACAGCACGTTATATCTCCTCTGTTGTTCCTATTCCTTCTTTCACTCCTTTCTTTCATTCAATGATGAATTGAGCATCATTTAGTTCTTGCCTAACAGCCTGTGCAGATGGGAAGAAAAGTCAGAGCCAGAATAAAACTGCTCCAGGTGTATTTGCTTCATTCCTGCATTTTGCAGCAGTATTCCTAGCACCGCTGGTTAAGAAATGATATGTTCTTGGCTTATACTTTCCATGGCAGCTTTACACTGGGAAACATCTCTGTCAAAGGATTGAATGCTGCAGAGGAATGTATTTTAGTTGGAGCTCTGTGTGTTGACGATTGCCAGCTGCTGGGTCAAACACCAGGATCTCTTCACAGGTACATCAGAAGGCTGTTGTACTACCAGGTGTGACTATTTTACATCGACTCTGTCTTTTGTGGACTGCAGAAAGAAATGACAGCAAAGCTCTGATTTGGAAATGCTGTTTGGAAGGAGAGCAGTGGGATTGTCCCTGTCTGGCCCACATCGTGAGGAACCAGCTCAGGGTTAAAAAGAGTGAGACCTCCAAGCAGTGTCAGCTGGAACAAGAGCCAAAAAGATGTCATTGCGTTGCCATAACCCACTGCACCCGTCACCAGCAGCAAGGAAACCGGTCCAGAGCGGGAGAGGAGACTTGGCTGTCACACGTGTTAGACCAGTGACAGGCTACATCCTAATAACAGTCACAACAAGCTCATGAGATGAGTTATGGGCCAGCATGTACACCAAGAACAGATAACATGGGGTCACACTTGCAAGTGTATCCCAAAACAAGAACATGAGCGGTATGTACACAACCCTTTTGTAGTCAAGGATTGGGATGATGGAAAAATGTGTGAGTTTTGCAGAACAGCACTTCAACCAGTTATGTTTTCCTCTCTTCTCCTCTCCCATAATAAATGCAGAAGTAACACAGTGACCAGAAAACCTTAAGTACCAAAAAGAGCAGAAGTCCTTCAAACACAAGGAAGAGATTCTCCAGGGACTTCAGATGCTGCAGCCAGTATCAATGGGTAAAATCACAGCGTCTCCCAGCTATGCACCTGCAAAGAACCCACCCCTCACCTCACTTCGATGGCATTGTGTACAATGAGGCATATGTTGTACACAAACCGAAACCCGTCCCTCGTGTCACCCCACCTCATCCATGCTGCAGGTTTCACACGGCAGCTCCTTCCGTTGCCACCGCGGCTGCAGGTGAGAGAAGCAGATGAAGCAAAATGCCAACTGAGCGAGCGATGAGCCGTGAAGCAAACCCTCCCTGGACGGGCCGCAGGCAGGACTGAGCAGGGAAGTGTTTTACAGTATCAGGGCCCATTGCACCCCTTGGCTCCAGCTGGCTTCTCCAGGTTTCACACATTATTTCACAGGAGGGGAGTGAAGCTAAAGGGAAACGCGGGGACCAGGTTTCCTGCAGTTTTTGAGCTTCCCCTTTATTTCTGCACAATGTGGAAGTTCTTTTGTCCCCAGATCTCCTCTCCTAAGCTCACATTCCAAATCACTACCCAAGAAGAGAGCTAAGTTTAAGCCCCGGTGATCAAACATACCTGAAGATGCATCTCCAATGAAATAACACCCTCTGCAAGTTGATAAGGTGGTGGAGTTCTTTTCAAGACTGTAAATTTTAAATCAGTCCAAGAGACACTCTAATTTTGGCCATGGTGGGGTTCAAGATGCAGCCACTTCTGTATCAAGGACTTAGAATTCCCCTCCCTCTGCCCCCAGCAACACCTTTATCTACAGGAGAGAGTCCATTCCCATTTGTGTGGCTGGGCTTTGGTTTTTCACAACATGTCCTATAAGCAGAGCTAAAAATGCGTCAGGAGGAAGGGTGAGTAACCGCAACCCCAGCATCAGTGTCTGATATCATACATTGAGACGAAAGGGCAGCAAGAGGGAGGGTGGAAAGAACACTCCCTTCCTCCCTCCGGGGCAGCTCGATCCATCCCCTGCCCACGGTGGGATCAGCTGCAGCTGAGACAGCCATGGCTGGAGCTCATCCAACACAGTCTTCAAACTTTCCAGTGCTGGAAGACCTCCCAGCACAATCCATGCCAGTACTTCTCCAATCCCATGTTAGAAGAATCTTCTTGCTGAACCTAAGCCTCCCAGGATGCCATTTGCATCCATTACATCTTGTCCTTTCTCTGGGATGATGCAAAGGGAAGAAGGGAATCGCTCTCTCTTGCATTGACCCTTTGCACCGTGTTCTCTGGATTAGTTGGTGTCTGCTTGCTCATGTGTCCTGGCCGGGCATGTTTTCGGATGTCTCAGAATTTTTGTTGCCCTCCAAGTCTCTAGTGGAACAGGGGGCTGAGACAGTCTGGACAGACCTCCATGCATTAGTCCAACTAAGGGGAGACCTCATCGCTGTCTACAACTACCTGAAAGAACGTTGTAGCAAAGGGGGTGTCGGTCTTTTCTCCAAGTAGCAAGCTATAGGGCAAGAGAAAATGGCCTCAAGTTGCACCAGGGAAGGTTCAGATTTGATATTAGAAAATATTTCTTCACAGAAAGGGTTGTCAGGCATTGGAACAGGCTGACCAGGGAAGTGGTGGAGTCACCATTCCTGGAGGGGTTTAAAAGACACATAGATCAGTTTCTCAGGGACATGGTTTAGTGCCAGAGTTGGTTATGGTTGGACTCGATGATCCTGAGGGTCTTTTCCAACCAAAATAATTCTATGATTCTAACTCCCTGGGAGATGGAGCAACATATAATGTATGTACCAACACGCCCTCTAGAGCCATTCCCTGCCACATTTTCCCTGCAACCACCAGAGAAAGAAAAATAGAGAAGCAACAGACTTAAATACCTCTATGCAAAGTGTGAAGACCCACAACTATTTTTCTCCTGGTGTGGGCAGTAGATCCAGGACCGGTGCTGTATTCTGATGACCTGAGTGCCACCAGCACTACCGGCAAGTGTGATGCTCTGCTCAGAGGAGGCACACTTGTGTCTGTGGGGACACAGAGAGCAGGGACATCAGGTGTCCTCCTCCCAGCCCAGGTAGCATAACTCACCTCTTCAGATGGCTTAGCTGCAGCTGTGCCTTTGGTCCCCACCTCGCTCACTCCAAGAACATGCTCCCCACCGACAGAAATATTTCTGTAGAGAAATGAGCTCATCTCTGGATGAGCTACCAAATATCACCCACAAACCCACTACAAGACAGGGGAAAAAATCCGATTATTGCATGCCTTGGTTGCCACTTTACACGCCTCGTATTTAAAAACTCTACAACCCACCTTGCACCTACCCTGCGCTCTCAGCTCCTCTTTGAACGCCTGAATTTGTAACCCAAAAAAGTACTTGGCCCCTCTTGGAGAGCACCAGGCATGGGTGCAGATTGATATTTGCCACCAGGGTTTGCATCCATCACTGCACTGTGGCTGGGTTTAATATTCATCCATGGGATAAAAGCCCTGACCTTAAGCTTCACTTGTGTGTTGAGCAAGGAAAACAGTTTATTCCCGTGGTCTTCACTTCAGGCTTACCTTTCAGCACCCAGCCCACACGTGTTGCATTAGTGGTTAAAGGGTTATTTGATGCTCTGATCCTCCCAAACGGTGCATGGCAGCTGGAGGGAGACCTTGGCTTGAGCGTGTCCTGGCTGAGCAGCACGATTCACACCAAAGCACTAGATGGGGCTACGCACCCGCTTCTCATTTCCAGTCCTCCTGCAAATATAAAATGTTTCTCTGATGCTCAGCTGCAAGAAAATCCCAGGCTGTGTTGATGGACCAGAGGGAGCTTCTTTGGTACTGCTTTCATGGACCGCTCCACCGCAGTGTAAAATTCAGCATCTCTTTCCTGTGAATGTCCAGCTTGGCTGTCAAGCATGAGGACATATCCGTTAATACCCAGGTATTTAAAATCATTGATATTTCTAATGCAGCCTGAGTGTGAATTATTATAAGCAATGGCTGGGACTGTCCCTTTGCAGCAGGAGGTCCCAGCCCAAGACACCCCTAAGTGTCTCCCCAAGCTGCAGAGCTACAAACCTCATCCATCCATCCATCCATTGCTGAGCAGCGGCCAGACCGGGGGACAAGTCAGCACAAACTGCTGGCTGGTGACATGAGGAGCAGCTGATGTCAGAAATCAAGCCTGGTAAAACTAGACAGGAGAAGCAGTGACAGGCTTCAGACCCTTGTGACCATGAGGAGGAAAACCCCTCAAGGTTTTGAGCTGAGCTATGATCTGTCCCTATTAACTATTATCTCTATAAATAGGAAAGGACTTGTTTAAAAATAACGCCAGACATCTCTATCCATAAAACTGAAAATGATCGCAGTAACCATGAGACTTGACTGCTGGAACAAACCAATGCTTCTTTCTTTTTGAAGATTTTTCCATTAAAAAAGGCATGACACAACCAACTATGGTAAGCTGCAAACTTCTTTCACAAAATCACAGAATCACAGAATGTCAGGGGTTGGAAGTGACCTCGAAAGCTCATCCAGTCCAATCCCCCCGCTGGAGCAGGAACACCCAGATGAGGTTACACAGGAAGGTGTCCAGGCGGGTTTGAATGTCTGCAGAGAAGGAGACTCCACAACCTCCCTGGGCAGCCTGGTCCAAGCTCTGTTACCCTCACTGAGAAGTTTCTTCTCAAATTTAAGTGGAATCTCTTGTGCTCCAGTTTGAACCCATTACCCCTTGTCCTGTCATTGGTTGTCACCGAGAAGAGCCTGGCTCCATCCTCCTGACACTCACCCTTTATATATGTAAACATTAATGAGGTCACCCCTCAGCCTTCTCCAAGATAAAGAGATAAAGCAGCACAGAGAGGTCATAAAACTGCCATGAACCCAGATCTTGATCATTTCCTGCAGCAACTGCAACACCAAGTCCTGAAAAAAGGAAAAACAAAAATCATACCAGCTGCTTCTCACAAGCATCCGCCTCCCTCAGCAGGAAAAAGGAAGTTGGCCAAAACATTTTGCTGAGCTGTTTTGTGGTCATTTACGTTGCAGCAGCCTGAAAGGCCCAGGCATGCGGTGCTACAGGTTCAATCCTGGCAGCTGCTGTCCTGCTGCACTTGGATGTTCCAATGAGATGTGTGTATATTTCTGCCTTCTCCAGACCACCACCAAGGCCCTGGTTTCTCTCCCCTCCAGGCCACCATGTCCCAACCCTCCTCACACAGAATCACAGAATGTCAGGGATTGGAAGGGACCTCAAAAGCTCATCCAGTCCAAATCCCCTGCCGGAGCAGGAACATCCAGATGAGGTTACACAGGAAGGTGTCCAGGCGGGTTTGAATGTCTGCAGAGAAGGAGACTCCACAACCTCCCCGGGCAGCCTGTTCCAGTGTTCTCCCCAAGTCCTCTTCTGAGGTTTCACTGCTGCAGCCTCTAAACTTTACAGAAAACACCTTTGTACCCCTTGGGCACAAGCCATTTCCACCTGAACTTCTCCAGCTGGGCAGCCTCGAGAAGAGGCCAGGGAGACATTGCAGCCCTGGCACACAGGAGCACAACAGGGAGGCAGAAAAAGGAGAAAAACAGCGTGGAAAAGCACAAGACATATTGATGGCCCAAAATAAAGGAGGCAGAATCAAAAGGGATGCAATGGGCAAAAAAAAAATGAGCAACAATCCAGCTCTTGCAGAGCAAAAACTCCTTTGCAGCTTCTCTACCAGCTCACGTCCTCTCATCCTGACCTCAGCCTGAAGCGGTGGGGAAATAACTCCGCCTCATGCAAAATATGCTTGCTTTTGTTTTTTCAAGATCACGTAGAAATAGGCTGGAGAGAGAGATTTGCAAGAAACCTTGTTCCTGCTCCCCTCTCAGGACCAGCTCACATACTCAAGGTCCAAGCTGGGGCTCAAGGCTTCCTTGGACTACAGAATAATTATATTATCTGCAGCAGGAGAGCAAAGACTGCTGAGAAAGAAGCGCGGAACACTCAGCGCTGCGGCGCCTGCTTGTATTTCTAGAAACTAGAAATGTCAGAAAGGTGGAGGGAAAGAGAGTTTGTTTTTCTGTGTCTTGCCCACCATGTTCCTGCTGACCCTTGGCAGCTCCATTGTGCCCAAGCCACCCCAGCAGCTCCTCGCTGCCAACGAGGAGGGAGCAGGAGAGGCTGCACCAAACAAGGAGGTTTTGTTCTCCTCAAAGGCAGATGTAGGAGCTTGGAAACAAGTTGGTTTTGGCCCGAGCACAAGAGAGGGAGGCTGTGAAAGCTAATGACCAGGAAGATGACCCCAGAGGGAGGTAAAGCTCCTACGTTCAGCCCTGCTCAACCCCTCAAGAGTGAGCAGCTCTAGTTCCAGTTCACAGGCTGGAAAATGCAAGTGTTAACAGGTATGAGAATTTCAAGCAAGATTCAATCACAGGTGGGATTTTTTTGTTAAACCACAAAGAGGTGACGCACAAATGCCTGGGTGAGAAGAAAAGGATAAACCAGGTGGAACAGGCAGGTCGCTGAGATTAACAGAATCTGCAGGCACTGGCTCTCTGCTCCACAGCCTGACTTTAATATAACCTACAGAAAGTGTCACAGCACTTGCACTTAGTGCCTGTCCCCCACCTTGACCACTGGAACTGCCACTGACAGTGCTGTGACCCTACAAGAGTCAGTCACACCTGACACAGTTTCAACTCCAGCTTGTGAGGAACTCACACCAGCTCACCACCAAAAGATCCCCCACCACATGCAAAGCAATGCATCGTACTGAGTTATTTTTAATTAAAAGAGTCTTGTTGCTTCTAGCACATAGGTACAATAAGCTTTATACAGTGAGGAGCAAGAGTAGGAGGATTCCCTCATGGCAACATACAGATCCATCACAGACCAGCACAGAGCTATGAGCTACTGCAGCTCCTACCCAGGCACAGTAGGGAGGATTATTTATGTATAGAATGTGGGAGGTTTTGGTCAAATGATGGCTAGGAAACACCAAAATGTAACCAAACACTCCAGACTCAAGTTTATGATTCACACCCCTGGTAGGCGCATGGGTGGGTGATTCAGTCCCCACTCATAGGGCTGTTATAGGAAAAATAGAACAGCCAGAGAGGCAGAGAATGCAGGAGACTCTGCTTGTAGCAAGAAAAGCACTTTCTGTGCCTCTGGAAGGTGATCAGACACACAGGGAGTTTTAGGTGTGGTGTGACCAAGCCCCTCAGGGACTTGTGGAGTGGGTCATCAACCTTCCAGCACCTCGTGAGACGTGAGGCAAGGCTGATGCCCAACTGCTCAAACCTGTTGCGACCAGGATGTACCTACATTTATCTACAAACATAACCGCTCAGGCTTCGGCAACGCTCAGGTCAAGCTCTGCGATGCTGCAAGACGTGAAACATGTCAAGGGCAAGGTGGCTGCAGAACAAAGGGCTTGCATTTCTCAGCAGGGTTCAGACATCCCTCCTCACACCACTTCACCTTTTAATTCGTATTTGCATCTGGTCATCTGTCACTTCAGGCAACGGTTTCTTTGACAGCATCTGGCTTTTCATCAGTAGTATTTTTAAATATCAACATATTCTCCAGTTTTGCTGGAGCTGGTAATTATCTCGATTTTGCTGTTTGTTTGTTTGTAACATACGGGCAAGGTTTTTCTTTGCTGGGAAAAAAAAAAAAGGCCTTAATTTTAGATGACAGCAACAAATATTACGTTTGTCACCATATATCTGATTTATTTAATAATGAAAGAGCAACGTGGAATACCATTGCTCTGGGCACATCTGGTATTAGAAAAGGTAAGAGGCAACAGACATTTAAGAGGGCAAGATAAAGGTGCTGCTAAAACCAAGTATTTGTATAAAACCTTACTGCTGGAAGGCTGGCAGAGGAAGTCACAGCATCACATCTGTGCCAGTCTTTACAGAAGCTCATGAGTTCTTCCTTCAGCTGCCCTTGGCCACCAGAGATCACACTTGTGCTCCGCAGCTGCCTCCTCTGGCCCCCCTCCCAGCTCCTGCTGGCGCTCCAACCACAGCACCAGAGCTGAAGGTACGGGCACGCAACCAACCACCCGCTGAAGAGCTTCAACTGCTCTTCAGTTCTTTATCAGCATCTCAACCAACAACCCAACACACTGAACAGCCAGTTCCAATGTCAACCAGTCACCGGCCACGGACCACAAACCACCTGCTTCAGCACCTTCCTGCGCTGAACCCAACCGGCTCCATACGCCTCCTTCTGCAATTCTCGCATGTGTTCATGGCTTCACAAGAAACAAATTGTAACCTCACCCATGGTACTTTTCCAAAGGGATCATTGAGTCCAACCATAACCTAACTCTAGCACTAAACCATGTCCCTAAGAACCTCATCTATGCACCTTTTAAACCCCTTCAGGGATGGTGACTCCACCACTTCCCTGGGCAGCCTGTTCCAATGCCCAACAGCCCTTTCCATGAAGAATTTTTTCCTAATTTCCAATCTAAACCTCCCCTGGCACAACTTGAGGCCATTTCCTCTCATCCTACCACTTGCTGTTTGGGAGAAGAGACCAACACCTTCCATACCACAACCTCCTTTCAGGTAGTTGTAGACAGAGATGTCAGTTTGTCTCCAGCTGAAGATAAACTACCTGGGTGCAGGATTCCCATAAATACTCAAAAAACAGCACTATAAACTCGCACATGGCAGTTTTAAGTTCCAATACACTTGAACAAATCAGACGTAGCCAAAATGGTGTTCACCGTGTTTGCTGTTCCCTACGTGGCCGTACTAATTTGAACATATCAGAAGAAAAAAAAGCTTCATAAATTATGTAAGTCTTCAAAAGTGTTTCAGAACTGTTTAGTCCTAACAGAGAATTTCTACCTCTCTCACCTGAAACACTAAAGGTAAAAGATAATGCAAGTGCTTAACAACCACTCTAAACTCAAGGGAGGACAAAGCTGACGCTATTTCCCTGCACAGGAACCACAAAAAAATTCAGAAATCAGAATAGGGCAGACACACAGGTTAAGTGTCACAGCTCCTACAAAGGGAGAAATTCTGATGTGCAACACAACGGCTTTATCACAGCTCCCAAATTCTTTGTTGACTTTTTAAACAAAGACCACTAAAGCCAGTTCTTTGCAAAGCGTAAGATCTGGGCACAGCAGCACAGACACGCGGCTTTTGTTCTTATGTCACCTCCGGCAGGACTGGAGCACAGAGCAGAAGCTGCGGTCTGTCCCCAGCACCGAAGGGGACACATCCTTGAATTCAAGGCCAGTGATATAACCCCGTCTGAAATATTCTCATCCACATTCACTACAAAATCCCAGACACTTACAATCTGGTCGGTGTTGAGATGGATTCTCTCTTCCAGGCACCATGGAGGTGTAAATCCACTGAGAGGTATTAAAAAAGGCATAAATGAAAGGAGAAAGAGTTATCACCAGCCAGAAACTCCCCTCTCCTTGAGGCCTGGGATGGCATCAAGACTTTCAACTGGATCACTAAAACATGTGAAATCCTTAATAGAGGCAGCAGAACAAATTGCAAACTCGGAGACAAACACATACATAGAAAGTGGTTTCATCAGTTTATTGCTTTTTGCCACCGGAACTTTGCTGCCATTTCACAGATGGTCAAGTCTGTGCAGTGTGTGCGACCCTGGAGAACAAGGTTTTATCACAAGCTATGAAACTGGTGGGAAAACAATCTAATCAACATAATTTGAGCATTTGACAGTAAATACAACACCTCCAAAAAGTTATCAGCATTTACATTAATTGATAATATTTTTAAGTTACTGAGTAAAGGAAATCAGCAAGGGACCAAGTGCTTTGAAACACATACTCCCAGTGTATCCAGGATGTTCTCCCACCACACACGTTCCGAAATCTTCCAAAATTTCACTAATACCAAATGAAATTAAGGTACTTTGCTTCCAGTTTTAATACCAGGAGAAAATAATTAGCACGTTTTAATATATTAACTAAAAGACTATCCGTATAAAACTCTTCGCACATGAAATACTTTTAAATTAAACAATATAATTATTATACTTACAAGAAAAACGTAGACTAGAAATTTATTGCTAGTACAAAAATCAATGTGTTTCATGGAAAGTCAGATTAACATTATTGCTGTAAACACAAACAGTGCCAGAGACAAAAATGCGATTTTCAAATCCGCTCACCATCCACAACTGGCTTTCAAGGCCGTGTAGGTCCACATGTCTTAGGAAGGATGAGGCCCCCCCACCTTTCTTCAGAGTTCAGCTTTATGATCTCACGTCATTTTATTGCCTTTTAGTATTACGGCCAGAATCAGTCTGCTGCTTCTGCGTTCTAGCATTAAGTCTTTCTTCATGGAAAAACCACCCAAAAGTAAAAACCCCAACCACCCTAATCTTGCTTTCCCATATCAGTAGTTTTACAATTTAAAACTATAACCATATTCATATCTTCACCCATTAAAAAAAGGTGGGAACGTTCACCACGTGGAGAGTTCCAGGACTACGAACATGTTTCTAGGCCAACCTTTGATCAATTTGCTCAACAAGCTTTCACTCCCAAATAAAGCATTTTTCACATACTGTAGACTGAGTAACAACATTACTCAGTGCAAACACAGTCATAGCTACTACTCTACTTGTAACAAAATGAACACCCAAACCTTATAGATCTGCACAGTCCAGTTTCTCTGCAATGCACTGATTTCCAATCACAAGACCGTATATTTTATTTATACAGCATGCTGCTTTCAGCGTTAACCTTGCGTGCTACTAGATCATACTACTTGCTCAAAGTGATTTTCTTCTTAACTTAGACACACTCACCCCATTGCTGACTTAAACCCCACCTCTCCCTTCAATTAAAAAGCCAACACTAGAGCTCATAGGGGTTATCATCATTGTAAACTATTAAGGTTACAATATCTGTAATTCATTACGTAAGGATCATAAAGTAAACCAATGGAAATTTTAGCGTAGTCATAGATTCTGTTATTGCTAAATGGAAGATTTATACAAACCAGTGTTTTATAGAACCAGAAATTGTCACGTCACTCAAAAAAATGAAACAAAATGGGGAGGGGGCAGATTTGGAGTTAATGCCACTTCTTTAATTGGGGTCACTGAACTCTGCTGCAAATCAACTAGTTAGAAACATTTATCTGGGTCTCAAGGAACAGAAGTGACAAAAGATTTGATTCAGGTGACAGTCTCCTACTGGCTAAATCCTCTCGTAGCGTGCCCTCGGTGCAAACACGCCTCATGATAAAGCAGGATTCTAACCCAATATATTAACGCATCAATGATTTTAATATCAATCGTGAATACCAAAGTACTTACTACTTACTTGTTGTCACAACGGTTCCTTTTTCTTCACCTCCACTCCCACATTTCTCCTCCACCTCCCAAAAAATATTAGCACAAAACCAGAAGAATATAAATATTTGAGGGGGAAATGGAACGCTCAAGTTGCAAGAAATGAAAGACTTGAGAAGCATTCACCTTTCTTTTCATGGCACGCATGAAAAGGAGTTATACACCAAGAAATGGATCGACAAAATCAGTAGTTCAGTGAAAAATAACTTGTATACCTTGTTAGACAACTCAGGCCAGCATTGTGCGTACAATATACATCTGAAAACAAAAACTCTGCTTTTCTTCAGACAACAAAAAACAGTAAATATTTTAAATTGATCTCTTTCAACTCCAAGTTCTATTTACACAGTTATCCACAAAAATGTGCAAAGTAAAATCTGACACCAAAATCAATTTAAAAGTCCAACGAATTGAACTTGACGATAAAAATGGCAGCAGAGATTCCACGTCCGTTCTAGACACACTTTAAAGAACTACTGAAGACAGTGAAAAAGTCGCTCCAGCTGAACCTCTGGAAATGGAACAAATCCAAACCAGGGCGCACTTCAGTCACTAGCTGTCTGTGCTGCAGAATTCACAATGTATCCCGCCCGTCAGGTCTTTGACAACTTTTTCTTTGATGAGTTTTTGCAGGAATTTTGTTTCGCTGGTCACGTTGTGCATGGTTTGTCTGTTCATGGCGGCCATGCAGAGGTTGTTGTAGTAGTGCAAAGGTGTGCTGGGCTGATCCAGGTCATAGCCAAACCCTGCTAAGCTCACTTCGTCACACAAATGTGTGGCCAGGACAACTGCTGTGACCCCAATTGTAGGTACATTCTGAAAAGGGGGGAAAAAATAAGCCTGCTGAATTCAAATATATTCTCCTTTGCTAGTTTTTAGAAACACTTTACAAAACATAATGGCTTTATCTATTCCCTCTCCTCACTTAAAACTGAAATCAATTAAATAAGCCAGCAATTAAAACTTAATTCCAACTAAAACTAAAAATCACCTAAATGATCAAGTAAAACTAAAAACTTCAGGGCCAAATACTCATTCAACTTGAGCAGTTGCCTCTAACAAGACTTTTGGCTGTCAACACTAGATTTATTTTTTTCTGTGAAGGCAAGATGCCCTATTACTATGTAGTTAAACCACAAGTGAACCCTCACTCCAAACACTCAAATAAATCCTGACATGCAGTTCAACTTGACATTTCTTGATGTATTTTTACTTCAGTCTGGAGCAACAGGCTCTCGGACAGCATTCTTCAGAATATGACTTTTCACTGAAGAACATGTGAAGAAAGCCAGTATATTACAGTACATAGCTGGGTATGTTACATTATTTTTATAAATAAGTGTGAGAAGCTCCTTCAAACATTTGTGCAATAACACTATCATTAAATACTTTCATGCAAAAGGTGAAAAGATGATGGTTATTCAGTGTTTTTCATATTTCAAGAGAACTAGTGACATCCAATTTCTCAAAAAAATAATTAAAATAACAAAAATGCAGCGTATCATCAAATTCAGCCACTCAGCACTCCATACTATTGCTGGTGAAGGATGTAGAGGGGGGATATACCCATCCAGTTGCTTTGAGCACGCTTGCAATTTCACCAGCTGGCAGGTTGCTTTACACTGGCCTGGTTTCCATATTCTGCCTTCCCTGCAGCTGGAGACACATCTGTCTACAGCTGATTATTGGTTTGACTTAACAGAGCTGCTCTTAACACACTTAAATATTCAAAGCACGCATTTGATGTATGTTAACACCAGTCACAATGATGTGTGAGTGAACACACTGCACTAGAATGAATTTATATCTCACTGCACGCGAATGCTTTGGCAAACGGGCCATTTCATATCAGCATGCACAGGCATAACACCTCATCTGAAAAGGTGAGCTGAAATCCTACTTTGATTTTGCACAAGAAATTACAGGAGTCTTCTGAAAAAGTGTTAATTTCACTGTTACTTGAGACCAGTTCTGAAACTGCACACAGAAACTATACTGAAGGAAGAGCCACAATTTTTTTTGTTTCTTATTTTACTTTGTATTTTATCATCTCCTCCTAAAAGGAAACCTCTTACCTTATCCCAACCCCAGAATTTTGATCGAGGTTCAGGGAACTGTAAAATGTCCAAAGCCGTCTCTTTGATGATGACTGGATTCAGAATCCGAAACTGCTTTGACGTAAAAGGAATTTTCTCAGCAACCTCCTTCCAAAAGAAGAGTCGCATCCACAGAGGCTAAAAGAAGGAAATAAATAGTTCAGTGAGGGCAAACTCTGAGACTGCAAAGTGTATGGCAGACAGTACACAAGTTCTATAATACATCACTGATTCTGAGAAACTCAGGAAACAGATCATAGCTAAGGCAGTTGAGGAATTCCAGTGTACAGCTCAAGTGACTGACCTAGAAAAGGAAAACATCTTCAGAGTATTTGGAATTGCAGAGAGAAGGGAATTGCAGAAAAGGGAAAAGTTATTTATTCTGAGTATTTGACTGCACTTTGTGTTTAATTAATCAACATAACCACCAGCACCTCCAGGTTCTTTGGACCTTCCCCAGCACAACTGAGCAGGCAGCAGTAGTTAAAAAAGTGCAAAAATGGAACTGCAGTTTTCCACAAACGTTAACCAGGCATTCTGAATCAAGCATTGGATTTAAAACAATTTTGCCTGGGCTTTGAAGTGAACAGCAGCTGCTCGACAGCATCCACCCAGTGATACATGTAACCTTCCAGAAGAAGATTTGCACAGGACTCAGCAACCTAGATTCTCATTTCCTGCCACTTGCAGTCACTTAGAAGCATACTAACAGGAAAACAACACAAAATCAGGCTTATCTTACAAATCTTTCCATAATAATGCATAACACTAAGCCAATAAGCAAATGATGAAACTTATACAGCTGCAACATAGACCTACATTTTTAAAAAGGCTTATTGCTACCCTGACATACAACTCTACAGCATCTTAAACTGATCAAATCTAGGTTGTCACTGTACCACCTTCCCAACCTGTGATCTGAATGAGTTTACTAAAGTACTAATGCCTGCACAGAGAGCTGATCCAACCAACAGCCTCGTATTTGAAAGGAGAAGTATGTTCTCAGTTCACAGAATCACAGAGTGAGACTGGAAAGGATCTCTGGAGGTCATCTGGTCCAACCCCCCTGCTCAAGCAGAGGCACCTAGGGCTGGTTGCCCAGGTCCATGTCCAGGTGGCTTTTGAATAACTCCAAGGATGGAGACTCTATAACCTCTCTGGGCAACCTGTGCCAGGACTCACAGTCAAAAAGTGTTTCCTCACATTCAGAGGGACCCTCCTGTGCATCTATTTGTGCCCATTGCTGCTGGTCCCATCACCCAGTACTACAGAAAAGAGCCTGGCTCTGTCCTCTTTGCACTTTCTCCTCAGGTATTTATGTACATTAATAAAATTTCCCCTTGAGCCTTCTCTTCTCTAGGCTAAACAGTCCCAACCCTCTCAGCCTTTCCTCATAGGAGAGATGTTCTCATCCTTCAAGTACCTTCATGGCCCTTAGGTGGACTCTCCACTACGCCCAGTCCCAGATCAGTTCCCAGAACTGTCTCTCTGCACCAGCAAAAACACCAGAGCAAGGAAGGAGGTGGGAATGAGCAGATCTGCTCCTAAGCCACGCAAAGCAAGAAAAAAAAAAATAGGGCTGGTATCAAGAAATGTCATCTCTATTGCAGGCTCTGCAGACTTGAACGAGTCACTTAAACCTAATGTAAAATGAATTCCACCTTAGTCAGCACTTGATATGTCACATAGCTCGGTGCAAACCACCAATATCTGCAGAAAATATCTATCAGCATGAGGCCTCAACATGAATGCTGGTACCAATTATAACTATGAGACACAGCTAAAAAAAACACAAGGTTGCATAATAGAAGCAGAAGCAACAGATCAGCCAGCTTCTTAAGCATTAGAAAAGGAAAAACAAAAAAAAAAAATCACAGGTAGGTAACACTGCCACAGTACATACCAAGGTTTCATTTTTTACCATTGCTTGAAGCCAATTGAAGTCAACACTTTTAAACAAAACAGCCACAAACAAGCTAGCAGGAGGATACTCATGTTCAGAAAGGGGGGCTCCCTCTGGGTAAGTCATTCGTATAGTAGTTTTGTTACCAACGTGATCTGTGTATCCCTGAACTGGTGCATCATTTAACCTAAAAACAAACAAACAAACAAACAAACACACACAAAAGGGAGAGAAACTGCATTTAATAAGCACAGGTTACAATCTCATTAAAACATCAGACACTAAGCAAAATACTTGTATCTGGCTCACAGATTTTTAACAGAGCATGTTCTCAGTATCTCCATGTTCCTTGCCTCACAGGCTCATCCATCCCTTATCTTTGAGAGGAAGCCAATTCTATTTCTGGATTAACTGGCACGAGTTCAAAACTTCAAAAAGAAAAGCTTGAATAGAAAAGTTAAAACAGCGCTGCAGAATTTCACATTCAGCCCTTTGTGCCAACCCAGAGAGGCTTAAAAGGGAGAGAAGACACACAGGAAGTTTCCTGCATTATCTTTTTATATATAAATATATTTATACACACACAAGTATTACACACAGAAAGGCATTCAAATTATCCCTTCGATGCAACGTAATATAATCCCATGGGTTTATATCCTCCCAGATCATCAAAAATTTCAGGTTCTAGCACACTGCTGACAAGAACAGCATCATCCAGCTCCATCAAGTTCTGCAGAACAGCTTAAGTCCTGCAAACTTTTCTATATCAACAGAAAATTAACCTTTACATTGCCATCCTAACTCCAGAGAAGTCCTCTGCCCCTCTACACGCTAACAGGTTTCTTTACCTTTGTATAAGATATATCAACTCACTGTATCAAGTCATCCCTTTTTAAGAGGAGCAAGTCTTAGTTTACAAAGCAACTTGGGAAAAATGCTTGTATTAGTATTTGTGACTTTACATGATTTAAAATACAAAGGAGAGTTCACTCAGTAATGTTTAGAAGGCACGAATACAGAGTGTGTATTCATTTAATTCAGACAGAAAACATGAGTAATCACTGAGGGCTCACACCAAGCTTGTAAAGATAAGGAAAGATAGGCAAGCTATACAGTGTGTTAACCAACTCTATGCTGAAACACCAATTAATTTCTATTGTGTTTGAAATAGCTGTTATAAAAAAAAGTCTTCAAATAAGCATCCCAACTAACCAAGGGGAAAAAGACATACTTGAGTCCTAAAGCCTACCTCTGAAAGCTTAAATATACGAATGGATAAAACCAGGATTGTCTACTTGGCTATGATTTCACTGTTTCTCGCTCACTTCTGCCCATATTTTTTCAAATCTGAAGCCCACAAACAACTACACTGAATTCCTGTCTTGTGAACAAGACAATTTATTTTGCTTCTAAGACTTCAAATTCCAAAGTCACGGGCAAACTTCTCAGAAGCCCTTTCAGAAATAGTCTTATAAGTTGCATAAATGTTGGCGATACTTTCCCCTTAAAAAACAAAGGCAGCTCATAATTGTAGTAGTTGGAATTAATAATGGAAATACGTACCTTATGACAATATCAAACTGATTCAACAAGTGACCCAGCTCTGATCCATGAAGAATTCCACCACTGCCAACAACAACACAACGCTTACAGTGTTTTGACTTCAAATCTTCTGGTAAATCATGTTCAGGTAAGAGTTCAAGGAGATTTTTAAGCTTATCGAAGTAGTTGTAAAATCCAAAAGGAGGCCCATATTTAAATAAAGCTTCATCTTCATTTATATTTTTTCTTACAAAGGGAGATATGTCCATGCTGTATTTCTCCGCAAATAACTTCCCCATCTCTTTCTTCACATAAGAAGGCCGGCACTGTTCCTGCAATGCAGCGCTGGCGTACCGTTGTGCTCTCTAAAACAAAACATATATGATTTCAGCCAGGGAAACCAGCTTCAGGAACATACAAAACCCTCTTAATGCAACCCACCCGCTGACCACCAGCAGTTTAGCAAACGCAGCAGTTTATAAAAAAAGCTGCGACATGGAAATACAAGATATTTAAAGCATTCACTCAAACACAGACACTAACTAATGCAGGGTGAAAACCTGAAAAGGAATATCTCCCCATCCAATCACTGAAATCTGGATAGGAGCTTTTCTAAAGAATAAGCTACTAAAAGAGATAAGTGCCAATGAGCCATTTGAGAGCATTTGTACTGTTACTTAAAGTAACAGATTAAAAAAATCTAGACATACTTCTGTCCACCTAATTCAGCAGCAAACCAGCAAGTGGAATTCTACTCCTCTGCTCAAATGCATGACCCAAGTTCTGCCTGCATGAGGATTTTACCAGAGACACGTCCACTGGGTAAAAATTCTGTGAAATGGCAGGCTGAACTTGCTTACTAATCAAAATGAAGCAACTTGTTCCAGAAGTATTGCTAAAGCAGTGCTGCTAATGACTAAAACACGACTTCGAAAGGAATGCAAAGCGGTTGTGTTTCAGGTCTTCTTTCAAAGACAAGTCACCAAAATAAAAGTTTCGTATTGCATGAAAAGATTAAGAAGTCAGATAAAACTAGAAATTGATGTGTTTCATAAAAAAAAAAAAAAACAAACACAAACACACCACTAAATTATGCATGTATGTTTTTTAGAAATCTGTAGTGGGAGGCAGGTACTGAAGTAACAAAGAAAATAAATAGTAAAGGTATTATTTTTATCAGTTAAAATAAAATCGTTTTGCGTGTTCTTTTCCCTGATACAACTCTGCTGATCTTTCCTCCACTGTACTAAAAGAAACCATGAGGAAGCACAGGGTCACATCATCAAGACTGAAATCTAGTGCTCAGTTCCCCCTCTGTACTGTTAACGGAAGCGTGTATCTGGGTGCCTAAGGAGGGAAGTTGTGTTGCCTTTATTTTATATATATATATATATTTTTTTAAACAAGATTGTTCTACATAACTGCCTCTGCCACCACTGTAACAGTCTCTGCAAATGTGGTCATAACCACCACACTTCTTTCTGGGCAAAACACAACTGAGCAACTTCACGCTGTACTTTGTGAGCAAGAGTCAGTGCTTAATTAATTAATTAATGGCAATCACTTGACAATTGCCCCAAACAACGTGCAATCAGCTACTACCTAACTAGATAGAGAACAATGCTATTTCCTCATCCTGCATCTAACACAAACAAGATGAATCATGAGACAGAAATAAACAGAGCCCATGCAGTCTTTAGGTTTGCTCAGCTTAAGGTGGTCGTGTTCAGAAGCAAGGATATGTTATTGAGAAAAGAAAGAATTCAAATAAGAAGGGGAGGCAAAGAGACTCAGAAGGGGAAAAACATGCACTGAAGAAGGTGGGGGAGGATGGACATGCAGTGATGCTAAGATACGACTATCTTAAATCAGGGCTTCTGCTCTAAATTGTGTCTTGGCGTTGAGACATTCACAGAGAGAAATATAACAGCTCTAAGCCAAGGTGAGTATGGAGCAAACAGGTGAAGCAGCAAAGGCAGAGAAATGTCAACGAGAATGCAGAGACAGCTTTATTTGCATCTTACAGCAGTTTCTCTCTGCTGTGACAGAGACAGAAGTTGTCACTCCACAAGAACAAAAACCAGAAGTTCTATGGCATGAAATGAAGCAAAATGTATTTTCTTCTCACAGGATATTTTCAGCATCTAGTTCTTTGCTATAGACCCCTGTAACTCTTATATTGTCAACTGGAAACATTTAAGCCAATTAAAAAAGCCAAAAAATACCAACCCTTACACGATCGAGGTCCACATATGGCATTTTTGTTCTGTCACATTCTTCAGGGCCAAAATGTAACTTGAGGATATAAAGGAAGCACCCAACCACACACAGTGCAAGAAGTCTAAAAACAAACAGGAGGGTGTAGGGGTAGGAGAGCAAAAAATAAATCAACCATTATTTTTTTCCAGCAATCCATCAATTGTTAAATGAGTATTTTTTAAACAAACTGTAGGCAGTTGAAGAACATCAGGTGAATACCTATTGCTTTGTTCACTGTCTTTCATAATTCTTCAGAGCTATCTGTAGGGAAGTACAAGCACATATAGATGCTTTGATAAGGAAAACGTCGCATATTGACAGTGATTTACGCAGTTTTATGCCTGCATCATATAGGTTAAACGTATCTCTGATGGGTCAAATGCTCTCCCCCCACAAAGAAATCAAACATGACTTTTGTTTTCCTACTTTAAAGGGCAATGTTATTTTGAAATATGTCTTTTTCAGGCAAGGTAAAAAAAAAAAGAGAACTTCAAATTGCAAGATTTTGGGCCAATGACCATCACTCATATGCAAAACTTTCACCTCACTGGGAGTCTAGAATGAATAATTTAGGTTATTTGGTTTATCTTGAGAAGGCTAATTTAATTATTACATTCCCCAAACAAACATAAGAAAAAAAGAAACTCCTTTAAAACCGAGTAATACAGATTATCCATGTTTTTGATCTACTCATTTGTCATTCTTAAGGAATCTCACAGTTGATCTTCAAGTATTCATGTGGCTCATTTCATGTGCAAACCGTTTTGCAAAAATTACACCATTATTTGGTTAGAATTGTGGTTGCTGCTCAAGTATGTTGTTCAAGCTTTATTATTGATTTTCATTTCCTACGGCTTCCTAACGACCGGACATTTGTTTAAATGTTTAAAAAAAACAGACAACCTACTAAGCATTCAGTGTTTCTTGAAATTCTTTCAGATGAAGTTAACACAGGTTTCCAAGATTACTTTTTTTTAAAGTTTGTACCATATGTGCTAATAGATGCAATCATGGCACTTAATTTGCAGTATGTGCTGCAAATAAGGCAGCCACTGGAAAAGCAGCACTGTTCTCACATCTGATTTAACTAAATTATATTCTGCACTGATAGGGGGTCTAAAAACATTCAGTAGCATGTTGGGCTTCAGCCCCTGGAAATCAGCTGTGTGGCAGAAACAGGATTCACTGGGGATGAATAAGGCTGGTTTTCCTCTATAGAGGTTTATCAAGTATCTCTAGATTCAGCTAGGCTGCACCACTCAGGTGCTCAAAACACCAGTGGATATAACAGTCTGCCCTTGTGTTGTTTTAAGCTTTAAGACCTAAGATTCATATGGCAAAGAAACATCACGGTAGTGGCATGTTTCAGTTTAAAATACGGCTCTGTATGTACATGAGCAAACACACATTAATTCCAATTTGATGTTAACCTGCAAGCAATGGAGTAAAGAAGATTTTGTGATGGGACATTCCAGGAGTCTTCATAAACAAAATAACTATGAGGGGACACCTCCCCAAAATACCCACTAAACATCCACTGTTCTTCAATTTCTTCAATTATCAGACAAAAAGCCTCAACATAGTTACTTATCTGGATTAAAAAAAAAAAAGACTGGAAATACTTGTGAGTGTTTTACTGGGATCCCTCACTGGCTTGGAGAAACAGACACCACTATTAGAGAACCTCCTCAACATGTTTTAGGTGCCCCAGGGCACTGTCTAACCCTCCCTTCAGTTCCTGTGGCAATCTCAGCCCTTGATTTTTGCATCCTTTTTGTAACTGCCCAGGCTCAGGGACAGCAACTGCCATAATGACACTTACTTGCGAGTACCTTTTAAAAACCAGCTTCGTCTTCTCATCTTCACGTGCAACCACCTTACACCATTGCACAGGAGGTGAGCAATCACTTTTCGGCTTCACAGAGTTATTGTCACTGCGCATTGCTGTAAAAAAAAAAAAAAAAAAGAAAAAAGAAATCATCATAACCTTTTCTGAATGGAAAAAAGTTCACAGAACATCCAATAACTGTTAATTTACTCTTTCCCAGAGAAGACGGTGATTCTTGGTGTTTGTGTGAGAAATACTGAACCACTCCTGACCTCCTTGTGATCAAGAACATACTCCTTTCAGATGCACCGCCAGGACATGATTCTAAAAGTACATACATATTGCCAGGTATAGGTTTTTGTATTCTTCATCAGCATGAAGTCTAATAATTGCAACTACATTAGTTACTGTCAAACGCTATTGTTTGATCTTCAAACACCATTTTGTTTAAGCAATTATCAGACTCAAAATAAAATCTACACAGTATGCTCAGTGTATTCAGGATCCCTGAATCCAAGTGTCCAAATATGACACTACTTTGATCCCACCCTCAGAACTGGAGTCCACATCTTGAGTCAACTCCCTGGTTTCCCTGAGGTTAAGCAAACCTGTCTCATCATAAGTCTGAATCTAGTGCAGACCTTTTCAGAAGCCCCAACAACATTGTCAGCAACTTCAACAGCAAGTACCAAGGAGGAAGGGCAGGAAATTTGGCCTGGTACACAGCAGGAGGCTGTAAGCACAAGGGCAGTTTCTGTGCACAGCAGCAGGTCCCTTCAACCAACACTGTCAACCCAGAAGGAGCTCAGAGTGCTCCCTCACAGATGGGCAAGTCGCTTTATCAGCTAACGAGAAGCTATCTCTCCACTTACCGTTTGTAAGCTCCCACAAGTTTCTATCAGCATGTTTAAATTCTGATTTTGGAAAGAAAAATGAAGGTGGGCACATCAACTTCTCCCAGGCTGCTGCAGTTAACCAATGATGTGACCAAACATGGAAAGGCCATGCAAAGCCTACTGGGTTTGCCCTGAAAGGAGAAGGGATGTGGCCAAGGGTATTTCCTGCCCTAGCGACCTCCAGGGGCAGCACTCCCTTTACTCCCTTTGAGCAGCCTACCGTGCAAAGATACAGCCTGGTCCTCCGCCCTACTCGTTCCCTTTGATCTCGGTCTCTGCTCTCCACTGCAAACACATTCACACTCTTCTGTTCTACTGCCAAGAGCTCCATCTCAAGAACTTTTTTAAAAAAAAAGCAGAACTAGGGGAAGGCTTTTATCTAGGGACAATCTTCCACATTCTCTTTTCTTCTCAACTTCTTTTTATTTTATATGGCAATATGACCCATTTGAACTAGCCTCTATTGCCACTTCAAAACACTGCTTGTTTGGACAAACAATCCATGTTCTTCAATATGAGGATGAAGGAGCTGGTAAGATGGAAGCCAACTGAAATTTCAGGGCTATCTAATTCAGAAGATGACTCAAAGTCAACATCAGCCATCTCAAGTCCTGAGGTGCAGACAACAGTTAAGTGATGCTTTCTAGAGTCACCTGCAAGTGGCCATAAACCACAAAACAGAGCAAGGCAAAAAATAATTATTAAAAAAAAGCCTAATGGTTTTTGCTAGCAGAAAACTTCACCACTTAACTCAAACATGCATAACTTGGTTATGATATTAATAACCTCAAATTACCTACCTAGTTGTGTTTATTAATTGTACACTCTGAGCTGTCACACCTATTTCTAAGCGTTTGTCACAAAGAAGCAATACTCTAAAAACCTTTTAGTGGATCTGGAAGCACTGTACAAACCAGAGTCGGTACCATTACATTTGTCTTGGAACAGGGTAAACCAAGACCCAAGGGGTGACACCCCAAGGTCCCCCAGAATGCTAGCAGTTAAGCTGGAAACCAAATCCAGCTCCAGTCTTCCACACAAGCTGTCAGGACACAAGACAGCAGGTCACAGGGAACCTATCAAGTCTTACAAGCTCATTATTTCCTCAGAGCAGCATCTCACCTTTACTGGCTGCATCTATACCGCTGAATAAAAACAGCACTGAGGAGCAAAACTGGGTGTTGACACCACCACCCCAGTCATCTGCACTTCAAGTCCATTTTGCTCTCAGCCAAGATTTGCAGCAAATCAGTCAAGTCCACATGGGTAAACACCTAACATGCATCAGCAAAACGTGTTACAAGGACCATACCCTAGTGCCAGTTATGGATAACCAAGGTGAACTGCTCCACCTTGACATGTCCAGTGCCAATCCAGCAGGGCTTAGACAATCACCTTACATTCCAGGTAGGACACTCCTGCCATACTACGCAGACAAGACAACCAAGCACCTCTCATCATTCCACATGATGACAAGTGGCACATGCAACAAGCAGCAATTAGAGGATGCTGCAGAGGAGAGTGAGAACAAGGTCTGCAGACCAGGTGGAAACTCCAGGATTACTCCACGTACCACAGAGAGTACCAATGGCAAGATCACCGCAGAGGAGACCAGTTCAGGCCAGCACGAACAAGGGACACAGCATGGTTTGGCAAAAGGGAAGGGGTTTGCTCATGGACATGGATGGCTTATAGCATGGATGTGCCCGCTGAACACTGCATTTGCCTAAGCTATGACATACGTCAAAGCAATAATTACATCTGTCAGTTCCACAAATCTCTCCATACACAGCTGGGGAGAAGTATAAAATTGAACTTTTTCAAAAAAGAAAAAGACAAAAAGCAGGAAACAAAGCTTCAACCATTCTCACTACAGAACAATGCAGGTAATAATTCCCTCTTGGGTAAACAACAAAAACAGGCAACTTGATCACGCTCTACAGGAACTTAGAATGGATTCTGCACAAAAGCACAGACCACGTACCAGAGGATTGTGGCACCACAAAATCATCGCAACAATGTCCCAAGTGACAACATGAAGACTGGCCATTGTACTGGTAAAATTTATGAGTGAATACGCTCCAGATTAAGCACGTATTTTCCAGCAGTTTGAATCAAATCCATAATGTTTTACAGCCAGAATTACAAGGATAAGGTTAAAGCCTCACTGCCTCTGCTTTGTTCAAAGCAGATTTTTAGTTCTTTGCAAATTAGTCTTTCCTGTGCTAGGACCCAGGTTCTGTAGTAATTTGACAGAAATGCTTGTGAAAGACTGCTCAATGTATAAAAAATTGTATATTGCCGAATGGCACTAACGTACTTCTGGAATCATCCTGCAGCATGGAACACCACAGCAAATCTCCTCCGCTGCATAAAATGTCAAAGAAGAGTTCTGCTCTGTGAACAGCACTCTTTTAATCAGTTCCAAGGGTGAGAATTTCCTACTACAGAACTGTATGCAGAGATCCTACAACAGATGCACATTTCCTAAAGCCTTTTGAAACAAAGAAAAGGGGAAGCTGCAAGAGAACTGAAAGACGAAGAAGGAACAGAGGTGGAGACTGATGAACACAGGAGATTAATGAGGAATTCGAGACTGCAAAAAAAAACAGTGCTACCTGAAAGCCTTCCCTGACTGTGAGCAAAATAAATCCCCAGGCAGCCTCAAACGGTTGTCTAACTCATCCTGGATGTGCAAACAGGAAAAAGGAAACACCGCAGATTTAATTAATCACCTCAGCACATCCTTTCTGAGTCCAGCTCTTATGATTTAGTACGCTCAATGGTTTTGTTAATTTCATTTTCTTTATAACAGAAATAATGTCAGTTTTCATTTCATTTGCAACCTTCAGGTTGACTTTTGACAGTTGTTTACTTCAGATGATTCCTTGCTAGACCAAGTCTATATATATAGATAGACAGACAGACCAAGTCAAAATACATCCATCCAGCACAGCATTTGTTTTTAATGACTCAGGGGTTGATCCTGCACTCTTATCTGTGTCAATAAGCACCTTCCACTGGCTGGAATGGTTTAAGAGTGCTCAAAAGGGCAAGGTTGGTGCTAACAAGCACCTAAGAGCCCATCTGTCCCACAGTCTTCCTGAGCTTCAGAACAAACCTGCGAGTTTACAGAGAGAACCATAGCAGTTAAGAAACCAAGGACCAAAGACAGGCTGTGCCTACAGCATCCAGATTCTGTTGTTTGCATGCAAACACCACTGCCAAACACCACTACACCCTTTCAGAACGGGGCAGTACTACAGTTGTTTTGGGAGCCATGAGTGCAAACATCTCTGTTTGCCTACAAAAGATGCCTCAGTAGTAATGCTGTATTACAATCACATTTTGCACTGATATTTCCATAGCTACTTATCGTGGTGTAATTAGTGCAGACTCAAGGGACTTAAATTTGCTTTTCATCTACTGAACTTAAGTGATTTGTGTAAAGCTGCCACTGGAGCAGTCCATCAGTAGGAATACGCTCCAAAGCTTTTTGTGCTGCTCTTCTACTCACCATAATTTACTTACATCTCATTGTTATTCTTAAGTAGACAAAATTTCCACACTTGGTATATTTCAGAAGCAATTAATTTAAGTCTTCAGGATGTCTTTTTATGTGAGAATGCAAAAAAACTAAAAAGCAGCATGTGTCACGTTGTACATGACCAGTGCCACGTCCTCAAAAACCATGTTTGGTTATGTACAGCGCCTGAATTTACTCAAAGACAAGAACAAAGCCCCCATTGTTTTGAGTGCCAACAGTGTCACCAGGCATGGAGACACAACCAGACCAGCCTGCGTACAAGTGCAGACTGACGCACACACCTACAGCCCTCACCAGCCTCTTTAACCCCCCAGAACCGTAATATCCCATGCAGGGGATGCTTCCACTTACCTCAGTCACTCTACCAATTCAAGCACAATCCAGCCTCCCCACACACCAAGGGTCCAGTTAACAGCCTCCACAACTGAGCTCAGCATTTTATGTGGGCAGGTACTGGTCCAAATTAACTGCAGAGGCAAGGACCAGAGCCACAGAGGAAATACTGGCAGGAACAGCTACTGTCAGTCGGTAACTCTTCATGCAGAAACTTCTGTCTCAGATCTACAGGAGCAGCTGGATGTGGGGCTGTTAGCTGCCACCTGCAACTCGACAGGCTCTTACCCAAGTCCATGGGGAAGCCACCCTAAGCAGAGCACTGCTTAGAGCCCAGCAGGAGAAGAGGAAGAAATTTTTGACACTGAGGGTGGTGAAACACTGGCCCAGGTTGCCCAGAGAGGTGGTGGATGAACCATCCCTGGAGACATCCCAGGCCAGGCTGGACGGGGCTCTGAGCAACCTGAGCTGGGGGAAGGTGTCCCTGCTCATGGCAGGGGTTGGACCGGATGAGCTTTGAAGGTCCCTTCAACCCAAACTATTCTATCACCTTCTGTTCTACAGTTGTAGAGCATCTCGCACATGACTTCAGTGTACACCTGAAGCTCCAAGGAACTGAAAATACAAATTAACTGCCCCTCTCACAGTACCATCAGAAGCAGCAGGAACAGTCAGATTTACAAGTCATCCGGCAGGCAGCTCATCTCACAGTCTTGCTGCACAATGCAGTCTTTGTAGTTCACGTAACAAGATCAAGAAGCTTGCAGTGTAAAACCCACAGCAACTGAAACATGAAAGTCACACCTGTATAATGGAATTACTAATCAAATGCAATAGGGCTCAAACAGGCAGTGAAACAGAAGGCAATACTAATGCAAAAATATCCAGAAACGCTTGCTCATTTCATGTCCTCTCCTTTAAATCAAATTACTTAGGAAACATATTTTTAGAAATGGTAAATGATATAACAAAAACCACTTGGTTTTGAGCAACATTTGTGCTTCAAAAAAAGAGACAAAGTTAAAAGACACAGAAGATTTTTTTCGCATGGAACAAACTCGAGCAAGATACTCTTCATTGAGATGTTGTGCACATTTTTAATATCGGTGATGAATTCTGCATGAACTTCCTGTTCCAAGGCTTTTTAAAACAACAGAAAAACTCACAGACATACCGCAAAACTTTATGCAAGGAGTTAAAAGAGTGCATTTAAGAAATCTTAAACCAATTACAGATTTGGTTCCTGGGACAAATTTGGGAAAAACAGATGACAAAAATTAAGTGATAACTACAACACTAATGTCTGTCATTACTTGTGAGAGTCGTGCCCATGAAAAAATTACACATTTTAATCTATGCTCATTATTGACCAACTAGATATTAATTTTCATTAAGGTTTTCAAGACTGATAGAATATTTGAATAGAACATTATTCAATTTATGTAACAACATGCGAAATAGTTTGGTAAAATTTATAGTTAGGGCTAATTTTGTTTGCTTCTACAGTCTGAAACCCATAGAGAGCAAACATAAGAGCTGAGGTGTAAAAAAAAAAAAAAAATTAGTGTTAAAAAAAGAATGGTTAATTGGGTGGCAGTTTTTCTGATTTTTTTGTTGGTGGTGGTGGTGGGTTTTTTTTGAAACAGAAGTTTCTAAGCTGAGCTTAAGCCAAACACTTCCCCTCCTCCTCCCTTCCTCGTCTCAAGTGCCCTTATTTTTGGCAGAGGTTCCACGGAACCCATCCCAGCTCCTCTGGGGAAGCCACAGGCAGTGCAGGAGTTTGGGGTCACGTGCACAATAGTTTGTGTCTGCAGATCCTGTGTGTTTCTCACTGGGTTTCCTCTGCCCCTCTGTGCTTACCAGCTTACCTGCCCTGGCACGGGTGGTCCCCAAGTCACCCAGGGTGTACCCCCTCCAGGACTGTCCCTACCAAGTCTCCTTATCAACCCACAATACCTTCCTACACTTTCAAACTTCATCATCGCTTCATTGGAAACAATAAATCACAACTAAATAAGTTTTGCAAATAATCTACCTTGTTTAAAAAAATCACTATTTTTTTAAAAAAATCAACAGTGGATCAAGATCCATCCCAATAATATTCATTATAATACAATAATATAATATTCATTATAATAGAAAGAATAAAAAAGCTGAAGTTAAGGATAGTAAGCTGTGCAATCCACTATACATGGAGGATTCTGCAGTTGCAAGCATCGTTATAACTGCAGTACAGCAGAGGTATTTTTATCAACCCAAAACATGGAATATTTCTTAAAGAAAAACAATTTGAAAACCTACTCTCTCATAACTTAACAAATTTATTATTAAAAAAAACATAACATATGAGCTCCTCTAGCAAGAGGCACTCAAGAAACTGCACCACAGTGAAGGACTGCCTCAATTTCTAGTGACTTCTGCAGACAGGAATCCAAATTTTTAAGCCAAATTTTAAACATAGGTTTTACAGACTAGGAAAGTCACTAGAAAAATTGCCCAGATGTTAAAATTTGGATTTCAAACCTACACAATGAAAGTAAAAAGCCTTTCATCTGAATGGGCCTATTTGCCCATAGTGACAAAATACTTAGGAAAAAGCAGGGAAAGAAGAACAGACAAGTTATCCCAAAGGAACAGTTTTCAATATGGAGATCTCTTTCTATAACACAATTAGCATTGAAATACCTTCTTTTAGACTCATGTTCAATGGCACATGACAAAAATCCCCCAAAACCACAAGCATGAGGAAAAATTCCAGAGCTACTGAAGATCTGAGGCAGACTTATCAGGGACACGCTGAGGCACGAGAGACTCTTAGGTTATAATGTGCAGCAATATATTAACTTTTGAGTATCTATCTTCAAATAATCCTTTGATCATCATCCTACCACTTCCTAGCAGAAATAGCCACAAGACATGGAAAGACAGCAGCCTAGGAGCTGTTGCAGATTAGACTAACAGCTTCTCAATGGAGGAACAACTGGAACTGAAGTTAGAAACTTCTGTCAGTTATTTCTTCTGTTGCAACTATCTAAACCCCACAGTAAAGTTGGTATTTAGATATATGTAGATATTTGATAAACTTTTTAATATTAACTGCTTAGCACCTATTACTGTTATATCAAAAAAGCAGACATGCCTGTTCTAATTAACAGTAGAGCCTGTTGTTCCCGTTTGTTTAATAGTCAATAGAAAGATGATCACAGAAAGAAGTTTGGCCTATAATAGGATTATAAGCAGCTACAACAGGACATTGATTGCATTAGCACCTAATGTGTCTTACAAAATGAACTTTGACTAGTAAGGCTTTTCTAATCAGACAATAAAAAGTAAAAACCAAAAGTTTTCTGTACAAGCTACAATTTGGTCAAGATCCATGTCCTCAGAAAATGAGAACATAACAGTGAATCCCACACGTGGACGCAATTGGCAAAAAGTGAAACAAGGAAGAAATTATTTTCAGAACAGTTGACAGACACTCCCAAAGGTACCAACAGGACAGCAGGTGGAAATTATTTTGCCTGAAGCCAACAATACCAGCAAGAAGCAGTCGTACATTAGAGGCATCAGCATTTTCCATTTTTTTGCCTTATGATGCTCTACTTGTACTTTCTTCTAATTTTTTAATGGCTCATTCCTACATGTTCTTCGCAAGATCAACCACCAACTCATGAAATCATTAATTAACTTACATTATTGTGTCTATTTGCCCTGTCTTTTCCTGTAGGAAGGATACACATGGCTAAGTTACAACTTGCTCTTAACCTCGAGTCAGCCAGACAGAACATAAAAAAAAATGATTCCAGCTCAAATCTGGTCCAACTATCAACTTAATTAGAGATATTCAGAGTGTAACATCATCACTTCCTTTCAGCAGCATTCACAGGAAGCTTTTTGGATATTAATAGTGCCTGCTAAAATAACATTATAGGCAAAGAACTCTTAGAAGGGTTCTAAATGTACAGGGACTCCTCTCTTGATTTCACTTCTACCTTGCCACCCCTTTCTCTAGTCAAGCTTTCTAAGCTATCCTGTGAAACCTCTTTTAGTAAGGAACAGCTCTAAAGTGAAGAAGAGCAAAAACCCATCATGCATAAACACAAGAAATATCAACAAGCACCAACACTGAGGTCAACTGTATGCGGTTTAACAAGGCCGAATGCCAGGTCCTGTACTTGAGTCACAACAACCTCAGGCAGCACTACAGCTCGGGGAAGAGTGGCTGGAAAGCTGCCTGGCAAAGAGGGATCTGGGGTGCTGATCAACGGGTGGCTGAACATGAGCCACCATGTGCCCAGGTGGTCAAAAAGGCCAACAGCATCCTGGCTTGTATCAGGAATAGTGTGGCCAGCAGGACTAGGGAAGCAATTGTGCCACTGTACTCAGCACCGGTGAGCCCCACCTTGAATCCTGGTCAGTTTTGCACCCCTCATGATAAGAAAGACGCTGAGGTACTAGAGAGAGTACAGAGACAGGCAATGAAGCTGGTGAGGGGTCTGGAGCACAGGTCTGATGGGGAGCGGCTGAGGGAACTGGGGCTGTTCAGCCTGGAGAAAAGGGAGGCTGAGGAGAGACCTTATCGCTGTCTACAACTACCTGAAAGGAGGTTGGTAGCATGGAGGGTGTTGGTCTCTTCTCCCAAGTAACAAGTGATAGGACAACAGGAAATGGCCTCAAGTTGTGCCAGGGGAGGTTTAGATTAGATATTAGGAAAAAATTATTCATGGAAAGAGTTGTCAGGCATTGGAACAGGCTGCACAGGGAAGTGGTTGAGTCACCATCCCTGGAGGTGTTTAAAAGGCATTTAGACGAGGCTCTTAGGGACAAGGTTTAGTGCTAGAGTCAGGTTAGGTTATGGTTGGATTCTATGATCCTGAGGGTCTCTTCCAACTGAAATGATTCTATAATTCTATGAAAACAGTACATGAAGTTGGGATTTTTCTGACTCCCAAATGAGCCACAGAAAATCAGTGCTCCAGCCAGGCAGGAAGGACCATGTGAGTTAACGCATTGCTCTTCCGAACAGCATGGTATTAAAAAGATAGGTTTATTTCTTGCAGAGGAAGCTTTTGAGGTTCCCCTTGTCCCTCTCCATCTTTTTTTTTTTTAATAAAAAATGCAAATCCCAGTCTTCCCTTTTACGTTATTTGTGTCAGAAACAGTGGCCTGTCTGCTTGAGGTGTTCAGAACCTGAGGTCAGGCACTCCTCACAGAATCTGCACGAGCAAGCATGCAGGAAGAGCGAATTGCAGTATAACAGCAGGCAGCTGCTCCTCAGAAACCCCTCCGGCACACATCTCGTGCACTCCTTTCCACAGCGCATCCTCCTCCCCAAACTCACAGACCCCACACATTTGGAAGTGGTGCTCCACTAGTTTGAGGAAGAGCCACCACCAGGACAGGAGGAAGAGAGCACAGCGTATCAGCACATCACCCACCACGAGCTGGGTGAGTTCATCTAGCACAAAGTGGAAGATATTTCTGAGCCCCTGCAAGGAAGCCAAAATGAATTAGGTCTTTCCCCTTACACAAGAAGTTTGAGGAATAAATCTTCCCTAAAAGAAATGGTCAGAAAAGATGAGGCATAGCATTAATCTTTACTGGGCTAAGGAAACATGCCAGAAGACTTACACAGCCAAGAGGTTTCATATTACATCTGAATTATGCAGCAGAATAGCACCAAACAACTGGTAATTATGGAACAATGTTAACAGTACAGCAGCATTTTTATCACAGGATCATCTAACACTACAAGAGACCACAGTAAAAATCACACTTGAGCCTACGGAATCAAAAGAGGGGATGCCAAAAGCCTCCCATGAAGAAAAGGTTTAAAAATAAATTGCAATATAGTGGAGGATGTTGTTGAAACTAATTTTAGTGCTTAACTTCTGAAATCAAGACTTCAGGACCAAACAGGTTGCAGAGAGACCTAGTGGGTCAGGTGAAGGAAGAGCTGCTCCCAAGGAGAACAGAGCTCAGCTTGTCTTCACAAAACAAGTTGAGAGTTTCTCCTTAGATACACCAAATATGTAAATATGAAAGCCGAAAGCAAACAATTCAAACAAAAGGACACACAGATGGAAAAAGCAGTCATCAATAAATATGGGCTACATGCAAAAGATTCCTGAGCAGCAAAGGAATTACTCCTTACCATAGGAGTAATGGAAAAATAACAGCCAACACAAGTTTCATGGAAAGTCGTTAGTAATTTATGAATGATGTTACAAGAGTTGCCTGCAACAGGGGAGACTCCCCTATGATCCAGATGTCCTATGTCCAAATTACCATTGTATTGTTTTGAAGCATTGGATGCACCCACTGCAGAAGCTTTGAGCTGTTGTGTTTGAGTTTCATTCAGACTTCCTTGCAATCTGAAAATCACTCCATGGCAAGTCTGAAGCATTGGCTGGGTATTGTTGGGTAACACAGCCTTTATAAAAACCCAAGACCTACTTAAGTTTCCCAGGATCTCATATCTAAACAAAATAACCCACTCTCCAAACACCTCAACTCTGCAGCAATCTTGGCACGTTCTGCATCTATCACATAAACAGACATATGTAAAGCAAACAAAATTAAACATTCTTAGCTCATTTTCCTCAGTGAAAGGAAGCTTCTGCTATTGCACTTTGTCTTCCTACATCCTGCTCTAATTGCCCATCAATCATTTGGTCAATTTAATCAAACAAAGGGAGAATGCGAAATCCGCAGAAGTTCCAGGAAACCAGAGACAGGACAAGCCCGTTTCTCATCAGCCCCGAGGAAGCAGCCAACACACCAAAAAGCTCCTGTGCACTAACTCTCAGCTGTATTTTGACCTTTCAATGAAACTCCCTGTGTTGGTTGCCTCTTATTGGGTTAGCAGAGGGCTTGGGAGACAGTTCAAGGTTTCCTGCTGCATGATCTAGGCAGGAGATAGTAACCTTGCTGTAGTAAAACAGATAGAATAATACAGTCCACTGGACAGCCGCACACCACTTCTGAACCGCATCTGTACTGTCCTGTCACAAGTTGCATCTAGAAACATTTATCCACTTTAGACACATAAAGACCATTTATCTAAACAAGTTTTCCTTAAGAAAATAAGAAATATACATGTTTATTTACCCTTTTTCTCAGAATGACGCAAAACCAGCCATTTACCTCAGGAAAGCTGTTTACCTACAGTAGTTTTATAAGCACTTCCCATTCATTTCCACAACTAAAGATAGCTGCAAAATAAACATCTTTCCTCCATCAGCTTTATATTTTGATTTTATCTACTGGGAAGAAGAAAAAAAAAAAAAAACAAACCTCAGCACAAAACTCTTTTTCCTAAGTAGCACTGAAGAAAACAAAAATCTTTTGGCAGCAACAGCACAAGTCCTATCTATCTTGCATTCATTGCTCCCAAAAAAAAAAAAAAAAAAGGCTTTAAAAGGCTATCACAACCTGCAGACAAGCAGAAGCCTAGAAATTTTATTTCAGAATAACAACTCCAGACAGCCCCAACTACATTCCTCTCCCTCCCGGGGGAGGCCCGGCACAGACCTGACTCCCATCGCCCATCTGCTCCCGAACTCCCTCCCGCAGAGCCCCCTGGCCCGCCGGCTCTTCCGCTTCCCCGGGGCACCGGTGGCCACGTCCGAACCGCTCAGCCCCGCGGTGGGGTAGACATCGCCGTCCGAGTGACCCCGGAGGCCTCCGGCCGCCCCCGGCCCTCTGAGGGAGCGGCACGGAGATACCCCCAGGACCCACCGCCCCCTCAAAAAATACCCCTGAACGGCGGCGCCTTCACGCTTCAGCTGCATCTTTTCAGCAGCGCTTCTGAGGGCGAAGCCCCCTCAGCACCAGCCCCCCCCCCCACTTAGCACCAGCCCCCCCCCCCCCTCAGCACCCGCGCCTCCAAACCGCCCTCCCCACCGCTGGAATAACCACCCGCTCCCCCTCTTCGAATTACCCCACCCCACGGGTGGGTCTCTGGTGGGTCTCCCCTGGCCTGCCGCCGCCAACCTGCTCCGGGCTCGGGCCGAGCGCTTCGCCTCCGCATGGGGCCGGGGGCGGCGCGGCCCCGCCGCAGGTAACGGCTCCGCGGGGCTGCCGAAGGGAGCGAGGGGGGCGGGGGCGGAGCCACACGTGACGGGGCGCAGCCAATGGGGGCCGAGCGCGGCTCCGCAGCGGGGCGGGGGGAGCGGGGCCTGCGCCAGGGTGGGCGCGGCGGCCTGAGGGAGGCCGAGCCACGACCCATCCGTTCCGTAGCGTTTTGTGGTGTTTCCCGAAATAAACAGAGAATCACAGAATGTCAGGGATTGGAAGGGACCTCAAAAGCTCATCCAGTCCAATCCCCCTGCCGGAGCATGAACACCCAGATGAGGTTACACAGGAAGGTGTCCAGGCGGGTTTTGAATGTCTGCAGAGAAAGAGATTCCACAGCCTCCGTGGGCAGCCTGTTCCAGGCTCTGTCACCCTCACTGGGAAGAAGTTTCGTCTCATATTTAAGTGGAACCTCCTGTGTTCCAGTTTGTACCCATTACCCCTTGTCCTATCATTGGTTGTCACCCAGAAGAGCCTGGCTCCATCCTCATGACACCCCCTTTTACATATTTATAAACATTAATAAGGTTACCCCTCAGTCTCCTCCAAGCTCCAGAGCCCCAGCTCCCTCAGCCTTTCCTCACACGGCAGATGCTCCACTCCCTTCAGCATCCTTGTTGCCCTGCGCTGGACTCTCTCCAGCAGTTCCCTGTCCTTCTGGAACTGAGGGGCCACAACTGGACACAATATTCCAGATGCGGTCTCACCAGGGCAGAGTAGAGGGGCAGGAGAACCTCTCTGACCTACAATTCCCAGACCTTTCTCTCCTCAGTAATTAGTGGGTTTGGGTGGATTTCCCCCCACACACCGGCCATGCTGGGGTAACCCAGCGTCCCCCGTCCCCTCAGCTCAGCTTCGCCACCTCATTTCCTCGCCTCCCCGCCCTGTGGAAAAAACAAGATCACTCATGAAAATCACAGCGTTTGAGCTGCTTTTATTGCGCCTTATGCTCCCAGGAGCTTGGTTGCGTGTTTTTCTGACAGGATGTGCCCGACACTATCATAATAAGCATAAGAAAAATGTATGACTTAGTGGTAGACCGGTGTAAATGACCAGTTGACTTGCAAGGGAGGAGAAATCCCATTGCGGATCTACCTGACCATGGGTGTAGAAGTCGCAAATTGAACCACCAAAACAAAAAGAGCTGAAAAACCACTGAAGCAGAGCTAGAAAGCCTGGGCGCTGGCTGTGGGAGAGAGCTGATTAAGCAAGAAAACAGATTAAGTCATTACAAATTATGCTAGCTAGGATTTTTGCTTTAATTTTAATATCTGGGTCATTGCTATGGCATCTAAAAATTGCTCTCTAACCTAAAAGGTTGCTCCAAAACAGGAACAGCAATTCCAGACAACTATGCAAAGAGATTGAAAAGCATCATGATTTTCTGACAGATAAATAGATATATTCCCATACTGCAAGGCTTATGTCCTGAAGCAGGGTGGTTCAGATGCTTTCAGTTTTTATACAAGATAAATGCAGATACGCTTTTTATCCATAGATTGGTCTTTTCTTCACATCTCTTGCCAAATTACATCTCTTAGTATCTACATGGATGAAATATCGCTTTTGTGTTCTCTTGGCTGTTTGATGGTTTGAGTTATAGTCAGGGCAGATCCTTGATCACTTTTTAGTCCAATTCAAGAGAAAAAATATATATATCAAAACCAAAATATTTTCTTCTCCAGTTTTTAAGCCATTAGCATAACTGAGGACGTAAGATTAATTTAGGATTAGCTCTTAAATTTGGTCCTCCATGATTGCAAGCAAACATTCATCAGTTTGGACTTTCAGATGAAGCCAGAAGATGCAAATAGAGACACCACTTTACAGCCAGATGTGCACCAGGGTGTCACAGAGCCCATCACATCGGCCTTTGGCCAGGAAACAACCAAGCTTTGCAGGCAGCTGTGAATCATAGAATCATTTTGGTTGGAAAAGACCTTTAAGAACATGGAGTCCAACTGTTAACCTAACACCTTCAAGTCCACCTCTAAAGCACATCTCTAAGAGCCATATCTACAGGTCTTTTAAACCTCTTCAGGGATGGTGACTCCACCACTTCCCTGGGCAGCCTGTTCCAATGCTTCACAACCCTTTCCGTGTAGAAAAGTTTCCTAATATCCAAAGTCAACCTCCCCTGACACAACTTGAGGCCATTTCCTCTTGTCCTATCACTTGAAACTTGGGAGAAGAGACCAGCACCCTCCATGCTCCAACCTCCTTTCAGGCAGTTGCAGACAGCAATAAGGTCTCCCCTCAGCCTCCTTTTCTCCAGGCTGAACAGCCCCAGTTCCCTCAGCCGCTCCCCATCACACTTGTGCTTCACACCCCTCGCCAGCTTCATTGCCCTTCTCTGAACTCTCTCCAGCGCCTCAATGTCTTTCTTGTCATGAGGGGCCCAAACCTGAACACAGGTCACCACCTGCAACAAAGATGTGTTATATCCATTTATTTTAAAAAATGCAGGAGAGATATCAGTCAATCAGAAAGAAAACCTTCCTAGATCTGAGAAGAAACGTCATTCTAAGAGAAAAAAATGGCATCTATGAGAAACAACAACAACAAAAATAAATTGCAGAAAGCATTTCAGAATATGTTCACTTCCAGTGGGCTGAAAAAGTGCTAGGAATAGATTCAAATCGGTTTTCAACTACTATATTTGCTGCTGAAAGTGTGCCACTACAGCTGCTTTGACAATGGCAGCGTAAAGCATTGCGGCTGTAACTGTGTTTGGATTTGGGAGCTGGCAGAGGTGTGGAATGTCTGTGCCGGCTCCTGCCGCGGGATGGGGGCTCTGAAACACTGGCAGCTCTTCCCTGGAGCCGGGTGGTGGATGGAGGGTTTGGGGTTCAGATGGGGGGGGTACATGGGGACGTGCACTTCGCTCACACCGCTGGGCAGTGCTGGAAGGATGGATGGGCAGAGAGGCAGCATCTCATCATACAGTATATGAGGATAATTCTGATAATTCTCATGATCTCTGAGATTTGTGGTTATCAACTTAGTGATTCTTGGGGACATCTAGATGCTTATACATATAATTAGGCATGGAAAGGATTTTTAAGTGCATCTGGGCACTTCTTTGCTGAATCAGCAGGAGTTAGGCACCAGAAAGCCTTGTGACATATTTATCGTTAATATCTTTATTTGAGCAAGCATATGCACCAGCTGCTGACAGAAAATTATTTATTTGGGTCTGGTTTTAGATTTGTGTACACGTGTTATTTTCTAAGTTGCCTTTTTAGAATTGTCACCTGTATTATTATGATTTTAATTGCGAACTTGTGTCTAGCCATTTCCATAAACTTTTCTGTAGTGAAACTGGGACCCTGGCTGCCTCTCAGTTTTTATTGGTGAATCGGAGTGATCTGTTGCTGAATCTGAGACCCCAGAGATCTCAGCTCTGGGCATAATTAGGTCCACACAAGAAAAATGTTTTCAGGTTCAATCATCCTACTTTGATGGGGGGGTTAAGGTAAGTCATCACTTTAAAAGGATGCTCCATTTAAGTATTATAAATGGCTCTCATTACTAGTCTTTGTAATTATTTCTGTGGCACAGCTCTAATGGTTTTACTAAGCTGTGTTATGCGTTAATGTTTATTCTGATTGATGAATGAATTACAGAATAGTGACACTGTTGTTGTACTGGAAAAGAAATACTTCGACATTCCTGCTGTAAGAGAAGGTTTTTCTCAACAGAGTGCTGTTGTAACTAGGTGTTTCTTGCTAAAAATACAGACTGTTTTCCACAGTAATTTTAAACAGTGAAGTTTCTCCTTGTGGTTATACATACATTGTGTATCTAGAACAGTGTATATAATGACATTACTCATCTGTATACATGGGACCTGCCCAAGTTGCATGGAAGACAAAGTCAAAACCACATGTATATGTACGATCTTCATGTCCAGTCCCACTCTTCTGCCTGTCAGATGACTTCTTCTGGTGCTGGCCATGAAAGGTGCTTAGTGCCAGAACAAAGAAATCAAAATACATTCTAGAAACAGTTAAGGACAAAGTAACAGAGATAGGACTCCACTGTAGAGATCCATGCACCCCAGCTATGCTAATAGAGGACCAATTACTGGTGTAATTATGCAGTATGCATATACCCCCTTGCCATGAACAGCCCATGAAACCATGACCTGCCCATCTTCTTTCAAAATGATACAGGAGCCACAACATTATTAATCCCAGTGGGAAGATAGCCGCAGCTTCTAAAAGCTAATAGGAAAAGTGAACAGACAAATTTGTTATGTATTATATTGTTGAGATGTAAAATACGAAGTCAGGATGAGGCATGCCAGTGGATGAGTCATGCTATATTTTAAAGAAAGCTTAGAGGATCTTCCAATTACCAGTTAACTCTGTCAATAAATAAGAGTCTCAGTGGACTGAAGTCCCAGAAATAAATAGAAAAATCTTTGTCGCCAGTCTAGATAACAAGGAGGGAAGATCTGAGAGTCTGCAGGGCAGGAAACACACTCATAAGTGTCTTCAGTAATTCAAATGTAGGTTGGGTAAATGTCACAGGAGGGAGTGATGCTGTATCTAACTGTTTAGAAACTGTCTGTGACCGCTAGTTGGGAAACCAGAAGAGGAAAAGAAATCCCTGGTTTGGTCCTAAACGGTGTCATCATATTATTGACAAAAAACCCATGCTGGAGCAGTAACTGTAACATCCTTGGATTCAACACCCTTGGATTCAACACCTTTGTAGCAGTAAGAAAATCAGTAGTATTCTGCTTTCTTCAAAAAAACCAAAACCAAACCCCAAACAAACAAGCAAACAAAACCACCACCACCAACAAACAAAATATATAAAACAAGACAAACCTTTCATTTGAAGGTGCCTAAAAGAAATATATAAAAGCGATAAGTTACCATGGGTGGCATGGAGACTGTTTAATGCTGCTGTTCTGGCTGCAGAACAAATGCACCAGAAAAAAGAGAACTTCTGAAAGGAAGTCTGTGTGGGTAGAAACTGTGCTAAGTTACATTACTAGATGAAGAAGACTTCCCTCAGGAAGCAGAAGGTGTATCCAAATTAGGAAAAGACAAGACTGTAACCTATGATGGGCTAAATACAGAAGTGTGCTAAGCAGTCAGAAAAAGGAGCTTCAGGGTCAGCTTGCGAAAAGCAAAACCATAAAAATGATAGCAAGTCTTTCTCAGAACAAATCAGGAAACCTGCCGGAGTTTGGCTGCTGTGCAAGTCAAATAGATTGTTTAAGATGCAGAAGGAATATCTGGAGAAGATACAGCCATAAAAGGAAAGCTAAATGGATTTTTGCATTTGTGAATGGTGTGGATGAGCTTGGGTAAACTGCAACACTGGGAAGATTTTTAAAGGGAGTAATTGGGAAATGCGTGTCTTGGATTAAAATGTAGGTGTAAAAGAGGAAGGAACACGTTAACAAGACGAGAAGTAGCCAACTGCTGAGACCAGATGGTGTTCAACCAAGAGTTTTCAAGCAGCTCAGAGATTAAGTAGTTCAGGTATTAACTCCTGTCTCTTAACTTTTCACTTAAAACCACCTTGGCATCAGGGGGGACTGGAACGTTGCTCGTGGGACACCAGATTTTTGAAAGGATTTCAGAGAAGATTTTGGAAGCTGTAGACCTGGAAGCCTGACATCCTTACTAGACAAATAAATAGAAATTATGCTAAAGAACAGAAAAGACTTAGTGGGCACATGAAGATAACACACTAGTGGAATCATTATGGCTTTTGGTAAAGGGAATTAATGTCTCACAAATCTATCAGCTTTCTTTAAAGAAGTCAACAAGCTCACAGACCAAGGAAGATTCAATTAACCATCTATGGTGATTTCCAAAAGTACTCAGTAACATTCCTCCCCAAAGGAAGAGAAAAAAATAGGCTGCTAATGGATATGAAACCTGGACAAAAAACTGACAGAAATAGAGGTGAACAGTGATTTACGAAATTTGCTGATGATACTAAGCTATAAAGGGTAGGGGTAACTGAGAAAAACTGTGAATGACTTTATGTTACTAATGGACTCAGTGACAAAATGGCGGGTGAAATTAAAATCAGATAAATATGAAAGGATAACATATGAGGGAGAAAATCCTAAATTTACATATATACTGAGGGATTTGTTTGGACTTTTACCACTGAGGAAAAAGGCCTTGGGGTTATGAGAGGTGGTTCTGTGAAAACATCAGCTCAGGGCTCAGCAGTGATCATAATGGAAATGAAGAACTGTTATGATTATTGTTAAAATTTATTGGGAGATAAACAGAGATCAGAAGAGAAAGAATAATTATGCCATTGTATAAACCCCCGTTGCACCTGCACGTTGGATTCACTGTGCAGTTCTAGCATCCCCATCTCAGAAATAATATGGTAGAACTACAAAATATTTTTTAAAGTCTCACTAGTAGGAATAATAGGAGGGCTTCCAGATGTGGCAAGGCTTACTTGATTGGGTCTCTTCAGTCTGCAATGCAGGGAGAATAATATCACAGTCTGTACAAAATATTCAGTGATCCAAATAAGGAGGAGGAATCAAGACTGTTCACTAACTTACAAGACACAAGAACTGAGGTGCATCAAATGAAAGTAGAACTTGGAAGGCTCAGAAGAAATGAAGGGAGATAATGCTTCCTACAGTTTATAGGTAAGCTATAAGAAGTCTTTTCTTCAGGTTTTTGTGGGTGCCAAAACTTTGCATGGGATTAAAAAGCAACTGAAGAATCATCAAAAACTCTTGATGTAGATCAGCAAGTTCCTGACTTGCAAGTTGCTGAAGCTGGGAAGGTATTTGCGGGAAATCCCGGACATGTTTGCCCTGTTCTTACACCCTTCCTGCTCATGTGCTATCAGCTGCTGTCAGAAACTGGAGCTTTTATCTGACCCCGTATTCTTTTTTATTAATTTATCATTATTTTAACATAGCCAACCTGATAATATTACTTCCCAACCCAGGTGTCATAGTCTCCCCAAACCATTTCAGGTCATTAAATAATTGTGTAGAGTTTCTGCACCCCTTTTTGTCTTTGCCTCAATTCCGTCACTGTTTTGTGTATTTTAATATTATATTTAAGCCCACATGCATTTTTGGCACTGCTAACCATTTTGACAAAACATTCTCATTAAGAGTCTTTAATGTCTCCTTCCCAGCAGCATTTAAAACAAATTAATGCCTGTAGGTGTGCTGGGCAGTGCAGGTTGTCAGGGCAATCCTAAATCCGACCTAGGTGGAAGGAGTAATATTGTACATAGTGTGCTGCTCTAGAGGAAAATAAAGCATTGTATTGCAGAGAAGTCAGTGGTCAAAATAAGTGGATGCGAAGCAGTTTGCTATTCTTCAAGCATCTAAGTTGGCAGTTTGAATTAAGGGGAAACAGGACAGAAATATTCATACTTCACGTTTTAACTGGTGCAGATAGGCTTGGGACTATTGGAGTAAAGAAGTATCAATACAAATGTGTAATTTATGATGATGATAGTCCAGATACAATCTGTGTCCTTGTGAGTTTCTTTTTTCCTAGAAGAAAATACTTTCATGCAGTTCATATCATTTTAAGTCTATTAATAATTGTACAAAGCCTTAACAGCAGAGATTGTAATGTATATATTAATAATGCATTTGCAGAGAAAAATATACTAATGCTTTCCTAAATGCTCAATTAAACAATTACCTAATGCCACAAGGCATTAGTAATAGAGAGCAAGTATAACCTTAAATCATTTTACGAGATTGTAGATGTCTAGATGTTTTTCTAAGATGTGTAAGAGAGAAGAGGGTGTGGAGTGAAGCAGCCTGAGAGGAGAAGAGCATCCAACCACTGTGACAAACAGCGTTGGGAGGCTGTCACAAGCTCTTTCTCCGTGGCTCAGCTGGCCAGGAGATATGGATTGTCACTCCTAGGAATATTAAATATAATCACATCAGCCCGAGCCTTCTGGCTTCTTTCTTCCCTTTCTTCCTCCCTCACCCCAGCCCATCCTGGACATGTCCACATTAAAATGGAAACTGAATTAATCTATTATAAAACACCAAGCAAAAGCAGCAATCTGAGATGTGTTCAGCAAGCTTTCTTTTGAACTCAGGTAAATTTTACCTTTTTTTTTTTTTTTTTCCCCTAGAACATTTCTAATTCCGATGCAGCTCCTTTAGCAGTTATCTTTAAAACCCAATAAAAATCGCTGATACAATTTGTTATGTTTCCTGAATTTTCTTTAGGCAGATTAGTAGATCTCTTCAGAGTAAAGTATAAGCGCTTATCACCTGCTGGTTGAAATTTCAACACTGTGTTTTTGGTCAGCCTGTTTACTTAGTGTATCTGCAGTAACCTTTGGCGTATCTCTGAAGCAGGGACCTAAAAAAGGAGTTGTGTAACGGAAAGTATTTACACACCACAGACCACACAATTTTTGTGCCATTCTTTTATCAGTTAAGCAAACTTTCAAGTCACCTGCCTACCATTTTTTAGATAAGCAACTCTGCAGATAAACTTAAATGACTTCTCTTAGGATCATATGGCAATTTAGGTTAAAAAGAACCTCAGGAGGTGTCTTCTCCAATCTCCTCCCCAAAGCAGGGTCAGCTCTGACGTCAGACCGGGTTGCTCAAGACATTATCCAGTCAGGGCTTGAAAATCTCCAAGGATGAGTTTACAACAGTGGGCAACCTGCTCCACTGTTTGGGTGTTGTCACAGTAAAAAAGTTCTTTCTTATATAGTCAAAACCTCTTGTGTTTCAACTGTTGCCTGTTGTCAATTCATCTTCCCACCATGGACCCCAGTGAGGAGCCTGGCTCCATCTTCTCAGTGACTTCTTCACGGGTACTATGGGGCTTCTATCAGATCTCGTATGACTCTCTTCTCCAGGCTGGACAAGTTTCCAGTTTCCTCAGTCTTTCCTCACGGCACGTGTGTTTTAGCCCTCAACCATGCTGGTGACCCCCTCCAGATGTCTAATTTAAAGTGCTAGGTAAAAGGGTATAATTGATCTACTGCCTATGATCCTGTTAATATTACCCAGGATGCTTTTTGACCTTCTTTGCTTCTAGGGCACACTGCTGGCTCATGTGCAGCTTGCTGTCTACCAAGACCCCAGGTCCTTCTCAGCAGAGCTGCTCCCCACCTGGTCATTCCCCAGCCTGTGTCATTGCCAGGGGTTTTTCCTTCCCTGGTCCAGGCCTTTCCACGTGTCCTTGCTGAATTTCATAAGGTTTCTGTTGTCCCATTCCTCTAGCCCATGTAGGTCCTCCTGAGTGGTAGCCCTGCCCTTAAGTATGTGGACTGGTCCTCCCAACCTGCTGTCACCTGCAGGGATGGTGAGAGTACACTCTGTCCCCTCTTCCAGGTCATGGATAAAGGTGTTAAACAGGACTAGGTCATAGGATAGACCCCTGCAGTACTCCACATTTTAGCATCCTCCAAGAGGAGTACACCACATTAACTACTCTCTGAGCTTGAGCATCCAACCAGGTGTTTACCCATCTCGTTGCCCACCTCTCCAGACCATAACATCCTAAGTTGGATACAAGAATATTGTTGGAGAGATCGCTGAAAGCTTGATAAAGTCGAAGTAAATGCTGCTGCTCTCCCCTCATCCACAAATCCAGTCATTTTATGATGGAAGGGAATCAAGTTGCTCATTTACCTTTGGTAAATCCAGACCTTCTCCTTCAGATATCCAGAAATATGCTCCAGGAGGACATGAAATCAAAGTCAATGGCTTTGCTGTGGTAGGAGGGGGATTTTTGCTTACGGGAGACACTGCAGGGTGACCGTTAACCTCCAACCAACCAAACACACACAAACATTTCTGTTTCTATTGGCATGCATTGTATTTTCTCTGCTTTCTGACCCCAAAGGAGTAAGGAGGAGGAGGAAAGAGCTGATTTAGCATTGCCTGACAGATGCAAGAGCAATTACCAGAACCCATCAAGGTTTTTCTCAGCTGCAGAGAGCGTGGAGAGCACATTTTGACAGCGTGCCACAGGCAGACAGGGTCCTGCTTTGTGTTATGTTGCAAATAAATAGCGCCTGGCCGTGTCAGGAGTTTATGCAGAGTTCTCAGCATCTGCTGAGGATCTGTCATTGAAGAGTTTCTTTTACTTTTCTGAACTGCAGAACAAATTAAATAAAGCGTGCTGTCCTCAGCACACACTTCTACTGTGCCATAATAGGAATTAGAGCAGGACAAAACAATTAAAACACTTGAAAAAGTACAGGCGAGATGGAGGCCGTGCGAGGGGCAGATCTAAACATCCCATTTCCATACAGTGGAGACATGAGGCTGCTCTCTGGTGCAAGCTCTGAGACTGGGGAGTTATCCGGGCTACACGCATGGTTCTGACACAGCTCATGGACTGAGCATAGAAATCCAACCACTGATTCATCCTCTCCAGAAAATCCACCCCAGCAAATGTCTTCGTTCCCCTTCCCTGTGTCAAACCCAGCAGGGCAGCATGGCCTGGGACCCACCACAGGTGATGTCCATCTGCTTCTGTCTGCCATCACGTGTGGTCAGACATGGAGCTCACACATGACCAGAGCATCTTCTGAGCAGGTATAAACCTTTCCTTCCTTCCTTCCTTCCTTCCTTCCTTCCTTCCTTCCTTCCTTCCTTCCTTCCTTCCTTCCTTCCTTCCTTCCTTCCTTCCTCCCTCCCTCCCTCCCTCCCTCCCTCCCTCCCTCCCTCTCTCCCTCCCTTCCTTCTTCCCTCCCTTCCTTCCCTCCCTCCCTTCCTTTCTTCCTTGCTTCCCTCCTTCCCTCCCTCCTTCCCTCCTTTCACCCATTATCAGGATCACGTTTGCGTTTGAAGAGCAGTCATCAAAAAGAGGCCACTGCATCTCATTGTTAAGTCAGATTATTTTTTGTTCTACATCTCAGGTCAAAAAGAGCTGCATTCCTCTTGCCCTAATAATACAGAGGCAAGAGGCACGGGGTTGTGTTTAGGGCTGGGGGCTCAGCAGTGCTTCTAGAACCCCCCTTTGGAGGGTGGACTCACCTGCCGACCTCTCCACTGCAGTAACACCACCACCAATTTCCGCGTGTGGAAGGTGTCTCAACAGGAGAAATAAAGCTGCTCTTCCTAGAAAATGTACAAATGTTCAATCACAATCACTCACTAATATTGCTGCAGTTGTGCCAGGGAACAAAAGAGATGCCTGGCCCAAGATAAATCAACTCAGAAAACAGAGAAGAGCATTATTTGCCAGCTCGAAACCAAGTGCCCTGAGCCAACGCGTGCCATTTTTACCCTTCCCACGGCTGCCAAATGACTTGCTTAAGATGCGGCATTTCAGGTGGAGAAGCAGAAATAATGTGGGTTTGACATTGTAATACATTTATAGAGAATTCTCCCTGCAAAAAGCATGTAACCTGAACACCCAGTTACAGGATTGCTTGGAGACATGTTTGGACTGTCTCCATGCTCTGGATGCTCAGTGTGTTCTGACATGTCCTTACTTTGACTTAAATTTGCATTGTCTGTTCTTTCTATTTTTGTTTCTATTTTGTTTGTATTTCTGTGGAAAAAAAAGAAATAATAGCATTTTTGGAATGCATGTTGGTTTCTGAACACTCTCTTTTTGCTGAAAGGTTTGTTTCTGAGAGACAGTGGCTAAAGCCCGCAAGCTCCTGGCTGAGCAGATGCTGCCCTAATGAACCAGAAGTATAAATTCAGCTCTGTAGCCAGACCGAGAGGTCTTTGCTTTCAAGAAGAGTGTTGAATAGGAAACTACAGAAACAATTTGTGAGAAGGATGCTGTTTTAAAACACAGTCAGAAACATATTTTGTTATTTTTGCAATGTTTGTTAGAAAAAAAGCTGCCATTCACCTTGCTTGAATATTATTCTTATTTTCAAGCCTCGCATAGTAACATGTATGATCTCCATGAGCTGACGACTACAGGATACGGCCATGCTGCTGCATCATTCCCTTCACCGGCATTGCTCTTTCCCTGCCAGATCCCTTTCTGCCCATTATCCCTTCTATCCAAACAGCCATTTCCATCCCTGTGCCCTGTCAAGCTGAGCCAAGCCAAGCCATTTCCTTCTCCGGGATGCAAGCCGAGGTTAACCTGAGCCTCTTTTATTTTCAGCTGAGTCTTTAACTGCATGGGAATCTGTGTGCTGAGAATGCTAACAGAAAGAGACGTCTTTCCAAACCCCATGGGAAATATTAAGGTGGAAGAGAGAATTGTTGTTTGAAAGCCCCTCTATAGACTTTGCTCTGACTGGAGATTAGTGAGCCCTTTCTTAGCCGTAAGGTTAGTTTTTATAAAGACTTAATCATAGAATACCAGGTTGGAAGGGATTTAAAGATCATCTGGTCCAACCTTTCTTAGCAAAGTACAGTCTAGAGAAGACGGCCTAGCACCCTGTCCAGCTGAATCTTCAAAGTGTCCAGTGTTGGGGAATCCACCACTTCATTGGGGAGATTATTCCAATGGCTAATTGTTCTCATCAGGAAAAATTACCCTCTTGTGTCCAACTGGAATCTCCCCAGGAGTAACTTGTACCCATTACCCCTCATCTTTTCCATGTGATTCCCTGTAAAAAGGGAGTCTCCATCTTCTTTGTAGCCACTGGATGGTGATGAGGTCTCCCCTAAGATTTCTTTTCTCAAAGCTGAACAAACCCAGTTCTCTCAGCCTTTCCTCAAACTTCCCTTTTTAGGCCTAGGGCAGCGTTCAAAAATCCAAGCAGAGCAGCCAACACCACGGAGCCAAGACAGTGCACATCGCCGCGGTGCCGGTGCCGCGGCGCCGGAGCAGGCGATGACAGGCCGGTTCTTCCTCTTCACGTGGTTTCAATTCACTTGACAGGAGGTTTTTCTGGCACCAGGGAAAACAAAGCGGCAGGCAGCGAGCTTTGTCGGTAAGACTGTGGGGATGTCAGTCTGGCCTTTGGTGTTGTAATCCCTTATAAAGATTAGAACTGTTTTAATTAGGGTTATGAACTTTTCTGTTTTCTTGGGGTTTTGTTTGTTTTGGTTTGTTCAGTTTGGGGTTTTTTTTGTTGTTTCACAGAGGCATCATACCAGGAAAAGCCACAAATATTTTACTGTAAACATGCTCACATCATTATAGTTTATTGCCCTCCCCAAATGGAAATGCACTTATATCACTATTAAATACTTACTGCTTTAAAGTTTACCAGTTTAAAAGCTTTAGAGAGAGAGAAAGCAATGCATTAACAAGTGCGAGGGTGAAGCGGCTTCAGAGGAAATACAGCATTTGTATATTATCTTGATTTTCTGTTCCATAATGAACAATGAGCGCTAAGGACATTCCCTGTTGCTGTGGCCGCAGGGGCCAGGCTCAGTCCTTTAGCTTGGGTAGTGAAACAATATTTTCTGTGACTTTCATAATTTGCCTGAAAAATTGATGGGACAACTCTCCCAGACGGTTTGCTGGAGTATCTTCTCCCAGCAGTAACTGTGCTTGCTGTGGTTATGTTAACAAATGTTTCTTCCATAGCCTGTAATGAAAAGAGCTTTTAGAATTAATTGCAAATGTCCCCCCTGATTTTAGGAGATGCTTGATGGAGTCATGGATTTTTGTAGGGCTCCTACTTATGGCACAGAGCCTTCTCACTCTGCTGCAGCCCTTGCTATGTGAAGGAGAGTGAATCTGACCTTAAACGTGCCGGTTTGGCTGCAAAAGCAAACCCGGTGTCCAGCTCAAATATCCACATCACTGTGCAAGGCTTGGAGGCTGGATCAGATGAACCTCAGGAGAAACCAGCCTCAAATTTCAGATAAACAACGTCAGGCAAGCAGATGCACAGGACTTGCCTTAAGCAAGGTTGAATGGTATTAAAAGACTAGAGTGGAAAACAAAAAAAAAAAAAAAAAAGAAAAAGAAGCCCATTTAATTAGGCATTAGAGTCTCTGATGGATAGCAACAGGGATCTGCAGAACTGGAGATGAAAAAATGCGATGCTTCAGATGACTCACACACGAGCCGTGAGCCACCTATTTGCATTTTTTCTTCAGCATCAGCAGCAACAAGCAGAGGTATAAAAATTAATCTGAGTTCTCAGGGAGTAGCCTGTTTGCAAACCACACAGAAGAGCCATAGAATATGGCTATTTAATTCAAATTAGAGTTATAAAATGCTGATAATGTAATTGTATTCTCTAGTAATTACATTCATATCTATATTCTTCTGACCACTTACCTTGTGTGTAAGGGAGGGTAAGTGTTTTATTGCATCTGATTAAAGATATGAAGAGTAAGGTGGAGAGCTGTCTTAGAAAATAAGGTCGTCGACTTTCTTTTAAGTCAATATTGCTACTATTTAATGAGTGGCAGGAAAACAGAGCTCAGTTTACTTGGATTTTTAATACAGCAGAAAAGCTACTAAAAATTCTGCTGAATATGTAGTCTAATCCAATTCGGGAACCCTTACTGTTTTCTGTCTTTGGAAATGATATAGTTTGACATTTCTGATGTGTGGATGAAAAGGTTTTGGCCTAGAAGCCCTAGGAGTCTCAGGCTGTAAGAGTTTCTTAGCGTCAGCTTCGTAAACCCCCATGTACAGCAGATACAGCGTGATGGGGACTTTATAGCACCTGAGAGCAACAACTTTTTTTTTTAACCACAAATGACTACAGTTTGTCTTGCAGTAAAACCTACCAAAGCTTCTTATTAGACAAATATCATCTAAAGAAAAGGCAATTTTAATTTTTAAGCCCCCTTTTCATCAGTAAGGCACTAAAAATGATGTTCTCACATGTTCTTTTAAGGGGCATTTCTCCAACCATCCTGTAGCAAATTGTGGTAGAACCAGTGTGGAACAACACTGCCAAAAACACTTGCCACCACAAGACTTACCTGTGAGGCCAGTTTGACATCCAATTTTGATCATTCCACTGGTTTAGAGTTGCTTTTATCTGATGCTGTACATACAGCTGCTCAGATCCTTCTCTATTCCCCCGTTCTTAGGGCATGTGAGGGAGAGATGTTTCATCCCTGGGGGCAATAGGGCTCCTCGTGAAATGCAGTTGCTCTTTTGCCTCCCTCTCCCCCCGACTGTGCTTGGTTTTGCTATTAAAACAATACTAAAAAAGCAATTCAAGAATCAGACTTATCTTTATCCTGAAGGAAAGAGTTTGTTTTGTTCAGACCTGCCAGGTAGGGCCCGTGGAGTTCTCTGATGTTTAATTTTTGGCTGACATACAGTGACTTTTCAAGACTCTGGCAGCACAGGAAGAGTGTACGTGGAGGTTTCAGTGCACAACCGAGACGAGAAACCTCACCTTCCCGCTGCTGTTGACTTCCTCAGCACATCTTGGCAGCGTCCCCCTGGTTTTCCTGCCATGTTTCATGTCTCCCACATTCATCATGCTGCTCCACAGCCAGCTCTGCTCCGCACAGACCACCCTGCAAGCCTGGCCAGGACTCCAGGAGCTTTCTCGATGTGCCTTCTGCTGGTCTCCAGCCTGCTTTGTTTGTCCTGCCATACAGCAGATGCAGAATGTAGGTCAGGCAGAAAGTGTTTACTTTCTCCCATGCTTTGGTTGTAGACCAGGTGCATTGAGCAACCAGCCTTGCAGGGATGGTCTTGCTCCTTAAATCCTCCTTCCCCGAGCTGCATTTCTGGGGCTACCACAGCAGCTGAGTGACTCGCTGCCATCTCCACATCCCCAGTTCATTTTGTTCAGGAACAAGAACAGTGCTCTGCCAGAACCTGTTTAGTGATTGGCCCCCTGTACTGGGCACTGGTGAGGCTGCAGCTCGAATCCTGTGTTCAGTTTTGGGCCCCTCATGACAAGAAAGACATGGAGGTGCTGGAGGGAGTTCAGAGAAGGACAACAAAGCTGTTGAGGGGCCTGGAGCACAAGTCTGATGAGGAGCGGTTAAGGGAACTGGAGGTGTTCAGCCTGGAGAAAAGGAGGCTGAGGGGAGACCTTATCACTGTCTACAACTACCTGAAAGAAGGTTGTAGCATGGAGGGTGTTGGTCTCTTCTCACAAATAACAAGGGACAGGACAAGAGCAAATGGCCTCAAGTTGCACCAGGGGAGGTTTAGATTGGATATAAGGAAAAATTTCTTCCCGGAAAGGGTTGTGAAGCATTGGAACAGGCTGCCCAGGGAAGTGGTGGAGTCACCATCCCTGGAGGGGTTTAACAGATGTGTAGATGAGGTTCTTAGGAACATGGGTTAGTGCCAATGATAGGTCAATGGTTGGCCTTGATGGTCTCAAGGGTCTCTTCCAACCAAAATTATCCTGTGATTCCCTGTACCAGGATCTCATTGACGGACTGTGTAGTGCCCTGGCCCTGCTTCTGATGTCAGAGTAGAACAATGTTTGTCCTGATCTTCCCAACAATGCTACGGTTTGTAAAAGGTGCTGCTGAGTCTTAACATCCCTTAACACTGTCTCCCAAATTACCTTAGTCTTTCCTGGGTTCTATCACATTCACAAGGATGAGAGTTCCCTTCTGCACCCAGCTGGCGATCATCTCACTCAACCTCTTCCTCTCTTCAGCTGGCTGGGCTATGATGCTCTGTCTGAGGTACCACTGATATATTGACAAGATGTTGGCCATGGTACTTTCCTACCAAGACCAGCAGCAGATACGTGTCTGTTTTGAGTGCCCCCATGCCTGTTCCCATCTCCTCCTTACTCATTCTCTACTTCTATTTTGCCCGGATGTTTATCTCCACATATTTGGCCTTCAGGCAAATTACCTGCTGGCTTTACCACTTCTCCTTCTCCCTTGGGTTTACGTTTCTCTTCTTGTTTTCTGGAAGAAAGAGATGACACGTGGCTGGAGAGAGGACAGGAGGGGACTGGACGTGGTGCCTTTATGTGCCAGCTGGAGGAGAATTCAGTCCACCAAAGGAACCAGGAGGCAATGAGTGATGGAGTTGCCCTTTTTGGAGGGATGGAGTGACACAGCAAGGATTCCCCTGCCCCCTTCCACTTGAACTTCCAAAATTGTGATCTATCCCTCTGAAAATGTGCTCAATTCCTAATTAACGAAGTCTTAGTTTGGAGAGCACCCAGATACCCAGCCCACTCATTGCCATATGCAGATAATTTTGGCTTTATTGATTTTCTTTAGCAATGGCAAATACTAGTCAGGGATGGAAATATTGCATTTAATGATAAAAAAGCTGACATGCCTTCATGGGGAGAAAAAAATAACAACGGCAAACCCCTTATTAAAGTGCTCTTTAGCACTTCAGTGCTAAAGAAAAGGCAGCAGAAGAGCCAGCAAGTGTGAACTGAAGCTGGACTAACTCAAATGGGAAGCTCAGATGACAGTTGCAGCTGTAGCCATGGGCAGTTGGCACCAATGTGTTCCCCATTCTTCTGAGATCTTCAGATTGAGACAGGTGCTCTCTGGAAGAGATGTTCTAATAAATTACCCATCCTGTGGCTTTCTGCTGCCCTCTTATAGCAGGGCCCAGTAGCTTCTCCCACATTTTGTGCCTTGTTGTACATCTATCACGTGTTGTCACATCCTCACGATGGGGCATTCATGTTAGGTCACTCAACTGGAGGCTACGTGTGTTGTCCACATGGAATGGGAACACCTCAAATCACAAGTTCTTCTTAAAGAGGAGTTCAGCATGACCAGTTTACTTGAACATGAAGCAGTGGGTGCTGTATAGATGAAACAAAATGAGACATCATGGTTCTTGATGGCCTGGCATTTCTGGCCTTAATCGCTGGAGTTCATTAATTGATTAAGCGTATATTACTGGGTGACATTGGCTGTGGTCTGGCTACATTACAACATGCACTAGGTAACATTTAATTAGTCTAAAGTAACGCACACCTACACCACAAGGGTACTTAACCTGTCTTAACTCTTTCTTAAATTGCTTTAGCTTCTGCCTGGAAATTACTAAATTCTGTTGTAATTGATTTAAGGAAGGGCTAAACTGGGTTAAGTACCTCTCCATTACATGCTCTTACTGCTTTAATTAGGTCAATTTAAAATCAATTTAGAAAACTTGCACCGGCTGGTTTAGCTAATGTAGATCACAATGTAGATATGGTCAAAGAGCAAAATAATTCGCTGAGTCATTAATCATCTTTTATGGCCAAATTTAGATGGTCTCTGTGACCCAAACTTAAGCTTTTGGTAAGCCTGAGTCTGCTGGGGCTGAAATGGTATTAAATTGGAAACAACTCCTCCATCCATGCTGCCTTAGACTCAAGCCTGGTTGGTCTTGGTCTACTTGTTTGACACTAGAGGTGTTGCTAGCTACAAGGCAGTCGGCAACCTCAGCGTTACCCTGTGAGCCTCAGGACAGCCTGCACCCACCTGGTCTGCTCCAGGCCTCAGTTTTGCTCCACCAGGACGCTTGTTGAAGCAAGAACCACCATGCAGGTATTTATTGACAACAAACAGATGGCACAGTTGGCAAAGGTTGGACCTGAAGCCCAAAGCACCCTCATGGCTGTAACACAGGATGTAGAGGAGAGTACTTCCATAATCACCCACTTCTGCAGCTCCTCCCTGGCATCACACTGGGATGCTGGTGGATCCAGAAACAGGGGGGACCACCAGGTAGCACTCAGTCTAGGTTCACCTCCCCACTGCCGGTGACAGCCCATGGACAATGAAACCTAAATGGGAAGAATCACAGGGGATCAGTCTGCAGGACTGAGAGAGATCATCCATTCTACCCCCTGCCTCCAGCCAGGACTGGCTATGGCAATGGCATTTATGACACAAGGGTGATAAGCTAGAGATCATCCTGCCAGGAAAGAGATGAAGGTGATGGGGAGGAGAAGCTGTGAGGACCACTGGGCAGAAACCCTGGGGCTCTTGTCCCACAGCCCAGTGGTTTGGACAAGAAAGTTGGGAAAATAATTGCAGGCTGTGCTGAACCCTGAGACAAGACACAAACATGATGAGCACCAAGGGACAGGCCCAGAAAGCCAGGAAAACCTCATTGCTGGCTGCAAGAGTCCGTAACTTGGCCCAGAGTCAGAAGGGAGACCAAGGCACATCACGGCATGGAGATATCCTGCTGCAAAGACACCCTCCTCCAGAGCAAGAGGTGGCTGTGGCGATTTGGGAAGGAAAAAACACTGAGCACAGATCCGCTTCCTCGTATTACAACTCTGCCCACAACATTGGCCAGAGTACCAAAAAATAAAAACATCAAAACAACCTCTGGACTTGGAATGTTTTGGGGTTTTGTGTGGGGCAAGGGGCAGGGACAGCTTTTGCTTTGGATGGGAGCAGCTCCCTGGCACCACTGTACTGCAGATGAGCAATAATATAAACTGGGAATCCTTGTTGGTGTGTATTGGGCATGTCAGTGTTGCCCTGAACCGGCTAACCATGCCGCTATCAAGCAGTTGTAAAACACTGCAGTAAAATCAGCCTGATATCTGAAATATATCTGAAACCCCTGAAATAGCCAGGGGTTCAAATAGTTGTATATCGGACAGGTTCAAGCACAGTGACTTGATCTGGTGACTCCATGAAAGCACCAATGCTGGGTCAGGACAAAACTCTCCATAGGCCACTGTCACCCTCCAACAGTGCCATTAAAAGAATAGAATGGGGAAGGTAGAGGGTGATCATTTCTCTGTTTTTCTTCCTCAGATCTTGGCAAGCAGCAATGTGAGAGTTTCCTGAAGCCATCGTGGCCCAGAGATGCCCAGGACCCTCTATCACCTGGACTAAGCTCTTCTTAAAGCTCTTCTTAAATCTCGCAGCAAGGAGTCCCATGGTTTAATGACTTCTGGGTATGAAACCATTTCCTTTCTTGCGGTTAAAGCTGTTTCCTGCCAACATCTCCCGTGGATCACCAGGGCGAGAGCTGCGGTGCTGCCACAGCGGTGGAAGATGCTCAAAGGGAAAGGATTGAGTCTCATGTGCTTGGAGGCTGTTTAAAAAGGCAATTCTTAGCCAAAAAGGAATGGGAATCTGGGAATTTTCATCCAGTACCTGGGCCAGAGGGTGAATGAGCGGGAGGGCGAGCGGCTGCAGGAGAAAATGCAGGTTGCCCCACGGTGCACCCATCCCTTTCTGGCTTCCAGGCTGTGCTTGGAGATGAATGTTTCACACCAAAGCTGAATTTGGGGGAAAGACAGAATTTCCCAGGTCAAATTTCACATTATTTTTCAGGTGTGCATTTCTCTACTGAAAGCAGATAGATTGGAGGAGAAGTCTTTCCTAATAGATAGTCAATAATTAATTTGCTTAACCCAGAACTATGGTGGTTTTGAATTCTCAGCCAAATAAGTGTTTGGGAAAAAGCACTGCTGTGTGATTTTTATCTGCTTGCGGTAGTTGGACCAGCTTGTTCTCCATCCCCAGCCAAACTTCCCAGCTGCAACATTTAAATCTCTTAATAAATCACATTTCCCATGGCTTTCCATCACTGGGATGTGTCTTTTCCAACTCAAGGCTCTGGTTTTCCATCCTTAGAAGAGCCAGAAAAGCTGCAGCATTAGTTTTTCCAAGGAAATCCCTGCTCTGCCTGTTTGCTAAGCTGGGTGTTAAGAGAATCACACGTGCGGAGCTGTGGGGACATCAGTTTCAGGTGCTTCACAACTGCTCATTCGCAGATTTGCAAAGGCACCACAAATATAACCATCTTGTTTCATACAGTCACAAAGCCATTGAACCTGCAGGTGTGCATGCAAATTTCAAGGAGATTATTTGAATGAATAGTTATGCTTGCTCTGCAAAGACACTGCTGCAATCAATTCTGCAATACTAGGTGGGCTCATTTCTATTTATTTGTATTTATATGCATAATTGTATGGACACTTATGCTGCACAGATTGTTTAAAGCTACATCAATGGGTCCAACCCTTGTGTTCTGATTCGCTCATCAGGAATATTATTGGCATGTAAATCTTTCATGAGTAGTTGAAGTGATGTGTCAAAAAATATATCTATTGCCACATACCTATATCATTACATACATATATATATACACATACATTCGAGATCGTGGTTTGGAGATAGCCCGTTATGTTTCTGCAAGCAAAAAGTGACCATGTGATGAATTTAAATCTACAAAAGAAATAAAAATGGAAGGATGTAGCAGAAAGCAATATCTTTTCTAATAGCCATAAGGAAAAAGGGGGTGTATCTCATCTTAGAGGTTGCACTTTTAAAAATACCACGGCACAGCACATATAGCACGTAATTACCCTCACCGTATTCCTAAGCCTGAGAGCTGACAGTCACACCTACCTGCAAAGGTACCGCCTGACGTTTCTGGGCTGGTACCCGGCAGAAGCCGACCATGAACTGTCACCGGAGATGTCCCCAGCTGCTCCCCATCAGTCCTACCTGCAGCTTGGAGAAAAACACGGGAATGCAGCGTGATCGAGAGAGAGTAAACAGCTTGGAATGGGAAGGGGAAGCAAAGTCCTACTTCTCTGCAATCAGAGGCTGCTTCTGAGCAGAGAGAAGAGCTCCAAATTCTGCTCATTTGTAATATGTTGTCAGCTTTACATACAATATGTAATTACATGTCAGCCAGTCACGGTGTCCCCATTTCATGAGCTGAAGGAGCAGATTTTATTTAAGACTGCAGAGTCCCTCTCCGAGACAGCTGGTCGTGCATGGGAACGTCCCACAGCCACCGTGGGGACACGGGGGACACCGTGGCCCTGCTGTCCTGCACACACATACCCACGGAGACAACGAGAAAAAGTGACTCTTGTTCCCTTCTGCCCTTGTCTCCGCTCTGTGGGGCACACGCCGCTTGCAGAGTGAAGTGATGGGTTTGGGCTGGTGCTGATAACCCCCTGTCCATCACAGCTGGGTTCAGCAGAGTGAAATCCTGCCCAAAGCATACCTGAGAGTGTATTATTAAATAATATATGGATATACAAATAACTATTATATATATTATATGCATTAAAAAGTTAACACAGCTGCTTGTGTTGGGATCCAGCCCAGCAGCGGGGCAGTGGGAGCAGACAGCCCTTTGTAAAGGCACTTTCCTCCCCTCCATCTTCCCTTTCCTCCTCCCTGCTCAGCACCACCACCCACTTAGTGCTGGCATTTAAGCCCAGCATTAAGCCAGTATCAAATCCTCCTATACCCCAAATCATTTGGGGTATAGGAGGTGATTTCAGTCAGCTCTGACAAAGGGATGGAAAGACTTGGGGTTTGGGAGGTTTTAATTCATTTAAAGCAGCTATGGCCAAATTGGCAGTGGGTGAATCAGCTGCACATTTGCAGTATCCTCAGCAAGTGTTGACTCGCAGCCCAAAAAAATGAGATGGGAACCATCAGGGGTGATGCCTGGGTCATGGGCTACGTGCCAAGAGGTGGTGGGAAGGATGAGGATGCAGCCAGAGTGTTTCAAGGTGAAGAGTAAAGAAGGAACAGAGGCCCCAGAGATGAAGGACACTGGGAATTCAGGACATCTCAGTTGGGGTCCTTCAGGCCTTGCTTTTCCCTTTCTGGCCAGTGCTGTGCAGAACAGTGACAGAGCTGTGTTGACCACCATCCCTCTCAGATGTTTCCAAACTAAATCCCATGTATTGCTTTTTCCTGGACAGTAAAAATCTCACCTCAGGGTCTGGCACTTTGTCCCAGCAATTAATTATTTACTCTCTCCCCTACATCAGGGTCCAAAGGCCTGGTCACCTCTGAGAGCCACGTGGACCCAGTGCCCAGGCAGCAAGTGAAGAGGAAGGCAGAGAGGGTGGGCGTTGACTTCCTTCCCCCACAACGATGTACCCCAAAGCCCAGGTCTGGGGGATGCACCAGCATTTGCCATTCAAATATGTGCCAGTAGATTTTCCAAGCAGAAAACAAAAAGACATACCTGGGTAAAGCACCTTCCTGGCAGTCCCACCGAGCCAGAAGCTGTAAGGGTGGTGGAGAGGGCAGGGGTGGCTTGAGAAGGCAACAGGCAGCAGAACGTCTTGGTCAGCACTGTCAGCAAGAGGTTGGTGGTCACTACAGTGACCTAGGACATGCTCTAGCTCTGATACACCCCTGCTACAACCCAGCTTACTGGTTTGATCTTTTATTTTTTTGAAAGCCTATGGTAACTCACAAATAGATTTCCATGATTTCTTTGAAAATAAAATCACTGAAACCCAAATCATATAATTCATTCTTATTATTCATTCATCTATATATTTTTCCAGCTTTCAAGCTCTTTACTACTAAATAAATGAAGTGTTTCTTTATTTTCAGTATTAGTGATCCCAGATATTCATAATCTCAGGCTACCGGATACCATAATATTTATTGAAAGTAACACATCTGCAGTTTGCTTTGTTTTCTGCCTTTAATGATCTGAGCTAATATGCTGAAGTCCTTAGCCGCAGCTGTCACAGTAAGAAACTTCCTCTTTCAAAAAAGAAAACAAACATTTTCAAGGAACCAGACCTCTGAGAGAAAGTACCCATTGCCACATGACATAACGTTACGTCAACGGTTTTGGTTGCGGGGTGACAATAAAACCATGGCAGATGCATTGTTAACCTCCTCTTCTCCCCCTTCCCTCTTTTGTCCCTCCCTCTCCCCTCTTCCCACTGCGGGCAGGCGATCGGGAGGAAAAGGACAGAGAGAAGAGAGTTGGAAAAATTAAAGATGTTTTACTAATGCTACTGATAAGAATAGAGAAAATAATACAAAATATACAAAACCAATCTTGAAGGTCTCAGCAACTGCAGAGCTGGCAACCAAAGTCCTGGACTGGACTCTGCAGCCAACCGGAGCTGGATTCAGTCTGTCACTAGGCCTCAGTTCCCAGGGATGACTCGCAAGGTCCTCTCCTATTGTCGGCCATAAGCAAAAGGGACAAAGGAAAAGGGAAGGGATGAGATCCTCATGATCTCCCACTTTTATATGAAGTATTCACATGAATGGGATGTTATACACAGTTGGTCAGTTTCTTGGTCACCTGTTTCTCATTGTCCCTCTCGTGAGATGTCCATCCATGCTTATCAATAACCTCGCATTCCATTGCTATGTTTACCAAAATATATATTTGGTTCTCCAGGAAAATGCAGCTAATATGAAGGCTTTAGCTGACAGGCAAATTCACTAAAAAAGAAACTTGTGTTTTTAACAAAACCAGGACACATTATTACTGTTATCACCACGGCAGCTTTTTAAAAGGAGGAAACTGTCACAGCTGGAAAATCAAATACAGATTTAGAAAAATTCAGTTCTGTCACTGTCCGGACATTCAGGGTGAGCTGTGGTTTCACGGGGCTGCCTCTGTCGCGTGGATCCCCCCGGTGAAGGGAACAGCCTGTTTGGAGCCCAGGGGTTTGTGGAATTGCGCTGCTGGTGGGTAAAGCCACACAGCTCACATCTGTATCCAAATTCTCCCTAGGGTAATCAAAGAGGTGCTGGAAATACACGGTGGTTCACACTTGAGCATAGCATCTTCCCAACAGAAAACCCCCAAATCCCCAAAATCTTGTTTCTGGATGACCTCCAGCCATCAGTCTTCACATCTGCAGTATGCAGCCATCCCCAGGCCCCTCAGAGGAAGGATGAGGAGTGGTACTGGGGCTGCCCACAACCCCCCATCTCGTTACACACCCCAGAAGAAAGAGCAATCATTGGGCACTCAGCATTGCCAGGAGGGCACGGGACACGGCTGGGACTCGGCAGAGGTTTGGAGACCCATCCCTTGCCACACTGGAACTCTGCAGAGCCATCCTACCACAGCACAGCCACTAACAGCATCCATGTTGTTCATCACACAGCACCAGGAGAAACCGTGCACCTTCACAGCTTGCCCACGTCAGACCTGAAGAAACTTCTCGTCACCTCAGTAAATCATCCGCTGGACCCCACTCCCCAAAATACCCCAGCAGAGAAGGAAATGAAAAGGTGAGTGGGGAGTTTTTAGCACCTGCTGAACATCCAACAGCCGGCCAGCAAACACACTTTGGTCCCTGTTGCTTTTCAAATGTGACTTGGCACTTGCATGCCCATGTGGGAGGCGACACCACCATGCCCAACGCATGTCTGGCTGAAAAGCCTTGAAAACCCTTCTACTAACCCATGAGCCAAAGCCTCAGGATGGTTTGGGCTCATGGTAGTGGTTGGTGCTATTACACAAAATCACAGGAAGGTTGGGGTTGGAAGGGACCTCTGGAGATCATCCAGTCCAACCCACCTGCTAAAGCAGGTTCACCAGAGCAGATCACACAGGAAGGTGTCCAGGTCGGTTTGAATGTCTGCAGAGAAGGAGACTCCACATATGATGAAAGACAATGAATAGATGTGATCTTGTCATCCCACCCCCCCTCCAAAAAAATTGATTCTTGTGTTCATGACAACAAGTATTTTCTCCTTTACCTAGTTGATTGTTTCCCTTCAGGGTGGGGACAGGTGCATAGTATTATAATATAAATAGCATGCATTTGTCCATATGAAATTGTTTCCTGCTCTTTTACAAACTATTTCTCCAGTTTGCTGTAAATGTTCTAAATGGAAATCGTGCCTTCTCATAAACTTACAATCTCTCCAGTTTGGTGATCCTAAGCAAACTTAATAAGCTATTTTATCACCCAGATCATTAGCAAAAATACACTGAACCCTGGAGGAGTCCCATTTCTGAGTGCAGGCATCTGAGTCCAGTTTTCCAACTGGTTATGTACTCGCACTATTTTTTCTAAACGATATGTTCCCTTTTGGTTTTAAATATGTTTTAAGAGAATGCACTTAAGGTTTCACTTGTCTTAGAAAAGGTTGTAAGGAAACTTTGGGCATTTCTGGCATAACCTGCTTAAAACAGGCAACTTCAGTGTTACATCAGGTTGTTCAGAGCCTTCACCTTTATCTATAATAGCTCTTCTTGTGTCCTAGAAAGAAATAGTGTTGGTTGGACTAAATTTATTTCATCGGGAAATGCTTGGACTCAGACACGGCTGCTTCTCCTAATAGCAAGAGGCCCCTGAGGTGTGAGAGCAGGAACAAAACCTCTCCCAAAGTCACAGGGGAGAGAAAAACAGCCCTGGTCTGGGAAAGACTGTGCCCTATGGATAGATGGGGAGAGGGACGAATGTGCCAGCAGTGACCTAGCAGAGCATGCGGGGTCTGTTCCAGGGGAAACCTTGTTCCTGGGGACGTGTTTACCGAGCCCATGTGCTCCCCATCTGCATCAGAGCCCACTCACCAACTATAAACCACCTCAAAATAAGTGTCCCTGCTGTGGTTTGGTTTCTGGAGGTAGGAACTTTCTGCTGCAGGGCTTTCCACACCATGCAGGAGTCATCAGTTAAAGCTGAGAAAAAACAGAGAAGTCAGAGAAGTCGTCTAAGCCAGCATCTTGCAAGGTGACACCAAGTCAACACCGAGTCAATGGTTGGACTCTATGATCTTGAGGGTGTCTTCCAACCAAACTGATCCTATAATTCTATAAGCCAAGCTTAAGTGATGCAGTGATGGGTTTAGCCAGGCCTGGGAGCTCTGCTAGAAACCTAAGCTAGTGACTGATGCAATGTGAAAATATTCCCCTGGCCCTCTCCCTCCTGGGGTTTGGCTGCTTCCTGGGTATTTTGCTTTCTGAAAGGTTTAGTGTGAGGAGTAATTGCCTGTAAAGTTCTAGTGAGACCAAGTGTAATTGATGTCTGGGAATTGAGTTAAATCTCTTCAGCGCATCATCGCACCTCTCTCTCCTGGCAGGGGGATTATCTGGCAGATGGAAACCGCATTTGGACGGGCTGTTTGCTTCCCAAACACACTGTTTCTCTCCTCAGAACAGAGCAGAAGGTGATCACAGTCTGCAGCATATGAATGTATGTACTGCCCAAAAATGCCTGAGTCCTCTGCCACGCTCCCAGGATTGGTAGAAATAGCATCACACATCCTCGAGACCTACTGAGCTGACCCAAAATTGAATGGCAAATGCCAGCAGCAAAGAGGCAGGAGGACCCCAAGCTCTGGGTCTTCCTTGGACCCATCATCTTGGGGTCTGGATTGTTTTTGATTATCCCATATGGCCAGAAGGTAGGAAAGCAGACTGGGAACCCCCATGCTAAAAGTGCAGGTTGTCCCTACAGCTGACTCAAGAGCTTCTGTGATAGGAAATGTTCTCTCTTCTTGGACCAGCACAGCAGAGGACTCGTGCATGATGAAAACAGAAATGTTTATAGCCTCTTTTGTCTTTACTAGGACAATATAATAGTACAGCTTGGACAGGCTGCTTCCTAAGCATAATTCTTTTCTTGCCACAGTGAGCAAAATTAAGGGTGGCTGTGGTTTGTGGGGTGCTAAAACAAGGACTGACTCAAAAGTGCCAGCATGCTCTGCACGAGGCTTTCAGAGCTCACAAAAATAGCATTGCACATCTTTGAGGTGATCAGAACTGAAGCAAAGACAGATGGCAAATGCAGCCAGGAAAGAGGTTTATGAGCCTTTATTTAGGAGCAGTGGCTTCCGCTGGCAAATCTCACAGTGTGCTGCAAAGTGTGTCTATTAAAGAAGTATTAACTGTGTTGCTGACGAGGCCCCCCAGTGTCTGGAGGAGGGGTGTGATTTGTCTGAGATCATGAGACATCTGTATTTGAGCTGGGAACAGAGCCCAGATCCTGTGAGCGTTACAAACATTTGCTTTAATCACGTGGCGTTTCCCTTTTGCTTAACGGAAGCTTTGAGTTGCTCCAGCTTCATTGCGCTAAATCAACCTGTAACAAGAACAACGTGGAACATGTTGCCCAGAGAGGTGGTGGATGCCCCATCCCTGGAGACATCCCAGGACGGGGTGGGATGGATGGGGCTCTGAGCAACCTGAACTGGTGAAGATGTCCCTGCTCATGGCAGGGGTGGCACTGGATGAGCTTTGAAGGGCCCTACCAACCCAAACTGTTCTATGATTCCATGGAAAGGAAGGGAGAGATGCTCTGACCTAATTCTAGGGCACTGATGAGGTGATGCCAGCTCTTCCGCTAACCAGAAGCAGACACTAAATACTTCAGCAAGAAAAATAGTGACATTTTTGCTACTGAGCCAGAAAAAAAAAAAAAGAAGACAATGCAAACCATAGCATGAGAACACCCACGATGGCCTAAAGCTCCCTCTGGATGTTGCAGTGTGGTATATTTGTGTCACACATCGAGGTAATTAATCATTGGCTGGCAAGCAGCTGTATCACTGTGGAGATGCATAGTTAAGAAATCATTCTTTTCCCCAGCGCACATAAGGGTCAACGGCCGATAGACTTTTCTGACATAGGGGAAAAAGCTTGGCACTGACACAGTAACCTTCACTCCACCTTAAAGATATTAATACCAGCAGGCTTCACTTTAATGGGACTTTAGTCTTTAGACTTAGAAAGGACTTTACTGGTCCTTTCCCCTCCTCTCTCGCTCCTTGGTACTGTTTAACTCAGTGTGTTTACCTAGGATTTCTCTGGCTGTCATCCCAAACAGCTACTGTAAATACACTCTTTGACAGATACCCATCTAAATTTGTATCAGTTTCAATCACACCAGGTCTGATGCGACTCTCAGATGATGCTTCTGACTCTGGGAAGGAAAATCAGCCATGCATCGGGAGCGCTTTCCACGCCTACACATTCCTCAAACCCTCACTGATCCGAGGTGGTCCTCAAATAAATAGAGAGGTGATGGCTCAAACGAGGCACTAGCAAGAGATGGGTGCCTTGGGAGGGTGTTTGGCTCCAGCATCGGAGTTTTGACCAACCCTGACCAAAATGTTTTGTATTAATCTGCCAGGAGGGACTCTCAGTCTCAAGAAAGGCAAGTTGTATTTTGCAAAGCAGCTTAAGCTCTAGGAGCATACACCCATCACAAGTTTTCCTTATTTAATTCAGGTGGACATTTTTCATGTGGTTTATCAGGCAGTGAATAAACGGTCTCTTATCCATAAGCCTCCTCCACTAATTTAAGCTAGATTCAGAAAACAATTTTATGAACAAAAAAAACAAGCAAGAGAACTGCAGAGGTTGAAAGTGGTTTGATTTATTTTATTCTGGCACAAACCTTTTCACACCTAAACCCACTTCAAACATTGTGGGTTATCAAATAACTTCTCTAAGTCAAGGCTCAGATTAAATCTTTTGGTTGACTGCAAACAAAATGTCAGGTTTTGTTATACCAGGAAAACTCTTATCTCTTAGTTTGATGTATCATGTTCTGGGGTTTGTTTGGGGGTTTTTTGGTGATCCAGCAAAGTGAAAAGCCAAAGTTAAGCCAACCCTTCAGGACATCCACATTTCTAGTGTCAATGCTTCCAATTTCTCATCCATAAAACCTTATTTTAAAGGATCAGTTCTCGCACAGAAGACATGGTACTCAGGAGTCCAAGTCCTACTGCATACCCCTTTCACCATGGTGGAGAGAGCTTTGCTTCCCTGGAATAACAGCTTTTCAAGAAAGAAAAGTCAATTCAATTTTAAACATTTCCTTTTAAAAAAACACCCACAAATCCCAGGAAGAGAAAATATTTGCCTTGTGTGGCTCTGTAGGGCTCTGTGGAACAAAGTCCCAGCCGCTGACTTAAATTCACAGTCAGAGAGGCCCTGGGAAATGCAGATCCTGTGGCACAGTCCCCGGGCTCTAATTCAGGATTTAGCTGCAATAGATGAATCCCAGTCTGGTTTTATGCTCCGTGGCCTGGCCAGGTGGATGGGCTGTAGGTCAGATGCTCTCTGTGCTGGTCTCCCATTCGACTCTCAAAATGAACCTGCAGAGACTCATTCCCATAAATATCCTGGTGTGGAAACAGTTTGGGATGACAGATCTCAGCAGAAATGAGAGGGGGAAAAAAAGAGAGAGAAGAAAAAACCCAATTAATTTCAGTTCATTGAATTTGAAACATGGGGATTTTCCTGGACAGAAGGGAAAAGAAGCTGCTGCCAGCTCTGGCTTTTGTAACCATCCCACAGCCAAGAGGGAGCAGGGACTTTCCGCAGTCACAGGGTGCTCAGCCAAGGGACAGGCTTCAGTATTGATGGGCGGACACACGACCCGGGCAGGGGAGGCATTTGGGCAGAGTGCGGTCACCTCAGCACCGCACGAGGGGAAGGCAGCAGCAATCCCAGCCTGTCCCTGCCTCCCTCCCCATAGCACCAGCCTTATCAGCAACATTAACTATGGGGAAGATGAGCTGTAACTCCGTCGTGGGCTTTTGGAAAGGATGATAATCAGAGAATCATTTTGGTTGGAAGAAACTATCAAGATCACTGAGTCCAACTATAACCTAAATCTAGCACTAAACCATGTCCCTAAGAGCCTCATCTACATGTCTTTTAAACATCTCCAGGGATGGTGATTCAACCACTTATCTGGGGAGCCTGTTCCACTGCTTCACAACCTCTTCCATGAAGAAATGTTTCCTAATATCCAATCTGAACTTGAGGCCACAATCACCACCAAGCAAAGGGGAAGCTCTAAGGAAACCAGAATGGGGATTAGGATACAGCTGGAGAACGCAGTTAAGCTGGGCACAGCTAGGTCTGGCTTTGCTGGAGCTTCAGCTACAAGAGCTGTTTGTGCAAGACAAAGCAATGCCTACAAAAACTCTGTAAGTGAAGGGTAAAGCCAAGAGCCTGGAAGAGCATTGCCTGGGAAGGACTTGGCTTCAAGGGGCCAACACAGAGACCTGGTGCCACTCAGTGGCAAACATTTGGATCAACAAAACCCCACAGGTCAAGGTAAAAGGGGTTAATCCTGTCCGTGCTCCCAACACATGCTTTGCATCACCAAGCTGCTGCTGGCCTGTTAAGTTGAAGCACACATGTGGGCATCAGCTCCACCTCAGAGGAAGGAAGATGATCTTCACCAACCATCCCTCAAGTTGTAGGGCTCTGGCTGTGCCAGACACAACTGAGCAGACCCGCAGCCCAATGGGTGGAGGAGCAGATGCACCATCAGCACCTTTAAAGAGCTGTTTCAGCAACACTCTCCTGCCCATAGCCCTGGCCCAGCCCCAAAACATGAGGCAAAGCATGAGAGCTGCTGTGGGAGCTTCTGTTACTGTAGAATTACGTCATGTTGTCTCCAGCACTGATGTTTGTGCAAAGAGGGGATGAAACGGGTGCTCCCTGCTGCTGCCCCTCACCAGGGAGGGTCCAGCCTCAAACTCCTGCCCAGCTCAACAAGAGCAGGAATTCAGACTCTGCTGTCTTTCCAGTGGTAAAAATTTAGTTCTGTAGCTGTATCCAAAATTGAAGAATATCCACCAAGTCACAGTTGATCCCTGCAGGAGGCCGAGGGCACTGCTCTGGTTTGTAGCACTATTTACACTCACAAGGCTATCAAGGCTAGAACACCTCTCAAATTTTGCATCTTCCAGAACGAATCCAGGCTCCAGGCAGAGGAAATACGGTATAAAAGAAAGCAGAAGAACCCTGTAGTAAGTGTTTTGCAGAGCACTGATTTTTTTCCAAGGTAGCGCCCTGGGATTTTTCTGCAGAGCTGTTGTACTGTCAGCATACAATTTGCTCTACTTGCCCTTTCGGTTTTAATGTCCCATTAATAATGCATCTCTGTATGTAGTGCAGCTCGCGTTAATGTTCCAGTGTTACTTCTTGATCACCCGTTATTCTCTCTACAGTGCTAGGCAAGGCTCCAAAACCCAAACAACAGCAGCAGTGTTACTACAGACCAAGCCACAGCCCCACCAGATCCGAGGCAGCGCTGCCAAGGGGGATCATTTATCTTGCCGATGCTGGCAGAGTGTGTGGCACCCAGGAAAACAGGAACAGCTCTGCATCCTCTCCGGCTTCGGGATCAGACCTGAACTTTTCCAGAGCAATTGGACAGTCAGCTCTTTTGAGGGATCTAAGCCAGAAAACTGTAAAGCATCATTAATGAGCAGCTTGCTTAATCCTGGCTCTAACAGGAGCGGGAATGAGCTGTGGGGCTGGCTCTGGCCGACAGCTCAGCAACGCAGGCTTTGGTGGAGGATGCGCTAACGATGCCTACCTTGATCAACCTGGTGTTCCTGAACATGGCTGCTCCTTGACCCTTCAGCCAGCAGAGCCTTGATTGCTCACCCTCTGAGCACCACACTACCTCTGGCTCAGCCTCCATGCTTGGCCATTGCTTGACCAGCATCCTCAAGCCTCACTGCACCAGTTCTGCAGAGCAAACCAGAAATGACAAGGGCAATGCTGAGGGAACTGGGTGGTTGCCTCACCAGGGGGTTACCGTGCTCATCCCTACCTCAGGGCTTTATTACCCTCCTTTGCCTGAGGGACATCCAACCCCCATCTTTCACATTGCAGGAAAATGCCTTAAATCCTGAAAAAGAGAGAGCCGTGTTCCTGTTTCGAGGCAGATTTCTCTCCGCCCTTCTGGATGAGGCTGCGCAAACACTAGGAGAAAGGTTTCTGTGGTCATCCAAGAAAGCTCTCATTTCCCTTCCCCGCCTCTGGGAACAGGGAACTCCCTCCTCCTGCCTCACTCGTCCCTATGAACAGCACATGACATCCAGCAGCAGCAAAGAGTTTCAGAGCAGGAAAACTGCAGTTTCCCTTCCCCAGGCTGGTGGTCAGGGCACTGGGGAGGTGGGTTTGAAGCCCTTCAGGGCACTGCAGAGAGGCCAAAGAAGGCCTCCTGTGTCCTCACTGCCTGCCCTCAACACCGGGCTCATGGGCACAACCAGACACGGTTCACCTTCTCTTCCCTGGCTGTATTTCAAAAGAAGCCACATTTTCTCTCTTTCAGTTATATTACTATTACACATTTGTCTACCAAACCTGGGGTCCTTCAGAGTGAAGCATCATCCGTGCTGCTCGGCATAGACTGCGAGGAAAAGCAGGGAATGAAGATGGGTGTTGGACTCTTCTCCCAAGTAGCAAGTGATAGGATGAGAGGAAACGGCCTCAAGTTGTGCCAAGGATGGTTCAGATTGGATATTGGGAAAAAATTCTTCCCCAAAAAGGTTGTCAGACATTGGAACAGGCTGCCCAGGGCAGTGGTGGAGTCACCATCCCTGGAGGGGTTTAAAAGACGTGTAGATGAGGCTCTCAGGGACATGGTTTAGTGCTCGATGTTATGGTTGGATTTGATGATCTTGAGGGTCTTTTCCAGCCAAAATGATTCTATGATTTTCTGATTCTACACACAAAGTTTCCTCCTCTCCCTCCTGGCTGAGGTAGCAGGTTGCCCAGGCTGGGGGAGGCAGATCTCACTCTCACCTACCACACAGTGGTCACCTACAGACCCCATCCTCCAGCTCCACCCCAAAGATCAAGACTGCCATGTTCAGCACTGAAACCTTCAAGACACTTGTTTGGATCTCAGCCTTTATGGGCAATGTTCATGAGTTTCTCCTGTCTGGCCTAGTCCCAGAGAAGAGAAAGGTTTTTGCCTTGGCTTGATTCATAGAATCAGAGAATCATTTTGGTTGGAAGAGACCCTCAAGATCATGAAGTCCAACTATAAGCTAAATCTGGCACTAACCCATGTCCCAAAGAACCTATTCTGGATATCTTCTGAACCCCTCCAGGGATGGTGACTCCACTACTTCCATGGGCAGTGCTTGACTCACCTGCCGCCAGCCAGGAGCACAGCCTGGTCACCACAATCTGACCTTGTGTGAAGTGTCCCCAAGGTGTCACATGCCCTTGTACTTGTCAAACCCCTCAGCAGATGAGGTGTCTTCCAGATTTCAGTACTTACTGGCAAGCTTCAAGTGGTTTGTCCAGAAAGGCTCTGTGTGTTTAAAGATCTCATGGAGCTGTTGTCACCAGTGCTTGGTTACTGACCTACACAAGCGTTAACAACACAGGAACCAAGGATCTGGCAAAACAAACTTTTCTTCTCCCTGTCTTCTAATATTTAGCTTTGCTTTTGAGATGAAAGAAGCACTAATTCCTATTTGTATCCACTCTCATTGCTTGATTTAGGATTTTTTAAACATTTACTGGCAAGACCAAGCCTTCTATTATGACTTCTTAAGCTTGAACGTAGCTCACTTTCCAAGCGCTGTGCAAATACAAGCTGATTTACTGTTACCAACACACTGAGAAGATTTCTTGTCCCATATCTTACAGGTAACAAATCTGGATCAAACAGTGTGTGTTTCGTACCACACAAGTAGGATAAAACCTGCTGTCACGGAGGCACCCCGAGGTTAGTTTAAAGGGCAACAGGGTCCAAAACAACTTTTATTAAACCGGTGAGAAACAGGGTTTTAGCACCCCAAAAGTTACTTAAATACAGGTTCGGATATCAGTTGAGGAAAATTATTAAGGGGCAGCAACTAATACAACAGGCGATCCACAGAGTGCACATGGCTTCACCAAAACAATGCCGGAGCCAGCCCTGAGTCTGGGAAGAGTCCACACTTGCCTGAACACGGTGTGGGATTATTTTAAAGAGATACACGTACTCGTATGGAGTACGGAAAGTGTACACTCGCAATTCTGCGAGGGTAAATTTATAATACACTTGCAATCCTGCGAGGAGAGATACACGTGCAAACGTGCACGGAATACTACATGTGCTTATGTGCAAGCACGGGAGGAAAATACACCCGTGATTATGCGAGGATTAATTTTAGATGTGTTTGTATTCAGCAGGGAAAGTACGCGTGCATATCTGCACGGAAAGTAGATACACTCTCAAGCCTGCGAGGGTTAATTTTACACATGCTTGTATTAAGCACGGAAAGTTACACATGCTTATGTGGAAGCACAGGAGGAAAATACATGATTATGCGAGGAATAATTTTACACGTGCTCATACTGAGCACGGGAAGTTACACGTGCATATGTGCACGGAAAGAATAAATATACTCGCAATCCTGCGAGGAGAAGTTTTACTCACACCCGTGGCGGCACGACAAGCACAGTCTCCATCCCGGGGGGGCTCTCGACGGCAGCATCTCACTTGTGCTCCGAGAGACCCGCGACAATGGGCTGAGTCTCGACGAGAGTCCCGTTTTTATAGGCTGATCAGATCTGACTGTGGGCATTCCAGAAGCTTCTCTGCACCCCCACACTGGCTGTGGGGTGACCCTGACACCTCCAAACATCCCCCACACTGGCCGCAGGTGCCCAGCAGCTCAGTGGTGCCTCGGCACTCCCTTCTCCTAATGGCCCTGGCCAGGGGGCTCTGAGCCCAAACAAAAGAAGCTGTTGGCCTCAAGTAGCAGAGAGAGAGGGAGATGTGCCTACTCCTTCCATACTGAAGGAGGGAGGGGGAGAGAGGGGGGTTTGCATCCTGCCACACCTGCAATATATCCCGTGCTTGCCAAAGCGCACTTGACCAGAAGCCGCTTAGATTTCTGAGGATCGCCGCCTCCCTTTCCAGCTGATTAACACCAAGTTCCTTCTCTTACAGCTTTAAAAAATCCTCTTCCCCCAGCTTTCACACCTGCAAGTGCTAACCAGCCCGTTCCTGGAGTGCACGTTCAGTCATGCTCATCACTAAACCTAAAGCTTTTCAGATCGTTTACTATTATTAACAAGAGATAGCACACAGAAAATATACAATTTTAGAAGCTACCATTTCTTTTCTCACTCCTGCCATGTTTTTACAGCATGTCCTGGCACTCTATGGTGCAGCAGAGTGTTAAGGGATGGTTTCCAGGGAAGAAAAGCGTGGCCAGTGCCAGCACTGCATCCGACTTCTAAATCGCCTACAAATGGAAATGCAGCATCTGTACACAAACCAGAGGAAATCACCACAAGGTTTCACCATTTAGTATTAGGCTTGCGTTATTTGTTTTTATCATTGCCAAGGATATTTGATGGAAGCCTTGTAAATAGTGTGCATTCAAAGGGATCCTGCAGAAAACAGTCAAAAATAGCACAAAGAGCTCTTGGTGCCACCTGATGTGGTTCTTCACCACTTCCTACTGCTCCAGCTTGGTCTGCCACCAGAGAGAACCACGTTTCCTCAGCCGCAAAACGTCACTGAATTCTGATTCAGAGCAGTAGGATGCTTAAGAGGAAAAAAGAGGAAATCCCAGTTATTAATTTGCCTCTTATTTATTTGCAAAACTCCACTGTCATACTCCAAAGGGGCATTTCTAGTCTGTTCTTCTGGCACATCAGTCACAACCTCCTCCTCTATGAAATCACATCTGCCAGCTCTTTGGGGTCTCTCATGCCAAAACTGACTCCATTTGTCCATTTTATAGAATTACAAAGCAGCCAGAGCCCCGTCCACTATTCCAGCCTCCTCCCAGACTGTGTTTGGGGTACGTAGTTCACAAAAAATTGCACAGCAACAAGAACTGTTGCAAGGAAACACAGAAGATTTAAAATACAGAAGATCTAGGTGGATGGAGCTACACATTGTGTGAAAAGGAGAGCTACACGTTGTGTCTCTGAGCACAGGAAGAAGGATATTTCTTCCACCTCTATTTTCTGCACACATGTGGATTTTTAACAAATCACAATTGTTCCCATCTCAGAAAAGAGCAGTTTAGATGATTCACAAGCCAACCTGCTCACCCTACGGATTAAAAGTAATCACTGCCTCAGGTGCCTTTTCTTCACAGTCTAAATGAAGCCCATTTATATGCCAAAACACGCACTCTTCTCCAGTCTTGGACACACAGACTCTCATCTGAGGTCCTGTTATTCTCTCTCCTTTTCGTCCATGAATCAACAGCCACTTACTTTGATTTCCTAAGCAGACACTAGGTAAGATCTGAACTGTAATGTTAGGTGCTTTCCTATAGCATCAGTTATTTCAGGACAGATCAGAATAGTTTTTCTGATACTGGCCTGTGCCTAAATTTTAAAAGCAGCTCAAAACTGAAAGGGGAGGTTGGCCCATCCTGCCACGGTCAGAGCACGTTTTCCAAAAGGCTCTATTTTTAAAGAACTATCTATATTAGATAACCTGGGAGCAGGACTGACTACCCCCCTACTGAATTCGTCACCATTTCCCATTCTGCAGGGAGCAAGAAACAGCAATTTGACACATAACGTGGCGTAAAACAAAGGATAGTCACTTCAGTAAGTTTTCTCAAAATGAGACTATGTAATATTTAGAGGCACTTCTTTGTCCCCAAAAAGCATGTTGGCTGCCCCACAGCAGAACTTCTCACCACCGCAGCAGCACGGCAGCCTGGCAGGATGACGGCTACAGGAACACCGGCCTCAGGAGCTTCAGACAGCAACAGAGAAACAAGCTGGTGCCTGGAAAAGGATGTCAAGTTGCTTCGGAAACTCAGTGTATTTTCAGTTACAGAATCCCAGACTGGTTGGGGTTGGAAGGGACCTCTGGAGATCATCCAGTCCAACCCACCTGCTAAAGCAGGTTCACCAGAGCAGATCACACAGGAAGGTGTCCAGGCAGGTTTGAATGTCTCCAGAGAAGGAGACTCCACAACCTCTCTGGGCAGCCTGTTCCAGGGCTCTGGCACCTCAAAGTAAGTAAGTTTCTCCTCATTATTCAGATGGAACGTCCTGTGCTTCAGTCTGTGCCCATTGCCCCTCGTCCTGTCATTGGGCACCATCCTCTTGACACCCACCCTTGAGATATTTATAAACATTGATGAGATCCCCTCTCAGCTTCTCTTCCCCAGGCTGAACAGCCCCAGCTCTCTCAGTCTCTCCTCATAAGAAAGATGCTCCAGACCCCTCATCATCTTTGCAGCACAGCATAATTTCACACACACACACATTTCAAATACACAGAATTTGTATGTGGATGTATTAAGCTAAAATATAAGACTAGTGAGTTTCGCTGTATTTCACGGTGCTGTAACTGCAAGGGTAATTCATTATCACAACACAATCAAAGCGATCTCTTAAGCCTCACAGAGAAGTGATGTGAACACTTGGGTGGATGAGTTATTTGGGTCAAACTCTTTAGAGAATGAAAAGATGTTGCATCTCCCGACAGAAAATGTGGCACAAATGCTCATGGCTGCAGGACTGTGAATATCTCTTACAGATCTTTCTCAGCCCATGGTCTGTAACAATATAGACTGTAGCCTGAAATTACAAGTCTTTCTTTTACGACCTTTGTTCTTTCCCATCTAACCATTTGTGAAACTGTATCAAACTAATACTTTCCCAGTTGTTTTCAGAATGGCATGTTTTTGAGACACACACAGCAGGTGCTAAGTCTGGATAAAGACACAAATCTTTTACAAAGATTTGCAAAGTGAAACCGGAGAGCTACCAGTCTAATGCATTTGTTAAGCTTCAGCACAACTTGCCGTACATTTGACACAGATTTAAGGGGCTGAGGCCAAATGGAATCCATCAAGAAACTCCACAGGGGCTCTGTCACAATCCCAAACTGTCTCCCACTACCTGATCCAATCCCAGTTAGTGCAGCCCCACTGGAAGCAGGAGCTCCTCAGCTGGCCAAGTGAGCTCTGGAACCTTTCCCCTGGCTTAGAGGAACCACCGAGCATGATCAGGCGTCGAAATCTGTAAGAAAACTTGCCTATATGGTAGCGAGCAAACACCAAAGAATGTTAACTACTTGTGAGCATTGCATTCTGATTAAAATCAAATGTATAAACAAGAAAATCTGATTTCTGAAGAGTGGCTAACAACTCTCAGCCACGTGATTTTCAGCATCTGAGTCAAAACGCTGGCTGTTGATCTCATCAGAAAATTCCCCTCGGTTACACAGCCACATAATAGGGCATTCAGGATATTTCTTTGCAATGTCCTTTATTAAATACCCTCTTTGATACAGAATGTTTCAGCAAAAATAGTTTAAAAACTGTTTCAGTAATTCTTACAGGAATCTTTTGTGAAATCACTGTTACAGCAGCTCACACTGTCATTTAAGGAATAAATCCTTATCACATGTCAGGTTTCTCACTGTGCAGAGATCTGTTCCATGCAAAGAAGTCCTAAGAGCAGGCATTGGAAAATGCCTATAGAAACCAGGAAAACTCTGAATTCTGGTCTTCAGCTAACAAAGAAATTTAACAATTGTGTCACAGACACATAATTCTTAGTAAATGAAGTAGCAGAACAGGAAAATGCATCCTCTAAAGCTTATAGAAATCATGGCACTGCACATAAGTACAGCAAAGAAGAGGATGTGCCTCAAGCACAAACACTTCAACACAACGTTGAAATGTCAGCGCAGAACTGCCCATTGACACCCATGGGTCCCAGTGCTATTTTGGCATCAACCAACCATGTGGCATCTGGCACAACCCACCCAGATGGGATTCTGCCACAAAAATCCAACAGCATCAACAGATTCTGCTTTGACTGTTGCACAGCCTGTTTGAGACCCAGATGGCCTCCTTCATTTCATTTTATTCTTTTCTATGTAAGCCAATAATCTCATTTTTCACATTAGTGAACAGTAAATAAATGTTTCTTTGGATCAAAGCATAGCTCCTATAGGCACAGATATTCTCCTTAAATTGATTAGGCTCATCGGGTGTCCAGATTAACAAACTTATTGGCACAGGGAAGGTGACAGAGTATGTGCCCTCATTGCATAGCTGTAGCACATACGTATCTCCTATGATGAACATTTTAATCAGAATCCTGAAGTCATAACCAAAACACTACGTAAGGGGTTGCTTGAGGTCAAACAAACCGGTCCCTCCTTTCACAACTTTTCCAACCACAAGGCATGCAGAAGGGGATCGCAGCTCATCGTGGGCACCTGTAACAGAATACAAACAAAATCACATCGGGATGTTTCCAGCGGTTTCTCAAAGGTCACTGCTGCAAAGAAAACATTTTGGTTTACAGGTGAGAAGTCTGGGTCAGCCCCCTGGTTTCAGAAAGGCTGTTCAGAGTGAATTTGTATTTGTGAGAGCAGGAGTCCCAAACTCTGCCAGCACCTCCCACAACAACTATTATCTCATCCCAGTCTTTTTATGCAAGCAGGGAATTAAGCCACACATTAGTAAAACTTTCTCTATTCAGCCTGTAAAGACAACACACTCTGAATTCTAAGACAACACAGATTTGCCCTTCCAGTGAACACATTTTGCTGATTAAACAGATCACTAAAAAAAAAACCCCACATCAGTGGGGCAAACCCAAAGATTCCCTTTTCATTGCTACCTTTTTCCTTTGTCAGACTGAATCCTTTTGATGTGGATTTTAAATCCTTCTGGCTAGACCCCAAGAGAACTTTTCACTGGAGAGACATTCCTTGAATTCTTTTGATTTTGTGGTTACTCACTGTAGCGAAATAGTGTCACAGAGATTTGGAAGCTCTCCAGATGACATGTCTGGCTAGGACCGGTTTGCTTTCACTGTTTTTATAGGCCTTTTTCATTCATCCTAACTATCAGCAAGCGGGAATTCAGTCATTAGAGCGTCTGGAAGATTGGAAGTGAAATTGTTACACTTTTGAGAAGTTTGGGTCATCTTTATTCTACTGAGCAAAACGTGCTGAACTCTGTGTGATAGAGGATAGGGGGAGGAGCTGCCCCATCGCACAGTGTCCGCTGTGTGCTCGCGGTTCTGATCTCAGCTACAGATGAATAATTAAATAGCTGCTCTCCTAAGTGTGTATCAGCTGAAGAGAAAAAAAGCTCCTTTGTTACACCATCAAGCAAAACAGTCCTAAACGTCCTGTTTGTTCATGTGACATTAACAAAGAGCTGTTCTTCAAGCACACAGCCAAAGGGGCGGCACTTCTCAGGGCAGCTCTGCACAGCGGTCACAACCTTCTTTTTCCCCTCTTATTCATTGGGGCCATAAGCGAGTGCCCTTGTGGTAACTCTTTAAACGTACAGTCATCAGCTACATTAAGGCAAATTAGATGCAGACCGCTGCAATCCACATTATGACTTCCATTTTCACCCTGCTGAAATCAGTAACTCCCTCCAGTTGTAATCAGTGCAGCCTCCCTGCCAATTCACCGTGCCCTTCTGTCAGTGTGCACTGTCTTTATTTATAATAAGATCCATAAATATAATTACATTTCATTTGGCAAAAAACTTATTTCCATGGCAATATGTGACATAATGTAAATCCAGACAGGGCACAACTGTGCGGGAAACATCCTCTTCTACTCACCCCAGGTTGACACTTTTCCTTTCTGATTTTCAGATTAATTTTAAGTCAATTGTAACACAATACTATTAATTAAAACCTACCGTTAGACAAATGAATCTGACCTTTTGTCTGTGTTTGAGGAAAAAAAAGCAAAGACAGCAAAGTGCTACAAAGCAGAAATAAAACCAGAATCAAAGTAACAACCAGGAGGACTGCTCTCACTACAAAATTCTGAATAGCGCGGTTACAGAAGAGATGAAAACACAGGAGTTATAACAGAGACATGCAAACAAATCAGAGATGACCATAGAGACAGCAAAAAGGCATATTTAGCAGTATTCCTATAACAATTCTTTAAAATCTAAAGGTTTGTTCTGAAATTGCCTATCTAGTTCTTAAAAAACCAGGAGTCGCAGACCTCACAAATTATATGTGGGAGCTGACTTCATTTAAGCTGACAGAATTTTATTAGAAACATCTGGAACATTCTCCTAGGCAAGGGCTTAATTAAAATTTTAGCCTCTGGCATTTTTTTCTAATACAATTATGCGTTACTCAATATAGCAGAAAGTTACAATGAAAACAAAGCACACGCAAAATGCTGCAGTAATTTAGTGCAAACTAAACCATTTACCCATCATTGTTGCTTCCTTCAAGAATTTGTAGCTCGTTTCAAACGTCATCTGTTGCAGGGGGGAGGAATTGGACTGAATTCCAAAACGATTCAGTGGTTTATAAAATCCTTCGAAACACATGTAATCCGCCACCAGTGAAAGGTGCCGAGGGTCCACCTCAATGCCTAAGAACGTAAGAAAGAGCAGTCAAAGCATTCAAAGGCTAAGGTATTTTTTTAAGTAAGTGCCACCTAAGTTAAACCCCCTGAGTCAAATAAACATGGGGAACATCTCTATTAACATTCTCCTGGCAGTTGCAGCTCTTGGTGTGTAGCTGGCTTAACTGCTCCCCTCAAACATTGAGGAGAGGAAGACCTCACTATAATATAAACTAATATCTCTCCAACGAAACTAAAATGTCAAGAATCCTGTAAGGCGGCAGTTGTTCTACATAAAATCAGGAAGGTCTGCATCATCTTTGTTTCTGCAGAAATGGATCACACATCTGAGAAGACCTTATTGCAGCCTTTCAGTACCTACAAGGGGCCGATAAGAAAGATGGGGACAGACTTTTTAGCAGGGCCTGTTGTGATGGGACAAGGGGTGATGGTTTTAAACTAAAGGAGGGGAGATTCAGGCTGGACATGAGGAAGAAATGTTTTACAGTGAGGGTGGTGAGAGCCTGGCCCAGGTTGCCCAGAGAGGTGGTGGATGAACCATCCCTGGAGACATCCCAGGCCAGGCTGGACGGGGCTCTGAGCAACCTGAGCTGGTGAAGATGTCCCTGCTCATGGCAGGGGTGGCACTGGATGAGCTTTGAAGGTCCATTCCAACCCAAACCATTCTATGATTCGATGATACGTCTGTGACAGGACGGAGCTCTGACCCCTCACCGGGTTGCCCACATTAGTTAGACACAGGAGTCAGAAAGTTCTGCTGTTTTCTATGAATTTAGGCATCCACACAAAACCCCATTTAATCTGAAGAGGAATGGCACTTACTTCTAAATAATACTTGGAGTTAGTGTAACGGGGGATCATTAACAGCTCTGTCAACATTTACCTAGTGGTTCTTGAACTTGAAGGTCAGACCACACTGGGCTGCCAGCCAGCAAACCTGTGATATAACTTGTTGCTAAAATTCCCACTGTATTAATCTTCCCTCTTTTCAATAGTTTAATTCATAGGAGGATTTAGCTTAGTTAAGGCAGATTCAACATGCCTGACTTTAGCAGCCTGTGAAGTCAGGCATCTTCCTTAATCTCTCTGACAAATCTGTGCAGAGGGCAGAACATCCAGGCAATGCAGCACAGCTATTTTAGGAAAGACATGAACTCAACTACAAAGGGACTCCCATCACTAAAAAGCCAGAGCGAGGCAAGATTAATCCTGTTCTCAGGGCCACCATGCAAGTCTAACATAGTTAGGATCCTCAGCTAATAATAGTTAACTTGTCTGGACCTTCCAGCTTGCAAAATATAAATATACCAGAATAGGAAAGCTCTGTGAAGGGAAGATAAATTCAACCTTGTCCAACGGATTTTCTACTGATTAAATGAAACCTCATCATTAACTAATGAAGTCTTCACAGAAAGCACTATAATGATTGAGATGATGAATAAGTGCAACTAAAAAATACATATAAATGTAAAGATGATGCAAAGACATAACTTTTTAAGCACTCTGGCTGGGTTTTCCCACCTTAATGATAATAAAAACTATATTTTAAAATACAAAGAAATCTTACCATATACAGCAAATACATCTTTTATTTCCTTTATAATCACCCTCAGGGCAGACTCAATACCATAATTCTTAGCCATGGCATGAATATCATTGGAATAAAGCCTGTTCAGGTCCAGAATCTGAACGTAAAAAAAAATTATCAGAGACACAAGTCAGGACAGAAGTTACTTTGTATTTCCAAATAACTTAAGCTAAGCTAAAGTTATTTTTTCTCCATTTTTCATCAGCATAAGCAGCACCAACAGCTGCAGAACAACTAGGCAGCAGCTCAGAGTTAAACACAGACAAAAATGACTCTGGGGATTTACGTTTAAGCTACTGATCACAGCCTTTTATACATGAATGAGAATATTGGAATCAAAACTCACCACAGGGGAAAATGATCTGAAATTAGAAAAAGCAAACAAACCAACCCCAAGCAGCAAGGGAACATGTTAAACTCTTGCAAGCAACTTAATGTAATGCCCAGTCTGTCTCAGCCAGCCAGAACTTGTAGCAAGAGCAGTAAAGAAGATGTAGCATAAAACAATCCTGTATTTCTACAGTTATGGGCTAGATGGCACAACCGAACTATTCATCTCCACGTCCTGCAATTCATTTAGATAGAACAACTCCCTCAAGTAACATTTAGAGAGACAGTTGCAAACACGGTGTGGAATTATCTGTCATTAGACACTGGGCTGCTGCACAAAAACTCATTTACAGGCTGCCCTGGAGAAAAAGGCTCTGCTGAGCTCTCAACACCTCTGGGGGGAAAAAGGAGGAGGAAGAGAGTTTAAGAGTTAAAAAGGCCACATATCACCCCTGAGAAATGTAAATGGCACCCAGAATCCATCACCTCTCCTTAGAATACAAAGAAAAGATCATTCAAGTGCAGGATTATAAATAGGTTACATACATCAGAGTATCTGAACAGCTCTGCAAGGTTTATCCCTTCAGTATGCAGAACAAGTTCCTTTTCTCCGTGCTTGTCGGTACTTTCGTTCAACAAGCACCGTGTGATTCCCTTCACTTCATGGATGACGGTGCTTCGTGCGACAGAGACGAGCAAGGAGGAGATGTCGAAATACACCTTCATTAGTGGAAGTGTCAGTGAAACCTAAGAGGAAAAAACAAACCAACAACGTAGTGTTGTTCTGTAAAAAAAGCTTTAACGTTGGGCCCCATAACCAGGTCACTGCTTTTTAGGCAAGAAGTAAACAACCTGAATTACCCAAGTTGTGTCTTTAGGAACATAAACACCTGATGAGAATTAGAGCAGAACAATGCTAGTAAGAACATCACATCGCATCCCAGGACCGTTCATCCACATTGCTTTCAAGATCTCTGAACTTACAATGACTGTTGTTTTTTGAGTGGCTTTCTTTGGGGAGTGGGGTATGTGTGTGTTGGGTTTTTTGGCTGGTTGGTTGTTTAAGATCACAGAATCACAGAATGTTAGGGATTGGAAGGGACCTCGAAGGATGTTTAGACTTTTTCAACAGTCAAGTCATTGCTTTTATTCATCAAGAGCTACCCAGTGGTGGACCAAATATTTAAAGATTAAACCCCAATAAACCTCTCAAGACCCTGTTTTTTAAAACAACATTTCAGGCATTGTGAAAGTTAGAGGTCACTAAAATTTACGTCAAAAAGTACATTTGTACTGTCGCTTTTTTTGTATTAATATAGCAGTGCTGAGACAAAATAGCAGCACTGAAAAGATCCGTTTGTTATGGGAGTTACATGCAACCATTGCACAACCGCACACCGATGTTTCCATGCACCACCATCTTACCTCACACCAAAGCTCATTTTCGGTGTCAAACAGGTAATCCTGTATCGATGGGTGGCTGTCCAGAACGGCATTTATTCGCACGTCTGCTGACTGAAGTAATCGATCTTTTTTAGTTTGAGACACAAAGGAAAGATTTTGAGAACCATCACCATCTGCTTCTTTCTTATCTCCTTCAGCACTGGGAGTCCCTTCTTCCTTTTCCGAGTCGGCCTCTTCATCTTCTACATTCTCACCAATGTCTTCTTCCCCGTTTTCTTCTTCACTCTCATAATCAACCTACAAAGAAATTACATTGACCTTATCTGAGCCAGAACATGTAGAGAAACAAAGTGCACCATGAAACAGTGCATCATGACAGCTGAGTTGTAACTATCTTGCCTGTGACACAAGGAAAATGCAACTCTGTTATAAAGAAAATAATACAACAGATTCAATTCAGTCTCTGTTTCTTTATAATCTTGCCATTATTCCTCAGTATAGTCAGGGACGCTACAAGGTTTTTGTGACTGTAGCAGAGTTCAGTCTTTCCCCCAGAAAAAACTCTTCCCATAGTCCAACTCTGATGCAGGGATTCCCTCAGGATTTTACATTACTCTGTCCTCTTGCTGAAACTACAGAAACCCACCTTTTAAGCAGTAATTTTGAAGTAATGAGCATGGAAATAGATGCAGAGCCAGGGAGACTATTGATTAAGAACCACAGTAGAGTTTTAAAAACATGAACTACAGCGCAGACAACCTGACTGCCAAACACATCTACCCAATGGCTGAAGAACAAGCCTTCAAACAAACCCCAGATCTCTTCCATCTCTAACTTCCATGGTTCTGTATTACTCTTAAAGGCCAGCAGTGATGAGGCTCAGTGATGATGACCATGGTCATCTGAAGTCCCATCCCGCATTGCTGGAGATTTCCTGCCCATCCACATCAAAACCCACCAGCACAAACAGACCTTTCTATTCCCATCCAACTCTTTTTTTTAAGCCATTTGTTTCAGTGGCAGTTTTCCTTCCCAACTCAAACCGAAGCACAGGAAATTGGGAATTAAAGCGCAGTGCCGAGCACCCACAATAAAACCATTACCTCTTCTTCCTGGTTCTTCCTCCGTTTTGCTTCTGTGGCATCCCCATCCCCTTCATCAGCTTCTGCATCAACAATGACCTCTTCTTCCTCTGCTGGAGCTTCTTGACTGTCCTGTGTCTGGAAAGCCAGGACAGACCAGATCATCAGGCTGACTGCCAGGAAGCACCAACTGCACCAAAAGGCTTTAGCCCAACATTTGGAATTAACAATCCCTTGTTCAGTGTTGTGCTTTCAAGGACAAAGTAATTTCTGTAAGCCCGCTACTATAAAGAGATAATGAACTTACACTCATGATAACTTTAACATTAAACAAGATGAGTATCTACAAGATAGATAAGCTATCTGCCTGCTTATGTGACAGTCTTTGATGGGACAGGAGTGGCAGAAGGAACATGAGAAAGCCTTTCAATGAGAAAAGGATCTTCCCCAAAGTTTTGACAAGCACTGCTACTACAGTGCTACTACAGGACATTGATCTGGGAGCAAACGGAGAGTAATATGCTTTTGTCTCACTGAAGCTAAAATGAACAGGCATTATCAGAGTACAGTCTGAAGTAAACTCAGATTTAACACACAATAACTATGACTGCCAATTCCACTACAAATGGGATCTCTAGGAAGTAGAAATATTTAAGAAATGCTATTTTGGAGTGAATATAGTAATTAACATGTATTACTACCGATGTTATCATGGTTATAAATTATCTAGCTTAGTACTAAATGATATAAATTTTATTGATATTTTAAATTTTAACAGCGAGAAAAAATACTAATGCAATTGTATAAGAGGTGAAGTAAACAGGGAGGAAAAAAATACAGTTCTATATAAATTTTGTTTGAAAGAGCAAGCATTTAAAGAAATGATATTTAAAGAATTTAAATTTAAAAAAATTAAATTTAAACCATTTTCTGGAAGGAAACAGAAAAGATAGACAAGGTAATGCAGTGGCAGTGTTCCAAGCCATGTTACTAAAATTTAGGAAAAAAAAAATTACTCAAGTGGAGGTACTTGTGAAACGCTAAATTAATGTAAAAATAGAATATATGAGCTCCAGGAGAGGCTACATGAGTATAGACAAATAGCAGAAGGATACATCAATGAGGTGACAGAGACAGGAAAGATACAGGACTTTTATAAACTGATATTCATTTTTTTATTTGCAAAATTTCACAGAACCCTCCACTCCTTTTGTTCTTTAAAAATATTTGTCACTTGTAAGAACTACCATGCAGGAATATGGCCACATTTTTACACAGTGGCAGCTGTGTAAAACACATTTTTACTGAGGATGGCAGCTCTACAGAGGTTTCCTCAGAGGACTGTCTCACTGAAGCTAAAATGAACAGGCATTATCAGAGTACGGTCTTAAGTAAACTCAGATTTAATACACAATAACTTTAATTTCCTTGTCAATTTTATGAGACTGCAAAGACAGTTTATGTATCAAGAAAATATTTAAGAAATAATTTAGTATTTTGTGTTCACATCGAAACACGCTACGCTTTTCCAAATTCTGGTTCTTAAAAGCAAGTAAAACAAGTGAGGCATTTTTCAGGAAATGTTTTTCTGTACCTTGTCTTGGTCACCATCTAAATCTTTCCGAGTGGCTTTCCGGGTGCTGACTTCAGTAAAAGATGCCATCTTTGCACTCTTCCTTTTAATTGCTTCCAGAAAAATCTTAAAGAACCTGAAAGAAGCAGCAACCCAGAACATCAAAGCTCAGCAGCACTGCACTCGATCTCAAGTTGTCAGAGAATTCATTTATTTCTTTTAATAAATTGCTTCATGACAGGACACATTCACTGGTGGATACAAAGGTACTTCTAGGATAAGGCAAATAAATTTTCTTCTCGTCCCTTTCCCATTCCTTTAGGAATCAAAAGGTTAGTATCATCTCTCTTACAAACAGATGCAGCCATGCATCCAAAACTTAAAATTATAAGCTTATCTGGACATAAAATCTGCACATAAATTGAGCTTCAGAAGAGCTGGCTTAGTATTGGGCTTTCCTTTTTAAAATCAACAAGCACCTGCAAAATTGTTAAATAAAGGAACCCAGCATGAACTCATGTGGCCTGAAGAAATCAATGAAGTCTTTTTGCAAAACAAAAATAGCTTTCAATAGACCCTTATCATTAAATGTTCTACTTTTAACTACACCAATTTGGCCAGACATGAGGAAGGAAGCAGGGGAAAAAAGGGGAAAAAAAAAAAAAGCACCTTCTCTGATTGATTTTCTAAATAATAATTTAGGTAAAAGAGGTTTAGTTCTGTTCAAGGAGAGCACCAAGAGATACCTGAAGCATTCAAACATTTTTGAGGCTAATAAATACTTAAGCATCCAAAGATGAGGAATGAGATGCTGCTTATATGGCTCTTCACTGGAGACGTGAAAGATCTGCCTTTGATACAATTCTGCACTGTCAAAATGACACAGATTTAACAGTCTTATTCAAGATGTAAAAAGCAACTGCGCAGATGCTTCTGCAAGCACCTCTGCAGGAGCTGTTGCTCTGAAAGCTGCAGTAATAAACATGCAGTGCCCCTTAAAGCACGTGGAAAGGCAACAGAGGAGCAAATATTAACGTGTTTGAAAGGAAACTCACCTTGTTTCCATGAAGTGCAAGATGTCCCTGGGCTTCACACACTTCTCCTCTTGGTAATATTCACGGGGCAAGAAATGGAATCTGATTTTGTAGAGGCGATGTTTGTTCTGCTTGCACTTCACACGCAGGGATTCCTCAATATCAACTTTCTGCAACACCTACAAAAGCCCCAAGCAGGAACGTTACTCCTTTGGTGAAGACACTTCATTTACTTCCTGCAACTCTAAAGCTTTCCATACCAGACCAGAATTACACAAGACTAACTGGCAGACTTTGTGGCAGCTCCTGGTCAAAAGAACTCAACCCTATTGCACTCTTTGTGGCTTAAACTCCTCCTAACAATTAACTTGAACAATACCGGGAGAGGCCTCGCCCCCCAACCCACTCCTACACAAAAGGCAACACTTCTTGGTGGGCCAACAGCTTCATTTTACTGACCCATGCTCATCCAGCATGACAGTATATAAGGGCAGAGCTGAGTCTTAACTCTATCCTAGCTGCTTTCAACTTGACAGAGTAAGACAGGAGAGAGTAGGGTGTGCAGGAGAGCACAGGAAAGACTGAGCTCCTAGGAAGAGAGGGAGCACAGAATACATCAGACTCATTCTGAATCAGATTTTGATATATTCACTCTCCAAGGAGCCACAGGTTTTGCTTGTATTGAGCACAGCAACTTGCATGAGGTTAGAAAGGGGTGGAGGACAAACAAAAACATCCTCTATGATAGTCACAGCCAGATTAGCTTGTCTCTTAAAGATAAAACTCCTCCAACTCTAGAGACTGGCAAAAATGAGCTTAAAAAAAAGGCTATGGCAGTAAACATAAATCCTTGCCATTATGCTACTGTTATGTATGAACTATTACCTTCCCCCTTTACATTTTATAGAGTTTGTAGCCTGTGACAACACTCTACAAGTTAAACTGAACTCAAGTCTCAGCCAGCCACAGTAACTGCAATTATTTTAAACTCTCCTCTTCCAAGCAGATATTACAGGTTCAATATGCAAGAGGTGAAAAGAAAGGACCCTCTCACCTTGCGCCCACAGATAAGCCTTTAAAAACAGAAACTGCTACAAGGCCAGACTAAGCAATGAGCTCAAAGAGGAAATTGTTTTGCAGGCTCTCAAAGGATACACTGAACAGGAGGCTCACCTCAGCTAAGCACACTCTTGTGAGCTGCTTCTTAAGCTGTTTCACCTTCTTGAGAGCTTTCTTGGTATTGAACACAGGAACACTCATTGTTGGCGTTTTAATATTTGCACTGGCCACCATCAGTATTTCCCGCAACCTTTAAATAAAGAATTAATCTTTTTAATTAAGCGATAAAAGCACTATATAATCAAATAAATATCCAGTTCATTCTATTAGGCAGCATGCAGCAACTGCCAGTTCTACCAAAGCCATACGCATGACGAGCTGTGGTTACCACTGCTCTGCTCCTTCTCCCTTTTCTCCTTCCTCACCAGGCACAGCACAGCAGCATCTCTACTGCCTCAATTAGATTATCGTCCCAATTACGGGAAGAGACAAGAGATGATATTAAGTTTTTCCAAGAGCAGAGGAACTAATGAAGCCTGTTCCCTACAGATGCACAATGTACTCTCCTCATACTTTCTTCCCCTCCTCTGCTTCTCTGAAGTAACAAAACCACCTCCCACCCAAGGCATCAGCACCCACATTCTTCGCAACAGGCTGATGATGTTGTAAACACGTGTGTGCTGATTAAAGTCACTGTCACCATGCAGCAGAGTCAGAGGAAACTTGGCTGCTATGAAATAGATCTCTAATAATACTAAACACGCCAGATTTCATAGTTGTAGTGAGATTTTGTGTGTGAAAGAAACAGGTTTAAAAGTTAGTAGGAGGATGAAGGGGGCAAACTCACAGAGCACCACTTCTTTAGGCTGTACCAAATAAAATACATAAACACACAAGCCATTTGCTATACATCAGACAAGAGTAAGGGGCCTCCATAGATATTTTGTATCTGGAAAATTAATCAAAACAACCATAAAAATGGAAAGCGCTGAAATAGTTCTGAACAGGCACAATTTATAATTAAACTGAAGGATTATTTGCTCTTAAGATTACACATATACCTAAACACCAAAAATGGCAAAGGACCCATTGAGAACACAGTTTTCTCACCTCGGAATACCCAACGTGACATTCATTTCACCTCTGCCAGCAAAGTGGAAGGTGTTCAGAGTCATCTGTGTGGAAGGTTCCCCAATACTCTGAGCTGCAAGAAGACCCACAGCTTCTCCTGGGTCACAAAGAGATCGCTGCCACTTCAGGTACAACAGATCCTTTAATCTGTCAGGAAATAAGAGGTTTAGCTCAATGCAGTACAAAATAAAGAACTTGGGAGACACTGCAACACTGCTCAGTTCAGTCAAGTTACTTCTTTCAGCCAATTTCTCCTGGTAGTTTATGGATAAATACACTCCAGACACTGTAAAACTGTCTATCCCAATGTGATTTGACAATCATGGCCCATTAACACAGAACTGGGGCCTGGGCCAAACTGTATTTCAGTTCAGCTGCTAATTCCCAGAATGTCAGAAGAGAGTACATTTACTCCTACTTGTTCATCTTATCCGCCTCACTAACTCCAAGGTGTGGCAAGAGCGTATTTTGTTTTTAACTGTTACTGTAAAATATTATTTTATATATAGTGGAACAGCAATACACTGCTGTTATTCCATAAAACCTTTGCCAAAGCCTTTGGCAGCATGGAAAATTCATGTTGGGAAGAAACAGATCACCAGGGCCTCTCCACTGCACATTAAATACACAGTTTCCAGGAATCTTTCTGAAACCCACTTTGTTGTTTCACAAAGGTCACAACGAAAACCAAGTGTTGATACACACTTTTCATCTTTAGCAATCTCAGTCCAAAAACAGATATATTTTTTCGGTTCAGTGCAAAGAAATAAAGACAGAGAAGTTACTACCTATCAGAAGAAAGTGTTGGACGCGTGTAACCTTGTCTGTTCTCAGATTCCCATCTGTTGATATAAGCTTCAACTCCATTTTCAAATGTTTCTGAAACAGACGCAAAATAAGTATCTGGACGCCAAACACCAAGGCTTGGGTCGGGACACTTATTTGCCTTCTTCAGATACTTTCTTCGCTTCTTCTCGTCTAGTTCATACCACATCTTCAGCAACTGAAAATAAGAGGGGATTTTTAAGCAGGCTGGTTTATCTGCAGTAAAACCAAAACTAAATAACACAGCAATCAAGCAAAGGAGGAGGGAAAGATTACCTGCGTAAAACTTAAGGGTGTATGTAACACACAGCAAACAACTCAGCTACAAATATGATATTCTCCATTTTCTGATGCTTAAACTTCTGATCCCCAATGATTTCAAGGCTCTTAACATGCTTGAAATAGTCGGTTATCTCTCCATAGTAACTAATCCAGATACCAGTGAAATACAGCCATATAAGAATGATTTTACTTAAGGAGTGAACCCCCTAAGCAGTCTTAAATCTTTCCTTCTAGCTGCCTATCACCTTGCCTGTCTAACGTTGGCACAACAAAGGAGCTTCTCTGACTGTGAGCTGTTGACACTGAAGTCAAATAGTCCAGAGACCATAAACATAGCTTGCATCCTATACGTGCTAATCCATTTTTCTTCCTCAGTGTGCATTCAAGTAACATTTCAAATGTTGCATTTAATAAAGGAAAAAGTTATTACCTAGTTAAAAAACCAGAAATGAGCTACATCTATCTTTTACATGCTTTGTTGTTTGATGAAGGAGGAATTGGCTTGTGACATGAAGTCTGTCCACTGAGCTTTTGTCCTGGTTTTGTTAAAAAACAAGTTTCTCTTTTAGTGAATTTGCCTGTCAGCTAAAGCTTCATATTAGCTGCATTTTCCTGGAGAACCTAATATATGTTTGGTAAACACAGCAATGGAATGCAAAGTTACTGATAAGCATGGATGGACATCTCATGAGAGGGAAAACGAGAAACAGGTGACCAAGAAACTGACCAACTGTGTATAACATCCCATTCACATGAATACTTCATATAAAAGTGGGAGACCGCGAGGATCTTGTCCCTTCCCTTTTCCTTTGTCCCTTTTGCTTATGGCCGACATTAGGAAAGGACCTTGTGAGTTGTCCCTGCGAACTGAGGCCTAGTGACAGACTGAATCCAGCTCCGGTTGGCTGCAGAGTCCAGTCCAGGACTTCAGGTGCCGGCTCTGCAGTTGCTGAGACTTCTAAGATTGGTTTTGTATATTTTGTATTATTTTCTCTATTCTTATTAGTAGCATTAGTAAAACATTTTTAGTTTTTCCAACTCTCTTCTCTCTGTCCTTCTTTCCCTCCCGATCGCCTGTCCGCAGTGGGAAGGGGGGAGAGGGAGGGGCAAAAGGGGAAAGTGGGGGAGGAGAGGAGGTTAACAATACATCTGCCACGGTTTTATTGTCACCCCGCAATCAAAACCCTCAACAGCTTTATAATATAGATGATACATGTTTGTCTCAGTATATCTATCTACTGAAAGAAAAAAAAAAACCAACCAACAAATAAACAGTGAACAAATCCACAGGCCAGATTGTTTTGAAGGTTATCAAAAGTGCCCATAGCAACGCAAATTCAGCATAGCTGAACAAAGGACGCAGTGATTAGGCACAACATTAGCAGAGTTATATATCTCAACACCTTCAACATGGAGTTTCACACTAACTGTCCAGGTTCTACCAGGGTAGATTCCTTGTGAAAGCAAGGTTGTGAAGCAGCATCCATTTGCATTTTGTGTCCATACGCGCAACCGTCATAGAAGTCACAACATATAGATTAGTGCCCTGATGTACAAGAAGCTGAAGCAAGAGTACTTTTCTGAAACACTAGAGGCTGGGCTGGCTCGACCCTCTGATCTTCGCATTTAAACAAGTTCTCATCCAGCTAGCAGATACCTGTCCATGCAAGAGAAACCTCTTCTGGGTACATGAAAAAACAAAACAAACAACCCAGCAATAAACAAACAAAAACAATGCCCCAAAATCATCCACAAACGAGCTGTTTTCTAAAACCAGTGCTTCTGTGTTACCTGTAATGTGGCAGGATCTCTTCCATATTTGACTTCTCCTTCTGGAGTCTGTGCTTTAACACTTGCCATTTTCTTTTGGGCAAACAGCAGAAAACCTCCTTCTCTTTGCACAGAGTTTTGGTGCCTGGCTCGCCACTTTTTGATGGCTTTGAACTGCTGGTTGGCTTGGTGAGATTCCATCCTTGTTAAAGCTTCATCCAGATGGTTTGTCTTCTGGATTACCTATTAGAAAGTTACCTGTATGATTATCATTATTCTATGATTTTATGATTCTACGATTATTCTTCTCTCTATGCTCACTGTAGCAGAAAAGGCAAAGCAAACTGAAAAGGTCATCTGCTGCCACTCAAAATGTTCAGCTGCTATAAAACAATTTTCCAAATGGGTTTTCAACCCAGCTGAGATTAAACTCCTTGTATCTTTAAATGACTAGCACCATTCTTTAATAACCAGTGATGATACTGGTAAAAGGAAGTTACTAAACTCAAGAGACTGAACAGTCAAGTCATCTGTGCTGAATCCAACTGCAGAGTTAGAACAGAAGACAAAAAGGAGAGCGCTTGGTGTGCTGTTGAAATTAAGACTGCTTAAATCATGCCACAAACTTAAGATTCATTTCCTTATTTTGAATATAATTGCAAAAAAAAAAGAAAGTAGGTTAGTCTGAGACTGAGAGAAACAATTATGCCACCAGATCCCTATCAGATATGCCAGATGTTAACTGTGCATTTCAGTCTCCCCCTTCACTCCATATAAACACTTACGATTTACGTGTTTTACCTCATAGTTTTCTGCAATGAAAGGAAACTGTTCGGGTTGCAAGAACTGAGTTTTAGGGATATCGAGCCCGTCTTCTCCATACAGAAACTGCACCACGCTGCCATCGCTATCTCGTACAGTCAGGTCGTACTGAACTACCAGTCCTTCCAAGTGTTTTATGACACATCTGATCCAAAGGAAAAAAAAAAGATGCTGTTAACAGCTTACAAAGCAACAAGGATATAACTCTACCATGAAAAATACTGTTTTCATATCTTAAATGCACATAAGGGCTCATCAGGCATTTTGGAAGCCAAAAGTCACATAGACAAGGCACACAAATGAAATGTGCAATGACATTGCAAAGCTTTCTGCATGTTGCCCCTTCAGCTTCCTTGGACCGGAGTGACTTTGAACAAAATAGCAAATCACTCGCTATTTCTGCTGTCAGTCTTCAAACAGTTGTCTCAAAAAAACGGGCGTCCCTCCCTTTAGAACCCCTCACTACCCTCAGAAACAAAAAAGTCCCATCTTCTGTATACTGGAGGTGTTGCTTGAATAAAGACAAGGGCCACATGATGTGGTCAAGAAAAACCAGAGTTGCTTGGAATTTGTACATCTTTACTTGCTGCATGCAAAAAGATTTCTCATTGCTGCTGCTACGTGCTGGAGATAACTTAGATGAAGTTCCATTTGATGTAGTCCTCCAAGAAGCCTTAGAACAAACATTAATTACTCTGACGGTAATCACTTTTCTAAAAAGCAAGTACACTGAAGTTAATCTAAGCAATACAGGTGCTTCTTACAGTACTCTTACAAAAACAAACAAACAAAACCCCAAAACAAGAACAATACCACAAACCAACAAATCCAGCCCCAACCAACAGGACCTTTTAAAGGCTTGGATTCTAGAACAAGCCTCTTACCTTTGTAGGTACCCGGAACGGCTGGTTTTGACAGCTGTATCCACGAGACCTTCCCTGCCAGCCATGCAGTGAAAGAAGAATTCCTGAACACAAGCACAATATCATCAGTGTTCTACTGAGAAGTACACTGAGATCGGCAATTTATGTTCTTTCTCAAAAGCTACATATGAATGTAGAGTGAACAAAGCTGATTTATCTATAATCGCAGACACTGTATTAAAATAGCAAGATTTAAATAAACTTCAGTATAAGCACAAGGAGTATTACACTTACAGAAGGTTTGATCCCAGTGAGAAATCTGCCCGTCACAAATCCTCCTGAGCTAGGGGAAAAATCGTAAGGCTGGAAACATGGCAGCGATTTGCCAGATGCCATCAGTGGGGGCCTTCGACCTTCCAGCTCTATCTGGCCCAGCAAACAAGAAATCTAAATGTAGACGGAAAAAAATGAAACATCAATTTTCCATCCAGCTTTTTCATCACATGAGTTTAACAATTTTTCTTGAAAAACATAGTAAAAAAAGTAAAATATCCACTAAATCCTCTTAGCCAAAGGTCAACATGTTCATGAAATGCTCCTGCTACTGATGGGCAGAAAGGCATACAGATCTCATCTAGGGTTTTTTTTAAGTTATCCCAGCTCCTTGACCCATCCTCAACATAAACATACAGAATGAGAATGGAAATTTTAATGCAGAGAGATGTGAAACTTAAACTATTGTATTTTTAGGTGCCTACATTACCCTCGTCACCTCTCAGCAGTGTACTAAAACCAGAACAACAAAAAAAACCCAAAACAAACTCCCCTCTCTCTTGAGCTTTGGTCATTCTTTTCCACAGACAGATTTTTAGATGGCCTTTAATACAGCACTTGTTGCTTGGTGTCCGTATTGCAAAAGGCAAAATGAAAAAGCTGCTTTGCCATCTCTACCAAAATCAAAGATTTAGGTGCTTCTTATCAGTTGTGGAAGAAGCAAACAGAAGGGTCAATCTCCAACAGAGACCAGGAAACGTTCTCTTTTTCCTGCAGAAGGCTTGAATGACCTGCTGCATTCCTGCTAACAAAGTCTGCTGTTTCTATAAATCCCAATTACTAAGAATTGATGCAAAACAGAAGATTATAATAGCAAGAAGGAGGACCCGGGTAATTATAGACCGGTCAGCCTCACCTCTGTCCCTGGGAAAGTAATGGAACAGCTTGTCCTTGGTGCCATCTCAAGGCATATCAAGGATAAGAGGGTTATTAGGGGCAGTCAGCATGGCTTTACCAAGGGTAGGTCATGCTTGACCAACCTCATAGCCTTTTATGAGAATGTAACAAGGTGGATGGATGATGGCAGAGCGGTGGATGTGGTCTACCTTGACTTCAGTAAAGCCTTTGACACAGTCTCCCACAGCATCCTCACAGCTAAGTTGAGGAGGTGTGGTCTAGACAATAGAGTAGTGAGGTGGGTTGCAAACTGGCTTAGGGAGAGAAGCCAGAGAGTGGTAGTCAATGGTGCGGAGTCCAGTTGGAGGCCAGTATCTAGTGGAGTGCCTCAGGGGTCAGTGCTGGGGCCAATATTATTCAATATATTCATTAACGATTTGGACGAGGGAATTGAGTGTACTATCAGCAAGTTTGCTGATGACACCAAGCTGGGAGGAGTGGCTGACACGCCGGAGGGCTGTGCTGCCATCCAGCGGGACCTGGACAGGCTGGAGAGTTGGGCGGGGAATAATCTAATGAAATTTAACAAGGGCAAGTGTAGAGTCCTGCATCTGGGCAGGAACAACCCCAGGTTCCAGTATAGGTTGGGAGATTACATATTAGAGAGCAGTGTAGGGGAAAGGGACCTGGGGGTCCTGGTGGACAACAGGATGACCATGAGCCAGCACTGTGCCCTTGTGGCCAGGAAGGCCAATGGCATCCTGGGGTGTATTAGAAGGGGGGTGGTTAGTAGATCGAGAGAGGTCCTCCTTCCCCTCTACTCCACCCTGGTGAGACCACACCTGGAATATTGTGTCCAGTTCTGGGCCCCTCAGTTCCAGAAGGACAGGGAACTGCTGGAGAGGGTCCAGCGTAGGGCAACCAAGATGATTAAGGGAGTGGAGCACCTCCCTTATGAAGAAAGGCTGAGGGAGCTGGGTCTCTTTAGTTTGGAGAAGAGGAGACTAAGGGGGGACCTTATTAATGTTTATAAATATATAAAGGGTGAGTGCCATGGGGATGGAGCCAGGCTCTTCTCGGTGGCAAACAATGATAGGACAAGGGGTAATGGGATCAAGCTGGAACACAAGAGGTTCCACTTAAATTTGAGAAGAAACTTCTTCTCAGTGAGGGTGACAGAGCACTGGACCAGGCTGCCCAGGGAAGTGGTGGAGTCTCCTTCTCTGCAGACATTCAAAACCCACCTGGACATGTTCCTGTGCGACCTCACCTAGGTGTTCCTGCTCCAGCAGGGGGATTGGACTAGATGATCTTTTGAGGTCCCTTCCAATCCCAAACATACTGTGATACTGTGATACTGTGATGGACTCTCCCCCATCACCCACTGAGGTCTTCATTACATCCTTCTAAAATTTTTCTACACCAAAAGCCTCCATTCCCAAAGCTCGAATAAAATTCCACACAAGAGCTTCTCATTAGCTTCCATTCTAGGAAAAATCCTACGTGTAGCTGGTAAGTATTCCAGCCGCATTACCTGCATTGTATTTACAGTGGATCCTTTGGCTCCTGACTGTACCATCAACTGCAAATTGTTCTCTGGAAAGCTCCTGTGGAGACCGAGGGGCATACAAACCTAAAGAGATGTGACGGGGCGAAGGGAACAAAACCAAACTATTAGTAAGACAATAAACCAAAGCAACTCCTGTTGAAGGCTTTAAAAAAGCCAAAGCGTGAGTAACCATGAACATTCCTATTCATAATTTTAAAAGCATCTTGAATATTACGCCATCAAGTTCCAAGAGGCCAAGGCTGACGTGCACTGGTGAGGCAGGACGCAAAGCCTCACGCTAAGGGCAGATGGAAATCTTCAGCCTCCAGAACAGCCCTCATCAACATTAAATTAACTTAATAACCAAGTCTCCAAACGAGATTAGTATACACAGATGCCTTGATGCCAACCTTGTTAACTTCATTGCTGTAATTGTTTACTTCCTCCTTGAATTTCAGATCAACCATGTTAAAATCCCTCTGGTCTTTGCAGAGATGGGCATCCTGCCATTTCCCTTGCACCTCCTCACATGATGCTGTTTCTGGCAAATTAAGAGCAGCTCTAACAGCCTGAAAGTAAAATATGGGGGATTTTAGGTGCTAAGCAGACATGATTAAACAGGGCAGGATTTCAAAAAGTTTTAATTACGGGGAGAAAAAAATAATTCTGCAAGACAGACTTACTTCAATACCACCTTTTTTTGACTTTTCAATGATTTTTTGTCTTTTGTGGTCTGCTTTAGGTTTAACCAAAATATCTTCGATCCCTGTTAAAAGAGAGTAACAGACCACATCATGATCTAAACTGAGTAAGAGTCAGGAAGGAATCACATCTGGTGCCAGAGATTTTGAGAACAGGAAGCGGGAAAAGAAAGTCACAATGAAAGATATAATAATCATTAAAGATCAGATTAACTGCAGTTTGACACGAAAAATAATCTGAATGTCTTCTTGAGGATGAGTGCGTAGGTTGTCAACAAAACATGCAGCATCAGCTGTAATGGAAGTCAAACATTTACCACAAAATTTACAGTAGAATGAGATAAGCAGGACTTTAACAACGGAGTCCAGTTGGAGGCCTGTATCTAGTGCAGTGCCTCAGGGGTCAGTACTGGGGCCTATATTATTCTATATATTCATCAATGATTTGGACGAGGGAACAGAGTGCACTATCAGCAAGTTTGCTGATGACACCCAGCTGGGAGGAGTGGCTGACACGCCAGAAGGCTGTGCTGCCATCCAGAGACCTGGACAGGCTGGAGAGTTGGGCAGGGAAAAATTAAATGAAATATAACAAGGGCAAGTGTAGAGTCTTGAATCTGGGCAGGAACAACCCCAGGTTCCAGTATAAATTGGGGAATGACCTATTAGAGAGCAGCGTAGGGGAAAGGGACCTGGGGGTCCTGGTGGACAGCAGGATGACCATGAGCCAGCACTGGGCCCTTGTGGCCAAGAAGGCCAATGGTACCTGGGGTGGATTAGAACGGGGGTGGTCAGCAGGTTGAGAGAGGTTCTCCTTCCCCTCTACTCTGCCCTAGTGAGACCACACCTGGAATATTGTGTCCAGTTCTGGGCCGCTCAGTTCCAGAAGGACAGGGAACTGCTGGAGAGAGTCCAGCGCAGGGCAACAAAGATGATTAAGGGAGTGGAGCATCTGCCGTGTGAGGAAAGGCTGAGGGAGCTGGGGCTCTGGAGCTTGGAGAGGAGGAGACTTAGGGGTGACCTCATTAATATTTACAGGTATATAAAGGGTGAGTGTCAGGAGGATGGAGCCAGGCTCTTCTTGGTGACAACCAGTGATAGGACAAGGGGTAATGGGTTCAAACTGGAACACAAAAGGTTCCACTTAAATTTGAGAAGAAACTTCTTCTCAGTGAGGGTGACAGACACTGGAACAGGCTGCCCAGGGGGGTTGTGGAGTCTCCTACTCTGGAGACATTCAAACCTGCATGGACACCTTCCTGTGTAACCTCATCTGGGTGTTCCTGCTCTGGCAGGGGGATTGGACTGGATGATCTTTCGAGGTCCCTTCCAATCCCTGACATTCTGTGATTCTGTAACCCCACAAAGTTCTTCTACCTCACTTTATCAGTTGTTCTGGTTTCTACACAACAGTTCCTTTTCAAAAAAGTAAAAATAACAGAAATTCTAGACAGAATTTCAACACAAGACGTTTAGACTCTGTACACTTTGATTAGGCAGGATAGAGAACTTGATGCACATATTCAAGATTATCCTTTCCCTTTATGCTTAGAAGACCAGCTGTGCACCAAGCAGAACAAAAAAAGACCCCAAAAAAGGCTGCAAACAGCTATCCTACACTGGGACAGCCTTGCAAAACTCTATTTACAGAACTTTTAGCATGTATTACACCCAACAATTTCTGTTTTATACCTCTCTGCACTATAGCACTAGAGCATTAATCCTTGTTTTACTCACCCATTGTAAATCCCCTGTAGAGCTGCAGATAAGCAGTGAAGAGGCGTCCCAGACATGTTAGCACCTTCCCACTGGTTTTACCCCCATAGATTTCATAACAACAGTGGACCAGGCCATAGGCAGAGCTGCCAAAGTGAGCTTTGTCCAAAACTCCACACAATAATTCCCCATTTCTAATAATAACCTGAAAACAAAACACAGTTATTCAGAAAACAACCCAGAAATCTGGATCTTATGATGATCTCTTAAGTTTTTTTCTGTGTAATCTACATGAAAATGAGTTTAAGCAAGAAGTTTTAAAAGCCCACATAACTGTGAACAGTTAAATATGGTCAGATTACCTACACTTCCAGAATTTATAGTAGAAATGAAACTTCTGACACCTTTTGTATTTCCCCACCTATAAAGTCAAACAACGTAGACACATGGTCTAAGAAAAACAGATGGAATTGGTATCAGTAAAGGATCAGAACAAGAGTTTTTCCTCACCCTCATGCCTGCCCTCTAATCCCCACCTTCTGGCAGTAACTCTTGCTCACTATCTGTTTTTAACTTTGTCATCCACCCGCTCCACTTCCCATTCCTCTGCTCTATACCCAGTTTTATGATGCCCCCAGCATACCTGAGATTCACACATGGAATCCAGACTGAGACATCTGTTCGCAGGTCCCTTCACCCAGGCTCTTCCACCAATCTTGGCTTTCCCAGACAAATTCAGTGGGACATGATCTTCTGGAATGATGTTTATTAACAAGGTAGAAACAACCTATACAGAAGGAGGAAGAGTCGCAGGAACTATTTATTTCCTATATTCCTTTCTCATCATAAAGAATTTGGCATGGAGGAGAAAAGCCACATCCTATATGTATTTTTTCCACTGACAGCAAAGCTTTAAAAGCTCAGAAATCTCAAGCCTGCAGGACAGGAATATCCTCTTGCTACTCCAGCTTTTGAAATATCAATGAGCTGAGACACAATTATTCAGAAACATATGGCGCCAAAGATTTTGCCAATAATTAGATAGATAATTTTAAAAATTGTCTTTTGGGTTTTACATGAAAAACTGGCAAAGAATTTCCCCTCCTTTGCTGAGACACAACACTTGAATGGTAAACTCTCCCACTCACTTGGGCTTCCCAGATATTACATCAGTCTAATGATGATCTCAACCAAAAAGTCAAATACCAGAATATTTACCTACAACCTTTAAGTTCAGAGATTTAAAAGCACTGACTGGCATAGCCTGTTTACTTTAATGAACAAATTCCTTTTCTGCTCCTGTTCCTGTGAACCGCATCATGATACTTCAGTCTGTAACACTGTTTAGAGCAGCAAGTAGAAGTACTATTCTAATACTGTCATTTTAAATGAAAGATGAGGCTTATAGCTCAATAACACACATCAACATCTATGTGGTGTTAATTAGACAATGGGATCTGGCTTTTCAGCACCCTCAGCAGCACTGGTTTTAACATTAGCATTCAGTTTACTTTGGAACAACCAGCATTCTTTAACGCAAGAAACTATAAACTACCTGCTTTCCTGTCCATAATCGCTGTGGTTTCATAATGGCAGGAGGAAAGGTTTTAATTCTTCCTTTTTTGTCTGTTAGTCCCCGGTAAACGAGCTCCATATATTGCTCCCTAGTGAAAAAGCAGCTCCGGATTGTCATGCTGACTCCAGAAATCATGTGATCCTGGATCAAGCCGGGAAGTGGTTTCCCATCCTAAAGAGACAACAAGAAAAAGAGTTGGGGGGAGTAATAAGTCATGTGCTAGCAGCTCCCAAAATTATTCCAGCTGGATAAAAGCACTGAAGTCATTTGTAAAGAATGTGTCATCACAGCACAAGTCTCTACTAAATTTCTTCTGGGCGCTGACATTAAAAAGAAAGAGATTGTTTGGATGTGCTAAGCCTTGATGAAGAGAACAACAAGTGGAGACAGAATAGAAACCAGGAATGAAGTTCAAAAACAGATTTTAAAAAAACAACCAAACAAAAAAACAACAAAAAAACAAATACAATTTAAAAAAATAACTCAATCTCATTCCTCAAACTCATGCCCCATCCCTGGAGACATCCCAGACCAAGCTGGATGGGGCTCTGAGCAACCTGAACTGGGTGAAGATGTCCCCGCTCATGGCAGGGGTGGCACTGGATGAGCTTTGAAGGTCCCTTCCAACTCAATCTATTCTACGATTCCATGATTCTATGATTCATTTATCATTAGACAAAACAAACAAAAAATTTCAAACAAAGTGATCTCACGTAGGAATGAATTTATCTGACAGTTTTATTTACCTTTGGAACAAGATACTGTTCATCAGTAAAGGCCAAGGTGTAGGCTTCTGCTCTACCCAGCTCGCTCTGTGGAAAATGCGCATTCATTTCATCACCATCAAAATCTGCGTTGTAAGCCTTGCAGTTTGCGTAGTGAAGCCTCAGCACTTTTTCTCCAGGCAGGATTCGGGCCCGGTGAGCTTGGATGGAGGGTCTGTGAAGAGTGGGCTGGCGGTTCAGCAAAAGGACATCTCCGTTTTTAATGTGTCGACATACCTGCAAGAGAATTTTGGTTGCTGCCTATAAGGCATTTCCGTGCACGCCTCTGAAAAGACCGCATCTTAAAATATACACACATGCAAAACATTTTCTTTCTGGTATTAGCATTCTGCACAAATGTTATAAGAGAATCAAGACTACTTGCCCCTGAACACCCTCTGCTCCCCACCAAACTACACTTGAAGGCTACGTATCCTCCATTAACTCCCACAAACCACAGCGATCAAACCAAGTTAATAGCATGCAAGCCCTGCTCTATCAATCTCTCCTCTCCCCTGGTAATACAGGGATCAAAGACTGTAGAAGAAAGAAAATTATGCCATTGGTAAATAAGAAAATAAACTATTTATCCAAAGCCCACTGGGCTGAACCGATAATACCCGTCACTGTACACGCAGCACTGGACATCCTAGAATAACGTAATAAATAATATGACCCAGTGGCTGAAGCAGAAGCCAGTGATCTCTGAGTTCTAATTTCAGCTTTGAGTACAACACAATTATTCTAATCTAGAAGAGTCTCTCAAAACATTCTCATTTTGATTTCTCTGTCAGTAACACCCATATATCAGTTTAAGTGATTATCAACAGGAGTACAATAAAGCTGTTTGTACACTCTTAAAACTGTTATGTTTACCTCTGTGACAGGCTGAGAGAACTGATACCACAGAAATAGTCTTAAATATTAAATCTCTACCATGCCTCTACGTGAGACTGGGGTATACCTAGCACACACTGTGAAAAGATTATTAATCACCAAAACTTTGCCTAGCAGCTAAATTACAAGTTCTCAACTCTTGCAAGGGATGGAGATACAGTTACTACAAAGCTGCAAAGGTTGATTAAGCTGCATGTCTGAAGAAACAACTGAGAAAAGCACTAAGCATTTCAGAATGTTGATGTCTGTACAAACAGGTGGGTATCGCTGTGGCCGTTTCTTGTTTTGTCAACTGTAAAATGAGATGGTGACGGGAAGATGGACCCCAGGTTACAGTAGTCAGGGCTAAAACATGGACCACTCCTCCCCTGGTCGGTGCCACTACCAGCACGGCTTATACAGAATGGAGGAAACTACTTTGTACATATTTACGCGCATCCCACTCCTGGAAGATACGTCACACCTACTCCACAAGTAAACTGAATTTCAGCCTTCAGAACTACCAGCAAAAAAAAACGCTCCAAATACAGAACCTATTTAATATTTCAGAAGGAGAGGAAGAGAAGACAATTTGCTGAGAAGGATGGGGAGGCAGAGGAACATAAAAGCATAAAATGAAAGCAATATTTTATCTTCCATAGGGCTAAGGCTTCCCAAGAATAGTCAGCTGCGAAAGAAAGACTACTCCACATCTTGGCAAGGTGTATGCCACACACTGCATATTAAGAGAAAAGTAAAATCAGGATGGAAAAACGGTTTTTAGAAGTTGAGTATCAAGCTTGTCTTCCTACACCCCCTCCAACTTTTCCTCAGCCACCTACTAAAAGACAAGATAACCCCATCCTGGGAGTCTTTGTGAGTGGGGCCACTTGAATCACTAGCAAGGACAGCAGTATTATTATTTAAGAAAAGCACTGCAGGTATGGGAAGGCTCTGAGAAGCCCTTTATCACACTCACAATCTTCAGTCCTGTCTGGGGCGCTCCTGACGAAGGGGTGAGGAGCTGCTTGGCGATGGCCTCGCGCTGGGTCAGGCTGCTGGCGCTCAACACCGTCCGAGATCCATCTTCATTGACCACCATGGAGGCCCCTGGGTGAACCTTGGGGCCATTGATGACCGCCTGCCTCAGCTCTTTGACATTCCAGGGAGTGACTGGCTGAGGGTAAGTCAGTTTGGTCGCAAATACCTGGACAGGAGGGGAAAGAGGCAAGAAAAAAACAAGTTGTTGAACTTGGGCTTCAAACAGCACTAAGTCACTGAGAAAATAGTGTCAAGTGTTAACTCAAACAGTGTAAATGTTAATTACTTGAAGCTCTTGGAGGCACCTTGTCCTCAATCTGCTGTCATGCGAGGTAAATAGATTTCTGTTTTAAAATCCTCTACCATAAAAATAGAAACAATGTCCTTTTTAAAATTTTCTATTGCAGTAGAAAAGGAAAACTCAGCAGTTAAGCAAAGGAAAGCATGATTTTAGGTTCCACAAACAAATCAAAAAATAACGAGCTGGGTCTCTTTAGCTTGGAGGAGACTGAGCGACAACCTCATTAATGTTTATAAATATATAAAGGGTGAGTGTCAGGAGGATGGAGCCAGGCTCTTCTGGGTGACAACCAATGATAGGACAAGGGGCAATGGGTACAAACTGGAACACAAGAGGTTCCACTTAAATTTGAGAAGAAACTTCTTCTCAGTGAGGGTGCCAGAGCCTGGAACAGGCTGGATTGTGGAGTCTCCTTCTCTGCAGACATTCAAACCCCCCTGGACACCTTCCTGTGTAACCTCATCTGGGTGTTCCTGCTCCAGCAGGGGGATTGGACTCAATGATCATTTAAGGTCCCTTCCAATCCCTGACATTCTGTGATTATGTGATCATTAGGTCTACTATTTGCAGATAGGCAAGCATAAAAGACAATACAATGAAAAACTCAAATTCAGGGCTGGTGGCATCTCTGTGTGGCTAAAAATCATTAAGGATGAAGCTGGTGACGTTATTACGGCTTTTTCCAATGGCTGCCATAGCTGTCACAAGATGCATTGTACAAAGGCAATGGGAGAAATAGGATCTACTTATAAAGTTTGCACCAATTCATAATCCCAGGAAGCAAGTACAGCTTTTTTTTGAGTCTTTTTAACTCTCCCAGATGTGTTGTTCAGTGTAACACTAAGAATTTCCTGCTCTTCAATGCTCCTTTATTAACACACAGTGGTAACATACAACGACACACTGGGGAGGAAAGAGTCCAGATGAGTCAAAAAAATCTCTACATTTTAAGCTGCTTGCTATGTAGCTGAAAGTGTTACATCTAGTTCAGTCCCCAGCTTCACCAAAAACAACCACTCCTTTATTTCTCCTTACCATAGGAATGCCAATCTCATTCGTACCAATGTACATATCAGGGCAAATGACTGATCGAGCGGCAAAATCCACACGCTTTCCCATCATGTGCTTGCGGAACAGTCCTTCCTTTTTCTCTAATAGCTTTGAAAACAGAAGTTAATGATTAAAATGTGAAAGAATGCAACATCAGACAGATTTTCCAGATATTACAGTGATGAGTAGCATGGAAATGCCTACATGCTAACCACAAATATTTCACTTTTTTCTTATTCTATCGATTTATCTTATTTTAACTGTCTGTGACACACAAAGTCCAGAGTCTCTAAGACTCTGCCTGCCACCCACCTGACGAATACCAGGGTATTTTTCTGTCATTAATTTGTCCATGTCACTATCAAATACAATGTTGACGTGGCTCTGGAGACGAATCCAAGCGTTGTACAACTTATCTGCAATACTCTGTCCTGGAATCATTGTCAGGACAGAATGGTCCAGAGGTGCATTATTCTCTTCCGTCTCCTACAGAAACAGAAAATAGAAACTTGGATTTAAAAAAAAAAACACCTTCTATTTACTAGGCTGAAGTTATAGTATTAAATAGCAAATGAAACATAGGCCATTATTTTGCACCTCATTTCTTTTTTAAGCATTAATGATGGAAACTTAACTTTCCAATTATTACAACCAAGTGCCTCAGACAGGTCTGCGTCAAGCTTTAGAAACTGAATTGGATGGGGGATCTCCAGACACCACAGCCACATATACCAGTGGGATTTTAAGCGATAACTGCTAATCAATCATCTCCTGGTGATTGTCCTCCTTCCAAATTACATGTTACTGGTTAGTCACATCATGCTACACATCACCGTGCTACCAGAAAGTCCTATTCTTAGATAAAAATCATGTAAATCCAAGAGCTTTTTGCACCTACATCACTTTGTTTTCAGAGTCTAAAAGTCAGTTATTATCAGTCACATCTGAAACGCATTCACCGTCTGTCACCTCAAACGTTTTAAGAACACATCTCCACCTAGTGGGTAAATTCTGAATAACTAAAAATGTTTTCAAAATGTTTTATGCTGAAGATGTAAATCAAGTTCAGCTGAAAATAAATCCAGTATCAAAGAACTCTCAGTAATACAATTCATGAGCAAATATGAAAAGAGGTACGGTGACATACATTGTTATTCACTGCTATATGACCACGTGGACTGGTTGGTAGCAAACAAGCATTCTTACTAATTAATGTTATTTGTGAATATTTTGGATCTATTTAGACATCAGTGTTAAAAAATAACCACACTCACAATTGGTTTTAACATGCTTAGAAGAGAAAGTGGCTTTTTTCCTCATCATTTTTCATTCCATGAGATGCTGGAAAAATTCTATTGTGAACTGTGCTGTACATATTTCATTCTCCAGCAACAGGAGCCTGTTATGTCTCACGTAGAGTAATTCAACACAAAAACCATGACTAAAGGAGTCTGTGTAAAATGTTTTTGCCTTTGCACCAGGTGGGTGAGGAGAAACAGACATGAGCAAAAACAAATTCAAAACCAAAAAGCTATGGAGCATATCTCCAACAGTCTAAGCAGGAGCCTACCTGAACTCAACCCACATATCCAAAAAGATAACCAGCAAATCTTACCGTTTGGATTTCTTCTGTAATTTTTATTGGCTGACCTTCTTCTTTTGCCATGAAAACCAAGAGCTTCCGGATTATTTGGGCATCTTTCATGACAGCCTGCAAGTTCACGGTCTGACCATTCGTAAACAGCCGGTCTCCAACACGATTTACGGGACGATACCTACGGCCGATCAAAATTACTTTAGAAGATTAAAGTCACCAAAGGGTAGCATGATAAACTTCAAACATTCTAAGCCAAGTCTTCAACGCACAAAAAATAAGCCCTATAAACTGTCAGTGAGCATTTAAAAATTCTTATATTGTACTGCAACAGTAATAAAAGAGGAATGATTCCTTAAAAAGATATTCTACCGGTACTATACAGTTATAATATTCTACAATAGTTTAAAATACTAATACTAAAATACATTTTTTCATAGTTAGTATTTCAGTCCTTTAACAGGCTAATTTGAAATTATAATAAAACTTATCATCAGTTACCGCTGTGATTTTTGTTATTATTTTTCTTAAACAGTCCACTGACACTTCAGCAGAGCAGTGTCTGTACTACAGGTGTTTATATCTCCAACTCCTGCGAAAGTTTCCGCTACAGCCTGTGATTTCTACAACAGTTTTTAGGTGGAAATTTTACCTCGAAGGTGGAACCACAAGCAGATCTAAAAAAAACATGTCTGGGCTGAATTCTGAATTCTCGTGGGGATTCATCCCAGGGAAGAGATAACGCAAAAAGAAACCTAAGAAGATGCAACAGAGAAGATAAACTCATTATCACTGCTATCGTTTGGGAATCCAAACCCCGAGACGCACTTGGTCAATCAAGCCAAAAGCATCTCCTAAGTTAAATAAGAGAGAGCTTGTTTAAAATGAAACCATTTAGGCATACTTGAGAACAAACTCCCATTGTTCGTTTTGGTCACGTATGTGATTTTTTAAAAACAACGCTGAAGAGAAACAGAGAGTATAGAAAAAGAAAAAGGCAAAATAGAAGCAGCTTCCAGCAACCAGCTGTGACTGACACCTGAAACCGCTTTGGTTTTTGCTGGTAACTGCAGGCAGGTTCAGAGTACATGGAACTCAAATACATTTGCAGCCTTTAAATGTGTAACTGTGGGGAATATTAGCTGTAGCACCATCTGAACAGCAAATTCTCTGTAAACAACAACTGTGATTTGTGGGGAGCCACAATTTGAGAAGAGCTGATCAAACTTATTCATTGAATTCAGCTCTGTGTTCACCAGCTACCAGTCACAAAAATCTACCTTGCAGCCAGGAGCCCTAAAGGCAAAAGGCAAAGATTTGACAGGGAGTTCGTATGGGAACATTTGCAGACTTCGTACAGTAAATGATACAGAAAACAACGTAACGCTGCTCTTAACAACCACTACCTTCATTCTTCCACAGAGCCAAGATGTATTCCTTGGCAGCCATCGGTGTCAGGTATCCCCTCTTCCCTAACTGGCTTTCATCAATAGCTGAAAAATAAAAATAAAATTATAATTTAAATAAAATAAAATAAAACATTTATTTTAAAAAAATCACAGGCGGTTACTTTGAAAGGTTTTTTCTTTGCTCACAATGCTAAGTGCTGGAAGTGCTCAGAAAAGGAATGGAAATACATAAGAAACACACTGGCTGACACCTACATTAAAATTATCATTAAAATGTTTGCTTTCGGAATATGAAATTACCTAAAGAAAGCCTTCCCCGTATGGGAAAAAAAAGCCATTTCTGTGACTAATGGATAGCAATATAAGTAACTGAAACAGAACTAAACTTTAACATCTGAAGCATATGCTTTATTTGCTCAATGTCGAGCTGGACCTCTTCTTCAAATTGTCTCATCCACCAACCAAAACACACATGAAGGGTCACCCTGCAGCTGGGGAACATAGAACAGGGATTCGAGCATCACCAGTGAGCTTAAGGTTCCCATGAAATACCCAACTGGATGAGACAATAGTGACAGTCAGCAACCCATTGACGTTATGAGTCCAGGCTGGCTGTGTTTTGGTGGAAAAGGAAAATACATGGGTTTCAATATCCACTTCTCTTCCAGGCCAGCCCCTTGTGACCCAGAGAAGCCAGAGCACATGACTCAATGAAAAGCAATTACCCCATAACCTCAGATAAAGTTTCCTACTCTTTTTTTAGCTAAGGTCCAGAAATCCAGATTTTTCCACCCTGAAACTTCAGTTCCCCATTCCTTCAGATTGAAAACCTTTCCATCCGTAAAACACGAATGCATCAACACCAAGGTTAAAAGCGCTGCCTCCAAGGCCAATACAACGAGTAACCGTGACACAGGCTGTGCACAATGCACATAACTGTACAGTCCATCCCATTTCAGAAGATTTAATTCTTCACTTTAAAGAAAGCATTCAAGGGTATATCTCAAGGGTGTGTTATATCTGGGCAGGAACAACCCCAGGTTCCAGTATAAGTTGGGGAATGACCTATCAGAGAGGGACCTGGGGTCCTGGTGGACAGCAGGATGACCATGAGCCAGCACTGGGCCCTTGTGGCCAGGAAGGCCAATGGTACCTGGGGTAGATTAGAAGGGGGGTGGTCAGTAGGTCAGAGAGGTTCTCCTGCCCCTCTACTCTGCCCTGGTGAGACCACATCTGGAATATTGTGTCCAGTTCTGGGCCCCTCAGTTCCAGCAGGACAGGGAACTGCTGGAGAGAGTCCAGCGCAGGATAACAAAGATGCTGAAGGGAGTGGAGCATCTCCCGTGTGAGGAAAGGCTGAGGGAGCTGGGGCTCTGGAGCTTGGAGAAGATGAGACTGAGGGGTGACTTCATTAATGTTTACAGATATATAAAGGGTGAGTGTCAGGAGGATGGAGCCAGGCTCTTCTCGGTGACAACCAATGATAGGACAAGGGGTAATGGGTACAAACTGGAACACAAAAGGTTCCACTTAAATTTGAGAAGAAACTTCTTCTCAGTGAGGGTGCCAGAGCCTGGAACAGGCTGCCCAGGGAGGCTGTGGAGTCTCCTACTCTGTAGACATTCAAACCCGCCTGGACACCTTCCTGTGTAACCTCATCTGGGTGTTCCTGCTCCGGCAGAGGGATTGGACTGGGTGATCTTTCGAGGTCCCTTCCAATCCCTGACATTCTGTGATTCTGTGTTACAGCCTTTGAACACTGAGAGGAGGAAGATATTTCTTAGCTGTACTTCAGCTGTGAATGTTAACACAACCGGCAAGAATATGGCTAGTTTTGGAGGTTTCTGTGGCAAGGGAAGGTATTCTAAATCTGGCAACTCACCAGACCTACCAGAATGACGATTTTCTTCACTAGTATAAAACACACTCAGAGACTTTGGACTTAAAGGGGCTCAATGAAAAGCCCTGAAGTAGCATCCTACAATGTGATGAGTGAAATCATAGTTGTCACTCAAAAACAGTAACACTGGGATACTCAACCTTTCCTGCCTTTGTTGAATGTGTGACGGACAGAACGTTAAATGCATGATGGACAGGATGTTAAATGTGTTACAGACAGGATGTTAAAGCCAAGATCTGACCTTTCTGCTTTAAATCACTGACATTGTGCTTCTTCAGCCACAATTCCAGAGATTTAGTCTAGTATTTAAACCACAGACTAGCAAACGGCTTAAGCTCTCTCTCTAAGCCTTTTATAAGGATTAAATAACTCACACATAAATCCACTAACTGGCTGTGTAAAGGATCAAGGATACAACAAGAGGAGAAAAGTAAGTTTAAAGCAATTCAAACAGGTTAATTAAATCTGGAAAGTGTCATCTACTTTCTTTTCTGTCTTTCCCCTTTAAAAGGAAATTCTTTCGTAAGAGTTAGGATTACCTGATTTATTCTCTGAAGCGAGGTTGCTCATCTTTGTCCCAGTTAATTTTTTATCTGGTTTCTTTATTTTAAATATCTAGCAAAAAAATCTACCTGCCAAAAATGAAATGTCCCAAAACCACAGTGGAGTTGGCATAGGTTCTGCTTTCGTACTTTTATTCCCGACATACACTCAATGCTGCAAAGCACAGAAGGCTTGCAAATAAAAACAATTAATAGAGTTAGGTACCCCCCTACTGTTTTAAGTTCTTTATAAATGAGTCACAAGTGCACAGCCACTGCTAGGAATCTGTGCACATTAAACACAGGAAAAGAAGTGCAAACATATTTGAGTAGAGGAGAAATACGTCACCTGCTGGCTCATCCAGAACGCCTTCCCCTCCTGCCTTATGGTACACTGCAGAAGGATAAGTTACTGTCAGCTTGCTATTATGTTCTTTTCGGACTAGTGATCTCCTGGCTCTTAAAGGGAAAAAAAATAAAACCAGGAAAGGCAGATGAAAGTTAATACAAATGTTCACAATATTTAACTTTACACCAGCTATTTACTTTGCCAGGTAGTTACACTCACTTGCAGTTTGGGCATCTCTTTGAACTCGTATGGACTTTCCAGAACTGTGCTATCAGTTTATTTCTACACTCGCATACATTTTTGACCTGATAAATAAATAAATAAATAAATAAATGACTTAAGAATAATGAAAATAATAAAAATAAATGAAAACATTTGATATGAAGAAGTTATTAAACAATTAAAGTTAACTAATTAATGTTCATTCCATCATCTTCGCATATTTGTTGGAAACAATGCTCACCACCCTCCTTTTTAAATTTATTTCAGAAATAGTCTTTATTTTTCAAGTCAGTACAGAATTCAAAAGCTTTTCTCTAATGATGAGTTAAGAAGGTAGAAGACTGATTAAAAAATCACTTATTTGGACTGCTCATACATGTAAAAATTACTTATAAAGTACTTAAAGTTAGTTTTGAAAAAAAGTTATTAGAAAGTAAACTCGCTTTATAAACAAATCTGCTCTAGGATGTTGGACCTCTAAATATCTTCTGCACTAACATTTTCCCTTAACTAACAATGTACGTTAAACTGCATTTAAATGGAAATGAGAATGCAATTACATAACTCTTTCTAAAAATGTCACTGTAATTCTGCAAATTTGCTGGATGCGTGAGTTCTCAAAATAGTCTGCAGCTCAAAACAGTTGGAGCATCATACAGAGAAGTATCAATATATATAGGTAATGTAGTGACAGCAGCATCAGATTATTTTCATATGATATTTACACCATCAAAACATTTCCCTATGTAAAGTGCATTTTCCAGAAACCTAATAGTTATAATAACAGGCAAGAGAATCTTTCTATGCCTAACTTCAGACATTTCACCCAGAGCGCCCTCTAAATATAACACAGTTCAGAACTTGAGGACAAAATCTGAAGTCTGCACAAAGACAGACTTTCTTCTGCATGTTACTGTTTTAAGAGGACGAAACCTGAGATCTCAGGAGAAGCACTGATTGTACTTACATTTGAACACTGATCTGCTGCTTCATAATTCTGTAATATTTCCTGAACGTGGTTATTTAACTCTTCTTCAATTTCTGCACCTGTTGCGTCTGCACATTGCTCTAAAAACTAAAAAAAAACCAACACAATAAAAGAAGTTGGGATAGTTCTATAGTTACAGAAGCATCAACTCAAGGAGAAAAGGGAGAAATACATGGTACTTGCCCTGTTCAGAATGACTTCGAGCTCATGGACAGCATGTAGCAACCCCTTCTCCAGAACCTTCAGCTGACTCAGCAGTAAGTGAACCACAGCTCGAGTACACGTCAGCATGTGACAATTTAAACAAGAACCTCGAATTAGAAGGTATAATTTCTGAAAAGAAGAGAGAGGAAAGAAAGCTATTCTGGTAGATTTATTAGTTCGCACAGTAAGCAAGTAGGTTGGTTTGAACTTAAAGAGAGTGCTATTATAATTGAGAAATAAGACTAATTGTTAAATTTCATCATAAAGAAACAGACTGAAAAAAACTTTATTTCAACCACATATACCCATATGCA